>NC_053040.3:0-1336996 GCF_002575655.3 Aegilops tauschii subsp. strangulata | reverse complement strand
GCCCCCATACATGCAGGGTGGTGTGGTGGCATGTCCGAAGAGGCGGCACGTGTCTCCGGGGGGTGCCCCCCCTCATGAACGGCTATGACACGCTAGTAGACGTTCTGCGGTAACGATGCGGCGTGAATATTATTAAATACTCGGAGCGCGATAAAATCATGAGTTTTTTACACGACGTGGGCACATGTGCTGTAGGACTGATGGTAATTTTTCATAATTGTTCGTGATGGAGTAGTATCTGAACAATTCCCTCTATGCGGATTGCTCTTCGCGTGTCTACGACTGTGGCCGGCGGCCTCCGGGGGCTAGCATGCCGCCAAATCTTGCGTAGGCGGCCTCTCACAAGTCTGGAAGTGTTGTGGCGGGTGCAAACGCCCGGCACGCGTCTCCGGGGTGTGTCCCCCCTCACGGACGGCGCCGCCGCCGGCACCTGGAGGGGGGAAACGGACGCGTCGGGTCTACACGGAGGGCATCTTGCTGTGGGTCTGGCCCGGATGTTGCTCCAAAGTGTTCCTATGAGCTGACCTGCCACAACCGGGTGGATAGGTCCACTGCTCAAAGCCCGTCCGTGCAAAGTCAAAGGGCTAGATCCCGTGGTCAAACGCTACAGGGTTATGCGGGACGGGGGCCCTGGGGGGTAGCAATGCCACCCGAACATCGTACCGGGCCCCCATACATGCGGGGTGGTGTGGTGGCATGTCCGAAGAGGCAACACGCGTCTCCGGGGGGTGCCCCCCCTCACGAACGGCGATGACACGGTAGTAGACGTTCTGCGGTAACGATGCGGCGTGAATGTTATTAAATACTCGGAGCGCGATAAAATCATGAGTTTTTTACACGACGCGGGCACATGTGCTGTAGGACTGATGGTAATTTTCATAATTGTTCGTGATGGAGTAGTATCTGAACAATTCCCTCTATGCGGATTGCTCTTCGCGTGTCTACGACTGTGGCCGGCGGCCTACGGGGGCTAGCATGCCGCCAAATCTTGCGAAGGCGGCCTCTCACAAGTCTGGAAGTGTTGTGGCGGGTGCAAACTCCCGGCACGCGTCTCCGGGGTGTGCCCCCCCTCACGGACGGCGCCGCCGCCGGCACCTGGAGGGGGGAAACGGACTCGTCGGGTCTACACGGAGGGGATCTTGCTGTGGGTCTGGCCCGGATGTTGCTCCAAGGTGTTCCTATGGGCTGTCCTGCCAGAACCGGGTGGATAGGTCCACTGCTCAAAGCCCGTCCGTGCAAAGTCAAAGGGCTAGATCCCGTGGTCAAACGCTACAGGGTTAGGCGGGACGGGGGCCCTGGGGGGTAGCAATGCCACCCGAGCGTCGCACCAGGCCCTCATACATGCGGGGTGGTGTGGTGGCATGTCCGAAGAGGCGGCACGCGTCTCCGGGGGGTGCCCCCCCTCACGAACGGCGATGACACGGTAGTAGACGTTCTGCGGTAACGATGCGGCGTGAATGTTATTAAATACTCGGAGCGCGATAAAATCATGAGTTTTTTACACGACGCGGGCACATGTGCTGTAGGACTGATGGTAATTTTCATAATTGTTCGTGATGGAGTAGTATCTGAACAATTCCCTCTATGCGGATTGCTCTTCGCGTGTCTACGACTGTGGCCGGCGGCCTACGGGGGCTAGCATGCCGCCAAATCTTGCGAAGGCGGCCTCTCACAAGTCTGGAAGTGTTGTGGCGGGTGCAAACGCCCGGCACGCGTCTCCGGGGTGTGCCCCCCCTCACGGACGGCGCCGCCGCCGGCACCTGGAGGGGGGAAACGGACGCGTCGGGTCTACACGGAGGGGATCTTGCTGTGGGTCTGGCCCGGATGTTGCTCCAAAGTGTTCCTATGAGCTGACCTGCCACAACCGGGTGGATAGGTCCACTGCTCAAAGCCCGTCCGTGCAAAGTCAAAGGGCTAGATCCCGTGGTCAAACGCTACAGGGTTAGGCGGGACGGGGGCCCTGGGGGTAGCAATGCCACCCGAGCATCGTACCGGGCCCCCATACATGCGGGGTGCTGTGGTGGCATGTCCGAAGAGGCGACACGCGTCTCCGGGGGGTGCCCCCCCTCACGAACGGCGATGACACGGTAGTAGACGTTCTGCGGTAACGATGCGGCGTGAATATTATTAAATACTCGGAGCGCGGTAAAATCATGAGTTTTTTACACGACGCGGGCACATGTGCTGTAGGACTGATGGTAATTTTCATAATTGTTCGTGATGGAGTAGTATCTGAACAATTCCCTCTATGCGGATTGCTCTTCGCGTGTCTACGACTGTGGCCAGCGGCCTCCGGGGGCTAGCATGCCGCCAAATCTTGCGAAGGCGGTTTCTCACAAGTCTGGAAGTGTTGTGGCCGGTGCAAACGCCCGGCACGCGTCTCCGGGGTGTGCCCCCCCTCACGGACGGCGCCGCCGCCGGCACCTGGAGGGGGGAAACGGACGCGTCGGGTCTACACGGAGGGGATCTTGCTGTGGGTCTGGCCCGGATGTTGCTCCAAAGTGTTCCTATGAGCTGACCTGCCACAACCGGGTGGATAGGTCCACTGCTCAAAGCCCGTCCGTGCAAAGTCAAAGGGCTAGATCCCGTGGTCAAACGCTACAGGGTTAGGCGGGACGGGGGCCCTGGGGGTAGCAATGCCACCCGAGCATCGTACCGGGCCCCCATACATGCGGGGTGCTGTGGTGGCATGTCCGAAGAGGCGACACGCGTCTCCGGGGGGTGCCCCCCCTCACGAACGGCGATGACACGGTAGTAGACGTTCTGCGGTAACGATGCGGCGTGAATATTATTAAATACTCGGAGCGCGGTAAAATCATGAGTTTTTTACACGACGCGGGCACATGTGCTGTAGGACTGATGGTAATTTTCATAATTGTTCGTGATGGAGTAGTATCTGAACAATTCCCTCTATGCGGATTGCTCTTCGCGTGTCTACGACTGTGGCCGGCGGCCTCCGGGGGCTAGCATGCCGCCAAATCTTGCGAAGGCGGTTTCTCACAAGTCTGGAAGTGTTGTGGCCGGTGCAAACGCCCGGCACGCGTCTCCGGGGTGTGCCCCTCCTCACGGACGGCGCCGCCGCCGGCACCTGGAGGGGGGAAACGGACGCGTCGGGTCTACACGGAGGGGATCTTGCCGTGGGTCTAGCCCGGATGTTGCTCCAAAGTGTTCCTATGGGCTGTCCTGCCACAACCGGGTGGATAGGTCCACTGCTCAAAGCCCGTCCGTGCAAAGTCAAATGGCTAGATCCCGTGGTCAAACGATACAGGTTTAGGCGGGACGGGGGCCCTGGGGGGTAGCAATGCCACCCGAGCGTCGCACCGGGCCCCCATACATGCAGGGTGGTGTGGTGGCATGTCCGAAGAGGCGGCACGTGTCTCCGGGGGGTGCCCCCCCTCATGAACGGCTATGACACGCTAGTAGACGTTCTGCGGTAACGATGCGGCGTGAATATTATTAAATACTCGGAGCGCGATAAAATCATGAGTTTTTTACACGACGTGGGCACATGTGCGGTAGGACTGATGGTAATTTTTCATAATTGTTCGTGATGGAGTAGTATCTGAACAATTCCCTCTATGCGGATTGCTCTTCGCGTGTCTACGACTGTGGCCGGCGGCCTCCGGGGGCTAGCATGCCGCCAAATCTTGCGTAGGCGGCCTCTCACAAGTCTGGAAGTGTTGTGGCGGGTGCAAACGCCCGGCACGCGTCTCCGGGGTGTGTCCCCCCTCACGGACGGCGCCGCCGCCGGCACCTGGAGGGGGGAAACGTACGCGTCGGGTCTACACGGAGGGGATCTTGCTGTGGGTCTGGCCCGGATGTTGCTCCAAAGTGTTCCTATGAGCTGACCTGCCACAACCGGGTGGATAGGTCCACTGCTCAAAGCCCGTCCGTGCAAAGTCAAAGGGCTAGATCCCGTGGTCAAACGCTACAGGGTTATGCGGGACGGGGGCCCTGGGGGGTAGCAATGCCACCCGAACATCGTACCGGGCCCCTATACATGCGGGGTGGTGTGGTGGCATGTCCGAAGAGGCAACACGCGTCTCCGGGGGGTGCCCCCCCTCACGAACGGCGATGACACGGTAGTAGACGTTCTGCGGTAACGATGCGGCGTGAATGTTATTAAATACTCGGAGCGCGATAAAATCATGAGTTTTTTACACGACGCGGGCACATGTGCTGTAGGACTGATGGTAATTTTCATAATTGTTCGTGATGGAGTAGTATCTGAACAATTCCCTCTATGCGGATTGCTCTTCGCGTGTCTACGACTGTGGCCGGCGGCCTACGGGGGCTAGCATGCCGCCAAATCTTGCGAAGGCGGCCTCTCACAAGTCTGGAAGTGTTGTGGCGGGTGCAAACGCCCGGCACGCGTCTCCGGGGTGTGCCCCCCCTCACGGACGGCGCCGCCGCCGGCACCTGGAGGGGGGAAACGGACGCGTCGGGTCTACACGGAGGGGATCTTGCTGTGGGTCTGGCCCGGATGTTGCTCCAAGGTGTTCCTATGGGCTGTCCTGCCAGAACCGGGTGGATAGGTCCACTGCTCAAAGCCCGTCCGTGCAAAGTCAAAGGGCTAGATCCCGTGGTCAAACGCTACAGGGTTAGGCGGGACGGGGGCCCTGGGGGGTAGCAATGCCACCCGAGCGTCGCACCAGGCCCTCATACATGCGGGGTGGTGTGGTGGCATGTCCGAAGAGGCGGCACGTGTCTCCGGGGGGTGCCCCCCCCTCACGAACGGCTATGACACGCTAGTAGACGTTCTGCGGTAACGATGCGGCGTGAATATTATTAAATACTCGGAGCGCGATAAAATCATGATTTTTTACACGACGCGGGCACATGTGCTGTAGGACTGATGGTAATTTTTCATAATTGTTCGGGATGGAGTAGTATCTGAACAATTCCCTCTATGCGGATTGCTCTTCGCGTGTCTACGACTGTGGCCGGCGGCCTCCGGGGGCTAGCATGCCGCCAAATCTTGCGTAGGCGGCCTCTCACAAGTCTGGAAGTGTTGTGGCGGGTGCAAACGCCCGGCACGCGTCTCCGGGGTGTGCCCCCCCTCACGGACGGCGCCGCCGCCGGCACCTGGAGGGGGGAAACGGACGCGTCGGGTCTACACGGAGGGGATCTTGCTGTGGGTCTGGCCCGGATGTTGCTCCAAAGTGTTCCTATGAGCTGACCTGCCACAACCGGGTGGATAGGTCCACTGCTCAAAGCCCGTCCGTGCAAAGTCAAAGGGCTAGATCCCGTGGTCAAACGCTACAGGGTTAGGCGGGACGGGGGCCCTGGGGGTAGCAATGCCACCCGAGCATCGTACCGGGCCCCCATACATGCGGGGTGCTATGGTGGCATGTCCGAAGAGGCGACACGCGTCTCCGGGGGGTGCCCCCCCTCACGAACGGCGATGACACGGTAGTAGACGTTCTGCGGTAACGATGCGGCGTGAATATTATTAAATACTCGGAGCGAGGTAAAATCATGAGTTTTTTACACGACGCGGGCACATGTGCTGTAGGACTGATGGTAATTTTCATAATTGTTCGTGATGGAGTAGTATCTGAACAATTCCCTCTATGCGGATTGCTCTTCGCGTGTCTACGACTGTGGCCAGCGGCCTCCGGGGGCTAGCATGCCGCCAAATCTTGCGAAGGCGGTTTCTCACAAGTCTGGAAGTGTTGTGGCCGGTGCAAACGCCCGGCACGCGTCTCCGGGGTGTGCCCCCCCTCACGGACGGCGCCGCCGCCGGCACCTGGAGGGGGGAAACGGACGCGTCGGGTCTACACGGAGGGGATCTTGCCGTGGGTCTAGCCCGGATGTTGCTCCAAAGTGTTCCTATGGGCTGTCCTGCCACAACCGGGTGGATAGGTCCACTGCTCAAAGCCCGTCCGTGCAAAGTCAAATGGCTAGATCCCGTGGTCAAACGATACAGGTTTAGGCGGGACGGGGGCCCTGGGGGGTAGCAATGCCACCCGAGCGTCGCACCGGGCCCCCATACATGCAGGGTGGTGTGGTGGCATGTCCGAAGAGGCGGCACGTGTCTCCGGGGGGTGCCCCCCCTCATGAACGGCTATGACACGCTAGTAGACGTTCTGTGGTAACGATGCGGCGTGAATATTATTAAATACTCGGAGCGCGATAAAATCATGAGTTTTTTACACGACGTGGGCACATGTGCTGTAGGACTGATGGTAATTTTTCATAATTGTTCGTGATGGAGTAGTATCTGAACAATTCCCTCTATGCGGATTGCTCTTCGCGTGTCTACGACTGTGGCCGGCGGCCTCCGGGGGCTAGCATGCCGCCAAATCTTGCGTAGGCGGCCTCTCACAAGTCTGGAAGTGTTGTGGCGGGTGCAAACGCCCGGCACGCGTCTCCGGGGTGTGCCCCCCCTCACGGACGGCGCCGCCGCCGGCACCTGGAGGGGGGAAACGGACGCGTCGGGTCTACATGGAGGGGATCTTGCTGTGGGTCTGGCCCGGATGTTGCTCCAAAGTGTTCCTATGGGCTGACCTACCACAACCGGGTGGATAGGTCCACTGCTCAAAGCCCGTCCGTGAAAAGTCAAAGGGCTAGATCCCGTGGTCAAACGCTACAGGGTTAGGCGGGACGGGGGCCCTGGGCGGTAGCAATGCCACCCGAGCGTCACACCGGGCCCCCATACATGCGGGGTGGTGTGGTGGCATGTCCGAAGAGGCGGCACGCGTCTCCGGGGGGTGCCCCCCTCACGAACGGCTATGACACGCTAGTAGACGTTCTGCGGTAACGATGCGGCGTGAATATAGTTAAATACTCGGAGCGCGATAAAATCATGATTTTTTACACGACGCGGGCACATGTGCTGTAGGACTGATGGTAATTTTCATAATTGTTCGTGATGGAGTAGTATCTGAACAATTCCCTCTATGCAGATTGCTCTTCGCGTGTCTACGACTGTGGCCGGCGGCCTCCGGGGGCTAGCATGCCGCCAAATCTTGCGAAGGCGGCCTCTCACAAGTCTGGAAGTGTTGTGGCGGGTGCAAACGCCCGGCACGCGTCTCCGGGGTGTGCCCCCCCTCACGGACGGCGCCGCCGCCGGCACCTGGAGGGGGGAAACGGACGCGTCGGGTCTACACGGAGGGCATCTTGCTGTGGGTCTGGCCCGGATGTTGCTCCAAAGTGTTCCTATGGGCTGTCCTGCCACAACCGGGTGGATAGGTCCACTGCTCAAAGCCCGTCCGTGCAAAGTCAAAGGGTTAGATCCCGTGGTCAAACGCTACAGGGTTAGGCGGGACGGGGGCCCTGGGGGGTAGCAATGCCACCCGAGCGTCGCACCGGGCCCCCATACATGCAGGGTGGTGTGGTGGCATGTCCGAAGAGGCGGCACGCGTCTCCGGGGGGTGCCCCCCCTCACGAACGGCTATGACACGCTAGTAGACGTTCTGCGGTAACGATGCGGCGTGAATATTATTAAATACTCGGAGCGCGATAAAATCATGATTTTTTACACGACGCGGGCACATGTGCTGTAGGACTGATGGTAATTTTTCATAATTGTTCGTGATGGAGTAGTATCTGAACAATTCCCTCTATGCGGATTGCTCTTCGCGTGTCTACGACTGTGGCCGGCGGCCTCCGGGGGCTAGCATGCCGCCAAATCTTGCGTAGGCGGCCTCTCACAAGTCTGGAAGTGTTGTGGCGGGTGCAAACGCCCGGCACGCGTCTCCGGGGTGTGTCCCCCCTCACGGACGGCGTCGCCGCCGGCACCTGGAGGGGGGAAACGGACGCGTCGGGTCTACACGGAGGGGATCTTGCTGTGGGTCTGGCCCGGATGTTGCTCCAAAGTGTTCCTATGAGCTGACCTGCCACAACCGGGTGGATAGGTCCACTGCTCAAAGCCCGTCCGTGCAAAGTCAAAGGGCTAGATCCCGTGGTCAAACGCTACAGGGTTATGCGGGACGGGGGCCCTGGGGGGTAGCAATGTCACCCGAACATCGTACCGGGCCCCCATACATGCGGGGTGGTGTGGTGGCATGTCCGAAGAGGCAACACGCATCTCCGGGGGGTGCCCCCCCTCACGAACGGCGATGACACGGTAGTAGACGTTCTGCGGTAACGATGCGGCGTGAATGTTATTAAATACTCAGAGCGCGATAAAATCATGAGTTTTTTACACGACGCGGGCACATGTGCTGTAGGACTGATGGTAATTTTCATAATTGTTCGTGATGGAGTAGTATCTGAACAATTCCCTCTATGCGGATTGCTCTTCGCGTGTCTACGACTGTGGCCGGCGGCCTACGGGGGCTAGCATGCCGCCAAATCTTGCGAACGCGGCCTCTCACAAGTCTGGAAGTGTTGTGGCGGGTGCAAACGCCTGGCACGCGTCTCCGGGGTGTGCCCCCCCTCACGGACGGCGCCGCCGCCGGCACCTGGAGGGGGGAAACGGACGCGTCGGGTCTACACGGAGGGGATCTTGCTGTGGGTCTGGCCCGGATGTTGCTCCAAGGTGTTCCTATGGGCTGTCCTGCCAGAACCGGGTGGATAGGTCCACTGCTCAAAGCCCGTCCGTGCAAAGTCAAAGGGCTAGATCCCGTGGTCAAACGCTACAGGGTTAGGCGGGACGGGGGCCCTGGGGGGTAGCAATGCCACCCGAGCGTCGCACCAGGCCCTCATACATGCGGGGTGGTGTGGTGGCATGTTCGAAGAGGCGGCACGCGTCTCCGGGGTGTGCCCCCCCCCTCAGGAACGGCGATGACACGGTAGTAGACGTTCTGCGGTAATGATGCGGCGTGAATATTATTAAATACTCGGAGCGCGATAAAATCATGAGTTTTTTACACGACGCGGGCACATGTGCTGTAGGACTGATGGTAATTTTCATAATTGTTCGTGATGGAGTAGTATCTGAACAATTCCCTCTATGCGGATTGCTCTTCGCGTGTCTACGACTGTGGCCGGCGGCCTACGAGGGCTAGCATGCCGCCAAATCTTGCATAGGCGGCCTCTCACAAGTCTGGAAGTGTTGTGGCGGGTGCAAACGCCCGGCACGCGTCTCCGGGGTGTGCCCCCCCTCACGGACGGCGCCGCCGCCGGCACCTGGAGGGGGGAAACGGACATGTCGGGTCTACACGGAGGGGATCTTGCTGTGGGTCTGGCCCGGATGTTGCTCCAAAGTGTTCCTATGAGCTGACCTGCTACAACCGGGTGGATAGGTCCACTGCTCAAAGCCCGTCCGTGCAAAGTCAAAGGGCTAGATCCCTTGGTCAAACGCTACAGGGTTAGGCGGGACGGGGGCCCTGGGGGGTAGCAATGCCACCCGAGCATCGTACCGGGCCCCCATACATGCGGGGTGGTGTGGTGGCATGTTCGAAGAGGCGGCACGCGTCTCCGGGGTGTGCCCCCCCTCACGAACGGCGATGACACGGTAGTAGACGTTCTGCGGTAATGATGCGGCGTGAATATTATTAAATACTCGGAGCGCGATAAAATCATGAGTTTTTTACACGACGCGGGCACATGTGCTGTAGGACTGATGGTAATTTTCATAATTGTTCGTGATGGAGTAGTATCTGAACAATTCCCTCTATGCGGATTGCTCTTCGCGTGTCTACGACTGTGGCCGGCGGCCTACGAGGGCTAGCATGCCGCCAAATCTTGCGAAGGCGGCCTCTCACAAGTCTGGAAGTGTTGTGGCGGGTGCAAACGCCCGGCACGCGTCTCCGGGGTGTGCCCCCCCTCACGGACGGCGCCGCCGCCGGCACCTGGAGGGGGGAAACGGACGCGTCGGGTCTACACGGAGGGGATCTTGCTGTGGGTCTGGCCCGGATGTTGCTCCAAAGTGTTCCTATGAGCTGACCTGCCACAACCGGGTGGATAGGTCCACTGCTCAAAGCCCGTCCGTGCAAAGTCAAAGGGCTAGATCCCGTGGTCAAACGCTACAGGGTTATGCGGGACGGGGGCCCTGGGGGGTAGCAATGCCACCCGAACATCGTACCGGGCCCCCATACATGCGGGGTGGTGTGGTGTCATGTCCGAAGAGGCAACACGCGTCTCCGGGGGGTGCCCCCCCTCACGAACGGCGATGACACGGTAGTAGACGTTCTGCGGTAACGATGCGGCGTGAATGTTATTAAATACTCGGAGCGCGATAAAATCATGAGTTTTTTACACGACGCGGGCACATGTGCTGTAGGACTGATGGTAATTTGCATAATTGTTCGTGATGGAGTAGTATCTGAACAATTCCCTCTATGCGGATTGCTCTTCGCGTGTCTACGACTGTGGCCGGCGGCCTACGGGGGCTAGCATGCCGCCAAATCTTGCGAAGGCGGCCTCTCACAAGTCTGGAAGTGTTGTGGCGGGTGCAAACGCCCGGCACGCGTCTCCGGGGTGTGCCCCCCCTCACGGACGGCGCCGCCGCCGGCACCTGGAGGGGGGAAACGGACGCGTCGGGTCTACACGGAGGGGATCTTGCTGTGGGTCTGGCCCGGATGTTGCTCCAAGGTGTTCCTATGGGCTGTCCTGCCAGAACCGGGTGGATAGGTCCACTGCTCAAAGCCCGTCCGTGCAAAGTCAAAGGGCTAGATCCCGTGGTCAAACGCTACAGGGTTAGGCGGGACGGGGGCCCTGGGGGGTAGCAATGCCACCCGAGCGTCGCACCAGGCCCTCATACATGCGGGGTGGTGTGGTGGCATGTCCGAAGAGGCGGCACGTGTCTCCGGGGGGTGCCCCCCCCCCTCACGAACGGCTATGACACGCTAGTAGACGTTCTGCGGTAACGATGCGGCGTGAATATTATTAAATACTCGGAGCGCGATAAAATCATGATTTTTTACACGACGCGGGCACATGTGCTGTAGGACTGATGGTAATTTTTCATAATTGTTCGGGATGGAGTAGTATCTGAACAATTCCCTCTATGCGGATTGCTCTTCGCGTGTCTACGACTGTGGCCGGCGGCCTCCGGGGGCTAGCATGCCGCCAAATCTTGCGTAGGCGGCCTCTCACAAGTCTGGAAGTGTTGTGGCGGGTGCAAACGCCCGGCACGCGTCTCCGGGGTGTGCCCCCCCTCACGGACGGCGCCGCCGCCGGCACCTGGAGGGGGGAAACGGACACGTCGGGTCTACACGGAGGGGATCTTGCTGTGGGTCTGGCCCGGATGTTGCTCCAAAGTGTTCCTATGAGCTGACCTGCTACAACCGGGTGGATAGGTCCACTGCTCAAAGCCCGTCCGTGCAAAGTCAAAGGGCTAGATCCCTTGGTCAAACGCTACAGGGTTAGGCGGGACGGGGGCCCTGGGGGGTAGCAATGCCACCCGAGCATCGTACCGGGCCCCCATACATGCGGGGTGGTGTGGTGGCATGTTCGAAGAGGCGGCACGCGTCTCCGGGGTGTGCCCCCCCCCCTCACGAACGGCGATGACACGGTAGTAGACGTTCTGCGGTAATGATGCGGCGTGAATATTATTAAATACTCGGAGCGCGATAAAATCATGAGTTTTTTACACGACGCGGGCACATGTGCTGTAGGACTGATGGTAATTTTCATAATTGTTCGTGATGGAGTAGTATCTGAACAATTCCCTCTATGCGGATTGCTCTTCGCGTGTCTACGACTGTGGCCGGCGGCCTACGAGGGCTAGCATGCCGCCAAATCTTGCGAAGGCGGCCTCTCACAAGTCTGGAAGTGTTGTGGCGGGTGCAAACGCCCGGCACGCGTCTCCGGGGTGTGCCCCCCCTCACGGACGGCGCCGCCGCCGGCACCTGGAGGGGGGAAACGGACGCGTCGGGTCTACACGGAGGGGATCTTGCTGTGGGTCTGGCCCGGATGTTGCTCCAAAGTGTTCCTATGGGCTGTCCTGCCACAACCGGGTGGATAGGTCCACTGCTCAAAGCCCGTCCGTGCAAAGTCAAAGGGTTAGATCCCGTGGTCAAACGCTACAGGGTTAGGCGGGACGGGGGCCCTGGGGGGTAGCAATGCCACCCGAGCGTCGCACCGGGCCCCCATACATGCAGGGTGGTGTGGTGGCATGTCCAAAGAGGCGGCACGCGTCTCCGGGGGGTGCCCCCCCTCACGAACGGCTATGACACGCTAGTAGACGTTCTGCGGTAACGATGCGGCGTGAATATTATTAAATACTCGGAGCGCGATAAAATCATGATTTTTTACACGACGCGGGCACATGTGCTGTAGGACTGATGGTAATTTTTCATAATTGTTCGTGATGGAGTAGTATCTGAACAATTCCCTCTATGCGGATTGCTCTTCGCGTGTCTACGACTGTGGCCGGCGGCCTCCGGGGGCTAGCATGCCGCCAAATCTTGCGTAGGCGGCCTCTCACAAGTCTGGAAGTGTTGTGGCGGGTGCAAACGCCCGGCACGCGTCTCCGGGGTGTGTCCCCCCTCATGGACGGCGCCGCCGCCGGCACCTTGAGGGGGGAAACGGACGCGTCGGGTCTACACGGAGGGGATCTTGCTGTGGGTCTGGCCCGGATGTTGCTCCAAAGTGTTCCTATGAGCTGACCTGCCACAACCGGGTGGATAGGTCCACTGCTCAAAGCCCGTCCGTGCAAAGTCAAAGGGCTAGATCCCGTGGTCAAACGCTACAGGGTTATGCGGGACGGGGGCCCTGGGGGGTAGCAATGCCACCCGAACATCGTACCGGGCCCCCATACATGCGGGGTGGTGTGGTGTCATGTCCGAAGAGGCAACACGCGTCTCCGGGGGGTGCCCCCCCTCACGAACGGCGATGACACGGTAGTAGACGTTCTGCGGTAACGATGCGGCGTGAATGTTATTAAATACTCGGAGCGCGATAAAATCATGAGTTTTTTACACGACGCGGGCACATGTGCTGTAGGACTGATGGTAATTTGCATAATTGTTCGTGATGGAGTAGTATCTGAACAATTCCCTCTATGCGGATTGCTCTTCGCGTGTCTACGACTGTGGCCGGCGTCCTACGGGGGCTAGCATGCCGCCAAATCTTGCGAAGGCGGCCTCTCACAAGTCTGGAAGTGTTGTGGCGGGTGCAAACGCCCGGCACGCGTCTCCGGGGTGTGCCCCCCCTCACGGACGGCGCCGCCGCCGGCACCTGGAGGGGGGAAACGGACGCGTCGGGTCTACACGGAGGGGATCTTGCTGTGGGTCTGGCCCGGATGTTGCTCCAAGGTGTTCCTATGGGCTGTCCTGCCAGAACCGGGTGGATAGGTCCACTGCTCAAAGCCCGTCCGTGCAAAGTCAAAGGGCTAGATCCCGTGGTCAAACGCTACAGGGTTAGGCGGGACGGGGGCCCTGGGGGGTAGCAATGCCACCCGAGCGTCGCACCAGGCCCTCATACATGCGGGGTGGTGTGGTGGCATGTTCGAAGAGGCGGCACGCGTCTCCGGGGTGTGCCCCCCCTCACGAACGGCGATGACACGGTAGTAGACGTTCTGCGGTAATGATGCGGCGTGAATATTATTAAATACTCGGAGCGCAATAAAATCATGAGTTTTTTACACGACGCGGGCACATGTGCTGTAGGACTGATGGTAATTTTCATAATTGTTCGTGATGGAGTAGTATCTGAACAATTCCCTCTATGCGGATTGCTCTTCGCGTGTCTACGACTGTGGCCGGCGGCCTACGAGGGCTAGCATGCCGCCAAATCTTGCGAAGGCGGCCTCTCACAAGTCTGGAAGTGTTGTGGCGGGTGCAAACGCCCGGCACGCGTCTCCGGGGTGTGCCCCCCCTCACGGACGGCGCCGCCGCCGGCACCTGGAGGGGGAAACGGACGCGTCGGGTCTACACGAAGGGGATCTTGCTGTGGGTCTGGCCCGGATGTTGCTCCAAAGTGTTCCTATGGGCTGTCCTGCCACAACCGGGTGGATAGGTCCACTGCTCAAAGCCCGTCCGTGCAAAGTCAAAGGGTTAGATCCCGTGGTCAAACGCTACAGGGTTAGGCGGGACGGGGGCCCTGGGGGGTAGCAATGCCACCCGAGCGTCGCACGGGGCCCCCATACATGCAGGGTGGTGTGGTGGCATGTCCAAAGAGGTGGCACGCGTCTCCGGGGGGTGCCCCCCCTCACGAACGGCTATGACACGCTAGTAGACGTTCTGCGGTAACGATGCGGCGTGAATATTATTAAATACTCGGAGCGCGATAAAATCATGATTTTTTACACGACGCGGGCACATGTGCTGTAGGACTGATGGTAATTTTTCATAATTGTTCGTGATGGAGTAGTATCTGAACAATTCCCTCTATGCGGATTGCTCTTCGCGTGTCTACGACTGTGGCCGGCGGCCTCCGGGGGCTAGCATGCCGCCAAATCTTGCGTAGGCGGCCTCTCACAAGTCTGGAAGTGTTGTGGCGGGTGCAAACGCCCGGCACGCGTCTCCGGGGTGTGTCCCCCCTCACGGACGGCGCCGCCGCCGGCACCTTGAGGGGGGAAACGGACGCGTCGGGTCTACACGGAGGGGATCTTGCTGTGGGTCTGGCCCGGATGTTGCTCCAAAGTGTTCCTATGTGCTGACCTGCCACAACCGGGTGGATAGGTCCACTGCTCAAAGCCCGTCCGTGCAAAGTCAAAGGGCTAGATCCCGTGGTCAAACGCTACAGGGTTAGGCGGGACGGGGGCCCTGGGGGGTAGCAATGCCACCCGAGCGTCGCACCAGGCCCTCATACATGCGGGGTGGTGTGGTGGCATGTCCGAAGAGGCGGCACGTGTCTCCGGGGGGTACCCTCCCCCCCTCACGAACGGCTATGACACGCTAGTAGACGTTCTGCGGTAACGATGCGGCGTGAATATTATTAAATACTCGGAGCGCGATAAAATCATGATTTTTACACGACGCGGGCACATGTGCTGTAGGACTGATGGTAATTTTTCATAATTGTTCGGGATGGAGTAGTATCTGAACAATTCCCTCTATGCGGATTGCTCTTCGCGTGTCTACGACTGTGGCCGGCGGCCTCCGGGGGCTAGCATGCCGCCAAATCTTGCGTAGGCGGCCTCTCACAAGTCTGGAAGTGTTGTGGCGGGTGCAAACGCCCGGCACGCGTCTCCGGGGTGTGCCCCCCCTCACGGACGGCGCCGCCGCCGGCACCTGGAGGGGGGAAACGGACACGTCGGGTCTACACGGAGGGGATCTTGCTGTGGGTCTGGCCCGGATGTTGCTCCAAAGTGTTCCTATGAGCTGACCTGCTACAACCGGGTGGATAGGTCCACTGCTCAAAGCCCGTCCGTGCAAAGTCAAAGGGCTAGATCCCTTGGTCAAACGCTACAGGGTTAGGCGGGACGGGGGCCCTGGGGGGTAGCAATGCCACCCGAGCATCGTACCGGGCCCCCATACATGCGGGGTGGTGTGGTGGCATGTTCGAAGAGGCGGCACGCGTCTCCGGGGTGTGCCCCCCCTCACGAACGGCGATGACACGGTAGTAGACGTTCTGCGGTAATGATGCGGCGTGAATATTATTAAATACTCGGAGCGCAATAAAATCATGAGTTTTTTACACGACGCGGGCACATGTGCTGTAGGACTGATGGTAATTTTCATAATTGTTCGTGATGGAGTAGTATCTGAACAATTCCCTCTATGCGGATTGCTCTTCGCGTGTCTACGACTGTGGCCGGCGGCCTACGAGGGCTAGCATGCCGCCAAATCTTGCGAAGGCGGCCTCTCACAAGTCTGGAAGTGTTGTGGCGGGTGCAAACGCCCGGCACGCGTCTCCGGGGTGTGCCCCCCCTCACGGACGGCGCCGCCGCCGGCACCTGGAGGGGGAAACGGACGCGTCGGGTCTACACGAAGGGGATCTTGCTGTGGGTCTGGCCCGGATGTTGCTCCAAAGTGTTCCTATGGGCTGTCCTGCCACAACCGGGTGGATAGGTCCACTGCTCAAAGCCCGTCCGTGCAAAGTCAAAGGGTTAGATCCCGTGGTCAAACGCTACAGGGTTAGGCGGGACGGGGGCCCTGGGGGGTAGCAATGCCACCCGAGCGTCGCACCGGGCCCCCATACATGCAGGGTGGTGTGGTGGCATGTCCAAAGAGGTGGCACGCGTCTCCGGGGGGTGCCCCCCCTCACGAACGGCTATGACACGCTAGTAGACGTTCTGCGGTAACGATGCGGCGTGAATATTATTAAATACTCGGAGCGCGATAAAATCATGATTTTTTACACGACGCGGGCACATGTGCTGTAGGACTGATGGTAATTTTTCATAATTGTTCGTGATGGAGTAGTATCTGAACAATTCCCTCTATGCGGATTGCTCTTCGCGTGTCTACGACTGTGGCCGGCGGCCTCCGGGGGCTAGCATGCCGCCAAATCTTGCGTAGGCGGCCTCTCACAAGTCTGGAAGTGTTGTGGCGGGTGCAAACGCCCGGCACGCGTCTGCGGGGTGTGTCCCCCCTCACGGACGGCGCCGCCGCCGGCACCTTGAGGGGGGAAACGGACGCGTCGGGTCTACACGGAGGGGATCTTGCTGTGGGTCTGGCCCGGATGTTGCTCCAAAGTGTTCCTATGAGCTGACCTGCCACAACCGGGTGGATAGGTCCACTGCTCAAAGCCCGTCCGTGCAAAGTCAAAGGGCTAGATCCCGTGGTCAAACGCTACAGGGTTATGCGGGACGGGGGCCCTGGGGGGTAGCAATGCCACCCGAACATCGTACCGGGCCTCCATACATGCGGGGTGGTGTGGTGTCATGTCCGAAGAGGCAACACGCGTCTCCGGGGGGTGCCCCCCCTCACGAACGGCGATGACACGGTAGTAGACGTTCTGCGGTAACGATGCGGCGTGAATGTTATTAAATACTCGGAGCGCGATAAAATCATGAGTTTTTTACACGACGCGGGCACATGTGCTGTAGGACTGATGGTAATTTGCATAATTGTTCGTGATGGAGTAGTATCTGAACAATTCCCTCTATGCGGATTGCTCTTCGCGTGTCTACGACTTTGGCCGGCGGCCTACGGGGGCTAGCATGCCGCCAAATCTTGCGAAGGCGGCCTCTCACAAGTCTGGAAGTGTTGTGGCGGGTGCAAACGCCCGGCACGCGTCTCCGGGGTGTGCCCCCCCTCACGGACGGGGCCGCCGCCGGCACCTGGAGGGGGGAAACGGACGCGTCGGGTCTACACGGAGGGGATCTTGCTGTGGGTCTGGCCCGGATGTTGCTCCAAGGTGTTCCTATGGGCTGTCCTGCCAAAACCGGGTGGATAGGTCCACTGCTCAAAGCCCGTCCGTGCAAAGTCAAAGGGCTAGATCCCGTGGTCAAACGCTACAGGGTTAGGCGGGACGGGGGCCCTGGGGGGTAGCAATGCCACCCGAGCGTCGCACCAGGCCCTCATACATGCGGGGTGGTGTGGTGGCATGTCCGAAGAGGCGGCACGTGTCTCCGGGGGGTGCCCCCCCCTCACGAACGGCTATGACACGCTAGTAGACGTTCTGCGGTAACGATGCGGCGTGAATATTATTAAATACTCGGAGCGCGATAAAATCATGATTTTTTACACGACGCGGGCACATGTGCTGTAGGACTGATGGTAATTTTTCATAATTGTTCGGGATGGAGTAGTATCTGAACAATTCCCTCTATGCGGATTGCTCTTCGCGTGTCTACGACTGTGGCCGGCGGCCTCCGGGGGCTAGCATGCCGCCAAATCTTGCGTAGGCGGCCTCTCACAAGTCTGGAAGTGTTGTGGCGGGTGCAAACGCCCGGCACGCGTCTCCGGGGTGTGCCCCCCCTCACGGACGGCGCCGCCGCCGGCACCTGGAGGGGGGAAACGGACACGTCGGGTCTACACGGAGGGGATCTTGCTGTGGGTCTGGCCCGGATGTTGCTCCAAAGTGTTCCTATGAGCTGACCTGCTACAACCGGGTGGATAGGTCCACTGCTCAAAGCCCGTCCGTGCAAAGTCAAAGGGCTAGATCCCTTGGTCAAACGCTACAGGGTTAGGCGGGACGGGGGCCCTGGGGGGTAGCAATGCCACCCGAGCATCGTACCGGGCCCCCATACATGCGGGGTGGTGTGGTGGCATGTTCGAAGAGGCGGCACGCGTCTCCGGGGTGTGCCCCCCCTCACGAACGGCGATGACACGGTAGTAGACGTTCTGCGGTAATGATGCGGCGTAAATATTATTAAATACTCGGAGCGCAATAAAATCATGAGTTTTTTACACGACGCGGGCACATGTGCTGTAGGACTGATGGTAATTTTCATAATTGTTCGTGATGGAGTAGTATCTGAACAATTCCCTCTATGCGGATTGCTCTTCGCGTGTCTACGAGTGTGGCCGGCGGCCTACGGGGGCTAGCATGCCGCCAAATCTTGCGAAGGCGGCCTCTCACAAGTCTGGAAGTGTTGTGGCGGGTGCAAACGCCCGGCACGCGTCTCCGGGGTGTGCCCCCCCTCACGGACGGCGCCGCCGCCGGCACCTGGAGGGGGGAAACGGACGCGTTGGGTCTACACGGAGGGGATCTTGCTGTGGGTCTGGCCCGGATGTTGCTCCAAAGTGTTCCTATGGGCTGTCCTGCCACAACCGGGTGGATAGGTCCACTGCTCAAAGCCCGTCCGTGCAAAGTCAAAGGGCTAGATCCCGTGGTCAAACGCTACAGGGTTAGGCGGGACGGGGGCCCTGGGGGGTAGCAATGCCACCCGAGCGTCGCACCAGGCCCTCATACATGCGGGGTGGTGTGGTGGCATGTCCGAAGAGGCGGCACGTGTCTCCGGGGGGTGCCCTCCCCCCCTCACGAACGGCTATGACACGCTAGTAGACGTTCTGCGGTAACGATGCGGCGTGAATATTATTAAATACTCGGAGCGCGATAAAATCATGATTTTTACACGACGCGGGCACATGTGCTGTAGGACTGATGGTAATTTTTCATAATTGTTCGGGATGGAGTAGTATCTGAACAATTCCCTCTATGCGGATTGCTCTTCGCGTGTCTACGACTGTGGCCGGCGGCCTCCGGGGGCTAGCATGCCGCCAAATCTTGCGTAGGCGGCCTCTCACAAGTCTGGAAGTGTTGTGGCGGGTGCAAACGCCCGGCACGCGTATCCGGGGTGTGCCCCCCCTCACGGACGGCGCCGCCGCCGGCACCTGGAGGGGGGAAACGGACACGTCGGGTCTACACGGAGGGGATCTTGCTGTGGGTCTGGCCCGGATGTTGCTCCAAAGTGTTCCTATGAGCTGACCTGCTACAACCAGGTGGATAGGTCCACTGCTCAAAGCCCGTCCGTGCAAAGTCAAAGGGCTAGATCCCTTGGTCAAACGCTACAGGGTTAGGCGGGACGGGGGCCCTGGGGGGTAGCAATGCCACCCGAGCATCGTACCGGGCCCCCATACATGCGGGGTGGTGTGGTGGCATGTTCGAAGAGGCGGCACGCGTCTCCGGGGTGTGCCCCCCCTCACGAACGGCGATGACACGGTAGTAGACGTTCTGCGGTAATGATGCGGCGTGAATATTATTAAATACTCGGAGCACAATAAAATCATGAGTTTTTTACACGACGCGGGCACATGTGCTGTAGGACTGATGGTAATTTTCATAATTGTTCGTGATGGAGTAGTATCTGAACAATTCCCTCTATGCGGATTGCTCTTCGCGTGTCTACGACTGTGGCCGGCGGCCTACGGGGGCTAGCATGCCGCCAAATCTTGCGAAGGCGGCCTCTCACAAGTCTGGAAGTGTTGTGGCGGGTGCAAACGCCCGGCACGCGTCTCCGGGGTGTGCCCCCCCTCACGGACGGCGCCGCCGCCGGCACCTGGAGGGGGGAAACGGACGCGTCGGGTCTACACGGAGGGGATCTTGCTGTGGGTCTGGCCCGGATGTTGCTCCAAAGTGTTCCTATGGGCTGTCCTGCCACAACCGGGTGGATAGGTCCACTGCTCAAAGCCCGTCCGTGCAAAGTCAAAGGGCTAGATCCCGTGGTCAAACACTACAGGGTTAGGCGGGACGGGGGCCCTGGGGGTAGCAATGCCACCCGAGCGTCGCACCGGGCCCCCATACATGCAGGGTGGTGCGGTGGCATGTCCGAAGATGCGGCACGTGTCTCCGGGGGGTGCCCCCCTCACGAACGGCTATGACACGCTAGTAGACGTTCTGCGGTAACGATGCGGCGTGAATATTATTAAATACTCGGAGCGCGATAAAATCATGAGTTTTTTACACGACGCGGGCACATGTGCTGTAGGAATGATGGTAATTTACATAATTGTTCGTGATGGAGTAGTATCTGAACAATTCCCTCTATGCGGATTGCTCGTCGCGTGTCTACGACTGTGGCCGGCGGCTTCCGGGGGCTAGCATGCCGCCAAATCTTGCGAGGCGGCCTCTCACAAGTCTGGAAGTGTTGTGGCGGGTGCAAACGCCCGGCACGCGTCTCCGGGGTGTGCCCCCCCTCACGGACGGCGCCGCCGCCGGCACCTGGAGGGGGGAAACGGACTTGTCGGGTCTACACGGAGGGGATCTTGCTGTGGGTCTGGCCCGGATGTTGCTCCAAAGTGTTCCTATGAGCTGACCGGCCACAACCGGGTGGATAGGTCCACTGCTCAAAGCCCGTCCGTGCAAAGTAAAAGGGCTAGATCCCTTGGTCAAACGCTACAGGGTTAGGCGGGCGGGGGCCCTGGGGGGTAGCAATGCCACCCGAGCATCGTACCGGGCCCCCATACATGCGGGGTGGTGTGGTGGCATGTCCGAAGAGGCGGCACGCGTCTCCGGGGGGTGCCCCCCCTCACGAACGGCGATGACACGGTAGTAGACGTTCTGCGGTAACGATGCGGCGTGAATATTATTAAATACTCGGAGCGCGTTTAAATCATGAGTTTTTTACACGACGCGGGCACATGTGCTGTAGGACTGATGGTAATTTTCATAATTGTTCGTGATGGAGTAGTATCTGAACAATTCCCTCTATGCGGATTGCTCTTCGCGTGTCTACGACTGTGGCCGGCGGCCTACGGGGGCTAGCATGCCGCCAAATCTTGCGAAGGCGGCCTCTCACAAGTCTGGAACTTTTGTGGCGGGTGCAAACGCCCGGCACGCGTCTCCGGGGTGTGCCCCCCCTCACGGACGGCGCCGCCGCCGGCACCTGGAGGGGGGAAACGGACGCGTCGGGTCTACACGGAGGGGATCTTGCGGTGGGTCTGGCCCGGATGTTGCTCCAAAGTGTTCCTATGGGCTGACCTGCCACAACCGGGTGGATAGGTCCACTGCTCAAAGCCCGTCCGTGCAAAGTCAAAGGGCTAGATTCCGTGGTCAAACGCTACAGGGTTAGGCGGGACGAGGGCCCTGGGGGGTAGCAATGCCACCCGAGCGTCGTACCGGGCCCCCATACATGCAGGGTGGTGTGGTGGCATGTCCGAAGAGGCGGCACGTGTCTCCGGGGGGTGCCCCCCCTCACGAACGGCTATGACACGCTAGTAGACGTTCTGCGGTAACGATGCGGCGTGAATATTATTAAATACTCGGAGCGCGATAAAATCATGAGTTTTTTACACGACGCGGGCACATGTGCTGTAGGACTGATGGTAATTTACATAATTGTTCGTGATGGAGTAGTATCTGAACAATTCCCTCTATGCGGATTGCTCTTCGCGTGTCTACGACTGTGGCCGGCGGCCTCCGGGGGCTAGCATGCCGCCATATCTTGCGAGGCGGCCTCTCACAATCTGGAAGTGTTGTGGCGTGTGCAAACGCCCGGCATGCGTCTCCGGGGTGTGCCCCCCCTCACGGACGGCGCCGCCGCCGGCACCTGGAGGGGGGAAACGGACGCGTCGGGTCTACACGGAGGGTATCGTGCTGTGGGTCTGGCCCGGATATTGCTCCAAAGTGTTCCTATGGGCTGTCCTGCCACAACCGGGTGGATAGGTCCACTGCTCAAAGCCCGTCCGTGCAAAGTCAAAGGGCTAGATCCCGTGGTCAAACGCTACAGGGTTAGGCGGGACGGGGGCCCTGGGGGGTAGCAATGCCACCCGAGCGTCGCACCGGGCCCTCATACATGCGGGGTGGTGTGGTGGCATGTCCGAAGAGGCGGCACGTGTCTCCGGGGGGTGCCCCCCCTCACGAACGGCTATGACACGCTAGTAGACGTTCTGCGGTAACGATGCGGCGTGAATATTATTAAATACTCGGAGCGCGATAAAATCATGATTTTTTACACGACGCGGGCACATGTGCTGTAGGACTGATGGTAATTTTTCATAATTGTTCGTGATGGATTAGTATCTGAACAATTCCCTCTATGCGGATTGCTCTTCGCGTGTCTACGACTGTGGCCGGCGGCCTCCGGGGGCTAGCATGCCGCCAAATCTTGCGTAGGCGGCCTCTCACAAGTCTGGAAGTGTTGTGGCGGGTGCAAACGCCCGGCACGCGTCTCCGGGGTGTGCCCCCCCTCACGGACGGCGCCGCCGCCGGCACCTGGAGGGGGGAAACGGACGCGTCGGGTCTACACGGAGGGGATCTTGCTGTGGGTCTGGCCCGGATGTTGCTCCAAAGTGTTCCTATGAGCTGACCTGCCACAACCGGGTGGATAGGTCCACTGCTCAAAGCCCGTCCGTGCAAAGTCAAAGGGCTAGATCCCTTGGTCAAACGCTACAGGGTTAGGCGGGACGGGGGCCCTGGGGGGTAGCAATGCCAGCCGAGCATCGTACCGGGCCCCCATACATGCGGGGTGGTGTGGTGGCATGTCCGAAGAGGCGGCACGCGTCTCCGGGGGGTGCCCCCCCCTCACGAACGGCGATGACACGGTAGTAGACGTTCTGCGGTAACGATGCGGCGTGAATATTATTAAATACTCGGAGCGCGATAAAATCATGAGTTTTTTACACGACGCGGGCACATGTGCTGTAGGACTGATGGTAATTTTCATAATTGTTCGTGATGGAGTAGTATCTGAACAATTCCCTCTATGCGGATTGCTCTTCGCGTGTCTACGACTGTGGCCGGCGGCCTACGGGGGCTAGCATGCCGCCAAATCTTGCGAAGGCGGCCTCTCACAAGTCTGGAAGTGTTGTGGCGGGTGCAAACGCCCGGCACGCGTCTCCGGGGTGTGCCCCCCCTCAAGGACGGCGCCGCCGCCGGCACCTGGAGGGGGGAAACGGACGCGTCGGGTCTACACGGAGGGGATCTTGCTGTGGGTCGGGCCCGGATGTTGCTCCAAAGTGTTCCTATGAGCTGACCTGCCACAACCGGGTGGATAGGTCCACTGCTCAAAGCCCGTCCGTGCAAAGTCAAAGGGCTAGATCCCGTGGTCAAACGCTACAGGGTTAGGCGGGACGGGGGCCCTGGGGGGTAGCAATGCCACCCGAGCGTCGCACCGGGCCCCCATACATGCAGGGTGGTGTGGTGGCATGTCCGAAGAGGCGGCACGCGTCTCCGGGGGGTGCCCCCCCTCACGAACGGCGATGACACGGTAGTAGACGTTCTGCGGTAACGATGCGGCGTGAATATTATTAAATACTCGGAGCGCGATAAAATCATGAGTTTTTTACACGACGCGGGCACATGTGCTGTAGGACTGACGGTAATTTTCATAATTGTTCGTGATGGAGTAGTATCTGAACAATTCCCTCTATGCGGATTGCTCTTCGCGTGTCTACGACTGTGGCCGGCGGCCTCCGGGGGCTAGCATGCCGCCAAATCTTGCGAAGGCGGTTTCTCACAAGTCTGGAAGTGTTGTGGCCGGTGCAAACGCCCGGCACGCGTCTCCGGGGTGTGCCCCCCCTCACGGACGGCGCCGCCGCCGGCACCTGGAGGGGGGAAACGGACGCGTCGGGTCAACACGGAGGGGATCTTGCTGTGGGTCTGGCCCGGATGTTGCTCCAAAGTGTTCCTATGAGCTGACCTGCCACAACCGGGTGGATAGGTCCACTGCTCAAAGCCCGTCCGTGCAAAGTCAAAGGGCCAGATCCCGTGGTCAAACGCTACAGGGTTAGGCGGGACGGGGGCCCTGGGGGGTAGCAATGCCACCCGAGCGTCGCACCGGGCCCTCATACATGCGGGGTGGTGTGGTGGCATGTCCGAAGAGGCGGCACGTGTCTCCGGGGGGTGCCCCCCCTCACGAACGGCTATGACACGCTAGTAGACGTTCTGCGGTAACGATGCGGCGTGAATATTATTAAATACTCGGAGCGCGATAAAATCATGATTTTTTACACGACGCGGGCACATGTGCTGTAGGACTGATGGTAATTTTTCATAATTGTTCGTGATGGAGTAGTATCTGAACAATTGCCTCTATGCGGATTGCTCTTCGCGTGTCTACGACTGTGGCCGGCGGCCTCCGGGGGCTAGCATGCCGCCAAATCTTGCGAGGCGGCCTCTCACAAGTCTGGAAGTGTTGTGGCGGGTGCAAACGCCCGGCATGCGTCTCCGGGGTGTGCCCCCCTCACGGACGGCGCCGCCGCCGGCACCTGGAGGGGGGAAACGGACGCGTCGGGTCTACACGGAGGGTATCTTGCTGTGGGTCTGGCCCGGATGTTGCTCCAAAGTGTTCCTATGGGCTGTCCTGCCACAACCGGGTGGATAGGTCCACTGCTCAAAGCCCGTCCGTGCAAAGTCAAAGGGCTAGATCCCGTGGTCAAACGCTACAGGGTTAGGGGGGACGGGGGCCCTGGGGGGTAGCAATGCCACCCGAGCGTCGCACCGGGCCCTCATACATGCGGGGTGGTGTGGTGGCATGTCCGAAGAGGCGGCACGTGTCTCCGGGGGGTGCCCCCCCTCACGAACGGCTATGACACGCTAGTAGACGTTCTGCGGTAACGATGCGGCGTGAATATTATTAAATACTCGGAGCGCGATAAAATCATGATTTTTTACACGACGCGGGCACATGTGCTGTAGGACTGATGGTAATTTTTCATAATTGTTCGTGATGGAGTAGTATCTGAACAATTCCCTCTATGCGGATTGCTCTTCGCGTGTCTACGACTGTGGCCGGCGGCCTCCGGGGGCTAGCATGCCGCCAAATCTTGCGTAGGCGGCCTCTCACAAGTCTGGAAGTGTTGTGGCGGGTGCAAACGCCCGGCACGCGTCTCCGGGGTGTGCCCCCCTCACGGACGGCGCCGCCGCCGGCACCTGGAGGGGGGAAACGGACGCGTCGGGTCTACACGGAGGGGATCTTGCTGTGGGTCTGGCCCGGATGTTGCTCCAAAGTGTTCCTATGAGCTGACCTGCCACAACCGGGTGGATAGGTCCACTGCTCAAAGCCCGTCCGTGCAAAGTCAAAGGGCTAGATCCCTTGGTCAAACACTACAGGGTTAGGCGGGACGGGGGCCCTGGGGGGTAGCAATGCCAGCCGAGCATCGTACCGGGCCCCCATACATGCGGGGTGGTGTGGTGGCATGTCCGAAGAGGCGGCACGCGTCTCCGGGGGGTGCCCCCCCTCACGAACGGCGATGACACGGTAGTAGACGTTCTGCGGTAACGATGCGGCGTGAATATTATTAAATACTCGGAGCGCGATAAAATCATGAGTTTTTTACACGACGCGGGCACATGTGCTGTAGGACTGATGGTAATTTTCATAATTGTTCGTGATGGAGTAGTATCTGAACAATTCCCTCTATGCGGATTGCTCTTCGCGTGTCTACGACTGTGGCCGGCGGCCTACGGGGGCTAGCATGCCGCCAAATCTTGCGAAGGCGGCCTCTCACAAGTCTGGAAGTGTTGTGGCCGGTGCAAACGCCCGGCACGCGTCTCCGGGGTGTGCCCCCCCTCACGGACGGCGCCGCCGCCGGCACCTGGAGGGGGGAAACGGACGCGTCGGGTCTACACAGAGGGGATCTTGCTGTGGGTCTGGCCCGGATGTTGCTCCAAAGTGTTCCTATGGGCTGTCCTGCCACAACCGGGTGGATAGGTCCACTGCTCAAAGCCCGTCCGTGCAAAGTCAAAGGGCTAGATCCCGTGGTCAAACGATACAGGGTTAGGCGGGACGGGGGCCCTGGGGGGTAGCAATGCCACCCGAGCGTCGCACCGGGCCCCCATACATGCAGGGTGGTGTGGTGGCATGTCCGAAGAGGCGGCACGCGTCTCCGGGGGGTGCCCCCCCCACGAACGGCGATGACACGGTAGTAGACGTTCTGCGGTAACGATGCGGCGTGAATATTATTAAATACTCGGAGCGCGATAAAATCATGAGTTTTTTACACGACGCGGGCACATGTGCAGTAGGACTGATGGTAAATTTCATAATTGTTCGTGATGGAGTAGTATCTGCACAATTCCCTCTATGCGGATTGCTCTTCGCGTGTCTACGACTGTGGCCTGCGGCCTCCGGGGGCTAGCATGCCGCCAAATCTTGCGTAGGCGGCCTCTCACAAGTCTGGAAGTGTTGTGGCGGGTGCAAACGCCCGGCACGCGTCTCCGGGGTGTGCCCCTCCTCACGGACGGCGCCGCCGCCGGCACCTGGAGGGGGGAAACAGACGCGTCGGGTCTACACGGAGGGGATCTTGCTGTGGGTCTGGCCCGGATGTTTCTCCAAAGTGTTCCTATGAGCTGACCTACCACAACCGGGTGGATAGGTACACTGCTCAAAGCCCGTCCGTGAAAAGTCAAAGGGCTAGATCCCATGGTCAAACGCTACAGGGTTAGGCGGGACGGGGGCCCTGGGGGGTACCAATGCCACCCGAGCGTCGCACCGGGCCCCATACATGCGGGGTAGTGTGGTGGCATGTCCGAAGAGGCGGCACGCGTCTCCGGGGGGTGCCCCCCCTCACGAACGGCGATGACACGGTAGTAGACGTTCTGCGGTAAGGATGCGGCGTGAATATTATTAAATACTCGGAGCGCGATAAAATCATGATTTTTTACACGACGCGGGCACATGTGCTGTAGGACTGATGGTAATTTTTCATAATTGTTCGTGATGGAGTAGTATCTGAACAATTCCCTCTATGCGGATTGCTCTTCGCGTGTCTACGACTGTGGCCGGCGGCCTCCGGGGGCTAGCATGCCGCCAAATCTTGCGTAGGCGGCCTCTCACAAGTCTGGAAGTGTTGTGGCGGGTGCAAACGCCCGGCACGCGTCTCCGGGGTGTGCCCCCCCTCACGGACGGCGCCGCCGCCGGCACCTGGAGGGGGGAAACGGACGCGTCGGGTCTACACGGAGGGGATCTTGCTGTGGGTCTGGCCCGGATGTTGCTCCAAAGTGTTCCTATGAGCTGACCTGCCACAACCGGGTGGATAGGTCCAGTGCTCAAAGCCCGTCCGTGCAAAGTCAAAGGGCTAGATCCCGTGGTCAAACGCTACAGGGTTAGGCGGGACGGGGGCCCTGGGGGGTAGCCATGCCACCCGAGCATCGTACCGGGCCCCCATACATGCGGGGTGCTGTGGTGGCATGTCCGAAGAGGCGGCACGCGTCTCCGGGGGGTGCCCCCCCTCACGAACGGCGATGACACGGTAGTAGACGTTCTGCGGTAACGATGCGGCGTGAATATTATTAAATACTCGGAGCGCGATAAAATCATGAGTTTTTTACACGACGCGGGCACATGTGCTGTAGGACTGATGGTAATTTTCATAATTGTTCGTGATGGAGTAGTATCTGAACAATTCCCTCTATGCGGATTGCTCTTCGCGTGTCTACGACTGTGGCCGGCGGCCTACGGGGGCTAGCATGCCGCCAAATCTTGCGAAGGCGGCCTCTCACAAGTCTGGAACTTTTGTGGCGGGTGCAAACGCCCGGCACGCGTCTCCGGGGTGTGCCCCCCTCACGGACGGCGCCGCCGCCGGCACCTGGAGGGGGGAAACGGACGCGTCGGGTCTACACGGAGGGGATCTTGCGGTGGGTCTGGCCCGGATGTTGCTCCAAAGTGTTCCTATAGGCTGACCTGCCACAACCGGGTGGATAGGTCCACTCCTCAAAGCCCGTCCGTGCAAAGTCAAAGGGCTAGATCCCGTGGTCAAACGCTACAGGGTTAGGCGGGACGGGGGCCCTGGGGGGTAGCAATGCCACCCGAGCGTCGTACCGGGCCCCCATACATGCAGGGTGGTGTGGTGGCATGTCCGAAGAGGCGGCACGTGTCTCCGGGGGGTGCCCCCCCTCACGAACGGCTATGACACGCTAGTAGACGTTCTGCGGTAACGATGCGGCGTGAATATTATTAAATACTCGGAGCGCGATAAAATCATGAGTTTTTTACACGACGCGGGCACATGTGCTGTAGGACTGATGGTAATTTACATAATTGTTCGTGATGGAGTAGTATCTGAACAATTCCCTCTATGCGGATTGCTCTTCGCGTGTCTACGACTGTGGCCGGCGGCCTCCGGGGGCTAGCATGCCGCCAAATCTTGCGAGGCGGCCTCTCACAAGTCTGGAAGTGTTGTGGCGGGTGCAAACGCCCGGCACGCGTCTCCGGGGTGTGCCCCCCCTCACGGACGGCGCCGCCGCCGGCACCTAGAGGGGGGAAACGGACGCGTCGGGTCTACACGGAGGGTATCTTGCTGTGGGTCTGGCCCGGATGTTGCTCCAAAGTGTTCCTATGGGCTGTCCTGCCACAACCGGGTGGATAGGTCCACTGCTCAAAGCCCGTCCGTGCAAAGTCAAAGGGCTAGATCCCGTGGTCAAACGCTACAAGGTTAGGAGGGACGGGGGCCCTGGGGGGTAGCAATGCCACCCGAGCGTCGCACCGGGCCCTCATACATGCGGGGTGGTGTGGTGGCATGTCCGAAGAGGCCGCACGTGTCTCCGGGGGGTGCCCCCCCCCTCACGAACGGCTATGACACGCTAGTAGACGTTCTGCGGTAACGATGCGGCGTGAATATTATTAAATACTCGGAGCGCGATAAAATCATGATTTTTTACACGACGCGGGCACATGTGCTGTAGGACTGATGGTAATTTTTCATAATTGTTCGTGATGGAGTAGTATCTGAACAATTCCCTCTATGCAGATTGCTCTTCGCGTGTCTACGACTGTGGCCGGCGGCCTCCGGGGGCTAGCATGCCGCCAAATCTTGCGTAGGCGGCCTCTCACAAGTCTGGAAGTGTTGTGGCGGGTGCAAACGCCCGGCACGCGTCTCCGGGGTGTGCCCCCCCTCACGGACGGCGCCGCCGCCGGCACCTGGAGGGGGGAAACGGACGCGTCGGGTCTACACGGAGGGGATCTTGCTGTGGGTCTGGCCCGGATGTTGCTCCAAAGTGTTCCTATGAGCTGACCTGCCACAACCGGGTGGATAGGTCCACTGCTCAAAGCCCGTCCGTGCAAAGTCAAATGGCTAGATCCCTTGGTCAAACGCTACAGGGTTAGGCGGGACGGGGGCCCTGGGGGGTAGCAATGCCAGCCGAGCATCGTACCGGGCCCCCATACATGCGGGGTGGTGTGGTGGCATGTCCGAAGAGGCGGCACGCGTCTCCGGGGGGTGCCCCCCCTCACGAACGGCGATGACACGGTAGTAGACGTTCTGCGGTAACGATGCGGCGTGAATATTATTAAATACTCGGAGCGCGATAAAATCATGAGTTTTTTCACGACGCGGGCACATGTGCTGTAGGACTGATGGTAATTTTCATAATTGTTCGTGATGGAGTAGTATCTGAACAATTCCCTCTATGCGGATTGCTCTTCGCGTGTCTACGACTGTGGCCGGCGGCCTACGGGGGCTAGCATGCCGCCAAATCTTGCGAAGGCGGCCTCTCACAAGTCTGGAAGTGTTGTGGCGGGTGCAAACGCCCGGCACGCGTCTCCGGGGTGTGGCCCCCCTCACGGACGGCGCCGCCGCCGGCACCTGGAGGGGGGAAACGGACGCGTCGGGTCTACACGGAGGGGATCTTGCTGTGGGTCTGGCCCGGATGTTGCTCCAAAGTGTTCCTATGAGCTGACCTGCCACAACCGGGTGGATAGGTCCACTGCTCAAAGCCCGTCCGTGCAAAGTCAAAGGGCTAGATCCCGTGGTCAAACGCTACAGGGTTAGGCGGGACGGGGGCCCTGGGGGGTAGCAATGCCACCCGAGCGTCGCACCGGGCCCCCATACATGCAGGGTGGTGTGGTGGCATGTCCGAAGAGGCGGCACGCGTCTCCGGGGGGTGCCCCCCCTCACGAACGGCGATGACACGGTAGTAGACGTTCTGCGGTAACGATGCGGCGTGAATATTATTAAATACTCGGAGCGCGATAAAATCATGAGTTTTTTACACGACGCGGGCACATGTGCTGTAGGACTGATGGTAATTTTCATAATTGTTCGTGATGGAGTAGTATCTGAACAATTCCCTCTATGCGGATTGCTCTTCGCGTGTCTACGACTGTGGCCGGCTGCCTCCGGGGGCTAGCATGCCGCCAAATCTTGCGAAGGCGGTTTCTCACAAGTCTGGAAGTGTTGTGGCCGGTGCAAACGCCCGGCACGCGTCTCCGGGGTGTGCCCCCCCTCACGGACGGCGCCGCCGCCGGCACCTGGAGGGGGGAAACGGACGCGTCGGGTCTACACAGAGGGGATCTTGCTGTGGGTCTGGCCCGGATGTTGCTCCAAAGTGTTCCTATGGGCTGTCCTGCCACAACCGGGTGGATAGGTCCACTGCTCAAAGCCCGTCCGTGCAAAGTCAAAGGGCTAGATCCCGTGGTCAAACGATACAGGGTTAGGCGGGACGGGGGCCCTGGGGGGTAGCAATGCCACCCGAGCGTCGCACCGGGCCCCCATACATGCAGTGTGGTGTGGTGGCATGTCCGAAGAGGCGGCACGTGTCTCCGGGGGGTGCCCCCCCTCACGAACGGCTATGACACGCTAGTAAACGTTCTGCGGTAACGATGCGGCGTGAATATTATTAAATACTGGGAGCGCGATAAAATCATGAGTTTTTTACACGACGCGGGCACATGTGCTGTAGGACTGATGGTAATTTTCATAATTGTTCGTGATGGAGTAGTATCTGCACAATTCCCTCTATGCGGATTGCTCTTCGCGTGTCTACGACTGTGGCCGGCGGCCTCCGGGGGCTAGCATGCCGCCAAATCTTGCGTAGGCGGCCTCTCACAAGTATGGAAGTGTTGTGGCGGGTGCAAACGCCCGGCACGCGTCTCCGGGGTGTGCCCCTCCTCACGGACGGCGCCGCCGCCGGCACCTGGAGGGGGGAAACGGACGCGTCGGGTCTACACAGAGGGGATCTTGCTGTGGGTCTGGCCCGGATGTTGCTCCAAAGTGTTCCTATGGGCTGTCCTGCCACAACCGGGTGGATAGGTCCACTGCTCAAAGCCCGTCCGTGCAAAGTCAAAGGGCTAGATCCCGTGGTCAAACGATACAGGGTTAGGCGGGACGGGGGCCCTGGGGGGTAGCAATGCCACCCGAGCGTCGCACCGGGCCTCCATACATGCAGTGTGGTGTGGTGGCATGTCCGAAGAGGCGGCACGTGTCTCCGGGGGGTGCCCCCCCTCACGAACGGCTATGACACGCTAGTAAACGTTCTGCGGTAACGATGCGGCGTGAATATTATTAAATACTCGGAGCGCGATAAAATCATGATTTTTTACACGACGCGGGCACATGTGCTGTAGGACTGATGGTAATTTTTCATAATTGTTCGTGATGGAGTAGTATCTGAACAATTCCCTCTATGCGGATTGCTCTTCGCGTGTCTACGACTATGGCCGGCGGCCTCCGGGGGCTAGCATGCCGCCAAATCTTGCGTAGGCGGCCTCTCAAAAGTCTGGAAGTGTTGTGGCGGGTGCAAACGCCCGGCACGCGTCTCCGGGGTGTGCCCCCCCTCACGGACGGCGCCGCCGCCGGCACCTGGACGGGGGAAACGGACGCGTCGGGTCTACACGGAGGGAATCTTGCTGTGGGTCTGGCCCGGATGTTGCTCCAAAGTGTTCCTATGAGCTGACCTGCCACAACCGGGTGGATAGGTCCACTGCTCAAAGCCCGTCCGTGCAAAGTCAAAGGGCTAGATCCCGTGGTCAAACGCTACAGGGTTAGGCGGGACGGGGGCCCTGGGGGGTAGCAATGCCACCCGAGCATCGTACCGGGCCCCCATACATGCGGGGTGGTGTGGTGGCATGTGCGAAGAGGCGACACGCGTCTCCGGGGGGTGCCCCCCCTCACGAACGGCGATAACACGGTAGTAGACGTTCTGCGGTAACGATGCGGCGTGAATATTATTAAATACTCGGAGCGCGATAAAATCATGAGTTTTTTACACGACGCGGTCACATGTGCTGTAGGACTGATGGTAATTTTCATAATTGTTCGTGACGGAGTAGTATCTGAACAATTCCCTCTATGCGGATTGCTCTTCGCGTGTCTACGACTGTGGCCGGCGGCCTCCGGGGGCTAGCATGCCGCCAAATCTTGCGAAGGCGGTTTCTCACAAGTCTGGAAGTGTTGTGGCCGGTGCAAACGCCTGGCACGCGTCTCCGGGGTGTGCCCCCCCTCACGGACGGCGCCGCCGCCGGCACCTGGAGGGGGGAAACAGACGCGTCGGGTCTACACAGAGGGGATCTTGCTGTGGGTCTGGCCCGGATGTTGCTCCAAAGTGTTCCTATGGGCTGTCCTGCCACAACCGGGTGGATAGGTCCACTGCTCAAAGCCCGTCCGTGCAAAGTCAAAGGGCTAGATCCCGTGGTCAAACGATACAGGGTTAGGCGGGACGGGGGCCCTGGGGGGTAGCAATGCCACCCGAGCGTCGCACCGGGCCCCCATACATGCAGTGTGGTGTGGTGGCATGTCCGAAGAGGCGGCACGTGTCTCCGGGGGGTGCCCCCCCTCACGAACGGCTATGACACGCTAGTAAACGTTCTGCGGTAACGATGCGGCGTGAATATTATTAAATACTCGGAGCGCGATAAAATCATGAGTTTTTTACACGACGCGGGCACATGTGCTGTAGGACTGATGGTAATTTTCATAATTGTTCGTGATGGAGTAGTATCTGAACAATTCCCTCTATGCGGATTGCTCTTCGCGTGTCTACGACTGTGGCCGGCGGCCTCCGGGGGCTAGCATGCCGCCAAATCTTGCGAAGGCGGTTTCTCACAAGTCTGGAAGTGTTGTGGCCGGTGCAAACGCCCGGCACGCGTCTCCGGGGTGTGCCCCCCCTCACGGACGGCGCCGCCGCCGGCACCTGGAGGGGGGAAACGGACGCGTCGGGTCTACACAGAGGGGATCTTGCTGTGGGTCTGGCCCGGATGTTGCTCCAAAGTGTTCCTATGGGCTGTCCTGCCACAACCGGGTGGATAGGTCCACTGCTCAAAGCCCGTCCGTGCAAAGTCAAAGGGCTAGATCCCGTGGTCAAACGATACAGGGTTAGGCGGGACGGGGGCCCTGGGGGGTAGCAATGCCACCCGAGCGTCGCACCGGGCCCCCATACATGCAGTGTGGTGTGGTGGCATGTCCGAAGAGGCGGCACGTGTCTCCGGGGGGTGCCCCCCCTCACGAACGGCTATGACACGCTAGTAAACGTTCTGCGGTAACGATGCGGCGTGAATATTATTAAATACTGGGAGCGCGATAAAATCATGAGTTTTTTACACGACGCGGGCACATGTGCAGTAGGACTGATGGTAATTTTCATAATTGTTCGTGATGGAGTAGTATCTGCACAATTCCCTCTATGCGGATTGCTCTTCGCGTGTCTACGACTGTGGCCGGCGGCCTCCGGGGGCTAGCATGCCGCCAAATCTTGCGTAGGCGGCCTCTCACAAGTATGGAAGTGTTGTGGCGGGTGCAAACGCCCGGCACGCGTCTCCGGGGTGTGCCCCTCCTCACGGACGGCGCCGCCGCCGGCACCTGGAGGGGGGAAACGGACGCGTCGGGTCTACACGGAGGGGATCTTGCTGTGGGTCTGGCCCGTATGTTGCTCCAAAGTGTTCCTATGGGCTGACCTACCACAACCGGGTGGATAGGTCCAGTGCTCAAAGCCCGTCCGTGAAAAGTCAAAGGGCTAGATCCCGTGGTCAAACGCTACAGGGTTAGGCGGGACGGGGGCCCTGGGGGTAGCAATGCCACCCGAGCGTCGCACCGGGCCCCCATACATGCGGGGTGGTGTGGTGGCATGTCCGAAGAGGCGGCACGCGTCTCCGGGGGGTGCCCGCCCTCACGAACGGCGATGACACGGTAGTAGACGTTCTGCGGTGACGATGCGGCGTGAATATTATTAAATACTCGGAGCGCGATAAAATCATGATTTTTTACACGACGCGGGCACATGTGCTGTAGGACTGATGGTAATTTTTCATAATTGTTCGTGATGGAGTAGTATCTGAACAATTCCCTCTATGCGGATTGCTCTTCGCGTGTCTACGACTATGGCCGGCGGCCTCCGGGGGCTAGCATGCCGCCAAATCTTGCGTAGGCGGCCTCTCAAAAGTCTGGAAGTGTTGTGGCGGGTGCAAACGCCCGGCACGCGTCTCCGGGGTGTGCCCCCCCTCACGGACGGCGCCGCCGCCGGCACCTGGACGGGGGAAACGGACGCGTCGGGTCTACACGGAGGGGATCTTGCTGTGGGTCTGGCCCGGATGTTGCTCCAAAGTGTTCCTATGAGCTGACCTGCCACAACCGGGTGGATAGGTCCACTGCTCAAAGCCCGTCCGTGCAAAGTCAAAGGGCTAGATCCCGTGGTCAAACGCTACAGGGTTAGGCGGGACGGGGGCCCTGGGGGGTAGCAATGCCACCCGAGCATCGTACCGGGCCCCCATACATGCGGGGTGGTGTGGTGGCATGTGCGAAGAGGCGACACGCGTCTCCGGGGGGTGCCCCCCCTCACGAACGGCGATAACACGGTAGTAGACGTTCTGCGGTAACGATGCGGCGTGAATATTATTAAATACTCGGAGCGCGATAAAATCATGAGTTTTTTACACGACGCGGTCACATGTGCTGTAGGACTGATGGTAATTTTCATAATTGTTCGTGACGGAGTAGTATCTGAACAATTCCCTCTATGCGGATTGCTCTTCGCGTGTCTACGACTGTGGCCGGCGGCCTCCGGGGGCTAGCATGCCGCCAAATCTTGCGAAGGCGGTTTCTCACAAGTCTGGAAGTGTTGTGGCCGGTGCAAACGCCTGGCACGCGTCTCCGGGGTGTGCCCCCCCTCACGGACGGCGCCGCCGCCGGCACCTGGAGGGGGGAAACAGACGCGTCGGGTCTACACAGAGGGGATCTTGCTGTGGGTCTGGCCCGGATTTTGCTCCAAAGTGTTCCTATGGGCTGTCCTGCCACAACCGGGTGGATAGGTCCACTGCTCAAAGCCCGTCCGTGCAAAGTCAAAGGGCTAGATCCCGTGGTCAAACGATACAGGGTTAGGCGGGACGGGGGCCCTGGGGGGTAGGAATGCCACCCGAGCGTCGCACCGGGCCCCCATACATGCAGTGTGGTGTGGTGGCATGTCCGAAGAGGCGGCACGTGTCTCCGGGGGGTGCCCCCCCTCACGAACGGCTATGACACGCTAGTAAACGTTCTGCGGTAACGATGCGGCGTGAATATTATTAAATACTCGGAGCGCGATAAAATCATGAGTTTTTTACACGACGCGGGCACATGTGCAGTATGACTGATGGTAATTTTCATAATTGTTCGTGATGGAGTAGTATCTGCACAATTCCCTCTATGCGGATTGCTCTTCGCGTGTCTACGACTGTGGCCGGCGGCCTCCGAGGGCTAGCATGCCGCCAAATCTTGCGTAGGCGGCCTCTCACAAGTCTGGAAGTGTTGTGGCGGGTGCAAACGCCCGGCACGCGTCTCCGGGGTGTGCCCCTCCTCACGGACGGCGCCGCCGCCGGCACCTGGAGGGGGGAAACGGACGCGTCGGGTCTACACGGAGGGGATCTTGCTGTGGGTCTCGCCCGGATGTTGCTCCAAAGTGTTCCTATGGGCTGACCTACCACAACCGGGTGGATAGGTCCACTGCTCAAAGCCCGTCCGTGAAAAGTCAAAGGGCTAGATCCCGTGGTCAAACGCTACAGGGTTAGGCGGGACGGGGGCCCTGGGGGGTAGCAATGCCACCCGAGCGTCGCACCGGGCCCCCATACATGCGGGGTGGTGTGGTGGCATGTCCGAAGAGGCGGCACGCGTCTCCGGGGGGTGCCCCCCCTCACGAACGGCGATGACACGGTAGTAGACGTTCTGCGGTAACGATGCGGCGTGAATATTATTAAATACTCGGAGCGCGATAAAATCATGATTTTTTACACGACGCGGGCACATGTGCTGTAGGACTGATGGTAATTTTTCATAATTGTTCGTGATGGAGTAGTATCCGAACAATTCCCTCTATGCGGATTGCTCTTCGCGTGTCTACGACTGGGGCCGGCGGCCTCCGGGGGCTAGCATGCCGCCAAATCTTGCGTAGGCGGCCTCTCACAAGTCTGGAAGTGTTGTGGCGGGTGCAAACGCCCGGCACGCGTCTCCGGGGTGTGCCCCCCCTCACGGACGGCGCCGCCGCCGGCACCTGGAGGGGGGAAACGGACGCGTCGGGTCTACACGGAGGGGATCTTGCTGTGGGTCTGGCCCGGATGTTGCTCCAAAGTGTTCCTATGAGCTGACCTGCCACAACCGGGTGGATAGGTCCACTGCTCAAAGCCCGTCCGTGCAAAGTCAAAGGGCTAGATCCCGTGGTCAAACGCTACAGGGTTAGGCGGGACGGGGGCCCTGGGGGGTAGCAATGCCACCCGAGCATCGTACCGGGCCCCCATACATGCGGGGTGGTGTGGTGGCATGTGCGAAGAGGCGACACGCGTCTCCGGGGGGTGCCCCCCCTCACGAACGGCGATGACACGGTAGTAGACGTTCTGCGGTAACGATGCGGCGTGAATATTATTAAATACTCGGAGCGCGATAAAATCATGAATTTTTTTCACGACGCGGGCACATGTGCTGTAGGACTGATGGTAATTTTCATAATTGTTCGTGATGGAGTAGTATCTGAAAAATTCCCTCTATGCGGATTGCTCTTCGCGTGTCTACGACTGTGGCCGGCGGCCTCTGGGGGCTAGCATGCCGCCAAATCTTGCGAAGGCGGTTTCTCACAAGTCTGGAAGTGTTGTGGCCGGTGCAAACGCCTGGCACGCGTCTCCGGGGTGTGCCCCCCCTCACGGACGGCGCCGCCGCCGGCACCTGGAGGGGGGAAACGGACGCGTCGGGTCTACACGGAGGGGATCTTGCTGTGGGTCTAGCCCGGATGTTGCTCCAAAGTGTTCCTATGGGCTGTCCTGCCACAACCGGGTGGATAGGTCCACTTCTCAAAGCCCGTCCGTGCAAAGTCAAAGGGCTAGATCCCGTGGTCAAACGATACAGGGTTAGGCGGGACGGGGGCCCTGGGGGGTAGCAATGCCACCCGAGCGTCGCACCGGGCCCCCATACATGCAGGGTGGTGTGGTGGCATGTCCGAAGAGGCGGCACGTGTCTCCGGGGGGTGCCCCCCCTCATGAACGGCTATGACACGCTAGTAGACGTTCTGCGGTAACGATGCGGCGTGAATATTATTAAATACTCGGAGCGTGATAAAATCATGAGTTTTTTACACGACGCGGGCACATGTGCAGTAGGACTGATGGTAATTTTCATAATTGTTCGTGATGGAGTAGTATCTGAACAATTCCCTCTATGCGGATTGCTCTTCGCGTGTCTACGACTGTGGCCGGCGGCCTCCGGGGGCTAGCATGCCGCCAAATCTTGCGAAGGCGGTTTCTCACAAGTCTGGAAGTGTTGTGGCCGGTGCAAACGCCCGGCACGCGTCTCCGGGGTGTGCCCCCCCACACGGACGGCGCCGCCGCCGGCACCTGGAGGGGGGAAACGGACGCGTCGGGTCTACACGGAGGGGATCTTGCTGTGGGTCTAGCCCGGATGTTGCTCCAAAGTGTTCCTATGGGCTGTCCTGCCACAACCGGGTGGATAGGTCCACTGCTCAAAGCCTGTCCGTGAAAAGTCAAAGGGCTAGATCCCGTGGTCAAACGCTACAGGGTTAGGCGGGACGGGGGCCCTGGGGGGTAGCAATGCCACCCGAGCGTCGCACCGGGCCCCCATACATGCGGGGTGGTGTGATGGCATGTCCGAAGAGGCGGCACGCGCCTAACGGCGATGACACGGTAGTAGACGTTCTGCGGTAACGATGCGGCGTGAATTTTATTAAATACTCGGAGCGCGATAAAATCATGATTTTTTACACGACGCGGGCACATGTGTTGTAGGACTGATGGTAATTTTTCATAATTGTTCGTGATGGAGAAGTATCTGAACAATTCCCTCTATGCGGATTGCTCTTCGCGTGTCTACGACTGTGGCCGGCGGCCTCCGGGGGCTAGCATGCCGCCAAATCTTGCGTAGGCGGCCTCTCACAAGTCTGGAAGTGTTGTGGCGGGTGCAAACGCCCGGCACGCGTCTCCGGGGTGTGCCCCCCCTCACGGACGGCGCCGCCGCCGGCACCTGGAGGGGGAAACGGACGCGTCGTGTCTACACGGAGGGGATCTTGCTGTGGGTCTGTCCCGGATGTTGCTCCAAAGTGTTCCTATGGGCTGACCTACCACAACCGGGTGGATAGGTCCACTGCTCAAAGCCCGTCCGTGAAAAGTCAAAGGGCTAGATCCCGTGGTCAAACGCTACAGGGTTAGGCGGGACGGGGGCCCTGGGGGGTAGCAATGCCACCTGAGCGTCGCACCGGGCCCCCATACATGCGGGGTGGTGTGGTGGCATGTCCGAAGAGGCGGCACGCGTCTCCGGGGGGTGCCCCCCCTCACGAACGGCGATGACACGGTAGTAGACGTTCTGCGGTAACGATGCGGCGTGAATATTATTAAATACTCGGAGCGCGATAAAATCGTGAGTTTTTTACACGACGCGGGCACATGTGCTGTAGGACTGATGGTAATTTTCATAATTGTTCGTGATGGAGTAGTATCTGAACAATTCCCTCTATGCGGATTGCTCTTCGCGTGTCTACGACTGTGGCCGGCGGCCTCCGGGGGCTAGCATGCCGCCAAATCTTGCGAAGGCGGTTTCTCACAAGTCTGGAAGTGTTGTGGCCGGTGCAAACGCCCGGCACGCGTCTCCGGGGTGTGCCCCCCTCACGGACGGCGCCGCCGCCGGCACCTGGAGGGGGGAAACGGACGCGTCGGGTCTACACGGAGGGGATCTTGCTGTGGGTCTGGCCCGGATGTTGCTCCAAAGTGTTCCTATGGGCTGTCCTGCCACAACCGGGTGGATAGGTCCACTGCTCAAAGCCCGTCCGTGCAAAGTCAAAGGGCTAGATCCCGTGGTCAAACGATACAGGGTTAGGCGGGACGGGGGCCCTGGGGGGTAGCAATGCCACCCGAGCGTCGCACCGGGCCCCCATACATGCAGGGTGGTGTGGTGGCATGTCCGAAGAGGCGGCACGTGTCTCCGTGGGGTGCCCCCCCTCACGAACGGCTATGACACGCTAGTAGACGTTCTGCGGTAACGATGCGGCGTGAATATTATTAAATACTCGGAGCGCGATAAAATCATGATTTTTTACACGACGCGGGCACATGTGTTGTAGGACTGATGGTAATTTTTCATAATTGTTCGTGATGGAGTAGTATCTGAACAATTCCCTCTATGCGGATTGCTCTTCGCGTGTCTACGACTGTGGCCGGCGGCCTCCGGGGGCTAGCATGCCGCCAAATCTTGCGAGGCGGCCTCTCACAAGTCTGGAAGTGTTGTGGCGGGTGCAAACGCCCGGCACGCGTCTCCGGGGTGTGCCCCCCCTCAAGGACGGCGCCGCCGCCGGCACCTGGAGGGGGGAAACGGACGCGTCGGGTCTACATGGAGGGGATCTTGCTGTGGGTCTGGCCCGGATGTTGCTCCAAAGTGTTCCTATGAGCTGACCTGCCACAACCGGGTGGATAGGTCCACTGCTCAAAGCCCGTCCGTGTAAAGTCAAAGGGCTAGATCCCGTGGTCAAACGCTACAGGGTTAGGCGGGACGGGGGCCCTGGGGGTAGCAATGCCACCCGAGCGTCGTACCGGGCCCCCATACATGCGGGGTGGTGTGGTGGCATGTCCGAAGAGGCGGCACGCGTCTCCGGGGGGTGCCCCCCTCACGAACGGCGATGACACGGTAGTAGACGTTCTGCGGTAACGATGCGGCGTGAATATTATTAAATACTCGGAGCGCGTTAAAATCATGATTTTTTACACGACGCGGGCACATGTGCTGTTGGACTGATGGTAATTTTTCATAATTGTTCGTGATGGAGTAGTATCTGAAGAATTCCCTCTATGCGGATTGCTCTTCGCGTGTCTACGACTGTGGCCGGCGGCCTCCGGGGGCTAGCATGCCGCCAAATCTTGCGCAGGCGGCCAATCACAAGTCTGGAAGTGTTGTGGCGGGTGCAAACGCCCGGCACGCGTCTCCGGGGTGTGCCCCCCCTCACGGACGGCGCCGCCGCCGGCACCTGGAGGGGGGTAACGGACGCGTCGGGTCTACACGGAGGGGATCTTGCTGTGGGTCTGGCCCGGATGTTGCTCCAAAGTGTTCCTATGAGCTGACCTGCCACAACCGGGTGGATAGGTCCACTGCTCAAAGCCCGTCCGTGAAAAGTCAATGGGCTAGATCCCGTGGTCAAACGCTACAGGGTTAGGCGGGACGGGGGCCCTGGGGGTAGCAATGCCACCCGAGCGTCGCACCGGGCCCCCATACATGCGTGGTGGTGTGGTGGCATGTCCGAAGAGGCGGCACGCGTCTCCGGGGGGTGTCCCCCCTCACGAACGGCGATGACACGGTAGTAGACGTTCTGCGGTAACGATGCGGCGTGAATATTATTAAATACTCGGAGCGCGATAAAATCGTGATTTTTTACACGACGCGGGCACATGTGCTGTAGGACTGATGGTAATTTTTCATAATTGTTCGTGATGGAGTAGTATCTGAAGAATTCCCTCTATGCGGATTGCTCTTCGCGTGTCTACGACTGTGGCCGGCGGCCTCCGGGGGCTAGCAGGCCGCCAAATCTTGCGCAGGCGGCCTCTCACAAGTCTGGAAGTGTTGTGGCGGGTGCAAACGCCCGGCACGCGTCTCCGGGGTGTGCCCCCCCTCACGGACGGCGCCGCCGCCGGCACCTGGAGGGGGAAACGGACGCGTCGTGTCTACACGGAGGGGATCTTGCTGTGGGTCTGTCCCGGATGTTGCTCCAAAGTGTTCCTATGGGCTGACCTACCACAACCGGGTGGATAGGTCCACTGCTCAAAGCCCGTCCGTGAAAAGTCAAAGGGCTAGATCCCGTGGTCAAACGCTACAGGGTTAGGCGGGACGGGGGCCCTGGGGGGTAGCAATGCCACCTGAGCGTCGCACCGGGCCCCCATACATGCGGGGTGGTGTGGTGGCATGTCCGAAGAGGCGGCACGCGTCTCCGGGGGGTGCCCCCCCTCACGAACGGCGATGACACGGTAGTAGACGTTCTGCGGTAACGATGCGGCGTGAATATTATTAAATACTCGGAGCGCGATAAAATCGTGAGTTTTTTACACGACGCGGGCACATGTGCTGTAGGACTGATGGTAATTTTCATAATTGTTCGTGATGGAGTAGTATCTGAACAATTCCCTCTATGCGGATTGCTCTTCGCGTGTCTACGACTGTGGCCGGCGGCCTCCGGGGGCTAGCATGCCGCCAAATCTTGCGAAGGCGGTTTCTCACAAGTCTGGAAGTGTTGTGGCCGGTGCAAACGCCCGGCACGCGTCTCCGGGGTGTGCCCCCCTCACGGACGGCGCCGCCGCCGGCACCTGGAGGGGGGAAACGGACGCGTCGGGTCTACACGGAGGGGATCTTGCTGTGGGTCTGGCCCGGATGTTGCTCCAAAGTGTTCCTATGGGCTGTCCTGCCACAACCGGGTGGATAGGTCCACTGCTCAAAGCCCGTCCGTGCAAAGTCAAAGGGCTAGATCCCGTGGTCAAACGATACAGGGTTAGGCGGGACGGGGGCCCTGGGGGGTAGCAATGCCACCCGAGCGTCGCACCGGGCCCCCATACATGCAGGGTGGTGTGGTGGCATGTCCGAAGAGGCGGCACGTGTCTCCGTGGGGTGCCCCCCCTCACGAACGGCTATGACACGCTAGTAGACGTTCTGCGGTAACGATGCGGCGTGAATATTATTAAATACTCGGAGCGCGATAAAATCATGATTTTTTACACGACGCGGGCACATGTGTTGTAGGACTGATGGTAATTTTTCATAATTGTTCGTGATGGAGTAGTATCTGAACAATTCCCTCTATGCGGATTGCTCTTCGCGTGTCTACGACTGTGGCCGGCGGCCTCCGGGGGCTAGCATGCCGCCAAATCTTGCGAGGCGGCCTCTCACAAGTCTGGAAGTGTTGTGGCGGGTGCAAACGCCCGGCACGCGTCTCCGGGGTGTGCCCCCCCTCAAGGACGGCGCCGCCGCCGGCACCTGGAGGGGGGAAACGGACGCGTCGGGTCTACATGGAGGGGATCTTGCTGTGGGTCTGGCCCGGATGTTGCTCCAAAGTGTTCCTATGAGCTGACCTGCCACAACCGGGTGGATAGGTCCACTGCTCAAAGCCCGTCCGTGTAAAGTCAAAGGGCTAGATCCCGTGGTCAAACGCTACAGGGTTAGGCGGGACGGGGGCCCTGGGGGTAGCAATGCCACCCGAGCGTCGTACCGGGCCCCCATACATGCGGGGTGGTGTGGTGGCATGTCCGAAGAGGCGGCACGCGTCTCCGGGGGGTGCCCCCCTCACGAACGGCGATGACACGGTAGTAGACGTTCTGCGGTAACGATGCGGCGTGAATATTATTAAATACTCGGAGCGCGTTAAAATCATGATTTTTTACACGACGCGGGCACATGTGCTGTTGGACTGATGGTAATTTTTCATAATTGTTCGTGATGGAGTAGTATCTGAAGAATTCCCTCTATGCGGATTGCTCTTCGCGTGTCTACGACTGTGGCCGGCGGCCTCCGGGGGCTAGCATGCCGCCAAATCTTGCGCAGGCGGCCAATCACAAGTCTGGAAGTGTTGTGGCGGGTGCAAACGCCCGGCACGCGTCTCCGGGGTGTGCCCCCCCTCACGGACGGCGCCGCCGCCGGCACCTGGAGGGGGGTAACGGACGCGTCGGGTCTACACGGAGGGGATCTTGCTGTGGGTCTGGCCCGGATGTTGCTCCAAAGTGTTCCTATGAGCTGACCTGCCACAACCGGGTGGATAGGTCCACTGCTCAAAGCCCGTCCGTGAAAAGTCAATGGGCTAGATCCCGTGGTCAAACGCTACAGGGTTAGGCGGGACGGGGGCCCTGGGGGTAGCAATGCCACCCGAGCGTCGCACCGGGCCCCCATACATGCGTGGTGGTGTGGTGGCATGTCCGAAGAGGCGGCACGCGTCTCCGGGGGGTGTCCCCCCTCACGAACGGCGATGACACGGTAGTAGACGTTCTGCGGTAACGATGCGGCGTGAATATTATTAAATACTCGGAGCGCGATAAAATCGTGATTTTTTACACGACGCGGGCACATGTGCTGTAGGACTGATGGTAATTTTTCATAATTGTTCGTGATGGAGTAGTATCTGAAGAATTCCCTCTATGCGGATTGCTCTTCGCGTGTCTACGACTGTGGCCGGCGGCCTCCGGGGGCTAGCAGGCCGCCAAATCTTGCGCAGGCGGCCTCTCACAAGTCTGGAAGTGTTGTGGCGGGTGCAAACGCCCGGCACGCGTCTCCGGGGTGTGCCCCCCCTCACGGACGGCGCCGCCGCCGGCACCTGGAGGGGGAAACGGACGCGTCGGGTCTACACGGAGGGGATCTTGCTGTGGGTCTGGCCCGGATGTTGCTCCAAAGTGTTCCTATGAGCTGACCTGCCACAACCGGGTGGATAGGTCCACTGCTCAAAGCCCGTCCGTGCAAAGTCAAAGGGCTAGATCCCGTGGTCAAACGCTACAGGGTTAGGCGGGACGGGGGCCCTGGGGGGTAGCAATGCCACCCGAGCTTCGCACCGGACCCCCATACATGCGGGGTGGTGTGGTGGCATGTCCGAAGAGGCGGCACGCGTCTCCGGGGGGTGCCCCCCCTCACGAACGGCGATGACACGGTAGTAGACGTTCTGCGGTAACGATGCGGCGTGAATATTATTAAATACTCGGAGCGCGATAAAATCATGATTTTTTACACGACGCGGGCACATGTGCTGTAGGACTGATGGTAATTTTTCATAATTGTTCGTGATGGAGTAGTATCTGAACAATTCCCTCTATGCGGATTGCTCTTCGCGTGTCTACGACTGTGGCTGGCGGCCTCCGGGGGCTAGCATGCCGCCAAATCTTGCGTAGGCGGCCTCTCACAAGTCTGGAAGTGTTGTGGCGGGTGCAAACTCCCGGCACGCGTCTCCGGGATGTGCCCCCCCTCACGGACGGCGCCGCCGCCGGCACCTGGAGGGGGGAAACGGACGCGTCGGGTCTACACGGAGGGGATCTTGCTGTGGGTCTGGCCCGGATGTTTCTCCAAAGTGTTCCTATGGGCTGACCTACCACAACCGGGTGGATAGGTCCACTGCTCAAAGCCCGTCCGTGAAAAGTCAAAGGGCTAGATCCCGTGGTCAAACGCTACAGGGTTAGGCGGGACGGGGGCCCTGGGGGTAGCAATGCCACCCGAGCGTCGCACCGGGCCCCCATACATGCGTGGTGGTGTGGTGGCATGTCCGAAGAGGCGGCACGCGTCTCCGGGGGGTGTCCCCCCTCACGAACGGCGATGACACGGTAGTAGACGTTCTGCGGTAACGATGCGGCGTGAATATTATTAAATACTCGGAGCGCGATAAAATCGTGATTTTTTACACGACGCGGGCACATGTGCTGTAGGACTGATGGTAATTTTTCATAATTGTTCGTGATGGAGTAGTATCTGAAGAATTCATTCTATGCGGATTGCTCTTCGCGTGTCTACGACTGTGGCCGGCGGCCTCCGAGGGCTAGCATGCCGCCAAATCTTGCGCAGGCGGCCTCTCACAAGTCTGGAAGTGTTGTGGCGGGTGCAAAGGACCGGCACGCGTCTCCGGGGTGTGCCCCCCCCCCTCACGGACGGCGCCGCCGCCGGCACCTGGAGGGGGGAAACGGACGCGTCGGGTCTACACGGAGGGGATCTTGCTGTGGGTCTGGCCCGGATGTTGCTCCAAAGTGTTCCTATGAGCTGACCTGCCACAACCAGGTGGATAGCTCCATTGCTCAAAGCCCGTCCGTGCAAAGTCAAAGGGCTAGATCCCGTGGTCAAACGCTACAGGGTTAGGCGGGACGGGGGCCCTGGGGGTAGCAATGCCACCCGAGCGTCGCACCGGGCCCCCATACATGCGGGGTGGTGTGGTGGCATGTCCGAAGAGGCGGCACGCGTCTCCGGGGGGGTGCCCCCCCTCACGAACGGCGATGACACGGTAGTAGACGTTCTGCGGTAACGATGCGGCGTGAATATTATTAAATACTCGGAGCGCGATAAAATCATGATTTTTTACACGACGCGGGCACATGTGCTGTAGGACTGATGGTAATTTTTCATAATTGTTCGTGATGGAGTAGTATCTGAACAATTCCCTCTATGCGGATTGCTCTTCGCGTGTCTACGACTGTGGCCGGCGGCCTCCGGGGGCTAGCATGCCGCCAAATCTTGCGTAGGCGGCCTCTCACAAGTCTGGAAGTGTTGTGGCGGGTGCAAACGCCCGGCACGCGTCTCCGGGGTGTGCCCCCCCTCACGGACGGCGCCGCCGCCGGCACCTGGAGAGGGGGAAACGGACGCGTCGGGTCTACACGGAGGGGATCTTGCTGTGGGTTTAGCCCGGATGTTGCTCCAAAGTGTTCCTATGAGCTGACCTGCCACAACCGGGTGGATAGGTCCACTGCTCAAAGCCCGTCCGTGCAAAGTCAAAGGGCTAGATCCCGTGGTCAAACGCTACAGGGTTAGGCGGGACGGGGGCCCTGGGGGGTAGCAATGCCACCCGAGCTTCGCACCGGATCCCCATACATGCGGGGTGGTGTGGTGGCATGTCCGAAGAGGCGGCACGCGTCTCCGGGGGGTGCCCCCCCTCACGAACGGCGATGACACGGTAGTAGACGTTCTGCGGTAATGATGCGGCGTGAATATTATTAAATACTCGGAGCGCGATAAAATCATGATTTTTTACACGACGCGGGCACATGTGTGTAGGACTGATGGTAATTTTTCATAATTGTTCGTGATGGAGTAGTATCTGAACAATTCCCTCTATGCGGATTGCTCTTCGCGTGTCTACGACTGTGGCTGGCGGCCTCCGGGGGCTAGCATGCCGCCAAATCTTGCGTAGGCGGCCTCTCACAAGTCTGGAAGTGTTGTGGCGGGTGCAAACGCCCGGCACGCGTCTCCGGGGTGTGCCCCCCCTCACGGACGGCGCCGCCGCCGGCACCTGGAGGGGGGAAACGGACGCGTCGGGTCTACACGGAGGGGATCTTGCTGTGGGTCTGGCCCGGATGTTGCTCCAAAGTGTTCCTATGAGCTGACCTGCCACAACCGGGTGGATAGGTCCACTGCTCAAAGCCCGTCCGTGCAAAGTCAAAGGGCTAGATCCCGTGGTCAAACGCTACAGGGTTAGGCGGGACGGGGGCCCTGGGGGGTAGCAATGCCACCCGAGCGTCGTACCGGGCCCCCATACATGCGGGGTGGTGTGGTGGCATGTCCGAAGAGGCGACACGCGTCTCCGGGGGGTGCCCCCCCTCACGAACGGCGATGACACGGTAGTAGACGTTCTGCGGTAACGATGCGGCGTGAATATTATTAAATACTCGGAGCGCGATAAAATCATGAGTTTTTTACACGACGCGGGCACATGTGCTGTAGGACTGATGGTAATTTTCATAATTGTTCGTGATGGAGTAGTATCTGAACAATTCCCTCTATGCGGATTGCTCTTCGCGTGTCTACGACTGTGGCCGGCGGCCTCCGGGGGCTAGCATGCCGCCAAATCTTGCGAAGGCGGTTTCTCACAAGTCTGGAAGTGTTGTGGCCGGTGCAAACGCCCGGCACGCGTCTCCGGGGTGTGCCCCCCTCACGGACGGCGCGGCCGCCGGCACCTGGAGGGGGGAAAACGACGCGTCGGGTCTACACGGAGGGGATCTTGCTGTGGGTCTGGCCCGGATGTTGCTCCAAAGTGTTCCTATGGGCTGTCCTGCCACAGCCGGGTGGATAGGTCCACTGCTCAAAGCCCGTCCGTGCAAAGTCAAAGGGCTAGATCCCGTGGTCAAACGATACAGGGTTAGGCGGGACGGGGGCCCTGGGGGGTAGCAATGCCACCCGAGCGTCGCACCGGGCCCCCATACAGGCAGGGTGGTGTGGTGGCATGTCCGAAGAGGCGGCACGTGTCTCCGGGCGGTGCCCCCCTCACGAACGGCGATGACACGGTAGTAGACGTTCTGCGGTAACGATGCGGCGTGAATATTATTAAATACTCGGAGCGCGATAAAATCATGATTTTTTACACGACGCGGGCACATGTGCTGTAGGACTGATGGTAATTTTTCATAATTGTTCGTGATGGAGTAGTATCTGAACAATTCCCTCTATGCGGATTGCTCTTCGCGTGTCTACGACTGTGGCCGGCGGCCTCCGGGGGCTAGCATGCCGCCAAATCTTGCGTAGGCGGCCTCTCACAAGTCTGGAAGTGTTGTGGCGGGTGCAAACGCCCGGCACGCGTCTCCGGGGTGTGCCCCCCCTCACGGACGGCGCCGCCGCCGGCACCTGGAGGGGGGAAACGGACGCGTCGGGTCTACACGGAGGGGATCTTGCTGTGGGTCTGGCCCAGATGTTGCTCCAAAGTGTTCCTATGAGCTGACCTGCCACAACCGGGTGGATAGGTCCACTGCTCAAAGCCCGTCCGTGCAAAGTCAAAGGGCTAGATCCCGTGGTCAAACGCTACAGGGTTAGGCGGGACGGGGGCCCTGGGGGGTAGCAATGCCACCCGAGCGTCGTACCGGGCCCCCATACATGCGGGGTGGTGTGGTGGCATGTCCGAAGAGTCGGCACGCGTCTCCGGGGGGTGCCCCCCCTCACGAACGGCGATGACACGGTAGTAGACGTTCTGCGGTAACGATGCGGCGTGAATATTATTAAATACTCGGAGCGCGATAAAATCATGATTTTTTACACGACGCGGGCACATGTGCTGTAGGACTGATGATAATTTTTCATAATTGTTCGTGATGGAGTAGTATCTGAAGAATTCCCTCTATGCGGATTGCTCTTCGCGTGTCTACGACTGTGGCCGGCGGCCTCCGGGGGCTAGCATGCCGCCAAATCTTGCGCAGGCGGCCTCTCACAACTCTGGAAGTGTTGTGGCGGGTGCAAACGCCCGGCACGCGTCTCCGGGGTGTGCCCCCCTCACGGACGGCGCCGCCGCCGGCACCTGGAGGGGGGAAACGGACGCGTCGGGTCTACACGGAGGGTATCTTGCTGTGGGTCTGGCCCGGATGTTGCTCCAAAGTGTTCCTATGGGCTGTCCTGCCACAACCGGGTGGATAGGTCCACTGCTCAAAGCCCGTCGGTGCAAAGCAAAAGGGCTAGATCCCGTGGTCAAACGCTACAGGGTTAGGCGGGACGGGGGCCCTGGGGGGTAGCAATGCCACCCGAGCGTCGCACCGGGCCCTCATACATGCGGGGTGGTGTGGTGGCATGTCCGAAGAGGCGGCACGTGTCTCCGGGGGGTGCCCCCCCTCACGAACGGCTATGACACGCTAGTAGACGTTCTGCGGTAACGATGCGGCGTGAATATTATTAAATACTCGGAGCGCGATAAAATCATGATTTTTTACACGACGCGGGCACATGTGCTGTAGGACTGATGGTAATTTTTCATAATTGTTCGTGATGGAGTAGTATCTGAACAATTCCCTCTATGCGGATTGCTCTTCGCGTGTCTACGACTGTGGCCGGCGGCCTCCGGGGGCTAGAATGCCGCCAAATCTTCCGTAGGCGGCCTCTCACAAGTCTGGAAGTGTTGTGGCGGGTGCAAACGCCCGGCACGCGTCTCCGGGGTGTGCCCCCCCTCACGGACGGCGCCGCCGCCGGCACCTGGAGGGCCGAAACGGACGCGTCGGGTCTACACGGAGGGGATCTTGCTGTGGGTCTGGCCCGGATGTTGCTCCAAAGTGTTCCTATGGGCTGTCCTGCCACAGCCGGGTGGATAGGTCCACTGCTCAGAGCCCGTCCGTGCAAATTCAAAGGGCTAGGTCCCGTGGTCAAACGCTACAGGGTTAGGCGGGACGGGGGCCCTGGGGGGTAGCAATGCCACCCGAGCATCGTACCGGGCACCCACACATGCGGGGTGGTGTGGTGGCATGTCCGAAGAGGCGACACGCGTCTCCGGGGGGTGCCCCCCCTCACGAACGGCGATGACACGGTACTAGACATTCTGCGGTAACGATGCGGCGTGAATATTATTAAATACTCGGAGCGCCATAAAATCATATGTTTTTTACACGACGCGGGCACATGTGCTGTAGGACTGATGGTAATTTTCATAATTGTTCGTGATGGAGTAGTATCTGAACAATTCCCTCTATGCGGATTGCTCTTCGCGTGTCTACGACTGTGGCCGGCGGCCTCCGGGGGCTAGAATGCCGCCAAATCTTCCGTAGGCGGCCTCTCACAAGTCTGGAAGTGTTGTGGCGGGTGCAAACGCCCGGCACGCGTCTCCGGGGTGTGCCCCCCCTCACGGACGGCGCCGCCGCCGGCACCTTGAGGGCCGAAACGGACGCGTCGGGTCTACACGGAGGGGATCTTGCTGTGGGTCTGGCCCAGATGTTGCTCCAAAGTGTTCCTATGAGCTGACCTGCCACAACCGGGTGGATAGGTCCACTGCTCAAAGCCCGTCCGTGCAAATTCAAAGGGCTAGGTCCCGTGGTCAAACGCTACAGGGTTAGGCGGGACGGGGGCCCTGGGGGGTAGCAATGCCACCCGAGCATCGTACCGGGCCCCCACACATGCGGGGTGGTGTGGTGGCATGTCCGAAGAGGCGACACGCGTCTCCGGGGGGTGCCCCCCCCCCTCACGAACGGCGATGACACGGTACTAGACATTCTGCGGTAACGATGCGGCGTGAATATTATTAAATACTCGGAGCGCCATAAAATCATATGTTTTTTACACGACGCGGGCACATGTGCTGTAGGACTGATGGTAATTTTCATAATTGTTCGTGATGGAGTAGTAACTGAACAATTCCCTCTATGCGGATTGCTCTTCGCGTGTCTACGACTGTGGCCGGCGGCCTTCGGGGGCTAGCATGCCGCCAAATCTTGCGAAGGCGGCCTCTCACAAGTCTGGAAGTGTTGTGGCGGGTGCAAACGCCCGGCACGCGTCTCCGGGGTGTGCCCCCCCTCACGGACGGCGCCGCCGCCGGCACCTGGGGGGGGAAACGGACGCGTCGGGTCTACACGGAGGGGATCTTGCTGTGGGTCTGGCCCGGATGTGGCTCCAAAGTGTTCCTATGGGCTGTCCTGCCACAACCGGGTGGATAGGTCCACTGCTCAAAGCCCGTCCGTGCAAAGTCAAAGGGCTAGATTCCGTGGTCAAACGCTACAGGGTTAGGCGGGACGGGGGCCCTGGGGGGTAGCAATGCCACCCGAGCGTCGCACCGGGCCCCCATACATGCAGGGTGGTGTGGTGGCATGTCCGAAGAGGTGGCACGTGTCTCCGGCGGGTGCCCCCCTCACGAACGGCTATGACACGCTAGTAGACGTTCTGCGGTAACGATGCGGCGTGAATATTATTAAATACTCGGAGCGCGATAAAATCATGATTTTTTACACGACGCGGGCACATGTGCTGTAGGACTGATGGTAATTTTTCATAATTGTTCGTGATGGAGTAGTATCTGAACAATTCCCTCTATGCGGATTGCTCTTCGCATGTCTACGACTGTGGCCGGCGGCCTCCGGGGGCTAGCATGCCGCCAAATCTTGCGTAGGCGGCCTCTCACAAGTTTGGAAGTGTTGTGGCGGGTGCAAACGCCCGGCACGCGTCTCCGGGGTGTGCCCCCCCTCACGGACGGCGCCGCCGCCGGCACCTGGAGGGGGGAAACGGACGCGTCGGGTCTACACAGACGGGATCTTGCTGTGGGTCTGGCCCGGATGTTGCTCCAAAGTGTTCCTATGGGCTGTCCTGCCACAACCGGGTGGATAGGTCCACTGCTCAAAGCCCGTCCGTGCAAAGTCAAAGGGCTAGATCCCGTGGTCAAACGATACAGGGTTAGGCGGGACGGGGGCCCTGGGGGGTAGCAATGCCACCCGAGCGTCGCACCGGGCCCCCATACATGCAGGGTGGTGTGGTGGCATGTCCGAAGAGGCGGCACGTGTCTCCGAGGGGTGCCCCCCCTCACGAACGGCTATGACACGCTAGTAGACGTTTTGCGGTAACGATGCGGCGTGAATATTATTAAATACTCGGAGCGCGATAAAATCATGATTTTTTACACGACGCGGGCACATGTGCTGTAGGACTGATGGTAATTTTTCATAATTGTTCGTGATGGAGGAGTATCTGAACAATTCCCTCTATGCGGATTGCTCTTCGCGTGTCTACGACTGTGGCCGGCGGCCTCCGGGGGCTAGCATGCCGCCAAATCTTGCGAAGGCGGCCTCTCACAAGTCTGGAAGTGTTGTGGCGGGTGCAAACGCCCGGCACGCGTCTCCGGGGTGTGCCCCCCCTCACGGACGGCGCCGCCGCCGGCACCTGGGGGGGGGGGAAACGGACGCGTCGGGTCTACACGGAGGGGATCTTGCTGTGGGTCTGGCCCGGATGTTGCTCCAAAGTGTTCCTATGGGCTGTCCTGCCACAACCGGGTGGATAGGTCCACTGCTCAAAGCCCGTCCGTGCAAAGTCAAAGGGCTAGATTCCGTGGTCAAACGCTACAGGGTTAGGCGGGACGGGGGCCCTGGGGGGTAGCAATGCCACCCGAGCGTCGCACCGGGCCCCCATACATGCAGGGTGGTGTGGTGGCATGTCCGAAGAGGTGGCACGTGTCTCCGGCGGGTGCCCCCCTCACGAACGGCTATGACACGCTAGTAGACGTTCCGCGGTAACGATGCGGCGTGAATATTATTAAATACTCGGAGCGCGATAAAATCATGATTTTTTACACGACGCGGGCACATGTGCTGTAGGACTGATGGTAATTTTTCATAATTGTTCGTGATGGAGGAGTATCTGAACAATTCCCTCTATGCGGATTGCTCTTCGCGTGTCTACGACTGTGGCCGGCGGCCTCCGGGGGCTAGCATGCCGCCAAATCGTGCGAAGGCGGCCTCTCACAAGTCTGGAAGTGTTGTGGCGGGTGCAAACGCCCGGCACGCGTCTCCGGGGTGTGCCCCCCTCATGGACGGCGCCGCCGCCGGCACCTGGAGGGGGGAAACGGACGCGTCGGGTCTACACGGAGGGGATCTTGCTGTGGGTCTGGCCCGGATGTTGCTCCAAAGTGTTCCTATGGGCTGTCCTGCCACAACCGGGTGGATATGTCCACTGCTCAAAGCCCGTGCGTGCAAAGTCAAAGGGCTAGATCCCGTGGTCAAACGCTACACGGTTAGGCGGGACGGGGGCCCTGGGGGGGTAGCAATGCCACCCGAGCGTCGCACCGGGCCCCCATACATGCGGGGTGGTGTGGTGGCATGTCCGAAGAGGCGGCACGCGTCTCCGGGGGGTGCCCCCCCTCACGAACGGCGATGACACGGTAGTAGACGTTCTGCGGTAACGATGCGGCGTGAATATTATTAAATACTCGGAGCGCGATAAAATCATGATTTTTTACATGACGCGGGCACATGTGCTGTAGGACTGATGGTAATTATTCATAATTGTTCGTGATGGAGTAGTATCTGAACAATTCCCTCTATGCGGATTGCTCTTCGCGTGTCTACGACTGTGGCCGGCGGCCTCCGGGGGCTAGCATGCCGCCAAATCTTGCGTAGGCGGCCTCTCACAAGTCTGGAAGTGTTGTGGCGGGTGCAAACGCCCGGCACGCGTCTCCGGGGTGTGCCCCCCCTGACGGACGGCGTCGCCGCCGGCACCTGGAGGGGGGAAACGGACGCGTCGGGTCTACACGGAGGGAATCTTGTTGTGGGTCTGGCCCGGATGTTGCTCCAAAGTGTTCCTATGAGCTGACCTGCCACAACCGGGTGGATAGGTCCACTGCTCAAAGACCGTCCGTGCAAAGTCAAAGGGCTAGATCCCGTGGTCAAACGCTACAGGGTTAGGCGGGACGGGGGCCCTGGGGGTAGCAATGCCACCCGAGCATCGTACCGGGCCCCCATACATGCGGGGTGGTGTGGTGGCATGTCCGAAGAGGCGACACGCGTCTCCGGGGGGTGCCCCCCTCACGAACGGCGATGACACGGTACTAGACATTCTGCGGTAACGATGCGGCGTGAATATTATTAAATACTCGGAGCGCGATAAAATCATATGTTTTTTACACGACGCGGGCACATGTGCTGTAGGACTGATGGTAATTTTCATAATTGTTCGTGATGGAGTAGTAACTGAACAATTCCCTCTATGCGGATTGCTCTTCGCGTGTCTACGACTGTGGCCGGCGGCCTCCGGGGGCTAGCATGCCGCCAAATCTTGCGTAGGCGGCCTCTCACAAGTCTGGAAGTGTTGTGGCGGGTGCAAACGCCCGTCACGCGTCTCCGGGGTGTGCCCCACCTCACGGACGGCGCCGCCGCCGGCACCTGGAGGGGGGAAACGGACGCGTCGGGTCTACACGGAGGGGATCTTGCTGTGGGTCTGGCCCGGATGTTGCTCCAAAGTGTTCCTATGGGCTGTCCTGCCACAACCGGGTGGATAGGTCCACTGCTCAAAGCCCGTGCGTGCAAAGTCAAAGGGCTAGATCCCGTGGTCAAACGCTACACGGTTAGGCGGGACGGGGGCCCTGGGGGGGGGGGGTAGCAATGCCACCCGAGCGTCGCACCGGGCCCCCATACATGCGGGGTGGTGTGGTGGCATGTCCGAAGAGGCGGCACGCGTCTCCGGGGGGTGCCCCCCCTCACGAACGGCGATGACACGGTAGTAGACGTTCTGCGGTAACGATGCGGCGTGAATATTATTAAATACTCGGAGCGCGATAAAATCATGATTTTTTACACGACGCGGGCACATGTGCTGTAGGACTGATGGTAATTTTTCATAATTGTTCGTGATGGAGTAGTATCTGAACAATTCCCTCTATGCGGATTGCTCTTCGCGTGTCTACGACTGTGGCCGGCGGCCTCCGGGGGCTAGCATGCCGCCAAATCTTGCGTAGGCGGCCTCTCACAAGTCTGGAAGTGTTGTGGCGGGTGCAAATGCCCGGCACGCGTCTCCGGGGTGTGCCCCCCCTGACGGACGGCGTCGCCGCCGGCACCTGGAGGGGGGAAACGGACGCGTCGGGTCTACACGGAGGGGATCTTGCTGTGGGTCTGGCCCGGATGTTGCTCCAAAGTGTTCCTATGAGCTGACCTGCCACAACCGGGTGGATAGGTCCACTGCTCAAAGCCCGTCCGTGCAAAGTCAAAGGGCTAGATCCCGTAGTCAAACGCTACAGGGTTAGGCGGGACGGGGGCCCTGGGGGTAGCAATGCCACCCGAGCATCGTACCGGGCCCCCATACATGCGGGGTGGTGTGGTGGCATGTCCGAAGAGGCGACACGCGTCTCCGGGGGGTGCCCCCCTCACGAACGGCGATGACACGGTACTAGACATTCTGCGGTAACGATGCGGCGTGAATATTATTAAATACTCGGAGCGCGATAAAATCATATGTTTTTTACACGAAGCGGGCACATGTGCTGTAGGACTGATGGTAATTTTCATAATTGTTCGTGATGGAGTAGTAACTGAACAATTCCCTCTATGCGGATTGCTCTTCGCGTGTCTACGACTGTGGCCGGCGGCCTCCGGGGGCTAGCATGCCGCCAAATCTTGCGTAGGCGGCCTCTCACAAGTCTGGAAGTGTTGTGGCGGGTGCAAACGCCCGTCACGCGTCTCCGGGGTGTGCCCCCCCTCACGGACGGCGCCGCCGCCGGCACCTGGAGGGGGGAAACGGACGCGTCGGGTCTACACGGAGGGGATCTTGCTGTGGGTCTGGCCCGGATGTTGCTCCAAAGTGTTCCTATGAGCTGACCTGCCACAACCGGGTGGATAGGTCCACTGCTCAAAGCCCGTCCGTGCAAAGTCAAAGGGCTAGATCCCGTGGTCAAACGCTACAGGGTTAGGCGGGACGGGGGCCCTGGGGGGTAGCAATGCCACCCGAGCATCGTACCGGGACCCCATACATGCGGGGTGGTGTGGTGGCATGTGCGAAGAGGCGTCACGCGTCTCCGGGGGGTGCCCCCCCTCACGAACGGCGATGACACGGTAGTAGACGTTCTGCGGTAACGATGCGGCGTGAATATTATTAAATACTCGGAGCGCGATAAAATCATGATTTTTTACACGACGCGGGCACATGTGCTGTAGGACTGATGGTAATTTTTCATAATTGTTCGTGATGGAGGAGTATCTGAACAATTCCCTCTATGCGGATTGCTCTTCGCGTGTCTACGACTGTGGCCGGCGGCCTCCGGGGGCTAGCATGCCGCCAAATCGTGCGAAGGCGGCCTCTCACAAGTCTGGAAGTGTTGTGGCGGGTGCAAACGCCCGGCACGCGTCTCCGGGGTGTGCCCCCCTCATGGACGGCGCCGCCGCCGGCACCTGGAGGGGGGAAACGGACGCGTCGGGTCTACACGGAGGGGATCTTGCTGTGGGTCTGGCCCGGATGTTGCTCCAAAGTGTTCCTATGGGCTGTCCTGCCACAACCGGGTGGATAGGTCCACTGCTCAAAGCCCGTGCGTGCAAAGTCAAAGGGCTAGATCCCGTGGTCAAACGCTACACGGTTAGGCGGGACGGGGGCCCTGGGGGGGTAGCAATGCCACCCGAGCGTCGCACCGGGCCCCCATACATGCGGGGTGGTGTGGTGGCATGTCCGAAGAGGCGGCACGCGTCTCCGGGGGGTGCCCCCCCTCACGAACGGCGATGACACGGTAGTAGACGTTCTGCGGTAACGATGCGGCGTGAATATTATTAAATACTCGGAGCGCGATAAAATCATGATTTTTTACATGACGCGGGCACATGTGTTGTAGGACTGATGGTAATTATTCATAATTGTTCGTGATGGAGTAGTATCTGAACAATTCCCTCTATGCGGATTGCTCTTCGCGTGTCTACGACTGTGGCCGGCGGCCTCCGGGGGCTAGCATGCCGCCAAATCTTGCGTAGGCGGCCTCTCACAAGTCTGGAAGTGTTGTGGCGGGTGCAAACGCCCGGCACGCGTCTCCGGGGTGTGCCCCCCCTGACGGACGGCGTCGCCGCCGGCACCTGGAGGGGGGAAACGGACGCGTCGGGTCTACACGGAGGGAATCTTGTTGTGGGTCTGGCCCGGATGTTGCTCCAAAGTGTTCCTATGAGCTGACCTGCCACAACCGGGTGGATAGGTCCACTGCTCAAAGACCGTCCGTGCAAAGTCAAAGGGCTAGATCCCGTGGTCAAACGCTACAGGGTTAGGCGGGACGGGGGCCCTGGGGGTAGCAATGCCACCCGAGCATCGTACCGGGCCCCCATACATGCGGGGTGGTGTGGTGGCATGTCCGAAGAGGCGACACGCGTCTCCGGGGGGTGCCCCCCTCACGAACGGCGATGACACGGTACTAGACATTCTGCGGTAACGATGCGGCGTGAATATTATTAAATACTCGGAGCGCGATAAAATCATATGTTTTTTACACGACGCGGGCACATGTGCTGTAGGACTGATGGTAATTTTCATAATTGTTCGTGATGGAGTAGTAACTGAACAATTCCCTCTATGCGGATTGCTCTTCGCGTGTCTACGACTGTGGCCGGCGGCCTCCGGGGGCTAGCATGCCGCCAAATCTTGCGTAGGCGGCCTCTCACAAGTCTGGAAGTGTTGTGGCGGGTGCAAACGCCCGTCACGCGTCTCCGGGGTGTGCCCCACCTCACGGACGGCGCCGCCGCCGGCACCTGGAGGGGGGAAACGGACGCGTCGGGTCTACACGGAGGGGATCTTGCTGTGGGTCTGGCCCGGATGTTGCTCCAAAGTGTTCCTATGGGCTGTCCTGCCACAACCGGGTGGATAGGTCCACTGCTCAAAGCCCGTGCGTGCAAAGTCAAAGGGCTAGATCCCGTGGTCAAACGCTACACGGTTAGGCGGGACGGGGGCCCTGGGGGGGGGGGTAGCAATGCCACCCGAGCGTCGCACCGGGCCCCCATACATGCGGGGTGGTGTGGTGGCATGTCCGAAGAGGCGGCACGCGTCTCCGGGGGGTGCCCCCCCTCACGAACGGCGATGACACGGTAGTAGACGTTCTGCGGTAACGATGCGGCGTGAATATTATTAAATACTCGGAGCGCGATAAAATCATGATTTTTTACACGACGCGGGCACATGTGCTGTAGGACTGATGGTAATTTTTCATAATTGTTCGTGATGGAGTAGTATCTGAACAATTCCCTCTATGCGGATTGCTCTTCGCGTGTCTACGACTGTGGCCGGCGGCCTCCGGGGGCTAGCATGCCGCCAAATCTTGCGTAGGCGGCCTCTCACAAGTCTGGAAGTGTTGTGGCGGGTGCAAATGCCCGGCACGCGTCTCCGGGGTGTGCCCCCCCTGACGGACGGCGTCGCCGCCGGCACCTGGAGGGGGGAAACGGACGCGTCGGGTCTACACGGAGGGGATCTTGCTGTGGGTCTGGCCCGGATGTTGCTCCAAAGTGTTCCTATGAGCTGACCTGCCACAACCGGGTGGATAGGTCCACTGCTCAAAGCCCGTCCGTGCAAAGTCAAAGGGCTAGATCCCGTAGTCAAACGCTACAGGGTTAGGCGGGACGGGGGCCCTGGGGGTAGCAATGCCACCCGAGCATCGTACCGGGCCCCCATACATGCGGGGTGGTGTGGTGGCATGTCCGAAGAGGCGACACGCGTCTCCGGGGGGTGCCCCCCTCACGAACGGCGATGACACGGTACTAGACATTCTGCGGTAACGATGCGGCGTGAATATTATTAAATACTCGGAGCGCGATAAAATCATATGTTTTTTACACGAAGCGGGCACATGTGCTGTAGGACTGATGGTAATTTTCATAATTGTTCGTGATGGAGTAGTAACTGAACAATTCCCTCTATGCGGATTGCTCTTCGCGTGTCTACGACTGTGGCCGGCGGCCTCCGGGGGCTAGCATGCCGCCAAATCTTGCGTAGGCGGCCTCTCACAAGTCTGGAAGTGTTGTGGCGGGTGCAAACGCCCGTCACGCGTCTCCGGGGTGTGCCCCCCCTCACGGACGGCGCCGCCGCCGGCACCTGGAGGGGGGAAACGGACGCGTCGGGTCTACACGGAGGGGATCTTGCTGTGGGTCTGGCCCGGATGTTGCTCCAAAGTGTTCCTATGAGCTGACCTGCCACAACCGGGTGGATAGGTCCACTGCTCAAAGCCCGTCCGTGCAAAGTCAAAGGGCTAGATCCCGTGGTCAAACGCTACAGGGTTAGGCGGGACGGGGGCCCTGGGGGGTAGCAATGCCACCCGAGCATCGTACCGGGACCCCATACATGCGGGGTGGTGTGGTGGCATGTGCGAAGAGGCGTCACGCGTCTCCGGGGGGTGCCCCCCCTCACGAACGGCGATGACACGGTAGTAGACGTTCTGCGGTAACGATGCGGCGTGAATATTATTAAATACTTGGAGCGCGATAAAATCATGAATTTTTTACACGACGCGGGCACATGTGCTGTAGGACTGATGGTAATTTTCATAATTGTTCGTGATGGAGTAGTATCTGAAAAATTCCCTCTATGCGGATTGCTCTTCGCGTGTCTACGACTGTGGCCGGCGGCCTCCGGGGGCTAGCATGCCGCCAAATCTTGCGAAGGCGGTTTCTCACAAGTCTGGAAGTGTTGTGGCCGGTGCAAACGCCCGGCACGCGTCTCCGGGGTGTGCCCCCTCTCACGGACGGCGCCGCCGCCGGCACCTGGAGGGGGGAAACGGACGCGTCGGGTCTACACGGAGGGGATCTTGCTATGGGTCTAGCCCGGATGTTGCTCCAAAGTGTTCCTATGGGCTGTCCTGCCACAACCGGGTGGATAGGTCCACTGCTCAAAGCCCGTCCGTGCAAAGTCAAAGGGCTAGATCCCGTGGTCAAACGATACAGGGTTAGGCGGGACGGGGGCCCTGGGGGGTAGCAATGCCACCCGAGCGTCGCACCGGGCCCCCATACATGCAGGGTGGTGTGGTGGCATGTCCGAAGAGGCGGCACGTGTCTCCGGGGGGTGCCCCCCCTCATGAACGGCTATGACACGCTAGTAGACGTTCTGCGGTAACGATGCGGCGTGAATATTATTAAATACTCGGAGCGCGATAAAATCATGAGTTTTTTACACGACGCGGGCACATGTGCAGTAGGACTGATGGTAATTTTCATAATTGTTCGTGATGGAGTAGTATCTGAACAATTCCCTCTATGCGGATTGCTCTTCGCGTGTCTACGACTGTGGCCGGCGGCCTCCGGGGGCTAGCATGCCGCCAAATCTTGCGTAGGCGGCCTCTCACAAGTCTGGAAGTGTTGTGGCGGGTGCAAACGCCCGGCACGCGTCTCCGGGGTGTGCCCCCCCTCACGGACGGCGCCGCCGCCGGCACCTGGAGGGGGGAAACGGACGCGTCGGGTCTACACGGAGGGGATCTTGCTGTGGGTCTGGCCCGGATGTTGCTTCAAAGTGTTCCTATGGGCGGACCTACCACAACCGGGTGGATAGGTCCACTGCTCAAAGCCCGTGCGTGCAAAGTCAAAGGGCTAGATCCCGTGGTCAAACGCTACACGGTTAGGCGGGACGGGGGCCCTGGGGGGGGGGTAGCAATGCCACCCGAGCGTCGCACCGGGCCCCCATACATGCGGGGTGGTGTGGTAGCATGTCCGAAGAGGCGGCACGCGTCTCCGGGGGGTGCCCCCCCTCACGAACGGCGATGACACGGTAGTAGACGTTCTGCGGTAACGATGTGGCGTGAATATTATTAAATACTCGGAGCGCGATAAAATCATGATTTTTTACACGACGCGGGCACATGTGCTGTAGGACGGATGGTAATTTTTCATAATTGTTCGTGATGGAGTAGTATCTGAACAATTCCCTCTATGCGGATTGCTCTTCGCGTGTCTACGACTGTGGCCGGCGGCCTCCGGGGGCTAGCATGCCGCCAAATCTTGCGTAGGCGGCCTCTCACAAGTCTGGAAGTGTTGTGGCGGGTGCAAACGCCCGGCACGCGTCTCCGGGGTGTGCCCCCCCTCACGGACGGCGTCGCCGCCGGCACCTGGAGGGGGGAAACGGACGCGTCGGGTCTACACGGAGGGGATCTTGCTGTGGGTCTGGCCCGGATGTTGCTCCAAAGTGTTCCTATGAGCTGACCTGCCACAACCGGGTGGATAGGTCCACTGCTCAAAGCCCGTCCGTGCAAATTCAAAGGGCTAGGTCCCGTGGTCAAACGCTACAGGGTTAGGCGGGACGGGGGCCCTGGGGGGTAGCAATGCCACCCGAGCATCGTACCGGGCCCCCATACATGCGGGGTGGTGTGGTGGCATGTCCGAAGAGGCGACACGCGTCTCCGGGGGGTGCCCCCCCCCTCACGAACGGCGATGACACGGTACTAGACATTCTGCGGTAACGATGCGGCGTGAATATTATTAAATACTCGGAGCGCCATAAAATCATATGTTTTTTACACGACGCGGGCACATGTGCTGTAGGACTGATGGTAATTTTCATAATTGTTCGTGATGGAGTAGTAACTGAACAATTCCCTCTATGCGGATTGCTCTTCGCGTGTCTACGACTGTGGCCGGCGGCCTTCGGGGGCTAGCATGCCGCCAAATCTTGCGAAGGCGGCCTCTCACAAGTCTGGAAGTGTTGTGGCGGGTGCAAACGCCCGGCACGCGTCTCCAGGGTGTGCCCCCTCACGGACGGCGCCGCCGCCGGCACCTGGGGGAGGGGGGGAAACGGACGCGTCGGGTCTACACGGAGGGGATCTTGCTGTGGGTCTGGCCCGGATGTTGCTCCAAAGTGTTCCTATGGGCTGTCCTGCCACAACCGGGTGGATAGGTCCACTGCTCAAAGCCCGTCCGTGCAAAGTCAAAGGGCTAGATTCCGTGGTCAAACGCTACAGGGTTAGGCGGGACGGGGGCCCTGGGGGGTAGCAATGCCACCCGAGCGTCGCACCGGGCCCCCATACATGCAGGGTGGTGTGGTGGCATGTCCGAAGAGGTGGCACGTGTCTCCGGCGGGTGCCCCCCTCACGAACGGCTATGACACGCTAGTAGATGTTCTGCGGTAACGATGCGGCGTGAATATTATTAAATACTCGGAGCGCGATAAAATCATGATTTTTTACACGACGCGGGCACATGTGCTGTAGGACTGATGGTAATTTTTCATAATTGTTCGTGATGGAGTAGTATCTGAACAATTCCCTCTATGCGGATTGCTCTTCGCGTGTCTACGACTGTGGCCGGCGGCCTCCGGGGGCTAGCATGCCGCCAAATCTTGCGTAGGCGGCCTCTCACAAGTTTGGAAGTGTTGTGGCGGGTGCAAACGCCCGGCACGCGTCTCCGGGGTGTGCCCCCCCTCACGGACGGCGCCGCCGCCGGCACCTGGAGGGGGGAAACGGACGCGTCGGGTCTACACGGAGGGGATCTTGCTGTGGGTCTGGCCCGGATGTTGCTCCAAAGTGTTCCTATGGGCTGTCCTGCCACAACCGGGTGGATAGGTCCACTGCTCAAAGCCCGTCCGTGCAAAGTCAAAGGGCTAGATTCCGTGGTCAAACGATACAGGGTTAGGCGGGACGGGGGCCCTGGGGGGTAGCAATGCCACCCGAGCGTCGCACCGGGCCCCCATACATGCAGGGTGGTGTGGTGGCATGTCCGAAGAGCTGGCACGTGTCTCCGGGGGGTGCCCCCCCTCACGAACGGCTATGACACGCTAGTAGACGTTCTACGGTAACGATGCGGCGTGAATATTATTAAATACTCGGAGCGCGATAAAATCATGATTTTTTACACGACGCGGGCACATGTGCTGTAGGACTGATGGTAATTTTTCATAATTGTTCGTGATGGAGGAGTATCTGAACAATTCCCTCTATGCGGATTGCTCTTCGCGTGTCTACGACTGTGGCCGGCGGCCTCCGGGGGCTAGCATGCCGCCAAATCGTGCGAAGGCGGCCTCTCACAAGTCTGGAAGTGTTGTGGCGGGTGCAAACGCCCGGCACGCGTCTCCGGGGTGTGCCCCCCTCACGGACGGCGCCGCCGCCGGCACCTGGAGGGGGGAAACGGACGCGTCGGGTCTACACGGAGGGGATCTTGCTGTGGGTCTGGCCCGGATGTTGCTCCAAAGTGTTCCTATGGGCTGTCCTGCCACAACCGGGTGGATAGGTCCACTGCTCAAAGCCCGTGCGTGCAAAGTCAAAGGGCTAGATCCCGTGGTCAAACGCTACACGGTTAGGCGGGACGGGGGCCCTGGGGGGGGGGGTAGCAATGCCACCCGAGCGTCGCACCGGGCCCCCATACATGCGGGGTGGTGTGGTGGCATGTCCGAAGAGGCGGCACGCGTCTCCGGGGGGTGCCCCCCCTCACGAACGGCGATGACACGGTAGTAGACGTTCTGCGGTAACGATGCGGCGTGAATATTATTAAATACTCGGAGCGCGATAAAATCATGATTTTTTACACGACGCGGGCACATGTGCTGTAGGACTGATGGTAATTTTTCATAATTGTTCGTGATGGAGTAGTATCTGAACAATTCCCTCTATGCGGATTGCTCTTCGCGTGTCTACGACTGTGGCCGGCGGCCTCCGGGGGCTAGCATGCCGCCAAATCTTGCGTAGGCGGCCTCTCACAACTCTGGAAGTGTTGTGGCGGGTGCAAACGCCCGGCACGCGTCTCCGGGGTGTGCCCCCCCTGACGGACGGCGTCGCCGCCGGCACCTGGAGGGGGGAAACGGACGCGTCGGGTCTACACGGAGGGGATCTTTCTGTGGGTCTGGCCCGGATGTTGCTCCAAAGTTTTCCTATGGGCTGTCCTGCCACAACCGGGTGGATAGGTCCACTGCTCAAAGCCCGTCCGTGAAAAGTCAAAGGGCTAGATCCCGTGGTCAAACGCTACACGGTTAGGCGGGACGGGGGCCCTGGGGGGGGTAGCAATGCCACCCGAGCGTCGCACCGGGCCCCCATACATGCGGGGTGGTGTGGTGGCATGTCCGAAGAGGCGGCACGCGTCTCCGGGGGGTGCCCCCCCTCACGAAAGGCGATGACACGGTAGTAGACGTTCTGCGGTAACGATGCGGCGTGAATATTATTAAATACTCGGAGCGCGATAAAATCATGATTTTTTACACGACGCGGGCACATGTGCTGTAGGACTGATGGTAATTTTTCATAATTGTTCGTGATGGAGTAGTATCTGAACAATTCCCTCTATGCGGATTGCTCTTCGCGTGTCTACGACTGTGGCCGGCGGCCTCCGGGGGCTAGCATGCCTCCAAATCTTGCGTAGGCGGCCTCTCACAAGTTTGGAAGTGTTGTGGCGGGTGCAAACGCCCGGCACGCGTCTCCGGGGTGTGCCCCCCCTCACGGACGGCGCCGCCGCCGGCACCTGGAGGGGGGAAACGGACGCGTCGGGTCTACACGGAGGGGATCTTGCTGTGGGTCTGGCCCGGATGTTGCTCCAAAGTGTTCCTATGGGCTGTCCTGCCACAACCGGGTGGATAGGTCCACTGCTCAAAGCCCGTCCGTGCAAAGTCAAAGGGCTAGATTCCGTGGTCAAACGATACAGGGTTAGGCGGGACGGGGGCCCTGGGGGGTAGCAATGCCACCCGAGCGTCGCATCGGGCCCCCATACATGCAGGGTGGTGTGGTGGCATGTCCGAAGAGGCGGCACGTGTCTCCGGGGGGTGCCCCCCCTCACGAACGGCTATGACACGCTAGTAGACGTTCTGCGGTAATGATGCGGCGTGAATATTATTAAATACTCGGAGCGCGATAAAATCATGATTTTTTACACGACGCGGGCACATGTGCTGTAGGACTGATGGTAATTTTTCATAATTGTTCGTGATGGAGGAGTATCTGAACAATTCCCTCTATGCGGATTGCTCTTCGCGTGTCTACGACTGTGGCCGGCGGCCTCCGGGGGCTAGCATGCCGCCAAATCGTGCGAAGGCGGCCTCTCACAAGTCTGGAAGTGTTGTGGCGGGTGCAAACGCCCGGCACGCGTCTCCGGGGTGTGCCCCCCTCACGGACGGCGCCGCCGCCGGCACCTGGAGGGGGGAAACGGACGCGTCGGGTCTACACGGAGGGGATCTTGCTGTGGGTCTGGCCCGGATGTTGCTCCAAAGTGTTCCTATGGGCTGTCCTGCCACAACCGGGTGGATAGGTCCACTGCTCAAAGCCCGTGCGTGCAAAGTCAAAGGGCTAGATCCCGTGGTCAAACGCTACACGGTTAGGCGGGACGGGGGCCCTGGGGGGGGTAGCAATGCCACCCGAGCGTCGCACCGGGCCCCCATACATGCGGGGTGGTGTGGTGGCATGTCCGAAGAGGCGGCACGCGTCTCCGGGGGGTGCCCCCCCTCACGAACGGCGATGACACGGTAGTAGACGTTCTGCGGTAACGATGCGGCGTGAATATTATTAAATACTCGGAGCGCGATAAAATCATGATTTTTTACACGACGCGGGCACATGTGCTGTAGGACTGATGGTAATTTTTCATAATTGTTCGTGATGGAGTAGTATCTGAACAATTCCCTCTATGCGGATTGCTCTTCGCGTGTCTACGACTGTGGCCGGCGGCCTCCGGGGGCTAGCATGCCGCCAAATCTTGCGTAGGCGGCCTCTCACAAGTCTAGAAGTGTTGTGGCGGGTGCAAACGCCCGGCACGCGTCTCCGGGGTGTGCCCCCCCTGACGGACGGCGTCGCCGCCGGCACCTGGAGGGGGAAACGGACGCGTCGGGTCTACACGGAGGGGATCTTGCTGTGGGTCTGGCCCGGATGTTGCTCCAAAGTGTTCCTATGAGCTGACCTGCCACAACCGGGTGGATAGGTCCACTGCTCAAAGCCCGTCCGTGCAAAGTCAAAGGGCTAGATCCCGTGGTCAAACGCTACAGGGTTAGGCGGGATGGGGGCCCTGGGGGTAGCAATGCCACCCGAGCATCGTACCGGGCCCCCATACATGCGGGGTGGTGTGGTGGCATGTCCGAAGAGGCGACACGCGTCTCCGGGGGGTGCCCCCCTCACGAACGGCGATGACACGGTACTAGACATTCTGCGGTAACGATGCGGCGTGAATATTATTAAATACTCGGAGCGCGATAAAATCATATGTTTTTTACACGACGCGGGCACATGTGCTGTAGGACTGATGGTAATTTTCATAATTGTTCGTGATGGAGTAGTAACTGAACAATTCCCTCTATGCGGATTGCTCTTCGCGTGTCTACGACTGTGGCCGGCGGCCTCCGGGGGCTAGCATGCCGCCAAATCTTGCGTAGGCGGCCTCTCACAAGTCTGGAAGTGTTGTGGCGGGTGCAAACGCCCGTCACGCGTCTCCGGGGTGTGCCCCCCCTCACGGACGGCGCCGCCGCCGGCACCTGGAGGGGGGAAACGGACGCGTCGGGTCTACACGGAGGGGATCTTGCTGTGGGTCTGGCCCGGATGTTGCTCCAAAGTGTTCCTATGAGCTGACCTGCCACAACCGGGTGGATAGGTCCACTGCTCAAAGCCCGTCCGTGCAAAGTCAAAGGGCTAGATCCCGTGGTCAAACGCTACAGGGTTAGGCGGGACGGGGGCCCTGGGGGGTAGCAATGCCACCCGAGCATCGTACCGGGACCCCATACATGCGGGGTGGTGTGGTGGCATGTGCGAAGAGGCGACACGCGTCTCCGGGGGGTGCCCCCCCTCACGAACGGCGATGACACGGTAGTAGACGTTCTGCGGTAACGATGCGGCGTGAATATTATTAAATACTCGGAGCGCGATAAAATCATGAATTTTTTACACGACGTGGGCACATGTGCTGTAGGACTGATGGTAATTTTCATAATTGTTCGTGATGGAGTAGTATCTGAAAAATTCCCTCTATGCGGATTGTTCTTCGCGTGTCTACGACTGTGGCCGGCGGCCTCCGGGGGCTAGCATGCCGCCAAATCTTGCGAAGGCGGTTTCTCACAAGTCTGGAAGTGTTGTGGCCGGTGCAAACGCCCGGCACGCGTCTCCGGGGTGTGCCCCCCCTCACGGACGGCGCCGCCGCCGGCACCTGGAGGGGGGAAACGGACGCGTCGGGTCTACACGGAGGGGATCTTGCTATGGGTCTAGCCCGGATGTTGCTCCAAAGTGTTCCTATGGGTTGTCCTGCCACAACCGGGTGGATAGGTCCACTGCTCAAAGCCCGTCCGTGCAAAGTCAAAGGGCTAGATCCCGTGGTCAAACGATACAGGGTTAGGCGGGACGGGGGCCCTGGGGGGTAGCAATGCCACCCGAGCGTCGCACCGGGGCCCCATACATGCAGGGTGGTGTGGTGGCATGTCCGAAGAGGCGGCACGTGTCTCCGGGGGGTGCCCCCCCTCATGAACGGCTATGACACGCTAGTAGACGTTCTGCGGTAACGATGCGGCGTGAATATTATTAAATACTCGGAGCGCGATAAAATCATGAGTTTTTTACACGACGCGGGCACATGTGCAGTAGGACTGATGGTAATTTTCATAATTGTTCGTGATGGAGTAGTATCTGAACAATTCCCTCTATGCGGATTGCTCTTCGCGTGTCTACGACTGTGGCCGGCGGCCTCCGGGGGCTAGCATGCCGCCAAATCTTGCGTAGGCGGCCTCTCACAAGTCTGGAAGTGTTGTGGCGGGTGCAAACGCCCGGCACGCGTCTCCGGGGTGTGCCCCCCCTCACGGACGGCGCCGCCGCCGGCACCTGGAGGGGGGAAACGGACGCGTCGGGTCTACACGGAGGGGATCTTGCTGTGGGTCTGGCCCGGATGTTGCTCCAAAGTGTTCCTATGGGCGGACCTACCACAACCGGGTGGATAGGTCCACTGCTCAAAGCCCGTCCGTGAAAAGTCAAAGGGCTAGATCCCGTGGTCAAACGCTACAGGGTTAGGCGGGACGGGGGCCCTGGGGGGTAGCAATGCCACCCGAGCGTCGCACCGGGCCCCCATACATGCGGGGTGGTGTGGTGGCATGTCCGAAGAGGCGGCACGCGCCTAACGGCGATGACACGGTAGTAGACGTTCTGCGGTAACGATGCGGCGTGAATATTATTAAATACTCGGAGCGCGATAAAATCATGATTTTTTACACGACGCGGGCACATGTGTTGTAGGACTGATGGTAATTTTTCATAATTGTTCGTGATGGAGTAGTATCTGAACAATTCCCTCTATGCGGATTGCTCTTCGCGTGTCTACGACTGTGGCCGGCGGCCTCCGGGGGCTAGCATGCCGCCAAATCTTGCGTAGGCGGCCTCTCACAAGTCTGGAAGTGTTGTGGCGGGTGCAAACGCCCGGCACGCGTCTCCGGGGTGTGCCCCCCCTCACGGACGGCGCCGCCGCCGGCACCTGGAGGGGGGAAACGGACGCGTCGTGTCTACACGGAGGGGATCTTGCTGTGGGTCTGTCCCGGATGTTGCTCCAAAGTGTTCCTATGGGCTGACCTACCACAACGGGGTGGATAGGTCCACTGCTCAAAGCCCGTCCGTGAAAAGTCAAAGGGCTAGATCCCGTGGTCAAACGCTACAGGGTTAGGCGGGACGGGGGCCCTGGGGGGTAGCAATGCCACCTGAGCGTCGCACCGGGTCCCCATACATGCGGGGTGGTGTGGTGGCATGTCCGAAGAGGCGGCACGCGTCTCCGGGGGGTGCCCCCCCTCACAAACGGCGATGACACGGTAGTAGACGTTCTGCGGTAACGATGCGGCGTGAATATTATTCAATACTCGGAGCGCGATAAAATCATGAGTTTTTTACACGACGCGGGCACATGTGCTGTAGGACTGATGGTAATTTTCATAATTGTTCGTCATGGAGTAGTATCTGAACAATTCCCTCTATGCGGATTGCTCTTCGCGTGTCTACGACTGTGGCCGGCGGCCTCCGGGGGCTAGCATGCCGCCAAATCTTGCGAAGGCGGTTTCTCACAAGTCTGGAAGTGTTGTGGCCGGTGCAAACGCCCGGCACGCGTCTCCGGGGTGTGCCCCCCCTCACGGACGGCGCCGCCGCCGGCACCTGGAGGGGGGAAACGGACGCGTCGGGTCTACACGGAGGGGATCTTGCTATGGGTCTAGCCCGGATGTTGCTCCAAAGTGTTCCTATGGGCTGTCCTGCCACAACCGGGTGGATAGGTCCACTGCTCAAAGCCCGTCCGTGCAAAGTCAAAGGGCTAGATCCCGTGGTCAAACGATACAGGGTTAGGCGGGACGGGGGCCCTGGGGGGTAGCAATGCCACCCGAGCGTCGCACCGGGCCCCCATACATGCAGGGTGGTGTGGTGGCATGTCCGAAGAGGCGGCACGTGTCTCCGGGGGGTGCCCCCCCTCATGAACGGCTATGACACGCTAGTAGACGTTCTGCGGTAACGATGCGGCGTGAATATTATTAAATACTCGGAGCGCGATAAAATCATGAGTTTTTTACACGACGCGGGCACATGTGCAGTAGGACTGATGGTAATTTTCATAATTGTTCGTGATGGAGTAGTATCTGAACAATTCCCTCTATGCGGATTGCTCTTCGCGTGTCTACGACTGTGGCCGGCGGCCTCCGGGGGCTAGCATGCCGCCAAATCATGCGTAGGCGGCCTCTCACAAGTCTGGAAGTGTTGTGGCGGGTGCAAACGCCCGGCACGCGTCTCCGGGGTGTGCCCCCCCTCACGGACGGCGCCGCCGCCGGCACCTGGAGGGGGGAAACGGACGCGTCGGGTCTACACGGAGGGGATCTTGCTGTGGGTCTGGCCCGGATGTTGCTCCAAAGTGTTCCTATGGGCGGACCTACCACAACCGGGTGGATAGGTCCACTGCTCAAAGCCCGTCCGTGAAAAGTCAAAGGGCTAGATCCCGTGGTCAAACGCTACAGGGTTAGGCGGGACGGGGGCCCTGGGGGGTAGCAATGCCACCCGAGCGTCGCACCGGGCCCCCATACATGCGGGGTGGTGTGGTGGCATGTCCGAAGAGGCGGCACGCGCCTAACGGCGATGACACGGTAGTAGACGTTCTGCGGTAACGATGCGGCGTGAATATTATTAAATACTCGGAGCGCGATAAAATCATGATTTTTTACACGACGCGGGCACATGTGTTGTAGGACTGATGGTAATTTTTCATAATTGTTCGTGATGGAGTAGTATCTGAACAATTCCCTCTATGCGGATTGCTCTTCGCGTGTCTACGACTGTGGCTGGCGGCCTCCGGGGGCTAGCATGCCGCCAAATCTTGCGTTGGCGGCCTCTCACAAGTCTGGAAGTGTTGTGGCGGGTGCAAACGCCCGGCACGCGTCTCCGGGGTGTGCCCCCCCTCACGGACGGCGCCGCCGCCGGCACCTGGAGGGGGGAAACGGACGCGTCGTGTCTACACGGAGGGGATCTTACTGTGGGTCTGTCCCGGATGTTGCTCCAAAGTGTTCCTATGGGCTGACCTACCACAACCGGGTGGATAGGTCCACTGCTCAAAGCCCGTCCGTGAAAAGTCAAAGGGCTAGATCCCGTGGTCAAACGCTACAGGGTTAGGCGGGACGGGGGCCCTGGGGGGTAGCAATGCCACCTGAGCGTCGCACCGGGTCCCCATACATGCGGGGTGGTGTGGTGGCATGTCCGAAGAGGCGGCACGCGTCTCCGGGGGGTGCCCCCCCTCACAAACGGCGATGACACGGTAGTAGACGTTCTGCGGTAACGATGCGGCGTGAATATTATTAAATACTCGGAGCGCGATAAAATCATGAGTTTTTTACACGACGCGGGCACATGTGCTGTAGGACTGATGGTAATTTTCATAATTGTTCGTGATGGAGTAGTATCTGAACAATTCCCTCTATGCGGATTGCTCTTCGCGTGTCTACGACTGTGGCCGGCGGCCTCCGGGGGCTAGCATGCCGCCAAATCTTGCGTAGGCGGCCTCTCACAAGTCTGGAAGTGTTGTGGCGGGTGCAAACGCCCGGCACGCGTCTCCGGGGTGTGCCCCCCCTGACGGACGGCGTCGCCGCCGGCACCTGGAGGGGGAAACGGACGCGTCGGGTCTACACGGAGGGGATCTTGCTGTGGGTCTGGCCCGGATGTTGCTCCAAAGTGTTCCTATGAGCTGACCTGCCACAACCGGGTGGATAGGTCCACTGCTCAAAGCCCGTCCGTGCAAAGTCAAAGGGCTAGATCCCGTGGTCAAACGCTACAGGGTTAGGCGGGATGGGGGCCCTGGGGGTAGCAATGCCACCCGAGCATCGTACCGGGCCCCCATACATGCGGGGTGGTGTGGTGGCATGTCCGAAGAGGCGACACGCGTCTCCGGGGGGTGCCCCCCTCACGAACGGCGATGACACGGTACTAGACATTCTGCGGTAACGATGCGGCGTGAATATTATTAAATACTCGGAGCGCGATAAAATCATATGTTTTTTACACGACGCGGGCACATGTGCTGTAGGACTGATGGTAATTTTCATAATTGTTCGTGATGGAGTAGTAACTGAACAATTCCCTCTATGCGGATTGCTCTTCGCGTGTCTACGACTGTGGCCGGCGGCCTCCGGGGGCTAGCATGCCGCCAAATCTTGCGTAGGCGGCCTCTCACAAGTCTGGAAGTGTTGTGGCGGGTGCAAACGCCCGTCACGCGTCTCCGGGGTGTGCCCCCCCTCACGGACGGCGCCGCCGCCGGCACCTGGAGGGGGGAAACGGACGCGTCGGGTCTACACGGAGGGGATCTTGCTGTGGGTCTGGCCCGGATGTTGCTCCAAAGTGTTCCTATGAGCTGACCTGCCACAACCGGGTGGATAGGTCCACTGCTCAAAGCCCGTCCGTGCAAAGTCAAAGGGCTAGATCCCGTGGTCAAACGCTACAGGGTTAGGCGGGACGGGGGCCCTGGGGGGTAGCAATGCCACCCGAGCATCGTACCGGGACCCCATACATGCGGGGTGGTGTGGTGGCATGTGCGAAGAGGCGACACGCGTCTCCGGGGGGTGCCCCCCCTCACGAACGGCGATGACACGGTAGTAGACGTTCTGCGGTAACGATGCGGCGTGAATATTATTAAATACTCGGAGCGCGATAAAATCATGAATTTTTTACACGACGTGGGCACATGTGCTGTAGGACTGATGGTAATTTTCATAATTGTTCGTGATGGAGTAGTATCTGAAAAATTCCCTCTATGCGGATTGTTCTTCGCGTGTCTACGACTGTGGCCGGCGGCCTCCGGGGGCTAGCATGCCGCCAAATCTTGCGAAGGCGGTTTCTCACAAGTCTGGAAGTGTTGTGGCCGGTGCAAACGCCCGGCACGCGTCTCCGGGGTGTGCCCCCCCTCACGGACGGCGCCGCCGCCGGCACCTGGAGGGGGGAAACGGACGCGTCGGGTCTACACGGAGGGGATCTTGCTATGGGTCTAGCCCGGATGTTGCTCCAAAGTGTTCCTATGGGTTGTCCTGCCACAACCGGGTGGATAGGTCCACTGCTCAAAGCCCGTCCGTGCAAAGTCAAAGGGCTAGATCCCGTGGTCAAACGATACAGGGTTAGGCGGGACGGGGGCCCTGGGGGGTAGCAATGCCACCCGAGCGTCGCACCGGGGCCCCATACATGCAGGGTGGTGTGGTGGCATGTCCGAAGAGGCGGCACGTGTCTCCGGGGGGTGCCCCCCCTCATGAACGGCTATGACACGCTAGTAGACGTTCTGCGGTAACGATGCGGCGTGAATATTATTAAATACTCGGAGCGCGATAAAATCATGAGTTTTTTACACGACGCGGGCACATGTGCAGTAGGACTGATGGTAATTTTCATAATTGTTCGTGATGGAGTAGTATCTGAACAATTCCCTCTATGCGGATTGCTCTTCGCGTGTCTACGACTGTGGCCGGCGGCCTCCGGGGGCTAGCATGCCGCCAAATCTTGCGTAGGCGGCCTCTCACAAGTCTGGAAGTGTTGTGGCGGGTGCAAACGCCCGGCACGCGTCTCCGGGGTGTGCCCCCCCTCACGGACGGCGCCGCCGCCGGCACCTGGAGGGGGGAAACGGACGCGTCGGGTCTACACGGAGGGGATCTTGCTGTGGGTCTGGCCCGGATGTTGCTCCAAAGTGTTCCTATGGGCGGACCTACCACAACCGGGTGGATAGGTCCACTGCTCAAAGCCCGTCCGTGAAAAGTCAAAGGGCTAGATCCCGTGGTCAAACGCTACAGGGTTAGGCGGGACGGGGGCCCTGGGGGGTAGCAATGCCACCCGAGCGTCGCACCGGGCCCCCATACATGCGGGGTGGTGTGGTGGCATGTCCGAAGAGGCGGCACGCGCCTAACGGCGATGACACGGTAGTAGACGTTCTGCGGTAACGATGCGGCGTGAATATTATTAAATACTCGGAGCGCGATAAAATCATGATTTTTTACACGACGCGGGCACATGTGTTGTAGGACTGATGGTAATTTTTCATAATTGTTCGTGATGGAGTAGTATCTGAACAATTCCCTCTATGCGGATTGCTCTTCGCGTGTCTACGACTGTGGCCGGCGGCCTCCGGGGGCTAGCATGCCGCCAAATCTTGCGTAGGCGGCCTCTCACAAGTCTGGAAGTGTTGTGGCGGGTGCAAACGCCCGGCACGCGTCTCCGGGGTGTGCCCCCCCTCACGGACGGCGCCGCCGCCGGCACCTGGAGGGGGGAAACGGACGCGTCGTGTCTACACGGAGGGGATCTTGCTGTGGGTCTGTCCCGGATGTTGCTCCAAAGTGTTCCTATGGGCTGACCTACCACAACGGGGTGGATAGGTCCACTGCTCAAAGCCCGTCCGTGAAAAGTCAAAGGGCTAGATCCCGTGGTCAAACGCTACAGGGTTAGGCGGGACGGGGGCCCTGGGGGGTAGCAATGCCACCTGAGCGTCGCACCGGGTCCCCATACATGCGGGGTGGTGTGGTGGCATGTCCGAAGAGGCGGCACGCGTCTCCGGGGGGTGCCCCCCCTCACAAACGGCGATGACACGGTAGTAGACGTTCTGCGGTAACGATGCGGCGTGAATATTATTCAATACTCGGAGCGCGATAAAATCATGAGTTTTTTACACGACGCGGGCACATGTGCTGTAGGACTGATGGTAATTTTCATAATTGTTCGTCATGGAGTAGTATCTGAACAATTCCCTCTATGCGGATTGCTCTTCGCGTGTCTACGACTGTGGCCGGCGGCCTCCGGGGGCTAGCATGCCGCCAAATCTTGCGAAGGCGGTTTCTCACAAGTCTGGAAGTGTTGTGGCCGGTGCAAACGCCCGGCACGCGTCTCCGGGGTGTGCCCCCCCTCACGGACGGCGCCGCCGCCGGCACCTGGAGGGGGGAAACGGACGCGTCGGGTCTACACGGAGGGGATCTTGCTATGGGTCTAGCCCGGATGTTGCTCCAAAGTGTTCCTATGGGCTGTCCTGCCACAACCGGGTGGATAGGTCCACTGCTCAAAGCCCGTCCGTGCAAAGTCAAAGGGCTAGATCCCGTGGTCAAACGATACAGGGTTAGGCGGGACGGGGGCCCTGGGGGGTAGCAATGCCACCCGAGCGTCGCACCGGGCCCCCATACATGCAGGGTGGTGTGGTGGCATGTCCGAAGAGGCGGCACGTGTCTCCGGGGGGTGCCCCCCCTCATGAACGGCTATGACACGCTAGTAGACGTTCTGCGGTAACGATGCGGCGTGAATATTATTAAATACTCGGAGCGCGATAAAATCATGAGTTTTTTACACGACGCGGGCACATGTGAAGTAGGACTGATGGTAATTTTCATAATTGTTCGTGATGGAGTAGTATCTGAACAATTCCCTCTATGCGGATTGCTCTTCGCGTGTCTACGACTGTGGCCGGCGGCCTCCGGGGGCTAGCATGCCGCCAAATCATGCGTAGGCGGCCTCTCACAAGTCTGGAAGTGTTGTGGCGGGTGCAAACGCCCGGCACGCGTCTCCGGGGTGTGCCCCCCCTCACGGACGGCGCCGCCGCCGGCACCTGGAGGGGGGAAACGGACGCGTCGGGTCTACACGGAGGGGATCTTGCTGTGGGTCTGGCCCGGATGTTGCTCCAAAGTGTTCCTATGGGCGGACCTACCACAACCGGGTGGATAGGTCCACTGCTCAAAGCCCGTCCGTGAAAAGTCAAAGGGCTAGATCCCGTGGTCAAACGCTACAGGGTTAGGCGGGACGGGGGCCCTGGGGGGTAGCAATGCCACCCGAGCGTCGCACCGGGCCCCCATACATGCGGGGTGGTGTGGTGGCATGTCCGAAGAGGCGGCACGCGCCTAACGGCGATGACACGGTAGTAGACGTTCTGCGGTAACGATGCGGCGTGAATATTATTAAATACTCGGAGCGCGATAAAATCATGATTTTTTACACGACGCGGGCACATGTGTTGTAGGACTGATGGTAATTTTTCATAATTGTTCGTGATGGAGTAGTATCTGAACAATTCCCTCTATGCGGATTGCTCTTCGCGTGTCTACGACTGTGGCTGGCGGCCTCCGGGGGCTAGCATGCCGCCAAATCTTGCGTTGGCGGCCTCTCACAAGTCTGGAAGTGTTGTGGCGGGTGCAAACGCCCGGCACGCGTCTCCGGGGTGTGCCCCCCCTCACGGACGGCGCCGCCGCCGGCACCTGGAGGGGGGAAACGGACGCGTCGTGTCTACACGGAGGGGATCTTACTGTGGGTCTGTCCCGGATGTTGCTCCAAAGTGTTCCTATGGGCTGACCTACCACAACCGGGTGGATAGGTCCACTGCTCAAAGCCCGTCCGTGAAAAGTCAAAGGGCTAGATCCCGTGGTCAAACGCTACAGGGTTAGGCGGGACGGGGGCCCTGGGGGGTAGCAATGCCACCTGAGCGTCGCACCGGGTCCCCATACATGCGGGGTGGTGTGGTGGCATGTCCGAAGAGGCGGCACGCGTCTCCGGGGGGTGCCCCCCCTCACAAACGGCGATGACACGGTAGTAGACGTTCTGCGGTAACGATGCGGCGTGAATATTATTAAATACTCGGAGCGCGATAAAATCATGAGTTTTTTACACGACGCGGGCACATGTGCTGTAGGACTGATGGTAATTTTCATAATTGTTCGTGATGGAGTAGTATCTGAACAATTCCCTCTATGCGGATTGCTCTTCGCGTGTCTACGACTGTGGCCGGCGGCCTCCGGGGGCTAGCATGCCGCCAAATCTTGCGAAGGCGGTTTCTCACAAGTCTGGAAGTGTTGTGGCTGGTGCAAACGCCCGGCACGCGTCTCCGGGGTGTGCCCCCCTCACGGACGGCGCCGCCGCCGGCACCTGGAGGGGGGAAACGGACGCGTCGGGTCTACACGGAGGGGATCTTGCTGTGGGTCTGGCCCGGATGTTGCTCCAAAGTGTTCCTATGGGCTGTCCTGCCACAACCGGGTGGATAGGTCCACTGCTCAAAGCGCGTCCGTGCAAAGTCAAAGGGCTAGATCCCGTGGTCAAACGATACAGGGTTAGGCGGGACGGGGGCCCTGGGGGGTAGCAATGCCACCCGAGCGTCGCACCGGGCCCCCATACATGCAGGGTGGTGTGGTGGCATGTCCGAAGAGGCGGCACGTGTCTCCGGGGGGTGCCCCCCCTCACGAACGGCTATGACACGCTAGTAGACGTTCTGCGGTAACGATGCGGCGTGAATATTATTAAATACTCGGAGCGCGATAAAATCATGATTTTTTACACGACGCGGGCACATGTGTTGTAGGACTGATGGTAATTTTTCATAATTGTTCGTGATGGAGTAGTATCTGAACAATTCCCTCTATGCGGATTGCTCTTCGCGTGTCTACGACTGTGGCCGGCGGCCTCCGGGGGCTAGCATGCCGCCAAATCTTGCGAGGCGGCCTCTCACAAGTCTGGAAGTGTTGTGGCGGGAGCAAACGCCCGGCACGCGTCTCCGGGGTGTGCCCCCCCTCAAGGACGGCGCCGCCGCCGGCACCTGGAGGGGGGAAACGGACGCGTCGGGTCTACACGGAGGGTATCTTGCTGTGGGTCTGGCCCGGATGTTGCTCCAAAGTGTTCCTATGCGCTGTCCTGCCACAACCGGGTGGATAGGTCCACTGCTCAAAGCCCATCCGTGCAAAGTCAAAGGGCTAGATCCCGTGGTCAAACGCTACAGGGTTAGGCGGGACGGGGGCCCTGGGGGGTAGCAATGCCACCCGAGCATCGCACCGGGCCCTCATACATGCGGGGTGGTGTGGTGGCATGTCCGAAGAGGCGGCACGTGTCTCCGGGGGGTGCCCCCCCCTCACGAACGGCTATGAGACGCTAGTAGACGTTCTGCGGTAACGATGCGGCGTGAATATTATTAAATACTCGGAGCGCGATATAATCATGATTTTTTACACGGCGCGGGCACATGTGTTGTAGGACTGATGGTAATTTTTCATAATTGTTCGTGATAGAGTAGTATCTGAACAATTCCCTCTATGCGGATTGCTCTTCGCGTGTCTACGACTGTGGCCGGCGGCCTCCGGGGGCTAGCATGCCGCCAAATCTTGCGTAGACGGCCTCTCACAAGTCTGGAAGTGTTGTGGCGGGTGTAAACGCCCGGCACGCGTCTCCGGGATGTGCCCCCCTCACGGACGGCGTCGCCGCCGGCACCTGGAGTGGGGAAACGGACGCGTCGGGTCTACACGGAGGGGATCTTGCTGTGGGTCTGGCCCGGATGTTGCTCCAAAGTGTTCCTATGGGCTGACCTACCACAACCGGGTGGATAGGTCCACTGCTCAAAGCCCGTCCGTGAAAAGTCAAAGGGCTAGATCCCGTGGTCAAACGCTACAGGGTTAGGCGGGACGGGGGCCCTGGGGGGTAGCAATGCCACCCGAGCGTCGCACCGGGCCCCCATACATGCGGGGTGGTGTGGTGGCATGTCCGAAGAGGCGGCACGCGTCTCCGGGGGGTGTCCCCCCTCACGAACGGCGATGACACGGTAGTAGACGTTCTGCGGTAACGATGCGGCGTGAATATTATTAAATACTCGGAGCGCGATAAAATCATGATTTTTTACACGACGCGGGCACATGTGCTGTAGGACTGATGGTAATTTTTCATAATTGTTCGTGATGGAGTAGTATCTGAAGAATTCCCTCTATGCGGATTGCTCTTCGCGTGTCTATGACTGTGGCCGGCGGCCTCCGGGGGCTAGCATGCCGCCAAAACTTGCGCAGGCGGCCTCTCACAAGTCTGGAAGTGTTGTGGCGGGTGCAAACGCCCGGCACGCGTCTCCGGGGTGTGCCCCCCCCCTCACGGACGGCGCCGCCGCCGGCACCTAGAGGGGGGAAACGGACGCGTCGGGTCTAAACGAAGGGGATCTTGCTGTGGGTCTGGCCCGGATGTTGCTCCAAAGTGTTCCTATGAGCTGACCTGCCACAACCGGGTGGATAGGTCCACTGCTCAAAGCCCGTCCGTGCAAAGTCAAAGGGCTAGATCCCGTGGTCAAACGCTACAGGGTTAGGCGGGACGGGGGCCCTGGGGGGTAGCAATGCCACCCGAGCGTCGCACCGGGCCCCCATACATGCGGGGTGGTGTGGTGGCACGTCCGAAGAGGCGGCACGCGTCTCCGGGGGGTGCCCCCCTCACGAACGGCGATGACACGGTAGTAGACGTTCTGCGGTAACGATGCGGCGTGAATATTATTAAATACTCGGAGCGCGATAAAATCATGATTTTTTACACGACGCGGGCACATGTGCTGTAGGACTGATGGTAATTTTTCATAATTGTTCGTGATGGAGTAGTATCTGAACAATTCCCTCTATGCGGATTGCTCTTCGCGTGTCTACGACTGTGGCTGGCGGCCTCCGGGGGCTAGCATGCCGCCAAATCTTGCGTAGGCGGCCTCTCACAAGTCTGGAAGTGTTGTGGCGGGTGCAAACGCCCGGCACGCGTCTCCGGGGTGTGCCCCCCCTCACGGACGGCGCCGCCGCCGGCACCTGGAGGTGGGAAACGGACGTGTCGGGTCTACACGGAGGGGATCTTGCTGTGGGTCTGGCCCGGATGTTGCTCCAAAGTGTTCCTATGAGCTGACCTGCCACAACCGGGTGGATAGGTCCACTGCTCAAAGCCCGTCCGTGCAAAGTCAAAGGGCTAGATCCCGTGGTCAAACGCTACAGGGTTAGGCGGGACGGGGGCCCTAGGGGGTAGCAATGCCACCCGAGCGTCGTACCGGGCCCCCATACATGCGGGGTGGTGTGGTGGCATGTCCGAAGAGGCGGCACGCGTCTCCGGGGGGTGCCCCCCCTCACGAACGGCGATGACACGGTAGTAGACGTTCTGCGGTAACGATGCGGCGTGAATATTATTAAATACTCGGAGCGCGATAAAATCATGATTTTTTACACGACGCGGGCACATGTGCTGTAGGACTGATGGTAATTTTTCATAATTGTTCGTGATGGAGTAGTATCTGAAGAATTCCCTCTATGCGGATTGCTCTTCGCGTGTCTACGACTGTGGCCGGCGGCCTCCGGGGGCTAGCATGCCGCCAAATCTTGCGCAGGCGGCCTCTCACAAGTCTGGAAGTGTTGTGGCGGGTGCAAACGCCCGGCACGCGTCTCCGGGGTGTGCCCCCCCTCACGGACGGCGCCGCCGCCGGCACCTGGAGGGGGGAAACGGACGCGTCGGGTCTACACGGAGGGGATCTTGCTGTGGGTCTGGCCCGGATGTTGCTCCAAAGTGTTCCTATGAGCTGACGCCACAACCGGGTGGATAGGTCCACTGCTCAAAGCCCGTCCGTGCAAAGTCAAAGGGCTAGATCCCGTGGTCAAACGCTACAGGGTTAGGCGGGACGGGGGCCCTGGGGGGTAGCAATGCCACCCGAGCGTCGCACCGGGCCCCCATACATGCGGGGTGGTGTGGTGGCATGTCCGAAGAGGCGGCACGCGTCTCCGGGGGGTGCCCCCCCTCACGAACGGCGATGACACGGTAGTAGACGTTCTGCGGTAACGATGCGGCGTGAATATTATTAAATACTCGGAGCGCGATAAAATCATGATTTTTTACACGACGCGGGCACATGTGCTGTAGGACTGATGGTAATTTTTCATAATTGTTCGTGATGGAGTAGTATCTGAACAATTCCCTCTATGCGGATTGCTCTTCGCGTGTCTACGACTGTGGCTGGCGGCCTCCGGGGGCTAGCATGCCGCCAAATCTTGCGTAGGCGGCCTCTCACAAGTCTGGAAGTGTTGTGGCGGGTGCAAACGCCCGGCACGCGTCTCCGGGGTGTGCCCCCCCTCACGGACGGCACCGCCGTCGGCACCTGGAGGGGGGAAACGGACGCGTCGGGTCTACACGGAGGGGATCTTGCTGTCGGTCTGGCCCGGATGTTGCTCCAAAGTGTTCCTATGAGCTGACCTGCCACAACCGGGTGGATAGGTCCACTGCTCAAAGCCCGTCCGTGCAAAGTCAAAGGGCTAGATCCCGTGGTCAAACGCTACAGGGTTAGGCGGGACGGGGGCCCTGGGGGGTAGCAATGCCACCCGAGCGTCGTACCGGGCCCCCATACATGCGGGGTGGTGTGGTGGCATGTCCGAAGAGGCGGCACGCGTCTCCGGGGGGTGCCCCCCCTCACGAACGGCGATGACACGGTAGTAGACGTTCTGCGGTAACGATGCGGCGTGAATATTATTAAATACTCGGAGCGCGATAAAATCATGATTTTTTACACGACGCGGGCACATGTGCTGTAGGACTGATGGTAATTTTTCATAATTGTTCGTGATGGAGTAGTATCTGAAGAATTCCCTCTATGCGGATTGCTCTTCGCGTGTCTACGACTGTGGCCGGCGGCCTCCGGGGGCTAGCATGCCGCCAAATCTTGCGCAGGCGGCCTCTCACAAGTCTGGAAGTGTTGTGGCGGGTGCAAACGCCCGGCACGCGTCTCCGGGGTGTGCCCCCCCTCACGGACGGCGCCGCCGCCGGCACCTGGAGGGGGGAAACGGACGCGTCGGGTCTACACGGAGGGGATCTTGCTGTGGGTCTGGCCCGGATGTTGCTCCAAAGTGTTCCTATGAGCTGACCTGCCACAACCGGGTGGATAGGTCCACTGCTCAAAGCCCGTCCGTGCAAAGTCAAAGGGCTAGATCCCGTGGTCAAACGCTACAGGGTTAGGCGGGACGGGGGCCCTGGGGGGTAGCAATGCCACCCGAGCGTCGCACCGGGCCCCCATACATGCGGGGTGGTGTGGTGGCATGTCCGAAGAGGCGGCACGCGTCTCCGGGGGGTGCCCCCCCTCACGAACGGCGATGACACGGTAGTAGACGTTCTGCGGTAACGATGCGGCGTGAATATTATTAAATACTCGGAGCGCGATAAAATCATTATTTTTTACACGACGCGGGCACATGTGCTGTAGGACTGATGGTAATTTTTCATAATTGTTCGTGATGGAGTAGTATCTGAACAATTCCCTCTATGCGGATTGCTCTTCGCGTGTCTACGACTGTGGCTAGCGGCCTCCGGGGGCTAGCATGCCGCCAAATCTTGCGTAGGCGGCCTCTAACAAGTCTGGAAGTGTTGTGGCGGGTGCAAACGCCCGGCACGCGTCTCCGGGGTGTGCCCCCCCTCACGGACGGCGCCGCCGCCGGCACCTGGAGGGGGGAAACGGACGCGTCGGGTCTACACGGAGGGGATCTTGCTGTGGGTCTGGCCCGGATGTTGCTCCAAAGTGTTCCTATGAGCTGACCTGCCACAACCGGGTGGATAGGTCCACTGCTCAAAGCCCGTCCGTGCAAAGTCAAAGGGCTAGATCCCGTGGTCAAACGCTACAGGGTTAGGCGGGACGGGGGCCCTGGGGGGTAGCAATGCCACCTGAGCGTCGTACCGGGCCCCCATACATGCGGGGTGGTGTGGTGGCATGTCCGAAGAGGCGGCACGCGTCTCCGGGGGGTGCCCCCCTCACGAACGGCGATGACACGGTAGTAGACGTTCTGCGGTAACGATGCGGCGTGAATATTATTAAATACTCGGAGCGCGATAAAATCATGATTTTTTACACGACGCGGGCACATGTGCAGTAGGACTGATGGTAATTTTTCATAATTGTTCGTGATGGAGTAGTATCTGAAGAATTCCCTCTATGCGGATTGCTCTTCGCGTGTCTACGACTATGGCCGGCGGCCTCCGGGGGCTAGCATGCCGCCAAATCTTGCGCAGGCGGCCTCTCACAAGTCTGGAAGTGTTGTGGCGGGTGCAAACGCCCGGCACGCGTCTCCAGGGTGTGCCCCCCCTCACGGACGGCGCCGCCGCCGGCACCTGGAGGGGGGAAACGGACGCGTCGGGTCTACACGGAGGGGATCTTGCTGTGGGTCTGGCCCGGATGTTGCTCCAAAGTGTTCCTATGAGCTGACCTGCCACAACCGGGTGGATAGGTCCACTGCTCAAAGCCCGTCCGTGCAAAGTCAAAGGGCTAGATCCCGTGGTCAAACGCTACAGGGTTAGGCGGGACGGGGGCCCTGGGGGGTAGCAATGCCACCCGAGCGTCGCACCGGGCCCCCATACATGCGGGGTGGTGTGGTGGCATGTCCGAAGAGGCGGCACGCGTCTCCGGGGGGTGCCCCCCCTCACGAACGGCGATGACACGGTAGTAGACGTTCTGCGGTAACGATGCGGCGTGAATATTATTAAATACTCGGAGCGCGATAAAATCATGATTTTTTACACGACGCGGGCACATGTGCTGTAGGACTGATGGTAATTTTTCATAATTGTTCGTGATGGAGTAGTATCTGAACAATTCCCTCTATGCGGATTGCTCTTCGCGTGTCTACGACTGTGGCTGGCGGCCTCCGGGGGCTAGCATGCCGCCAAATCTTGCGTAGGCGGCCTCTCACAAGTCTGGAAGTGTTGTGGCGGGTGCAAACGCCCGGCACGCGTCTCCGGGGTGTGCCCCCCCTCACGGACGGCACCGCCGTCGGCACCTGGAGGGGGGAAACGGACGCGTCGGGTCTACACGGAGGGGATCTTGCTGTCGGTCTGGCCCGGATGTTGCTCCAAAGTGTTCCTATGAGCTGACCTGCCACAACCGGGTGGATAGGTCCACTGCTCAAAGCCCGTCCGTGCAAAGTCAAAGGGCTAGATCCCGTGGTCAAACGCTACAGGGTTAGGCGGGACGGGGGCCCTGGGGGGTAGCAATGCCACCCGAGCGTCGTACCGGGCCCCCATACATGCGGGGTGGTGTGGTGGCATGTCCGAAGAGGCGGCACGCGTCTCCGGGGGGTGCCCCCCCTCACGAACGGCGATGACACGGTAGTAGACGTTCTGCGGTAACGATGCGGCGTGAATATTATTAAATACTCGGAGCGCGATAAAATCATGATTTTTTACACGACGCGGGCACATGTGCTGTAGGACTGATGGTAATTTTTCATAATTGTTCGTGATGGAGTAGTATCTGAAGAATTCCCTCTATGCGGATTGCTCTTCGCGTGTCTACGACTGTGGCCGGCGGCCTCCGGGGGCTAGCATGCCGCCAAATCTTGCGCAGGCGGCCTCTCACAAGTCTGGAAGTGTTGTGGCGGGTGCAAACGCCCGGCACGCGTCTCCGGGGTGTGCCCCCCCTCACGGACGGCGCCGCCGCCGGCACCTGGAGGGGGGAAACGGACGCGTCGGGTCTACACGGAGGGGATCTTGCTGTGGGTCTGGCCCGGATGTTGCTCCAAAGTGTTCCTATGAGCTGACCTGCCACAACCGGGTGGATAGGTCCACTGCTCAAAGCCCGTCCGTGCAAAGTCAAAGGGCTAGATCCCGTGGTCAAACGCTACAGGGTTAGGCGGGACGGGGGCCCTGGGGGGTAGCAATGCCACCCGAGCGTCGCACCGGGCCCCCATACATGCGGGGTGGTGTGGTGGCATGTCCGAAGAGGCGGCACGCGTCTCCGGTGGGTGCCCCCCCTCACGAACGGCGATGACACGGTAGTAGACGTTCTGCGGTAACGATGCGGCGTGAATATTATTAAATACTCGGAGCGCGATAAAATCATTATTTTTTACACGACGCGGGCACATGTGCTGTAGGACTGATGGTAATTTTTCATAATTGTTCGTGATGGAGTAGTATCTGAACAATTCCCTCTATGCGGATTGCTCTTCGCGTGTCTACGACTGTGGCTAGCGGCCTCCGGGGGCTAGCATGCCGCCAAATCTTGCGTAGGCGGCCTCTAACAAGTCTGGAAGTGTTGTGGCGGGTGCAAACGCCCGGCACGCGTCTCCGGGGTGTGCCCCCCCTCACGGACGGCGCCGCCGCCGGCACCTGGAGGGGGGAAACGGACGCGTCGGGTCTACACGGAGGGGATCTTGCTGTGGGTCTGGCCCGGATGTTGCTCCAAAGTGTTCCTATGAGCTGACCTGCCACAACCGGGTGGATAGGTCCACTGCTCAAAGCCCGTCCGTGCAAAGTCAAAGGGCTAGATCCCGTGGTCAAACGCTACAGGGTTAGGCGGGACGGGGGCCCTGGGGGGTAGCAATGCCACCTGAGCGTCGTACCGGGCCCCCATACATGCGGGGTGGTGTGGTGGCATGTCCGAAGAGGCGGCACGCGTCTCCGGGGGGTGCCCCCCTCACGAACGGCGATGACACGGTAGTAGACGTTCTGCGGTAACGATGCGGCGTGAATATTATTAAATACTCGGAGCGCGATAAAATCATGATTTTTTACACGACGCGGGCACATGTGCAGTAGGACTGATGGTAATTTTTCATAATTGTTCGTGATGGAGTAGTATCTGAAGAATTCCCTCTATGCGGATTGCTCTTCGCGTGTCTACGACTATGGCCGGCGGCCTCCGGGGGCTAGCATGCCGCCAAATCTTGCGCAGGCGGCCTCTCACAAGTCTGGAAGTGTTGTGGCGGGTGCAAACGCCCGGCACGCGTCTCCAGGGTGTGCCCCCCCTCACGGACGGCGCCGCCGCCGGCACCTGGAGGGGGGAAACGGACGCGTCGGGTCTACACGGAGGGGATCTTGCTGTGGGTCTGGCCCGGATGTTGCTCCAAAGTGTTCCTATGAGCTGACCTGCCACAACCGGGTGGATAGGTCCACTGCTCAAAGCCCGTCCGTGCAAAGTCAAAGGGCTAGATCCCGTGGTCAAACGCTACAGGGTTAGGCGGGACGGGGGCCCTGGGGGGTAGCAATGCCACCCGAGCTTCGCACCGGACCCCCATACATGCGGGGTGGTGTGGTGGCATGTCCGAAGAGGCGGCACGCGTCTCCGGGGGGTGCCCCCCCTCACGAACGGCGATGACACGGTAGTAGACGTTCTGCGGTAACGATGCGGCGTGAATATTATTAAATACTCGGAGCGCGATAAAATCATGATTTTTTACACGACGCGGGCACATGTGCTGTAGGACTGATGGTAATTTTTCATAATTGTTCGTGATGGAGTAGTATCTGAACAATTCCCTCTATGCGGATTGCTCTTTGCGTGTCTACGACTGTGGCCGGCGGCCTCCGGGGGCTAGCATGCCGCCAAATCTTGCGTAGGCGGCCTCTCACAAGTCTGGAAGTGTTGTGGCGGCTGCAAACGCCCGGCACGCGTCTCCGGGGTGTGCCCCCCCTCACGGACGGCGCCGCCGCCGGCACCTGGAGGGGGGAAACGGACGCGTCGGGTCTACACGGAGGGGATCTTGCTGTGGGTCTGGCCCGGATGTTGCTCCAAAGTGTTCCTATGGGCTGACCTGCCACAGCCGGGTGGATAGGTCCACTGCTCAAAGCCCGTCCGTGCAAAGTCAAAGGGCTAGATCCCGTGGTCAAACGATACAGGGTTAGGCGGGACGGGGGCCCTTGGGGGTAACAATGCCACCCGAGCGTCGCACCGGGCCCCCATACAGGCAGGGTGGTGTGGTGGCATGTCCGAAGAGGCGGCACGTGTCTCCGGGGGGTGCCCCCCCTCACGAACGGCTATGACACGCTAGTAGACGTTCTGCGGTAACGATGCGGCGTGAATATTATTAAATACTCGGAGCGCGATAAAATCATGATTTTTTACACGACGCGGGCACATGTGCTGTAGGACTGATGGTAATTTTTCATAATTGTTCGTGATGGAGTAGTATCTGAACAATTCCCTCTATGCGGATTGCTCTTCGCGTGTCTACGACTGTGGCCGGCGGCCTCCGGGGGTTAGCATGCCGCCAAATCTTGCGAGGCGGCCTCTCACAAGTCTGGAAGTGTTGTGGCGGGTGCAAACGCCCGGCACGCGTCTCCGGGGTGTGCCCCCCCTCACGGACGGCGCCGCCGCCGGCACCTGGAGGGGGGAAACGGACGCGTCGGGTCTACACGGAGGGTATCTTGCTGTGGGTCTGGCCCGGATGTTGCTCCAATGTGTTCCTATGGGCTGTCCTGCCACAACCGGGTGGATAGGTCCACTGCTCAAAGCCCGTCCGTGCAAAGTCAAAGGGCTAGATCCCGTGGTCAAACGCTACAGGGTTAGGCGGGACGGGGGCCCTGGGGGGTAGCAATGCCACCCGAGCGTCGCACCGGGCCCTCATACATGCGGGGTGGTGTGGTGGCATGTCCGAAGAGGCGGCACGTGTCTCCGGGGGGTGCCCCCCCCTCACGAACGGCTATGACACGCTAGTAGACGTTCTGCGGTAACGATGCGGCGTGAATATTATTAAATACTCGGAGCGCGATAAAATCATGATTTTTTACACGACGCGGGCACATGTGTTGTAGGACTGATGGTAATTTTTCATAATTGTTCGTGATGGAGTAGTATCTCAACAATTCCTTCTATGCGGATTGCTCTTCGCGTGTCTACGACTGTGGCCGGCGGCCTCCGGGGGCTAGAATGCCGCCAAATCTTGCGTAGGCGGCCTCTCACAAGTCTGGAAGTGTTGTGGCGGGTGCAAACGCCCGGCACGCGTCTCCGGGGTGTGCCCCCCCTCACGGACGGCGCCGCCGCCGGCACCTGGAGGGCCGAAACGGACGCGTCGGGTCTACACGGAGGGGATCTTGCTGTGGGTCTGGCCCAGATGTTGCTCCAAAGTGTTCCTATGAGCAGACCTGCCACAACCGGGTGGATAGGTCCACTGCTCAAAGCCCGTCCGTGCAAAGTCAAAGGGCTAGATCCCGTGGTCAAACGCTACAGGGTTAGGCGGGACGGGGGCCCTGGGGGGTAGCAATGCCACCCGAGCATCGTACCGGGCCCCCATACATGCGGGGTGGTGTGGTGGCATGTCCGAAGAGGCGGCACGCGTCTCCGGGGGGTGCCCCCCCTCACGAACGGCGATGACACGGTAGTAGACGTTCTGCGGTAACGATGCGGCGTGAATATTATTAAATACTCGGAGCGCGATAAAATCATGAGTTTTTTACACGACGCGGGCACATGTGCTGTAGGACTGATGGTAATTTTCATAATTGTTCGTGATGGAGTAGTATCTGAACAATTCCCTCTATGCGGATTGCTCTTCGCGTGTCTACGACTGTGGCCGGCGGCCTCCGGGGGCTAGCATGCCGCCAAATCTTGCGAAGGCGGCCTCTCACAAGTCTGGAAGTGTTGTGGCGGGTGCAAACACCCGGCACGCGTCTCCGGGGTGTGCCCCCCCTCACGGACGGCGCCGCCGCCGACACCTGGAGGGGGGAAACGGACGCGTCGGGTCTACACGGAGGGGATCTTGCTGTGGGTCTGGCCCGGATGTTGCTCCAAAGTGTTCCTATAGGCTGTCCTGCCACAACCAGGTGGATAGGTCCACTGCTCAAAGCCCGTCCGTGCAAAGTCAAAGGGGTAGATTCCGTGGTCAAACGCTACAGGGTTAGGCGGGACGGGGGCCCTGGGGGGTAGCAATGCCACCCGAGCATCGTACCGGGCCCCCATACATGCGGGGTGGTGTGGTGGCATGTCCGAAGAGGCGACACGCGTCTCCGGGGGGTGCCCCCCCCTCACGAACGGCGATGACACGGTACTAGACATTCTGCGGTAACGATGCGGCGTGAATATTATTAATTACTCGGAGCGCCATAAAATCATATGTTTTTTACAGGACGCGGGCACATGTGCTGTAGGACTGATGGTAATTTTCATAATTGTTCGTGATGGAGTAGTAACTGAACAATTCCCTCTATGCGGATTGCTCCTCGCGTGTCTACGACTGTGGCCGGCGGCCTTCGGGGGCTAGCATGCCGCCAAATCTTGCGAAGGCGGCCTCTCACAAGTCTGGAAGTGTTGTGGCGGGTGCAAACGCCCGGCACGCGTCTCCGGGGTGTGCCCCCCCTCACGGACGGCGCCGCCGCCGGCACCTGGGGGGGGGGAAACGGACGCGTCGGGTCTACACGGAGGGGATCTTGCTGTGGGTCTGGCCCGGATGTTGCTCCAAAGTGTTCCTATGGGTTGTCCTGCCACAACCGGGTGGATAGGTCCACTGCTCAAAGCCCGTCCGTGCAAAGTCAAAGGGCTAGATTCCGTGGTCAAGCGCTACAGGGTTAGGCGGGACGGGGGCCCTGGGGGGTAGCAATGCCACCCGAGCGTCGCACCGGGCCCCCATACATGCAGGGTGGTGTGGTGGCATGTCCGAAGAGGTGGCACGTGTCTCCGGCGGGTGCCCCCCTCACGAACGGCTATGACACGCTAGTAGACGTTCTGCGGTAACGATGCGGCGTGAATATTATTAAATACTCGGAGCGCGATAAAATCATGATTTTTTACACGACGCGGGCACATGTGCTGTAGGACTGATGGTAATTTTTCATAATTGTTCGTGATGGAGTAGTATCTGAACAATTCCCTCTATGCGGATTGCTCTTCGCGTGTCTACGACTGTGGCCGGCGGCCTCCGGGGGCTAGCATGCCGCCAAATCTTGCGTAGGCGGCCTCTCACAAGTTTGGAAGTGTTGTGGCGGGTGCAAACGCCCGGCACGCGTCTCCGGGGTGTGCCCCCCCTCACGGACGGCGCCGCCGCCGGCACCTGGAGGGGGGAAACGGACGCGTCGGGTCTACACGCAGGGGATCTTGCTGTGGGTCTGGCCCGGATGTTGCTCCAAAGTGTTCCTATGGGCTGTCCTGCCACAACCGGGTGGATAGGTCCACTGCTCAAAGCCCGTGCGTGCAAAGTCAAAGGGCTAGATCCCGTGGTCAAACGATACAGGGTTAGGCGGGACGGGGGCCCTGGGGGGTAGCAATGCCACCCGAGCGTCGCACCGGGCCCCCATACATGCAGGGTGGTGTGGTGGCATGTCCGAAGAGGCGGCACGTGTCTCCGGGGGGTGCCCCCCCTCACGAACGGCTATGACACGCTAGTAGACGTTCTGCGGTAACGATGCGGCGTGAATATTATTAAATACTCGGAGCGCGATAAAATCATGATTTTTTACACGACGCGGGCACATGTGCTGTAGGACTGATGGTAATTTTTCATAATTGTTCGTGATGGAGGAGTATCTGAACAATTCCCTCTATGCGGATTGCTCTTCGCGTGTCTACGACTGTGGCCGGCGGCCTCCGGGGGCTAGCATGCCGCCAAATCGTGCGAAGGCGGCCTCTCACAAGTCTGGAAGTGTTGTGGCGGGTGCAAACGCCCGGCACGCGTCTCCGGGGTGTGCCCCCCTCACGGACGGCGCCGCCGCCGGCACCTGGAGGGGGGAAACGGACGCGTGGGGTCTACACGGAGGGGATCTTGCTGTGGGTCTGGCCCGGATGTTGCTCCAAAGTGTTCCTATGGGCTGTCCTGCCACAACCGGGTGGATAGGTCCACTGCTCAAAGCCCGTGCGTGCAAAGTCAAAGGGCTAGATCCCGTGGTCAAACGCTACACGGTTAGGCGGGACGGGGGCCCTGGGGGGGGGGGGGTAGCAATGCCACCCGAGCGTCGCACCGGGCCCCCATACATGCGGGGTGGTGTGGTGGCATGTCCGAAGAGGCGGCACGCGTCTCCGGGGGGTGCCCCCCCTCACGAACGGCGATGACACGGTAGTAGACGTTCTGCGGTAACGATGCGGCGTGAATATTATTAAATACTCGGAGCGCGATAAAATCATGATTTTTTACACGACGCGGGCACATGTGCTGTAGGACTGATGGTAATTTTTCATAATTGTTCGTGATGGAGTAGTATCTGAACAATTCCCTCTATGCGGATTGCTCTTCGCGTGTCTACGACTGTGGCCGGCGGCCTCCGGGGGCTAGCATGCCGCCAAATCTTGCGTAGGCGGCCTCTCACAAGTCTGGAAGTGTTGTGGCGGGTGCAAACGCCCGGCACGCGTCTCCGGGGTGTGCCCCCCCTGACGGACGGCGTCGCCGCCGGCACCTGGAGGGGGGAAACGGACGCGTCGGGTCTACACGGAGGGGATCTTGCTGTGGGTCTGGCCCGGATGTTGCTCCAAAGTGTTCCTATGAGCTGACCTGCCACAACCGGGTGGATAGGTCCACTGCTCAAAGCCCGTCCGTGCAAAGTCAAAGGGCTAGATCCCGTGGTCAAACGCTACAGGGTTAGGCGGGACGGGGGCCCTGGGGGTAGCAATGCCACCCGAGCATCGTACCGGGCCCCCATACATGCGGGGTGGTGTGGTGGCATGTCCGAAGAGGCGACACGCGTCTCCGGGGGGTGCCCCCCTCACGAACGGCAATGACACGGTACTAGACATTCTGCGGTAACGATGCGGTGTGAATATTATTAAATACTCGGAGCGCCATAAAATCATATGTTTTTTACACGACGCGGGCACATGTGCTGTAGGACTGATGGTAATTTTCATAATTGTTCGTGATGGAGTAGTAACTGAACAATTCCCTCTATGCGGATTGCTCTTCGCGTGTCTACGACTGTGGCCGGCGGCCTTCGGGGGCTAGCATGCCGCCAAATCTTGCGAAGGCGGCCTCTCACAAGTCTGGAAGTGTTGTGGCGGGTGCAAACGCCCGGCACGCGTCTCCGGGGTGTGCCCCCCCTCACGGACGGCGCCGCCGCCGGCACCTGGGGAGGAAACGGACGCGTCGGGTCTACACGGAGGGGATCTTGCTGTGGGTCTGGCCCGGATGTTGCTCCAAACTGTTCCTATGGGCTGTCCTGCCACAACCGGGTGGATAGGTCCACTGCTCAAAGCCCGTCCGTGCAAAGTCAAAGGGCTAGATCCCGTGGTCAAACGCTACAGGGTTAGGCGGGACGGGGGCCCTGGGGGTAGCAATGGCACCCGAGCGTCGCACCGGGCCCTCATACATGCGGGGTGGTGTGGTGGCATGTCCGAACAGGCGGCACGTGTCTCCGGGGGGTGCCCCCCCTCACGAACGGCGATGACACGGTAGTAGACGTTCTGCGGTAACGATGCGGCGTGAATATTATTAAATACTCGGAGCGCGATAAAATCATGATTTTTTACACGACGCGGGCACATGTGCTGTAGGACTGATGGTAATTTTTCATAATTGTTCGTGATGGAGTAGTATCTGAACAATTCCCTCTATGCGGATTGCTCTTCGCGTGTCTACGACTGTGGCCGGCGGCCTCCGGGGGCTAGCATGCCGCCAAATCTTGCGTAGGCGGCCTCTCACAAGTCTGGAAGTGTTGTGGCGGGTGCAAACGCCCGTCACGCGTCTCCGGGGTGTGCCCCCCTGACGGACGGCGCCGCCGCCGGCACCTGGAGGGGGGAAACGGACGCGTCGGGTCTACACGGAGGGGATCTTGCTATGGGTCTGGCCCGGATGTTGCTCCAAAGTGTTCCTATGAGCTGACCTGCCACAACCAGGTGGATAGGTCCACTGCTCAAAGCCCGTCCGTGCAAAGTCAAAGGGCTAGATCCCGTGGTCAAACGCTACAGGGTTAGGCGGGACGGGGGCCCTGGGGGTAGCAATGCCACCCGAGCATCGTACCGGGCCCCCATACATGCGGGGTGGTGTGGTGGCATGTCCGAAGAGGCGACACGCGTCTCCGGGGGGTGCCCCCCCTCACGAACGGCGATGACACGGTACTAGACATTCTGCGGTAACGATGCGGCGTGAATATTATTAAATAATCGGAGCGCCATAAAATCATATGTTTTTTACACGACGCGGGCACATGTGTTGTAGGACTGATGGTAATTTTCATAATTGTTCGTGATGGAGTAGTATCTGAACAATTCCCTCTATGCGGATTGCTCTTCGCGTGTCTACGACTGTGGCCGGCGGCCTTCGGGGGCTAGCATGCCGCCAAATCTTGCGAAGGCGGCCTCTCACAAGTCTGGAAGTGTTGTGGCGGGTGCAAACGCCCGGCACGCGTCTCCGGGGTGTGCCCCCCCTCACGGACGGCGCCGCCGCCGGCACCTGGGGGGGGAAACGGACGCGTCGGGTCTACACGGAGGGGATCTTGCTGTGGGTCTGGCCCGGATGTTGCTCCAAAGTGTTCCTATGGGCTGTCCTGCCACAACCGGGTGGATAGGTCCACTGCTCAAAGCCCGTCCGTGCAAAGTCAAAGGGCTAGATCCCGTGGTCAAACGCTACAGGGTTAGGCGGGACTCGGGCCCTGGGGGTAGCAATGCCACCCGAGCGTCGCACCGGGCCCCCATACCTACAGGGTGGTGTGGTGGCATGTCCGAAGAGGCGGCACGTGTCTCCGGGGGGTGCCCCCCCTCACGAACGGCTATGACACGCTAGTAGACGTTCTGTGGTAACGATGCGGCATGAATATTATTAAATACTCGGAGCGCGATAAAATCATGATTTTTTACACGACGCGGGCACATGTGCTGTAGGACTGATGGTAATTTTTCATAATTGTTCGTGATGGAGTAGTATCTGAACAATTCCCTCTATGCGGATTGCTCTTCGCGTGTCTACGACAGTGGCCGGCGGCCTCCGCGGGCTAGCATGCCGCCAAATCTTGCGTAGGCGGCCTCTCACAAGTCTGGAAGTGTTGTGGCGGGTGCAAACGCCCGGCACGCGTCTCCGGGGTGTGCCCCCCCTCACGGACGGCGCCGCCGCCGGCACCTGGAGGGGGAAAAGTACGCGTCGGGTCTACACGGAGGGGATCTTGCTGTGGGTCTGGCCCGGATGTTGCTCCAAAGTGTTCCTATGGGCTGACCTACCACAACCGGGTGGATAGGTCCACTGCTCAAAGCCCGTCCGTGAAAAGTCAAAGGGCTAGATCCCGTGGTCAAACGCTACAGGGTTAGGCGGGACGGGTGCCCTGGGGGGGTAGCAATGCCACCCGAGCGTCGCACCGGGCCCCCATACATGCGGGGTGGTGTGGTGGCATGTCCGAAGAGGCGGCACGCGTCTCCGGGGGGTGCCCGCCCTCACGTACGGCGATGACACGGTACTAGACGTTCTGCGGTAACGATGCGGCGTGAATATTATTAAATACTCGGAGCACGATAAAGTCATGAGTTTTTTACACGACGCGGGCACATGTGTTGTAGGACTGATGGTAATTTTTCATAATTGTTCGTGATGGAGTAGTATCTGAACAATTCCCTCTATGCGGATTGCTCTTCGCATGTCTACGACTGTGGCCGGCGGCCTCCGGGGGCTAGCATGCCGCCAAATCTTGCGTAGGCGGCCTCTCACAAGTCTGGAAGAGTTGTGGCGGGTGCAAACGCCCGGCACGCGTCTCCGGGGTGTGCCCCCCTCACGGACGGCGCCACCGCCGGCACCTGGAGGGGGGAAACGGACGCGTCTGGTCTACACGGAGGGGATCTTGCTGTGGGTCTGGCCCGGATGTTGCTCCAAAGTGTTCCTATGGGCTGACCTACCACAACCGGGTGGATAGGTCCACTGCTCAAAGCCCGTCCGTGCAAAGTCAAAGGGCTAGATCCCGTGGTCAAACGCTACAGGGTTAGGCGGGACGGGGGCCCTGGGGGGTAGCAATGCCACCCGAGCGTCGCACCGGGCCCCCATACATGCGGGGTGGTGTGGTGGCATGTCCGAAGAGGGGGCACGCGTCTCCGGGGGGTGCCCCCCCTCACGAACGACGATGACACGGTAGTAGATGTTCTGCGGTAACGATGCGGCGTGAATATTATTAAATACTCGGAGCGCGATAAAATCATGATTTTTTACATGACGCGGGCACATGTGCTGTAGGACTGATGGTAATTTTTCATAATTGTTCGTGATGGAGTAGTATCTGAACAATTCCCTCTATGCGGATTGCTCTTCGCGTGTCTACGACTGTGGCCGGCGGCCTCCGGGGGCTAGCATGCCGCCAAATCTTGCGTAGGCGGCCTCTCACAAGTCTGGAAGTGTTGTGGCGGGTGCAAACGCCCGGCACGCGTCTCCGGGGTGTGCCCCCCCTCACGGACGGCGCCGCCGCCGGCACCTGGAGGGGGGAAACGGACGCGTCGGGTCTACACGGAGGGGATCTTGCTGTGGGTCTGGCCCGGATGTTGCTCCAAAGTGTTCCTATGGGCTGACCTACCACAACCGGGTGGATAGGTCCACTGCTCAAAGCCCGTCCGTGAAAAGTCAAAGGGCTAGATCCCGTGGTCAAACGCTACAGGGTTAGGCGGGACGGGTGCCCTGGGGGGTAGCAATGCCACCCGAGCATCGTACCGGGCCCCCATACATGCGGGGTGGTGTGGTGGCATGTCCGAAGAGGCGACACGCGTCTCCGGGGGGTGCCCCCCCTCACGAACGGCGATGACACGGTAGTAGACGTTCTGCGGTAACGATGCGGCGTGAATATTATTAAATACTCGGAGCGCGATAAAATCATGAGTTTTTCACACGACGCGGGCACATGTGCTGTAGGACTGATGGTAATTTTCATAATTGTTCGTGGTGGAGTAGTATCTGAACAATTCCCTCTATGCGGATTGCTCTTCGCGTGTCTACGACTGTGGCCGGCGGCCTCCGCGGGCTAGCATGCCGCCAAATCTTGCGTAGGCGGCCTCTCACAAGTCTGGAAGTGTTGTGGCGGGTGCAAACGCCCGGCACGCGTCTCCGGGGTGTGCCCCCCCTCACGGAAGGCGCCGCCGCCGGCACCTGGAGGGGGGAAACGGACGCGTCGGGTCTACACGGAGGGGATCTTGCTGTGGGTCTGGCCCGGATGTTGCTCCAAAGTGTTCCTATGGGCTGACCTACCACAACCGGGTGGATAGGTCCACTGCTCAAAGCCCGTCCGTGAAAAGTCAAAGGGCTAGATCCCGTGGTCAAACGCTACAGGGTTAGGCGGGACGGGTGCCCTGGGGGGTAGCAATGCCACCCGAGCGTCGCACCGGGCCCCCATACATGCGGGGTGGTGTGGTGGCATGTCCGAAGAGGCGGCACGCGTCTCCGGGGGGTGCCCGCCCTCACGAACGGCGATGACACGATAGTAGACGTTCTGCGGTAACGATGCGGCGTGAATATTATTAAATACTCGGAGCACGATAAAATCATGAGTTTTTTACACGACGCGGGCACATGTGTTGTAGGACTGATGGTAATTTTTCATAATTGTTCGTGATGGAGTAGTATCTGAACAATTCCCTCTATGCGGATTGCTCTTCGCGTGTCTACGACTGTGGCCGGCGGCCTCCGGGGGCTAGCATGCCGCCAAATCTTGCGTAGGCGGCCTCTCACAAGTCTGGAAGAGTTGTGGCGGGTGCAAACGCCCGGCACGCGTCTCCGGGGTGTGCCCCCCTCACGGATGGCGCCGCCGCCGGCTCCTGGAGGGGGGAAACGGACGCGTCTGGTCTTGCTGTGGGTCTGGCCCGGATGTTGCTCCAAAGTGTTCCTATGGGCTGACCTACCACAACCGGGTGGATAGGTCCACTACTCAAAGCCCGTCCGTGCAAAGTCAAAGGGCTAGATCCCGTGGTCAAACGCTACAGGGTTAGGCGGGACGGGGGCCCTGGGGGGTAGCAATGCCACCCGAGCGTCGCACCGGGCCCCCATACATGCGGGGTGGTGTGGTGGCATGTCCGAAGATGCGGCACGCGTCTCCGGGGGGGTGCCCCCCCTCACGAACGGCGATGACACGGTAGTAGACGTTCTGCGGTAACGATGCGGCGTGAATGTTATTAAATACTCGGAGCGCGATAAAATCATGATTTTTTACATGACGCGGGCACATGTGCTGTAGGACTGATGGTAATTTTTCATAATTGTTCGTGATGGAGTAGTATCTGAACAATTCCCTCTATGCGGATTGCTCTTCGCGTGTCTACGACTGTGGCCGGCGGCCTCCGGGGGCTAGCATGCCGCCAAATCTTGCGTAGGCGGCCTCTCACAAGTCTGGAAGTGTTGTGGCGGGTGCAAACGCCCGGCACGCGTCTCCGGGGTGTGCCCCCCTCACGGACGGCGCCGCCGCCGGCACCTGGAGGGGGGAAACGGACGCGTCGGGTCTACACGGAGGGGATCTTGCTGTGTGTCTGGCCCGGATGTTGCTCCAAAGTGTTCCTATGAGCTGACCTGCCACAACCGGGTGGATAGGTCCACTGCTCAAAGCCCGTCCGTGCAAAGTCAAAGGGCTAGATCCCGTGGTCAAACGCTACAGGGTTAGGCGGGACGGGGGCCCTGGGGGGTAGCAATGCCACCCGAGCATCGTACCGGGCCCCCATACATGCGGGGTGGTGTGGTGCATTGTCCGAAGAGGCGACACGCGTCTCCGGGGGGTGCCCCCCTCACGAACGGCGATGACACGGTAGTAGACGTTCTGCGGTAACGATGCGGCGTGAATATTATTAAATACTCGGAGCGCGATAAAATCATGAGTTTTTTACACGACGCGGGCACATCTGCTGTAGGACTGATGGTAATTTTCATAATTGTTCGTGATGGAGTAGTATTTGAACAATTCCTTCTATGCGGATTGCTCTTCGCGTGTCTACGACTATGGCCGGCGGCCTCCGCGGGCTAGCATGCCGCCAAATCTTGCGTAGGCGGCCTCTCACAAGTCTGGAAGTGTTGTGGCGGCTGCAAACGCCCGGCACGCGTCTCCGGGGTGTGCCCCCCCTCACGGACGGCGCCGCCGCCGGCACCTGCAGGGGGGAAACGGACGCGTCGGGTCTACACGGAGGGGATCTTGCTGTGGGTCTGGCCCGGATGTTGCTCCAAAGTGTTCCTATGGGCTGACCTACCACAACCGGGTGGATAGGTCCACTGCTCAATGCCCGTCCGTGAAAAGTCAAAGGGCTAGATCCCGTGGTCAAATGCTACAGGGTTAGGCGGGACGGGGGCCCTGGGGGGGTAGCAATGCCACCCGAGCGTCGCACCGGGCCCCCATACATGCCGGGTGGTGTGGTGGCATGTCCGAAGAGGCGGCACGCGTCTCCGGGGGGTGCCCTTCCTCACGAACGGCGATGACACGGTAGTAGACGTTCTGCGGTAACGATGCGGCGTGAATATTATTAAATACTCGGAGCACGATAAAATCATGAGTTTTTTACACGACGCGGGCACATGTGTTGTAGGACTGATGGTAATTTTTCATAATTGTTCGTGATGGAGTAGTATCTAAACAATTCCCTCTATGCGGATTGCTCTTCGCGTGTCTACGGCTGTGGCCGGCGGCCTCCGGGGGCTAGCATGGCGCCAAATCTTGCGTAGGCGGCCTCTCACAAGTCTGGAAGAGTTGTGGCGGGTGCAAACGCCCGGCACGCGTCTCCGGTGTGTGCCCCCCTCACGGACGGCGCCGCCGCCGGCACCTGGAGGGGGGAAACGGACGCGTCTGGTCTACACGGAGGGGATCTTGCTGTGGGTCTGGCCCGGATGTTGCTCCAAAGTGTTCCTATGGGCTGACCTACCACAACCGGGTGGATAGGTCCACTGCTCAAAGCCCGTCCGTGCAAAGTCAAAGGGCTAGATCCCATGGTCAAACGCTACAGGATTAGGCGGGACGGGGGCCCTGGGGGGTAGCAATGCCACCCGAGCGTCGCACCGGGCCCCCATACATGCGGGGTGGTCTGGTGGCATGTCCGAAGAGGCGGCACGCGTCTCCGGGGGGTGCCCCCCCTGACGAACGGCGATGACACGGTAGTAGACGTTCTGCGGTAACGATGCGGCGTGAATATTATTAAATACTCGGAGCGCGATAAAATCATGATTTTTTACACGACGCGGGCACATGTGCTGTAGGACTGATCGTAATTTTTCATAATTGTTCGTGATGGAGTAGTATCTGAACAATTCCCTCTATGCGGATTGCTCTTCGCGTGTCTACGACTGTGGCCGGCGGCCTCCGGGGGCTAGCATGCCGCCAAATCTTGCGTAGGCGGCCTCTCACAAGTCTGGAAGTGTTGTGGCGGGTGCAAACGCCCGGCACGCGTCTCCGGGGTGTGCCCCCCCTCACGGACGGCGCCGCCGCCGGCACCTGGAGGGGGGAAACGGACGCGTCGGGTCTACACGGAGGGGATCTTGCTGTGTGACTGGCCCGGATGTTGCTCCAAAGTGTTCCTATGAGCTGACCTGCCACAACCGGGTGGATAGGTCCACTGCTCAAAGCCCGTCCGTGCAAAGTCAAAGGGCTAGATCCCGTGGTCAAACGCTACAGGGTTAGGCAGGACGGGGGCCCTGGGGGGTAGCAATGCCACCCGAGCATCGTACCGGGCCCCCATACATGCGGGGTGGTGTGGTGGCATGTCCGAAGAGGCGACACGCGTCTCCGGGGGGTGCCCCCCCTCACGAACGGCGATGACACGGTAGTAGACGTTCTGCGGTAACGATGCGGCGTGAATATTATTAAATACTCGGAGCGCGATAAAATCATGAGTTTTTTACACGACGCGGGCACATGTGCTGTAGGACTGATGGTAATTTTCATAATTGTTCGTGATGGAGTAGTATCTGAACAATTCCCTCTATGCGGATTGCTCTTCGCGTGTCTACGACTGTGGCCGGCGGCCTCCGGGGGCTAGCATGCCGCCAAATCTTGCGAAGGCGGCCTCTCACAAGTCTGGAAGTGTTGTGGCGGGTGCAAACGCCCGGCACGCGTCTCCGGGGTGTGCCCCCCCTCACGGACGGCGCCGCCGCCGGCACCTGGAGGGGGGAAACGGACGCGTCGGGTCTACACGGAGGGGATCTTGCTGTGGGTCTGGCCCGGATGTTGCTCCAAAGTGTTCCTATGGGCTGTCCTGCCACAACCGGGTGGATAGGTCCACTGCTCAAAGCCCGTTCGTGCAAAGTCAAAGGGCTAGATCCCGTGGTCAAACGCTACAGGGTTTGGCGGGACGGGGGCCCTGGGGGTAGCAATGCCACCCGAGCGTCGCACCGGGCCCCCATACATGCAGGGTGGTATGGTGGCCTGTCCGAAGAGGCGGCACGTGTCTCCGGGGGTGCCCCCCCTCACGAACGGCTATGACACGCTAGTAGACGTTCTGCGGTAACGATGCGGCATGAATATTATTAAATACTCGGAGCGCGATAAAATCATGATTTTTTACACGACGCGGGCACATGTGCTGTAGGACTGATGGTAATTTTTCATAATTGTTCGTGATGGAGTAGTATCTGAACAATTCCCTCTATGCGGATTGCTCTTCGCGTGTCTACGACAGTGGCCGGCGGCCTCCGCGGGCTAGCATGCCGCCAAATCTTGCGTAGGCGGCCTCTCACAAGTCTGGATGTGTTGTGGCGGGTGCAAACGCCCGGCACGCGTCTCCGGGGTGTGCCCCTCTCACGGACGGCGCCGCCGCCGGGACCTGGAGGGGGGAAACGGACGCGTCGGGTCTACACGGAGGGGATCTTGCTGTGGGTCTGGCCCGGATGTTGCTCCAAAGTGTTCCTATGGGCTGACCTACCACAACCGGGTGGATAGGTCCACTGCTCATAGCCCGTCCGTGAAAAGTCAAAGGGCTAGATCCCGTGGTCAAACGCTACAGGGTTAGGCGGGACGGGGGCCCTAGGGGGGTAGCAATGCCACCCGAGCGTCGCACCGGGCCCCCATACATGCGAGGTGGTGTGGTGGCATGTCCGAAGAGGCGGCACACGTCTCCGGGGGGTGCCCGCCCTCACGAACGGCGATGACACGGTAGTAGACGTTCTGCGGTAACGATGCGGCGTGAATATTATTAAATACTCGGAGCACGATAAAATCATGAGTTTTTTACACGACGCGGGCACATGTGTTGTAGGACTGATGGTAATTTTTCATAATTGTTCGTGATGGAGTAGTATCTAAACAATTCCCTCTATGCGGATTGCTCTTCGCGTGTCTACGGCTGTGGCCGGCGGCCTCCGGGGGCTAGCATGGCGCCAAATCTTGCGTAGGCGGCCTCTCACAAGTCTGGAAGAGTTGTGGCGGGTGCAAACGCCCGGCACGCGTCTCCGGGGTGTGCCCCCTCACGGACGGCGCCGCCGCCGGCACCTGGAGGGGGGAAACGGACGCGTCTGGTCTACACGGAGGGGATCTTGCTGTGGGTCTGGCCCGGATGTTGCTCCAAAGTGTTCCTATGGGCTGACCTACCACAACCGGGTGGATAGGTCCACTGCTCAAAGCCCGTCCGTGAAAAGTCAAAGGGCTAGATCCCGTGGTCAAACGCTACAGGGTTAGGCGGGACGGGGGCCCTGGGGGGGTAGCAATGCCACCCGAGCGTCGCACCGGGCCCCCATACATGCGGGGTGGTGTGGTGGCATGTCCGAAGAGGCGGCACACGTCTCCGGGGGGTGCCCGCCCTCACGAACGGCGATGACACGGTAGTAGACGTTCTGCGGTAACGATGCGACGTGAATATTATTAAATACTCGGAGCGCGATAAAATCATGATTTTTTACACGACGCGGGCACATGTGCTGTAGGACTGATGGTAATTTTTCATAATTGTTCGTGATGGAGTAGTATCTGAACAATTCCCTCTATGCGGATTGCTCTTCGCGTGTCTACGACTGTGGCCGGCGGCCTCCGGGGGCTAGCATGCCGCCAAATCTTGCGAAGGCGGCCTCTCACAAGTCTGGAAGTGTTGTGGCGGGTGCAAACGCCCGGCACGCGTCTCCGGGGTGTGCCCCCCCTCACGGACGGCGCCGCCGCCGGCACCTGGAGGGGGCAAACGGACGCGTCGGGTCTACACGGAGGGGATCTTGCTGTGGGTCTGGCCCGGATGTTGCTCCAAAGTGTTCCTATGGGCTGTCCTGCCACAACCGGGTGGATAGGTCCACTGCTCAAAGCCCGTCCGTGCAAAGTCAAAGGGCTAGATCCCGTGGTCAGACGCTACAGGGTTAGGCGGGACGGGGGCCCTGGGGGTAGCAATGCCACCCGAGCGTCGCACCGGGCCCCCATACATGCAGGGTGGTATGGTGGCCTGTCCGAACAGGCGGCACGTGTCTCCGGGGGGTGCCCCCCTCACGAACGGCTATGACACGCTAGTAGACGTTCTGCGGTAACGATGCGGCATGAATATTATTAAATACTCGGAGCGCGATAAAATCATGATTTTTTACACGACGCGGGCACATGTGCTGTAGGACTGATGGTAATTTTTCATAATTGTTCGTGATGGAGTAGTATCTGAACAATTCCCTCTATGCGGATTGCTCTTCGCGTGTCTACGACAGTGGCCGGCGGCCTCCGCGGGCTAGCATGCCGCCAAATCTTGCGTAGGCGGCCTCTCACAAGTCTGGAAGTGTTGTGGCGGGTGCAAACGCCCGACACGCGTCTCCGGGGTGTGCCCCTCTCACGGACGGCGCCGCCGCCGGGACCTGGAGGGGGGAAACGGACGCGTCGGGTCTACACGGAGGGGATCTTGCTGTGGGTCTGGCCCGGATGTTGCTCCAAAGTGTTCCTATGGGCTGACCTACCACAACCGGGTGGATAGGTCCACTGCTCAAAGCCCGTCCGTGAAAAGTCAAAGGGCTAGATCCCGTGGTCAAACGCTACAGGGTTAGGCGGGACGGGGGCCCTGGGGGGGTAGCAATGCCACCCGAGCGTCGCACCGGGCCCCCATACTTGCGGGGTGGTGTGGTGGCATGTCCGAAGAGGCGGCACACGTCTCCGGGGGGTGCCCGCCCTCACGAACGGGGATGACACGGTAGTAGACGTTCTGCGGTAACGATGCGGCGTGAATATTATTAAATACTCGGAGCATGATAAAATCATGAGTTTTTTACACGACGCGGGCACATGTGTTGTAGGACTGATGGTAATTTTTCATAATTGTTCGTGATGGAGTAGTATCTAAACAATTCCCTCTATGCGGATTGCTCTTCGCGTGTCTACGGCTGTGGCCGGCGGCCTCCGGGGGCTAGCATGGCGCCAAATCTTGCGTAGGCGGCCTCTCACAAGTCTGGAAGAGTTGTGGCGGGTGCAAACACCCGGCACGCGTCTCCGGGGTGTGCCCCCTCACGGACGGCGCCGCCGCCGGCACCTGGAGGGGGGAAACGGACGCGTCTGGTCTACACGGAGGGGATCTTGCTGTGGGTCTGGCCCGGATGTTGCTCCAAAGTGTTCCTATGGGCTGACCTACCACAACCGGGTGGATAGGTCCACTGCTCAAAGCCCGTCCGTGCAAAGTCAAAGGGCTAGATCCCGTGGTCAAACGCTACAGGATTAGGCGGGACGGGGGCCCTGGGGGGTAGCAATGCCACCCGAGCGTCGCACCGGGCCCCCATACATGCGGGGTGGTCGGGTGGCATGTCCGAAGAGGCGGCACGCGTCTCCGGGGGGTGCCCCCCCTGACGAACGGCGATGACACGGTAGTAGACATTCTGCGGTAACGATGCGGCATGAATATTATTAAATACTCGGAGCGCGATAAAATCATGATTTTTTACACGACGCGGGCACATGTGCTGTAGGACTGATCGTAATTTTTCATAATTGTTCGTGATGGAGTAGTATCTGAACAATTCCCTCTATGCGGATTGCTCTTCGCGTGTCTACGACTGTGGCCGGCGGCCTCCGGGGGCTAGCATGCCGCCAAATCTTGCGTAGGCGGCCTCTCACAAGTCTGGAAGTGTTGTGGCGGGTGCAAACGCCCGGCACGCGTCTCCGGGGTGTGCCCCCCCTCACGGACGGCGCCGCCGCCGGCACCTGGAGGGGGGAAACGGACGCGTCGGGTCTACACGGAGGGGATCTTGCTGTGTGACTGGCCCGGATGTTGCTCCAAAGTGTTCCTATGAGCTGACCTGCCACAACCGGGTGGATAGGTCCACTGCTCAAAGCCCGTCCGTGCAAAGTCAAAGGGCTAGATCCCGTGGTCAAACGCTACAGGGTTAGGCGGGACGGGGGCCCTGGGGGGTAGCAATGCCACCCGAGCATCGTACCGGGCCCCCATACATGCGGGGTGGTGTGGTGGCATGTCCGAAGAGGCGACACGCGTCTCCGGGGGGTGCCCCCCCTCACGAACGGCGATGACACGGTAGTAGACGTTCTGCGGTAACGATGCGGCGTGAATATTATTAAATACTCGGAGCGCGATAAAATCATGAGTTTTTTACACGACGCGGGCACATGTGCTGTAGGACTGATGGTAATTTTCATAATTGTTCGTGATGGAGTAGTATTTGAACAATTCCCTCTATGCGGATTGCTCTTCGCGTGTCTACGACTATGGCCGGCGGCCTCCGCGGGCTAGCATGCCGCCAAATCTTGCGTAGGCGGCCTCTCACAAGTCTGGAAGTGTTGTGGCGGCTGCAAACGCCCGGCACGCGTCTCCGGGGTGTGCCCCCCCTCACGGACGGCGCCGCCGCCGGCACCTGCAGGGGGGAAACGGACGCGTCGGGTCTACACGGAGGGGATCTTGCTGTGGGTCTGGCCCGGATGTTGCTGCAAAGTGTTCCTATGGGCTGACCTACCACAACCGGGTGGATAGGTCCACTGCTCAATGCCCGTCCGTGAAAAGTCAAAGGGCTAGATCCCGTGGTCAAACGCTACAGGGTTAGGCGGGACGGGGGCCCTGGGGGGGTAGCAATGCCACCCGAGCGTCGCACCGGGCCCCCATACTTGCGGGGTGGTGTGGTGGCATGTCCGAAGAGGCGGCACACGTCTCCGGGGGGTGCCCGCCCTCACGAACGGCGATGACACGGTAGTAGACGTTCTGCGGTAACGATGCGGCGTGAATATTATTAAATACTCGGAGCATGATAAAATCATGAGTTTTTTACACGACGCGGGCACATGTGTTGTAGGACTGATGGTAATTTTTCATAATTGTTCGTGATGGAGTAGTATCTAAACAATTCCCTCTATGCGGATTGCTCTTCGCGTGTCTACGGCTGTGGCCGGCGGCCTCCGGGGGCTAGCATGGCGCCAAATCTTGCGTAGGCGGCCTCTCACAAGTCTGGAAGAGTTGTGGCGGGTGCAAACACCCGGCACGCGTCTCCGGGGTGTGCCCCCTCACGGACGGCGCCGCCGCCGGCACCTGGAGGGGGGAAACGGACGCGTCTGGTCTACACGGAGGGGATCTTGCTGTGGGTCTGGCCCGGATGTTGCTCCAAAGTGTTCCTATGGGCTGACCTACCACAACCGGGTGGATAGATCCACTGCTCAAAGCCCGTCCATGCAAAGTCAAAGGGCTAGATCCCGTGGTCAAACGCTACAGGATTAGGCGGGACGGGGGCTCTGGGGGGTAGCAATGCCACCCGAGCGTCGCACCGGGCCCCCATACATGCGGGGTGGTCGGGTGGCATGTCCGAAGAGGCGGCACGCGTCTCCGGGGGGTGCCCCCCCTGACGAACGGCGATGACACGGTAGTAGACGTTCTGCGGTAACGATGCGGCGTGAATATTATTAAATACTCGGAGCGCGATAAAATCATGATTTTTTACACGACGCGGGCACATGTGCTGTAGGACTGATCGTAATTTTTCGTAATTGTTCGTGATGGAGTAGTATCTGAACAATTCCCTCTATGCGGATTGCTCTTCGCGTGTCTACGACTGTGGCCGGCGGCCTCCGGGGGCTAGCATGCCGCCAAATCTTGCGTAGGCGGCCTCTCACAAGTCTGGAAGTGTTGTGGCGGGTGCAAACGCCCGGCACGCGTCTCCGGGGTGTGCCCCCCCTCACGGACGGCGCCGCCGCCGGCACCTGGAGGGGGGAAACGGACGCGTCGGGTCTACACGGAGGGGATCTTGCTGTGTGACTGGCCCGGATGTTGCTCCAAAGTGTTCCTATGAGCTGACCTGCCACAACCGGGTGGATAGGTCCACTGCTCAAAGCCCGTCCGTGCAAAGTCAAAGGGCTAGATCCCGTGGTCAAACGCTACAGGGTTAGGCGGGACGGGGGCCCTGGGGGGTAGCAATGCCACCCGAGCATCGTACCGGGCCCCCATACATGCGGGGTGGTGTGGTGGCATGTCCGAAGAGGCGACACGCGTCTCCGGGGGGTGCCCCCCCTCACGAACGGCGATGACACGGTAGTAGACGTTCTGCGGTAACGATGCGGCGTGAATATTATTAAATACTCGGAGCGCGATAAAATCATGAGTTTTTTACACGACGCGGGCACATGTGCTGTAGGACTGATGGTAATTTTCATAATTGTTCGTGATGGAGTAGTATTTGAACAATTCCCTCTATGCGGATTGCTCTTCGCGTGTCTACGACTATGGCCGGCGGCCTCCGCGGGCTAGCATGCCGCCAAATCTTGCGTAGGCGGCCTCTCACAAGTCTGGAAGTGTTGTGGCGGCTGCAAACGCCCGGCACGCGTCTCCGGGGTGTGCCCCCCCTCACGGACGGCGCCGCCGCCGGCACCTGCAGGGGGGAAACGGACGCGTCGGGTCTACACGGAGGGGATCTTGCTGTGGGTCTGGCCCGGATGTTGCTCCAAAGTGTTCCTATGGGCTGACCTACCACAACCGGGTGGATAGGTCCACTGCTCAATGCCCGTCCGTGAAAAGTCAAAGGGCTAGATCCCGTGGTCAAATGCTACAGGGTTAGGCGGGACGGGGGCCCTGGGGGGGTAGCAATGCCACCCGAGCGTCGCACCGGGCCCCCATACATGCGGGGTGGTGTGGTGGCATGTCCGAAGAGGCGGCACGCGTCTCCGGGGGGTGCCCTTCCTCACGAACGGCGATGACACGGTAGTAGACGTTCTGCGGTAACGATGCGGCGTGAATATTATTAAATACTCGGAGCACGATAAAATCATGAGTTTTTTACACGACGCGGGCACATGTGTTGTAGGACTGATGGTAATTTTTCATAATTGTTCGTGATGGAGTAGTATCTAAACAATTCCCTCTATGCGGATTGCTCTTCGCGTGTCTACGGCTGTGGCCGGCGGCCTCCGGGGGCTAGCATGGCGCCAAATCTTGCGTAGGCGGCCTCTCACAAGTCTGGAAGAGTTGTGGCGGGTGCAAACGCCCGGCACGCGTCTCCGGGGTGTGCCCCCCTCACGGACGGCGCCGCCGCCGGCACCTGGAGGGGGGAAACGGACGCGTCTGGTCTACACGGAGGGGATCTTGCTGTGGGTCTGGCCCGGATGTTGCTCCAAAGAGTTCCTATGGGCTGACCTACCACAACCGGGTGGATAGGTCCACTGCTCAAAGCCCGTCCGTGCAAAGTCAAAGGGCTAGATCCCGTGGTCAAACGCTACAGGATTAGGCGGGACGGGGGCCCTGGGGGGTAGCAATGCCACCCGAGCGTCGCACCGGGCCCCCATACATGCGGGGTGGTGTGGTGGCATGTCCGAAGAGGCGGCACGCGTCTCCGGGGGGTGCCCCCCCTGACGAACGGCGATGACACAGTAGTAGACGTTATGCGGTAACGATGCGGCGTGAATATTATTAAATACTCGGAGCGCGATAAAATCATGATTTTTTACACGACGCGGGCACATGTGCTGTAGGACTGATGCAAATTTTTCATAATTGTTCGTGATGGAGTAGTATCTGAACAATTCCCTCTATGCGGATTGCTCTTCGCGTGTCTACGACTGTGGCCGGCGGCCTCCGGGGGCTAGCATGCCGCCAAACCTTGCGTAGGCGGCCTCTCACAAGTCAGGAAGTGTTGTGGCGGGTGCAAACGCCCGGCACGCGTCTCCGGGGTGTGCCCCCCCTCACGGACGGCGCCGCCGCCGGCACCTGGAGGGGGGAAACGGACGCGTCGGGTCTACACGGAGGGGATCTTGCTGTGGGTCTGGCCCGGATGTTGCTCCAAAGTGTTCCTATGAGCTGACCTGCCACAACCGGGTGGATAGGTCCACTGCTCAAAGCCCGTCCGCGCAAAGTCAAAGGGCTAGATCCCGTGGTCGTTCGCTACAGGGTTAGGCGGGACGGGGGCCCTGGGGGTAGCAATGCCACCCGAGCATCGTACCGGGCCCCCATACATGCGGGGTGGTGTGGTGGCATGTCCGAAGAGGCGACACGCGTCTCCGGGGGGTGCCCCCCCTCACGAACGGCGATGACACGGTACTAGACATTCTGCGGTAACGATGCGGCGTGAATATTATTAAATACTCGGAGCGCGATAAAATCATATGTTTTTTACACGACGCGGGCACATGTGCTGTAGGACTGATGGTAATTTTCATAATTGTTCGTGATGGAGTAGTATCTGAACAATTCCCTCTATGCGGATTGCTCTTCGCGTGTCTACGACTGTGGCCGGCGGCCTCCGGGGGCTAGCATGCCGCCAAATCTTGCGAAGGCGGCCTCTCACAAGTCTGGAAGTGTTGTGGCGGGTGCAAACGCCCGGCACGCGTCTCCGGGGTGTGCCCCCCCTCACGGACGGCGCCGCCGCCGGCACCTGGAGGGGGGAAACGGACGCGTCGGGTCTACACGGAGGGGATCTTGCTGTGGGTCTGGCCCGGATGTTGCTCCAAAGTGTTCCTATGGGCTGTCCTGCCACAACCGGGTGGATAGGTCCACTGCTCAAAGCCCGTCCGTGCAAAGTCAAAGGGCTAGATCCCGTGGTCAAACGCTACAGGGTTAGGCGGGACGGGGGCCCTGGGGGTAGCAATGCCACCCGAGCGTCGCACCGGGCCCCCATACATGCAGGGTGGTATGGTGGCCTGTCCGAAGAGGCGGCACATGTCTCCGGGGGGTGCCCCCCTCACGAACGGCTATGACACGCTAGTAGACGTTCTGCGGTAACGATGCGGCATGAATATTATTAAATACTCGGAGCGCGATAAAATCATGATTTTTTACACGACGCGGGCACATGTGCTGTAGGACTGATGGTAATTTTTCATAATTGTTCGTGATGGAGTAGTATCTGAACAATTCCCTCTATGCGGATTGCTCTTCGCGTGTCTACGACAGTGGCCGGCGGCCTCCGCGGGCTAGCATGCCGCCAAATCTTGCGTAGGCGGCCTCTCACAAGTCTGGAAGTGTTGTGGCGGGTGCAAACGCCCGGCACGCGTCTCCGGGGTGTGCCCCCCTCACGGACGGCGCCGCCGCCGGGACCTGGAGGGGGGAAACGGACGCGTCGGGTCTACACGGAGGGGATCTTGCTGTGGGTCTGGCCCGGATGTTGCTCCAAAGTGTTCCTATGGGCTGACCTACCACAACCGGGTGGATAGGTCCACTGCTCAAAGCCCGTCCGTGAAAAGTCAAAGGGCTAGATCCCGTGGTCAAACGCTACAGGGTTAGGCGGGACGGGGGCCCTGGGGGGTAGCAATGCCACCCGAGCGTCGCACCGGGCCCCCATACATGCGGGGTGGTGTGGTGGCATGTCCGAAGAGGCGGCACACGTCTCCGGGGGGTGCCCGCCCTCACGAACGGCGATGACACGGTAGTAGACGTTCTGCGGTAACGATGCGGCGTGAATATTATTAAATACTCGGAGCACGATAAAATCATGAGTTTTTTACACGACGCGGGCACATGTGTTGTAGGACTGATGGTAATTTTTCATAATTGTTCGTGATGGAGTAGTATCTAAACAATTCCCTCTATGCGGATTGCTCTTCGCGTGTCTACGGCTGTGGCCGGCGGCCTCCGGGGGCTAGCATGGCGCCAAATCTTGCGTAGGCGGCCTCTCACAAGTCTGGAAGAGTTGTGGCGGGTGCAAACGCCCGGCACGCGTCTCCGGGGTGTGCCCCTCACGGACGGCGCCGCCGCCGGCACCTGGAGGGGGGAAACGGACGCGTCTGGTCTACACGGAGGGGATCTTGCTGTGGGTCTGGCCCGGATGTTGCTCCAAAGTGTTCCTATGGGCTGACCTACCACAACCGGGTGGATAGGTCCACTGCTCAAAGCCCGTCCGTGCAAAGTCAAAGGGCTAGATCCCGTGGTCAAACGCTACAGGGTTAGGCGGGACGGGGGCCCTTGGGGGTAGCAATGCCACCCGAGCGTCGCACCGGGCCCCCATACATGCGGGGTGGTGTGGTGGCATGTCCGAAGAGGCGGCACGCGTCTCCGGGGGGTGCCCCCCCTCACGAACGGCGATGACACGGTAGTAGACGTTCTGCGGTAACGATGCGACGTGAATATTATTAAATACTCGGAGCGCGATAAAATCATGATTTTTTACACGACGCGGGCACATGTGCTGTAGGACTGATGGTAATTTTTCATAATTGTTCGTGATGGAGTAGTATCTGAACAATTCCCTCTATGCGGATTGCTCTTCGCGTGTCTACGACTGTGGCCGGCGGCCTCCGGGGGCTAGCATGCCGCCAAATCTTGCGAAGGCGGCCTCTCACAAGTCTGGAAGTGTTGTGGCGGGTGCAAACGCCCGGCACGCGTCTCCGGGGTGTGCCCCCCCTCACGGACGGCGCCGCCGCCGGCACCTGGAGGGGGGAAACGGACGCGTCGGGTCTACACGGAGGGGATCTTGCTGTGGGTCTGGCCCGGATGTTGCTCCAAAGTGTTCCTATGGGCTGTCCTGCCACAACCGGGTGGATAGGTCCACTGCTCAAAGCCCGTCCGTGCAAAGTCAAAGGGCTAGATCCCGTGGTCAAACGCTACAGGGTTAGGCGGGACGGGGGCCCTGGGGGTAGCAATGCCACCCGAGCGTCGCACCGGGCCCCCATACATGCAGGGTGGTATGGTGGCCTGTCCGAAGAGGCGGCACGTGTCTCCGGGGGGTGCCCCCCCTCACGAACGGCTATGACACGCTAGTAGACGTTCTGCGGTAACGATGCGGCATGAATATTATTAAATACTCGGAGCGCGATAAAATCATGATTTTTTACACGACGCGGGCACATGTGCTGTAGGACTGATGGTAATTTTTCATAATTGTTCGTGATGGAGTAGTATCTGAACAATTCCCTCTATGCGGATTGCTCTTCGCGTGTCTACGACAGTGGCCGGCGGCCTCCGCGGGCTAGCATGCCGCCAAATCTTGCGTAGGCGGCCTCTCACAAGTCTGGAAGTGTTGTGGCGGGTGCAAACGCCCGGCACGCGTCTCCGGGGTGTGCCCCTCTCACGGACGGCGCCGCCGCCGGGACCTGGAGGGGGGAAACGGACGCGTCGGGTCTACACGGAGGGGATCTTGCTGTGGGTCTGGCCCGGATGTTGCTCCAAAGTGTTCCTATGGGCTGACCTACCACAACCGGGTGGATAGGTCCACTGCTCAAAGCCCGTCCGTGAAAAGTCAAAGGGCTAGATCCCGTGGTCAAACGCTACAGGGTTAGGCGGGACGGGGGCCCTGGGGGGGTAGCAATGCCACCCGAGCGTCGCACCGGGCCCCCATACATGCGGGGTGGTGTGGTGGCATGTCCGAAGAGGCGGCACACGTCTCCGGGGGGTGCCCGCCCTCACGAACGGCGATGACACGGTAGTAGACGTTCTGCGGTAACGATGCGGCGTGAATATTATTAAATACTCGGAGCACGATAAAATCATGAGTTTTTTACACGACGCGGGCACATGTGTTGTAGGACTGATGGTAATTTTTCATAATTGTTCGTGATGGAGTAGTATCTAAACAATTCCCTCTATGCGGATTGCTCTTCGCGTGTCTACGGCTGTGGCCGGCGGCCTCCGGGGGCTAGCATGGCGCCAAATCTTGCGTAGGCGGCCTCTCACAAGTCTGGAAGAGTTGTGGCGGGTGCAAACGCCCGGCACGCGTCTCCGGGGTGTGCCCCCTCACGGACGGCGCCGCCGCCGGCACCTGGAGGGGGGAAACGGACGCGTCTGGTCTACACGGAGGGGATCTTGCTGTGGGTCTGGCCCGGATGTTTCTCCAAAGTGTTCCTATGGGCTGACCTACCACAACCGGGTGGATAGGTCCACTGCTCAAAGCCCGTCCGTGCAAAGTCAAAGGGCTAGATCCCGTGGTCAAACGCTACAGGGTTAGGCGGGACGGGGGCCCTTGGGGGTAGCAATGCCACCCGAGCGTCGCACCGGGCCCCCATACATGCGGGGTGGTGTGGTGGCATGTCCGAAGAGGCGGCACGCGTCTCCGGGGGGTGCCCCCCCCTCACGAACGGCGATGACACGGTAGTAGACGTTCTGCGGTAACGATGCGACGTGAATATTATTAAATACTCGGAGCGCGATAAAATCATGATTTTTTACACGACGCGGGCACATGTGCTGTAGGACTGATGGTAATTTTTCATAATTGTTCGTGATGGAGTAGTATCTGAACAATTCCCTCTATGCGGATTGCTCTTCGCGTGTCTACGACTGTGGCCGGCGGCCTCCGGGGGCTAGCATGCCGCCAAATCTTGCGAAGGCGGCCTCTCACAAGTCTGGAAGTGTTGTGGCGGGTGCAAACGCCCGGCACGCGTCTCCGGGGTGTGCCCCCCCTCACGGACGGCGCCGCCGCCGGCACCTGGAGGGGGGAAACGGACGCGTCGGGTCTACACGGAGGGGATCTTGCTGTGGGTCTGGCCCGGATGTTGCTCCAAAGTGTTCCTATGGGCTGTCCTGCCACAACCGGGTGGATAGGTCCACTGCTCAAAGCCCGTCCGTGCAAAGTCAAAGGGCTAGATCCCGTGGTCAAACGCTACAGGGTTAGGCGGGACGGGGGCCCTGGGGGTAGCAATGCCACCCGAGCGTCGCACCGGGCCCCCATACATGCAGGGTGGTATGGTGGCCTGTCCGAAGAGGCGGCACGTGTCTCCGGGGGGTGCCCCCCCTCACGAACGGCTATGACACGCTAGTAGACGTTCTGCGGTAACGATGCGGCATGAATATTATTAAATACTCGGAGCGCGATAAAATCATGATTTTTTACACGACGCGGGCACATGTGCTGTAGGACTGATGGTAATTTTTCATAATTGTTCGTGATGGAGTAGTATCTGAACAATTCCCTCTATGCGGATTGCTCTTCGCGTGTCTACGACAGTGGCCGGCGGCCTCCGCGGGCTAGCATGCCGCCAAATCTTGCGTAGGCGGCCTCTCACAAGTCTGGAAGTGTTGTGGCGGGTGCAAACGCCCGGCACGCGTCTCCGGGGTGTGCCCCTCTCACGGACGGCGCCGCCGCCGGGACCTGGAGGGGGGAAACGGACGCGTCGGGTCTACACGGAGGGGATCTTGCTGTGGGTCTGGCCCGGATGTTGCTCCAAAGTGTTCCTATGGGCTGACCTACCACAACCGGGTGGATAGGTCCACTGCTCAAAGCCCGTCCGTGAAAAGTCAAAGGGCTAGATCCCGTGGTCAAACGCTACAGGGTTAGGCGGGACGGGGGCCCTGGGGGGGTAGCAATGCCACCCGAGCGTCGCACCGGGCCCCCATACATGCGGGGTGGTGTGGTGGCATGTCCGAAGAGGCGGCACACGTCTCCGGGGGGTGCCCGCCCTCACGAACGGCGATGACACGGTAGTAGACGTTCTGCGGTAACGATGCGGCGTGAATATTATTAAATACTCGGAGCACGATAAAATCATGAGTTTTTTACACGACGCGGGCACATGTGTTGTAGGACTGATGGTAATTTTTCATAATTGTTCGTGATGGAGTAGTATCTAAACAATTCCCTCTATGCGGATTGCTCTTCGCGTGTCTACGGCTGTGGCCGGCGGCCTCCGGGGGCTAGCATGGCGCCAAATCTTGCGTAGGCGGCCTCTCACAAGTCTGGAAGAGTTGTGGCGTGTGCAAACGCCCGGCACGCGTCTCCGGGGTGTGCCCCCTCACGGACGGCGCCGCCGCCGGCACCTGGAGGGGGGAAACGGACGCGTCTGGTCTACACGGAGGGGATCTTGCTGTGGGTCTGGCCCGGATGTTGCTCCAAAGTGTTCCTATGGGCTGACCTACCACAACCGGGTGGATAGGTCCACTGCTCAAAGCCCGTCCGTGAAAAGTCAAAGGGCTAGATCCTGTGGTCAAACGCTACAGGGTTAGGCGGGACGGGGGCCCTGGGGGGGTAGCAATGCCACCCGAGCGTCGCACCGGGCCCCCATACATGCGGGGTGGTGTGGTGGCATGTCCGAAGAGGCGGCACACGTCTCCGGGGGGTGCCCGCCCTCACGAACGGCGATGACACGGTAGTAGACGTTCTGCGGTAACGATGCGACGTGAATATTATTAAATACTCGGAGCGCGATAAAATCATGATTTTTTACACGACGCGGGCACATGTGCTGTAGGACTGATGGTAATTTTTCATAATTGTTCGTGATGGAGTAGTATCTGAACAATTCCCTCTATGCGGATTGCTCTTCGCGTGTCTACGACTGTGGCCGGCGGCCTCCGGGGGCTAGCATGCCGCCAAATCTTGCGAAGGCGGCCTCTCACAAGTCTGGAAGTGTTGTGGCGGGTGCAAACGCCCGGCACGCGTCTCCGGGGTGTGCCCCCCCTCACGGACGGCGCCGCCGCCGGCACCTGGAGGGGGGAAACGGACGCGTCGGGTCTACACGGAGGGGATCTTGCTGTGGGTCTGGCCCGGATGTTGCTCCAAAGTGTTCCTATGGGCTGTCCTGCCACAACCGGGTGGATAGGTCCACTGCTCAAAGCCCGTCCGTGCAAAGTCAAAGGGCTAGATCCCGTGGTCAAACGCTACAGGGTTAGGCGGGACGGGGGCCCTGGGGGTAGCAATGCCACCCGAGCGTCGCACCGGGCCCCCATACATGCAGGGTGGTATGGTGGCCTGTCCGAACAGGCGGCACGTGTCTCCGGGGGGTGCCCCCCTCACGAACGGCTATGACACGCTAGTAGACGTTCTGCGGTAACGATGCGGCATGAATATTATTAAATACTCGGAGCGCGATAAAATCATGATTTTTTACACGACGCGGGCACATGTGCTGTAGGACTGATGGTAATTTTTCATAATTGTTCGTGATGGAGTAGTATCTGAACAATTCCCTCTATGCGGATTGCTCTTCGCGTGTCTACGACAGTGGCCGGCGGCCTCCGCGGGCTAGCATGCCGCCAAATCTTGCGTAGGCGGCCTCTCACAAGTCTGGAAGTGTTGTGGCGGGTGCAAACGCCCGGCACGCGTCTCCGGGGTGTGCCCCTCTCACGGACGGCGCCGCCGCCGGGACCTGGAGGGGGGAAACGGACGCGTCGGGTCTACACGGAGGGGATCTTGCTGTGGGTCTGGCCCGGATGTTGCTCCAAAGTGTTCCTATGGGCTGACCTACCACAACCGGGTGGATAGGTCCACTGCTCAAAGCCCGTCCGTGAAAAGTCAAAGGGCTAGATCCCGTGGTCAAACGCTACAGGGTTAGGCGGGACGGGGGCCCTGGGGGGGTAGCAATGCCACCCGAGCGTCGCACCGGGCCCCCATACATGCGGGGTGGTGTGGTGGCATGTCCGAAGAGGCGGCACACGTCTCCGGGGGGTGCCCGCCCTCACGAACGGCGATGACACGGTAGTAGACGTTCTGCGGTAACGATGCGGCGTGAATATTATTAAATACTCGGAGCACGATAAAATCATGAGTTTTTTACACGACGCGGGCACATGTGTTGTAGGACTGATGGTAATTTTTCATAATTGTTCGTGATGGAGTAGTATCTAAACAATTCCCTCTATGCGGATTGCTCTTCGCGTGTCTACGGCTGTGGCCGGCGGCCTCCGGGGGCTAGCATGGCGCCAAATCTTGCGTAGGCGGCCTCTCACAAGTCTGGAAGAGTTGTGGCGGGTGCAAACGCCCGGCACGCGTCTCCGGGGTGTGCCCCCTCACGGACGGCGCCGCCGCCGGCACCTGGAGGGGGGAAACGGACGCGTCTGGTCTACACGGAGGGGATCTTGCTGTGGGTCTGGCCCGGATGTTGCTCCAAAGTGTTCCTATGGGCTGACCTACCACAACCGGGTGGATAGGTCCACTGCTCAAAGCCCGTCCGTGAAAAGTCAAAGGGCTAGATCCTGTGGTCAAACGCTACAGGGTTAGGCGGGACGGGGGCCCTGGGGGGGTAGCAATGCCACCCGAGCGTCGCACCGGGCCCCCATACATGCGGGGTGGTGTGGTGGCATGTCCGAAGAGGCGGCACACGTCTCCGGGGGGTGCCCGCCCTCACGAACGGCGATGACACGGTAGTAGACGTTCTGCGGTAACGATGCGACGTGAATATTATTAAATACTCGGAGCGCGATAAAATCATGATTTTTTACACGACGCGGGCACATGTGCTGTAGGACTGATGGTAATTTTTCATAATTGTTCGTGATGGAGTAGTATCTGAACAATTCCCTCTATGCGGATTGCTCTTCGCGTGTCTACGACTGTGGCCGGCGGCCTCCGGGGGCTAGCATGCCGCCAAATCTTGCGAAGGCGGCCTCTCACAAGTCTGGAAGTGTTGTGGCGGGTGCAAACGCCCGGCACGCGTCTCCGGGGTGTGCCCCCCTCACGGACGGCGCCGCCGCCGGCACCTGGAGGGGGGAAACGGACGCGTCGGGTCTACACGGAGGGGATCTTGCTGTGGGTCTGGCCCGGATGTTGCTCCAAAGTGTTCCTATGGGCTGTCCTGCCACAACCGGGTGGATAGGTCCACTGCTCAAAGCCCGTCCGTGCAAAGTCAAAGGGCTAGATCCCGTGGTCAAACGCTACAGGGTTAGGCGGGACGGGGGCCCTGGGGGTAGCAATGCCACCCGAGCGTCGCACCGGGCCCCCATACATGCAGGGTGGTATGGTGGCCTGTCCGAACAGGCGGCACGTGTCTCCGGGGGGTGCCCCCCTCACGAACGGCTATGACACGCTAGTAGACGTTCTGCGGTAACGATGCGGCATGAATATTATTAAATACTCGGAGCGCGATAAAATCATGATTTTTTACACGACGCGGGCACATGTGCTGTAGGACTGATGGTAATTTTTCATAATTGTTCGTGATGGAGTAGTATCTGAACAATTCCCTCTATGCGGATTGCTCTTCGCGTGTCTACGACAGTGGCCGGCGGCCTCCGCGGGCTAGCATGTCGCCAAATCTTGCGTAGGCGGCCTCTCACAAGTCTGGAAGTGTTGTGGCGGGTGCAAACGCCCGACACGCGTCTCCGGGGTGTGCCCCTCTCACGGACGGCGCCGCCGCCGGGACCTGGAGGGGGGAAACGGACGCGTCGGGTCTACACGGAGGGGATCTTGCTGTGGGTCTGGCCCGGATGTTGCTCCAAAGTGTTCCTATGGGCTGACCTACCACAACCGGGTGGATAGGTCCACTGCTCAAAGCCCGTCCGTGAAAAGTCAAAGGGCTAGATCCCGTGGTCAAACGCTACAGGGTTAGGCGGGACGGGGGCCCTGGGGGGGGTAGCAATGCCACCCGAGCGTCGCACCGGGCCCCCATACTTGCGGGGTGGTGTGGTGGCATGTCCGAAGAGGCGGCACACGTCTCCGGGGGGTGCCCGCCCTCACGAACGGCGATGACACGGTAGTAGACGTTCTGCGGTAACGATGCGGCGTGAATATTATTAAATACTCGGAGCATGATAAAATCATGAGTTTTTTACACGACGCGGGCACATGTGTTGTAGGACTGATGGTAATTTTTCATAATTGTTCGTGATGGAGTAGTATCTAAACAATTCCCTCTATGCGGATTGCTCTTCGCGTGTCTACGGCTGTGGCCGGCGGCCTCCGGGGGCTAGCATGGCGCCAAATCTTGCGTAGGCGGCCTCTCACAAGTCTGGAAGAGTTGTGGCGGGTGCAAACGCCCGGCACGCGTCTCCGGGGTGTGCCCCCTCACGGACGGCGCCGCCGCCGGCACCTGGAGGGGGGAAACGGACGCGTCTGGTCTACACGGAGGGGATCTTGCTGTGGGTCTGGCCCGGATGTTGCTCCAAAGTGTTCCTATGGGCTGACCTACCACAACCGGGTGGATAGGTCCACTGCTCAAAGCCCGTCCGTGCAAAGTCAAAGGGCTAGATCCCGTGGTCAAACGCTACAGGGTTAGGCGGGACGGGGGCCCTTGGGGGTAGCAATGCCACCCGAGCGTCGCACCGGGCCCCCATACATGCGGGGTGGTGTGGTGGCATGTCCGAAGAGGCGGCACGCGTCTCCGGGGGGTGCCCCCCCTCACGAACGGCGATGACACGGTAGTAGACGTTCTGCGGTAACGATGCGACGTGAATATTATTAAATACTCGGAGCGCGATAAAATCATGATTTTTTACACGACGCGGGCACATGTGCTGTAGGACTGATGGTAATTTTTCATAATTGTTCGTGATGGAGTAGTATCTGAACAATTCCCTCTATGCGGATTGCTCTTCGCGTGTCTACGACTGTGGCCGGCGGCCTCCGGGGGCTAGCATGCCGCCAAATCTTGCGTAGGCGGCCTCTCACAAGTCTGGAAGTGTTGTGGCGGGTGCAAACGCCCGGCACGCGTCTCCGGGGGGTGCCCCCTCACGGACGGCGCCGCCGCCGGCACCTGGAGGGGGGAAACGGACGCGTCGGGTCTACACGGAGGGGATCTTGCTGTGGGTCTGGCCCGGATGTTGCTCCAAAGTGTTACTATGAGCTGACCTGCCACAACCGGGTGGATAGGTCCACTGCTCAAAGCCCGTCCGTGCAAAGTCAAAGGGCTAGATCCCGTGGTCAAACGCTACAGGGTTAGGCGGGACGGGGGCCCTGGGGGGTAGCAATGCCACCCGAGCATCGTACCGGGCCCCCATACATGCGGGGTGGTGTGGTGGCATGTCCGAAGAGGCGACACGCGTCTCCGGGGGGTGCCCCCCTCACGAACGGCGATGACACGGTACTAGACATTCTGCGGTAACGATGCGGCGTGAATATTATTAAATACTCGGAGCGCGATAAAATCATATGTTTTTTACACGACGCGGGCACATGTGCTGTAGGACTGATGGTAATTTTCATAATTGTTCGTGATGGAGTAGTATCTGAACAATTCCCTCTATGCGGATTGCTCTTCGCGTGTCTACGACTGTGGCCGGCGGCCTCCGGGGGCTAGCATGCCGCCAAATCTTGCGTAGGCGGCCTCTCACAAGTCTGGAAGAGTTGTGGCGGGTGCAAACGCCCGGCACGCGTCTCCGGGGTGTGCCCCCCCTCACGGACGGCGCCGCCGCCGGCACCTGGAGGGGGGAATCGGACGCGTCGGGTCTACACGGAGGGGATCTTGCTGTGGGTCTGGCCCGGATGTTGCTCCAAAGTGTTCCTATGGGCTGACCTACCACAACCGGGTGGATAGGTCCACTGCTCAAAGCCCGTCCGTGAAAAGTCAAAGGGCTAGATCCCGTGGTCAAACGCTACAGGGTTAGGCGGGACGGGGGCCCTGGGGGGGTAGCAATGCCACCCGAGCGTCGCACCGGGCCCCCATACATGCGGGGTGGTGTGGTGGCATGTCCGAAGAGGCGGCACGCGTCTCCGGGGGGTGCCCTTCCTCACGAACGGCGATGACACGGTAGTAGACGTTCTGGGGTAACGATGCGGCGTGAATATTATTAAATACTCGGAGCACGATAAAATCATGAGTTTTTTACACGACGCGGGCACATGTGTTGTAGGACTGATGGTAATTTTTCATAATTGTTCGTGATGGAGTAGTATCTAAACAATTCCCTCTATGCGGATTGCTCTTCGCGTGTCTACGGCTGTGGCCGGCGGCCTTCGGGGGCTAGCATGGCGCCAAATCTTGCGTAGGCGGCCTCTCACAAGTCTGGAAGAGTTGTGGCGGGTGCAAACGCCCGGCACGCGTCTCCGGGGTGTGCCCCCCCTCACGGACGGCGCCGCCGCCGGCACCTGGAGGGGGGAAACGGACGCGTCTGGTCTACACGGAGGCGATCTTGCTGTGGGTCTGGCCCGGATGTTGCTCCAAAGTGTTCCTATGAGCTGACCTACCACAACCGGGTGGATAGGTCCACTGCTCAAAGCCCGTCCGTGCAAAGTCAAAGGGCTAGATCCCGTGGTCAAACGCTACAGGGTTAGGCGGGACGGGGGCCCTGGGGGGTAGCAATGCCACCCGAGCATCGTACCGGGCCCCCATACATGCGGGGTGGTGTGGTGGCATGTCCGAAGAGGCGACACGCGTCTCCGGGGGGTGCCCCCCCTCACGAACGGCGATGACACGGTAGTAGACGTTCTGCGGTAACGATGCGGCGTGAATATTATTAAATACTCGGAGCGCGATAAAATCATGAGTTTTTTACACGACGCGGGCACATGTGCTGTAGGACTGATGGTAATTTTCATAATTGTTCGTGATGGAGTAGTATTTGAACAATTCCCTCTATGCGGATTGCTCTTCGCGTGTCTACGACTATGGCCGGCGGCCTCCGCGGGCTAGCATGCCGCCAAATATTGCGTAGGCGGCCTCTCACAAGTCTGGAAGTGTTGTGGCGGCTGCAAACGCCCGGCACGCGTCTCCGGGGTGTGCCCCCCCTCACGGACGGCGCCGCCGCCGGCACCTGGAGGGGGGAATCGGACGCGTCGGGTCTACACGGAGGGGATCTTGCTGTGGGTCTGGCCCGGATGTTGCTCCAAAGTGTTCCTATGGGCTGACCTACCACAACCGGGTGGATAGGTCCACTGCTCAAAGCCCGTCCGTGAAAAGTCAAAGGGCTAGATCCCGTGGTCAAACGCTACAGGGTTAGGCGGGACGGGGGCCCTGGGGGGGTAGCAATGCCACCCGAGCGTCGCACCGGGCCCCCATACATGCGGGGTGGTGTGGTGGCATGTCCGAAGAGGCGGCACGCGTCTCCGGGGGGTGCCCTTCCTCACGAACGGCGATGACACGGTAGTAGACGTTCTGGGGTAACGATGCGGCGTGAATATTATTAAATACTCGGAGCACGATAAAATCATGAGTTTTTTACACGACGCGGGCACATGTGTTGTAGGACTGATGGTAATTTTTCATAATTGTTCGTGATGGAGTAGTATCTAAACAATTCCCTCTATGCGGATTGCTCTTCGCGTGTCTACGGCTGTGGCCGGCGGCCTTCGGGGGCTAGCATGGCGCCAAATCTTGCGTAGGCGGCCTCTCACAAGTTTGGAAGAGTTGTGGCGGGTGCAAACGCCCGGCACGCGTCTCCGGGGTGTGCCCCCCTCACGGACGGCGCCGCCGCCGGCACCTGGAGGGGGGAAACGGACGCGTCTGGTCTACACGGAGGCGATCTTGCTGTGGGTCTGGCCGGGATGTTGCTCCAAAGTGTTCCTATGGGCTGACCTACCACAACCGGGTGGATAGGTCCACTGCTCAAAGCCCGTCCGTGCAAAGTCAAAGGGCTAGATCCCGTGGTCAAACGCTACAGGGTTAGGAGGGACGGGGGCCCTGGGGGGTAGGAATGCCACCCGAGCGTCGCACCGGGCCCCCATACATGCGGGGTGGTGTGGTGGCATGTCCGAAGAGGCGGCACGCATCTCCGGGGGGTGCCCCCCTGACGAACGGTGATGACACGGTAGTAGACGTTCTGCGGTAACGATGCGGCATGAATATTATTAAATACTCGGAGCGCGATAAAATCATGATTTTTTACACGACGCGGGCACATGTGCTGTAGGACTGATGGTAATTTTCATAATTGTTCGTGATGGAGTAGTATTTGAACAATTCCCTCTATGCGGATTGCTCTTCGCGTGTCTACGACTATGGCCGGCGGCCTCCGCGGGCTAGCATGCCGCCAAATATTGCGTAGGCGGCCTCTCACAAGTCTGGAAGTGTTGTGGCGGCTGCAAACGCCCGGCACGCGTCTCCGGGGTGTGCCCCCCCTCACGGACGGCGCCGCCGCCGGCACCTGGAGGGGGGAATCGGACGCGTCGGGTCTACACGGAGGGGATCTTGCTGTGGGTCTGGCCCGGATGTTGCTCCAAAGTGTTCCTATGGGCTGACCTACCACAACCGGGTGGATAGGTCCACTGCTCAAAGCCCGTCCGTGAAAAGTCAAAGGGCTAGATCCCGTGGTCAAACGCTACAGGGTTAGGCGGGACGGGGGCCCTGGGGGGGTAGCAATGCCACCCGAGCGTCGCACCGGGCCCCCATACATGCGGGGTGGTGTGGTGGCATGTCCGAAGAGGCGGCACGCGTCTCCGGGGGGTGCCCTTCCTCACGAACGGCGATGACACGGTAGTAGACGTTCTGGGGTAACGATGCGGCGTGAATATTATTAAATACTCGGAGCACGATAAAATCATGAGTTTTTTACACGACGCGGGCACATGTGTTGTAGGACTGATGGTAATTTTTCATAATTGTTCGTGATGGAGTAGTATCTAAACAATTCCCTCTATGCGGATTGCTCTTCGCGTGTCTACGGCTGTGGCCGGCGGCCTTCGGGGGCTAGCATGGCGCCAAATCTTGCGTAGGCGGCCTCTCACAAGTTTGGAAGAGTTGTGGCGGGTGCAAACGCCCGGCACGCGTCTCCGGGGTGTGCCCCCCTCACGGACGGCGCCGCCGCCGGCACTTGGAGGGGGGAAACGGACGCGTCTGGTCTACACGGAGGCGATCTTGCTGTGGGTCTGGCCGGGATGTTGCTCCAAAGTGTTCCTATGGGCTGACCTACCACAACCGGGTGGATAGGTCCACTGCTCAAAGCCCGTCCGTGCAAAGTCAAAGGGCTAGATCCCGTGGTCAAACGCTACAGGGTTAGGAGGGACGGGGGCCCTGGGGGGTAGGAATGCCACCCGAGCGTCGCACCGGGCCCCCATACATGCGGGGTGGTGTGGTGGCATGTCCGAAGAGGCGGCACGCATCTCCGGGGGGTGCCCCCCTGACGAACGGTGATGACACGGTAGTAGACGTTCTGCGGTAACGATGCGGCATGAATATTATTAAATACTCGAAGCGCGATAAAATCATGATTTTTTACACGACGCGGGCACATGTGCTGTAGGACTGATGGTAATTTTTCATAATTGTTCGTGATGGAGTAGTATCTGAACAATTCCCTCTATGCGGATTGCTCTTCGCATGTCTACGACTGTGGCCGGCGGCCTCCGGGGGCTAGCATACCGCCAAATCTTGTGTAGGCGGCCTCTCACAAGTCTGGAAGTGTTGTGGCGGGTGCAAACGCCCGGCACGCGTCTCCGGGGTGTGCCCCCCCTCACGGACGGCGCCGCCGCCGGCACCTGGAGGGGGGAAACGGACGCGTCGGGTCTACACGGAGGGGATCTTGCTGTGGGTCTGGCCCGGATGTTGCTCCAAAGTGTTCCTATGAGCTGACCTGCCACAACCGGGTGGATAGGTCCACTGCTCAAAGCCCGTCCGTGCAAAGTCAAAGGGCTAGATCCCGTGGTCGTTCGCTACAGGGTTAGGCGGGACGGGGGCCCTGGGGGGTAGCAATGCCACCCGAGCATCGTACCGGGCCCCCATACATGCGGGGTGGTGTGGTGGCATGTCCGAAGAGGCGACACGCGTCTCCGGGGGGTGCCCCCCCTCACGAACGGCGATGACACGGTACTAGACATTCTGCGGTTACGATGCGGCGTGAATATTATTAAATACTCGGAGCGCGATAAAATCATATGTTTTTTACACGACGCGGGCACTTGTGCTGTAGGACTGATGGTAATTTTCATAATTGGTCGTGATGGAGTAGTATCTGAACAATTCCCTCCATGCGGATTGCTCTTCGCGTGTCTACGACTGTGGCCGGCGACCTCCGGGGGCTAGCATGCCGCCAAATATTGCGTAGGCGGCCTCTCACAAGTCTGGAAGTGTTGTGGCGGGTGCAAACGCCCGGCACGCATCTCCGGGGTGTGCCCCCCCTCACGGACGGCGCCGCCGCCGGCACCTGGAGGGGGGAAACGGACGCGTCGGGTCTACACGGAGGGGATCTTGCTGTGGGTCTGGCCCGGATGTTGCTCCAAAGTGTTCCTATGGGCTGTCCTGCCACAACCGGGTGGATAGGTCCACTGCTCAAAGCCCGTCCGTGCAAAGTCAAAGGGCTAAATCCCGTGGTCAAACGCTACAGGGTTAGGCGGGACGGGGGCCCTGGGGGTAGCAATGCCACCCGAGCGTCGCACCGGGCCCCCATACATGCAGTGTGGTGTGGTGGCCTGTCCGAAGAGGCGGCACGTGTCTCCAGGGGGTGCCCCCCCCTCACGAACGGCTATGACACGCTAGTAGACGTTCTGCGGTAACGATGCGGCATGAATATTATTAAATACTCGGAGCGCGATAAAATCATGATTTTTTACACGACGCGGGCACATGTGCTGTAGGACTGATGGTAATTTTTCATAATTGTTCGTGACGGAGTAGTATCTGAACAATTCCCTCTATGCGGATTGCTCTTCGCGTGTCTACGACAGTGGCCGGCGGCCTCTGCGGGCTAGCATGCCGCCAAATCTTGCGTAGGCGGCCTCTCACAAGTCTGGAAGTGTTGTGGCGGGTGCAAACGCCCGGCACGCGTCTCCGGGGTGTGCCCCCCTCACGGACGGCGCCGCCGCCGGCACCTGGAGGGGGGAAACGGACGCGTCGGGTCTACACGGAGGGGATCTTGCTGTGGGTCTGGCCCGGATGTTGCTCCAAAGTGTTCCTATGGGCTGACCTACCACAACCGGGTGGATAGGTCCACTGCTCAAAGCCCGTCCGTGAAAAGTCAAAGGGCTAGATCCTGTGGTCAAACGCTACAGGGTTAGGCGGGACGGGTGCCCTGGGGGGGTAGCAATGCCACCCGAGCGTCGCACCGGGCCCCCATACATGCGGGGTGGTGTGGTGGCATGTCCGAAGAGGCGGCACACGTCTCCGGGGGGTGCCCGCCCTCACGAACGGCGATGACACGGTAGTAGACGTTCTGCGGTAACGATGCGGCGTGAATATTATTAAATACTCGGAGCACGATAAAATCATGAGTTTTTTACACGACGCGGGCACATGTGTTGTAGGACTGATGGTAATTTTTCATAATTGTTCGTGATGGAGTAGTATCTAAACAATTCCCTCTATGCGGATTGCTCTTCGCGTGTCTACGGCTGTGGCCGGCGGCGTCCGGGGGCTAGCATGGCGCCAAATCTTGCGTAGGCGGCCTCTCACAAGTCTGGAAGAGTTGTGGCGGGTGCAAACGCCCGGCACGCGTCTCCGGGGTGTGCCCCCCTCACGGACGGCGCCGCCGCCGGCACCTGGAGGGGGGAAACGGACGCGTCTGGCCTACACGGAGGGGATCTTGCTGTGGGTCTGGCCCGGATGTTGCTCCAAAGTGTTCCTATGGGCTGACCTACCACAACCGGGTGGATAGGTCCACTGCTCAAAGCCCGTCCGTGCAAAGTCAAAGGGCTAGATCCCATGGTCAAACGCTACAGGGTTAGGCGGGACGGGGGCCCTGGGGGGTAGCAATGCCACCCGAGCGTCGCACCGGGCCCCCATACATGCGGGGTGGTGTGGTGGCATGTCCGAAGAGGCGGCACGCGTCTCCGGGGGGTGCCCCCCCCTCACGAACGGCGATGACACGGTAGTAAACGTTCTGCGGTAACGATGCGGCGTGAATATTATTAAATACTCGGAGCGCGATAAAATCATGATTTTTTACATGACGCGGGCACATGTGCTGTAGGACTGATGGTAAATTTTCATAATTGTTCGTGATGGAGTAGTATCTGAACAATTCCCTCTATGCGGATTGCTCTTCGCGTGTCTACGACTGTGGCCGGCGGCCTCCGGGGGCTAGCATGCCGCCAAATCTTGCGTAGGCGGCCTCTCACAAGTCTGGAAGTGTTGTGGCGGGTGCATACGCCCGGCACGCGTCTCCGGGGTGTGCCCCCCTCACGGACGGCGCCGCCGCCGGCACCTGGAGGGGGGAAACGGACGCGTCGGGTCTACACGGAGGGGATCTTGCTGTGTGTCTGGCCCGGATCTTGCTCCAAAGTGTTCCTATGAGCTGACCTGCCACAACCGGGTGGATAGGTCCACTGCTCAAAGCCCGTCCGTGCAAAGTCAAAGGGCTAGATCCCATGGTCAAACGCTACAGGGTTAGGCGGGACGGGGGCCCTGGGGGGTAGCAATGGCACCCGAGCATCGTACCGGGCCCCCATACATGTGGGGTGGTGTGGTGGCATGTCTGAAGAGGCGACACGCGTCTCCGGGGGGTGCCCCCCCTCACGAACGGCGATGACACGGTAGTAGACGTTCTGCGGTAATGATGCGGCGTGAATATTATTAAATACTCGGAGCGCGATAAAATCATGAGTTTTTTACACGACGCGGGCACATGTGCTGTAGGACTGATGGTAATTTTCATAATTGTTCGTGATGGAGTAGTATCTGAACAATTCCCTCTATGCGGATTGCTCTTCGCGTGTCTACGACGGTGGCCGGCGGCCTCCGCGGGCTAGCATGCCGCCAAATCTTGCGTAGGCGGCCTCTCACAAGTCTGGAAGTGTTGTGGCGGCTGCAAACGCCCGGCACGCGTCTCCGGGTGTGCCCCCCCTCACGGACGGCGCCGCCGCCGGCACCTGCAGGGGGGAAACGGACGCGTCGGGTTTACACGGAGGGGATCTTGCTGTGGGTCTGGCCCGGATGTTGCTCCAAAGTGTTCCTATGGGCTGACCTACCACAACCGGGTGGATAGGTCCACTGCTCAAAGCCCGTCCGTGAAAAGTCAAAGGGCTAGATCCCGTGGTCAAACGCTACAGGGTTAGGCGGGACGGGGGCCCTGGGGGGGTAGCAATGCCACCCGAGCGTCGCACCGGGCCCCCATACATGCGGGGTGGTGTGGTGGCATGTCCGAAGAGGCGGCACGCGTCTCCGGGGGGTGCCCGCCCTCACGAACGGCGATGACATGGTAGTAGACGTTCTGCGGTAACGATGCGGCGTGAATATTATTAAATACTCGGAGCACGATAAAATCATGAGTTTTTTACACGACGCGGGCACATGTGTTGTAGGACTGATGGTAATTTTTCATAATTGTTCGTGATGGAGTAGTATCTAAACAATTCCCTCTATGCGGATTGCTCTTCGCGTGTCTACGGCTGTGGCCGGCGGCCTCCGGGGGCTAGCATGGCGCCAAATCTTGCGTAGGCGGCCTCTCACAAGTCTGGAAGAGTTGTGGCTGGTGCAAACGCCCGGCACGCGTCTCCGGGGTGTGCCCCCCTCACGGACGGCGCCGCCGTCGGCACCTGGAGGGGGGAACCGGACGCGTCTGGTCTACACGGAGGGGATCTTGCTGTGGGTCTGGCCCGGATGTTGCTCCAAAGTGTTCCTATGGGCTGACCTACCACAACCGGGTGGATAGGTCCACTGCTCAAAGCCCGTCCGTGAAAAGTCAAAGGGCTGGATCCCGTGGTCAAACGCTACAGGGTTAGGCGGGACGGGGGCCCTGGGGGGGTAGAAATGCCACCCGAGCGTCGCACCGGGCCCCCATACATGCGGGGTGGGGTGGTGGCATGTCCGAAGAGGCGGCACGCGTCTCCGGGGGGTGCCCGCCCTCACGAACGGCGATGACACGGTAGTAGACGTTCTGCGGTAACGATGCGGCGTGAATATTATTAAATACTCGGAGCGCGATAAAATCATATGTTTTTTACACAACGCGGGCACATGTGCTGTAGGACTGATGGTAATTTTCATAATTGTTCGTGATGGAGTAGTATCTGAACAATTCCCTCTATGCAGATTGCTCATCGCGTGTCTACGACTGTGGCCGGCGGCCTCCGGGGGCTAGCATGCCGCCAAATCTTGCGAAGGCGGCCTCTCACAAGTCTGGAAGTGTTGTGGCGGGTGCAAACGCCCGGCACGCGTCTCCGGGGTGTGCCCCCCTCACGGACGGCGCCGCCGCCGGCACCTGGAGGGGGGAAACGGACGCGTCGGGTCTACACGGAGGGGATCTTGCTGTGGGTCTGGCCCGGATGTTGCTCCAAAGTGTTCCTATGGGCTGTCCTGCCACAACCGGGTGGATAGGTCCACTGCTCAAAGCCCGTCCGTGCAAAGTCAAAGGGCTAGATCCCGTGGTCAAACGCTACAGGGTTAGGCGGGACGGGGGCCCTGGGGGTAGCAATGCCAGCCGAGTGTCGCACCGGGCCCCCATACATGCAGGGTGGTGTGGTGGCCTGTCCGAAGAGGCGGCACGTGTCTCCGGGGGGTGCCCCCCCTCACGAACGGCTATGACACGCTAGTAGACGTTCTGTGGTAACGATGCGGCATGAATATTATTAAATACTCGGAGGGCGATAAAATCATGATTTTTTACACGACGCGGGCACATGTGCTGTAGGACTGATGGTAATTTTTCATAATTGTTCGTGATGGAGTAGTATCTGAACAATTCCCTCTATGCGGATTGCTCTTCGCGTGTCTACGACTGTGGCCGGCGGCTTCCGCGGGCTAGCATGCCGCCAAATCTTGCGTAGGCGGCCTCTCACAAGTCTGGAAGTGTTGTGGCGGGTGCAAACGCCCGGCACGCGTCTCCGGGGTGTGCCCCCCCTCACGGACGGCGCCGCCGCCGGCACCTGGAGGGGGGAAACGGACGCGTCGGGTCTACACGGAGGGGATCTTGCTGTGGGTCTGGCCCGGATGTTGCTCCAAAGTGTTCCTATGGGCTGACCTACCACAACCGGGTGGATAGGTCCACTGCTCAAAGCCCGTCCGTGAAAAGTCAAAGGGCTAGATCCCGTGGTCAAACGCTACAGGGTTAGGCGGGACGGGTGCCCTGGGGGGGTAGCAATGCCACCCGAGCGTCGCACCGGGCCCCCATACATGCGGGGTGGTGTGGTGGCATGTCCGAAGAGGCGGCACACGTCTCCGGGGGGTGCCCGCCCTCACGAACGGCGATGACACGGTAGTAGACGTTCTGCGGTAACGATGCGGCGTGAATATTTTTAAATACTCGGAGCACGATAAAATCATGAGTTTTTTACACGACGCGGGCACATGTGTTGTAGGACTGATGGTAATTTTTCATAATTGTTCGTGATGGAGTAGTATCTGAACAATTCCCTCTATGCGGATTGCTCTTCGCGTGTCTACAACTGTGGCCGGCGGCCTCCGGGGGCAAGCATGCCGCCAAATCTTGCGTAGGCGGCCTCTCACAAGTCTGGAAGAGTTGTGGCGGGTGCAAACGCCCGGCACGCGTCTCCGGGGTGTGCCCCCCTCACGGACGGCGCCGCCGCCGGCACCTGGAGGGGGGAAACGGACGCGTCTGGTCTACACGGAGGGGATCTTGCTGTGGGTCTGGCCCGGATGTTGCTCCAAAGTGTTCCTATGGGCTGACCTACCACAACCGGGTGGATAGGTCCACTGCTCAAAGCCCGTCCGTGCAAAGTCAAAGGGCTAGATCCCGTGGTCAAACGCTACAGGGTTAGGCGGGACGGGGGCCCTGGGGGGTAGCAATGCCACCCGAGCGTCGCACCGGGCCCCCATACATGCGGGGTGGTGTGGTGGCATGTCCGAAGAGGCGGCACGCGTCTCCGGGGGGTGCCCCCCCTCACGAACGGCGATGACACGGTAGTAGACGTTCTGCGGTAACGATGCGGCGTGAATATTATTAAATACTCGAAGCGCGATAAAATCATGATTTTTTACATGACGCGGGCACATGTGCTGTAGGACTGATGGTAATTTTTCATAATTGTTCGTGATGGAGTAGTATCTGAACAATTCCCTCTATGCGGATTGCTCTTCGCGTGTCTACGACTGTGGCCGGCGGCCTCCGGGGGCTAGCATGCCGCCAAATCTTGCGTAGGCGGCCTCTCACAAGTCTGGAAGTATTGTGGCGGGTGCAAACGCCCGGCACGCGTCTCCGGGGTGTGCCCCCCCTCACGGACGGCGCCGCCGCCGGCACCTGGAGGGGGGAAACGGACGCGTCGGGTCTACACGGAGGGGATCTTGCTGTGTGTCTGGCCCGGATGTTGCTCCAAAGTGTTCCTATGAGCTGACCTGCCACAACCGGGTGGATAGGTCCACTGCTCAAAGCCCGTCCGTGCAAAGTCAAAGGGCTAGATCCCGTGGTCAAACGCTACAGGGTTAGGCGGGACGGGGGCCCTGGGGGGTAGCAATGCCACCCGAGCATAGTACCGGGCCCCATACATGCGGGGTGGTGTGGTGGCATGTCCGAAGAGGCGACACGCGTCTCCGGGGGGTGCCCCCCTCACGAACGGCGATGACACGGTAGTAGACGTTCTGCGGTAACGATGCAGCGTGAATATTATTAAATACTCGGAGCGCGATAAAATCATGAGTTTTTTACACGACGCGGGGACATGTGCTGTAGGACTGATGGTAATTTTCATAATTGTTCGTGATGGAGTAGTATCTGAACAATTCCCTCTATGCGAATTGCTCTTCGCGTGTCTACGACTGTGGCCGGCGGCCTCCGCGGGCTAGCATGCCGCCAAATCTTGCGTAGGCGGCCTCTCACAAGTCTGGAAGTGTTGTGGCGGGTGCAAACGCCCGGCACGCGTCTCCGGGGTGTGCCCCCCTCACGGACGGCGCCGCCGCCGGCACCTGGAGGGGGGAAACGGACGCGTCGGGTCTACACGGAGGGGATCTTGCTGTGTGTCTGGCCCGGATGTTGCTCCAAAGTGTTCCTATGGGCTGTCCTGCCACAACCGGGTGGATAGGTCCACTGCTCAAAGCCCGTCCGTGCAAAGTCAAAGGGCTAGATCCCGTGGTCAAACGCTACAGGGTTAGGCGGGACGGGGGCCCTGGGGGTAGCAATGCCACCCGAGCGTCGCACCGGGCCCCCATACATGCAGGGTGGTGTGGTGGCCTGTCCGAAGAGGCGGCACGTGTCTCCGGGGGGTGCCCCCCCTCACGAACGGCTATGACACGCTAGTAGACGTTCTGCGGTAACGATGCGGCATGAATATTATTAAATACTCGGAGGGCGATAAAATCATGATTTTTTACACGACGCGGGCACATGTGCTGTAGGACTGATGGTAATTTTTCATAATTGTTCGTGATGGAGTAGTATCTGAACAATTCCCTCTATGCGGATTGCTCTTCGCGTGTCTACGACTGTGGCCGGCGGCCTCCGCGGGCTAGCATGCCGCCAAATCTTGCGTAGGCGGCCTCTCACAAGTCTGGAAGTGTTGTGGCGGGTGCAAACGCCCGGCACGCGTCTCCGGGGTGTGCCCCCCCTCACGGACGGCGCCGCCGCCGGCACCTGGAGGGGGGAAACGGACGCGTCGGGTCTACACGGAGGGGATCTTGCTGTGGGTCTGGCCCGGATGTTGCTCCAAAGTGTTCCTATGGGCTGACCTACCACAACCGGGTGGATAGGTCCACTGCTCAAAGCCCGTCCGTGAAAAGTCAAAGGGCTAGATCCCGTGGTCAAACGCTACAGGGTTAGGCGGGACGGGTGCCCTGGGGGGGTAGCAATGCCACCCGAGCGTCGCACCGGGCCCCCATACATGCGGGGTGGTGTGGTGGCATGTCCGAAGAGGCGGCACACGTCTCCGGGGGGTGCCCGCCCTCACGAACGGCGATGACACGGTAGTAGACGTTCTGCGGTAACGATGCGGCGTGAATATTATTAAATACTCGGAGCACGATAAAATCATGAGTTTTTTACACGACGCGGGCACATGTGTTGTAGGACTGATGGTAATTTTTCATAATTGTTCGTGATGGAGTAGTATCTGAACAATTCCCTCTATGCGGATTGCTCTTCGCGTGTCTACGACCGTGGCCGGCGGCCTCCGCGGGCTAGCATGCCGCCAAATCTTGCGTAGGCGGCCTCTCACAAGTCTGGAAGTGTTGTGGCGGGTGCAAACGCCCGGCACGCGTCTCCGGGGTGTGCCCCCCCCCTCACAGACGGCGCCGCCGCCGGCACCTGGAGGGGGGAAACGGACGCGTCGGGTCTACACGGAGGGGATCTTGCTGTGGGTCTGGCCCGGATGTTGCTCCAAAGTGTTCCTATGGGCTGACATACCACAACCGGGTGGATAGGTCCACTGCTCAAAGCCCGTCCGTGAAAAGTCAAAGGGCTAGATCCCGTGGTCAAACGCTACAGGGTTAGGCGGGACGGGGGCCCTGGGGGGGTAGCAATGCCACCCGAGCGTCGCACCGGGCCCCCATACATGCGGGGTGGTGTGGTGGCATGTCCGAAGAGGCGGCACGCGTCTCCGGGGGGTGCCCCCCTCTCGAACGGCGATGACACGGTAGTAGACGTTCTGCGGTAACGATGCGGCGTGAATATTATTAAATACTCGGAGCACGATAAAATCATGAGTTTTTTACACGACGCGGGCACATGTGCTGTAGGACTGATGGTAATTTTTCATAATTGTTCGTGATGGAATAGTATCTAAACAATTCCCTCTATGCGGATTGCTCTTCGCGTGTCTACGACTGTGGCCGGCGGCCTCCGGGGGCTAGCATGCCGCTAAATCTTGCGTAGGCGGCCTCTCACAAGTCTGGAAGAGTTGTGGCGGGTGCAAATGCCCGGCACGCGTCTCCGGGGTGTGCCCCCCTCACGGACGGCGCCGCCGCCGGCACCTGGAGGGGGGAAACGGACGCGTCTGGTCTACACGGAGGGGATCTTGCTGTGGGTCTGGCCCGGATGTTGCTCCAAAGTGTTCCTATGGGCTGACCTACCACAACCGGGTGGATAGGTCCACTGCTCAAAGCCCGTCCGTGCAAAGTCAAAGGGCTAGATCCCGTGGTCAAACGCTACAGGGTTAGGCGGGACGGGGGCCCTGGGGGGTAGCAATGCCACCCGAGCGTCGCACTGGGCCCCCATACATGCGGGGTGGTGTGGTGGCATGTCCGAAGAGGCGGCACGCGTCTCCGGGGGGTGCCCCCCCTCACGAACGGCGATGACACGGTAGTAGACGTTCTGCGGTAACGATGCGGCGTGAATATTATTAAATACTCGGAGCGCGATAAAATCATGATTTTTTACATGACGCGGGCACATGTGCTGTAGGACTGATGGTAATTTTTCATAATTGTTCGTGATGGAGTAGTATCTGAACAATTCCCTCTATGCGGATTGCTCTTCGCGTGTCTACGACAGTGGCCGGCGGCCTCCGGGCGCTAGCATGCCGCCAAATCTTGCGTAGGCGGCCTCTCACAAGTCTGGAAGTATTGTGGCGGGTGCAAACGCCCGGCACACGTCTCCGGGGTGTGCCCCCCCTCACGGACGGCGCCGCCGCTGGCACCTGGAGGGGGGAAACGGACGCGTCGGGTCTACACGGAGGGGATCTTGCTGTGTGTCTGGCCCGGATGTTGCTCCAAAGTGTTCCTATGTGCTGACCTGCCACAACCGGGTGGATAGGTCCACTGCCCAAAGCCCGTCCGTGCAAAGTCAAAGGGCTAGATCCCGTGGTCAAACGCTACAGGGTTAGGCGGGACGGGGGCCCTGGGGGGTAGCAATGCCACCCGAGCATCGTACCGGGCCCCATACATGCGGGGTGGTGTGGTGGCATGTCCGAAGAGGCGACACGCGTCTCCGGGGGGTGCCCCCCCTCACGAACGGCGATGACACGGTAGTAGACGTTCTGCGGTAACGATGCGGCGTGAATATTATTAAATACTCGGAGCGCGATAAAATCATGAGTTTTTTACACGACGCGGGCACATGTGCTGTATGACTGATGGTAATTTTCATAATTGTTCGTGATGGAGTAGTATCTGAACAATTCCCTCTATGCGGATTGCTCTTCGCGTGTCTACGACTGTGGCCGGCGGCCTCCGCGGGCTAGCATGCCGCCAAATCTTGCGTAGGCGGCCTCTCACAAGTCTGGAAGTGTTGTGGCGGGTGCAAACGCCCGGTACGCGTCTCCGGGGTGTGCCCCCCCTCACGGACGGCGCCGCCGCCGGCACCTGGAGGGGGGAAACGGACGCGTCGGGTCTACACGGAGGGGATCTTGCTGTGGGTCTGGCCCGGATGTTGCTCCAAAGTGTTCCTATGGGCTGACCTACCACAACCGGGTGGATAGGTCCACTGCTCAAAGCCCGTCCGTGAAAAGTCAAAGGGCTAGATCCCGTGGTCAAACGCTACAGGGTTAGGCGGGACGGGGGCCCTGGGGGGGTAGCAATGCCACCTCAGCGTCGCACCGGGCCCCCATACATGCGGGGTGGTGTGGTGGTATGTCCGAAGAGGCGGCACGCGTCTCCGGGGGGTGCCCCCCCTCTCGAACGGCGATGACACGGTAGTAGACGTTCTACGGTAACGATGCGGCGTGAATATTATTAAATACTCGGAGAGCGATAAAATCATGAGTTTTTTACACGACGCGGGCACATGTGCTGTAGGACTGATGGTAATTTTTCATAATTGTTCGTGATGGAATAGTATCTAAACAATTCCCTCTATGCGGATTGCTCTTCGCGTGTCTACGACTGTGGCCGGCGGCCTCCGGGGCCTAGCATGCCGCTAAATCTTGCGTAGGCGGCCTCTCACAAGTCTGGAAGAGTTGTGGCGGGTGCAAACGCCCGGCACGCGTCTCCGGGGTGTGCCCCCCTCACGGACGGCGCCGCCGCCGGCACCTGGAGAGGGGAAACGGACGCGTCTGGTCTACACGGAGGGGATCTTGCTGTGGGTCTGGCCCGGATGTTGCTCCAAAGTGTTCCTATGGGCTGACCTACCACAACCGGGTGGATAGGTCCACTGCTCAAAGCCCGTCCGTGCAAAGTCAAAGGGCTAGATCCCGTGGTCAAACGCTACAGGGTTAGGCGGGACGGGGGCCCTGGGGGGTAGCAATGCCACCCGAGCGTCGCACTGGGCCCCCATACATGCGGGGTGGTGTGGTGGCATGTCCGAAGAGGCGGCACGCGTCTCCGGGGGGTGCCCCCCCTCACGAACGGCGATGACACGGTAGTAGACGTTCTGCGGTAATGATGCGGCGTGAATATTATTAAATACTCGGAGCGCGATAAAATCATGATTTTTTACATGACGCGGGCACATGTGCTGTAGGACTGATGGTAATTTTTCATAATTGTTCGTGATGGAGTAGTATCTGAACAATTCCCTCTATGCGGATTGCTCTTCGCGTGTCTACGACAGTGGCCGGCGGCCTCCGGGCGCTAGCATGCCGCCAAATCTTGCGTAGGCGGCCTCTCACAAGTCTGGAAGTATTGTGGCGGGTGCAAACGCCCGGCACACGTCTCCGGGGTGTGCCCCCCCTCACGGACGGCGCCGCCGCTGGCACCTGGAGGGGGGAAACGGACGCGTCGGGTCTACACGGAGGGGATCTTGCTGTGTGTCTGGCCCGGATGTTGCTCCAAAGTGTTCCTATGAGCTGACCTGCCACAACCCGGTGGATAGGTCCACTGCCCAAAGCCCGTCCGTGCAAAGTCAAAGGGCTAGATCCCGTGGTCAAACGCTACAGGGTTAGGCGGGACGGGGGCCCTGGGGGGTAGCAATGCCACCCGAGCATCGTACCGGGCCCCATACATGCGGGGTGGTGTGGTGGCATGTCCGAAGAGGCGACACGCGTCTCCGGGGGGTGCCCCCCCTCACGAACGGCGATGACACGGTAGTAGACGTTCTGCGGTAACGATGCGGCGTGAATATTATTAAATACTCGGAGCGCGATAAAATCATGAGTTTTTTACACGACGCGGGCACATGTGCTGTATGACTGATGGTAATTTTCATAATTGTTCGTGATGGAGTAGTATCTGAACAATTCCCTCTATGCGGATTGCTCTTCGCGTGTCTACGACTGTGGCCGGCGGCCTCCGCGGGCTAGCATGCCGCCAAATCTTGCGTAGGCGGCCTCTCACAAGTCTGGAAGTGTTGTGGCGGGTGCAAACGCCCGGCACGCGTCTCCGGGGTGTGCCCCCCCTCACGGACGGCGCCGCCGCCGGCACCTGGAGGGGGGAAACGGACGCGTCGGGTCTAAACGGAGGGGATCTTGCTGTGGGTCTGGCCCGGATGTTGCTCCAAAGTGTTCCTATGGGCTGACCTACCACAACCGGGTGGATAGGTCCACTGCTCAAAGCCCGTCCGTGAAAAGTCAAAGGGCTAGATCCCGTGGTCAAACGCTACAGGGTTAGGCGGGACGGGGGCCCTGGGGGGGTAGCAATGCCACCTCAGCGTCGCACCGGGCCCCCATACATGCGGGGTGGTGTGGTGGCATGTCCGAAGAGGCGGCACGCGTCTCCGGGGGGTGCCCCCCCTCTCGAACGGCGATGACACGGTAGTAGACGTTCTACGGTAACGATGCGGCGTGAATATTATTAAATACTCGGAGAGCGATAAAATCATGAGTTTTTTACACGACGCGGGCACATGTGTTGTAGGACTGATGGTAATTTTTCATAATTGTTCGTGATGGAGTAGTATCTAAACAATTCCCTCTATGCGGATTGCTCTTCGCGTGTGTACGGCTGTGGCCGGCGGCCTCCGGGGGCTAGCATGGCGCCAAATCTTGCATAGGCGGCCTCTCACAAGTCTGGAAGTGTTGTGGCGGGTGCAAACGCCCGGCACGCGTCTCCGGGGTGTGCCCCCCCTCACGGACGGCGCCGCCGCCGGCACCTGGAGGGGGGAAACGGACGCGTCGGGTCTACACGGAGGGGATCTTGCTGTGGGTCTGGCCCGGATGTTGCTCCAAAGTGTTCCTATGGGCTGACCTACCACAACCGGGTGGATAGGTCCACTGCTCAAAGCCCGTCCGTGAAAAGTCAAAGGGCTAGATCCCGTGGTCAAACGCTACAGGGTTAGGCGGGTCGGGGGCCCTGGGGGGGTAGCAATGCCACCCGAGCGTCGCACCGGGCCCCCATACATGCGGGGTGGTGTGGTGGCATGTCCGAAGAGGCAACACGCGTCTCCGGGGGGTGCCCCCCCTCACGAACGGCGATGACAAGGTAGTAGACGTTCTGCGGTAACGATGCGGCGTGAATATTATTAAATACTCGGAGCACGATAAAATCATGATTTTTTACACGACGCGGGCACATGTGTTGTAGGACTGATGGTAATTTTTCATAATTGTTCGTGATGGAGTAGTATCTGAACAATTCCCTCTATGCGGATTGCTCTTCGCGTGTCTACGGCTGTGGCCGGCGGCCTCCGGGGGTTAGCATGGCGCCAAATCTTGCGTAGGCGGCCTCTCACAAGTCTGGAAGAGTTGTGGCGGGTGCAAACGGCCGGCACGCCTCTCCGGGGTGTGCCCCCCTCACGGACGGCGCCGCCGCCGGCACCTGGAGGGGGGAAACGGACGCGTCTGGTCTACACGGAGGGGATCTTGCTGTGGGTCTGGCCCGGATGTTGCTCCAAAGTGTTCCTATGGGCTGACCTACCACAACCGGGTGGATATGTCCACTGCTAAAAGCCCGTCCATGCAAAGTCAAAGGGCTAGATCCCGTGGTCAAACGCTACAGGGTTAGGCGGGACGGGGGCCCTGGAGGGTAGCAATGCCACCCGAGCGTCGCACCGTGCCCCCATACATGCGGGGTGGTGTGGTGGCATGTCCGAAGAGGCGGCACGCGTCTCCGGGGGGTGCCCCCCTCACGAACGGCGATGACACGGTAGTAGACGTTCTGCGGTAACGATGCGGCGTGAATATTATTAAATACTCGGAGCGCGATAAAATCATGAGTTTTTTACACGACGCGGGCACATGTGCTGTAGGACTGATGGTAATTTTTCATAATTGTTCGTGATGGAGTAGTAACTGAACAATTCCCTCTATGCGGATTGCTCTTCGCGTGTCTACGACTGTGGCCGGCGGCCTCCGGGGGCTAACATGCCGCCAAATCTTGCGTAGGCGGCCTCTCACAAGTCTGGAAGTGTTGTGGCGGGTGCAAACGCCCGGCACGCGTCTCCGGGGTGTGCCCCCCCTCACGGACGGCGCCGCCGCCGGCACCTGGAGGGGGGAAACGGACGCGTCGTGTCTACACGGAGGGGATCTTGCTGTGGGTCTGGCCCGGATATTGCTCCAAAGTGTTCCTATGGGCTGACCTGCCACAACCGGGTGGATAGGTCCACTGCTCAAAGCCCGTCCGTGCAAAGTCAAAGGGCTAGGTCCCGTGGTCAAACGCTACAGGGTTAGGCGGGACGGGGTCCCTGGGGGGTAGCAATGCCACCCGAGCGTCGCACCGGGCCCCCATACATGCGGGGTGGTGTGGTGGCATGTCCGAAGAGGCGGCACGCGTCTCTGGGGGGTGCCCCCCTCACGAACGGCGATGACACGGTAGTAGACGTTCTGCGGTAACGATGCGGCGTGAATATTATTAAATACTCGGAGAGCGATAAAATCATGAGTTTTTTACACGACGCGGGCACATGTGCTGTATGACTGATGGTAATTTCATAATTGTTCGTGATGGAGTAGTATCTGAACAATTCCCTCTATGCGGATTGCTCTTCGCGTGTCTACGACTGTGGCCGGCGGCCTCCGCGGGCTAGCATGCCGCCAAATCTTGCGTAGGCGGCCTCTCACAAGTCTGGAAGTGTTGTGGCGGGTGCAAACGCCCGGCACGCGTCTCCGGGGTGTGCCCCCCCTCACGGACGGCGCCGCCGCCGGCACCTGGAGGGGGGAAACGGACGCGTCGGGTCTAAACGGAGGGGATCTTGCTGTGGGTCTGGCCCGGATGTTGCTCCAAAGTGTTCCTATGGGCTGACCTACCACAACCGGGTGGATAGGTCCACTGCTCAAAGCCCGTCCGTGAAAAGTCAAAGGGCTAGATCCCGTGGTCAAACGCTACAGGGTTAGGCGGGACGGGGGCCCTGGGGGGGTAGCAATGCCACCTCAGCGTCGCACCGGGCCCCCATACATGCGGGGTGGTGTGGTGGCATGTCCGAAGAGGCGGCACGCGTCTCCGGGGGGTGCCCCCCCTCTCGAACGGCGATGACACGGTAGTAGACGTTCTACGGTAACGATGCGGCGTGAATATTATTAAATACTCGGAGAGCGATAAAATCATGAGTTTTTTACACGACGCGGGCACATGTGTTGTAGGACTGATGGTAATTTTTCATAATTGTTCGTGATGGAGTAGTATCTAAACAATTCCCTCCATGCGGATTGCTCTTCGCGTGTGTACGGCTGTGGCCGGCGGCCTCCGGGGGCTAGCATGGCGCCAAATCTTGCATAGGCGGCCTCTCACAAGTCTGGAAGTGTTGTGGCGGGTGCAAACGCCCGGCACGCGTCTCCGGGGTGTGCCCCCCCTCACGGACGGCGCCGCCGCCGGCACCTGGAGGGGGGAAACGGACGCGTCGGGTCTACACGGAGGGGATCTTGCTGTGGGTCTGGCCCGGATGTTGCTCCAAAGTGTTCCTATGGGCTGACCTACCACAACCGGGTGGATAGGTCCACTGCTCAAAGCCCGTCCGTGAAAAGTCAAAGGGCTAGATCCCGTGGTCAAACGCTACAGGGTTAGGCGGGTCGGGGGCCCTGGGGGGGTAGCAATGCCACCCGAGCGTCGCACCGGGCCCCCATACATGCGGGGTGGTGTGGTGGCATGTCCGAAGAGGCAGCACGCGTCTCCGGGGGGTGCCCCCCCTCACGAACGGCGATGACACGGTAGTAGACGTTCTGCGGTAACGATGCGGCGTGAATATTATTAAATACTCGGAGCACGATAAAATCATGATTTTTTACACGACGCGGGCACATGTGTTGTAGGACTGATGGTAATTTTTCATAATTGTTCGTGATGGAGTAGTATCTGAACAATTCCCTCTATGCGGATTGCTCTTCGCGTGTCTACGGCTGTGGCCGGCGGCCTCTGGGGGTTAGCATGGCGCCAAATCTTGCGTAGGCGGCCTCTCACAAGTCTGGAAGAGTTGTGGCGGGTGCAAACGCCCGGCACGCCTCTCCGGGGTGTGCCCCCCTCACGGACGGCGCCGCCGCCGGCACCTGGAGGGGGGAAACGGACGCGTCTGGTCTACACGGAGGGGATCTTGCTGTGGGTCTGGCCCGGATGTTGCTCCAAAGTGTTCCTATGGGCTGACCTACCACAACTGGGTGGATATGTCCACTGCTAAAAGCCCGTCCATGCAAAGTGAAAGGGCTAGATCCCGTGGTCAAACGCCATAGGGTTAGGCGGGACGGGGCCCTGGAGGGTAGCAATGCCACCCGAGCGTCGCACCGTGCCCCCATACATGCGGGGTGGTGTGGTGGCATGTCCGAAGAGGCGGCACGCGTCTCCGGGGGGTGCCCCCCTCACGAACGGCGATGACACGGTAGTAGACGTTCTGCGGTAACGATGCGGCGTGAATATTATTAAATACTCGGAGAGCGATAAAATCATGAGTTTTTTACACGACGCGGGCACATGTGCTGTATGACTGATGGTAATTTCATAATTGTTCGTGATGGAGTAGTATCTGAACAATTCCCTCTATGCGGATTGCTCTTCGCGTGTCTACGACTGTGGCCGGCGGCCTCCGCGGGCTAGCATGCCGCCAAATCTTGCGTAGGCGGCCTCTCACAAGTCTGGAAGTGTTGTGGCGGGTGCAAACGCCCGGCACGCGTCTCCGGGGTGTGCCCCCCCTCACGGACGGCGCCGCCGCCGGCACCTGGAGGGGGGAAACGGACGCGTCGGGTCTAAACGGAGGGGATCTTGCTGTGGGTCTGGCCCGGATGTTGCTCCAAAGTGTTCCTATGGGCTGACCTACCACAACCGGGTGGATAGGTCCACTGCTCAAAGCCCGTCCGTGAAAAGTCAAAGGGCTAGATCCCGTGGTCAAACGCTACAGGGTTAGGCGGGACGGGGGCCCTGGGGGGGTAGCAATGCCACCTCAGCGTCGCACCGGGCCCCCATACATGCGGGGTGGTGTGGTGGCATGTCCGAAGAGGCGGCACGCGTCTCCGGGGGGTGCCCCCCCTCTCGAACGGCGATGCCACGGTAGTAGACGTTCTACGGTAACGATGCGGCGTGAATATTATTAAATACTCGGAGAGCGATAAAATCATGAATTTTTTACACGACGCGGGCACATGTGTTGTAGGACTGATGGTAATTTTTCATAATTGTTCGTGATGGAGTAGTATCTAAACAATTCCCTCTATGCGGATTGCTCTTCGCGTGTGTACGGCTGTGGCCGGCGGCCTCCGGGGGCTAGCATGGCGCCAAATCTTGCATAGGCGGCCTCTCACAAGTCTGGAAGTGTTGTGGCGGGTGCAAACGCCCGGCACGCGTCTCCGGGGTGTGCCCCCCCTCACGGACGGCGCCGCCGCCGGCACCTGGAGGGGGGAAACGGACGCGTCGGGTCTACACGGAGGGGATCTTGCTGTGGGTCTGGCCCGGATGTTGCTCCAAAGTGTTCCTATGGGCTGACCTACCACAACCGGGTGGATAGGTCCACTGCTCAAAGCCCGTCCGTGAAAAGTCAAAGGGCTAGATCCCGTGGTCAAACGCTACAGGGTTAGGCGGGTCGGGGGCCCTGGGGGGGTAGCAATGCCACCCGAGCGTCGCACCGGGCCCCCATACATGCGGGGTGGTGTGGTGGCATGTCCGAAGAGGCAGCACGCGTCTCCGGGGGGTGCCCCCCCTCACGAACGGCGATGACACGGTAGTAGACGTTCTGCGGTAACGATGCGGCGTGAATATTATTAAATACTCGGAGCACGATAAAATCATGATTTTTTACACGACGCGGGCACATGTGTTGTAGGACTGATGGTAATTTTTCATAATTGTTCGTGATGGAGTAGTATCTGAACAATTCCCTCTATGCGGATTGCTCTTCGCGTGTCTACGGCTGTGGCCGGCGGCCTCTGGGGGTTAGCATGGCGCCAAATCTTGCGTAGGCGGCCTCTCACAAGTCTGGAAGAGTTGTGGCGGGTGCAAACGCCCGGCACGCCTCTCCGGGGTGTGCCCCCCTCACGGACGGCGCCGCCGCCGGCACCTGGAGGGGGGAAACGGACGCGTCTGGTCTACACGGAGGGGATCTTGCTGTGGGTCTGGCCCGGATGTTGCTCCAAAGTGTTCCTATGGGCTGACCTACCACAACTGGGTGGATATGTCCACTGCTAAAAGCCCGTCCATGCAAAGTCAAAGGGCTAGATCCCGTGGTCAAACGCTACAGGGTTAGGCGGGACGGGGGCCCTGGAGGGTAGCAATGCCACCCGAGCGTCGCACCGTGCCCCCATACATGCGGGGTGGTGTGGTGGCATGTCCGAAGAGGCGGCACGCGTCTCCGGGGGGTGCCCCCCTCACGAACGGCGATGACACGGTAGTAGACGTTCTGCGGTAACGATGCGGCGTGAATATTATTAAATACTCGGAGCGCGATAAAATCATGAGTTTTTTACACGACGCGGGCACATGTGCTGTAGGACTGATGGTAATTTTTCATAATTGTTCGTGATGGAGTAGTAACTGAACAATTCCCTCTATGCGGATTGCTCTTCGCGTGTCTACGACTGTGGCCTGCGGCCTCCGGGGGCTAACATGCCGCCAAATCTTGCGTAGGCGGCCTCTCACAAGTCTGGAAGTGTTGTGGCGGGTGCAAACGCCCGGCACGCGTCTCCGGGGTGTGCCCCCCCTCACGGACGGCGCCGCCGCCGGCACCTGGAGGGGGGAAACGGACGCGTCGGGTCTACACGGAGGGGATCTTGCTGTGGGTCTGGCCCGGATGTTGCTCCAAAGTGTTCCTATGGGCTGACCTGCCACAACCGGGTGGATAGGTCCACTGCTCAAAGCCCGTCCGTGCAAAGTCAAAGGGCTAGGTCCCGTGGTCAAACGCTACAGGGTTAGGCGGGACGGGGTCCCTGGGGGTAGCAATGCCACCCGAGCGTCGCACCGGGCCCCCATACATGCGGGGTGGTGTGGTGGCATGTCCGAAGAGGCGGCACGCGTCTCCGGGGGGTGCCCCCCTCACGAACGGCGATGACACGGTAGTAGACGTTCTGCGGTAACGATGCGGCGTGAATATTATTAAATACTCGGAGCGCGATAAAATCATGAGTTTTTTACACGACGCGGGCACATGTGCTGTAGGACTGATGGTAGGTTTTCATAATTGTTCGTGATGGAGTAGTATCTGAACAATTCCCTCTATGCGGATTGCTCTTCGCGTGTCTACGGCTGTGGCCGGCGGCCTCCGGGGGCTAGCATGGCGCCAAATCATGCGTAGGCGGCCTCTCACAAGTCTGGAAGAGTTGTGGCGGGTGCAAACGCCCGGCACGCGTCTCCGGGGTGTGCCCCCCTCACGGACGGCGCCGCCGCCGGCACCTGGATGGGGGAAACGGACGCGTCAGGTCTACACGGAGGGGATCTTGCTGTGGGTCTGGCCCGGATGTTGCTCCAAAGTGTTCCTATGGGCTGACCTACCACAACCGGGTGGATATGTCCACTGCTAAAAGCCCGTCCGTGCAAAGTCAAAGGGCTAGATCCCGTGGTCAAACGCTACAGGGTTAGGCGGGACGGGGGCCCTGGGGGGTAGCAATGCCACCCGAGCGTCGCACCGTGCCCCCATACATGCGGGGTGGTGTGGTGGCATGTCCGAAGAGGCGGCACGCGTCTCCGGGGGGTGCCCCCCTCACGAACGGCGATGCCACGGTAGTAGACGTTCTGCGGTAACGATGCGGCGTGAATATTATTAAATACTCGGAGCGCGATAAAATCATGAGTTTTTTACACGACGCGGGCACATGTGCTGTAGGACTGATGGTAATTTTTCATAATTGTTCGTGATGGAGTAGTATCTGAACAATTCCCTCTATGCGGATTGCTCTTCGCGTGTCTACGACTGTGGCCGGCGGCCTCCGGGGGCTAACATGCCGCCAAATCTTGCGTAGGCGGCCTCTCACAAGTCTGGAAGTGTTGTGGCGGGTGCAAACGCCCGGCACGCGTCTCCGGGGTGTGCCCCCCCTCACGGACGGCGCCGCCGCCGGCACCTGGAGGGGGGAAACGGACGCGTCGGGTCTACACGGAGGGGATCTTGCTGTGGGTCTGGCCCGGATGTTGCTCCAAAGTGTTCCTATGGGCTGACCTGCCACAACCGGGTGGATAGGTCCACTGCTCAAAGCCCGTCCGTGAAAAGTCAAAGGGCTAGATCCCGTGGTCAAACGCTACAGGGTTAGGCGGGTCGGGGGCCCTGGGGGGTAGCAATGCCACCCGAGCGTCGCACCGGGCCCCCATACATGCGGGGTGGTGTGGTGGCATGTCCGAAGAGGCAGCACGCGTCTCCGGGGGGTGCCCCCCCTCACGAACGGCGATGACACGGTAGTAGACGTTCTGCGGTAACGATGCGGCGTGAATATTATTAAATACTCGGAGCACGATAAAATCATGATTTTTTACACGACGCGGGCACATGTGTTGTAGGACTGATGGTAATTTTTCATAATTGTTCGTGATGGAGTAGTATCTGAACAATTCCCTCTATGCGGATTGCTCTTCGCGTGTCTACGGCTGTGGCCGGCGGCCTCCGGGGGTTAGCATGGCGCCAAATCTTGCGTAGGCGGCCTCTCACAAGTCTGGAAGAGTTGTGGCGGGTGCAAACGCCCGGCACGCCTCTCCGGGGTGTGCCCCCCTCACGGACGGCGCCGCCGCCGGCACCTGGAGGGGGGAAACGGACGCGTCTGGTCTACACGGAGGGGATCTTGCTGTGGGTCTGGCCCGGATGTTGCTCCAAAGTGTTCCTATGGGCTGACCTACCACAACCGGGTGGATATGTCCACTGCTAAAAGCCCGTCCATGCAAAGTCAAAGGGCTAGATCCCGTGGTCAAACGCTACAGGGTTAGGCGGGACGGGGGCCCTGGAGGGTAGCAATGCCACCCGAGCGTCGCACCGTGCCCCCATACATGCGGGGTGGTGTGGTGGCATGTCCGAAGAGGCGGCACGCGTCTCCGGGGGGTGCACCCCTCACGAACGGCGATGACACGGTAGTAGACGTTCTGCGGTAACGATGCGGCGTGAATATTATTAAATACTCGGAGCGCGATAAAATCATGAGTTTTTTACACGACGCGGGCACATGTGCTGTAGGACTGATGGTAATTTTTCATAATTGTTCGTGATGGAGTAGTATCTGAACAATTCCCTCTATGCGGATTGCTCTTCGCGTGTCTACGACTGTGGCCGGCGGCCTCCGGGGGCTAACATGCCGCCAAATCTTGCGTAGGCGGCCTCTCACAAGTCTGGAAGTGTTGTGGCGGGTGCAAACGCCCGGCACGCGTCTCCGGGGTGTGCCCCCCCTCACGGACGGCGCCGCCGCCGGCACCTGGAGGGGGGAAACGGACGCGTCGGGTCTACACGGAGGGGATCTTGCTGTGGGTCTGGCCCGGATGTTGCTCCAAAGTGTTCCTATGGGCTGACCTGCCACAACCGGGTGGATAGGTCCACTGCTCAAAGCCCGTCCGTGAAAAGTCAAAGGGCTAGATCCCGTGGTCAAACGCTACAGGGTTAGGCGGGTCGGGGGCCCTGGGGGGGTAGCAATGCCACCCGAGCGTCGCACCGGGCCCCCATACATGCGGGGTGGTGTGGTGGCATGTCCGAAGAGGCAGCACGCGTCTCCGGGGGGTGCCCCCCCTCACGAACGGCGATGACACGGTAGTAGACGTTCTGCGGTAACGATGCGGCGTGAATATTATTAAATACTCGGAGCACGATAAAATCATGATTTTTTACACGACGCGGGCACATGTGTTGTAGGACTGATGGTAATTTTTCATAATTGTTCGTGATGGAGTAGTATCTGAACAATTCCCTCTATGCGGATTGCTCTTCGCGTGTCTACGGCTGTGGCCGGCGGCCTCCGGGGGTTAGCATGGCGCCAAATCTTGCGTAGGCGGCCTCTCACAAGTCTGGAAGAGTTGTGGCGGGTGCAAACGCCCGGCACGCCTCTCCGGGGTGTGCCCCCCTCACGGACGGCGCCGCCGCCGGCACCTGGAGGGGGGAAACGGACGCGTCTGGTCTACACGGAGGGGATCTTGCTGTGGGTCTGGCCCGGATGTTGCTCCAAAGTGTTCCTATGGGCTGACCTACCACAACCGGGTGGATATGTCCACTGCTAAAAGCCCGTCCATGCAAAGTCAAAGGGCTAGATCCCGTGGTCAAACGCTACAGGGTTAGGCGGGACGGGGGCCCTGGAGGGTAGCAATGCCACCCGAGCGTCGCACCGTGCCCCCATACATGCGGGGTGGTGTGGTGGCATGTCCGAAGAGGCGGCACGCGTCTCCGGGGGGTGCCCCCCTCACGAACGGCGATGACACGGTAGTAGACGTTCTGCGGTAACGATGCGGTGTGAATATTATTAAATACTCGGAGCGCGATAAAATCATGAGTTTTTTACACGACGCGGGCACATGTGCTGTAGGACTGATGGTAATTTTTCATAATTGTTCGTGATGGAGTAGTAACTGAACAATTCCCTCTATGCGGATTGCTCTTCGCGTGTCTACGACTGTGGCGGGCGGCCTCCGGGGGCTAACATGCCGCCAAATCTTGCGTAGGCGGCCTCTCACAAGTCTGGAAGTGTTGTGGCGGGTGCAAACGCCCGGCACGCGTCTCCGGGGTGTGCCCCCCCTCACGGACGGCGCCGCCGCCGGCACCTGGAGGGGGGAAACGGACGCGTCGGGTCTACACGGAGGGGATCTTGCTGTGGGTCTGGCCCGGATGTTGCTCCAAAGTGTTCCTATGGGCTGACCTGCCACAACCGGGTGGATAGGTCCACTGCTCAAAGCCCGTCCGTGCAAAGTCAAAGGGCTAGGTCCCGTGGTCAAACGCTACAGGGTTAGGCGGGACGGGGTCCCTGGGGGGTAGCAATGCCACCCGAGCGTCGCACCGGGCCCCCATACATGCGGGGTGGTGTGGTGGCATGTCCGAAGAGGCGGCACGCGTCTCCGGGGGGTGCCCCCCTCACGAACGGCGATGACACGGTAGTAGACGTTCTGCGGTAACGATGCGGCGTGAATATTATTAAATACTCGGAGAGCGATAAAATCATGAGTTTTTTACACGACGCGGGCACATGTGCTGTATGATTGATGGTAATTTTCATAATTGTTCGTGATGGAGTAGTATCTGAACAATTCCCTCTATGCGGATTGCTCTTCGCGTGTCTACGACTGTGGCCGGCGGCCTCCGCGGGCTAGCATGCCGCCAAATCTTGCGTAGGCGGCCTCTCACAAGTCTGGAAGTGTTGTGGCGGGTGCAAACGCCCGGCACGCGTCTCCGGGGTGTGCCCCCCCTCACGGACGGCGCCGCCGCCGGCACCTGGAGGGGGGAAACGGACGCGTCGGGTCTAAACGGAGGGGATCTTGCTGTGGGTCTGGCCCGGATGTTGCTCCAAAGTGTTCCTATGGGCTGACCTACCACAACCGGGTGGATAGGTCCACTGCTCAAAGCCCGTCCGTGAAAAGTCAAAGGGCTAGATCCCGTGGTCAAACGCTACAGGGTTAGGCGGGACGGGGGCCCTGGGGGGGTAGCAATGCCACCTCAGCGTCGCACCGGGCCCCCATACATGCGGGGTGGCGTGGTGGCTTGTCCGAAGAGGCGGCACGCGTCTCCGGGGGGTGCCCCCCCTCTCGAACGGCGATGACACGGTAGTAGACGTTCTACGGTAACGATGCGGCGTGAATATTATTAAATACTCGGAGAGCGATAAAATCATGAGTTTTTTACACGACGCGGGCACATGTGTTGTAGGACTGATGGTAATTTTTCATAATTGTTCGTGATGGAGTAGTATCTAAACAATTCCCTCTATGCGGATTGCTCTTCGCGTGTGTACGGCTGTGGCCGGCGGCCTCCGGGGGCTAGCATGGCGCCAAATCATGCATAGGCGGCCTCTCACAAGTCTGGAAGTGTTGTGGCGGGTGCAAACGCCCGGCACGCGTCTCCGGGGTGTGCCCCCCCTCACGGACGGCGCCGCCGCCGGCACCTGGAGGGGGGAAACGGACGCGTCGGGTCTACACGGAGGGGATCTTGCTGTGGGTCTGGCCCGGATGTTGCTCCAAAGTGTTCCTATGGGCTGACCTACCACAACCGGGTGGATAGGTCCACTGCTCAAAGCCCGTCCGTGAAAAGTCAAAGGGCTAGATCCCGTGGTCAAACGCTACAGGGTTAGGCGGGTCGGGGGCCCTGGGGGGGTAGCAATGCCACCCGAGCGTCGCACCGGGCCCCCATACATGCGGGGTGGTGTGGTGGCATGTCCGAAGAGGCAGCTCGCGTCTCCGGGGGGTGCCCCCCCTCACGAAATGCGATGACACGGTAGTAGACGTTCTGCGGTAACGATGCGGCGTGAATATTATTAAATACTCTGAGCACGATAAAATCATGATTTTTTACACGACGCGGGCACATGTGTTGTAGGACTGATGGTAATTTTTCATAATTGTTCGTGATGGAGTAGTATCTGAACAATTCCCTCTATGCGGATTGCTCTTCGCGTGTCTACGGCTGTGGCCGGCGGCCTCCGGGGGCTAGCATGGCGCCAAATCTTGCGTAGGCGGCCTCTCACAAGTCTGGAAGAGTTGTGGCGGGTGCAAACGCCCGGCACGCCTCTCCGGGGTGTGCCCCCCTCACGGACGGCGCCGCCGCCGGCACCTGGAGGGGGGAAACGGACGCGTCTGGTCTACACGGAGGGGATCTTGCTGTGGGTCTGGCCCGGATGTTGCTCCAAAGTGTTCCTATGGGCTGACCTACCACAACCGGGTGGATATGTCCACTGCTAAAAGCCCGTCCATGCAAAGTCAAAGGGCTAGATCCCGTGGTCAAACGCTACAGGGTTAGGCGGGACGGGGGCCCTGGAGGGTAGCAATGCCACCCGAGCGTCGCACCGTGCCCCATACATGCGGGGTGGTGTGGTGGCATGTCCGAAGAGGCGGCACGCGTCTCCGGGGGGTGCCCCCCTCACGAACGGCGATGACACGGTAGTAGACGTTCTGCGGTAACGATGCGGCGTGAATATTATTAAATACTCGGAGCGCGATAAAATCATGAGTTTTTTACACGACGCGGGCACATGTGCTGTAGGACTGATGGTAATTTTTCATAATTGTTCGTGATGGAGTAGTAACTGAACAATTCCCTCTATGCGGATTGCTCTTCGCGTGTCTACGACTGTGGCCGGCGGCCTCCGGGGGCTAACATGCCGCCAAATCTTGCGTAGGCGGCCTCTCACAAGTCTGGAAGTGTTGTGGCGGGTGCAAACGCCCGGCACGCGTCTCCGGGGTGTGCCCCCCCTCACGGACGGCGCCGCCGCCGGCACCTGGAGGGGGGAAACGGACGCGTCGGGTCTACACGGAGGGGATCTTGCTGTGGGTCTGGCCCGGATGTTGCTCCAAAGTGTTCCTATGGGCTGACCTGCCACAACCGGGTGGATAGGTCCACTGCTCAAAGCCCGTCCGTGCAAAGTCAAAGGGCTAGGTCCCGTGGTCAAACGCTACAGGGTTAGGCGGGACGGGGTCCCTGGGGGGTAGCAATGCCACCCGAGCGTCGCACCGGGCCCCCATACATGCGGGGTGGTGTGGTGGCATGTCCGAAGAGGTGGCACGCGTCTCCGGGGGGTGCCCCCTCACGAACGGCGATGACACGGTAGTAGACGTTCTGCGGTAACGATGCGGCGTGAATATTATTAAATACTCGGAGCGCGATAAAATCATGAGTTTTTTACACGACGCGGGCACATGTGCTGTAGGACTGATGGTAGGTTTTCATAATTGTTCGTGATGGAGTAGTATCTGAACAATTCCCTCTATGCGGATTGCTCTTCGCGTGTCTACGGCTGTGGCCGGCGGCCTCCGGGGGCTAGCATGGCGCCAAATCATGCGTAGGCGGCCTCTCACAAGTTTGGAAGAGTTGTGGCGGGTGCAAACGCCCGGCACGCGTCTCCGGGGTGTGCCCCCCTCACGGACGGCGCCGCCGCCGGCACCTGGATGGGGGAAACGGACGCTCTGGTCTACACGGAGGGGATCTTGCTGTGGGTCTGGCCCGGATGTTGCTCCAAAGTGTTCCTATGGGCTGACCTACCACAACCGGGTGGATATGTCCACTGCTAAAAGCCCGTCCGTGCAAAGTCAAAGGGCTAGATCCCGTGGTCAAACGCTACAGGGTTAGGCGGGACGGGGGCCCTGGGGGGTAGCAATGCCACCCGAGCGTCGCACCGTGCCCCCATACATACGGGGTGGTGTGGTGGCATGTCCGAAGAGGCGGCACGCGTCTCCGGGGGGTGCCCCCCTCACGAACGGCGATGACACGGTAGTAGACGTTCTGCGGTAACGATGCGGCGTGAATATTATTAAATACTCGGAGCGCGATAAAATCATGAGTTTTTTACACGACGCGGGCACATGTGCTGTAGGACTGATGGTAATTTTTCATAATTGTTCGTGATGGAGTAGTATCTGAACAATTCCCTCTATGCGGATTGCTCTTCGCGTGTCTACGACTGTGGCCGGCGGCCTCCGGGGGCTAACATGCCGCCAAATCTTGCGTAGGCGGCCTCTCACAAGTCTGGAAGTGTTGTGGCGGGTGCAAACGCCCGGCACGCGTCTCCGGGGTGTGCCCCCCCTCACGGACGGCGCCGCCGCCGGCACCTGGAGGGGGGAAACGGACGCGTCGGGTCTACACGGAGGGGATCTTGCTGTGGGTCTGGCCCGGATGTTGCTCCAAAGTGTTCCTATGGGCTGACCTGCCACAACCGGGTGGATAGGTCCACTGCTCAAAGCCCGTCCGTGCAAAGTCAAAGGGCTAGGTCCCGTGGTCAAACGCTACAGGGTTAGGCGGGACGGGGTCCCTGGGGGGTAGCAATGCCACCCGAGCATCGTACCGGGCCCCCATACATGCGGGGTGGTGTGGTGGCATGTCCGAAGAGGCGACACGCGTCTCCGGGGGGTGCCCCCCCTCACGAACGGCGATGACACGGTAGTAGACGTTCTGCGGTAACGATGCGGCGTGAATATTATTAAATACTCGGAGCGCGATAAAATCATGAGTTTTTTACACGGCGCGGGCACATGTGCTGTAGGACTGACGGTAATTTTCATAATTGTTCGTGATGGAGTAGTATCTGAACAATTCCCTCTATGCGGATTGCTCTTCGCGTGTCTACGACTGTGGCCGGCGGCCTCCGCGGGCTAGCATGCCGCCAAATCTTGCGTAGGCGGCCTCTCACAAGTTTGGAAGTGTTGTGGCGGGTGCAAACGCCCGGCACGCGTCTCCGGGGTGTGCCCCCCCTCACGGACGGCGCCGCCGACGGCACCTGGAGGGGGGGAAACGGACGCGTCGGGTCTACACGGAGGGGATCTTGCTGTGGGTCTGGCCCGGATGTTGCTCCAAAGTGTTCCTATGGGCTGACCTACCACAACCGGGTGGATAGGTCCACTGCTCAAAGCCCGTCCGTGAAAAGTCAAAGGGCTAGATCCCGTGGTCAAACGCTACAGGGTTAGGCGGGACGGGGGCCCTGGGGGGGTAGCAATGCCACCCGAGCGTCGCACCGGGCCCCCATACATGCGGGGTGGTGTGGTGGCATGTTCGAAGAGGCGGCACGCGTCTCCGGGGGGTGCCCGCCCTCACGAACGGCGATGACACGGTAGTAGACGTTCTGCGGTAACGATGCGGCGTGAATATTATTAAATACTCCGAGCGCGATAAAATCATGAGTTTTTTACACGGCGCGGGCACATGTGCTGTAGGACTGACGGTAATTTTCATAATTGTTCGTGATGGAGTAGTATCTGAACAATTCCCTCTATGCGGATTGCTCTTCGCGTGTCTACGACTGTGGCCGGCGGCCTCCGCGGGCTAGCATGCCGCCAAATCTTGCGTAGGCGGCCTCTCACAAGTTTGGAAGTGTTGTGGCGGGTGCAAACGCCCGGCACGCGTCTCCGGGGTGTGCCCCCCCTCACGAACGGCGCCGCCGACGGCACCTGGAGGGGGGAAACGGACGCGTCGGGTCTACACGGAGGGGATCCTGCTGTGGGTCTGGCCCGGATGTTGCTCCAAAGTGTTCCTATGGGCTGACCTACCACAACCGGGTGGATAGGTCCACTGCTCAAAGCCCGTCCGTGAAAAGTCAAAGGGCTAGATCCCGTGGTCAAACGCTACAGGGTTAGGCGGGACGGGGGCCCTGGGGGGGTAGCAATGCCACCCGAGCGTCGCACCGGGCCCCCATACATGCGGGGTGGTGTGGTGGCATGTTCGAAGAGGCGGCACGCGTCTCCGGGGGGTGCCCGCCCTCACGAACGGCGATGACACGGTAGTCGACGTTCTGCGGTAACGATGCGGCGTGAATATTATTAAATACTCGGAGCACGATAAAATCATGAGTTTTTTACACGACGCGGGCACATGTGCTGTAGGATTGATGGTAATTTTTCATAATTGTTCGTGATGGAGTAGTATCTGAACAATTCCCTCTATGCGGATTGCTCTTCGCGTGTCTACGGCTGTGGCCGGCGGCCTCCGGGGGCTAGCATGGCGCCAAATCATGCGTAGGCGGCCTCTCACAAGTCTGGAAGAGTTGTGGCGGGTGCAAACGCCCGGCACGCGTCTCCGGGGTGTGCCCCCCTCACGGACGGCGCCGCCGCCGGCACCTGGATGGGGGAAACGGACGCGTCTGGTCTACACGGAGGGGATCTTGCTGTGGGTCTGGCCCGGATGTTGCTCCAAAGTGTTCCTATGGGCTGACCTACCACAACCGGGTGGATATGTCCACTGCTAAAAGCCCGTCCGTGCAAAGTCAAAGGGCTAGATCCCGTGGTCAAACGCTACAGGGTTAGGCGGGACGGGGGCCCTGGGGGGTAGCAATGCCACCCGAGCGTCGCACCGTGCCCCCATACATGCGGGGTGGTGTGGTGGCATGTCCGAAGAGGCGGCACGCGTCTCCGGGGGGTGCCCCCCTCACGAACGGCGATGACACGGTAGTAGACGTTCTGCGGTAACGATGCGGCGTGAATATTATTAAATACTCGGAGCGCGATAAAATCATGAGTTTTTTACACGACGCGGGCACATGTGCTGTAGGACTGATGGTAATTTTTCATAATTGTTCGTGATGGAGTAGTAACTGAACAATTCCCTCTATGCGGATTGCTCTTAGCGTGTCTACGACTGTGGCCGGCGGCCTCCGGGGGCTAACATGCCGCCAAATCTTGCGTAGGCGGCCTCTCACAAGTCTGGAAGTGTTGTGGCGGGTGCAAACGCCCGGCACGCGTCTCCGGGGTGTGCCCCCCCTCACGGACGGCGCCGCCGCCGGCACCTGGAGGGGGGAAACGGACGCGTCGGGTCTACACGGAGGGGATCTTGCTGTGGGTCTGGCCCGGATGTTGCTCCAAAGTGTTCCTATGGGCTGACCTGCCACAACCGGGTGGATAGGTCCACTGCTCAAAGCCCGTCCGTGCAAAGTCAAAGGGCTAGGTCCCGTGGTCAAACGCTACAGGGTTAGGCGGGACGGGGTCCCTGGGGGGTAGCAATGCCACCCGAGCGTCGCACCGGGCCCCCATACATGCGGGGTGGTGTGGTGGCATGTCCGAAGAGGCGGCACGCGTCTCCGGGGGGTGCCCCCCTCACGAACGGCGATGACACGGTAGTAGACGTTCTGCGGTAACGATGCGGCGTGAATATTATTAAATACTCGGAGCGCGATAAAATCATGAGTTTTTTACACGACGCGGGCACATGTGATGTAGGACTGATGGTAGGTTTTCATAATTGTTCGTGATGGAGTAGTATTTGAACAATTCCCTCTATGCGGATTGCTCTTCGCGTGTCTACGGCTGTGGCCGGCGGCCTCCGGGGGCTAGCATGGCGCCAAATCATGCGTAGGCGGCCTCTCACAAGTCTGGAAGAGTTGTGGCGGGTGCAAACGCCCGGCACGCGTCTCCGGGGTGTGCCCCCCTCACGGACGGCGCCGCCGCCGGCACCTGGATGGGGGAAACGGACGCGTCTGGTCTACACGGAGGGGATCTTGCTGTGGGTCTGGCCCGGATGTTGCTCCAAAGTGTTCCTATGGGCTGACCTACCACAACCGGGTGGATATGTCCACTGCTAAAAGCCCGTCCGTGCAAAGTCAAAGGGCTAGATCCCGTGGTCAAACGCTACAGGGTTAGGCGGGACGGGGGCCCTGGGGGGTAGCAATGCCACCCGAGCGTCGCACCGTGCCCCCATACATGCGGGGTGGTGTGGTGGCATGTCCGAAGAGGCGGCACGCGTCTCCGGGGGGTGCCCCCCTCACGAACGGCGATGACACGGTAGTAGACGTTCTGCGGTAACGATGCGGCGTGAATATTATTAAATACTCGGAGCGCGATAAAATCATGAGTTTTTTACACGACGCGGGCACATGTGCTGTAGGACTGATGGTAATTTTTCATAATTGTTCGTGATGGAGTAGTATCTGAACAATTCCCTCTATGCGGATTGTTCTTCGCGTGTCTACGACTGTGGCCGGCGGCCTCCGGGGGCTAACATGCCGCCAAATCTTGCGTAGGCGGCCTCTCACAAGTCTGGAAGTGTTGTGGCGGGTGCAAACGCCCGGCACGCGTCTCCGGGGTGTGCCACTCCTCACGGACGGCGCCGCCGCCGGCACCTGGAGGGGGGAAACGGACGCGTCGGGTCTACACGGAGGGGATCTTGCTGTGGGTCTGGCCCGGATGTTGCTCCAAAGTGTTCCTATGGGCTGACCTGCCACAACCGGGTGGATAGGTCCACTGCTCAAAGCCCGTCCTTCCAAAGTCAAAGGGCTAGGTCCCGTGGTCAAACGCTACAGGGTTAGGCGGGACGGGGTCCCTGGGGGGTAGCAATGCCACCCGAGCATCGCACCGGGCCCCCATACATGCGGGGTGGTGTGGTGGCATGTCCGAAGAGGCGGCACGCGTCTCCGGGGGGTGCCCCCCTCACGAACGGCGATGACACGGTAGTAGACGTTCTGCGGTAACGATGCGGCGTGAATATTATTAAATACTCGGAGCGCGATAAAATCATGAGTTTTTTACACGACGCGGGCACATGTGCTGTAGGACTGATGGTAGGTTTTCATAATTGTTCGTGATGGAGTAGTATCTGAACAATTCCCTCTATGCGGATTGCTCTTCGCGTGTCTACGACTGTGGCCGGCGGCCTCCGGGGGCTAGCATGCCGCCAAATCATGCGTAGGCGGCCTCTCACAAGTCTGGAAGTGTTGTGGCGGGTGCAAACGCCCGGCACGCGTCTCCGGGGTGTGCCCCCCCTCACGGACGGCGCCGCCGCCGGCACATGGAGGGGGGAAACGGACGCGTCGGGTCTACATGGAGGGGATCTTGCTGTGGGTCTGGCCCGGATGTTGCTCCAAAGTGTTCCTATGGGCTGACCTGCCACAACCGGGTGGATAGGTCCACTGCACAAAGCCCGTCCGTGCAAAGTCAAAGGGCTAGATCCCGTGGTCAAACGCCACAGGGTTAGGCGGGACGGGGGCCCTGGGGGGTAGCAATGCCACCCGAGCGTCGCACCGGGCCCCCATACATGCGGGGTCTTGTGGTGGCATGTCCGAAGAGGCGGCACGCGTCTCCGGGGGCTGCCCCCCTCACGAACGGCGATGACACGGTAGTAGACGTTCTGCGGTAACGATACGGCGTGAATATTATTAAATACTCGGAGCACGATAAAATCATTAGTTTTTTACACTACGCGGGCACATGTGCTGTAGGACTGATGGTAATTTTCATAATTGTTCGTGATGGAGTAGTATTTGAACAATTCCCTCTATGCGGATTGCTCTTCGCGTGTCTACGACTGTGGCCGGTGGCCTCCGGGGGCTAGCATGCCGCCAAATCTTGCGAAGGCGGCCTCTCACAAGTCTGGAAGTGTTGTGGCGGGTGCAAACGCCCGGCACGCGTCTCCGGGGTGTGCCCCCCCTCACGGACGGCGCCGCCGCCGGCACCTGGAGGGGGGAAACGGACGCGTCTGGTCTACACGGAGGGGATCTTGCTGTGGGTCTGGCCCGGATGTTGCTCCAAAGTGTTCCTATGGGCTGTCCTGCCACAACCGGGTGGATAGGTCCACTCCTCAAAGCCCGTCTGTGCAAAGTCAAAGGGCTAGATCCCGTGGTCAAACGCTACAGGGTTAGGCGGGACGGGGGCCCTGGGGGGGTAGCAAGTCGCACCGGGCGCCCATACATGCGGGGTGGTGTGGTGGCATGTCCGAAGAGGCGGCACGCTTCTCCGGGGGGTGCCCCCCTCACGAACGGCGATGACACGGTAGTAGACGTTCTGCGGTAACGATGCGGTGTGAATATTATTAAATACTCGGAGCGCGATAAAATCATTAGTTTTTTACACGACGCGGGCACATGTGCTGTAGGACTGATGGTAAGTTTTCATAATTGTTCATGATGGAGTAGTATCTGAACAATTCCCTCTATGCGGATTGCTCTTCGCGTGTCTACGACTGTGGCCGGCGGCCTCCGGGGGCTAGCATGCCGCCAAATCTTGCGAAGGCGGCCTCTCACAAGTCTGGAAGTGTTGTGGCGGGTGCAAACGCCCGGCACGCGTCTCCGGGGTGTGCCCCCCCTCACGGACGGCGCCGCCGCCGGCACCTGGAAGGGGGAAACGGACGCGTCGGGTCTACACGGAGGGGATCTTGCTGTGGGTCTGGCCCGGATGTTGCTCCAAAGTGTTCCTATGGGCTGTCCTGCCACAACCGGGTGGATAGGTCCACTGCTCAAAGCCCGTGCGTGCAAAGTCAAAGGGCTAGATCCCGTGGTCAAACGCTACACGGTTAGGCGGGACGGGGGCCCTGGGGGGTAGCAATGCCACCCGAGCGTCGCACCGGGCCCCCATACATGCGGGGTGGTGTGGTGGCATGTCCGAAGAGGCGGCACGCGTCTCCGGGGGGTGCCCCCCCTCACGAACGGCGATGACACGGTAGTAGACGTTCTGCGGTAACGATGCGGCGTGAATATTATTAAATACTCGGAGCGCGATAAAATCATGAGTTTTTTACACGATGCGGGCACATGTGCTGTAGGACTGATGGTAATTTTTCATAATTTTTCGTGATGGAGTAGTATCTGAACAATTCCCTCTATGCGGATTGCTCTTCGCGTGTCTACGACTGTGGCCGGCGGCCTCCGGGGGCTAGCATGCTGCCAAATCTTGCGTAGGCGGCCTCTCACAAGTCTGGAAGTGTTGTGGCGGGTGCAAACGCCCGGCACGCATCTCCGGGGTGTGCCCCCCCTCACGGACGGCGCCGCCGCCGGCACCTGGAGGGGGGAAACGGACGCGTCGGGTCTACACGGAGGGGATCTTGCTGTGGGTCTGGCCCGGATGTTGCTCCAAAGTGTTCCTATGGGCTGACCTGCCACAACCGGGTGGATAGGTCCACTGCTCAAAGCCCGTCCGTGCAAAGTCAAAGGGCTAGATCCCGTGGTCAAACGCTACAGGGTTAGGCGGGACGGGGGCCCTGGGGGGTACCAATGCCACCCGAGCGTCGCACCGGGCCCCCATACATGCGGGGTGGTGTGGTGGCATGTCCGAAGAGGCGGCACGCGTCTCCGGGGGGTGCCCCCCTCACGAACGGCGATGACACGGTAGTAGACGTTCTGCGGTAACGATGCGGCGTGAATATTATTAAATATTCGGAGCACGATAAAATCATGAGTTTTTTACACGACGCGGGCACATGTGCTGTAGGACTGATGGTAGGTTTTCATAATTGTTCGTGATGGAGTAGTATCTGAACAATTCCCTCTATGCGGATTGCTCTTCGCGTGTCTACGACTGTGGCCGGCGGCCTCCGGGGGCTAGCATGCCGCCAAATCATGCGTAGGCGGCCTCTCACAAGTCTGGAAGTGTTGTGGCGGGTGCAAACGCCCGGCACGCGTCTCCGGGGTGTGCCGCCCCTCACGGACGGCGCCGCCGCCGGCACCTGGAGGGGGGAAACGGACGCGTCGGGTCTACATGGAGGGGATCTTGCTGTGGGTCTGGCCCGGATGTTGCTCCAAAGTGTTCCTATGGGCTGACCTGCCACAACCGGGTGGATAGGTCCACTGCACAAAGCCCGTCCGTGCAAAGTCAAAGGGCTAGATCCCGTGGTCAAACGCTACAGGGTTAGGCGGGACGGGGGCCCTGGGGGGTAGCAATGCCACCCGAGCGTCGCACCGGGCCCCCATACATGCGGGGTCTTGTGGTGGCATGTCCGAAGAGGCGGCACGCGTCTCCGGGGGCTGCCCCCCTCATGAACGGCGATGACACGGTAGTAGACGTTCTGCGGTAACGATGCGGCGTGAATATTATTAAATACTCGGAGCGCGATAAAATCATTAGTTTTTTACACGACGCGGGCACATGTGCTGTAGGACTGATGGTAATTTTCATAATTGTTCGTGATGGAGTAGTATTTGAACAATTCCCTCTATGCGGATTGCTCTTTGCGTGTCTACGACTGTGGCCGACGGCCTCCGGGGGCTAGCATGCCGCCAAATCTTGCGAAGGCGGCCTCTCACAAGTCTGGAAGTGTTGTGGCGGGTGCAAACGCCCGGCACGCGTCTCCGGGGTGTGCCCCCCCTCACGGACGGCGCCGCCGCCGGCACCTGGAGTGGGGAAACGGACGCGTCGGGTCTACACGGAGGGGATCTTGCTGTGGGTCTGGCCCGGATGTTGCTCCAAAGTGTTCCTATGGGCTGTCCTGCCACAACCGGGTGGATAGGTCCACTGCTCAAAGCCCGTGCGTGCAAAGTTAAAGGGCTAGATCCCGTGGTCAAACGCTACACGGTTAGGCGGGACGGGGGCCCTGGGGGGTAGCAATGCCACCCGAGCATCGCACCGGGCCCCCATACATGCGGGGTGGTGTGGTGGCATGTCCGAAGAGGCGGCACGCGTCTCCGGGGGGTGCCCCCCTCACGAACGGCGATGACACGGTAGTAGACGTTCTGCGGTAACGATGCGGCGTGAATATTATTAAATACTCGGAGCGCGATAAAATCATTAGTATTTTACACGACGCGGGCACATGTGCTGTTGGACTGATGGTAAGTTTTCATAATTGTTCGTGATGGAGTAGTATCTGAACAATTCCCTCTACGCGGATTGCTCTTCGCGTGTCTACGACTGTGGCCGGCGGCCTCCGGGGGCTAGCATGCCGCCAAATCTTGCGAAGGCGGCCTCTCACAAGTCTGGAAGTGTTGTGGCGGGTGCAAACGCCCGGCACGCGTCTCCGGGGTGTGCCGCCCCTCACGGACGGCGCCGCCGCCGGCACCTGGAGGGGGGAAACGGACGCGTCGGGTCTACATGGAGGGGATCTTGCTGTGGGTCTGGCCCGGATGTTGCTCCAAAGTGTTCCTATGGGCTGACCTGCCACAACCGGGTGGATAGGTCCACTGCACAAAGCCCGTCCGTGCAAAGTCAAAGGGCTAGATCCCGTGGTCAAACGCTACAGGGTTAGGCGGGACGGGGGCCCTGGGGGGTAGCAATGCCACCCGAGCGTCGCACCGGGCCCCCATACATGCGGGGTCTTGTGGTGGCATGTCCGAAGAGGCGGCACGCGTCTCCGGGGGCTGCCCCCCTCACGAACGGCGATGACACGGTAGTAGACGTTCTGCGGTAACGATGCGGCGTGAATATTATTAAATTCTCGGAGCGCGATAAAATCATTAGTTTTTTACACGACGCGGGCACATGTGCTGTAGGACTGATGGTAATTTTCATAATTGTTCGTGATGGAGTAGTATTTGAACAATTCCCTCTATGCGGATTGCTCTTTGCGTGTCTACGACTGTGGCCGACGGCCTCCGGGGGCTAGCATGCCGCCAAATCTTGCGAAGGCGGCCTCTCACAAGTCTGGAAGTGTTGTGGCGGGTGCAAACGCTCGGCACGCGTCTCCGGGGTGTGCCCCCCCTCACGGACGGCGCCGCCGCCGGCACCTGGAGTGGGGAAACGGACGCGTCGGGTCTACACGGAGGGGATCTTGCTGTTCTGCCCCGGATGTTGCTCCAAAGTGTTCCTATGGGCTGTCCTGCCACAACCGGGTGGATAGGTCCACTCCTCAAAGCCCGTGCGTGCAAAGTCAAAGGGCTAGATCCCGTGGTCAAACGCTACACGGTTAGGCGGGACGGGGGCCCTGGGGGGTAGCAATGCCACCCGAGCATCGCACCGGGCCCCCATACATGCGGGGTGGTGTGGTGGCATGTCCGAAGAGGCGGCACGCGTCTCCGGGGGGTGCCCCCCTCACGAACGGCGATGACACGGTAGTAGACGTTCTGCGGTAACAATGCGGCGTGAATATTATTAAATACTCGGAGAGCGATAAAATCATGAGTTTTTTACACGAGGCGGGCACATGTGCTGTAGGACTGATGGTAATTTTCATAATTGTTCGTGATGGAGTAGTATCTGAACAATTCCCTCTATGCGGATTGCTCTTCGCGTGTCTACGACTGTGGCCGGCGGCCTCCGGGGGCTAGCATGCCGCCAAATCTTGCGAAGGCGGCCTCTCACAAGTCTGGAAGTGTTGTGGCGGGTGCAAACGCCCGGCACGCGTCTCCGGGGTGTGCCACCCCTCACGGACGGCGCCGCCGCCGGCACCTGGAGGGGGGAAACGGACGCGTCGGGTCTACACGGAGGGGATCTTGCTGTGCGTCTGGCCCGGATGTTGCTCCAAAGTGTTCCTATGGGCTGTCCTGCCACAACCGGGTGGATAGGTCCACTGCTCAAAGCCCGTGCGTGCAAAGTCAAAGGGCTAGATCCCGTGGTCAAACGCTACACGGTTAGGCGGGACGGGGGCCCTGGGGGGGTAGCAATGCCACCCGAGCGTCGCACCGGGCCCCCATACATGCGGGGTGGTGTGGTGGCATGTCCGAAGAGGCGGCACGCGTCTCCGGGGGGTGCCCCCCCTCACGAACGGCGATGACACGGTAGTAGACGTTCTGCGGTAACGATGCGGCGTGAATATTATTAAATACTCGGAGCGCGATAAAATCATTAGTTTTTTACACGACGCGGGCACATGTGCTGTAGGACTGATGGTAAGTTTTCATAATTGTTCGTGATGGAGTAGTATCTGAACAATTCCCTCTATGCGGATTGCTCTTCGCGTGTCTACGACTGTGGCCGGCGGCCTCCGGGGGCTAGCATGCCGCCAAATCTTGCGAAGGCGGCCTCTCACAAGTCTGGAAGTGTTGTGGCGGGTGCAAACGCCCGGCACGCGTCTCCGGGGTGTGCCCCCCCTCACGGACGGCGCCGCCGCCGGCACCTGGAGGGGGGAAACGGACGCGTCGGGTCTACACGGAGGGGATCTTGCTGTGGGTCTGGCCCGGATGTTGCTCCAAAGTGTTCCTATGGGCTGTCCTGCCACAACCGGGTGGATAGGTCCACTGCTCAAAGCCCGTCCGTGCAAAGTCAAAGCGCTAGATCCCGTGGTCAAACGCTACAGGGTTTGGCGGGATGGGGGCCCTGGGGGGTAGCAATGCCACCCGAGCGTCGCACCGGGCCCCATACATGCGGGGTGGTGTGGTGGCATGTCCGAAGAGGCGGCACGCGTCTCCGGGGGGTGCCCCCCCTCACGAACGGCGATGACACGGTAGTAGACGTTCTGCGGTAACGATGCGGCGTGAATATTATTAAATACTCGGAGCGCGATAAAATCATGAGTTTTTTACACGACGCGGGCACATGTGCTGTAGGAATGATGGTAATTTTTCATAATTGTTCGTGATGGAGTAGTATCTGAACAATTCCCTCTATGCGGATTGCTCTTCGCGTGTCTACGACTGTGGCCGGCGGCCTCCGGGGGCTAGCATGCCGCCAAATCATGCGTAGGCGGCCTCTCACAAGTCTGGGAGAGTTGTGGCGGGTGCAAACGCCCGGCACGCGTCTCCGGGGTGTGCCCCCATTCACGGACGGCGCCGCCGCCGGCACCTGGAGGGGGGAAACGGACGCGTCGGGTCTACACGGAGGGGATCTTGCTGTGGGTCTGGCCCGGATGTTGCACCAAAGTGTTCCTATGGGCTGACCTGCCACAACCGGGTGGATAGGTCCACTGCTCAAAGCCCGTCCGTGCAAAGTCAAAGGGCTAGATCCCGTGGTCAAACGCTACAGGGTTAGGAGGGACGGGGGCCCTGGGGGGTAGCAATGCCACCCGAGCGTCGCACCGGGCCCCCATACATGCGGGGTGGTGTGGTGGCATGTCCGAAGAGGCGGCACGCGTCTCCGGGGTGTGCCCCCCTCACGAACGGCGATGACACAGTAGTAGAAGTTCTGCGGTAACGATGCGGCGTGAATATTATTAAATACTCGGAGCGCGATAAAATCATTAGTTTTTTACACGACGCGGGCACATGTGCTGTAGGACTGATGGTAAGTTTTCATAATTGTTCGTGATGGAGAAGTATTTGAACAATTTCCTCTATGCGGATTGCTCTTCGCGTGTCTACGACTGTGGCCGGCGGCCTCCGGGGGCTAGCATGCCGCCAAATCTTGCGAAGGCGGCCTCTCACAAGTCTGGAAGTGTTGTGGCGGGTGCAAACGCCCGGCACGCGTCTCCGGGGTGTGCCCCCCTCACGGACGGCGCCGCCGCCGGCACCTGGAGGGGGGAAACGGACGCGTCTGGCCTACACGGAGGGGATCTTGCTGTGGGTCTGGCCCGGATGTTGCTCCAAAGTGTTCCTATGGGCTGACCTACCACAACCGGGTGGATAGGACCACTGCTCAAAGCCCGTCCGTGAAAAGTCAAAGGGCTAGATCCCGTGGTCAAACGCTACAGGGTTAGGCGGGACGGGGGCCCTTGGGGGTAGCAATGCCACCCGAGCGTCGCATCGGGCCCCCATACATGTGGGGTGGTGTGGTGGCATGTCCGAAGAGGCGGCATGCGTCTCCGGGGGGTGCCCCCCCTCACGAACGGCGATGACACGGTAGTAGACGTTCTGCGGTAACGATGCGGCGTGAATATTATTAAATACTCGGAGCGCGATAAAATCATGAGTTTTTTACACGACGCGGGCACATGTGCTGTAGGACTGATGGTAAGTTTTCATAATTGTTCGTGATGGAGTAGTATCTGAACAATTCCCTCTATGCGGATTGCTCTTCGCGTGTCTACGACTGTGGCCGGCGGCCTCCGGGGGCTAGCATGCCGCCAAATCTTGCGAAGGCGGCCTCTCACAAGTCTGGAAGTGTTGTGGCGGGTGCAAACGCCCGGCACGCGTCTCCGGGGTGTGCCCCCCCTCACGGACGGCGCCGCCGCCGGCACCTGGAGGGGGGAAACGGACGCGTCGGGTCTACACGGAGGGGATCTTGCTGTGGGTCTGGCCCGGATGTTGCTCCAAAGTGTTCCTATGGGCTGACCTACCACAACCGGATGGATAGGTCCACTGCTCAAAGCCCGTCCGTGAAAAGTCAAAGGGCTAGATCCCGTGGTCAAACGCTACAGGGTTAGGCGGGACGGGGGCCCTGGGGGGGTAGCAATGCCACCCGAGCGTCGCACCGGGCACCCATACATGCGGGGTGGTGTGGTGGCATGTCCGAAGAGGCGGCACGTGTCTCCGGGGGGTGCCCCCCCTCACGAACGGCGATGACACGGTAGTAGACGTTCTGTGGTAACGATGCGGCGTGAATATTATTAAATACTCGGAGCGCGATAAAATCATGATTTTTTTACACACCGCGGGCACATGTGCTGTAGGACTGATGGTAATTTTTCATAATTGTTCGTGATGGAGTAGTATCTGAACAATTTCCTCTATGCGGATTGCTCTTCGCGTGTCTACGACTGTGGCCGGCGGCCTCCGGGGGCTAGCATGCCGCCAAAACTTGCGTAGGCGGCCTCTCACAAGTCTGGAAGAGTTGTGGCGGGTGCAAACGCCCGGCACGCGTCTCCGGGGTGTGCCCCCCTCACGGACGGCGCCGCCGCCGGCACCTAGAGGGGGGAAACGGACGCGTCTGGTCTACACGGAGGGGATCTTGCTGTGGGTCTGGCCCGGATGTTCCTCCAAAGTGTTCCTATGGGCTGACCTACCACAACCGGGTGGATAGGTCCACTGCTCAAAGCCCGTCCGTGCAAAGTCAAAGGGGTAGATCCCGTGGTCAAACGATACAGGGTTAGGCGGGACGGGGGCCCTGGGGGGTAGCAATGCCACCCGAGCGTCGCACCGGGCCCCGATACATGCGGGGTGGTGTGGTGGCATGTCCGAAGAGGCGGCACGCGTCTCCGGGGGGTGCCCCCCTCACGAACGGCGATGACACGGTAGTAGACGTTCTGCGGTAACGATGCGGCGTGAATATTCTTAAATACTCGGAGCGCGATAAAATCATGAGTTTTTTACACGACGCGGGCACATGTGTTGTAGGACTGATGGTAATTTTTCATAATTGTTCGTGATGGAGTAGTATCTAAACAATTCCCTCTATGCGGATTGCTCTTCGCGTGTCTATGACTGTGGCCGGCGGCCTCCGGGGGCTAGCATGCCGCCAAATCTTGCGTAGGCGGCCTCTCACAACTCTGGAAGAGTTGTGGCGGGTGCAAACACCCGGCACGCGTCTCCGGGGTGTGCCCCCCCTCACGGACGGCGCCGCCGCCGGCACCTGGAGGGGGGAAACGGACGCGTCGGGTCTACACGGAGGGGATCTTGCTGTGGGTCTGGCCCGGATGTTGCTCCAAAGTGTTCCTATGGGCTGACCTACCACAACCGGGTGGATAGGTCCACTGCTCAAAGCCCGTCCGTGCAAAGTTAAAGGGCTAGATCCCGTGGTCAAACGCTACAGGGTTAGGCGGGACGGGGGCCCTGGGGGGGGTAGCAATGCCACCCGAGCGTCGCACCGGGCCCCCATAATTGCGGGGTGGTGTGGTGGCATGCCGAAGAGGCGGCACGCGTCTCCGGGGGGTGCCCCCCCTCACGAACGGCGATGACATGGTAGTAGACGTTCTGCGGTAACGATGCGGCGTGAATATTATTAAATACTCGGAGCGCGATAAAATCATGAGTTTTTTACACGACGCAGGCACATGTGCTGTAGGACTGATGGTAAGTTTTCATAATTGTTCGTGATGGAGTAGTATCTGAGAAATTCCGTCTATGCGTATTGCTCTGCGCGTGTCTATGACTGTGGCCGGCGGCCTCCGGGGGCTAGCATGCCGCCAAATCTTGAGTAGGCGGCCTCTCACAAGTCTGGAAGTGTTGTGGCGGGTGCAAACGCCCGACACGCGTCTCCAGGGTGTGCCCCCTCACGGACGGCGCCGCCGCCGGCACCTGGAGGGGGGAAACGGACGCGTGGTCTACACGGAGGGGATCTTGCTGTGGGTCTGGCCCGAAGTTGCTCCAAAGTGTTCCTATGGGCTGACCTACCACAACCGGGTGGATAGGTCCACTGCTCAAAGCCCGTCCGTGCAAAGTCAAAGGGGTAGATCCCGTGGTCAAACGATACAGGGTTAGGCGGGACGGGGGCCCTGGGGGGTAGCAATGCCACCCGAGCGTCGCACCGGGCCCCGATACATGCGGGGTGGTGTGGTGGCATGTCCGAAGAGGCGGCACGCGTCTCCGGGGGGTGCCCCCCTCACGAACGGCGATGACACGGTAGTAGACGTTCTGCGGTAACGATGCGGCGTGAATATTCTTAAATACTCGGAGCGCGATAAAATCATGAGTTTTTTACACGACGCGGGCACATGTGTTGTAGGAGTGATGGTAATTTTTCATAATTCTTCGTGATGGAGTAGTATCTAAACAATTCCCTCTATGCGGATTGCTCTTCGCGTGTCTATGACTGTGGCCGGCGGCCTCCGGGGGCTAGCATGCCGCCAAATCTTGCGTAGGCGGCCTCTCACAACTCTGGAAGAGTTGTGGCGGGTGCAAACACCCGGCACGCGTCTCCGGGGTGTGCCCCCCCTCACGGACGGCGCCGCCGCCGGCACCTGGAGGGGGGAAACGGACGCGTCGGGTCTACACGGAGGGGATCTTGCTGTGGGTCTGGCCCGGATGTTGCTCCAAAGTGTTCCTATGGGCTGACCTACCACAACCGGGTGGATAGGTCCACTGCTCAAAGCCCGTCCGTGCAAAGTTAAAGGGCTAGATCCCGTGGTCAAACGCTACAGGGTTAGGCGGGACGGGGGCCCTGGGGGGGGTAGCAATGCCACCCGAGCGTCGCACCGGGCCCCCATAATTGCGGGGTGGTGTGGTGGCATGCCGAAGAGGCGGCACGCGTCTCCGGGGGGTGCCCCCCCTCACGAACGGCGATGACATGGTAGTAGACGTTCTGCGGTAACGATGCGGCGTGAATATTATTAAATACTCGGAGCGCGATAAAATCATGAGTTTTTTACACGACGCAGGCACATGTGCTGTAGGACTGATGGTAAGTTTTCATAATTGTTCGTGATGGAGTAGTATCTGAGAAATTCCGTCTATGCGTATTGCTCTGCGCGTGTCTATGACTGTGGCCGGCGGCCTCCGGGGGCTAGCATGCCGCCAAATCTTGAGTAGGCGGCCTCTCACAAGTCTGGAAGTGTTGTGGCGGGTGCAAACGCCCGACACGCGTCTCCAGGGTGTGCCCCCTCACGGACGGCGCCGCCGCCGGCACCTGGAGGGGGGAAACGGACGCGTGGTCTACACGGAGGGGATCTTGCTGTGGGTCTGGCCCGAAGTTGCTCCAAAGTGTTCCTATGGGCTGACCTACCACAACCGGGTGGATAGGTCCACTGCTCAAAGCCCGTCCGTGCAAAGTTTAAGGGCTAGATCCCGTGGTCAAACGCTACAGGGTTAGGCGGGACGGGGGCCCTGGGGGGGTAGCAATGCCACCCGAGCGTCGCACCGGGCCCCCATACTTGCGGGGTGGTGTGGTGGCATGCCGAAGAGGCGGCACGCGTCTCCGGGGGGTGCCCCCCCTCACGAACGGCGATGACACGGTAGTAGACGTTCTGCGGTAACGATGCGGCGTGAATATTATTAAATACTCGGAGCGCGATAAAATCATGAGTTTTTTACACGACGCGGGCACATGTGCTGTAGGACTGATGGTAAGTTTTCATAATTGTTCGTGATGGAGTAGTATCTGAGAAATTCCGTCTATGCGGATTGCTCTGCGCGTGTCTATGACTGTGGCCGGCGGCCTCCGGGGGCTAGCATGCCGCCAAATCTTGCGTAGGCGGCCTCTCACAAGTCTGGAAGTGTTGTGGCGGGTGCAAACGCCCGTCACGCGTCTCCAGGGTGTGCCCCCTCACGGACGGCGCCGCCGCCGGCACATGGAGGGGGGAAACGGACGCGTGGTCTACACGGAGGGGATCTTGCTGTGGGTCTGGCCCGGAAGTTGCTCCAAAGTGTTCCTATGGGCTGACCTACCACAACCGGGTGGATAGGTCCACTGCTCAAAGCCCGTCCGTGCAAAGTCAAAGGGCTAGATCCCGTGGTCAAACGCTACAGGGTTAGGCGGGACGGGGGCCCTGGGGGGTAGCAATGCCACCCGAGCGTCGCACCGGGCCCCCATACATGCGGGGTGGTGTGGTGGCATGTCCGAAGAGGCGGCACGCTTCTCCGGGGGGTGCGCCCCTCACGAACGGCGATGACACGGTAGTAGACGTTCTGCGGTAACGATGCGGCGTGAATATTATTAAATACTCGGAGCGCGATAAAATCATTAGTTTTTTACACGACGCGGGCACATGTGTTGTAGGACTCATGGTAAGTTTTCATAATTGTTCGTGATGGAGTAGTATCTGAACAATTCCCTCTATGCGGATTGCTCTTCGCGTGTCTACGACTGTGGCCGGCGGCCTCGGGGGCTAGCATGCCGCCAAATCTTGCGAAGGCGGCCTCTCACAAGTCTGGAAGTGTTGTGGCGGGTGCAAACGCCTGGCACGCGTCTCCGGGGTGTGCCCCCCTCACGGACGGCGCCGGCGCCGGCACCTGGAGGGGGGAAACTGACGCGTCTGGTCTACACGGAGGGGATCTTGCTGTGGGTCTGGCCCGGATGTTGCTCCAAAGTGTTCCTATGGGCTGTCCTGCCACAACCGGGTGGATAGGTCCACTCCTCAAAGCCCGTCTGTGCAAAGTCAAAGGGCTAGATCCCGTGGTCAAACGCTACAGGGTTAGGCGGGACGGGTGCCCTGGGGGGTAGCAATGCCACCCGAGCGTCGCACCGGGCCCCCATACATGCGAGGTGGTGTGGTGGCATGTCCGAAGAGGCGGCACGTGTCTCCGGGGGGTGCCCCCCCTCACGAACGGCGATGACACAGTAGTAGACGTTCTGCGGTAACGATGCGGCATGAATATTATTAAATACTCGGAGCGCGATAAAATCATGATTTTTTTACACGACGCGGGCACATGTGCTGTAGGACTGATGGTAATTTTTCATAATTGTTCGTGATGGAGTAGTATCTGTACAATTCCCTCTATGCGGATTGCTCTTCGCGTGTCTACGACTGTGGCCGGCGGCCTCCGGGGGCTAGCATGCCGCCAAATATTGCGTAGGCGGCCTCTCACAAGTCTGGAAGTGTTGTGGCGGGTGCAAACGCCCGGCACGCGTCTCCGGGGTGTGCCCCCCCTCACGGACGGCGAGGCCGCCGGCACGTGGAGGGGGGAAACGGACGCGTCGGGTCTACACGGAGGGGATCTTGCTGTGGGTCTGGCCCGGATGTTGCTCCAAAGTGTTCCTATGGGCTGACCTACCACAACCGGGTGGATAGGTCCACTGCTCAAAGCCCGTCCGTGAAAAGTCAAAGGGCTAGATCCCGTGGTCAAACGCTACAGGGTTAGGCGGGACGGGGGCCCTGGGGGGTAGCAATGCCACCCGAGCGTCGCATCGGGCCCCCATACATGCGGGGTGGTGTGGTGGCATGTCCGAAGAGGCGGCACGCGTCTCCGGGGGGTGCCCCCCCTCACGAACGGCGATGACACGGTAGTAGACGTTCTGCGGTAACGATGCGGCGTGAATATTATTAAATACTCGGAGCGCGATAAAATCATGAGTTTTTTACACGACGCGGGCACATGTGCTGTAGGACTGATGGTAAGTTTTCATAATTGTTCGTGATGGAGTAGTATCTGAGAAATTCCGTCTATGCGGATTGCTCTGCGCGTGTCTATGACTGTGGCCGGCGGCCTCCGGGGGCTAGCATGCCGCCAAATCTTGCATAGGCAGCCTCTCACAAGTCTGGAAGTGTTGTGGCGGGTGCAAACGCCCGACACGCGTCTCCAGGGTGTGCCCCCTCACGGACGGCGCCGCCGCCGGCACCTGGAGGGGGGAAACGGACGCGTGGTCTACACGGAGGGGATCTTGCTGTGGGTCTGGCCCGGAAGTTGCTCCAAAGTGTTCCTATGGGCTGACCTACCACAACCGGGTGGATAGGTCCACTACTCAAAGCCCGTCCGTGCAAAGTCAAAGGGCTAGATCCCGTGGTCAAACGCTACAGGGTTAGGCGGGACGGGGGCCCTGGGGGGTAGCAATGCCACCCGAGCGTCGCACCGGGCCCCCATACATGCGGGGTGGTGTGGTGGCATGTCCGAAGAGGCGACACGCTTCTCCGGGGGGTGCCCCCCTCACGAACGGCGATGACACGGTAGTAGACGTTCTGCGGTAACGATGCGGCGTGAATATTATTAAATACTCGGAGCGCGATAAAATCATTAGTCTTTTACACGACGCGGGCACATGTGTTGTAGGACTGATGGTAAGTTTTCATAATTGTTCGTGATGGAGTAGTATCTGAACAATTCCCTCTATGCGGATTGCTCTTCGCGTGTCTACGACTGTGGCCGGCGGCCTCCGGGGGCTAGCATGCCGCCAAATCTTGCGAAGGCGGCCTCTCACAAGTCTGGAAGTGTTGTGGCGGGTGCAAACGCCTGGCACGCGTCTCCGGGGTGTGCCCCCCTCACGGACGGCGCCGGCGCCGGCACCTGGAGGGGGGAAACTGACGCGTCTGGTCTACACGGAGGGGATCTTGCTGTGGGTCTGGCCCGGATGTTGCTCCAAAGTGTTCCTATGGGCTGTCCTGCCACAACCGGGTGGATAGGTCCACTCCTCAAAGCCCGTCTGTGCAAAGTCAAAGGGCTAGATCCCGTTGTCAAACGCTACAGGGTTAGGCGGGACGGGTGCCCTGGGGGGTAGCAATGCCACCCGAGCGTCGCACCGGGCCCCCATACATGCGGGGTGGTGTGGTGGCATGTCCGAAGAGGCGGCACGTGTCTCCGGGGGGTGCCCCCCCCCCTCACGAACGGCGATGACACAGTAGTAGACGTTCCGCGGTAACGATGCGGCGTGAATATTATTAAATACTCGGAGCGCGATAAAATCATGATTTTTTTACACGACGTGGGCACATGTGCTGTAGGACTGATGGTAATTTTTCATAATTGTTCGTGATGGAGTAGTATCTGTACAATTCCCTCTATGCGGATTGCTCTTCGCGTGTCTACGACTGTGGCCGGCGGCCTCCGGGGGCTAGCATGCCGCCAAAGCTTGCGTAGGCGGCCTCTCACAAGTCTGGAAGAGTTGTGGCGGGTGCAAACGCCCGGCACGCGTCTCCGGGGTGTGCCCCCCTCATGGACGGCGCCGCCGCCGGCACCTGGAGGGGGGAAACGGACGCGTCTGGTCTACACGGAGGGGATCTTGCTGTGGGTCTGGCCCGGATGTTCCTCCAAAGTGTTCCTATGGGCTGACCTACCACAACCGGGTGGATAGGTCCACTGCTCAAAGCCCGTCCGTGCAAAGTCAAAGGGCTAGATCCCGTGGTCAAACGCTACAGGGTTAGGCGGGACGGGGGCCCTGGGGGGGTAGCAATGCCACCCGAGCGTCGCACCGGGCCCCCATACATGCGGGGTGGTGTGGTGGCATGTCCGAAGAGGCGGCACGCGTCTCCGGGGGGTGCCCCCCCTCACGAACGGCGATGACACGGTAGTAGACGTTCTGCGGTAACGATGCGGCGTGAATATTCTTAAATACTCGGAGCGCGATAAAATCATGAGTTTTTTACACGACGCGGGCACATGTGCTGTAGGACTGATGGTAATTTTTCATAATTGTTCGTGATGGAGTAGTATCTGAACAATTCCCTCTATGCGGATTGCTCTTCGCGTGTCTATGACTGTGGCCGGCGGCCTCCGGGGGCTAGCATGCCGCCAAATCTTGCGTAGGCGGCCTCTCACAACTCTGGAAGTGTTGTGGCGGGTGCAAACGCCCGGCACGCGTCTCCGGGGTGTGCCCCCCCTCACGGACGGCGCCGCCGCCGGCACCTGGAGGGGGGAAACGGACGCGTCGGGTCTACACGGCGGGGACCTTGCTGTGGGTCTGGCCCGGATGTTGCTCCAAAGTGTTCCTATGGGCTGACCTACCACAACCGGGTGGATAGGTCCACTGCTCAAAGCCCGTCCGTGCAAAGTTAAAGGGCTAGATCCCGTGGTCAAACGCTACAGGGTTAGGCGGGACGGGGGCCCTGGGGGGGTAGCAATGCCACCCGAGCGTCGCACCGGGCCCCCATACTTGCGGGGTGGTGTGGTGGCATGCCGAAGAGGCGGCACGCGTCTCCGGGGGGTGCCCCCCTGTAACGCCCACGATGCGGCTATATCTCCCACGTGTCGAGGCACGACTTAGAGGCATAACCGCATAGTGGTTTTGTCGCAAGAAGGGTCATCTTCACACAATCCCATGTAATGAACAAGAATGGGATAAAGAGTTGGCTTACAATCGCCACTTCACACAATACATAAATATCATTCATACATCATCTAAAATACAACCATATAGACCGACTACGGTCAAAATCCAGATGAAAACAAGACAACCCCAAATGCTAGATCCCCGATCGTCCCAACTGGGCTCCACTACTGATCATCAGGAAAAGACACATAGTAACGACCACGTTCCTCGTCGAACTCCCACTTGAGATCGACGCCATCATCTGCACTGGCATCGTCGGCACCTGCAACTGGTGTTGGAAGTATCTGTGAGTCACGGGGACTCAGCAATCTCACACCCGCGAGATCAAGACTATTTAAGCTTATAGGACAAAGAGGTGCAAAGAGGTGGAGCTGCAGCGGCAAAAGCATATATAGTGGCTAACTTGCGCAAAAGAGAGCGAGAAGAGAAGCAATGGAGCGGACGTCATCTAGCAATGACCAAGAAGAGGTCCTGAACACCTACTTACGTCATACATAACACAGACCGTGTTCACTTCCCGGACTCCGCCGAGAAGAGACCATCACGGCTACACACGCACTTGGTGTATTTTAATTGGGTCAAGTGACAAGTTATCTACAACCGGACATTAACAAATTCCCATCTGCCTCATAACCGCGGGCACGGCTTTCGAAAGATAATACCCTGCAGGGGTGTCCCAACTTAGCCCATCATAAGCTCTCACGGTCAACGAAGGATAAACCTTCTCCCGGAAAGACCCGATCAGTCTCGGAATCCCGGTTTACAAGACATCTCGACAATGGTAAAACAAGACCAGCAAAGCCTCCCGAATGTGCCGACAAATCCCGATAGGAGCTGCACATATCTCGTTCTCAGGGCACACCGGATTGTCCAAGCTTCCGATAGGCCAGACCAGAGTTGCCCCTGGTGGCCACCGGCGACTGACAGTTTGGACCAATACTCAGAGGAGCACTGGCCCGGGGGTTTAAAATAAAGATGACCCTCGGGCTCTAGAAAACCCGGGGGAAAAGGTATAGGTCGCAAATGGTAAAACCAAGGTTGGGCCTTGCTGGAGGAGTTTTATTCAAGGCGAACTATCAAGGGGGTCCCATAAATCACCCGACCGTGTAAGGAACGCAAACTCAAGGAACATAATCCCGGTATAACAGTAACTAGGGCGGCAAGAGTGGAACAAAACACCAGGCCTAAGGCCGAGCCTTCCACCCTTTACCAAAATATATAGATGCATTAATTAAATAATAGATATTGTGATATCCCAACATATCCATGTTCCGACATGGAACAGACTTCAACTTCACCTGCAACTAGCAACGCTATAAGAGGGGCTGAGCAAAAGCGGTAACATAGCCAAACAACGGTTTGCTAGGAAAAGATGGTTAGGGGCTGACATGGCTGAAATAGGAGACATGATATAGCAAGAGATAGGTAGCGAGCATGGCAATAGAGCGAACAACTAGCATAGCAAAGATAGAAGTGATTTCGAGGGGTGGTCATCTTGCCTGCAAGATTCTCAGAGTTGTCGAAAGCTTGATCCTCGTAAGCGTACTCGACAGGTTCCTCGTTCACGAACTCGTCTCCCGGCTCTACCCAAAACAAGAACACAAACAAACGGAACCACAATCAACAACGAGAAATGCGCAAGCAACATGATGCAAAACATGTATGATATGCAAGATATGATATGCGATGCATATGCGTGCTCCGGAAGGAAAATAATGAACATGGCAGTAACTTGGCAAACCAAGCATGCACTGGAAAGATGAGATGATTTCGGTCAAAATCGATATAAAAATCACCGGAATCGGATGCACGGTTTGCAAATGGCGAGCAAAACAAGAATGACACTAATCTGCGATAAACAGCAAGATAGCACTTAAAATGCAACAAGTAGCAATGCTACAGCACCCCAACATAGCAACAAAGCACATGGCAGTAATCTACAGGAGATGCTTGACAAAAGATGAACACTGAGCTACGGCTAGTTCACAACATATCAAGCTCAAACAAGCATGGCAAAAGTGCAAAAGATTACAGGTTCACAGACTTAGTGAAACTGGACATGGCAGAAATCAGCACCAGGTAACAATGTTCAGAGCACGAAATCAACGTGCTACAGGAACTTAACGTAGCAAAACAAGGCATGGTAGTGTTCTACTAAAAGCACATAACAAAAGTCCCTTACTGACCATAAGCCAAAAAGGACCAGAAGATATGATGGCAAGCATGTAAACATAGCAAGTTTCGTTATCAGGTTTCAGACTTAGCAGAAAACAGAGCATGGCAGAAATATTAATATGTAGGCCTCTTTGAGAGCTTGATGCACTCACTACAGAGAAATGCATGACAAACCAAGCATACCTACAGCAAGATGGCATGTTTGTGAAGCTATCCATGGCAAGAACAATTGCATAGCATGTATGGATAAACTACAATAAGCTTGGCAAAATTGCATATCATGTTAAGAATCTGCCAGAAATATTTTATAGCAAAAGTAGAGCAAGATTGAGTCATGCTATGGTACTCTAAAATTGCAAAAAATTGCAGGAATGGATCAATTACAACTATATCTACAAAACATCCTTACTGAACATATCCAAAATATGCATGGATCTCTCTGTAGCATCAAGTTTACATGGCAACAAAATTACAGCAGACAAGGACTTAGAGAAATCACTAAGTCCCTGAAATCAGAAATATTACGGGGCCTACTTTGCATGCTTGTGCTAGTCACCACATAGATCACAAAAATACATGGACTATACCACTGGAAAGATGGCATGGCATACTTCAAAACACATGTAGAGCTCATGCTCAAAAGATGCACAGAATAAATGATACAAAATGACAAATCTCCAAGTTCTGATAAGAACCAGAGAATAACAGCAACTAGCCCTCTTCCAACGAAGATTTGGGCATCAAGATGACCTCTAATGAACAGGATGCAATTGAACAAAATGAAGAGCATCACGAGACGAACAATTTGACATATTATATGCGCGAATCGGAGCTACATGCACAAAGTTACGGCATCGGGAACACAAGCACTCGCTGATAGAATTCTGGGACTTAGAAGAAATTAGAGGGGGATTTCGAGAAAAGTCAACGGGCACTGTACCGGCCCCGATCGGATCGGGCTCCCGACGGCGGCGCAGGGAGAGGAGGCGCGGCGGGCTGGGGAAGGCGCGGCCGGCGGAGGGCGGCGGGACCGGCCGGCGGAGGCGCGGCGGGGCCGGCGAGGGCGCAGCGGCGGGCCGGGATCCGGCGGGCGGCGCGGCGGCGGCCGGAGAGCTCGCGGCGGCGGAGGCGCGGGAGAGGCGGCGGCGGGCTCGGGCGGGCCCGCTGCGGGCTTCGCGGGCCGGCGGCGGGGCGGCTGGACGTGTCCGGCTCCGCCCGGACGTGTCCGGCGGCGGAGTGGGACGAGGGCTAGGGTTTAGTCTGCAAATGTATTTCGGGATGCCCACTCATTTATAGGTAGAGGGAGCTAGGAGACTCCAAATGAGGTGCGGTTTTCGCCCACACGATCGTGATCGAACGACCTAGAGCATGGAAGAGAGTTTGGTGGGCTTTGGGCTGGTTTTGGAGGGGTTTTTTGCTGGATACTCAAATGGACATAGCGGAGGCCCGGTTAACCGTTGGAGTACCAAACGACCTCCGAATGGAACGAAACTTGACCGGTAGTCTCCGGGTGGTATAATAAAACCGCTTGACAAGCCTCGGTCCATTCCGAGAAAGTTTGACACACGCACACGAAAGAAAACTAGAGGGGTGCACCGGAGGAGATAGGAGCGCCGGATTGGAAAACGGACAACGGGAAAAATGCTCGGATGCATGAGACGAACACGTATGCGAATGCAATGCACATGATGATATGATATAAAAATGCATGACATGACAAAATACAAAACGAAAGACAAAACCCAACAACGGAGGGAAAAACATATCACATAGCCGGAAATGGCAAGAGTCGGAGTTACAAATATGGCAAGTTACATGCGGGGTGTTACAACACTCCACCACTACGAGAGGATCTCGCCCCGAGATCTAGGACTGAAAGAACTCCGGATATTCGGAACGGAGATGGTCCTCACGTTCCCAGGTGGCTTCCCGGTCGGAATGGTGCGACCACCTCACTTTGAGGAATTTGATAGACTTGTTGCGAGTCTTGCGCTCAGTTTCTTCAAGAATAGCAACTGGGTGCTCATGATAAGACAAATCTTCTTGGAGGTCAATCTCTTCGAAGTCGATAGTGCGCTCAGGCGCCTTGAAGCACTTGCGGAGCTGCAACACGTGGAACACATCGTGCACGTTCGCGAAGTTGGAAGGAAGCTCAAGTTGATAGGCGAGGTCGCCTCTTTTGCCAATGATCTTGAAAGGACCCACGTATCTAGGGGCAAGCTTCCCTTTGATACCGAAACGACGAGTGCCTTTCATTGGAGAGACGCGGAGGTAGACATGGTCTCCGATCTCGAAAGCCAAATCACGATGCTTACTATCATAGTAGCTCTTCTGGCGCGATTGCGCGGCTTTGAGATTATCACGGATGACTTTACACATCTCTTCAGCTTCAGTGATTAAGTCATTGCCAAGAAGTTGGCGTTCACCAGTCTCTGACCAATTAAGAGGGGTACGGCACTTTCTGCCATAGAGAATCTCGAATGGGGCCTTGCCCGAACTCGCTTGGAAGCTGTTGTTGTAGGAGAATTCAGCATATGGAAGACAATCTTCCCATTTCATGCCAAAGGAAATGACACAAGCCCTGAGCATATCTTCAAGAATTTGGTTGACTCGCTCGACTTGGCCACTAGTTTGAGGATGAAAAGCTGTGCTGAAGCGAATGTTTGTGCCCATGGCCTTCTGGAAGGAGTCCCAGAACTTAGAGGTGAAGATGCTTCCACGATCTGAAGAAATCAATTGTGGAATGCCGTGCAAGGAGACAATTCTGGAGGTGTAGAGCTCTGCCAGCTGAGCTGCTGTGATGGATTCTTTGATTGGAAGGAAATGAGCCACTTTGGAGAGCTTGTCAATGACAACGAAGATAGCGTCATTTCCGCGCTTGGACTTGGGAAATCCAGTCACGAAGTCCATTTCGATATGATCAAACTTCCATTCCGGAATAGCAAGAGGTTGGAGGAGACCCGCTGGTCGTTGGTGTTCTGCTTTCACTCTTCGGCAGACATCACATTCATTCACGAATTGAGCAATTTCTCGCGTCATTCGAGTCCACCAATACGACTGCTTGAGGTCATGATACATCTTCGTACTTCCAGGATGAATGGAAAGGAGAGAATTGTGCGCCTCGTTCATTATGACTTTCCTTAGATCACCTTTCGGAACCACAATCCGGTCCTCGAAGAACAAAGTGTCTCTGTCATCAATGCGATAGCACTTGTATTTGGAAAGACCCTTGTCGATACCACGTTTCACCTTCTTCACCATGGCATCAAGTAGTTGTGCCTCACGAATTTGATCTTCCAAAGTAGGAGATACTATGAGGTTGGCAAGAAAGCCTTGAGGAACAACTTGGAGATTGAGCTTGCGGAAAGCTTCACAAAGATCCGGTTGGGAAGGCTTGAGAATTAAGCTGTTGCAATAAGCTTTCCTGCTTAAAGCATCTGCAATGACATTAGCCTTGCCTGGAGTATATTCGATACTCGGATTGTACTCTTGAATCATTTCGACCCATCGAGTCTGCCTGAGGTTGAGGTTGGGCTGAGTGAAGATATACTTGAGACTCTTGTGATCAGTGAAAATGTCCACTTGTCTTCCCAACAAGAGATGTCTCCACGTAACCAAAGCATGGACAACTGCCGCCAACTCAAGATCGTGAGTGGGGTAGTTCTTCTCGTTGGGCTTCAACTGCCGAGAGGTATAAGCCACAACTTTCTTCTCTTGCATTAATACAGCACCGAGACCTTGGAGAGAAGCATCACAGAAGACTTCATACGGCTTGGATTCATCAGGAGGAGTCAAGACAGGAGCTGTGACTAGTTTTTGTTTGAGAGTGTTGAAAGCAACGTCACACTCAGGAGACCAGACATATTTCACATGCTTCTGTAGGAGGTTGGAAAGAGGCTTTGCAATCTTGGAAAAATTCTCAACGAATCTTCGGCAATAGCTTGCAAGACCCAGAAAACTGCGGAGCTGCTTGACATTTTGAGGAGGTTCCCAATCCAGAACTGCGGACACCTTCTCGGGGTTAACAGCGATGCCTTTGGCAGAGATGATGTGACCAAGGAAAAGAACTTCATCAAGCCAAAACTCACATTTGGAAAACTTCGCATAGAATTGATACTCTCTGAGCTTGTCGAGCACCAATCGCAAATGTTTGGCATGATCCTGCTTATTCTTGGAGAAGACCAAGATATCATCGAGATACACCAGAACGAATTCATTGGTAAAGGGGTTGAAGATGAAATTCATCATCCGAGAGAACACCGGAGGAGCATTGACAAGGCCGAAAGACACGACAGTATATTCATAGGAACCAAAGCTCGTTCTGAATGCTGTCTTGGGAATATCTTCTTCACGAATGCGAATCTGATGATAACCCATACGAAGGTCAAGCTTCGAGAATACTTTAGCGCCTTTGAGTTGCTCAAATAGCTCATTGATGTTGGGAAGTGGATACTTGTTCTTGATTGTCTTCTTGTTCAATGGACGGTAGTCGACACAAAGTCGGTCCGTGCCATCCTTCTTCTTGACAAAAAGAACACCACAACCCCATGGAGAAGAACTCGGTCTGATCAAACCCAGACGTTCTTGTTCATCGAGCTGCTTCTTCAATTCCTTCAGCTCGTTTGGTCCAAGCTTGTATGGACGCTTGCAAACGGGTACAGTACCAGGCTCTAGATCGATAACGAACTCAACTGGCCGGTGCGGAGGCATACCCGGAAGCTCTTCTGGAAAGACATCTTGATACTCGCAAACGACTGGAATTTGAGAGATGGCATCCAATTCGCCCTTCTCATTGAGAGAGAAAAACCGAATGGTTTCATTACGAGCGGCAAAAACAATCACATCCTCAGACGAGTGTGTCAATTGAATTTCCCTGGCAGCACAATCAAGTTGAGCCTTGTGCTTAGAAAGCCAGTCCATCCCGAGAATAAGATCAATATCCGAGTCACCAAGAACAATTGGAGAAGACTGGAATGCATAATCGCCCAACTTGATGGTAACATTCGGAACCATGGAACTTGCATTCATGCATTTGCCTGGAGAGACAACTGCTAACGGCCTAGGCAATCCTTGGAAAAGCAATTCATGCTTGGATGCAAAAGGTCTTGATATGAAAGAAAGAGATGCACCAGTATCAAAAAGAACTTTAGCAGGAATATCGTTAACAGGAAGATTACCCATTATCACATCAGTAGATTCCTCCGCTTGAGCTGCATTCATCATGTTCACCTTTGCAAACTTTGGATTATGCTTGACCACTGCATTGCTGGAAGATCTGACAGGAGGAGGAGGAGGAAGACGCCTCTGGTTGAAGCACTTGTTAGCATAGTGGCCTTTCTGCTGACATTTTTTGCAAGTCACCTCTGAGAGTGGACGGTGATAAGGAGCATTGGACTTGGGAGCTTGATTCTGAGACTTGTTCTGATAGCCAGAGTTGGAAGAGTTTGAAGAACCATGGCCACCTTTGTTCTTCTGCTGGTAAGGCTGACGAAACGGAGGAGGAGGAGGCAACCAGAACTTCTGTTGCTTAGCTGTCACAAGTGAGGAAGAAGAAGACTGAACTGCGTCCCTGACTCTCTTCTTAGAAGCCTCACACTTGAGCTGAGCAGCCTCTTGCTTCAGTGCCATATTGTAGAATTGATCAAACTGAGTAGGCTCAACAAGAACGAGAGCTAACTGCAGGTCCTCTTTAAGACCACCTCGGAAGTGATAGATCATGCTCTTCTCATCAGGAACGTCTTGTTTAGCGAAGCGAGCAAGTTTCTGAAACTGAATGTTGTATTGATACACAGACATGTTTCCTTGCTTGAGATTGCGGAACTCCTCACGCTTGCTCTCAACAACACTTTGTGGAATGTGGTGCGCTTTGAAGTCCCGACAGAAGTCAGTCCAAGTAATCACACGACCTCCTCTGGAATCTTTGTATTGTTGAAACCAATCCGCAGCTTGGTCCTTGAGCTGGAAAGAAGCGAACTTGACAAAGTCCTCAGGCCTGACATTGCTACATTCAAAATGCTTGTTGATGTCCACGAGCCAATCATCGGCATCCGTGGCCTCGGCACAATAGCTGAAAGACTTGGGCTGATTTGCGAGAAACTGGTTAAGAGTGGCAAAGTGAAACTGATTGTTGCCTTGACCTTGATTGCCTTGCCCTTGAGTACGTTCTTGCAAGAGTTGCAGAATCATTTGAGCATTGGCGTTGGTGGCTGCCATGATTGATTGCCATGCCTCCGGAGGTGGAGGTGGTGGCGGAGGGTTCGCTTGACTCCCTTCATTGCGATCCGGATTCTGACGCGTTGGCGGAGCCATCCTGAAGAGGGTGACATCCGTTAGCATCTTGATAGACAAAAGATAAGTAGAAACAAACGGATAGAAATAGCAACATATAGTCTTCACAATAACATTCGCACGAAGATGAACGAATGAGTTCTGTAGTAAACCAGCACACTTCCATAAGTTGAGAAGCCACTTGAAAAAGATATGGAATGAACATCTGAATTCGAAGCAACTCGAATACCAAAACACAAAATAAAACAAAGTATTGGCTTGCAGAATAAGCCGGAACAAACATATGATAGATATTTCGTCCGAAGTTTTCGTGGTGGGGCCCACACGGGCTCAATCGTACAGCACCATCATGTACAAGGCTGTGCACATGACATCCGAAGCGTCCCCGAGTCGGCAAGGCCATGGACTCTTTAAGACACAACGAGACCACTGTAAAATCAACCGTATACAGGCGGACCACTAGACGTCGAACCCCAATCTCATATCATGCGTCTGTCGGAAAGAAATCCTAAGGCTACTTGAATTCCCACTTATAAACTCCCGAAACTTTCTGGTTATGCAATCTGGTGTAGGGGATACAGGGGACACAAATATATATCACCCAAACTAGCAATCCCTAGATCCAGCTGTATCCATCCGTCAACACATAACCAAGAAAACCTTCGGAAATCGTTTACCTCAACCTTCGAAAAACATCCGTTATACAAGTTATGGCAATACTCCCGAACTCCCGCCCCAGTACTGGGTGGCGTCGAGGTGATCTCACCAACCACTGCATAAAAGAGATTTCGATGTCGGCGAAACTCAGGTATTCCAGAACTGCAACGATAAAATTGTGACGACAACACCTCGGAGCTCAACTCCCCGGGACACTGCCACAACCCCTAAATGACAGGAGGCACCAAGAACAATGTTCTCGTCACAAATCGATCGGAACGATTCCAAGATACCCGCGTGATCCTAAAATTTTTTTAGTGAAATTTGAGGAGAGAATAGTCAAAACTTCTACGTCAGGAGACCTCACCAGAGCGACGAAGGGACTGAGGAGTAAAAATAATCCTACTCTCCGATATATATAATCCTAAAACTCAAAACATTTTTTTCTAGACTCAACAACGCCAGCGATTCGATCAAGCAGGGGGCTCCTAAGTCGGGGATGGCTCTGATTACCAACTTGTAACGCCCACGATGCGGCTATATCTCCCACGTGTCGAGGCACGACTTAGAGGCATAACCGCATAGTGGTTTTGTCGCAAGAAGGGTCATCTTCACACAATCCCATGTAATGAACAAGAATGGGATAAAGAGTTGGCTTACAATCGCCACTTCACACAATACATAAATATCATTCATACATCATCTAAAATACAACCATATAGACCGACTACGGTCAAAATCCAGATGAAAACAAGACAACCCCAAATGCTAGATCCCCGATCGTCCCAACTGGGCTCCACTACTGATCATCAGGAAAAGACACATAGTAACGACCACGTTCCTCGTCGAACTCCCACTTGAGATCGACGCCATCATCTGCACTGGCATCGTCGGCACCTGCAACTGGTGTTGGAAGTATCTGTGAGTCACGGGGACTCAGCAATCTCACACCCGCGAGATCAAGACTATTTAAGCTTATAGGACAAAGAGGTGCAAAGAGGTGGAGCTGCAGCGGCAAAAGCATATATAGTGGCTAACTTGCGCAAAAGAGAGCGAGAAGAGAAGCAATGGAGCGGACGTCATCTAGCAATGACCAAGAAGAGGTCCTGAACACCTACTTACGTCATACATAACACAGACCGTGTTCACTTCCCGGACTCCGCCGAGAAGAGACCATCACGGCTACACACGCACTTGGTGTATTTTAATTGGGTCAAGTGACAAGTTATCTACAACCGGACATTAACAAATTCCCATCTGCCTCATAACCGCGGGCACGGCTTTCGAAAGATAATACCCTGCAGGGGTGTCCCAACTTAGCCCATCATAAGCTCTCACGGTCAACGAAGGATAAACCTTCTCCCGGAAAGACCCGATCAGTCTCGGAATCCCGGTTTACAAGACATCTCGACAATGGTAAAACAAGACCAGCAAAGCCTCCCGAATGTGCCGACAAATCCCGATAGGAGCTGCACATATCTCGTTCTCAGGGCACACCGGATTGTCCAAGCTTCCGATAGGCCAGACCAGAGTTGCCCCTGGTGGCCACCGGCGACTGACAGTTTGGACCAATACTCAGAGGAGCACTGGCCCGGGGGTTTAAAATAAAGATGACCCTCGGGCTCTAGAAAACCCGGGGGAAAAGGTATAGGTCGCAAATGGTAAAACCAAGGTTGGGCCTTGCTGGAGGAGATTTATTCAAGGCGAACTATCAAGGGGGTCCCATAAATCACCCGACCGTGTAAGGAACGCAAACTCAAGGAACATAATCCCGGTATAACAGTAACTAGGGCGGCAAGAGTGGAACAAAACACCAGGCCTAAGGCCGAGCCTTCCACCCTTTACCAAAATATATAGATGCATTAATTAAATAATAGATATTGTGATATCCCAACATATCCATGTTCCGACATGGAACAGACTTCAACTTCACCTGCAACTAGCAACGCTATAAGAGGGGCTGAGCAAAAGCGGTAACATAGCCAAACAACGGTTTGCTAGGAAAAGATGGTTAGGGGCTGACATGGCTGAAATAGGAGACATGATATAGCAAGAGATAGGTAGCGAGCATGGCAATAGAGCGAACAACTAGCATAGCAAAGATAGAAGTGATTTCGAGGGGTGGTCATCTTGCCTGCAAGATTCTCAGAGTTGTCGAAAGCTTGATCCTCGTAAGCGTACTCGACAGGTTCCTCGTTCACGAACTCGTCTCCCGGCTCTACCCAAAACAAGAACACAAACAAACGGAACCACAATCAACAACGAGAAATGCGCAAGCAACATGATGCAAAACATGTATGATATGCAAGATATGATATGCGATGCATATGCGTGCTCCGGAAGGAAAATGATGAACATGGCAGTAACTTGGCAAACCAAGCATGCCACTGGAAAGATGAGATGATTTCGGTCGAAATCGATATAAAAATCACCGGAATCGGATGCACGGTTTGCAAATGGCGAGCAAAACAAGAATGACACTAATCTGCGATAAACAGCAAGATAGCACTTAAAATGCAACAAGTAGCAATGCTACAGCACCCCAACATAGCAACAAAGCACATGGCAGTAATCTACAGGAGATGCTTGACAAAAGATGAACACTGAGCTACGGCTAGTTCACAACATATCAAGCTCAAACAAGCATGGCAAAAGTGCAAAAGATTACAGGTTCACAGACTTAGTGAAACTGGACATGGCAGAAATCAGCACCAGGTAACAATGTTCAGAGCACGAAATCAACGTGCTACAGGAACTTAACGTAGCAAAACAAGGCATGGTAGTGTTCTACTAAAAGCACATAACAAAAGTCCCTTACTGACCATAAGCCAAAAAGGACCAGAAGATATGATGGCAAGCATGTAAACATAGCAAGTTTCGTTATCAGGTTTCAGACTTAGCAGAAAACAGAGCATGGCAGAAATATTAATATGTAGGCCTCTTTGAGAGCTTGATGCACTCACTACAGAGAAATGCATGACAAACCAAGCATACCTACAGCAAGATGGCATGTTTGTGAAGCTATCCATGGCAAGAACAATTGCATAGCATGTATGGATAAACTACAATAAGCTTGGCAAAATTGCATATCATGTTAAGAATCTGCCAGAAATATTTTATAGCAAAAGTAGAGCAAGATTGAGTCATGCTATGGTACTCTAAAATTGCAAAAAATTGCAGGAATGGATCAATTACAACTATATCTACAAAACATCCTTACTGAACATCTCCAAAATATGCATGGATCTCTCTGTAGCATCAAGTTTACATGGCAACAAAATTACAGCAGACAAGGACTTAGAGAAATCACTAAGTCCCTGAAATCAGAAATATTACGGGGCCTACTTTGCATGCTTGTGCTAGTCACCACATAGATCACAAAAATACATGGACTATACCACTGGAAAGATGGCATGGCATACTTCAAAACACATGTAGAGCTCATGCTCAAAAGATGCACAGAATAAATGATACAAAATGACAAATCTCCAAGTTCTGATAAGAACCAGAGAATAACAGCAACTAGCCCTCTTCCAACGAAGATTTGGGCATCAAGATGACCTCTAATGAACATGATGCAATTTAACAAAATGAAGAGCATCACGAGACGAACAATTTGACATATTATATGCGCGAATCGGGGCTACATGCACAAAGTTACGGCATCGGGAACACAAGCACTCGCTGATAGAATTCTGGGACTTAGATGAAATTAGAGGGGGATTTCGAGAAAAGTCAACGGGCACTGTACCGGCCCCGATCGGATCGGGCTCCCGACGGCGGCGCAGGGAGAGGAGGCGCGGCGGGCTGGGGAAGGCGCGGCCGGCGGCGGCCGGAGGGGCGGCCGGAGCGGCGCCGGCGGAGGGCGGCGGGACCGGCCGGCGGAGGCGCGGCGGGGCCGGCGAGGGCGCGGCGGCGGGCCGGGATCCGGCGGGCGGCGCGGCGGCGGCCGGAGAGCTCGCGGCGGCGGAGGCGCGGGAGAGGCGGCGGCAGGCTCGGGCGGGCCCGCTGCGGGCTTCGCGGGCCGGCGGCGGGGCGGCTGGACGTGTCCGGCTCCGCCCGGACGTGTCCGGCGGCGGAGCGGGACGAGGGCTAGGGTTTAGTCTGCAAATGTATTTCGGGATGCCCACTCATTTATAGGTAGAGGGAGCTAGGAGACTCCAAATGAGGTGCGGTTTTCGCCCACACGATCGTGATCGAACGACCTAGAGCATGGAAGAGAGTTTGGTGGGCTTTGGGCTGGTTTTGGAGGGGGTTTTTGCTGGATACTCAAATGGACATAGCGGAGGCCCGGTTAACCGTTGGAGTACCAAACGACCTCCGAATGGAACGAAACTTGACCGGTAGTCTCCGGGTGGTATAATAAAACCGCTTGACAAGCCTCGGTCCATTCCGAGAAAGTTTGACACACGCACACGAAAGAAAACTAGAGGGGTGCACCGGAGGAGATAGGAGCGCCGGATTGGAAAACGGACAACGGGAAAAATGCTCGGATGCATGAGACGAATACGTATGCGAATGCAATGCACATGATGATATGATATGAAAATGCATGACATGACAAAATACAAAACGAAAGACAAAACCCAACAACGGAGGGAAAAACATATCACATAGCCGGAAATGGCAAGAGTCGGAGTTACAAATATGGCAAGTTACATGCGGGGTGTTACACCCCCTCACGAACGGCGATGACACGGTAGTAGACGTTCTGCGGTAACGATGCGGCGTGAATATTATTAAATACTCAGAGCGCGATAAAATCATGAGTTTTTTACACGACGCGGGCACATGTGCTGTAGGACTGATGGTAAGTTTTCATAATTGTTCGTGATGGAGTAGTATCTGAGAAATTCCGTCTATGCGGATTGCTCTGCGCGTGTCTATGACTCTGGCCGGCGGCCTCCGGGGGCTAGCATGCCGCCAAATCTTGCGTAGGCGGCCTCTCACAAGTCTGGAAGTGTTGTGGCGGGTGCAAACGCCCGACACGCGTCTCCAGGGTGTGCCCCCTCACGGACGGCGCCGCCGCCGGCACCTGGAGGGGGGAAACGGACGCGTGGTCTACACGGAGGGGATCTTGCTGTGGGTCTGGCCCGGAAGTTGCTCCAAAGTGTTCCTATGGGCTGACCTACCACAACCGGGTGGATAGGTCCACTGCTCAAAGCCCGTCCGTGCAAAGTCAAAGGGCTAGATCCCGTGGTCAAACGCTACAGGGTTAGGCGGGACGGGGGCCCTGGGGGGTAGCAATGCCACCCGAGCGTCGCACCGGGCCCCCATACATGCGGGGTGGTGTGGTGGCATGTCCGAAGAGGCGGCACGCTTCTCCGGGGGGTGCCCCCCTCACGAACGGCGATGACACGGTAGTAGACGTTCTGCGGTAACGATGCGGCATGAATATTATTAAATACTCGGAGCGCGATAAAATCATTAGTTTTTTACACGACGCGGGCACATGTGCTGTAGGACTGATGGTAAGTTTTCATAATTGTTCGTGATGGAGTAGTATCTGAACAATTCCCTCTATGCGGATTGCTCTTCGCGTGTCTACGACTGTGGCCGGCGGCCTCCGGGGGCTAGCATGCCGCCAAATCTTGCGAAGGCGGCCTCTCACAAGTCTGGAAGTGTTGTGGCGGGTGCAAACGCCTGGCACGCGTCTCCGGGGTGTGCCCCCCTCACGGACGGCGCCGGCGCCGGCACCTGGAGGGGGGAAACTGACGCGTCTGGTCTACACGGAGGGGATCTTGCTGTGGGTCTGGCCCGGATGTTGCTCCAAAGTGTTCCTATGGGCTGTCCTGCCACAACCGGGTGGATAGGTCCACTCCTCAAAGCCCGTCTGTGCAAAGTCAAAGGGCTAGATCTCGTGGTCAAACGCTACAGGGTTAGGCGGGACGGGGGCCCTGGGGGGTAGCAATGCCACCCGAGCGTCGCACCGGGCCCCCATACATGCGGGGTGGTGTGGTGGCATGTCCGAAGAGGCGGCACGTGTCTCCGGGGGGTGCCCCCCCCTCACGAACGGCGATGACACAGTAGTAGACGTTCTGCGGTAACGATGCGGCGTGAATATTATTAAATACTCGGAGCGCGATAAAATCATGATTTTTTTACACGACGCGGGCATCTGTGCTGTAGGACTGATGGTAATTTTTCATAATTGTTCGTGATGGAGTAGTATCTGTACAATTCCCTCTATGCGGATTGCTCTTCGCGTGTCTACGACTGTGGCCGGCGGCCTCCGGGGGCTAGCATGCCGCCAAATCTTGCGTAGGCGGCCTCTCACAAGTCTGGAAGTGTAGTGGCGGGTGCAAACGCCCGGCACGCGTCTCCGGGGTGTGCCCCCCCTCACGGACGGCGCCGCCGCCGGCACCTGGAGGGGGGAAACGGACGCGTCGGGTCTACACGGAGGGGATCTTGCTGTGTGTCTGGCCCGGATGTTGCTCCAAAGTGTTCCTATGGGCTGACCTACCACAACCGGGTGGATAGGTCCACTGCTCAAAGCCCGTCCGTGAAAAGTCAAAGGGCTAGATCCCGTGGTCAAACGCTACAGGGTTAGGCGGGACGGGGGCCCTGGGGGTAGCAATGCCACCCGAGCGTCGCATCGGGCCCCCATACATGCGGGGTGGTGTGGTGGCATGTCCGAAGAGGCGGCACGCGTCTCCGGGGGGTGCCCCCCCTCACGAACGGCGATGACATGGTAGTAGACGATCTGCGGTAACGATGCGGCGTGAATATTATTAAATACTCGGAGCGCGATAAAATCATGAGTTTTTTACACGACGTGGGCACATGTGCTGTAGGACTGATGGTAATTTTCATAATTGTTCGTGATCGAGTAGTATCTGAACAATTCACTCTATGCGGATTGCTCTTCGCGTGTCTATGACTGTGGCCGGCGGCCTCCGGGGGCTAGCATGCCGCCAAATCTTGCGAAGGCGGCCTCTCACAAGTCTGGAAGTGTTGTGGCGGGTGCAAACGCCCGGCACGCGTCTCCGGGGTGTGCCCCCCCTCACGGACGGCGCCGCCGCCGGCACCTGGAGGGGGGAAACGGACGCGTCGGGTCTACACGGAGGGGATCTTGCTGTGGGTCTGGCCCGAATGTTGCTCCTAAGTGTTCCTATGGGCTGTCCTGCCACAACCGGGTGGATAGGTCCACTGCTCAAAGCCCGTTTGTGAAAAGTCAAAGGGCTAGATCCCGTGGTCAAACGCTACAGGGTTAGGCGGGACGGGAGCCCTGGGGGGTAGCAATGCCACCCGAGCGTCGCACCGGGCCCCCATACATGCGGGGTGGTGTGGTGGCATGTCCGAAGAGGCGGCACGCGTCTCCGGGGGGTGCCCCCCCTCACGAACGGCGATGACACGGTAGTAGACGTTCTGCGGTAACGATGCGGCGTGAATATTATTAAATACTCGGAGCACGATAAAATCATGAGTTTTTTACACGACGCGGGCACATGTGTTGTAGGACTGATGGTAATTTTTCATAATTGTTCGTGATGGAGTAGTATCTGAACAATTCCCTCTATGCGGATTGCTCTTCGCGTGTCTACGACTGTTGCCGGCGGCCTCCGGGGGCTAGCATGCCGCCAAATCTTGCGTAGGCGGCCTCTCACGAGTTTGGAAGAGTTGTGGCGGGTGCAAACGACCGGCACGTGTCTCCGCGGTGTGCCCCCCTCACGGATGGCGCCGCTGCCGATACCTGGAGGGGGGAAACGGACGCGTCTGGTCTACATGGAGGGGATCTTGCTGTGGGTTTGGCCCGGATGTTGCTCCAAAGTGTTCCTATGGGCTGACCTGCCACAACCGGGTGGATAGGTCCACTGCTCAAAGCCCGTCCGCGCAGAGTCCAAGGGCTAGATCCCGTGGTCAAACGCTACAGGGTTAGGCGGGACGGGGGCCCTGGGGGGTAGCAATGCCACCCGAGCATCGCACCGGGCCCCCATACATGCGGGGTGGTGTGGTGGCATGTCCGAAGAGGCGGCACGCGTCTCCGGGGGGTGCCCCCCCTCACGAACGGCGATGACACGGTAGTAGACGTTCTGCGGTAACGATGCGGCGTGAATATTATTAAATACTCGGAGCGCGATAAAATCATGAGTTTTTTACACGACGCGGGCACATGTGCTGTAGGACTGATGGTAATTTTCATAATTGTTCGTGATGGAGTAGTATCTGAACAATTCCCTCTATGCGGATTGCTCTTCGCGTGTCTATGACTGTGGCCGGCGGCCTCCGGGGGCTAGCATGCCGCCAAATCTTGCGTAGGCGGCCTCTCACAAGTCTAGAAGTGTTGTGGCGGGTGCAAACGCCCGACACGCGTCTCCATGGTGTGCCCCCTCACGGACGGCGCCGCCGCCGGCAGCTGGAGGGGGGAAACGGATGCTTGGTCTACACGGAGGGGATCTTGCTGTGGGTCTGGCCCGGAAGTTGCTCCAAAGTGTTCCTATGGGCTGACCTACCACAACCGGGTGGATAGGTCCACTGCTCAAAGCCCGTCCGTGCAAAGTCAAAAGGCTAGATCCCGTGGTCAAACGCTACAGGGTTAGGCGGGACGGGGGCCCTGGGGGGTAGCAATGCCACCCGAGCGTCGCACCGGGCCCCCATACATGCGGGGTGGTGTGGTGGCATGTCCGAAGAGGCGGCACGCGTCTCCGGGGGGTGCCCCCCTCACGAACGGCGATGACACGGTAGTAGACGTTCTGCGGTAACGATGCGGCGTGAATATTATTAAATACTCGGAGCGTGATAAAATCATGAGTTTTTTACACGACGCGGGCACATGTGCTGTAGGACTGATGGTAAGTTTTCATAATTGTTCGTGATGGAGTAGTATCTGAACAATTCCCTCTATGCGGATTGCTCTTCGCGTGTCTACGACTGTGGCCGGCGGCCTCCGGGGGCTAGCATGCCGCCAAATCTTGCGTAGGCGGCCTCTCACAAGTCTGGAAGTGTTGTGGCGGGTGCAAACGCCCGACACGCGTCTCCGGGGTGTGCCCCCTCACGGACGGCGCCGCCGCCGGCACCTGGAGGGGGGAAACGGACGCGTCTGGTCTACACGGAGGGGATCTTGCTGTGGGTCTGTCCCGGATGTTGCTCCAAAGTATTCCTATGGGCTGACCTACCACAACCGGGTGGATAGGTCCACTACTCAAAGCCCGTCCGTGCAAAGTCAATGGGCTAGATCCCGTGGTCAAACGCTACAGGGTTAGGAGGGAAGGGGGCCCTGGGGGATAGCAATGCCACCCGAGCGTCGCACCGAGCCCCCATACATGCGGGCTGGTGTGGTGGCATGTCCGAAGAGGCGGCACGCGTCTCCGGGGGGTGCCCCCCCTCACGAACGGCGATGACACGGTAGTAGACGTTCTGCGGTAACGATGCGGCGTGAATATTATTAAATACTCGGAGCGCGATAAAATCATGATTTTTTACACGACGCGGGCACATGTGCTGTAGGACTGATGGTAATTTTTCATAATTGTTCGTGATGGAGTAGTATCTGAACAATTCCCTCTATGCGGATTGCTCTTCGCGTGTCTACGACTGTGGCCGGCGGCCTCCGGGGGCTAGCATGCCGACAAATCTTGCGTAGGCGGCCTCTCACAAGTCTGGAAGTATTGTGGCGGGTGCAAACGCCCGGCACGCGTCTCCGGGGTGTGCCCCCCCTCACGGACGGCGCCGCCGCCGGCACCTGGAGGGGGGAAACGGACGCGTCGGGTCCACACGGAGGGGATCTTGCTGTGGGTCTGGCCCGGATGTTGCTCCAAAGTGTTCCTATGGGCTGACCTACCACAACCGGGTCGATAGGTCCCTGCTCAAAGCCCGTCCTTGAAAAGTCAAAGGGCTTGATCCCGTGGTCAAACGCTACAGGGTTAGGCGGGACGGGGGCCCTAGGGGGGTAGCAATGCCACCCGAGCGTCGCACCGGGCCCCCATACATGCGGGGTGGTGTGGTGGCATGTCCGAAGAGGCGGCACGCGTCTCCGGGGGGTGCCCCCCTCACGAACGGCGAGGACACGGTAGTAGACGTTCTGCGGTAACGATGCGGCGTGAATATTATTAAATACTCGGAGCACGATAAAATCATGAGTTTTTTACACGACGCGGGCACATGTGTTGTAGGACTGATGGTAATTTTTCATAATTGTTCGTGATGGAGTAGTATCTGAACAATTCCCTCTATGCGGATTGCTCTTCGCGTGTCTACGACTGTGGCCGGCGGCCTCCGGGGGCTAGCATGCCGCCAAATCTTGCGTAGGCGGCCTCTCACAAGTCTGGAAGAGTTGTGGCGGGTGCAAACGCCCGGCACGCGTCTCCGGGGTGTGCCCCCCTCACGGACGGCGCCGCTGCCGATACCTGGAGGGGGGAAACGGGCGCGTCTGGTCTACACGGAGGGGATCTTGTTGTGGGTTTGGCCCGGATGTTGCTCCAAAGTGTTCCTATGGGCTGACCTGCCACAACCGGGTGGATAGGTCCACTGCTCAAAGCTCGTCCGTGCAAAGTCCAAGGGCTAGATCCCGTGGTCAAACGCTATAGGGTTAGGCGGGACGGGGCCCTGGGGGGTAGCAATGCCACCCGAGCATCGCACCGGGCCCCCATACATGCGGGGTGGTGTGGTGGCATGTCCGAAGAGGAGGCACGCGTCTCCGGGGGGTGCCCCCCCCTCACGAACGGCGATGACACGGTAGTAGACGTTCTGCGGTAACGATGCGGCGTGAATATTATTAAATACTCGGAGCGCGATAAAATCATGAGTTTTTTACACGACGCGGGCACATGTGCTGTAGGACTGATGGTAATTTTCATAATTGTTCGTGATGGAGTAGTATCTGAACAATTCCCTCTATGCGGATTGCTCTTCGCGTGTCTACGACTGTGGCCGGCGGCCTCCGGGGGCTCGCATGCCGCCAAATCTTGCGTAGGCGGCCTCTCACAAGTCTGGAAGAGTTGTGGCGGGTGCAAACGCCCGGCACGCGTCTCCGGGGTGTGCCCCCCTCACGGACGGCGCCGCCGCCGGCACCCGGAGGGGGGAAATGGACGCGTCTGGTCTACACGGAGGGGATCTTGCTGTGGGTCTGGCCCGGATGTTGCTGCAAAGTGTTCCTATGGGCTGTCCTACCACAACCGAGTGGATAGGTCCACTACTCAAAGCCCGTCCGTGCAAAGTCAAAGGGCTAGATCCCGTGGTCAAACGCTACAGGGTTAGGCGGGACGGGGGACCTGGGGGGTAGCAATGCCACCCGAGCGTCGCACCGGGCCCCCATACATGCGGGGTGGTGTGGTGGCATGTCCGAAGAGGCGGCACGTGTCTCCGGGGGGTGCCCCCCCTCACGAACGGCTATCACACGCTAGTAGACGTTCTGCGGTAACGATGCGGCGTGAATATTATTAAATACTCGGAGCGCGATAAAATCATGATTTTTTACACGACGCGGGCACATGTGCTGTAGGATTGATGGTAATTTTTCATAATTGTTCGTGATGGAGTAGTATCTGAACAATTCCCTCTATGCGGATTGCTCTTCGCGTGTCTACGACTGTGGCCGGCGGCCTCCGGGGGCTAGCATGCCGACAAATCTTGCGTAGGCGGCCTCTCACAAGTCTGGAAGTGTTGTGGCGGGTGCAAACGCCCGGCACACGTCTCCGGGGTGTGCCCCCCCTCACGGACGGCGCCGCCGCCGGCACCTGGAGGGGGGAAACGGACGCGTCGGGTCTACACGGAGGGGATCTTGCTGTGGGTCTGGCCCGGATGTTGCTCCAAAGTGTTCCTATGGGCTGACCTACCACAACCGGGTGGATAGGTCCACTGCTCAAAGCCCCTCCGTGAAAAGTCAAAGGGCTAGATCCCGTGGTCAAACGCTACAGGGTTAGGCGGGACGGGGGCCCTGGGGGGGTAGCAATGCCACCCGAGCGTCGCACCGGGCCCCCATACATGCGGGGTGGTGTGGTGGCATGTCCGAAGAGGCGGCACGCGTCTCCGTTGGGTGCCCCCCCTCACGAACGGCGATGACACGGTAGTAGACGTTCTGCGGTAACGATGCGGCGTGAATATTATTAAATACTCGGAGCACGATAAAATCATGAGTTTTTTACACGACGCGGGCACATGTGTTGTAGGACTGATGGTAATTTTTCATAATTGTTCGTGATGGAGTAGTATCTGAACAATTCCCTCTATGCGGATTGCTCTTCGCGTGTCTACGACTGTTGCCGGCGGCCTCCGGGGGCTAGCATGCCGCCAAATCTTGCGTAGGCGGCCTCTCACAAGTCTGGAAGAGTTGTGGCGGGTGCAAACGCCCGGCACGTGTCTCCAGGGTGTGCCCCCCTCACGGACGGCGCCGCTGCCGATACCTGGAGGGGGGAAACGGACGCGTCTGGTCTACATGGAGGGGATCTTGCTGTGGGTTTGGCCCGGATGTTGCTCCAAAGTGTTCCTATGGGCTGACCTGCCACAACCGGGTGGATAGGTCCACTGCTCAAAGACCGTCCGTGCAAAGTCCAAGGGCTAGATCCCGTGGTCAAACGCTACAGGGTTAGGCGGGACGGGGGCCCTGGGGGGTAGCAATGCCACCCGAGCATCGCACCGGGCCCCCATACATGCGGGGTGGTGTGGTGGCATGTCCGAAGAGGCGGCACGCGTCTCCGGGGGGTGCCCCCCCTCACGAACGGCGATGACACGGTAGTAGACGTTCTGCGGTAACGATGCGGTGTGAATATTATTAAATACTCGGAGCGCGATAAAATCATGAGTTTTTTACACGACGCGGGCACATGTGCTGTAGGACTGATGGTAATTTTCATAATTGTTCGTGATGGAGTAGTATCTCAACAATTCCCTCTATGCGGATTGCTCTTCGCGTGTCTACGACTATGGCCGGCGGCCTCCGGGGGCTAGCATGCCGCCAAATCTTGCGTAGGCGGCCTCTCACAAGTCTGGAAGAGTTGTGGCGGGTGCAAACGCCCGGCACGCGTCTCCGGGGTGTGCCCCCCTCACGGACGGCGCCGCCGCCGGCACCCGGAGGGGGGAAACGGACGCGTCTTGTCTACACGGAGGGGATCTTGCTGTGGGTCTGGCCCGGATCTTGCTCCAAAGTGTTCCTATGGGCTGACCTACCACAACCGGGTGGATAGGTCCACTGCTCAAAGCCCGTCCGTGCAAAGTCAAAGGGCTAGATCCCGTGGTCAAACGCTACAGGGTTAGGCGGGACGGGGGACCTGGGGGGTAGCAATGCCACCCGAGCGTCGCACCGGGCCCCCATACATGCGGGGTGGTGTGGTGGCATGTCCGAAGAGGCGGCACGTGTCTCCGGGGGGTGCCCCCCCTCACGAACGGCTATCACACGCTAGTAGACGTTCTGCGGTAACGATGCGGCGTGAATATTATTAAATACTCGGAGCGCGATAAAATCTTGATTTTTTACACGACGCGGGCACATGTGCTGTAGGACTGATGGTAATTTTTCATAATTGTTCGTGATGGAGTAGTATCTGAACAATTCCCTCTATGCGGATTGCTCTTCGCGTGTCTACGACTGTTGCCGGCGGCCTCCAGGGGCTAGCATGCCGCCAAATCTTGCGTAGGCGGCCTCTCACAAGTCTGGAAGAGTTGTGGCGGGTGCAAACGCCCGGCACGTGTCTCCGGGGTGTGCCCCCCTCACGGACGGCGCCGCTGCCGATACCTGGAGGGGGGAAACGGACGCGTCTGGTCTACCTGGAGGGGATCTTGCTGTGGGTTTGGCCCGGATGTTGCTCCAAAGTGTTCCTATGGGCTGACCTGCCACAACCGGGTGGATAGGTCCACTGCTCAAAGCCCGTCCGTGCAAAGTCCAAGGGCTAGATCCCGTGGTCAAACGCTACAGGGTTAGGCGGGACGGGGGCCCTGGGGGGTAGCAAAGCCACCCGAGCATCGCACCGGGCCCCCATACATGCGGGGTGGTGTGGTGGCATGTCCGAAGAGGCGGCACGCGTCTCCGGGGGGTGCCCCCCCTCACGAACGGCGATGACACGGTAGTAGACGTTCTGCGGTAATGATGCGGCGTGAATATTATTAAATACTCGGAGCGCGATAAAATCATGAGTTTTCTACACGACGCGGGCACATGTGCTGTAGGACTGATGGTAATTTTCATAATTGTTCGTGATGGAGTAGTATCTGAACAATTCCCTCTATGCGGATTGCTCTTCGCGTGTCTACGACTGTGGCCGGCGGCCTCCGGGGGCTAGCATGCCGCCAAATCTTGCGTAGGCGGCCTCTCACAAGTCTGGAAGAGTTGTGGCGGGTGCAAACGCCCGGCACGCGTCTCCGGGGTGTGCCCCCCTCACGGACGGCGCCGCCGCCGGCACCCGGAGGGGGGAAACGGACGCGTCTGGTCTACACGGAGGGGATCTTGCTGTGGGTCTGGCCCGGATGTTGCTCCAAAGTGTTCCTATGGGCTGACCTACCACAACCGGGTGGATAGGTCCACTGCTCAAAGCCCGTCCGTGCAAAGTCAAACGGCTAGATCCCGTGGTCAAACGCTACAGGGTTAGGAGGGACGGGGGACCTGGGGGGTAGCAATGCCACCCGAGCGTCGCACCGGGCCCCCATACATGCGGGGTGGTGTGGTGGCATGTCCGAAGAGGCGGCACGTGTCTCCGGGGGGTGCCCCCCCTCACGAACGGCGATGACACGGTAGTAGACGTTCTGCGGTCACGATGCGGCGTGAATATTATTAAATACTCGGAGCGCGATAAAATCATGATTTTTTACACGACGCGGGCACATGTGCTGTAGGACTGATGGTAATTTTTCATAATTGTTCGTGATGGAGTAGTATCTGAACAATTCCCTCTGTGCGTATTGCTCTTCGCGTGTCTACGACTGTGGCCGGCGGCCTCCGGGGGCTAGCATGCCGACAAATCTTGCGTAGGCGGCCTCTCACAAGTCTGGAAGTGTTGTGGCGGGTGCAAACGCCCGGCACGCGTCACCGGGGTGTGCCCCCCCTCACGGACGGCGCCGCCGCCGGCACCTGGAGGGGGGAAACGGACGCGTCGGGTCTACACGGAGGGGATCTTGCTGTGGGTCTGGCCCGGATGTTGCTCCAATGTGTTCCTATGGGCTGACCTACCACAACCGGGTGGATCGGTCCTCTGCTCAAAGCCCGTCCGTGAAAAGTCAAAGGGCTAGATCCCGTGGTCAAACGCTACAGGGTTAGGCGGGACGGGGGCCCTGGGGGGGTAGCAATGCCACCCGAGCGTCGCACCGGGCCCCCATACAAGCGGGGTGGTGTGGTGGCCTGTCCGAAGAGGCGGCACGCGTCTCCGGGGGGTGCCCCCCCTCACGAACGGCGATGACACGGTAGTAGACGTTCTGCGGTAACGATGCGGCGTGAATATTATTAAATACTCAGAGCACGATAAAATCATGAGTTTTTTACACGACGCGGGCACATGTGTTGTAGGACTGATGGTAATTTTTCATAATTGTTCGTGATGGAGTAGTATCTGAACAATTCCCTCTATGCGGATTGCTCTTCGCGTGTCTACGACTGTTGCCGGCGGCCTCCGGGGGCTAGCATGCCGCCAAATCTTGCGTAGGCGGCCTCTCACAAGTCTGGAAGAGTTGTGGCGGGTGCAAACGCCCGGCACGTGTCTCCAGGGTGTGCCCCCCTCACGGACGGCGCCGCTGCCGATACCTGGAGGGGGGAAACGGACGCGTCTGGTCTACATGGAGGGGATCTTGCTGTGGGTTTGGCCCGGATGTTGCTCCAAAGTGTTCCTATGGGCTGACCTGCCACAACCGGGTGGATAGGTCCACTGCTCAAAGACCGTCCGTGCAAAGTCCGAGGGCTTGATCCCGTGGTCAAACGCTACAGGGTTAGGCGGGACGGGGGCCCTGGGGGGTAGCAATGGCACCCGAGCATCGCACCGGGCCCCCATACATGCGGGGTGGTGTGGTGGCATGTCCGAAGAGGCGGCACGCGTCTCCGGGGGGGTGCCCCCCCTCACGAACGGCTATCACACGCTAGTAGACGTTCTGTGGTAACGATGCGGCGTGAATATTATTAAATACTCGGAGCGCGATAAAATCTTGATTTTTTACACGACGCGGGCACATGTGCTGTAGGACTGATGGTAATTTTTCATAATTGTTCGTGATGGAGTAGTATCTGAACAATTCCCTCTATGCGGATTGCTCTTCGCGTGTCTACGACTGTTGCCGGCGGCCTCCAGGGGCTAGCATGCCGCCAAATCTTGCGTAGGCGGCCTCTCACAAGTCTGGAAGAGTTGTGGCGGGTGCAAACGCCCGGCACGTGTCTCCGGGGTGTGCCCCCCTCACGGACGGCGCCGCTGCCGATACCTGGAGGGGGGAAACGGACGCGTCTGGTCTACCTGGAGGGGATCTTGCTGTGGGTTTGGCCCGGATGTTGCTCCAAAGTGTTCCTATGGGCTGACCTGCCACAACCGGGTGGATAGGTCCACTGCTCAAAGCCCGTCCGTGCAAAGTCCAAGGGCTAGATCCCGTGGTCAAACGCTACAGGGTTAGGCGGGACGGGGGCCCTGGGGGGTAGCAAAGCCACCCGAGCATCGCACCGGGCTCCCATACATGCGGGGTGGTGTGGTGGCATGTCCGAAGAGGCGGCACGCGTCTCCGGGGGGTGCACCCCCTCACGAACGGCGATGACACGGTAGTAGACGTTCTGCGGTAATGATGCGGCGTGAATATTATTAAATACTCGGAGCGCGATAAAATCATGAGTTTTCTACACGACGCGGGCACATGTGCTGTAGGACTGATGGTAATTTTCATAATTGTTCGTGATGGAGTAGTATCTGAACAATTCCCTCTATGCGGATTGCTCTTCGCGTGTCTACGACTGTGGCCGGCGGCCTCCGGGGGCTAGCATGCCGCCAAATCTTGCGTAGGCGGCCTCTCACAAGTCTGGAAGAGTTGTGGCGGGTGCAAACGCCCGGCACGCGTCTCCGGGGTGTGCCCCCCTCACGGACGGCGCCGCCGCCGGCACCCGGAGGGGGGAAACGGACGCGTCTGGTCTACACGGAGGGGATCTTGCTGTGGGTCTGGCCCGGATGTTGCTCCAAAGTGTTCCTATGGGCTGACCTACCACAACCGGGTGGATAGGTCCACTGCTCAAAGCCCGTCCGTGCAAAGTCAAACGGCTAGATCCCGTGGTCAAACGCTACTGGGTTAGGCGGGACGGGGGACCTGGGGGGTAGCAATGCCACCCGAGCGTCGCACCGGGCCCCCATACATGCGGGGTGGTGTGGTGGCATGTCCGAAGAGGCGGCACGTGTCTCCGGGGGGTGCCCCCCCTCACGAACGGCGATGACACGGTAGTAGACGTTCTGCGGTCACGATGCGGCGTGAATATTATTAAATACTCGGAGCGCGATAAAATCATGATTTTTTACACGACGCGGGCACATGTGTTGTAGGACTGATGGTAATTTTTCATAATTGTTCGTGATGGAGTAGTATCTGAACAATTCCCTCTATGCGGATTGCTCTTCGCGTGTCTACGACTGTTGCCGGCGGGCTCCGGGGGCTAGCATGCCGCCAAATCTTGCGTAGGCGGCCTCTCACAAGTCTGGAAGAGTTGTGGCGGGTGCAAACGCCCGGCACGTGTCTCCAGGGTGTGCCCCCCTCACGGACGGCGCCGCTGCCGATACCTGGAGGGGGGAAACGGACGCGTCTGGTCTACATGGAGGGGATCTTGCTGTGGGTTTGGCCCGGATGTTGCTCCAAAGTGTTCCTATGGGCTGACCTGCCACAACCGGGTGGATAGGTCCACTGCTCAAAGACCGTCCGTGCAAAGTCCGAGGGCTAGATCCCGTGGTCAAACGCTACAGGGTTAGGCGGGACGGGGGCCCTGGGGGGTAGCAATGCCACCCGAGCATCGCACCGGGCCCCCATACATGCGGGGTGGTGTGGTGGCATGTCCGAAGAGTCGGCACGCGTCTCCGGGGGGTGCCCCCCCTCACGAACGGCGATGACACGGTAGTAGACGTTCTGCGGTAACGATGCGGCGTGAATATTATTAAATACTCGGAGCGCGATAAAATCATGAGTTTTTTACACGACGCGGGCACATGTGCTGTAGGACTGATGGTAATTTTCATAATTGTTCGTGATGGAGTAGTATCTGAACAATTCCCTCTATGCGGATTGCTCTTCGCGTGTCTACGATTGTGGCCGGCGGCCTCCGGGGGCTAGCATGCCGCCAAATCTTGCGTAGGCGGCCTCTCACAAGTCTGGAAGAGTTGTGGCGGGTGCAAACGCCCGGCACGCGTCTCCGGGGTGTGCCCCCCTCACGGACGGCGCCGCCGCCGGCACCCGGAGGGGGGAAATGGACGCGTCTGGTCTACACGGAGGGGATCTTGCTGTGGGTCTGGCCCGGATGTTGCTGCAAAGTGTTCCTATGGGCTGACCTACCACAACCGGGTGGATAGGTCCACTACTCAAAGCCCGTCCGTGCAAAGTCAAAGGGCTAGATCCCGTGGTCAAACGCTACAGGGTTAGGCGGGACGGGGGACCTGGGGGGTAGCAATGCCACCCGAGCGTCTCACCGGGCCCCCATACATGCGGGGTGGTGTGGTGGCATGTCCGAAGAGGCGGCACGTGTCTCCGGGGGGTGCCCCCCCTCACGAACGGCTATCACACGCTAGTAGACGTTCTGCGGTAACGATGCGGCGTGAATATTATTAAATACTCGGAGCGCGATAAAATCATGATTTTTTACACGACGCGGGCACATGTGCTGTAGGATTGATGGTAATTTTTCATAATTGTTCGTGATGGAGTAGTATCTGAACAATTCCCTCTATGCGGATTGCTCTTCGCGTGTCTACGACTGTGGCCGGCGGCCTCCGGGGGCTAGCATGCCGACAAATCTTGCGTAGGCGGCCTCTCACAAGTCTGGAAGTGTTGTGGCGGGTGCAAACGCCCGGCACACGTCTCCGGGGTGTGCCCCCCCTCACGGACGGCGCCGCCGCTGGCACCTGGAGGGGGGAAACGGACGCGTCGGGTCCACACGGAGGGGATCTTGCTGTGGGTCTGGCCCGGATGTTGCTCCAAAGTGTTCCTATGGGCTGACCTACCACAACCGGGTGGATAGGTCCACTGCTCAAAGCCCCTCCGTGAAAAGTCAAAGGGCTAGATCCCGTGGTCAAACGCTACAGGGTTAGGCGGGACGGGGGCCCTGGGGGGGGTAGCAATGCCACCCGAGCGTCGCACCGGGCCCCCATACATGCGGGGTGGTGTGGTGGCATGTCCGAAGAGGCGGCACGCGTCTCCGTTGGGTGCCCCCCTCACGAACGGCGATGACACGGTAGTAGACGTTCTGCGGTAACGATGCGGCGTGAATATTATTAAATACTCGGAGCACGATAAAATCATGAGTTTTTTACACGACACGGGCACATGTGTTGTAGGACTGATGGTAATTTTTCATAATTGTTCGTGATGGAGTAGTATCTGAACAATTCCCTCTATGCGGATTGCTCTTCGCGTGTCTACGACTGTTGCCGGCGGCCTCCGGGGGCTAGCATGCCGCCAAATCTTGCGTAGGCGGCCTCTCACAAGTCTGGAAGAGTTGTGGCGGGTGCAAACGCCCGGCACGTGTCTCCAGGGTGTGCCCCCCTCACGGACGGCGCCGCTGCCGATACCTGGAGGGGGGAAACGGATGCGTCTGGTCTACATGGAGGGGATCTTGCTGTGGGTTTGGCCCGGATGTTGCTCCAAAGTGTTCCTATGGGCTGACCTGCCACAACCGGGTGGATAGGTCCACTGCTCAAAGACCGTCCGTGCAAAGTCCAAGGGCTAGATCCCGTGGTCAAACGCTACAGGGTTAGGCGGGACGGGGGCCCTGGGGGGTAGCAATGCCACCCGAGCATCGCACCGGGCCCCCATACATGCGGGGTGGTGTGGTGGCATGTCCGAAGAGGCGGCACGCGTCTCCGGGGGGCACCCCCTCACGAACGGCGATGACACGGTAGTAGACGTTCTGCGGTAACGATGCGGCGTGAATATTATTAAATACTCGGAGCGCGATAAAATCATGATTTTTTACACGACGCGGGCACATGTGCTGTAGGATTGATGGTAATTTTTCATAATTGTTCGTGATGGAGTAGTATCTGAACAATTCCCTCTATGCGGATTGCTCTTCGCGTGTCTACGACTGTGGCCGACGGCCTCCGGGGGCTAGCATGCCGACAAATCTTGCGTAGGCGGCCTCTCACAAGTCTGGAAGTGTTGTGGCGGGTGCAAACGCCCGGCACACGTTTCCGGGGTGTGCCCCCCCTCACGGACGGCGCCGCCGCCGGCACCTGGAGGGGGGAAACGGACGCGTCGGGTCTACACGGAGGGGATCTTGCTGTGGGTCTGGCCCGGATGTTGCTCCAAAGTGTTCCTATGGGCTGACCTACCACAACCGGGTGGATAGGTCCACTGCTCAAAGCCCCTCCGTGAAAAGTCAAAGGGCTAGATCCCGTGGTCAAACGCTACAGGGTTAGGCGGGACGGGGGCCCTGGGGGGGTAGCAATGCCACCCGAGCGTCGCACCGGGCCCCCATACATGCGGGGTGGTGTGGTGGCATGTCCGAAGAGGCGGCACGCGTCTCCGTTGGGTGCCCCCCCTCACGAACGGCGATGACACGGTAGTAGACGTTCTGCGGTAACGATGCGGCGTGAATATTATTAAATACTCGGAGCACGATAAAATCATGAGTTTTTTACACGACGCGGGCACATGTGTTGTAGGACTGATGGTAATTTTTCATAATTGTTCGTGATGGAGTAGTATCTGAACAATTCCCTCTATGCGGATTGCTCTTCGCGTGTCTACGACTGTTGCCGGCGGCCTCCGGGGGCTAGCATGCCGCCAAATCTTGCGTAGGCGGCCTCTCACAAGTCTGGAAGAGTTGTGGCGGGTGCAAACGCCCGGCACGTGTCTCCAGGGTGTGCCCCCCTCACGGACGGCGCCGCTGCCGATACCTGGAGGGGGGAAACGGACGCGTCTGGTCTACATGGAGGGGATCTTGCTGTGGGTTTGGCCCGGATGTTGCTCCAAAGTGTTCCTATGGGCTGACCTGCCACAACCGGGTGGATAGGTCCACTGCTCAAAGACCGTCCGTGCAAAGTCCAAGGGCTAGATCCCGTGGTCAAACGCTACAGGGTTAGGCGGGACGGGGGCCCTGGGGGGTAGCAATGCCACCCGAGCATCGCACCGGGCCCCCATACATGCGGGGTGGTGTGGTGGCATGTCCGAAGAGGCGGCACGCGTCTCCGGGGGGTGCCCCCCCTCACGAACGGCGATGACACGGTAGTAGACGTTCTGCGGTAACGATGCGGCGTGAATATTATTAAATACTCGGAGCGCGATAAAATCATGATTTTTTACACGACGCGGGCACATGTGCTGTAGGATTGATGGTAATTTTTCATAATTGTTCGTGATGGAGTAGTATCTGAACAATTCCCTCTATGCGGATTGCTCTTCGCGTGTCTACGACTGTGGCCGACGGCCTCCGGGGGCTAGCATGCCGACAAATCTTGCGTAGGCGGCCTCTCACAAGTCTGGAAGTGTTGTGGCGGGTGCAAACGCCCGGCACACGTTTCCGGGGTGTGCCCCCCCTCACGGACGGCGCCGCCGCCGGCACCTGGAGGGGGGAAACGGACGCGTCGGGTCTACACGGAGGGGATCTTGCTGTGGGTCTGGCCCGGATGTTGCTCCAAAGTGTTCCTATGGGCTGACCTACCACAACCGGGTGGATAGGTCCACTGCTCAAAGCCCCTCCGTGAAAAGTCAAAGGGCTAGATCCCGTGGTCAAACGCTACAGGGTTAGGCGGGACGGGGGCCCTGGGGGGGGGTAGCAATGCCACCCGAGCGTCGCACCGGGCCCCCATACATGCGGGGTGGTGTGGTGGCATGTCCGAAGAGGCGGCACGCGTCTCCGTTGGGTGCCCCCCTCACGAACGGCGATGACACGGTAGTAGACGTTCTGCGGTAACGATGCGGCGTGAATATTATTAAATACTCGGAGCACGATAAAATCATGAGTTTTTTACACGACACGGGCACATGTGTTGTAGGACTGATGGTAATTTTTCATAATTGTTCGTGATGGAGTAGTATCTGAACAATTCCCTCTATGCGGATTGCTCTTCGCGTGTCTACGACTGTTGCCGGCGGCCTCCGGGGGCTAGCATGCCGCCAAATCTTGCGTAGGCGGCCTCTCACAAGTCTGGAAGAGTTGTGGCGGGTGCAAACGCCCGGCACGTGTCTCCAGGGTGTGCCCCCCTCACGGACGGCGCCGCTGCCGATACCTGGAGGGGGGAAACGGACGCGTCTGGTCTACATGGAGGGGATCTTGCTGTGGGTTTGGCCCGGATGTTGCTCCAAAGTGTTCCTATGGGCTGACCTGCCACAACCGGGTGGATAGGTCCACTGCTCAAAGACCGTCCGTGCAAAGTCCAAGGGCTAGATCCCGTGGTCAAACGCTACAGGGTTAGGCGGGACGGGGGCCCTGGGGGGTAGCAATGCCACCCGAGCATCGCACCGGGCCCCCATACATGCGGGGTGGTGTGGTGGCATGTCCGAAGAGGCGGCACGCGTCTCCGGGGGGCACCCCCTCACGAACGGCGATGACACGGTAGTAGACGTTCTGCGGTAACGATGCGGCGTGAATATTATTAAATACTCGGAGCGCGATAAAATCATGATTTTTTACACGACGCGGGCACATGTGCTGTAGGATTGATGGTAATTTTTCATAATTGTTCGTGATGGAGTAGTATCTGAACAATTCCCTCTATGCGGATTGCTCTTCGCGTGTCTACGACTGTGGCCGACGGCCTCCGGGGGCTAGCATGCCGACAAATCTTGCGTAGGCGGCCTCTCACAAGTCTGGAAGTGTTGTGGCGGGTGCAAACGCCCGGCACACGTTTCCGGGGTGTGCCCCCCCTCACGGACGGCGCCGCCGCCGGCACCTGGAGGGGGGAAACGGACGCGTCGGGTCTACACGGAGGGGATCTTGCTGTGGGTCTGGCCCGGATGTTGCTCCAAAGTGTTCCTATGGGCTGACCTACCACAACCGGGTGGATAGGTCCACTGCTCAAAGCCCCTCCGTGAAAAGTCAAAGGGCTAGATCCCGTGGTCAAACGCTACAGGGTTAGGCGGGACGGGGGCCCTGGGGGGGGTAGCAATGCCACCCGAGCGTCGCACCGGGCCCCCATACATGCGGGGTGGTGTGGTGGCATGTCCGAAGAGGCGGCACGCGTCTCCGTTGGGTGCCCCCCCTCACGAACGGCGATGACACGGTAGTAGACGTTCTGCGGTAACGATGCGGCGTGAATATTATTAAATACTCGGAGCACGATAAAATCATGAGTTTTTTACACGACGCGGGCACATGTGTTGTAGGACTGATGGTAATTTTTCATAATTGTTCGTGATGGAGTAGTATCTGAACAATTCCCTCTATGCGGATTGCTCTTCGCGTGTCTACGACTGTTGCCGGCGGCCTCCGGGGGCTAGCATGCCGCCAAATCTTGCGTAGGCGGCCTCTCACAAGTCTGGAAGAGTTGTGGCGGGTGCAAACGCCCGGCACGTGTCTCCAGGGTGTGCCCCCCTCACGGACGGCGCCGCTGCCGATACCTGGAGGGGGGAAACGGACGCGTCTGGTCTACATGGAGGGGATCTTGCTGTGGGTTTGGCCCGGATGTTGCTCCAAAGTGTTCCTATGGGCTGACCTGCCACAACCGGGTGGATAGGTCCACTGCTCAAAGACCGTCCGTGCAAAGTCCAAGGGCTAGATCCCGTGGTCAAACGCTACAGGGTTAGGCGGGACGGGGGCCCTGGGGGGTAGCAATGCCACCCGAGCATCGCACCGGGCCCCCATACATGCGGGGTGGTGTGGTGGCATGTCCGAAGAGGCGGCACGCGTCTCCGGGGGGTGCCCCCCCTCACGAACGGCGATGACACGGTAGTAGACGTTCTGCGGTAACGATGCGGCGTGAATATTATTAAATACTCGGAGCGCGATAAAATCATGATTTTTTACACGACGCGGGCACATGTGCTGTAGGATTGATGGTAATTTTTCATAATTGTTCGTGATGGAGTAGTATCTGAACAATTCCCTCTATGCGGATTGCTCTTCGCGTGTCTACGACTGTGGCCGACGGCCTCCGGGGGCTAGCATGCCGACAAATCTTGCGTAGGCGGCCTCTCACAAGTCTGGAAGTGTTGTGGCGGGTGCAAACGCCCGGCACACGTTTCCGGGGTGTGCCCCCCCTCACGGACGGCGCCGCCGCCGGCACCTGGAGGGGGGAAACGGACGCGTCGGGTCTACACGGAGGGGATCTTGCTGTGGGTCTGGCCCGGATGTTGCTCCAAAGTGTTCCTATGGGCTGACCTACCACAACCGGGTGGATAGGTCCACTGCTCAAAGCCCCTCCGTGAAAAGTCAAAGGGCTAGATCCCGTGGTCAAACGCTACAGGGTTAGGCGGGACGGGGGCCCTGGGGGGGGGTAGCAATGCCACCCGAGCGTCGCACCGGGCCCCCATACATGCGGGGTGGTGTGGTGGCATGTCCGAAGAGGCGGCACGCGTCTCCGTTGGGTGCCCCCCCTCACGAACGGCGATGACACGGTAGTAGACGTTCTGCGGTAACGATGCGGCGTGAATATTATTAAATACTCGGAGCACGATAAAATCATGAGTTTTTTACACGACGCGGGCACATGTGTTGTAGGACTGATGGTAATTTTTCATAATTGTTCGTGATGGAGTAGTATCTGAACAATTCCCTCTATGCGGATTGCTCTTCGCGTGTCTACGACTGTTGCCGGCGGCCTCCGGGGGCTAGCATGCCGCCAAATCTTGCGTAGGCGGCCTCTCACAAGTCTGGAAGAGTTGTGGCGGGTGCAAACGCCCGGCACGTGTCTCCAGGGTGTGCCCCCCTCACGGACGGCGCCGCTGCCGATACCTGGAGGGGGGAAACGGACGCGTCTGGTCTACATGGAGGGGATCTTGCTGTGGGTTTGGCCCGGATGTTGCTCCAAAGTGTTCCTATGGGCTGACCTGCCACAACCGGGTGGATAGGTCCACTGCTCAAAGACCGTCCGTGCAAAGTCCAAGGGCTAGATCCCGTGGTCAAACGCTACAGGGTTAGGCGGGACGGGGCCCTGGGGGGTAGCAATGCCACCCGAGCATCGCACCGGGCCCCCATACATGCGGGGTGGTGTGGTGGCATGTCCGAAGAGGCGGCACGCGTCTCCGGGGGGTGCCCCCCCTCACGAACGGCGATGACACGGTAGTAGACGTTCTGCGGTAACGATGCGGCGTGAATATTATTAAATACTCGGAGCGCGATAAAATCATGAGTTTTTTACACGACGCGGGCACATGTGCTGTAGGACTGATGGTAATTTTCATAATTGTTCGTGATGGAGTAGTATCTGAACAATTCCCTCTATGCGGATTGCTCTTCGCGTGTCTACGACTGTGGCCGGCGGCCTCCGGGGGCTAGCATGCCGCCAAATCTTGCGTAGGCGGCCTCTCACAAGTCTGGAAGAGTTGTGGCGGGTGCAAACGCCCGGCACGCGTCTCCGGGGTGTGCCCCCCTCACGGACGGCGCCGCCGCCGGCACCCGGAGGGGGGAAACGGACGCGTCTTGTCTACACGGAGGGGATCTTGCTGTGGGTCTGGCCCGGATGTTGCTCCAAAGTGTTCCTATGGGCTGACCTACCACAACCGGGTGGATAGGTCCACTGCTCAAAGCCCGTCCGTGCAAAGTCAAAGGGCTAGATCCCGTGGTCAAACGCTACAGGGTTAGGCGGGACGGGGGACCTGGGGGGTAGCAATGCCACCCGAGCGTCGCACCGGGCCCCCATACATGCGGGGTGGTGTGGTGGCATGTCCGAAGAGGCGGCGCGTGTCTCCGGGGGGTGCCCCCCCTCACGAACGGCTATCACACGCTAGTAGACGTTCTGCGGTAACGATGCGGCGTGAATATTATTAAATACTCGGAGCGCGATAAAATCTTGATTTTTTACACGACGCGGGCACATGTGCTGTAGGACTGATGGTAATTTTTCATAATTGTTCGTGATGGAGTAGTATCTGAACAATTCCCTCTATGCGGATTGCTCTTCGCGTGTCTACGACTGTTGCCGGCGGCCTCCAGGGGCTAGCATGCCGCCAAATCTTGCGTAGGCGGCCTCTCACAAGTCTGGAAGAGTTGTGGCGGGTGCAAACGCCCGGCACGTGTCTCCGGGGTGTGCCCCCCTCACGGACGGCGCCGCTGCCGATACCTGGAGGGGGGAAACGGACGCGTCTGGTCTACCTGGAGGGGATCTTGCTGTGGGTTTGGCCCGGATGTTGCTCCAAAGTGTTCCTATGGGCTGACCTGCCACAACCGGGTGGATAGGTCCACTGCTCAAAGCCCGTCCGTGCAAAGTACAAGGGCTAGATCCCGTGGTCAAACGCTACAGGGTTAGGCGGGACGGGGGCCCTGGGGGGTAGCAAAGCCACCCGAGCATCGCACCGGGTCCCCATACATGCGGTGTGGTGTGGTGGCATGTCCGAAGAGGCGGCACGCGTCTCCGGGGGGTGCCCCCCCTCACGGACGGCGATGACACGGTAGTAGACGTTCTGCGGTAATGATGCGGCATGAATATTATTAAATACTCGGAGCGCGATAAAATCATGAGTTTTCTACACGACGCGGGCACATGTGCTGTAGGACTGATGGTAATTTTCATAATTGTTCGTGATGGAGTAGTATCTGAACAATTCCCTCTATGCGGATTGCTCTTCGCGTGTCTACGACTGTGGCCGGCGGCCTCCGGGGGCTAGCATGCCGCCAAATCTTGCGTAGGCGGCCTCTCACAAGTCTGGAAGAGTTGTGGCGGGTGCAAACGCCCGGCACGCGTCTCCGGGGTGTGCCCCCCTCACGGACGGCGCCGCCGCCGGCACCCGGAGGGGGGAAACGGACGCGTCTGGTCTACACGGAGGGGATCTTGATGTGGGTCTGGCCCGGATGTTGCTCCAAAGTGTTCCTATGGGCTGACCTACCACAACCGGGTGGATAGGTCCACTGCTCAAAGCCCGTCCGTGCAAAGTCAAACGGCTAGATCCCGTGGTCAAACGCTACAGGGTTATGCGGGACGGGGGACCTGGGGGGTAGCAATGCCACCCGAGCGTCGCACCGGGCCCCCATAGATGCGGGGTGGTGTGGTGGCATGTCCGAAGAGGCGGCACGTGTCTCCAGGGGGTGCCCCCCCTCACGAACGGCGATGACACGGTAGTAGACGTTCTGCGGTCACGATGCGGCGTGAATATTATTAAATACTCGGAGCGCGATAAAATCATGATTTTTTACACGACGCGGGCACATGTGCTGTAGGACTGATGGTAATTTTTCATAATTGTTCGTGATGGAGTAGTATCTGAACAATTCCCTCTATGCGGATTGCTCTTCGCGTGTCTACGACTGTGGCCGGCGGCCTCCGGGGGCTAGCATGCCGACAAATCTTGCGTAGGCGGCCTCTCACAAGTCTGGAAGTGTTGTGGCGGGTGCAAACGCCCGGCACGCGTCTCCGGGGTGTGCCCCCCCTCACGGACGGCGCCGCCGCCGGCACCTGGAGGGGGGAAACGGACGCGTCGGGTCTACACGGAGGGGATCTTGCTGTGGGTCTGGCCCGGATGTTGCTCCAATGTGTTCCTATGGGCTGACCTACCACAACCGGGTGGATCGGTCCTCTGCTCAAAGCCCGTCCGTGCAAAGTCCAAGGGCTAGATCCCGTGGTCAAACGCTACAGGGTTAGGCGGGACGGGGGCCCTGGGAGGTAGCAAAGCCACCCGAGCGTCGCACCGGGCCCCCATATATGCGGGGTGGTGTGGTGGCATGTCCGAAGAGGCGGCACGCGTCTCCGGGGGGTGCCCCCCCTCACGAACGGTGATGACACGGTAGTAGACGTTCTGCGGTAATGATGCGGCGTGAATATTATTAAATACTCGGAGCGCGATAAAATCATGAGTTTTCTACACGACGCGGGCACATGTGCTGTAGGACTGATGGTAATTTTCATAATTGTTCGTGATGGAGTAGTATCTGAACAATTCCCTCTATGCGGATTGCTCTTCGCGTGTCTACGACTGTGGCCGGCGGCCTCCGGGGGCTAGCATGCCGCCAAATCTTGCGTAGGCGGCCTCTCACAAGTCTGGAAGAGTTGTGGCGGGTGCAAACGGCCGGCACGCGTCTCCGGGGTGTGCCCCCCTCACGGACGGCGCCGCCGCCGGCACCTGGAGGGGGGAAACGGACGCGTCGGGTCTACACGGAGGGGATCTTGCTGTGGGTCTGGCCCGGATGTTGCTCCAATGTGTTCCTATGGGCTGACCTACCACAACCGGGTGGATAGGTCCACTGCTCAAAGCCCGTCCGTGCAAAGTCAAACGGCTAGATCCCGTGGTCAAACGCTACAGGGTTAGGCGGGACGGGGGACCTGGGGGGTAGCAATGCCACCCGAGCGTCGCACCGGGCCCCCATACATGCGGGGTGGTGTGGTGGCATGTCCGAAGAGGCGGCACGTGTCTCCGGGGGGTGCCCCCCCTCACGAACGGCGATGACACGGTAGTAGACGTTCTGCGGTCACGATGCGGCGTGAATATTATTAAATACTCGGAGCGCGATAAAATCATGATTTTTTACACGACGCGGGCACATGTGCTGTAGGACTGATGGTAATTTTTCATAATTGTTCGTGATGGAGTAGTATCTGAACAATTCCCTCTATGCGGATTGCTCTTCGCGTGTCTACGACTGTTGCCGGCGGCCTCCGGGGGCTAGCATGCCGCCAAATCTTGCGTAGGCGGCCTCTCACAAGTCTGGAAGAGTTGTGGCGGGTGCAAACGCCCGGCACGTGTCTCCAGGGTGTGCCCCCCTCACGGACGGCGCCGCTGCCGATACCTGGAGGGGGGAAACGGACGCGTCTGGTCTACATGGAGGGGATCTTGCTGTGGGTTTGGCCCGGATGTTGCTCCAAAGTGTTCCAATGGGCTGACCTGCCACAACCGGGTGGATAGGTCCACTGCTCAAAGACCGTCCGTGCAAAGTCCAAGGGCTAGATCCCGTGGTCAAACGCTACAGGGTTAGGCGGGACGGGGGCCCTGGGGGGTAGCAATGCCACCCGAGCATCGCACCGGGCCCCCATACATGCGGGGTGGTGTGGTGGCATGTCCGAAGAGGCGGCACGCGTCTCCGGGGGGTGCCCCCCCTCACGAACGGCGATGACACGGTAGTAGACGTTCTGCGGTAACGATGTGGCGTGAATATTATTAAATACTCGGAGCGCGATAAAATCATGATTTTTTACACGACGCGGGCACATGTGCTGTAGGATTGATGGTAATTTTTCATAATTGTTCGTGATGGAGTAGTATCTGAACAATTCCCTCTATGCGGATTGCTCTTCGCGTGTCTACGACTGTGGCCGACGGCCTCCGGGGGCTAGCATGCCGACAAATCTTGCGTAGGCGGCCTCTCACAAGTCTGGAAGTGTTGTGGCGGGTGCAAACGCCCGGCACACGTTTCCGGGGTGTGCCCCCCCTCACGGACGGCGCCGCCGCCGGCACCTGGAGGGGGGAAACGGACGCGTCGGGTCTACACGGAGGGGATCTTGCTGTGGGTCTGGCCCGGATGTTGCTCCAAAGTGTTCCTATGGGCTGACCTACCACAACCGGGTGGATAGGTCCACTGCTCAAAGCCCCTCCGTGAAAAGTCAAAGGGCTAGATCCCGTGGTCAAACGCTACAGGGTTAGGCGGGACGGGGGCCCTGGGGGGGGGTAGCAATGCCACCCGAGCGTCGCACCGGGCCCCCATACATGCGGGGTGGTGTGGTGGCATGTCCGAAGAGGCGGCACGCGTCTCCGTTGGGTGCCCCCCCTCACGAACGGCGATGACACGGTAGTAGACGTTCTGCGGTAACGATGCGGCGTGAATATTATTAAATACTCGGAGCACGATAAAATCATGAGTTTTTTACACGACGCGGGCACATGTGTTGTAGGACTGATGGTAATTTTTCATAATTGTTCGTGATGGAGTAGTATCTGAACAATTCCCTCTATGCGGATTGCTCTTCGCGTGTCTACGACTGTTGCCGGCGGCCTCCGGGGGCTAGCATGCCGCCAAATCTTGCGTAGGCGGCCTCTCACAAGTCTGGAAGAGTTGTGGCGGGTGCAAACGCCCGGCACGTGTCTCCAGGGTGTGCCCCCCTCACGGACGGCGCCGCTGCCGATACCTGGAGGGGGGAAACGGACGCGTCTGGTCTACATGGAGGGGATCTTGCTGTGGGTTTGGCCCGGATGTTGCTCCAAAGTGTTCCTATGGGCTGACCTGCCACAACCGGGTGGATAGGTCCACTGCTCAAAGACCGTCCGTGCAAAGTCCAAGGGCTAGATCCCGTGGTCAAACGCTACAGGGTTAGGCGGGACGGGGCCCTGGGGGGTAGCAATGCCACCCGAGCATCGCACCGGGCCCCCATACATGCGGGGTGGTGTGGTGGCATGTCCGAAGAGGCGGCACGCGTCTCCGGGGGGTGCCCCCCCTCACGAACGGCGATGACACGGTAGTAGACGTTCTGCGGTAACGATGCGGCGTGAATATTATTAAATACTCGGAGCGCGATAAAATCATGAGTTTTTTACACGACGCGGGCACATGTGCTGTAGGACTGATGGTAATTTTCATAATTGTTCGTGATGGAGTAGTATCTGAACAATTCCCTCTATGCGGATTGCTCTTCGCGTGTCTACGACTGTGGCCGGCGGCCTCCGGGGGCTAGCATGCCGCCAAATCTTGCGTAGGCGGCCTCTCACAAGTCTGGAAGAGTTGTGGCGGGTGCAAACGCCCGGCACGCGTCTCCGGGGTGTGCCCCCCTCACGGACGGCGCCGCCGCCGGCACCCGGAGGGGGGAAACGGACGCGTCTTGTCTACACGGAGGGGATCTTGCTGTGGGTCTGGCCCGGATGTTGCTCCAAAGTGTTCCTATGGGCTGACCTACCACAACCGGGTGGATAGGTCCACTGCTCAAAGCCCGTCCGTGCAAAGTCAAAGGGCTAGATCCCGTGGTCAAACGCTACAGGGTTAGGCGGGACGGGGGACCTGGGGGGTAGCAATGCCACCCGAGCGTCGCACCGGGCCCCCATACATGCGGGGTGGTGTGGTGGCATGTCCGAAGAGGCGGCGCGTGTCTCCGGGGGGTGCCCCCCCTCACGAACGGCTATCACACGCTAGTAGACGTTCTGCGGTAACGATGCGGCGTGAATATTATTAAATACTCGGAGCGCGATAAAATCTTGATTTTTTACACGACGCGGGCACATGTGCTGTAGGACTGATGGTAATTTTTCATAATTGTTCGTGATGGAGTAGTATCTGAACAATTCCCTCTATGCGGATTGCTCTTCGCGTGTCTACGACTGTTGCCGGCGGCCTCCAGGGGCTAGCATGCCGCCAAATCTTGCGTAGGCGGCCTCTCACAAGTCTGGAAGAGTTGTGGCGGGTGCAAACGCCCGGCACGTGTCTCCGGGGTGTGCCCCCCTCACGGACGGCGCCGCTGCCGATACCTGGAGGGGGGAAACGGACGCGTCTGGTCTACCTGGAGGGGATCTTGCTGTGGGTTTGGCCCGGATGTTGCTCCAAAGTGTTCCTATGGGCTGACCTGCCACAACCGGGTGGATAGGTCCACTGCTCAAAGCCCGTCCGTGCAAAGTACAAGGGCTAGATCCCGTGGTCAAACGCTACAGGGTTAGGCGGGACGGGGGCCCTGGGGGGTAGCAAAGCCACCCGAGCATCGCACCGGGTCCCCATACATGCGGTGTGGTGTGGTGGCATGTCCGAAGAGGCGGCACGCGTCTCCGGGGGGTGCCCCCCCTCACGGACGGCGATGACACGGTAGTAGACGTTCTGCGGTAATGATGCGGCATGAATATTATTAAATACTCGGAGCGCGATAAAATCATGAGTTTTCTACACGACGCGGGCACATGTGCTGTAGGACTGATGGTAATTTTCATAATTGTTCGTGATGGAGTAGTATCTGAACAATTCCCTCTATGCGGATTGCTCTTCGCGTGTCTACGACTGTGGCCGGCGGCCTCCGGGGGCTAGCATGCCGCCAAATCTTGCGTAGGCGGCCTCTCACAAGTCTGGAAGAGTTGTGGCGGGTGCAAACGCCCGGCACGCGTCTCCGGGGTGTGCCCCCCTCACGGACGGCGCCGCCGCCGGCACCCGGAGGGGGGAAACGGACGCGTCTGGTCTACACGGAGGGGATCTTGATGTGGGTCTGGCCCGGATGTTGCTCCAAAGTGTTCCTATGGGCTGACCTACCACAACCGGGTGGATAGGTCCACTGCTCAAAGCCCGTCCGTGCAAAGTCAAACGGCTAGATCCCGTGGTCAAACGCTACAGGGTTATGCGGGACGGGGGACCTGGGGGGTAGCAATGCCACCCGAGCGTCGCACCGGGCCCCCATAGATGCGGGGTGGTGTGGTGGCATGTCCGAAGAGGCGGCACGTGTCTCCAGGGGGTGCCCCCCCTCACGAACGGCGATGACACGGTAGTAGACGTTCTGCGGTCACGATGCGGCGTGAATATTATTAAATACTCGGAGCGCGATAAAATCATGATTTTTTACACGACGCGGGCACATGTGCTGTAGGACTGATGGTAATTTTTCATAATTGTTCGTGATGGAGTAGTATCTGAACAATTCCCTCTATGCGGATTGCTCTTCGCGTGTCTACGACTGTGGCCGGCGGCCTCCGGGGGCTAGCATGCCGACAAATCTTGCGTAGGCGGCCTCTCACAAGTCTGGAAGTGTTGTGGCGGGTGCAAACGCCCGGCACGCGTCTCCGGGGTGTGCCCCCCCTCACGGACGGCGCCGCCGCCGGCACCTGGAGGGGGGAAACGGACGCGTCGGGTCTACACGGAGGGGATCTTGCTGTGGGTCTGGCCCGGATGTTGCTCCAATGTGTTCCTATGGGCTGACCTACCACAACCGGGTGGATCGGTCCTCTGCTCAAAGCCCGTCCGTGCAAAGTCCAAGGGCTAGATCCCGTGGTCAAACGCTACAGGGTTAGGCGGGACGGGGGCCCTGGGAGGTAGCAAAGCCACCCGAGCGTCGCACCGGGCCCCCATATATGCGGGGTGGTGTGGTGGCATGTCCGAAGAGGCGCCACGCGTCTCCGGGGGGTGCCCCCCCTCACGAACGGTGATGACACGGTAGTAGACGTTCTGCGGTAATGATGCGGCGTGAATATTATTAAATACTCGGAGCGCGATAAAATCATGAGTTTTCTACACGACGCGGGCACATGTGCTGTAGGACTGATGGTAATTTTCATAATTGTTCATGATGGAGTAGTATCTGAACAATTCCCTCTATGCGGATTGCTCTTCGCGTGTCTACGACTGTGGCCGGCGGCCTCCGGGGGCTAGCATGCCGCCAAATCTTGCGTAGGCGGCCTCTCACAAGTCTGGAAGAGTTGTGGCGGGTGCAAACGCCCGGCACGCGTCTCCGGGGTGTGCCCCCCTCACGGACGGCGCCGCCGCCGGCACCTGGAGGGGGGAAACGGACGCGTCGGGTCTACACGGAGGGGATCTTGCTGTGGGTCTGGCCCGGATGTTGCTCCAATGTGTTCCTATGGGCTGACCTACCACAACCGGGTGGATAGGTCCACTGCTCAAAGCCCGTCCGTGCAAAGTCAAACGGCTAGATCCCGTGGTCAAACGCTACAGGGTTAGGCGGGACGGGGGACCTGGGGGGTAGCAATGCCACCCGAGCGTCGCACCGGGCCCCCATACATGCGGGGTGGTGTGGTGGCATGTCCGAAGAGGCGGCACGTGTCTCCGGGGGGTGCCCCCCCTCACGAACGGCGATGACACGGTAGTAGACGTTCTGCGGTCACGATGCGGCGTGAATATTATTAAATACTCGGAGCGCGATAAAATCATGATTTTTTACACGACGCGGGCACATGTGCTGTAGGACTGATGGTAATTTTTCATAATTGTTCGTGATGGAGTAGTATCTGAACAATTCCCTCTATGCGGATTGCTCTTCGCGTGTCTACGACTGTGGCCGGCGGCCTCCGGGGGCTAGCATGCCGACAAATCTTGCGTAGGCGGCCTCTCACAAGTCTGGAAGAGTTGTGGCGGGTGCAAACGCCCGGCACGCGTCTCCGGGGTGTGCCCCCCCTCACGGACGGCGCCGCCGCCGGCACCTGGAGGGGGGAAACGGACGCGTCGGGTCTACACGGAGGGGATCTTGCTGTGGGTCTGGCCCGGATGTTGCTCCAATGTGTTCCTATGGGCTGACCTACCACAACCGGGTGGATCGGTCCTCTGCTCAAAGCCCGTCCGTGAAAAGTCAAAGGGCTAGATCCCGTGGTCAAACGCTACAGGGTTAGGCGGGACGGGGGCCCTGGGGGGGTAGCAATGCCACCCGAGCGTCGCACCGGGCCCCCATACAAGCGGGGTGGTGTGGTGGCCTGTCCGAAGAGGCGGCACGCGTCTCCGGGGGGTGCCCCCCCTCACGAACGGCGATGACACGGTAGTAGACGTTCTGCGGTAAAGATGCGGCGTGAATATTATTAAATACTCGGAGCGCGATAAAATCATGAGTTTTTTACACTACGCGGGCACATGTGCTGTAGGACTGATGGTAATTTTTCATAATTGTTCGTGATGGAGTAGTATCTGAACAATTCCCTCTATGCGGATTGCTCTTCGCGTGTCTACGACTGTTGCCGGCGGCCTCCGGGGGCTAGCATGCCGCAAAATCTTGCGTAGGCGGCCTCTCACAAGTCTGGAAGAGTTGTGGCGGGTGCAAACGCCCGGCACGTGTCTCCGGGGTGTGCCCCCCTCACGGATGGCGCCGCTGCCGATACCTGGAGGGGGGAAACGGACGCGTCTGGTCTACATGGAGGGGATCTTGCTGTGGGTTTGGCCCGGATGTTGCTCCAAAGTGTTTCCATGGGCTGACCTGCCACAACCGGGTGGATAGGTCCACTGCTCAAAGCCCGTCCGTGCAAAGTCCAAGGGCTAGATCCCGTGGTCAAACGCTACAGGGTTAGGCGGGACGGGGGCCCTGGGGGGTAGCAATGCCACCCGAGCATCGCACCGGGCCCCCATACATGCGGGGTGGTGTGGTGGCATGTCCGAAGAGGCGGCACGCGTCTCCGGGGGGTGCCCCCCCTCACGAACGGCGATGACACGGTAGTAGACGTTCTGCGGTAACGATGCGGCGTGAATATTATTAAATACTCGGAGCGCGATAAAATCATGAGTTTTTTACACGACGCGGGCACATGTGCTGTAGGACTGATGGTAATTTTCATAATTGTTCGTGATGGAGTAGTATCTGAACAATTCCCTCTATGCGGATTGCTCTTCGCTTGTCTACGACTGTGGCTGGCGGCCTCCGGGGGCTAGCATGCCGCCAAATCTTGCGTAGGCGGCCTCTCACAAGTCTGGAAGAGTTGTGGCGGGTGCAAACGCCCGGCACGCGTCTCCGGGGTGTGCCCCCCTCACGGACGGCGCCGCCGCCGGCACCCGGAGGGGGGAAACGGACGCGTCTGGTCTACACGGAGGGGATCTTGCTGTGGGTCTGGCCCGGATGTTGCTCCAAAGTGTTCCTATGGGCTGACCGACCACAACCGGGTGGATAGGTCCACTGCTCAAAGCCCGTCCGTGCAAAGTCAAAGGGCTAGATCCCGTGGTTAAACGCTACAGGGTTAGGCGGGACGGGGGCCCTGGGGGGGTAGCAATGCCACCCGAGCGTCGCACCGGGCCCCCATACATGCGGGGTGGTGTGGTGGCATGTCCGAAGAGGCGGCACGCGTCTCCGGGGGGTGCCCCCCTCACGAACGGCGATGACACGGTAGTAGACGTTTTGGGTAACGATGCGGCGTGAATATTCTTAAATACTCGGAGCGCGATAAAATCATGAGTTTTTTACACGACGCGGGCACATGTGCTGTAGGACTGATGGTAATTTTTCATAATTGTTCGTGATGGAGTAGTATCTGAACAATTCCCTCTCTGCGGATTGCTCTTCGCGTGTCTACGACTGTGGCCGGCGGCCTCCGGGGGCTAGCATGCCGCCAAATCTTGCGTAGGCGGCCTCTCACAAGTCTGGAAGTGTTGTGGCGGGTGCAAACGCCCGGCACGCGTCTCCGGGGTGTGCCCCCCCTCACGGACGGCGCCGCCGCCGGCACCTGGAGGGGGGAAACGGACGCGTCGGGTCTACACGGAGGGGATCTTGCTGTGGGTCTGGCCCGGATGTTGCTCCAAAGTGTTCCTATGGGCTGACCTACCACAACCGGGTGGATAGGTCCACTACTCAAAGCCCGTCGGTGAAAAGTCAAAGGGCTAGATCCCGTGGTCAAACGCTACAGGGTTAGGCGGGACGGGGGCCCTGGGGGGTAGCAATGCCACCCGAGCGTCGCATTGGGCCCCCATACATGCGGGGTGGTGTGGTGGCATGTCCGAAGAGGCGGCACGCGTCTCCGGGGGGTGCCCCCCCTCACGAACGGCGATGACACGGTAGTAGACGTTCTGCGGTAACGATGCGGCGTGAATATTATTAAATACTCGGAGCGCGATAAAATCATGAGTTTTTTACACGACGCGGGCACATGTGCTGTAGGACTGATCGTAATTTTCATAATTGTTCGTGATCGAGTAGTATCTGAACAATTCCCTCTATGCGGATTGCTCTTCGCTTGTCTACGACTGTGGCTGGCGGCCTCCGGGGGCTAGCATGCCGCCAAATCTTGCGTAGGCGGCCTCTCACAAGTCTGGAAGAGTTGTGGCGGGTGCAAACGCCCGGCACGCGTCTCCGGGGTGTGCCCCCCTCACGGACGGCGCCGCCGCCGGCACCCGGAGGGGGGAAACGGACGCGTCTGGTCTACACGGAGGGGATCTTGCTGTGGGTCTGGCCCGGATGTTGCTCCAAAGTGTTCCTATGGGCTGACCGACCACAACCGGGTGGATAGGTCCACTGCTCAAAGCCCGTCCGTGCAAAGTCAAAGGGCTAGATCCCGTGGTTAAACGCTACAGGGTTAGGCGGGACGGGGGCCCTGGGGGGGTAGCAATGCCACCCGAGCGTCGCACCGGGGCCCCATACATGCGGGGTGGTGTGGTGGCATGTCCGAAGAGGCGGCACGCGTCTCCGGGGGGTGCCCCCCTCACGAACGGCGATGACACGGTAGTAGACGTTTTGGGTAACGATGCGGCGTGAATATTCTTAAATACTCGGAGCGCGATAAAATCATGAGTTTTTTACACGACGCGGGCACATGTGCTGTAGGACTGATGGTAATTTTTCATAATTGTTCGTGATGGAGTAGTATCTGAACAATTCCCTCTCTGCGGATTGCTCTTCGCGTGTCTACGACTGTGGCCGGCGGCCTCCGGGGGCTAGCATGCCGCCAAATCTTGCGTAGGCGGCCTCTCACAAGTCTGGAAGTGTTGTGGCGGGTGCAAACGCCCGGCACGCGTCTCCGGGGTGTGCCCCCCCTCACGGACGGCGCCGCCGCCGGCACCTGGAGGGGGGAAACGGACGCGTCGGGTCTACACGGAGGGGATCTTGCTGTGGGTCTGGCCCGGATGTTGCTCCAAAGTGTTCCTATGGGCTGACCTACCACAACCGGGTGGATAGGTCCACTACTCAAAGCCCGTCGGTGAAAAGTCAAAGGGCTAGATCCCGTGGTCAAACGCTACAGGGTTAGGCGGGACGGGGGCCCTGGGGGGTAGCAATGCCACCCGAGCGTCGCATTGGGCCCCCATACATGCGGGGTGGTGTGGTGGCATGTCCGAAGAGGCGGCACGCGTCTCCGGGGGGTGCCCCCCCTCACGAACGGCGATGACACGGTAGTAGACGTTCTGCGGTAACGATGCGGCGTGAATATTATTAAATACTCGGAGCGCGATAAAATCATGAGTTTTTTACACGACGCGGGCACATGTGCTGTAGGACTGATGGTAATTTTCATAATTGTTCGTGATCGAGTAGTATCTGAACAATTCCCTCTATGCGGATTGCTCTTCGCGTGTCTACGACTGTGGCCGGCGGCCTCCGGGGGCTAGCATGCCGCCAAATCTTGCGAAGGCGGCCTCTCACAAGTCTGGAAGTGTTGTGGCGGGTGCAAACGCCCGGCACGCGTCTCCGGGGTGTGCCCCCCCTCACGGACGGCGCCGCCGCCGGCACCTGGAGGGGGGAAACGGACGCGTCGGGTCTACACGGAGGGGATCTTGCTGTGGGTCTGGCCCGGATGTTGCTCCAAAGTGTTCCTATGGGCTGACCTACCACAACCGGGTGGATAGGTCCACTGCTCAAAGCCCGTCCGTGCAAAGTCAAAGGGCTAGATCCCGTGGTCAAACGCTACAGGGTTAGGCGGGACGGGGGCCCTGGGCGGGTAGCAATGCCACCCGAGCGTCGCACCGGGCCCCCATACATGCGGGGTGGTGTGGTGGCATGTCCGAAGAGGCGGCACGCGTCTCCGGGGGGTGCCCCCCCTCACGAACGGCGATGACACGGAAGTAGACGTTCTGCGGTAACGATGCGGCGTGAATATTCTTAAATACTCGGAGCGCGATAAAATCATGAGTTTTTTACACGACGCGGGCACATGTGCTGTAGGACTGATGGTAATTTTTCATAATTGTTCGTGATGGAGTAGTATCTGAACAATTCCCTCTATGCGGATTGCTCTTCGCGTGTCTATGACTGTGGCCGGCGGCCTCCGGGGGCTAGCATGCCGCCAAATCTTGCGTAGGCGGCCTCTCACAACTCTGGAAGTGTTGTGGCGGGTGCAAACGCCCGGCACGCGTCTCCGGGGTGTGCCCCCCCCTCACGGACGGCGCCGCCGCCGGCACCTGGAGGGGGAATCGGACGTGTCGGGTCTACACGGAGGGGATCTTGCTGTGGGTCTGGCCCGGATGTTGCTCCAAAGTGTTCCTATGGGCTGACCTACCACAACCGGGTGGATAGGTCCACTGCTCAAAGCCCGTCCGTGCAAAGTTAAAGGGCTAGATCCCGTGGTCAAACGCTACAGGGTTAGGCGGGACGGGGGCCCTGGGGGGGGGTAGCAATGCCACCCGAGCGTCGCACCGGGCCCCCATACTTGCGGGGTGGTGTGGTGGCATGCCGAAGAGGCGGCACGCGTCTCCGGGGGGTGCCCCCCTCACGAACGGCGATGACACGGTAGTAGACGTTCTGCGGTAACGATGCGGCGTGAATATTATTAAATACTCGGAGCGCGATAAAATCATGAGTTTTTTACACGACGCGGGCACATGTGCTGTAGGACTGATGGTAAGTTTTCATAATTGTTCGTGATGGAGTAGTATCTGAGAAATTCCCTCTATGTGGATTGTCTGCGCGTGTCTATGACTGTGGCCGGCGGCCTCCGGGGGCTAGCATGCCGCCAAATCTTGCGTAGGCGGCCTCTCACAAGTCTGGAAGTGTTGTGGCGGGTGCAAACGCCCGACACGCGTCTCCAGGGTGTGCCCCCTCACGGACGGCGCCGCCGCCGGCACCTGGAGGGGGGAAACGGACGCGTGGTCTACACGGAGGGGATCTTGCTGTGGGTCTGGCCCGGAAGTTGCTCCAAAGTGTTCCTATGGGCTGACCTACCACAACCGGGTGGATAGGTCCACTGCTCAAAGCCCGTCCGTGCAAAGTCAAAGGGCTAGATCCCGTGGTCAAACGCTACAGGGTTAGGCGGGACGGGGGCCCTGGGGGTAGCAATGCCACCCGAGCGTCGCACCGGGCCCCCATACATGCGGGGTGGTGTGGTGGCATGTCCGAAGAGGCGGCACGCTTCTCCGGGGGGTGCCCCCCTCACGAACGGCGATGACACGGTAGTAGACGTTCTGCGGTAACGATGCGGCGTCAATATTATTAACTCGGAGCGCGATAAAATCATGAGTTTTTTACACGACGCGGGCACATGTGCTGTAGGACTGATGGTAAGTTTTCATAATTGTTCGTGATGGAGTAGTATCTGAACAATTCCCTCTATGCGGATTGCTCTTCGCGTGTCTACGACTGTGGCCGGCGGCCTCCGGGGGCTAGCATGCCGCCAAATCTTGCGTAGGCGGCCTCTCACAAGTCTGGAAGTGTTGTCGCGGGTGCAAACGCCCGACACGCGTCTCCGGGGTGTGCCCCCCTCACGGACGGCGCCGCCGCCGGCACCTGGAGGGGGGAAACGGACGCGTCTGGTCTACACGGAGGGGATCTTGCTGTCGGTCTGGCCCGGATGTTGCTCCAAAGTGTTCCTATGGGCTGACCTACCACAACCGGGTGGATAGGTCCACTACTCAAAGCCCGTCCATGCAAAGTCAAAGGGCTAGATCCCGTGGTTAAACGCTACAGGGTTAGGAGGGAAGGGGGCCCTGGGAGGTAGCAATGCCACCCGAGCGTCGCACCGGGCCCCCATACATGCGGGGTGGTGTGGTGGCATGTCCGAAGAGGCAGCACGCGTCTCCGGGGGGTGCCCCCCCTCACGAACGGCGATGACACGGTAGTAGACGTTCTGCGGTAACGATGCGGCGTGAATATTATTAAATACTCGGAGCGCGATAAAATCATGATTTTTTACACGACGCGGGCACATGTGCTGTAGGACTGATGGTAATTTTTCATAATTGTTCGTGATGGAGTAGTATCTGAACAATTCCCTCTATGCGGATTGCTCTTCGCGTGTCTACGACTGTGGCCGGCGGCCTCCGGGGGCTAGCATGCCGACAAATCTTGCGTAGGCGGCCTCTCACAAGTCTGGAAGAGTTGTGGCGGGTGCAAACGCCCGGCACGCGTCTCCGGGGTGTGCCCCCCTCACGGACGGCGCCGCCGCCGGCACCCGGAGGGGGGAAACGGACGCGTCTGGTCTACACGGAGGGGATCTTGCTGTGGGTCTGGCCCGGATGTTGCTCCAAAGTGTTCCTATGGGCTGACCGACCACAACCGGGTGGATAGGTCCACTGCTCAAAGCCCGTCCGTGCAAAGTCAAAGGGCTAGATCCCGTGGTTAAACGCTACAGGGTTAGGCGGGACGGGGGCCCTGGGGGGGTAGCAATGCCACCCGAGCGTCGCACCGGGCCCCCATACATGCGGGGTGGTGTGGTGGCATGTCCGAAGAGGCGGCACGCGTCTCCGGGGGGTGCCCCCCTCACGAACGGCGATGACACGGTAGTAGACGTTTTGGGTAACGATGCGGCGTGAATATTCTTAAATACTCGGAGCGCGACAAAATCATGAGTTTTTTACACGACGCGGGCACATGTGCTGTAGGACTGATGGTAATTTTTCATAATTGTTCGTGATGGAGTAGTATCTGAACAATTCCCTCTCTGCGGATTGCTCTTCGCGTGTCTACGACTGTGGCCGGCGGCCTCCGGGGGCTAGCATGCCGCCAAATCTTGCGTAGGCGGCCTCTCACAAGTCTGGAAGTGTTGTGGCGGGTGCAAACGCCCGGCACGCGTCTCCGGGGTGTGCCCCCCCTCACGGACGGCGCCGCCGCCGGCACCTGGAGGGGGGAAACGGACGCGTCGGGTCTACACGGAGGGGATCTTGCTGTGGGTCTGGCCCGGATGTTGCTCCAAAGTGTTCCTATGGGCTGACCTACCACAACCGGGTGGATAGGTCCACTACTCAAAGCCCGTCGGTGAAAAGTCAAAGGGCTAGATCCCGTGGTTAAACGCTACAGGGTTAGGAGGGAAGGGGGCCCTGGGAGGTAGCAATGCCACCCGAGCGTCGCACCGGGCCCCCATACATGCGGGGTGGTGTGGTGGCATGTCCGAAGAGGCAGCACGCGTCTCCGGGGGGTGCCCCCCCTCACGAACGGCGATGACACGGTAGTAGACGTTCTGCGGTAACGATGCGGCGTGAATATTATTAAATACTCGGAGCGCGATAAAATCATGATTTTTTACACGACGCGGGCACATGTGCTGTAGGACTGATGGTAATTTTTCATAATTGTTCGTGATGGAGTAGTATCTGAACAATTCCCTCTATGCGGATTGCTCTTCGCGTGTCTACGACTGTGGCCGGCGGCCTCCGGGGGCTAGCATGCCGACAAATCTTGCGTAGGCGGCCTCTCACAAGTCTGGAAGAGTTGTGGCGGGTGCAAACGCCCGGCACGCGTCTCCGGGGTGTGCCCCCCTCACGGACGGCGCCGCCGCCGGCACCCGGAGGGGGGAAACGGACGCGTCTGGTCTACACGGAGGGGATCTTGCTGTGGGTCTGGCCCGGATGTTGCTCCAAAGTGTTCCTATGGGCTGACCGACCACAACCGGGTGGATAGGTCCACTGCTCAAAGCCCGTCCGTGCAAAGTCAAAGGGCTAGATCCCGTGGTTAAACGCTACAGGGTTAGGCGGGACGGGGGCCCTGGGGGGGTAGCAATGCCACCCGAGCGTCGCACCGGGCCCCCATACATGCGGGGTGGTGTGGTGGCATGTCCGAAGAGGCGGCACGCGTCTCCGGGGGGTGCCCCCCTCACGAACGGCGATGACACGGTAGTAGACGTTTTGGGTAACGATGCGGCGTGAATATTCTTAAATACTCGGAGCGCGATAAAATCATGAGTTTTTTACACGACGCGGGCACATGTGCTGTAGGACTGATGGTAATTTTTCATAATTGTTCGTGATGGAGTAGTATCTGAACAATTCCCTCTCTGCGGATTGCTCTTCGCGTGTCTACGACTGTGGCCGGCGGCCTCCGGGGGCTAGCATGCCGCCAAATCTTGCGTAGGCGGCCTCTCACAACTCTGGAAGTGTTGTGGCGGGTGCAAACGCCCGGCACGCGTCTCCGGGGTGTGCCCCCCCCTCACGGACGGCGCCGCCGCCGGCACCTGGAGGGGGAATCGGACGTGTCGGGTCTACACGGAGGGGATCTTGCTGTGGGTCTGGCCCGGATGTTGCTCCAAAGTGTTCCTATGGGCTGACCTACCACAACCGGGTGGATAGGTCCACTGCTCAAAGCCCGTCCGTGCAAAGTTAAAGGGCTAGATCCCGTGGTCAAACGCTACAGGGTTAGGCGGGACGGGGGCCCTGGGGGGGGTAGCAATGCCACCCGAGCGTCGCACCGGGCCCCCATACTTGCGGGGTGGTGTGGTGGCATGCCGAAGAGGCGGCACGCGTCTCCGGGGGGTGCCCCCCTCACGAACGGCGATGACACGGTAGTAGACGTTCTGCGGTAACGATGCGGCGTGAATATTATTAAATACTCGGAGCGCGATAAAATCATGAGTTTTTTACACGACGCGGGCACATGTGCTGTAGGACTGATGGTAAGTTTTCATAATTGTTCGTGATGGAGTAGTATCTGAGAAATTCCCTCTATGTGGATTGTCTGCGCGTGTCTATGACTGTGGCCGGCGGCCTCCGGGGGCTAGCATGCCGCCAAATCTTGCGTAGGCGGCCTCTCACAAGTCTGGAAGTGTTGTGGCGGGTGCAAACGCCCGACACGCGTCTCCAGGGTGTGCCCCCTCACGGACGGCGCCGCCGCCGGCACCTGGAGGGGGGAAACGGACGCGTGGTCTACACGGAGGGGATCTTGCTGTGGGTCTGGCCCGGAAGTTGCTCCAAAGTGTTCCTATGGGCTGACCTACCACAACCGGGTGGATAGGTCCACTGCTCAAAGCCCGTCCGTGCAAAGTCAAAGGGCTAGATCCCGTGGTCAAACGCTACAGGGTTAGGCGGGACGGGGGCCCTGGGGGTAGCAATGCCACCCGAGCGTCGCACCGGGCCCCCATACATGCGGGGTGGTGTGGTGGCATGTCCGAAGAGGCGGCACGCTTCTCCGGGGTGTGCCCCCCTCACGAACGGCGATGACACGGTAGTAGACGTTCTGCGGTAACGATGCGGCGTCAATATTATTAACTCGGAGCGCGATAAAATCATGAGTTTTTTACACGACGCGGGCACATGTGCTGTAGGACTGATGGTAAGTTTTCATAATTGTTCGTGATGGAGTAGTATCTGAACAATTCCCTCTATGCGGATTGCTCTTCGCGTGTCTACGACTGTGGCCGGCGGCCTCCGGGGGCTAGCATGCCGCCAAATCTTGCGTAGGCGGCCTCTCACAAGTCTGGAAGTGTTGTGGCGGGTGCAAACGCCCGACACGCGTCTCCGGGGTGTGCCCCCCTCACGGACGGCGCCGCCGCCGGCACCTGGAGGGGGGAAACGGACGCGTCTGGTCTACACGGAGGGGATCTTGCTGTCGGTCTGGCCCGGATGTTGCTCCAAAGTGTTCCTATGGGCTGACCTACCACAACCGGGTGGATAGGTCCACTACTCAAAGCCCGTCCATGCAAAGTCAAAGGGCTAGATCCCGTGGTTAAACGCTACAGGGTTAGGAGGGAAGGGGGCCCTGGGAGGTAGCAATGCCACCCGAGCGTCGCACCGGGCCCCCATACATGCGGGGTGGTGTGGTGGCATGTCCGAAGAGGCAGCACGCGTCTCCGGGGGGTGCCCCCCCTCACGAACGGCGATGACACGGTAGTAGACGTTCTGCGGTAACGATGCGGCGTGAATATTATTAAATACTCGGAGCGCGATAAAATCATGATTTTTTACACGACGCGGGCACATGTGCTGTAGGACTGATGGTAATTTTTCATAATTGTTCGTGATGGAGTAGTATCTGAACAATTCCCTCTATGCGGATTGCTCTTCGCGTGTCTACGACTGTGGCCGGCGGCCTCCGGGGGCTAGCATGCCGACAAATCTTGCGTAGGCGGCCTCTCACAAGTCTGGAAGTTTTGTGGCGGGTGCAAACGCCCGGCACGCGTCTCCGGGGTGTGCCCCCCCCCCTCACAGACGGCGCCGCCGCCGGCACCTGGAGGGGGGAAACGGACGCGTCGGGTCTACACGGAGGGGATCTTGCTGTGGGTCTGGCCCGGATGTTGCTCCAAAGTGTTCCTATGGGCTGACCTACCACAACCGGGTGGATAGGTCCACTGCTCAAAGCACGTCCGTGAAAAGTCAAAGGGCTAGATCCCGTGGTCAAACTCTACAGGGTTAGGCGGGACGGGGGGCCTGGGGGGGCAGTAATGCCACCCGAGCGTCGCACCGGGCCCCCATACATGCGGGGTGGTGTGGTGGCATGTCCGAAGAGGCGGCACGTGTCTCCGGGGGGTGCCCCCCCTCACGAACGGCGATGACACGGTAGTAGACGTTCTGCGGTAACGATGTGGCGTGAATATTATTAAATACTCGGAGCGCGATAAAATCATGAGTTTTTTACACGACGCGGGCACATGTGCTGTAGGACTGATAGTAATTTTCATAATTGTTCGTGATGGAGTAGTATCTGAACAATTCCCTCTATGCGGATTGCTCTTCGCGTGTCTACGACTGTGGCCGGCGGCCTCCGGGGGCTAGCATGCCGCCAAATCTTGCGTAGGCGGCCTCTCACAAGTCTGGAAGAGTTGTGGCGGGTGCAAACGCCCGGCACGCGTCTCCGGGGTGTGCCCCCCTCACGGACGGCGCCGCCGCCGGCACCCGGAGGGGGAAACGGACGCGTCTGGTCTACACGGAGGGGATCTTGCTGTGGGTCTGGCCCGGATGTTGCTCCAAAGTGTTCCTATGGGCTGACCTACCACAACCGGGTGGATAGGTCCACTGCTCAAAGCCCGTCCGTGCAAAGTCAAAGGGCTAGATCCCGTGGTCAAACGCTACAGGGTTAGGCGGGACGGGGGACCTGGGGGGTAGCAATGCCACCCGAGCGTCGCACCGGGCCCCCATACATGCGGGATGGTGTGGTGCCATGTCCGAAGAGGCGGCACGCGTCTCCGGGGGGTGCCCCCCCTCACGAACGGCGATGACACGGTAGTAGACGTTCTGCGGTAACGATGCGGCGTGAATATTATTAAATACTCGGAGCGCGATAAAATCATTAGTTTTTTACACGACGCGGGCACATGTGCTGTAGGACTGATGGAAAGTTTTCATAATTGTTCGTGATGGAGTAGTATCTGAGAAATTCCCTCTATGCGGATTGCTCTTCGCGTGTCTACGACTGTGGCCGGCGGCCTCCGGGGGCTAGCATGCCGCCAAATCTTGCGTAGGCGGCCTCTCACAAGTCTGGAAGTGTTGTGGCGGGTGCAAACGCCCGACACGCGTCTCCGGGGTGTGCCCCCTCACGGACGGCGCCGCCGCCGGCACCTGGATGGGGGAAACGGACGCGTCTGGTCTACACGGAGGGGATCTTGCTGTCGGTCTAGCCCGGATGTTGATCCAAAGTGTTCCTATGGGCTGACCTGCCACAACCGGGTGGATAGGTCCACTGCTCAAAGCCCGTCCGTGCAAAGTCAAAGGGCTAGATCCCATGGTCAAACGCTACAGGGTTAGGCGGGACGGGGGGCCTAGGGGGTAGCAATGCCACCCGAGCGTCGCACCGGGCCCCCATACATGCGGGGTGGTGTGGTCGCATGTCCGAAGAGGCGGCACGTTTCTCCGGGGGGTGCCCCCCTCACGAACGGCTATGACACGCTAGTAGACGTTCTGCGTTAACGATGCGGCGTGAATATTATTAAATACTCGGAGCGCGATAAAATCATGATTTTTTACACGACGCGGGCACATGTGCTGTAGGACTGATGGTAATTTTTCATAATTGTTCGTGATGGAGTAGTATCTGAACAATTCCCTCTATGCGGATTGCTCTTCGCGTGTCTACGACTGTGGCTGGCGGCCTCCGGGGGCTAGCATGCCGCCAAATCTTGCGTATGCGGCCTCTCACAAGTCTGGAAGAGTTGTGGCGGGTGCAAACGCCCGGCACGCGTCTCCGGGGTGTGCCCCCCTCACGGACGGCGCCGCCGCCGGCACCTGGAGGGGGGAAACGGACGCGTCTGGTCTACACGGAGGGGATCTTGCTGTGGGTCTGGCCCGGATGTTGCTCCAAAGTGTTCCTATGGGCTGACCTACCATAACCGGGCGGATAGGTCCACTTCTCAAAGCCCGTCCGTGCAAAGTCAAAGGGCTAGATCCCGTGGTCAAACGCTACAGGGTTAGGCGGGACGGGGGCCCTGGGGGGTAGCAATGCCACCCGAGCGTCGCACCATGCCCCCATACATGCGGGGTGGTGTGGTGGCATGTCCGAAGAGGCGGCACGCGTCTCCGGGGGGTGCCCCCCCTCACGAACGGCGATGACACGGTAGTAGACGTTCTGCGGTAACGATGCGGCGTGAATATTATTAAATACTCGGAGCGCGATAAAATCATTAGTTTTTTACACGACGCGGGCACATGTGCTGTAGGACTGATGGTAAGTTTTCATAATTGTTCGTGATGGAGTAGTATCTGAGAAATTCCCTCTATGCGGATTGCTCTTCGCGTGTCTACGACTGTGGCCGGCGGCCTCCGGGGGCTAGCATGCCGCCAAATCTTGCGTAGGCGGCCTCTCACAAGTCTGGAAGTGTTGTGGCAGGTGCAAACGCCCGACACGCGTCTCCGGGGTGTGCCCCCTCACGGACGGCGCCGCCGCCGGCACCTGGATGGGGGAAACGGACGCGTCTGGTCTACACGGAGGGGATCTTGCTGTGGGTCTGGCCCGGATGTTGCTCCAAAGTGTTCCTATGGGCTGACCTACCACAACCGGGTGGATAGGTCCACTGCTCAAAGCCCGTCCGTGCAAAGTCAAAGGGCTAGATCCCGTGGTCAAACGCTACAGGGTTAGGCGGGACGGGGGCCCTGGGGGGTAGCAATGCCACCCGACCGTCGCACCGTGCCCCCATACATGTGGGGTGGTGTGGTGGCATGTCCGAAGAGGCGGCACGCGTCTCCGGGGGGTGCCCCCCCTCACGAACGGCGATGACACGGTAGTAGACGTTCTGCGGTAACAATTTGGCGTGAATATTATTAAATACTCGGAGCGCGATAAAATCATGAGTTTTTTACACGACGCGGGCACATGTGCTGTAGGACTGATGGTAATTTTTCATAATTGTTCGTGATGGAGTAGTATCTGAACAATTCCCTCTATGCGGATTGCTCTTCGCGTGTCTACGACTGTGGCCGGCGGCCTCCGGGGGCTAGCATGCCGCCAAATCTTGCGTAGGCGGCCTCTCACAAGTCTGGAAGAGTTGTAGCGGGTGCAAACGCCCGGCACGCGTCTCCGGGGTGTGCCCCCCTCACGGACGCCGCCGCCGCCGGCACCTGGAGGGGGGAACCGGACGCGTCTGGTCTACACGGAGGGGATCTTGCTGTGGGTCTGGCCCGGATGTTGCTCCAAAGTGTTCCTATGGGTTGACCTACCACAACCGGGTGGATAGGTCCACTGCTCAAAGCCCGTCCGTGCAAAGTCAAAGGGCTAGATCCCGTGGTCAAACGCTACAGGGTTAGGCGGGACGGGGGCCCTGGGGGGTAGCAATGCCACCTGAGCGTCGCACCGGGCCCCCATACATGCGGGGTGGTGTGGTGGCATGTCCGAAGAGGCGGCACGCGTCTCCGGGGGGTGCCCCCACTCACGAACGGCGATGACACGGTAGTAGACGTTCTGCGGTAATGATGCGGCGTGAATATTATTAAATACTCGGAGCGCGATAAAATCATGAGTTTTTTACACGACGCGGGCACATGTGCTGTAGGACTGATGGTAAGTTTTCATAATTTTTCGTGATGGAGTAGTATCTGAACAGTTCCCTCTATGCGGATTGCTCTTCGCGTGTCTACGACTGTGGCCGGCGGCCTCCGGGGGCTAGCATGCCGCCAAATCATGCGTAGGCGGCCTCTCACAAGTCTGGAAGTGTTGTGGCGGGTGCAAACGCCCGGCACGCGTCTCCCGGGTGTGCCCCCCCTCACGGACGGCGCCGCCGCCGGCACCTGGAGGGGTGAAACGGACGCGTCGGGTCTACACGGAGGGGATCTTGCTGTGGGTCTGGCCCGGATGTTGCTCCAAAGTGTTCCTATGGGCTGACCTACCACAACCGGGTGGATAGGTCCACTGCTCAAAGCCCGTCCGTGCAAAGTCAAAGGGCTAGATCCCGTGGTCAAACGCTACAGGGTTAGGCGGGACGGGGGCCCTGGGGGGTAGCAATGCCACCCGAGCGTCACACCGGGCCCCCATACATGCGGGGTGGTGTGGTGGCATGTCCGATGAGGCGGCACGCGTCTCCGGGGGGTGCCCCCCTCACGAACGGCGATGACACGGTAGTAGACGTTCTGCGGTAACGATGCGGCGTGAATATTATTAAATACTCGGAGCGCGATAAAATCATGAGTTTTTTACACGACGCGGGCACATATGCTGTAGGACTGATGGTAATTTTCGTAATTGTTCGTGATGGAGTAGTATCTGAACAATTCCCTCTATGCGGATTGCTCTTCGCGTGTCTACGACTGTGGCCGGCGGCCTCCGGGGGCTAGCATGCCGCCAAATCTTGCGAAGGCGGCCTCTCACAAGTCTGGAAGTGTTGTGGCAGGTGCAAACGCCCGGCACGCGTCTCCGGGGTGTGCCCCCCCTCACGGACGGCGCCGCCGCCGGCACCTGGAGGGGGGAAACGGATGCGTCGAGTCTACACGGAGGGGATCTTGCTGTGGGTCTGGCCCGGATGTTGCTCCAAAGTGTTCCTATGGGCTGTCCTGCCACAACCGGGTGGATAGGTCCACTGCTCAAAGCCCGTCCGTGCAAAGTCAAAGGTCTAGATTCCGTGGTCAAACGCTACAGGGTTAGGCGGGACGGGGGCCCTGGGGGGGTAGCAATGCCACCCGAGCGTCGCACCGGGCCCCCATACATGCGGGGTGGTGTGGTGGCATGTCCGAAGAGGCGGTACGTGTCTCCGGGGGGTGCCCCCCCTCACGAACGGCGATGACACGGTAGTAGACATTCTGCGGTAACGATGCGGCGTGAATATTATTAAATACTCGGAGCGCGATAAAATCTTGATTTTTTACACGACGCGGGCACATGTGCTGTAGGACTGATGGTAATTTTTCATAATTGTTCGTGATGGAGTAGCATCTGAACAATTCCCTCTATGCGGATTGCTCTTCGCGTGTCTACGACTGTGGCCGGCGGCCTCCGGGGGCTAGCATGCCGACAAATCTTGCGTAGGCGGCCTCTCACAAGTCTGGAAGTGTTGTGGCGGGTGCAAACGCCCGGCACGCGTCTCCGGGGTGTGCCCCCCCTCACGGACGGCGCCGCCGCCGGCACCTGGAGGGGGGAAACGGACGTGTCGGGTCTACACAGAGGGGATCTTGCTGTGGGTCTGGCCCGGATGTTGCTCCAATGTGTTCCTATGGGCTGACCTACCACAACCGGGTGGATCGGTCCTCTGCTCAAAGCCCGTCCGTGAAAAGTCAAAGGGCTAGATCCCGTGGTCAAACGCTACAGGGTTAGGCGGGACGGGGGCCCTGGGGGGTAGCAATGCCACCCGAGCGTCGCACCGGGCCCCCATACATGCGGGGTGGTGTGGTGGCATGTCCGAAGAGGCGGCACGCGTCTCCGGGGGGTGCCCCCCTCACGAACGGCAATGACACGGTAGTAGACGTTCTGCGGTAACGATGCGGCGTGAATATTCTTAAATACTCGGAGCGCGATAAAATCATAAGTTTTTTACACGACGTGGGCACATGTGCTGTAGGACTGATGGTAATTTTTCATAATTGTTCGTGATGGAGTAGTATCTGAACAATTCCCTCTATGCGGATTGCTCTTCGCGTGTCTATGACTGTGGCCGGCGGCCTCCGGGGGCTAGCATGCCGCCAAATATTGCGTAGGCGGCCTCTCACAAGTCTGGAAGAGTTGTGGCGGGTGCAAACGCCCGGCACGCGTCTCCGGGGTGTGCCCCCCTCACGGACGGCGCCGCCGCCGGCACCTGGAGGGGGGAAACGGACACGTCTGGTCTACACGGAGGGGATCTTGCTGTGGGTCTGGCCCGGATGTTGCTCCAAAGTGTTCCTATGGGCTGACCTACCACAACCGGGTGGATAGGTCCACTGCTCAAAGCCCGTCCGTGCAAAGTCAAAGGGCTAGATCCCGTGGTCAAACGCTACAGGGTTAGGTTGGACGGGAGCCCTGGGGGGTAGCAATGCCACCCGAGCGTCGCACCGGGCCCCCATACATGCGGGGTGGTGTGGTGGCATGTCCGATGAGGCGGCACGCGTCTCCGGGGGGTGCCCCCCTCACGAACGGCGATGACACGGTAGTAGACGTTCTGCCGTAACGATGCGGCGTGAATATTATTAAATACTCGGAGCGCGATAAAATCATGAGTTTTTTACACGACGCGGGCACATGTGCTGTAGGACTGATGGTAATTTTCATAATTGTTCGTGATGGAGTAGTATCTGAACAATTCCCTCTATGCGGATTGCTCTTCGCGTGTCTACGACTGTGGCCGGCGGCCGCCGGGGGCTAGCATGCCGCCAAATCTTGCGAAGGCGGCCTCTCACAAGTCTGGAACTGTTGTGGCGGATGCAAACGCCCGGCACGCGTCTCCGGGGTGTGCCCCCCTCACGGACGGCGCCGCCGCCGGCACCTGGAGGTGGGAAACGGACGCGTCAGGTCTACACAGAGGGGATCTTGCTGTGGGCCTGGCCCGGATGTTGCTCCAAAGTGTTCCTATGGGCTGTCCTGCCACAACCGGGTGGATAGGTCCACTGCTCAAAGCCCGTTCGTGCAATGTCAAAAGGCTAGATCCCGTGGTCAAACACTACAGGGTTAGGCGGGACGGGGGCCCTGGGGGGGTAGCAATGCCACCCGAGCGTCGCACCGGGCCCCCATACATGCGGGGTGGTGTGGTGGCATGTCCGAAGAGGCGGCACGTGTCTCCGGGGGGTGCCCCCCTCACGAACGGCGATGACACGGTAGTAGACGTTCTGCGATAACGATGCGGCGTGAATATTATTAAATACTCGGAGCGCGATAAAATCATGATTTTTTTACACGACGCGGGCACATGTGCTGTAGGACTGATGGTAATTTTTCATAATTGTTCGTGATGGAGTAGTATCTGAACAATTCCCTCTATGCGGATTGCTCTTCGCGTTTCTACGACTGTGGCCGGCGGCCTCCGGGGGCTAGCATGTCGCCAAATCTTGCGTAGGCGGCCTCTCACAAGTCTGGAAGAGTTGTGGCGGGTGCAAACGCCCGGCACGCGTCTCCGGGGTGTGCCCCCCTCACGGACGGCGCCGCCGCCGGCACCTGGAGGGGGGAAACGGACGCGTCTGGTCTACACGGAGGGGATCTTGCTGTGGGTCTGGCCCGGATGTTGCTCCAAAGAGTTCCTATGGGCTGACCTACCACAACCGGGTGGATAGGTCCACTGCTCAAAGCCCGTCCGTGCAAAGTCAAAGGGCTAGATCTCGTGGTCAAACGCTACAGGGTTAGGCGGGACGGGGGCCCTGGGGGGGGGGTAGCAATGCCACCCGAGCGTCGCACCGGGCCCCCATACATGCGGGGTGGTGTGGTGGCATGTCCGAAGAGGCGGCACGCGTCTCCGGGGGGTGCCCCCCTCACGAACGGCGATGACACGGTAGTAGACGTTCTGCGGTAACGATGCGGCGTGAATATTCTAAAATACTCGAAGCGCGATAAAATCATAAGTTTTTCACACGATGCGGGCACATGTGCTGTAGGACTGATGGTAATTTTTCATAATTGTTCGTGATGGAGTAGTATCTGAACAATTCCCTCTATGCGGATTGCTCTTCGCGTGACTATGACTGTGGCCGGCGGCCTCCGGGGGCTAGCATGCCGCCAAATATTGCGTAGGCGGCCTCTCACAAGTCTGGAAGAGTTGTGGCGGGTGCAAACGCCCGGCACGCGTCTCCGGGGTGTGCCCCCTCACGGACGGCGCCGCCGCCGGCACCTGGAGGGGGGAAACGGACGCGTCTGGTCTACACGGAGGGGATCTTGCTGTGGGTCTGGCCCGGATGTTGCTCCAAAGTGTTCCTATGGGCTGACCTACCACAACCGGGTGGATAGGTCCACTGCTCAAAGCCCGTCCGTGCAAAGTCAAAGGGCTAGATCCCGTGGTCAAACGCTACAGGGTTAGGCGGGACGGGAGCCCTGGGGGGGTAGCAATGCCACCCGAGCGTCGCACCGGGCCCCCAGACATGCGGGGTGGTGTGGTGGCATGTCCGATGAGGCGGCACGCGTCTCCGGGGGGTGCCCCCCTCACGAACGGCGATGACACGGTAGTAGACGTTCTGCGGTAACGATGCGGCGTGAATATTCTTAAATACTCGGAGCGCGATAAAATCATGAGTTTTTTACACGACGCGGGCACATGTGCTGTAGGACTGATGGTAATTTTATATAATTGTTCGTGATGGAGTAGTATCTGAACAATTCCCTCTATGCGGATTGCTCTTCGCGTGTCTACGACTGTGGCCGGCGGCCTCCGGGGGCTAGCATGCCGCCAAATCTTGCGTAGGCGGCCTCTCACAAGCCTGGAAGTGTTGTGGCGGGTGCAAACGCCCGGCACGCGTCTCCGGGGTGTGCCCCCCCTCACGGACGGCGCCGCCGCCGGCACCTGGAGGGGGGAAACGGATGCGTCGGGTCTACACGGAGGAGATCTTGCTGTGGGTCTGGCCCGGATGTTGCTCCAAAGTGTTCCTATGGGCTGACCTACCACAACCGGGTGGATAGGTCCACTTCTCAAAGCCCGTCCGTGCAAAGTCAAAGGGCTAGATCCCGTGGTCAAACGCTACAGGGTTAGGTGGGACGGGGGCCCTGGGGGGTAGAAATGCCACCCGAGCATCGCAGCGGGCCCCCATACAAGCGGGGTGGTGTGGTGGCATGTCTGAAGAGGCGGCACGCGTCTCCGGGGGGTGCCCCCCCTCACGAACGGCGATGACACGGTAGTAGACGTTCTGCGGTAACGATGCGGCCTGAATATTCTTAAATACTCGGAGCGCGATAAAATCATGAGTTTTTTACACGACGCGGGCACATGTGCTGTAGGACTGATGGTAATTTTTCATAATTGTTCGTGATTGAGTAGTATCTGAGAAATTCCCTCTATGCGGATTGCTCTTCGCGTGTCTACGACTGTGGCCGGCGGCCTCCGGGGGCTAGCATGCCGCCAAATCTTGCGTAGGCGGCCTCTCACGAGTCTCCGGGGTATCTCCGGGGTGTGCCCCCCTCACGGACGGCGCCGCCGCCGGCACCTGGAGGGGGGAAACGGACGCGTCTGGTCTACACGGAGGGGATCTTGCTGTGGGTCTGGCCCGGATGTTGCTCCAAAGTGTTCCTATGGGCTGACCTACCACAACCGGGTGGATAGGTCCACTGCTCAAAGCCCGTCCGTGCAAAGTCAAAGGGCGAGATCCCATGGTCAAACGCCACAGGGTTAGGCGGGACGGGGGCCCTGGGGGGTAGCAATGCCACCCGAGCGTCGCACCGGGCCCCCATACATGCGGGGTGGTGTGGTGGCATGTCCGAAGAGGCGACACGCGTCTCCGGGGGGTGCCCCCCCTCATGAACGGCGATGACACGGTACTAGACGTTCTGCGGTAACGATTTGGCGTGAATATTATTAAATACTCAGAGCGCGATAAAATCATGAGTTTTTTACACGACGCGGGCACATGTGCTGTAGGACTGATGGTAATTTTTCATAATTGTTCGTGATGGAGTAGTATCTGAACAATTCCCTCTATGCGGATTGCTCTTCGCGTGTCTACGACTGTGGCCGGCGGCCTCCGGGGGCTAGCATGCCGCCAAATCTTGCGTAGGCGGCCTCTCACAAGTCTGGAAGAGTTGTGGCGGGTGCAAACGCCCGGCACGCGTCTCCGGAGTGTGCCCCCCTCACGGACGGCGCCGCCGCCGGCACCTGGAGGGGGGAAACAGACACGTCTGGTCTATACGGAGGGGATCTTGCTGTGGGTCTGGCCCGGATGTTGCTCCAAAGTGTTCCTATGGGCTGACCTACCACAACCGGGTGGATAGGTCCACTGCTCAAAGCCCGTCCGTGCAAAGTCAAAGGGCTAGATCCCGTGGTCAAACGCTACAGGGTTAGGCGGGACGGGAGCCCTGGGGGGGGTAGCAATGCCACCCGAGCGTCGCACCGGGCCCCCATACATGCGGGGTGGTGTGGTGGCATGTCCGATGAGGCGGCACGCGTCTCCGGGGGGTGCCCCCCTCACGAACGGCGATGACACGGTAGTAGACGTTCTGCCGTAACGATGCGGCGTGAATATTATTAAATACTCGGAGCGCGATAAAATCATGAGTTTTTTACACGACGCGGGCACATGTGCTGTAGGACTGATGGTAATTTTCATAATTGTTCGTGATGGAGTAGTATCTGAACAATCCCTCTATGCGGATTGCTCTTCGCGTGTCTACGACTGTGGCCGGCGGCCTCCGGGGGCTAGCATGCCGCCAAATCTTGCGAAGGCGGCCTCTCACAAGTCTGGAACTGTTGTGGCGGATGCAAACGCCCGGCACGCGTCTCCGGGGTGTGCCCCCCTCACGGACGGCGCCGCCGCCGGCACCTGGAGGGGGGAAACGGACGCGTCAGGTCTACACAGAGGGGATCTTGCTGTGGGCCTGGCCCGGATGTTGCTCCAAAGTGTTCCTATGGGCTGTCCTGCCACAACCGGGTGGATAGGTCCACTGCTCAAAGCCCGTTCGTGCAAAGTCAAAGGGCTAGATCCCGTGGTCAAACGCTACAGGGTTAGGCGGGACAGGGGCCCTGGGGGGGTAGCAATGCCACCCGAGCGTCGCACCGGGCCCCCATACATGCGGGGTGGTGTGGTGGCATGTCCGAAGAGGCGGCACGTGTCTCCGGGGGGTGCCCCCCTCACGAACGGCGATGACACGGTAGTAGACGTTCTGCGATAACGATGCGGCGTGAATATTATTAAATACTCGGAGCGCGATAAAATCATGATTTTTTTACACGACGCGGGCACATGTGCTGTAGGACTGATGGTAATTTTTCATAATTGTTCTTGATGGAGTAGTATCTGAACAATTCCCTCCATGCGGATTGCTCTTCGCGTTTCTACGACTGTGGCCGGCGGCCTCCGGGGGCTAGCATGTCGCCAAATCTTCCGTAGGCGGCCTCTCACAAGTCTGGAAGAGTTGTGGCGGGTGCAAACGCCCGGCACGCGTCTCCGGGGTGTGCCCCCCTCACGGACGGCGCCGCCGCCGGCACCTGGAGGGGGGAAACGGACGCGTCTGGTCTACACGGAGGGGATCTTGCTGTGGGTCTGGCCCGGATGTTGCTCCAAAGAGTTCCTATGGGCTGACCTACCACAACCGGGTGGATAGGTCCACTGCTCAAAGCCCGTCCGTGCAAAGTCAAAGGGCTAGATCTCGTGGTCAAACGCTACAGGGTTAGGCGGGACGGGGGCCCTGGGGGGGGGGGTAGCAATGCCACCCGAGCGTCGCACCGGGCCCCCATACATGCGGGGTGGTGTGGTGGCATGTCCGAAGAGGCGGCACGCGTCTCCGGGGGGTGCCCCCCTCACGAACGGCGATGACACGGTAGTAGACGTTCTGCGGTAACGATGCGGCGTGAATATTCTAAAATACTCGAAGCGCGATAAAATCATAAGTTTTTCACACGATGCGGGCACATGTGCTGTAGGACTGATGGTAATTTTTCATAATTGTTCGTGATGGAGTAGTATCTGAACAATTCCCTCTATGCGGATTGCTCTTCGCGTGACTATGACTGTGGCCGGCGGCCTCCGGGGGCTAGCATGCCGCCAAATATTGCGTAGGCGGCCTCTCACAAGTCTCGAAGAGTTGTGGCGGGTGCAAACGCCCGGCACGCGTCTCCGGGGTGTGCCCCCTCACGGACGGCGCTGCCGCCGGCACCTGGAGGGGGGAAACGGACGCGTCTGGTCTACACGGAGGGGATCTTGCTGTGGGTCTGGCCCGGATGTTGCTCCAAAGTGTTCCTATGGGCTGACCTACCACAACCGGGTGGATAGGTCCACTGCTCAAAGCCCGTCCGTGCAAAGTCAAAGGGCTAGATCCCGTGGTCAAACGCTACAGGGTTAGGCGGGACGGGAGCCCTGGGGGGTAGCAATGCCACCCGATCGTCGCACCGGGCCCCCAGACATGCGGGGTGGTGTGGTGGCATGTCCGATGAGGCGGCACGCGTCTCCGGGGGGTGCCCCCCTCACGAACGGCGATGACACGGTAGTAGACGTTCTGCGGTAACGATGCGGCGTGAATATTCTTAAATACTCGGAGCGCGATAAAATCATGAGTTTTTTACACGACGCGGGCACATGTGCTGTAGGACTGATGGTAATTTTATATAATTGTTCGTGATGGAGTAGTATCTGAACAATTCCCTCTATGCGGATTGCTCTTCGCGTGTCTACGACTGTGGCCGGCGGCCTCCGGGGGCTAGCATGCCGCCAAATCTTGCGTAGGCGGCCTCTCACAAGCCAGGAAGTGTTGTGGCGGGTGCAAACGCCCGGCACGCGTCTCCGGGGTGTGCCCCCCCTCACGGACGGCGCCGCCGCCGGCACCTGGTGGGGGGAAACGGATGCGTCGGGTCTACACGGAGGAGATCTTGCTGTGGGTCTGGCCCGGATGTTGCTCCAAAGTGTTCCTATGGGCTGACCTACCACAACCGGGTGGATAGGTCCACTTCTCAAAGCCCGTCCGTGCAAAGTCAAAGGGCTAGATCCCGTGGTCAAACGCTACAGGGTTAGGCGGGACGGGGGCCCTGGGGGGTAGAAATGCCACCCGAGCATCGCAGCGGGCCCCCATACAAGCGGAATGGTGTGGTGGCATGTCTGAAGAGGCGGCACGCGTCTCCGGGGGGTGCCCCCCCTCACGAACGGCGATGACACGGTAGTAGACGTTCTGCGGTAACGATGCGGCCTGAATATTCTTAAATACTCGGAGCGCGATAAAATCATGAGTTTTTTACACGACGCGGGCACATGTGCTGTAGGACTGATGGTAATTTTTCATAATTGTTCGTGATGGAGTAGTATCTGAGAAATTCCCTCTATGCGGATTGCTCTTCGCGTGTCTACGACTGTGGCCGGCGGCCTCCGGGGGCTAGCATGCCGCCAAATCTTGCGTAGGCGGCCTCTCACGAGTCTCCGGGGTGTCTCCGGGGTGTGCCCCCCTCACGGACGGCGCCGCCGCCGGCACCTGGAGGGGGGAAACGGACGCGTCTGGTCTACACGGAGGGGATCTTGCTGTGGGTCTGGCCCGGATGTTGCTCCAAAGTGTTCCTATGGGCTGACCTACCACAACCGGGTGGATAGGTCCACTGCTCAAAGCCCGTCCGTGCAAAGTCAAAGGGCTAGATCCCATGGTCAAACGCCACAGGGTTAGGCGGGACGGGGGCCCTGAGGGGTAGCAATGCCACCCGAGCGTCGCACCGGGCCCCCATACATGCGGGGTGGTGTGGTGGCATGTCCGAAGAGGCGACACGCGTCTCCGGGGGGTGCCCCCCCTCATGAACGGCGATGACACGGTAGTAGACGTTCTGCGGTAACGATTTGGCGTGAATATTATTAAATACTCAGAGCGCGATAAAATCATGACTTTTTTACACGACGCGGGCACATGTGTTGTAGGACTGATGGTAATTTTTCATAATTGTTCGTGATGGAGTAGTATCTGAACAATTCCCTCTATGCGGATTGCTCTTCGCGTGTCTACGACTGTGGCCGGCGGCCTCCGGGGGCTAGCATGCCGCCAAATCTTGCGTAGGCGGCCTCTCACAAGTCTGGAAGAGTTGTGGCGGGTGCAAACGCCCGGCACGCGTCTCCGGAGTGTGCCCCCCTCACGGACGGCGCCGCCTCCGGCACCTGGAGGGGGGAAACGGACGCGTCTGGTCTACACGGAGGGGATCTTGCTGTGGGTCTGGACCGGATGTTGCTCCAAAGTGTTCCTATGGGCTGACCTACCACAACCGGGTGGATAGGTCCACTGCTCAAAGCCCGTGCGTGCAAAGTCAAAGGGCTAGATCCCGTGGTCAAACGCTACAGGGTTAGGCCGGACGGGGGCCCTGGGGGTAGCAATGCCACCCGAGCGTCGCACCGGGCCCCCATACATGCGGGGTGGTGTGGTGGCATGTCCGAAGAGGCGGCACGCGTCTCCGGGGGGTGCCCCCCCTCACGAACGGCGATGACACGGTAGTAGACGTTCTGCGGTAACGATGCGGCGTGAATATTATTAAATACTCAGAGCGCGATAAAATCATGAGTTTTTTACACGACGCGGGCACATGTGCTGTAGGACTGATGGTAAGTTTTCAAAAATTTTCGTGATGGAGTAGTATCTGAGAAATTCCCTCTATGCGGATTGCTCTTCGCGTGTCTACGACTGTGGCCGGCGGCCTCCGGCGGCTAGCATGCCGCCAAATCTTGCGTAGGCGGCCTCTAACAAGTCTGGAAGAGTTGTGGCGGGTGCAAACTCCCGGCACGCGTCTCCGGGGTGTGCCCCTCTCACGGACGGCGCCGCCGACGGCACCTGGAGGGGGGAAACGGACGCGTCTGGTCTACACGGAGGCGATCTTGCTGTGGGTCTGGCCCGGATGTTGCTCCAAAGTGTTCCTATGGGCTAACCTACCACAACCGGGTGGATAGGTCCACTGCTCAAAGCCCATCCGTGCAAAGTCAAAGGGCTAGATCCCGTGGTCAAACGCTACAGGGTTAGGCGGGACGGGGGCCCTGGGGGGTAGCAATGCTACCCGAGCATCGTACTGGGCCCCCATACATGCGGGGTGGTGTGGTGGCATGTCCGAAGAGGCGGCACGCGTCTCCGGGGGGTGCCCCCCCTCACAAACGGCGATGACACGGTAGTAGACGTTCTACGGTAATGATTTGGCGTGAATATTATTAAATACTCGGAGCGCGATAAAATCATGAGTTTTTCACACGACGCGGGCACATGTGCTGTAGGACTGATGGTAATTTTTCATAATTGTTCGTGATGGAGTAGTATCTGAACAATTCCCTCTATGCGGATTGCTCTTCGCGTGTCTACGACTGTGGCCGGCGGCCTCCGGGGGCTAGCATGCCGCCAAATCTTGCGTAGGCGGCCTCTCACAAGTCTGGAAGAGTTGTGGCGGGTGCAAACGCCCGGCACGCGTCTCCGGGGTGTGCCCCCCTCACGGACGGCGCCGCCGCCGGCACCTGGAGGGGGAAACCGACGCGTCTTGTCTACACGTAGGGGATCTTGCTGTGGGTCTGGCCCGGATGTTGCTCCAAAGTGTTCCTATGGGCTGACCTACCACAACCGGGTGGATAGGTCCACTGCTCAAAGCCCGTCCGTGCAAAGTCAAAGGGCTAGATCCCGTGGTCAAACGCTACAGTGTTAGGCGGGATGGGGGCCCTGGGGGGTAGCAATGCCACCCGAGCATCGCACTGGGCCCCCATACATGCGGGGTGGTGTGGTGGCATGTCCGAAGAGGCGGCACGAGTCTCCGGGGGGGTGCCCCCCCTCACGAACGGCGATGACACGGTAGTAGACCTTCTGCGGTAACGATTTGGTGTGAATATTATTAAATACTCGGAGCGCGATAAAATCATGAGTTTTTTACACGACGCGGGCACATGTGCTGTAGGACTGATGGTAATTTTTCATAATTGTTCGTGATGGAGTAGTATCTGAACAATTCCCTCTATGCGGATTGCTCTTCACGTGTCTACGACTGTGGCCGGCGGCCTCCGGGGGCTAGCATGCCGCCAAATCTTGCCTAGGCGGCCTCACTCAAGCCTGGAAGTGTTGTGGCGGGTGCAAACGCCCGGCACATGTCTCCGGGGTGTGCCCCCCTCACGGACGGCGCCGCCGCCGGCACCTGGAGGGGGGAAACGGACGCGTCGGGTCTAGACGGAGGGGATCTTGCTGTGGGTCTGGCCCGGATGTTGCTCCAAAGTGTTCCTATGGGCTGACCTACCACAACCGGGTGGATAGGTCCACTGCTCAAAGCCCGTCTGTGAAAAGTCAAAGGGCTAGATCCCGTGGTCAAACGCTACAGGGTTAGGCGGGACGGGGGCCCTGGGGGGTAGCAATGCCACCCGAGCATCGCACCAGGCCCCCATACATGCGGGGTGGTGTGGTGGCATGTCCGAAGAGGCGGCACGCGTCTCTGGGGGGTGCCCCCCCTCACGAACGGCGATGACACGGTAGTAGACGTTCTGCGGTAACGATGCGGCATGAATATTATTAAATACTCGGAGCGCGCTAAAATCATGAGTTTTTTACACGACGCGGGCACATGTGCTGTAGGACTGATGGTAATTTTTCATAATTGTTCGTGATGGAGTAGTATCTGAGAAATTCCCTCTATGCGGATTGCTCTTCGCGTGTCTACGACTGTGGCCGGCGGCCTCCGGGGGCTAGCATGCCGCCAAATCTTGCGTAGGCGGCCTCTCACAAGTCTGGAAGTGTTGTGGCAGGTGCAAACGCCCGGCACGCGTCTCCGGGGTGTGCCCCCTCACGGACGGCGCCGCCGCCGGCACCTGGAGGGGGGAAATGGACGCGTCTGGTCTACACGGAGGGGATCTTGCTGTGGGTCTGGCCCGGATGCTGCTCCAAAGTGTTCCTATGGGCTGACCTACCACAACCGGGTGGATAGGTCCACTGCTTAAAGCCCGTCCGTGCAAAGTCAAAGGGCTAGATCCCGTGGTCAAACGCTACAGGATTAGGCGGGACGGGGGCCCTGGGGCTAGCAATGCCACCCGAGCGTCGCACCGGGCCCCCATACATGCGGGGTGGTGTGGTGGCATGTCCGAAGAGGCGGCACGCGTCTCTGGGGGGTGCCCCCCCTCACGAACGGCGATGACACGGTAGTAGACGTTCTGCGGTAACGATTTGGCGTGAATATTATTAAATACTCGGAGCGCGATAAAATCATGAGTTTTTTACACGATGCGGGCACATGTGCTGTAGGACTGATGGTAAATTTTCATAATTGTTCGTGATGGAGTAGTATCTGAACAATTCCCTCTATGCGGATTGCTCTTCGCGTGTCTACGACTGTGGCCGGCGGCCTCCGGGGGCTAGCATGCCGCCAAATCTTGCGTAGGCGGCCTCTCAGAAGTCTGGAAGTGTTGTGGCGGGTGCAAACGCCCGACACGCGTCTCCGGGGTGTGCCCCCCTCACGGACGGCGCCGCCGCCGGCACCTGGAGGGGGGAAACGGACGCGTCTGGTCTACACGGAGGGGATCTTGCTGTGGGTCTGGCCCGGATGTTGCTCCCAAGTGTTCCTATGGGTTGACCTACCACAACCGGGCGGATAGGTCCACTGCTCAAAGCCCGTCCGTGCAAAGTCAAAGGGCTAGATCCCGTGGTCAAACGCTACAGGGTTAGGCGGGACGGGAGCCCTGGGGGGGTAGCAATGCCACCCGAGCGTCGCACCGGGCCCCCAGACATGCGGGGTGGTGTGGTGGCATGTCCGAAGAGGCGGCACGCGTCTCCGGGGGGTGCCCCCCTCACGAACAGCGATGACACGGTAGTAGACGTTCTGCGGTAACGATGCGGCGTGAATATTATTAAATACTCGGAGCGCGATAAAATCATGAGTTTTCTACACGACGCGGGCACATGTGCTGTAGGACTGATGGTAATTTTTCATAATTGTTCGTGATGGAGTAGTATCTGAACAATTCCCTCTATGCGGATTGCTCTTCGCGTGTCTACGACTGTGGCCGGCGGCCTCCGGGGGCTAGCATGCCGCCAAATCTTGCGTAGGCGGCCTCTCACAAGTCTGGAAGTGTTGTGGCGGGTGCAAACGCCCGGCACGCGTCTCCCGGGTGTGCCCCCCCTCACGGACGGCGCCGCCGCCGGCACCTGGAGGGGGGAAACGGACGCGTCGGGTCTACACGGAGGGGATCTTGCTGTGGGTCTGGCCCGGATGTTGCTCCAAAGTGTTCCTATGGGCTGACCTGCCACAACCGGGTGGATAGGTCCACTGCTCAAAGCCCGTCCGTGCAAAGTCAAAGGGCTAGATCCCGTGGTCAAACGCTACAGGGTTAGGCGGGACGGGGGCCCTGGGGGGTAGCAATGCCACCCGAGCATCGCACCGGTCCCCCATACATGCGGGGTGGTGTGGTGGCATGTCCGAAGAGGCGCCACGCGTCTCCGGGGGGTGCCCCCCTCACGAACGGCGATGACACTGTAGTAGACGTTCTGCGGTAACGATCCGGCGTGAATATGATTAAATACTCGGAGCGCGATAAAATGAAGAGTTTTTTACACGACGCGGGCACATGTGCTGTAGGACTGATGGTAATTTTCATAATTGTTCGTGATGGAGTAGTATCTGAACAATTCCCTTATGCGGATTGCTCTTCGCGTGTCTACGACTGTGGCCGGCGGCCTCCGGGGGCTAGCATGCCGCCAAATCTTGCGAAGGCGGCCTCTCACAAGTCTGGAAGTGTTGTGGCGGGTGCAAACGCCCGGCACGCGTCTCCGGGGTGTGCCCCCCTCACGGACGGCGCCGCAGCCGGCACCTGGAGGGGGGAAACGGACGCGTCGGGTCTACACGGAGGGGATCTTGCTGTGGGTCTGGCCCGGATGTTGCTCCAAAGTGTTCCTATGGGCTGACCTGCCACAACCGGGTGGATAGGTCCACTGCTCAAAGCCCGTCCGTGCAAAGTCAAAGGGCTAGATCCCGTGGTCAAATGCTACAGGGTTAGGCGGGACGGGTGCCCTGGGGGGGTAGCAATGCCACCCGAGCGTCGCACCGGGCCCCCATACATGCGGGGTGGTGTGGTGGCATGTCCGAAGAGGCGGCACGCGTCTCCGGGGGGTGCCCCCCCTCACGAACGGGGATGACACGGTAGTAGACGTTCTGCAGTAACGATGCGGCGTGAATATTCTTAAATACTCGGAGCGCGATAAAATCATGAGTTTTCTACACGACGCGGGCACATGTGCTGTAGGACTGATGGTAATTTTTCATAATTGTTCGTGATGGAGTAGTATCTGAACAATTCCCTCTATGCGGATTGCTCTTCGCGTGTCTACGACTGTGGCCGGCGGCCTCCGGGGGCTAGCATGCCGCCAAATCTTGCGTAGGCGGCCTCTCACAAGTCTGGAAGTGTTGTGGCGGGTGCAAACGCCCGGCACGCGTCTCCCGGGTGTGCCCCCCCTCACGGACGGCGCCGCCGCCGGCACCTGGAGGGGGGAAACGGACGCGTCGGGTCTACACGGAGGGGATCTTGCTGTGGGTCTGGCCCGGATGTTGCTCCAAAGTGTTCCTATGGGCTGACCTGCCACAACCGGGTGGATAGGTCCACTGCTCAAAGCCCGTCCGTGCAAAGTCAAAGGGCTAGATCCCGTGGTCAAACGCTACAGGGTTAGGCGGGACGGGGGCCCTGGGGGGTAGCAATGCCACCCGAGCATCGCACCGAGCCCCCATACATGCGGGGTGGTGTGGTGGCATGTCCGAAGAGGCGCCACGCGTCTCCGGGGGGTGCCCCCCCTCACGAACGGCGATGACACGGTAGTAGACGTTCTGCGGTAACGATGCGGCGTGAATATGATTAAATACTCGGAGCGCGATAAAATGAAGAGTTTTTTACACGACGCGGGCACATGTGCTGTAGGACTGATGGTAATTTTCATAATTGTTCGTGATGGAGTAGTATCTGAACAATTCCCTCTATGCGGATTGCTCTTCGCGTGTCTACGACTGTGGCCGGCGGCCTCCGGGGGCTAGCATGCCGCCAAATCTTGCGAAGGCGGCCTCTCACAAGTCTGGAAGTGTTGTGGCGGGTGCAAACGCCCGGCACGCGTCTCCGGGGTGTGCCCCCCTCACGGACGGCGCCGCAGCCGGCACCTGGAGGGGGGAAACGGACGCGTCGGGTCTACACGGAGGGGATCTTGCTGTGGGTCTGGCCCGGATGTTGCTCCAAAGTGTTCCTATGGGCTGACCTGCCACAACCGGGTGGATAGGTCCACTGCTCAAAGCCCGTCCGTGCAAAGTCAAAGGGCTAGATCCCGTGGTCAAATGCTACAGGGTTAGGCGGGACGGGTGCCCTGGGGGGGTAGCAATGCCACCCGAGCGTCGCACCGGGCCCCCATACATGCGGGGTGGTGTGGTGGCATGTCCGAAGAGGCGGCACGCGTCTCCGGGGGGTGCCCCCCCTCACGAACGGGGATGACACGGTAGTAGACGTTCTGCGGTAACGATGCGGCGTGAATATTCTTAAATACTCGGAGCGCGATAAAATCATGAGTTTTTTACACGACGTGGGCACATGTGCTGTAGGACTGATGGTAATTTTTCATAATTGTTCGTGATGGAGTAGTATCTGAACAATTCCCTCTATGCGGATTGCTCTTCGCGTGTCTACGACTGTGGCCGGTGGCCTCCGGGGGCTAGCATGCCGCCAAATCTTGCGTAGGCGGCCTCTCACAAGTCTGGAAGAGTTGTGGCGGGTGCAAACGCCCGGCACGCGTCTTCGGAGTGTGCCCCCCTCACGGACGGCGCCGCCTCCGGCACCTGGAGGGGGGAAACGGACGCGTCTGGTCTACACGGAGGGGATCTTGCTGTGGGTCTGGCCCGGATGTTGCTCCAAAGTGTTCCTATGGGCTGACCTACCACAACCGGGTGGATAGGTCCACTGCTCAAAGCCCGTCCGTGCAAAGTCAAAGGGCTAGATCCCGTGGTCAAACGCTACAGGGTTAGGCGGGACGGGGGCCCTGGGGGGTAGCAATGCCACCCGAGCGTCGCACCGGGCCCCCATACATGCGGGGTGGTGTGGTGGCATGTCCGATGAGGTGGCACGCGTCTCCGGGGGGTGCCCCCCCTCACGAACGGCGATGACACGGTAGTAGACGTTCTGCGGTAACGATGCGGTGTGAATATTATTAAATACTCGGAGCACGATAAAATCATGAGTTTTTTACACGATGCGGGCACATGTGCTGTAGGACTGATGGTAAATTTTCATAATTGTTCGTGATGGAGTAGTATCTGAACAATTCCTTCTATGCGGATTGCTCTTCGCGTGTCTACGACTGTGGCCGGCGGCCTCCGGGGGCTAGCATGCCGCCAAATCTTGCGTAGGCGGCCTCTCACAAGTCTGGAAGTGTTGTGGCGGGTGCAAACGCCCGACACGCGTCTCCGGGGTGTGCCCCCCTCACGGACGGCGCCGCCGCCGGCACCTGGAGGGGGGAAACGGACGCGTCTGGTCTACACGGAGGGGATCTTGCTGTGGGTCTGGCCCGGATGTTGCTCCAAAGTGTTCCTATGGGTTGACCTACCACAACCGGGCGGATAGGTCCACTGCTCAAAGACCGTCCGTGCAAAGTCAAAGGGCCAGATCCCGTGGTCAAACGCTACAGGGTTAGGCGGGACGGGGGCCCTGGGGGGTCGCAATGCCACCCGAGCGTCGCACCGGGCCCCCATACATGCGGGGTGGTGTGGTGGCATGTCCGAAGAGGCGGCACGCGTCTCCGGGGGGTGCCCCCCTCACGAACAGCGATGACACGGTAGTAGACGTTCTGCGGTAACGATGCGGCGTGAATATTATTAAATACTCGGAGCGCGATAAAATCATGAGTTTTCTACACGACGCGGGCACATGTGCTGTAGGACTGATGGTAATTTTTCATAATTGTTCGTGATGGAGTAGTATCCGAACAATTCCCTCTATGCGGATTGCTCTTCGCGTGTCTACGACTATGGCCGGCGGCCTCCGGGGGCTAGCATGCCGCCAAATCTTGCGTAGGCGGCCTCTCACAAGTCTGGAAGTGTTGTGGCGGGTGCAAACGCCCGGCACGCGTCTCCCGGGTGTGCCCCCCCTCACGGACGGCGCCGCCGCCGGCACCTGGAGGGGGGAAACGGACGCGTCGGGTCTACACGGAGGGGATCTTGCTGTGGGTCTGGCCCGGATGTTGCTCCAAAGTGTTCCTATGGGCTGACCTGCCACAACCGGGTGGATAGGTCCACTGCTCAAAGCCCGTCCGTGCAAAGTCAAAGGGCTAGATCCCGTGGTCAAACACTACAGGGTTAGGCGGGACGGGGGCCCTGGGGGGTAGCAATGCCACCCGAGCATCGCACCGAGCCCCCATACATGCGGGGTGGTGTGGTGGCATGTCCGAAGAGGCGCCACGCGTCTCCGGGGGGTGCCCCCCTCACGAACGGCGATGACACGGTAGTAGACGTTCTGCGGTAACGATGCGGCGTGAATATGATTAAATACTCGGAGCGCGATAAAATCAAGAGTTTTTTACACGACGCGGGCACATGTGCTGTAGGACTGATGGTAATTTTCATAATTGTTCGTGATGGAGTAGTATCTGAACAATTCCCTCTATGCGGATTGCTCTTCGCGTGTCTACGACTGTGGCCGGCGGCCTCCGGGGGCTAGCATGCCGCCAAATCTTGCGAAGGCGGCCTCTCACAAGTCTGGAAGTGTTGTGGCGGGTGCAAACGCCCGGCACGCGTCTCCGGGGTGTGCCCCCCTCACGGACGGCGCCGCAGCCGGCACCTGGAGGGGGGAAACGGACGCGTCGGGTCTACACGGAGGGGATCTTGCTGTGGGTCTGGCCCGGATGTTGCTCCAAAGTGTTCCTATGGGTTGACCTACCACAACCGGGCGGATAGGTCCACTGCTCAAAGACCGTCCGTGCAAAGTCAAAGGGCCAGATCCCGTGGTCAAACGCTACAGGGTTAGGCGGGACGGGGGCCCTGGGGGGTCGCAATGCCACCCGAGCGTCGCACCGGGCCCCCATACATGCGGGGTGGTGTGGTGGCATGTCCGAAGAGGCGGCACGCGTCTCCGGGGGGTGCCCCCCTCACGAACAGCGATGACACGGTAGTAGACGTTCTGCGGTAACGATGCGGCGTGAATATTATTAAATACTCGGAGCGCGATAAAATCATGAGTTTTCTACACGACGCGGGCACATGTGCTGTAGGACTGATGGTTATTTTTCATAATTGTTCGTGATGGAGTAGTATCCGAACAATTCCCTCTATGCGGATTGCTCTTCGCGTGTCTACGACTATGGCCGGCGGCCTCCGGGGGCTAGCATGCCGCCAAATCTTGCGTAGGCGGCCTCTCACAAGTCTGGAAGTGTTGTGGCGGGTGCAAACGCCCGGCACGCGTCTCCCGGGTGTGCCCCCCCTCACGGACGGCGCCGCCGCCGGCACCTGGAGGGGGGAAACGGACGCGTCGGGTCTACACGGAGGGGATCTTGCTGTGGGTCTGGCCCGGATGTTGCTCCAAAGTGTTCCTATGGGCTGACCTGCCACAACCGGGTGGATAGGTCCACTGCTCAAAGCCCGTCCGTGCAAAGTCAAAGGGCTAGATCCCGTGGTCAAACACTACAGGGTTAGGCGGGACGGGGGCCCTGGGGGGTAGCAATGCCACCCGAGCATCGCACCGAGCCCCCATACATGCGGGGTGGTGTGGTGGCATGTCCGAAGAGGCGCCACGCGTCTCCGGGGGGTGCCCCCCTCACGAACGGCGATGACACGGTAGTAGACGTTCTGCGGTAACGATGCGGCGTGAATATGATTAAATACTCGGAGCGCGATAAAATCAAGAGTTTTTTACAGGACGCGGGCACATGTGCTGTAGGACTGATGGTAATTTTCATAATTGTTCGTGATGGAGTAGTATCTGAACAATTCCCTCTATGCGGATTGCTCTTCGCGTGTCTACGACTGTGGCCGGCGGCCTCCGGGGGCTAGCATGCCGCCAAATCTTGCGAAGGCGGCCTCTCACAAGTCTGGAAGTGTTGTGGCGGGTGCAAACGCCCGGCACGCGTCTCCGGGGTGTGCCCCCCTCACGGACGGCGCCGCAGCCGGCACCTGGAGGGGGGAAACGGACGCGTCGGGTCTACACGGAGGGGATCTTGCTGTGGGTCTGGCCCGGATGTTGCTCCAAAGTGTTCCTATGGGCTGACCTGCCACAACCGGGTGGATAGGTCCACTGCTCAAAGCCCGTCCGTGCAAAGTCAAAGGGCTAGATCCCGTGGTCAAATGCTACAGGGTTAGGCGGGACGGGTGCCCTGGGGGGGTAGCAATGCCACCCGAGCGTCGCACCGGGCCCCCATACATGCGGGGTGGTGTGGTGGCATGTCCGAAGAGGCGGCACGCGTCTCCGGGGGGTGCCCCCCCTCACGAACGGGGATGACACGGTAGTAGACGTTCTGCGGTAACGATGCGGCGTGAATATTCTTAAATACTCGGAGCGCGATAAAATCATGAGTTTTTTACACGACGTGGGCACATGTGCTGTAGGACTGATGGTAATTTTTCATAATTGTTCGTGATGGAGTAGTATCTAAACAATTCCCTCTATGCGGATTGCTCTTCGCGTGTCTACGACTGTGGCCGGTGGCCTCCGGGGGCTAGCATGCCGCCAAATCTTGCGTAGGCGGCCTCTCACAAGTCTGGAAGAGTTGTGGCGGGTGCAAACGCCCGGCACGCGTCTCCGGAGTGTGCCCCCCTCACGGACGGCGCCGCCTCCGGCACCTGGAGGGGGGAAACGGACGCGTCTGGTCTACACGGAGGGGATCTTGCTGTGGGTTTGGCCCGGATGTTGCACCAAAGTGTTCCTATGGGCTGACCTACCACAACCGGGTGGATAGGTCCACTGCTTAAAGCCCGTCCATGCAAAGTCAAAGGGCTAGATCCCGTGGTCAAACGCTACAGGGTTAGGCGGGACGGGGGCCCTGGGGGGTAGCAATGCCACCCGAGAATCGCACCGGGCCCCCATACATGCGGGGTGGTGTGGTGGCATGTCCGAAGAGGCGGCACGCGTCTCCGGGGGGTGCCCCCCCTCACGAACGGCGATGACACGGTAGTAGACGTTCTGCCGTAACGATGCGGCGTGAATATTATTAAATACTCGGAGCGCGATAAAATCATGAGTTTTTTACACGATGCGGGCACATGTGCTGTAGGACTGATGGTAAATTTTCATAATTGTTCGTGATGGAGTAGTATCTGAACAATTCCCTCTATGCGGATTGCTCTTCGCGTGTCTACGACTGTGGCCGGCGGCCTCCGGGGGCTAGCATGCCGCCAAATCTTGCGTAGGCGGCCTCTCACAAGTCTGGAAGTGTTGTGGCGGGTGCAAACGCCCGACACGCGTCTCCGGGGTGTGCCCCCCTCACGGACGGCGCCGCCGCCAGCACCTGGAGGTGGGAAACGGACGCGTCTGGTCTACACGGAGGGGATCTTGCTGTGGGTCTGGCCCGGATGTTGCTCCAAAGTGTTCCTATGGGTTGACCTACCACAACCGGGCGGATAGGTCCACTGCTCAAAGCCCGTCCGTGCAAAGTCAAAGGGCCAGATCCCGTGGTCAAACGCTACAGGGTTAGGCGGGACGGGGGCCCTGGGGGGTCGCAATGCCACCCGAGCGTCGCACCGGGCCCCCATACATGCGGGGTGGTGTGGTGGCATGTCCGAAGAGGCGGCACGCGTCTCCGGGGGGTGCCCCCCTCACGAACAGCGATGACACGGTAGTAGACGTTCTGCGGTAACGATGCGGCGTGAATATTATTAAATACTCGGAGCGCGATAAAATCATGAGTTTTCTACACGACGCGGGCACATGTGCTGTAGGACTGATGGTAATTTTTCATAATTGTTCGTGATGGAGTAGTATCTGAACAATTCCCTCTATGCGGATTGCTCTTCGCGTGTCTACGACTGTGGCCGGCGGACTCCGGGGGCTAGCATGCCGCCAAATCTTGCGTAGGCGGCCTCTCACAAGTCTGGAAGTGTTGTGGCGGGTGCAAACGCCCGGCACGCGTCTCCCGGGTGTGCCCCCCCTCACGGACGGCGCCGCCGCCGGCACCTGGAGGGGGAAACGGACGCGTCGGGTCTACACGGAGGGGATCTTGCTGTGGGTCTGGCCCGGATGTTGCTCCAAAGTGTTCCTATGGGCTGACCTGCCACAACCGGGTGGATAGGTCCACTGCTCAAAGCCCGTCCGTGCAAAGTCAAAGGGCTAGATCCCGTGGTCAAACGCTACAGGGTTAGGCGGGACGGGGGCCCTGGGGGGTAGCAATGCCACCCGAGCATCGCACCGCGCCCCCATACATGCGGGGTGGTGTGGTGGCATGTCCGAAGAGGCGCCACGCGTCTCCAGGGGGTGCCCCCCCTCACGAACGGCGATGACACGGTAGTAGACGTTCTGCGGTAACGATGCGGCGTGAATATTCTTAAATACTCGGAGCGCGATAAAATCAAGAGTTTTTTACACGACGCGGGCACATGTGCTGTAGGACTGATGGTAATTTTCATAATTGTTCGTGATGGAGTAGTATCTGAACAATTCCCTCTATGCGGATTGCTCTTCGCGTGTCTACGACTGTGGCCGGCGGCCTCTGGGGGCTAGCATGCCGCCAAATCTTGCGTAGGCGGCCTCTCACAAGTCTGGAAGAGTTGTGGCGGGCGCAAACGCCCGGCACGCGTCTCCGGCGTGTGCCCCCCTCACGGACGGCGCCGCCGCCAGCACCTGGAGGGGGGAAACGGACGCGTCGGGTCTACACGGAGGGGATCTTGCTGTGGGTCTGGCCCGGATGTTGCTCCAAAGTGTTCCTATGGGCTGACCTGCCACAACCGGGTGGATAGGTCCACTGCTCAAAGCCCGTCCGTGCAAAGTCAAAGGGCTAGATCCCGTGGTCAAACGCTACAGGGTTAGGCGGGACGGGGGCCCTGGGGGGGTAGCAATGCCACCCGAGCGTCGCACCGGGCCCCCATACATGCGGGGTGGTGTGGTGGCATGTCCGAAGAGGCGGCACGCGTCTCCGGGGGGTGCCCCCCTCACGAACGGCGATGACACGGTAGTAGACGTTCTGCGGTAACGATGCGGCGTGAATATTCTTAAATACTCGGAGCGCGATAAAATCATGAGTTTTTTACACGACGCGGGCACATGTGCTGTAGGACTGATGGTAATTTTTCATAATTGTTCGTGATGGAGTAGTATCTGAGAAATTCCCTCTATGCGGATTGCTCTTCGCGTGTCTATGACTGTAGCCGGCGGCCTCCGGGGGCTAGCATGCCGCCAAATCTTGCGTAGGCGGCCTCTCACAAGTCTGGAAGTGTTGTGGCCGGTGCAAAGGACCGACACTCGTCTCCGGGGTGTGCCCCCTCATGGACGGCGCCGCCGCCGGCACCTGGAGGGGGGAAACGGACGCGTCTGGTCTACACGGAGGGGATCTTGCTGTGGGTCTGGCCCGGATGTTGCTCCAAAGTGTTCCTATGGGCTGACCTACCACAACCGGGTGGATAGGTCCACTGCTCAAAGCCCGTCCGTGCAAAGTCAAAGGGCTAGATCCCGTGGTCAAACGCTACAGGGTTAGGCGGGACGGGGGCCCTGGGGGGTAGCAATGCCACCCGAGCGTCGCGCCGGGCCCCCATACATGCGGGGTGGTGTGGTGGCATGTCCGATGAGGTGGCACGCGTCTCCGGGGGTTGCCCCCCCTCACGAACGGCGATGACACGGTAGTAGACGTTCTGCGGTAACGATGCGGCGTGAATATTATTAAATACTCGGAGCGCGATAAAATCATGAGTTTTTTACGCGACGCGGGCACATGTGCTGTAGGACTGATGGTAATTTTCATAATTGTTCGTGATGGAGTAGTATCTGAACAATTCCCTCTATGCGGATTGCTCTTCGCGTGTCTACGACTGTGGCCGGCGGCCTCCGGGGGCTAGCATGCCGCCAAATCTTGCGTAGGCGGCCTCTCACAAGTCTGGAAGTGTTGTGGCGGGTGCAAACGCCCGGCACGCGTCTCCCGGGTGTGCCCCCCTCACGGACGGCGCCGCCGCCGGCACCTGGAGGGGGGAAACCGACGCGTCGGGTCTACACGGAGGGGATCTTGCTGTGGGTCTGGCCCGGATGTTGCTCCAAAGTGTTCCTATGGGCTGACCTGCCACAACCTGGTGGATAGGTCCACTGCTCAAAGCCCGTCCGTGCAAAGTCAAAGGGCTAGATCCCGTGGTCAAACGCTACAGGGTTAGGCGGGACGGGGGCCCTGGGGGGTAGCAATGCCACCCGAGCATCGCACCGCGCCCCCATACATGCGGGGTGGTGTGGTGGCATGTCCGAAGAGGCGGCACGCGTCTCCAGGGGGTGCCCCCTCTCACGAACGGCGATGACACGGTAGTAGACGTTCTGCGGTAACGATGCGGCGTGAATATGATTAAATACTCGGAGCGCGATAAAATCAAGAGTTTTTTACACGACACGGGCACATGTGCTGTAGGACTGATGGTAATTTTCATAATTGTTCGTGATGGAGTAGTATCTGAACAATTCCCTCTATGCGGATTGCTCTTCGCGTGTCTACGACTGTGGCCAGCGGCCTCTGGGGGCTAGCATGCCGCCAAATCTTGCGAAGGCGGCCTCTCACAATTCTGGAAGTGTTGTGGCGGGTGCAAACGCCCGGCACGCGTCTCCGGGGTGTGCCCCCCTCACGGACGGCGCCGCCGCCGGCACCTGGAGGGGGGAAACGGACGCGTCGGGTCTACACGGAGGGGATCTTGCTGTGGGTCTGGCCCGGATGTTGCTCCAAAGTGTTCCTATGGGCTGACCTGCCACAACCGGGTGGATAGGTCCACTGCTCAAAGCCCGTCCGTGCAAAGTCAAAGGGCTAGATCCCGTGGTCAAACGCTACAGGGTTAGGCGGGACGGGGGCCCTGGGGGGGTACCAATGCCACCCGAGCGTCGCACCGGCCCCCCATACATGCGGGGTGGTGTGGTGGCATGTCCGAAGAGGCGGCACGCGTCTCCGGGGGGTGCCCCCCCTCACGAACGGCGATGACACGGTAGTAGATGTTCTGCGGTAACGATGCGGCGTGAATATTCTTAAATACTCGGAGCGCGATAAAATCATGAGTTTTTACACGACGCGGGCACATGTGCTGAAGGACTGATGGTAATTTTTCATAATTGTTCGTGATGGAGTAGTATCTGAACAATTCCCTCTATGCGGATTGCTCTTCGCGTGTCTACGACTGTGGCCGGCGGCCTCCGGGGGCTAGCATGCCGCCAAATCTTGCGTAGGCGGCCTCTCACAAGTCTGGAAGAGTTGTGGCGGGCGCAAACGCCCGGCACGCGTCTCCGGCGTGTGCCCCCCTCACGGACGGCGCCGCCTCCGGCACCTGGAGGGGGGAAACGGACGCGTCTGGTCTACACGGAGGGGATCTTGCTGTGGGTCTGGCCCGGATGTTGCACCAAAGTGTTCCTATGGGCTGACCTACCACAACGGGGTGGATAGGTCCACTGCTTAAAGCCCGTCCATGCAAAGTCAAAGGGCTAGATCCCGTGGTCAAACGCTACAGGGTTAGGCGGGACGGGGGCCCTGGGGGGTAGCAATGCCACCCGAGCATCGCACCGGGCCCCCATACATGCGGGGTGGTGTGGTGGCATGTCCGAAGAGGCGGCACGCGTCTCCGGGGGGTGCACCCCTCACGAACGGCGATGACACGGTAGTAGACGTTCTGCGGTAACGATGCGGCGTGAATATTCTTAAATACTCGGAGCGCGATAAAATCATGAGTTTTTTACACGACGCGGGCACATGTGTTGTAGGACTGATGGTAATTTTTCATAATTGTTCGTGATGGAGTAGTATCTGAGAAATTTCCTCTATGCGGATTGCTCTTCGCGTGTCTATGACTGTAGCTGGCGGCCTCCGGGGGCTAGCATGCCGCCAAATCTTGCGAAGGCGGCCTCTCACAAGTCTGGAAGTGTTGTGGCCAGTGCAAACGACCGACACTCGTCTCCGGGGTGTGCCCCCTCATGGACGGCGCCGCCGCCGACACCTGGAGGGGGGAAACGGACGCGTCTGGTCTACACGGAGGGGATCTTGCTGTGGGTCTGGCCCGGATGTTGCTCCAAAGTGTTCCTATGGGCTGACCTACCACAACCGAGTGGATAGGTCCACTGCTCAAAGCCCGTCCGTGCAAAGTCAAAGGGCTAGATCCCGTGGTCAAACGCTACAGGGTTAGGCGGGACGGGCGCCCTGGGGGGTAGCAATGCCACCCGAGCGTCGCACCGGGCCCCCATACGTGCGGGGTGGTGTGGTGGCATGTCCGATGAGGTGGCACGCGTCTCCGGGGGGTGCCCCCCCTCACGAACGGCGATGACACGGTAGTAGACGTTTTGCGGTAACGATGCGGCGTGAATATTATTAAATACTCGGAGCGCGATAAAATCATGAGTTTTTTACACGATGCGGGCACATGTGCTGTAGTACTGATGGTAATTTTTCATAATTGTTCGTGATGGAGTAGTATCTGAACAATTCCCTCTATGCGGATTGCTCTTCGCGTGTCTACGACTGTGGCCGGCGGCCTCCGGGGGCTAGCATGCCGCCAAATCTTGCGTAGGCGGCCTCTCACAAGTCTGGAAGTGTTGTGGCGGGTGCAAACGCCCGTCACGCGTCTCCGGGGTGTGCCCCCCTCACGGACGGCGCCGCCGCCGGCACCTGGAGGGGGAAACGGACGCGTCTGGTCTACACGGAGGGGATCTTGCTGTGGGTCTGGCCCGGATGTTGCTCCAAAGTGTTCCTATGGGTTGACCTACCACAACCGGGCGGATAGGTCCACTGCTCAAAGATCGTCCGTGCAAAGTCAAAGGGCCAGATCCCGTGGTCAAACGCTACAGGGTTAGGCGGGACGGGGGCCCTGGGGGGTCGCAATGCCACCCGAGCGTCGCACCGGGCCCCCATACATGCGGGGATTGTGTGGTGGCATGTCCGAAGAGGCGGCACGCGTCTCCGGGGGGTGCCCCCCTCACGAACGGCGATGACACGGTAGTAGACGTTCTGCGGTAACGATGCGGCGTGAATATTATTAAATACTCGGAGCGCGATAAAATCATGAGTTTTTTACACGACGCGGGCACATGTGCTGTAGGACTGATGGTAATTTTTCATAATTGTTCGTGATGGAGTAGTATCTGAACAGTTCCCTCTATGCGGATTGCTCTTCGCGTGTCTACGACTGTGGCCGGCGGCCTCCGGGGGCTAGCATGCCGCCAAATCTTGCGTAGGCGGCCTCTCACAAGTCTGGAAGTGTTGTGGCGGGTGCAAACGCCCGGCACGCGTCTCCGGGGTGTGCCCCCCCTCACGGACGGCGCCGCCGCCGGCACCTGGAGGGGGGAAACGGACGCGTCGGGTCTACACGGAGGGGATCTTGCTGTGGGTCTGGCACGGATGTTGCTCCAAAGTGTTCCTATGGGCTGACCTGCCACAACCGGGTGGATAGGTCCACTGCTCAAAGCCCGTCCGTGCAAAGTCAAAGGGCTAGATCCCGTGGTCAAACGCTACAGGGTTAGGCGGGACGGGGGCCCTGGGGGGTAGCAATGCCACCCGAGCATCGCACCGGGCCCCCATACATGCGGGGTGGTGTGGCGGCATGTCCGAAGAGGCGGCACGCGTCTCCGGGGGGTGCCCCCCCTCACGAACGGCGATGACACGGTAGTAGACGTTCTGCGGTAACGATGCGGCGTGAATATGATTAAATACTCGGAGCGCGATAAAATCAAGAGTTTTTTACACGACGCGGGCACATGTGCTGTAGGACTGATGGTAATTTTCATAATTGTTCGTGATGGAGTAGTATCTGAACAATTCCCTCTATGCGGATTGCTCTTCGCGTGTCTACGACTGTGGCCGGCGGCCTCCGGGGGCTAGCATGCCGCCAAATCTTGCGAAGGCGGCCTCTCACAAGTCTGGAAGTGTTGTGGCGGGTGCAAACGCCCGGCACGCGTCTCCGGGGTGTGCCCCCCCTCACGGACGGCGCCGCCGCCGGCACCTGGAGGGGGGAAACGGACGCGTCGGGTCTACACGGAGGGGATCTTGCTGTGGGTCTGGCACGGATGTTGCTCCAATGTGTTCCTATGGGCTGACCTGCCACAACCGGGTGGATAGGTCCACTGCTCAAAGCCCGTCTGTGCAAAGTCAAAGGGCTAGATCCCGTGGTCAAACGCTACAGGGTTAGGCGGGACGGGGGCCCTGGGGGGTAGCAATGCCACCCGAGCATCGCACCGGGCCCCCATACATGCGGGGTGGTGTGGTGGCATGTCCGAAGAGGCGGCACGCGTCTCCGGGGGGTGCCCCCCCTCACGAGCGGCGATGACACGGTAGTAGACGTTCTGCGGTAACGATGCGGCGTGAATATTGTTAAATACTCGGAGCGCGATAAAATCAAGAGTTTTTTACACGACGCGGGCACATGTGCTGTAGGACTGATGGTAATTTTCATAATTGTTCGTGATGGAGTAGTATCTGAACAATTCCCTCTATGCGGATTGCTCTTCGCGTGTCTACGACTGTGGCCGGCGGCCTCAGGGGGCTAGCATGCCGCCAAATCTTGCGAAGGCGGCCTCTCACAAGTCTGGAAGTGTTGTGGCGGGTGCAAACGCCCGGCACGCGTCTCCGGGGTGTGCCCCCCCTCACGGACGGCGCCGCCGCCGGCACCTGGAGGGGGGAAACGGACGCGTCGGGTCTACACGGAGGGGATCTTGCTGTGGGTCTGGCACGGATGTTGCTCCAATGTGTTCCTATGGGCTGACCTGCCACAACCGGGTGGATAGGTCCACTGCTCAAAGCCCGTCCGTGCAAAGTCAAAGGGCTAGATCCCGTGGTCAAACGCTACAGGGTTAGGCGGGACGGGGGCCCTGGGGGGTAGCAATGCCACCCGAGCATCGCACCGGGCCCCCATACATGCGGGGTGGTGTGGTGGCATGTCCGAAGAGGCGGCACGCGTCTCCGGGGGGTGCCCCCCCTCACGAACGGCGATGACACGGTAGTAGACGTTCTGCGGTAACGATGCGGCGTGAATATTGTTAAATACTCGGAGCGCGATAAAATCATGAGTTTTTTACACGACGCGGGCACATGTGCTGTAGGACTGATGGTAATTTTCATAATTGTTCGTGATGGAGTAGTATCTGAACAATTCCATCTATGCGGATTGCTCTTCGCGTGTCTACGAGTGTGGCCGGCGGCCTCCGGGGGCTAGCATGCCGCCAAATCTTGCGAAGGCGGCCTCTCACAAGTCTGGAAGTGTTGTGGCGGGTGCAAACGCCCGGCACGCGTCTCCGGGGTGTGCCCCCCCTCACGGACGGCGCCGCCGCCGGCACCTGGAGGGGGGAAACGGACGCGTCGGGTCTACACGGAGGGGATCTTGCTGTGGGTCTGGCACGGATGTTGCTCCAAAGTGTTCCTATGGGCTGACCTGCCACAACCGGGTGGATAGGTCCACTGCTCAAAGCCCGTCCGTGCAAAGTCAAAGGGCTAGATCCCGTGGTCAAACGCTACAGGCTTAGGCGGGACGGGGGCCCTGGGGGGTAGCAATGCCACCCGAGCATCGCACCGGGCCCCCATACATGCGGGGTGGTGTGGCGGCATGTCCGAAGAGGCGGCACGCGTCTCCGGGGGGTGCCCCCCCTCACGAACGGCGATGACACGGTAGTAGACGTTCTGCGGTAACGATGCGGCGTGAATATTATTAAATACTCGGAGCGCGATAAAATCATGAGTTTTTTACACGACGCGGGCACATGTGCTGTAGGACTGATGGTAATTTTCATAATTGTTCGTGATGGAGTAGTATCTGAACAATTCCCTCTATGCGGATTGCTCTTCGCGTGTCTACGAGTGTGGCCGGCGGCCTCCGGGGGCTAGCATGCCGCCAAATCTTGCGAAGGCGGCCTCTCACAAGTCTGGAAGTGTTGTGGCGGGTGCAAACGCCCGGCACGCGTCTCCGGGGTGTGCCCCCCCTCACGGACGGCGCCGCCGCCGGCACCTGGAGGGGGGAAACGGACGCGTCGGGTCTACACGGAGGGGATCTTGCTGTGGGTCTGGCACGGATGTTGCTCCAATGTGTTCCTATGGGCTGACCTGCCACAACCGGGTGGATAGGTCCACTGCTCAAAGCCCGTCCGTGCAAAGTCAAAGGGCTAGATCCCGTGGTCAAACGCTACAGGGTTAGGCGGGACGGGGGCCCTGGGGGGTAGCAATGCCACCCGAGCATCGCACCGGGCCCCCATACATGCGGGGTGGTGTGGTGGCATGTCCGAAGAGGCGGCACGCGTCTCCGGGGGGTGCCCCCCTCACGAACGGCGCTGACACGGTAGTAGACGTTCTGCGGTAACGATGCGGCGTGAATATTATTAAATACTCGGAGCGCGATAAAATCATGAGTTTTTTACACGACGCGGGCACATGTGCTGTAGGACTGATGGTAATTTTTCATAATTGTTCGTGATGGAGTAGTATCTGAACAATTCCCTCTATGCGGATTGCTCTTCGCGTGTCTACGAGTGTGGCCGGCGGCCTCCGGGGGCTAGCATGCCGCCAAATCTTGCGAAGGCGGCCTCTCACAAGTCTGGAAGTGTTGTGGCGGGTGCAAACGCCCGGCACGCGTCTCCCGGGTGTGCCCCCCTCACGGACGGCGCCGCCGCCGGCACCTGGAGGGGGGAAACGGACGCGTCGGGTCTACACGGAGGGGATCTTGCTGTGGGTCTGGCCCGGATGTTGCTCCAAAGTGTTCCTATGGGCTGACCTGCCACAACCGGGTGGATAGGTCCACTGCTCAAAGCCCGTCCGTGCAAAGTCAAAGGGCTAGATCCCGTGGTCAAACGCTACAGGGTTAGGCGGGACGGGGGCCCTGGGGGGTAGCAATGCCACCCGAGCATCGCACCGGGCCCCCATACATGCGGGGTGGTGTGGCGGCATGTCCGAAGAGGCGGCACGCGTCTCCGGGGGGTGCCCCCCCTCACGAACGGCGATGATACGGTAGTAGACGTTCTGCGGTAACGATGCGGCGTGAATATTGTTAAATACTCGGAGCGCGATAAAATCATGAGTTTTTTACACGACGCGGGCACATGTGCTGTAGGACTGATGGTAATTTTCATAATTCTTCGTGATGGAGTAGTATCTGAACAATTCCCTCTATGCGGATTGCTCTTCGCGTGTCTACGACTGTGGCCGGCGGCCTCCGGGGGCTAGCATGCCGCCAAATCTTGCGAAGGCGGCCTCTCACAAGTCTGGAAGTGTTGTGGCGGGTGCAAACGCCCGGCACGCGTCTCCGGGGTGTGCCCCCCCTCACGGACGGCGCCGCCGCCGGCACCTGGAGGGGGGAAACGGACGCGTCGGGTCTACACGGAGGGGATCTTGCTGTGGGTCTGGCACGGATGTTGCTCCAATGTGTTCCTATGGGCTGAACTGCCACAACCGGGTGGATAGGTCCACTGCTCAAAGCCCGTCCGTGCAAAGTCAAAGGGCTAGATCCCGTGGTCAAACGCTACAGGGTTAGGCGGGACGGGGGCCCTGGGGGGTAGCAATGCCACCCGAGCATCGCACCGGGCCCCCATACATGCGGGGTGGTGTGGTGGCATGTCCGAAGAGGCGGCACGCGTCTCCGGGGGGTGCCCCCCTCACGAACGGCGCTGACACGGTAGTAGACGTTCTGCGGTAACGATGCGGCGTGAATATTATTAAATACTCGGAGCGCGATAAAATCATGAGTTTTTTACACGACGCGGGCACATGTGCTGTAGGACTGATGGTAATTTTTCATAATTGTTCGTGATGGAGTAGTATCTGAACAATTCCCTCTATGCGGATTGCTCTTCGCGTGTCTACGAGTGTGGCCGGCGGCCTCCGGGGGCTAGCATGCCGCCAAATCTTGCGAAGGCGGCCTCTCACAAGTCTGGAAGTGTTGTGGCGGGTGCAAACGCCCGGCACGCGTCTCCCGGGTGTGCCCCCCTCACGGACGGCGCCGCCGCCGGCACCTGGAGGGGGGAAACGGACGCGTCGGGTCTACACGGAGGGGATCTTGCTGTGGGTCTGGCCCGGATGTTGCTCCAAAGTGTTCCTATGGGCTGACCTGCCACAACCGGGTGGATAGGTCCACTGCTCAAAGCCCGTCCGTGCAAAGTCAAAGGGCTAGATCCCGTGGTCAAACGCTACAGGGCTAGGCGGGACGGGGGCCCTGGGGGGTAGCAATGCCACCCGAGCATCGCACCGGGCCCCCATACATGCGGGGTGGTGTGGTGGCATGTCCGAAGAGGCGGCACGCGTCTCCGGGGGGTGCCCCCCCTCACGAACGGCGATGATACGGTAGTAGACGTTCTGCGGTAACGATGCGGCGTGAATATTGTTAAATACTCGGAGCGCGATAAAATCATGAGTTTTTTACACGACGCGGGCACATGTGCTGTAGGACTGATGATAATTTTCATAATTCTTCGTGATGGAGTAGTATCTGAACAATTCCCTCTATGCGGATTGCTCTTCGCGTGTCTACGACTGTGGCCGGCGGCCTCCGGGGGCTAGCATGCCGCCAAATCTTGCGAAGGCGGCCTCTCACAAGTCTGGAAGTGTTGTGGCGGGTGCAAACGCCCGGCACGCGTCTCCGGGGTGTGCCCCCCCCTCACGGACGGCGCCGCCGCCGGCACCTGGAGGGGGGAAACGGACGCGTCGGGTCTACACGGAGGGGATCTTGCTGTGGGTCTGGCCCGGATGTTGCTCCAAAGTGTTCCTATGGGCTGACCTGCCACAACCGGGTGGATAGGTCCACTGCTCAAAGCCCGTCCGTGCAAAGTCAAAGGGCTAGATCCCGTGGTCAAACGCTACAGGGTTAGGCGGGACGGGGGCCCTGGGGGGTCGCAATGCCACCCGAGCGTCGCACCGGGCCCCCATACATGCGGGGTGGTGTGGTGGCATGTCCGAAGAGGCGGCACGCGTCTCCGGGGGTGCCCCCCTCACGAACGGCGATGACACGGTAGTAGACGTTCTGCGGTAACGATGCGGCGTGAATATTATTAAATACTCGGAGCGCGATAAAATCATGAGTTTTTTACACGACGCGGGCACATGTGCTGTAGGACTGATGGTAATTTTTCATAATTGTTCGTGATGGAGTAGTATCTGAACAATTCCCTCTATGCGGATTGCTCTTCGCGTGTCTACGAGTGTGGCCGGCGGCCTCCGGGGGCTAGCATGCCGCCTAATCTTGCGAAGGCGGCCTCTCACAAGTCTGGAAGTGTTGTGGCGGGTGCAAACGCCCGGCACGCGTCTCCCGGGTGTGCCCCCCTCACGGACGGCGCCGCCGCCGGCACCTGGAGGGGGGAAACGGACGCGTCGGGTCTACACGGAGGGGATCTTGCTGTGGGTCTGGCCCGGATGTTGCTCCAAAGTGTTCCTATGGGCTGACCTGCCACAACCGGGTGGATAGGTCCACTGCTCAAAGCCCGTCCGTGCAAAGTCAAAGGGCTAGATCCCGTGGTCAAACGCTACAGGGCTAGGCGGGACGGGGGCCCTGGGGGGTAGCAATGCCACCCGAGCATCGCACCGGGCCCCCATACATGCGGGGTGGTGTGGTGGCATGTCCGAAGAGGCGGCACGCGTCTCCGGGGGGTGCCCCCCCTCACGAACGGCGATGACACGGTAGTAGACGTTCTGCGGTAACGATGCGGCGTGAATATTGTTAAATACTCGGAGCGCGATAAAATCATGAGTTTTTTACACGACGCGGGCACATGTGCTGTAGGACTGATGGTAATTTTCATAATTCTTCGTGATGGAGTAGTATCTGAACAATTCCCTCTATGCGGATTGCTCTTCGCGTGTCTACGACTGTGGCCGGCGGCCTCCGGGGGCTAGCATGCCGCCAAATCTTGCGAAGGCGGCCTCTCACAAGTCTGGAAGTGTTGTGGCGGGTGCAAACGCCCGGCACGCGTCTCCGGGGTGTGCCCCCCTCTCACGGACGGCGCCGCCGCCGGCACCTGGAGGGGGGAAACGGACGCGTCGGGTCTACACGGAGGGGATCTTGCTGTGGGTCTGGCCCGGATGTTGCTCCAAAGTGTTCCTATGGGCTGACCTGCCACAACCGGGTGGATAGGTCCACTGCTCAAAGCCCGTCCGTGCAAAGTCAAAGGGCTAGATCCCGTGGTCAAACGCTACAGGGCTAGGCGGGACGGGGGCCCTGGGGGGTCGCAATGCCACCCGAGCGTCGCACCGGGCCCCCATACATGCGGGGTGGTGTGGTGGCATGTCCGAAGAGGCGGCACGCGTCTCCGGGGGTGCCCCCCTCACGAACGGCGATGACACGGTAGTAGACGTTCTGCGGTAACGATGCGGCGTGAATATTATTAAATACTCGGAGCGCGATAAAATCATGAGTTTTTTACACGACGCGGGCACATGTGCTGTAGGACTGATGGTAATTTTCATAATTCTTCGTGATGGAGTAGTATCTGAACAATTCCCTCTATGCGGATTGCTCTTCGCGTTTCTACGACTGTGGTCGGCGGCCTCCGGGGGCTAGCATGCCGCCAAATCTTGCGAAGGCGGCCTCTCACAAGTCTGGAAGTGTTGTGGCGGGTGCAAACGCCCGGCACGCGTCTCCGGGGTGTGCCCCCCCTCACGGACGGCGCCGCCGCCGGCACCTGGAGGGGGGAAACGGACGCGTCGGGTCTACACGGAGGGGATCTTGCTGTGGGTCTGGCCCGGATGTTGCTCCAAAGTGTTCCTATGGGCTGACCTGCCACAACCGGGTGGATAGGTCCACTGCTCAAAGCCCGTCCGTGCAAAGTCAAAGGGCTAGATCCCGTGGTCAAACGCTACAGGGTTAGGCGGGACGGGGGCCCTGGGGGGTCGCAATGCCACCCGAGCGTCGCACCGGGCCCCCATACATGCGGGGTGGTGTGGTGGCATGTCCGAAGAGGCGGCACGCGTCTCCGGGGGTGCCCCCCTCACGAACGGCGATGACACGGTAGTAGACGTTCTGCGGTAACGATGCGGCGTGAATATTATTAAATACTCGGAGCGCGATAAAATCATGAGTTTTTTACACGACGCGGGCACATGGGCTGTAGGACTGATGGTAATTTTTCATAATTGTTCGTGATGGAGTAGTATCTGAACAATTCCCTCTATGCGGATTGCTCTTCGCGTGTCTACGAGTGTGGCCGGCGGCCTCCGGGGGCTAGCATGCCGCCTAATCTTGCGAAGGCGGCCTCTCACAAGTCTGGAAGTGTTGTGGCGGGTGCAAACGCCCGGCACGCGTCTCCCGGGTGTGCCCCCCTCACGGACGGCGCCGCCGCCGGCACCTGGAGGGGGGAAACGGACGCGTCGGGTCTACACGGAGGGGATCTTGCTGTGGGTCGGGCCCGGATGTTGCTCCAAAGTGTTCCTATGGGCTGACCTGCCACAACCGGGTGGATAGGTCCACTGCTCAAAGCCCGTCCGTGCAAAGTCAAAGGGCTAGATCCCGTGGTCAAACGCTACAGGGTTAGGCGGGACGGGGGCCCTGGGTGGTAGCAATGCCACCCGAGCATCGCACCGGGCCCCCATACATGCGGGGTGGTGTGGTGGCATGTCCGAAGAGGCGGCACGCGTCTCCGGGGGGTGCCCCCCCTCACGAACGGCGATGACACGGTAGTAGACGTTCTGCGGTAACGATGCGGCGTGAATATTGTTAAATACTCGGAGCGCGATAAAATCATGAGTTTTTTACACGACGCGGGCACATGTGCTGTAGGACTGATGGTAATTTTCATAATTCTTCGTGATGGAGTAGTATCTGAACAATTCCCTCTATGCGGATTGCTCTTCGCGTGTCTACGACTGTGGCCGGCGGCCTCCGGGGGCTAGCATGCCGCCAAATCTTGCGAAGGCGGCCTCTCACAAGTCTGGAAGTGTTGTGGCGGGTGCAAACGCCCGGCACGCGTCTCCGGGGTGTGCCCCCCCCTCACGGACGGCGCCGCCGCCGGCACCTGGAGGGGGGAAACGGACGCGTCGGGTCTACACGGAGGGGATCCTGCTGTGGGTCTGGCCCGGATGTTGCTCCAAAGTGTTCCTACGGGCTGACCTGCCACAACCGGGTGGATAGGTCCACTGCTCAAAGCCCGTCCGTGCAAAGTCAAAGGGCTAGATCCCGTGGTCAAACGCTACAGGGTTAGGCGGGACGGGGGCCCTGGGGGGTCGCAATGCCACCCGAGCGTCGCACCGGGCCCCCATACATGCGGGGTGGTGTGGTGGCATGTCCGAAGAGGCGGCACGCGTCTCCGGGGGTGCCCCCCTCACGAACGGCGATGACACGGTAGTAGACGTTCTGCGGTAACGATGCGGCGTGAATATTATTAAATACTCGGAGCGCGATAAAATCATGAGTTTTTTACACGACGCGGGCACATGTGCTGTAGGACTGATGGTAATTTTTCATAATTGTTCGTGATGGAGTAGTATCTGAACAATTCCCTCTATGTGGATTGCTCTTCGCGTGTCTACGACTGTGGCCGGCGGCCTCCGGGGGCTAGCATGCCGCCAAATCTTGCGTAGGCGGCCTCTCACAAGTCTGGAAGTGTTGTGGCGGGTGCAAACGCCCGGCACGCGTCTCCCGTGTGTGCCCCCCCTCACGGACGGCGCCGCCGCCGGCACCTGGAGGGGGGAAACGGACGCGTCGGGTCTACACGGAGGGGATCTTGCTGTGGGTCTGGCCCGGATGTTGCTCCAAAGTGTTCCTATGGGCTGACCTGCCACAACCGGGTGGATAGGTCCACTGCTCAAAGCCCGTCCGTGCAAAGTCAAAGGGCTAGATCCCGTGGTCAAACGCTACAGGGTTAGGCGGGACGGGGGCCCTGGGGGTAGCAATGCCACCCGAGCATCCCACCGAGCCCCCATACATGCGGGGTGGTGTGGTGGCATGTCCGAAGAGGCGGCACGCGTCTCCGGGGGGTGCCCCCCCTCACGAACGGCGATGACACGGTAGTAGACGTTCTGCGGTAACGATGCGGCGTGAATATGATTAAATACTCGGAGCGCGATAAAATCAAGAGTTTTTTACACGACGCGGGCACATGTGCTGTAGGACTGATGGTAATTTTCATAATTGTTCGTGATGGAGTAGTATCTGAGCAATTCCCTCTATGCGGATTGCTCTTCGCGTGTCTACGACTGTGGCCGGCGGCCTCCGGGGGCTAGCATGCCGCCAAATCTTGCGAAGGCGGCCTCTCACAAGTCTGGAAGTGTTGTGGCGGGTGCAAACACCCGGCACGCGTCTCCGGGGTGTGCCCCCCTCACGGACGGCGCCGCCGCCGGCACCTGGAGGGGGGAAACGGACGCGTCGGGTCTACACGGAGGGGATCTTGCTGTGGGTCTGGCCCGGATGTTGCTCCAAAGTGTTCCTATGGGCTGACCTGCCACAACCGGGTGGATAGGTCCACTGCTCAAAGCCCGTCCGTGCAAAGTCAAAGGGCTAGATCCCGTGGTCAAACGCTACAGGGTTAGGCGGGACGGGGGCCCTGGGGGGTAGCAATGCCACCCGAGCATCGCACCGGGCCCCCATACATGCGGGGTGGTGTGGTGGCATGTCCGAAGAGGCGGCACGCGTCTCCGGGGGGTGCCCCCCCTCACGAACGGCGATGACACGGTAGTAGACGTTCTGCGGTAACGATGCGGCGTGAATATTGTTAAATACTCGGAGCGCGATAAAATCATGAGTTTTTTACACGACGCGGGCACATGTGCTGTAGGACTGATGGTAATTTTCATAATTGTTCGTGATGGAGTAGTATCTGAACAATTCCCTCTATGCGGATTGCTCTTCGCGTGTCTACGAGTGTGGCCGGCGGCCTCCGGGGGCTAGCATGCCGCCAAATCTTGCGAAGGCGGCCTCTCACAAGTCTGGAAGTGTTGTGGCGGGTGCAAACGCCCGGCACGCGTCTCCGGGGTGTGCCCCCCCTCACGGACGGCGCCGCCGCCGGCACCTGGAGGGGGGAAACGGACGCGTCGGGTCTACACGGAGGGGATCTTGCTGTGGGTCTGGCACGGATGTTGCTCCAAAGTGTTCCTATGGGCTGACCTGCCACAACCGGGTGGATAGGTCCACTGCTCAAAGCCCGTCCGTGCAAAGTCAAAGGGCTAAATCCCGTGGTCAAACGCTACAGGCTTAGGCGGGACGGGGGCCCTGGGGGGTAGCAATGCCACCCGAGCATCGCACCGGGCCCCCATACATGCGGGGTGGTGTGGCGGCATGTCCGAAGAGGCGGCACGCGTCTCCGGGGGGTGCCCCCCCTCACGAACGGCGATGACACGGTAGTAGACGTTCTGCGGTAACGATGCGGCGTGAATATTATTAAATACTCGGAGCGCGATAAAATCATGAGTTTTTTACACGACGCGGGCACATGTGCTGTAGGACTGATGGTAATTTTCATAATTGTTCGTGATGGAGTAGTATCTGAACAATTCCCTCTATGCGGATTGCTCTTCGCGTGTCTACGAGTGTGGCCGGCGGCCTCCGGGGGCTAGCATGCCGCCAAATCTTGCGAAGGCGGCCTCTCACAAGTCTGGAAGTGTTGTGGCGGGTGCAAACGCCCGGCACGCGTCTCCGGGGTGTGCCCCCCCTCACGGACGGCGCCGCCGCCGGCACCTGGAGGGGGGAAACGGACGCGTCGGGTCTACACGGAGGGGATCTTGCTGTGGGTCTGGCACGGATGTTGCTCCAATGTGTTCCTATGGGCTGACCTGCCACAACCGGGTGGATAGGTCCACTGCTCAAAGCCCGTCCGTGCAAAGTCAAAGGGCTAGATCCCGTGGTCAAACGCTACAGGGTTAGGCGGGACGGGGGCCCTGGGGGGTAGCAATGCCACCCGAGCATCGCACCGGGCCCCCATACATGCGGGGTGGTGTGGTGGCATGTCCGAAGAGGCGGCACGCGTCTCCGGGGGGTGCCCCCCTCACGAACGGCGCTGACACGGTAGTAGACGTTCTGCGGTAACGATGCGGCGTGAATATTATTAAATACTCGGAGCGCGATAAAATCATGAGTTTTTTACACGACGCGGGCACATGTGCTGTAGGACTGATGGTAATTTTTCATAATTGTTCGTGATGGAGTAGTATCTGAACAATTCCCTCTATGCGGATTGCTCTTCGCGTGTCTACGAGTGTGGCCGGCGGCCTCCGGGGGCTAGCATGCCGCCAAATCTTGCGAAGGCGGCCTCTCACAAGTCTGGAAGTGTTGTGGCGGGTGCAAACGCCCGGCACGCGTCTCCCGGGTGTGCCCCCCTCACGGACGGCGCCGCCGCCGGCACCTGGAGGGGGGAAACGGACGCGTCGGGTCTACACGGAGGGGATCTTGCTGTGGGTCTGGCCCGGATGTTGCTCCAAAGTGTTCCTATGGGCTGACCTGCCACAACCGGGTGGATAGGTCCACTGCTCAAAGCCCGTCCGTGCAAAGTCAAAGGGCTAGATCCCGTGGTCAAACGCTACAGGGTTAGGCGGGACGGGGGCCCTGGGGGGTAGCAATGCCACCCGAGCATCGCACCGGGCCCCCATACATGCGGGGTGGTGTGGTGGCATGTCCGAAGAGGCGGCACGCGTCTCCGGGGGGTGCCCCCCCTCACGAACGGCGATGATACGGTAGTAGACGTTCTGCGGTAACGATGCGGCGTGAATATTGTTAAATACTCGGAGCGCGATAAAATCATTAGTTTTTTACACGACGCGGGCACATGTGCTGTAGGACTGATGGTAATTTTCATAATTCTTCGTGATGGAGTAGTATCTGAACAATTCCCTCTATGCGGATTGCTCTTCGCGTGTCTACGACTGTGGCCGGCGGCCTCCGGGGGCTAGCATGCCGCCAAATCTTGCGAAGGCGGCCTCTCACAAGTCTGGAAGTGTTGTGGCGGGTGCAAACGCCCGGCACGCGTCTCCGGGGTGTGCCCCCCCCTCACGGACGGCGCCGCCGCAGGCACCTGGAGGGGGGAAACGGACGCGTCGGGTCTACACGGAGGGGATCTTGCTGTGGGTCTGGCCCGGATGTTGCTCCAAAGTGTTCCTATGGGCTGACCTGCCACAACCGGGTGGATAGGTCCACTGCTCAAAGCCCGTCCGTGCAAAGTCAAAGGGCTAGATCCCGTGGTCAAACGCTACAGGGTTAGGCGGGACGGGGGCCCTGGGGGGTCGCAATGCCACCCGAGCGTCGCACCGGGCCCCCATACATGCGGGGTGGTGTGGTGGCATGTCCGAAGAGGCGGCACGCGTCTCCGGGGGTGCCCCCCTCACGAACGGCGATGACACGGTAGTAGACGTTCTGCGGTAACGATGCGGCGTGAATATTATTAAATACTCGGAGCGCGATAAAATCATGAGTTTTTTACACGACGCGGGCACATGTGCTGTAGGACTGATGGTAATTTTTCATAATTGTTCGTGACGGAGTAGTATCTGAACAATTCCCTCTATGCGGATTGCTCTTCGCGTGTCTACGAGTGTGGCCGGCGGCCTCCGGGGGCTAGCATGCCGCCAAATCTTGCGAAGGCGGCCTCTCACAAGTCTGGAAGTGTTGTGGCGGGTGCAAACACCCGGCACGCGTCTCCCGGGTGTGCCCCCCTCACGGATGGCGCCGCCGCCGGCACCTGGAGGGGGGAAACGGACGCGTCGGGTCTACACGGAGGGGATCTTGCTGTGGGTCTGGCCCGGATGTTGCTCCAAAGTGTTCCTATGGGCTGACCTGCCACAACCGGGTGGATAGGTCCACTGCTCAAAGCCCGTCCGTGCAAAGTCAAAGGGCTAGATCCCGTGGTCAAACGCTACAGGGTTAGGCGGGACGGGGGCCCTGGGGGGTAGCAATGCCACCCGAGCATCGCACCGGGCCCCCATACATGCGGGGTGGTGTGGTGGCATGTCCGAAGAGGCGGCACGCGTCTCCGGGGGGTGCCCCCCCTCACGAACGGCGATGATACGGTAGTAGACGTTCTGCGGTAACGATGCGGCGTGAATATTGTTAAATACTCGGAGCGCGATAAAATCATTAGTTTTTTACACGACGCGGGCACATGTGCTGTAGGACTGATGGTAATTTTCATAATTCTTCGTGATGGAGTAGTATCTGAACAATTCCCTCTATGCGGATTGCTCTTCGCGTGTCTACGACTGTGGCCGGCGGCCTCCGGGGGCTAGCATGCCGCCAAATCTTGCGAAGGCGGCCTCTCACAAGTCTGGAAGTGTTGTGGCGGGTGCAAACGCCCGGCACGCGTCTCCGGGGTGTGCCCCCCCCTCACGGACGGCGCCGCCGCAGGCACCTGGAGGGGGGAAACGGACGCGTCGGGTCTACACGGAGGGGATCTTGCTGTGGGTCTGGCCCGGATGTTGCTCCAAAGTGTTCCTATGGGCTGACCTGCCACAACCGGGTGGATAGGTCCACTGCTCAAAGCCCGTCCGTGCAAAGTCAAAGGGCTAGATCCCGTGGTCAAACGCTACAGGGTTAGGCGGGACGGGGGCCCTGGGGGGTCGCAATGCCACCCGAGCGTCGCACCGGGCCCCCATACATGCGGGGTGGTGTGGTGGCATGTCCGAAGAGGCGGCACGCGTCTCCGGGGGTGCCCCCCTCACGAACGGCGATGACACGGTAGTAGACGTTCTGCGGTAACGATGCGGCGTGAATATTATTAAATACTCGGAGCGCGATAAAATCATGAGTTTTTTACACGACGCGGGCACATGTGCTGTAGGACTGATGGTAATTTTTCATAATTGTTCGTGACGGAGTAGTATCTGAACAATTCCCTCTATGCGGATTGCTCTTCGCGTGTCTACGAGTGTGGCCGGCGGCCTCCGGGGGCTAGCATGCCGCCAAATCTTGCGAAGGCGGCCTCTCACAAGTCTGGAAGTGTTGTGGCGGGTGCAAACACCCGGCACGCGTCTCCCGGGTGTGCCCCCCTCACGGATGGCGCCGCCGCCGGCACCTGGAGGGGGGAAACGGACGCGTCGGGTCTACACGGAGGGGATCTTGCTGTGGGTCTGGCCCGGATGTTGCTCCAAAGTGTTCCTATGGGCTGACCTGCCACAACCGGGTGGATAGGTCCACTGCTCAAAGCCCGTCCGTGCAAAGTCAAAGGGCTAGATCCCGTGGTCAAACGCTACAGGGTTAGGCGGGACTGGGGCCCTGGGGGGTAGCAATGCCACCCGAGCATCGCACCGGGCCCCCATACATGCGGGGTGGTGTGGTGGCATGTCCGAAGAGGCGGCACGCGTCTCCGGGGGGTGCCCCCCCTCACGAACGGCGATGACACGGTAGTAGACGTTCTGCGGTAACGATGCGGCGTGAATATTGTTAAATACTCGGAGCGCGATAAAATCATGAGTTTTTTACACGACGCGGGCACATGTGCTGTAGGACTGATGGTAATTTTCATAATTCTTCGTGATGGAGTAGTATCTGAACAATTCCCTCTATGCGGATTGCTCTTCGCGTGTCTACGAGTGTGGCCGGCGGCCTCCGGGGGCTAGCATGCCGCCAAATCTTGCGAAGGCGGCCTCTCACAAGTCTGGAAGTGTTGTGGCGGGTGCAAACGCCCGGCACGCGTCTCCGGGGTGTGCCCCGCCCCTCACGGACGGCGCCGCCGCCGGCACCTGGAGGGGGGAAACGGACGCGTCGGGTCTACACGGAGGGGATCTTGCTGTGGGTCTGGCCCGGATGTTGCTCCAAAGTGTTCCTATGGGCTGACCTGCCACAACCGGGTGGATAGGTCCACTGCTCAAAGCCCGTCCGTGCAAAGTCAAAGGGCTAGATCCCGTGGTCAAACGCTACAGGGTTAGGCGGGACGGGGGCCCTGGGGGTCGCAATGCCACCCGAGCGTCGCACCGGGCCCCCATACATGCGGGGTGGTGTGGTGGCATGTCCGAAGAGGCGGCACGCGTCTCCGGGGGTGCCCCCCTCACGAACGGCGATGACACGGTAGTAGACGTTCTGCGGTAACGATGCGGCGTGAATATTATTAAATACTCGGAGCGCGATAAAATCATGAGTTTTTTACACGACGCGGGCACATGTGTTGTAGGACTGATGGTAATTTTTCATAATTGTTCGTGATGGAGTAGTATCTGAACAATTCCCTCTATGCGGATTGCTCTTCGCGTGTCTACGAGTGTGGCCGGCGGCCTCCGGGGGCTAGCATGCCGCCAAATCTTGCGAAGGCGGCCTCTCACAAGTCTGGAAGTGTTGTGGCGGGTGCAAACGCCCGGCACGCGTCTCCCGGGTGTGCCCCCCTCACGGACGGCGCCGCCGCCGGCACCTGGAGGGGGGAAACGGACGCGTCGGGTCTACACGGAGGGGATCTTGCTGTGGGTCTGGCCCGGATGTTGCTCCAAAGTGTTCCTATGGGCTGACCTGCCACAACCGGGTGGATAGGTCCACTGCTCAAAGCCCGTCCGTGCAAAGTCAAAGGGCTAGATCCCGTGGTCAAACGCTACAGGGTTAGGCGGGACGGGGGCCCTGGGGGGTAGCAATGCCACCCGAGCATCGCACCGGGCCCCCATACATGCGGGGTGGTGTGGTGGCATGTCCGAAGAGGCGGCACGCGTCTCCGGGGGGTGCCCCCCCTCACGAACGGCGATGACACGGTAGTAGACGTTCTGCGGTAACGATGCGGCGTGAATATTGTTAAATACTCGGAGCGCGATAAAATCATGAGTTTTTTACACGACGCGGGCACATGTGCTGTAGGACTGATGGTAATTTTCATAATTCTTCGTGATGGAGTAGTATCTGAACAATTCCCTCTATGCGGATTGCTCTTCGCGTGTCTACGACTGTGGCCGGCGGCCTCCGGGGGCTAGCATGCCGCCAAATCTTGCGAAGGCGGCCTCTCACAAGTCTGGAAGTGTTGTGGCGGGTGCAAACGCCCGGCACGCGTCTCCGGGGTGTGCCCCCCCCTCACGGACGGCGCCGCCGCCGGCACCTGGAGGGGGGAAACGGACGCGTCGGGTCTACACGGAGGGGATCTTGCTGTGGGTCTGGCCCGGATGTTGCTCCAAAGTGTTCCTATGGGCTGACCTGCCACAACCGGGTGGATAGGTCCACTGCTCAAAGCCCGTCCGTGCAAAGTCAAAGGGCTAGATCCCGTGGTCAAACGCTACAGGGTTAGGCGGGACGGGGGCCCTGGGGGGTCGCAATGCCACCCGAGCGTCGCACCGGGCCCCCATACATGCGGGGTGGTGTGGTGGCATGTCCGAAGAGGCGGCACGCGTCTCCGGGGGTGCCCCCCTCACGAACGGCGATGACACGGTAGTAGACGTTCTGCGGTAACGATGCGGCGTGAATATTATTAAATACTCGGAGCGCGATAAAATCATGAGTTTTTTACACGACGCGGGCACATGTGCTGTAGGACTGATGGTAATTTTTCATAATTGTTCGTGATGGAGTAGTATCTGAACAATTCCCTCTATGCGGATTGCTCTTCGCGTGTCTACGAGTGTGGCCGGCGGCCTCCGGGGGCTAGCATGCCGCCAAATCTTGCGAAGGCGGCCTCTCACAAGTCTGGAAGTGTTGTGGCGAGTGCAAACGCCCGGCACGCGTCTCCCGGGTGTGCCCCCCTCACGGATGGCGCCGCCGGCGGCACCTGGAGGGGGGAAACGGACGCGTCGGGTCTACACGGAGGGGATCTTGCTGTGGGTCTGGCCCGGATGTTGCTCCAAAGTGTTCCTATGGGCTGACCTGCCACAACCGGGTGGATAGGTCCACTGCTCAAAGCCCGTCCGTGCAAAGTCAAAGGGCTAGATCCCGTGGTCAAACGCTACAGGGTTAGGCGGGACGGGGGCCCTGGGGGGTAGCAATGCCACCCGAGCATCGCACCGGGCCCCCATACATGCGGGGTGGTGTGGTGGCATGTCCGAAGAGGCGGCACGCGTCTCCGGGGGGTGCCCCCCTCACGAACGGCGATGACACGGTAGTAGACGTTCTGCGGTAACGATGCGGCGTGAATATTGTTAAATACTCGGAGCGCGATAAAATCATGAGTTTTTTACACGACGCGGGCACATGTGCTGTAGGACTGATGGTAATTTTCATAATTCTTCGTGATGGAGTAGTATCTGAACAATTCCCTCTATGCGGATTGCTCTTCGCGTGTCTACGAGTGTGGCCGGCGGCCTCCGGGGGCTAGCATGCCGCCAAATCTTGCGAAGGCGGCCTCTCACAAGTCTGGAAGTGTTGTGGCGGGTGCAAACGCCCGGCACGCGTCTCCGGGGTGTGCCCCCCCCTCACGGACGGCGCCGCCGCCGGCACCTGGAGGGGGGAAACGGACGCGTCGGGTCTACACGGAGGGGATCTTGCTGTGGGTCTGGCCCGGATGTTGCTCCAAAGTGTTCCTATGGGCTGACCTGCCACAACCGGGTGGATAGGTCCACTGCTCAAAGCCCGTCCGTGCAAAGTCAAAGGGCTAGATCCCGTGGTCAAACGCTACAGGGTTAGGCGGGACGGGGGCCCTGGGGGGTCGCAATGCCACCCGAGCGTCGCACCGGGCCCCCATACATGCGGGGTGGTGTGGTGGCATGTCCGAAGAGGCGGCACGCGTCTCCGGGGGTGCCCCCCTCACGAACGGCGATGACACGGTAGTAGACGTTCTGCGGTAACGATGCGGCGTGAATATTATTAAATACTCGGAGCGCGATAAAATCATGAGTTTTTTACACGACGCGGGCACATGTGCTGTAGGACTGATGGTAATTTTTCATAATTGTTCGTGATGGAGTAGTATCTGAACAGTTCCCTCTATGCGGATTGCTCTTCGCGTGTCTACGAGTGTGGCCGGCGGCCTCCGGGGGCTAGCATGCCGCCAAATCTTGCGAAGGCGGCCTCTCACAAGTCTGGAAGTGTTGTGGCGAGTGCAAACGCCCGGCACGCGTTTCCCGGGTGTGCCCCCCTCACGGATGGCGCCGCCGCCGGCACCTGGAGGGGGGAAACGGACGCGTCGGGTCTACACGGAGGGGATCTTGCTGTGGGTCTGGCCCGGATGTTGCTCCAAAGTGTTCCTATGGGCTGACCTGCCACAACCGGGTGGATAGGTCCACTGCTCAAAGCCCGTCCGTGCAAAGTCAAAGGGCTAGATCCCGTGGTCAAACGCTACAGGGTTAGGCGGGACGGGGGCCCTGGGGGGTAGCAATGCCACCCGAGCATCGCACCGGGCCCCCATACATGCGGGGTGGTGTGGTGGCATGTCCGAAGAGGCGGCACGCGTCTCCGGGGGGTGCCCCCCCTCACGAACGGCGATGACACGGTAGTAGACGTTCTGCGGTAACGATGCGGCGTGAATATTGTTAAATACTCGGAGCGCGATAAAATCATGAGTTTTTTACACGACGCGGGCACATGTGCTGTAGGACTGATGGTAATTTTCATAATTCTTCGTGATGGAGTAGTATCTGAACAATTCCCTCTATGCGGATTGCTCTTCGCGTGTCTACGAGTGTGGCCGGCGGCCTCCGGGGGCTAGCATGCCGCCAAATCTTGCGAAGGCGGCCTCTCACAAGTCTGGAAGTGTTGTGGCGGGTGCAAACGCCCGGCACGCGTCTCCGGGGTGTGCCCCCCCTCACGGACGGCGCCGCCGCCGGCACCTGGAGGGGGGAAACGGACGCGTCGGGTCTACACGGAGGGGATCTTGCTGTGGGTCTGGCCCGGATGTTGCTCCAAAGTGTTCCTATGGGCTGACCTGCCACAACCGGGTGGATAGGTCCACTGCTCAAAGCCCGTCCGTGCAAAGTCAAAGGGCTAGATCCCGTGGTCAAACGCTACAGGGTTAGGCGGGACGGGGGCCCTGGGGGGTCGCAATGCCACCCGAGCGTCGCACCGGGCCCCCATACATGCGGGGTGGTGTGGTGGCATGTCCGAAGAGGCGGCACGCGTCTCCGGGGGTGCCCCCCTCACGAACGGCGATGACACGGTAGTAGACGTTCTGCGGTAACGATGCGGCGTGAATATTATTAAATACTCGGAGCGCGATAAAATCATGAGTTTTTTACACGACGCGGGCACATGTGCTGTAGGACTGATGGTAATTTTTCATAATTGTTCGTGATGGAGTAGTATCTGAACAGTTCCCTCTATGCGGATTGCTCTTCGCGTGTCTACGACTGTGGCCGGCGGCCTCCGGGGGCTAGCATGCCGCCAAATCTTGCGTAGGCGGCCTCTCACAAGTCTGGAAGTGTTGTGGCGGGTGCAAACGCCCGGCACGCGTCTCCCGGGTGTGCCCCCCCTCACGGACGGCGCCGCCGCCGGCACCTGGAGGGGGGAAACGGACGCGTCGGGTCTACACGGAGGGGATCTTGCTGTGGGTCTGGCCCGGATGTTGCTCCAAAGTGTTCCTATGGGCTGACCTGCCACAACCGGGTGGATAGGTCCACTGCTCAAAGCCCGTCCGTGCAAAGTCAAAGGGCTAGATCCCGTGGTCAAACGCTACAGGGTTAGGCGGGATGGGGGCCCTGGGGGGTAGCAATGCCACCCGAGCATCGCACCGAGCCCCCATACATGCGGGGTGGTGTGGTGGCATGTCCGAAGAGGCGGCACGCGTCTCCGGGGGGTGCCCCCCCTCACGAACGGCGATGACACGGTAGTAGACGTTCTGCGGTAACGATGCGGCGTGAATATGATTAAATACTCGGAGCGCGATAAAATCAAGAGTTTTTTACACGACGCGGGCACATGTGCTGTAGGACTGATGGTAATTTTCATAATTGTTCGTGATGGAGTAGTATCTGAACAATTCCCTCTATGCGGATTGCTCTTCGCGTGTCTACGACTGTGGCCGGCGGCCTCCGGGGGCTAGCATGCCGCCAAATCTTGCGAAGGCGGCCTCTCACAAGTCTGGAAGTGTTGTGGCGGGTGCAAACGCCCGGCACGCGTCTCCGGGGTGTGCCCCCCTCACGGACGGCGCCGCCGCCGGCACCTGGAGGGGGGAAACGGACACGTCGGGTCTACACGGAGGGGATCTTGCTGTGGGTCTGGCCCGGATGTTGCTCCAAAGTGTTCCTATGGCCTGACCTGCCACAACCGGGTGGATAGGTCCACTGCTCAAAGCCCGTCCGTGCAAAGTCAAAGGGCTAGATCCCGTGGTCAAACGCTACAGGGTTAGGCGGGACGGGGGCCCTGGGGGGTAGCAATGCCACCCGAGCATCGCACCGGGCCCCATACATGCGGGGTGGTGTGGTGGCATGTCCGAAGAGGCGGCACGCGTCTCCGGGGGGTGCCCCCCCTCACGAACGGCGATGACACGGTAGTAGACGTTCTGCGGTAACGATGCGGCGTGAATATTGTTAAATACTCGGAGCGCGATAAAATCATGAGTTTTTTACACGACGCGGGCACATGTGCTGTAGGACTGATGGTAATTTTCATAATTGTTCGTGATGGAGTAGTATCTGAACAATTCCCTCTATGCGGATTGCTCTTCGCGTGTCTACGAGTGTGGCCGGCGGCCTCCGGGGGCTAGCATGCCGCCAAATCTTGCGAAGGCGGCCTCTCACAAGTCTGGAAGTGTTGTGGCGGTTGCAAACGCCCGGCACGCGTCTCCGGGGTGTGCCCCCCCTCACGGACGGCGCCGCCGCCGGCACCTGGAGGGGGGAAACGGACGCGTCGGGTCTACACGGAGGGGATCTTGCTGTGGGTCTGGCACGGATGTTGCTCCAAAGTGTTCCTATGGGCTGACCTGCCACAACCGGGTGGATAGGTCCACTGCTCAAAGCCCGTCCGTGCAAAGTCAAAGGGCTAGATCCCGTGGTCAAACGCTACAGGGTTAGGCGGGACGGGGGCCCTGGGGGGTCGCAATGCCACCCGAGCGTCGCACCGGGCCCCCATACATGCGGGGTGGTGTGGTGGCATGTCCGAAGAGGCGGCACGCGTCTCCGGGGGGTGCCCCCCCTCACGAACGGCGATGACACGGTAGTAGACGTTCTGCGGTAACGATGCGGCGTGAATATTATTAAATACTCGGAGCGCGATAAAATCATGAGTTTTTTACACGACGCGGGCACATGTGCTGTAGGACTGATGGTAATTTTTCATAATTGTTCGTGATGGAGTAGTATCTGAACAGTTCCCTCTATGCGGATTGCTCTTCGCGTGTCTACGACTGTGGCCGGCGGCCTCCGGGGGCTAGCATGCCGCCAAATCTTGCGTAGGCGGCCTCTCACAAGTCTGGAAGTGTTGTGGCGGGTGCAAACGCCCGGCACGCGTCTCCCGGGTGTGCCCCCCCTCACGGACGGCGCCGCCGCCGGCACCTGGAGGGGGGAAACGGACGCGTCGGGTCTACACGGAGGGGATCTTGCTGTGGGTCTGGCCCGGATGTTGCTCCAAAGTGTTCCTATGGGCTGACCTGCCACAACCGGGTGGATAGGTCCACTGCTCAAAGCCCGTCCGTGCAAAGTCAAAGGGCTAGATCCCGTGGTCAAACGCTACAGGGTTAGGCGGGATGGGGGCCCTGGGGGGTAGCAATGCCACCCGAGCATCGCACCGAGCCCCCATACATGCGGGGTGGTGTGGTGGCATGTCCGAAGAGGCGGCACGCGTCTCCGGGGGGTGCCCCCCCTCACGAACGGCGATGACACGGTAGTAGACGTTCTGCGGTAACGATGCGGCGTGAATATGATTAAATACTCGGAGCGCGATAAAATCAAGAGTTTTTTACACGACGCGGGCACATGTGCTGTAGGACTGATGGTAATTTTCATAATTGTTCGTGATGGAGTAGTATCTGAACAATTCCCTCTATGCGGATTGCTCTTCGCGTGTCTACGACTGTGGCCGGCGGCCTCCGGGGGCTAGCATGCCGCCAAATCTTGCGAAGGCGGCCTCTCACAAGTCTGGAAGTGTTGTGGCGGGTGCAAACGCCCGGCACGCGTCTCCGGGGTGTGCCCCCCTCACGGACGGCGCCGCCGCCGGCACCTGGAGGGGGGAAACGGACACGTCGGGTCTACACGGAGGGGATCTTGCTGTGGGTCTGGCCCGGATGTTGCTCCAAAGTGTTCCTATGGCCTGACCTGCCACAACCGGGTGGATAGGTCCACTGCTCAAAGCCCGTCCGTGCAAAGTCAAAGGGCTAGATCCCGTGGTCAAACGCTACAGGGTTAGGCGGGACGGGGGCCCTGGGGGGTAGCAATGCCACCCGAGCATCGCACCGGGCCCCATACATGCGGGGTGGTGTGGTGGCATGTCCGAAGAGGCGGCACGCGTCTCCGGGGGGTGCCCCCCCTCACGAACGGCGATGACACGGTAGTAGACGTTCTGCGGTAACGATGCGGCGTGAATATTGTTAAATACTCGGAGCGCGATAAAATCATGAGTTTTTTACACGACGCGGGCACATGTGCTGTAGGACTGATGGTAATTTTCATAATTGTTCGTGATGGAGTAGTATCTGAACAATTCCCTCTATGCGGATTGCTCTTCGCGTGTCTACGAGTGTGGCCGGCGGCCTCGGGGGGCTAGCATGCCGCCAAATCTTGCGAAGGCGGCCTCTCACAAGTCTGGAAGTGTTGTGGCGGTTGCAAACGCCCGGCACGCGTCTCCGGGGTGTGCCCCCCCTCACGGACGGCGCCGCCGCCGGCACCTGGAGGGGGGAAACGGACGCGTCGGGTCTACACGGAGGGGATCTTGCTGTGGGTCTGGCACGGATGTTGCTCCAAAGTGTTCCTATGGGCTGACCTGCCACAACCGGGTGGATAGGTCCACTGCTCAAAGCCCGTCCGTGCAAAGTCAAAGGGCTAGATCCCGTGGTCAAACGCTACAGGGTTAGGCGGGACGGGGACCCTGGGGGGTAGCAATGCCACCCGAGCATCGCACCGGGCCCCCATACATGCGGGGTGGTGTGGTGGCATGTCCGAAGAGGCGGCACGCGTCTCCGGGGGGTGCCCCCCCTCACGAACGGCGATGACACGGTAGTAGACGTTCTGCGGTAACGATGCGGCGTGAATATTATTAAATACTCGGAGCGCGATAAAATCATGAGTTTTTTACACGACGCGGGCACATGTGCTGTAGGACTGATGGTAATTTTTCATAATTGTTCGTGATGGAGTAGTATCTGAACAATTCCCTCTATGCGGATTGCTCTTCGCGTGTCTACGACTGTGGTCGGCGGCCTCCGGGGGCTAGCATGCCGCCAAATCTTGCGTAGGCGGCCTCTCACAAGTCTGGAAGTGTTGTGGCGGGTGCAAACGCCCGGCACGCGTCTCCCGGGTGTGCCCCCCTCACGGACGGCGCCGCCGCCGGCACCTGGAGGGGCGAAACGGACGCGTCGGGTCTACACGGAGGGGATCTTGCTGTGGGTCTGGCCCGAATGTTGCTCCAAAGTGTTCCTATGGGCTGACCTGCCACAACGGGGTGGATAGGTCCACTGCTCAAAGCCCGTCCGTGCAAAGTCAAAGGGCTAGATCCCGTGGTCAAACGCTACAGGGTTAGGCGGGACGGGGGCCCTGGGGGGTAGCAATGCCACCCGAGCATCGCACCGGGCCCCATACATGCGGGGTGGTGTGGTGGCATGTCCGAAGAGGCGGCACGCGTCTCCGGGGGGTGCCCCCCCTCACGAACGGCGATGACACGGTAGTAGACGTTCTGCGGTAACGATGCGGCGTGAATATTGTTAAATACTCGGAGCGCGATAAAATCATGAGTTTTTTACACGACGCGGGCACATGTGCTGTAGGACTGATGGTAATTTTCATAATTGTTCGTGATGGAGTAGTATCTGAACAATTCCCTCTATGCGGATTGCTCTTCGCGTGTCTACGAGTGTGGCCGGCGGCCTCCGGGGGCTAGCATGCCGCCAAATCTTGCGAAGGCGGCCTCTCACAAGTCTGGAAGTGTTGTGGCGGTTGCAAACGCCCGGCACGCGTCTCCGGGGTGTGCCCCCCCTCACGGACGGCGCCGCCGCCGGCACCTGGAGGGGGGAAACGGACGCGTCGGGTCTACACGGAGGGGATCTTGCTGTGGGTCTGGCACGGATGTTGCTCCAAAGTGTTCCTATGGGCTGACCTGCCACAACCGGGTGGATAGGTCCACTGCTCAAAGCCCGTCCGTGCAAAGTCAAAGGGCTAGATCCCGTGGTCAAACGCTACAGGGTTAGGCGGGACGGGGACCCTGGGGGGTAGCAATGCCACCCGAGCATCGCACCGGGCCCCCATACATGCGGGGTGGTGTGGTGGCATGTCCGAAGAGGCGGCACGCGTCTCCGGGGGGTGCCCCCCCTCACGAACGGCGATGACACGGTAGTAGACGTTCTGCGGTAACGATGCGGCGTGAATATTATTAAATACTCGGAGCGCGATAAAATCATGAGTTTTTTACACGACGCGGGCACATGTGCTGTAGGACTGATGGTAATTTTTCATAATTGTTCGTGATGGAGTAGTATCTGAACAATTCCCTCTATGCGGATTGCTCTTCGCGTGTCTACGACTGTGGTCGGCGGCCTCCGGGGGCTAGCATGCCGCCAAATCTTGCGTAGGCGGCCTCTCACAAGTCTGGAAGTGTTGTGGCGGGTGCAAACGCCCGGCACGCGTCTCCCGGGTGTGCCCCCCTCACGGACGGCGCCGCCGCCGGCACCTGGAGGGGGGAAACGGACGCGTCGGGTCTACACGGAGGGGATCTTGCTGTGGGTCTGGCCCGAATGTTGCTCCAAAGTGTTCCTATGGGCTGACCTGCCACAACGGGGTGGATAGGTCCACTCCTCAAAGCCCGTCCGTGCAAAGTCAAAGGGCTAGATCCCGTGGTCAAACGCTACAGGGTTAGGCGGGACGGGGGCCCTGGGGGGTAGCAATGCCACCCGAGCATCGCACCGGGCCCCCATACATGCGGGGTGGTGTGGTGGCATGTCCGAAGAGGCGGCACGCGTCTCCGGGGGGTGCCCCCCCTCACGAACGGCGATGACACGGTAGTAGACGTTCTGCGGTAACGATGCGGCGTGAATATTATTAAATACTCGGAGCGCGATAAAATTATGAGTTTTTTACACGACGCGGGCACATGTGCCGTAGGACTGATGGTAATTTTCATAATTGTTCGTGATGGAGTAGTATCTGAACAATTCCCTCTATGCGGATTGCTCTTCGCGTGTCTACGACTGTGGCCGACGGCCTCCGGGGGCTAGCATGCCGCCAAATCTTGCGAAGGCGGCCTCTCACAAGTCTGGAAGTGTTGTGGCGGGTGCAAACGCCCGGCACGCGTCTCCGGGGTGTGCCCCCCCTCACGGACGGCGCCGCCGCCGGCACCTGGAGGGGGGAAACGGACGTGTCGGGTCTACACGGAGGGGATCTTGCTGTGGGTCTGGCCCGGATGTTGCTCCAAAGTGTTCCTATGGGCTGACCTGCCACAACCGGGTGGATAGGTCCACTGCTCAAAGCCCGTCCGTGCAAAGTCAAAGGGCTAGATCCCGTGGTCAAACGCTACAGGGTTAGGCGGGACGGGGGCCCTGGGGGGTAGCAATGCCACCCGAACGTCGCACCGGGCCCCCATACATGCGGGGTGGTGTGGTGGCATGTCCGAAGAGGCGGCACGCGTCTCCGGGGGGTGCCCCCCCTCACGAACGGCGATGACACGGTAGTAGACGTTCTGCGGTAACGATGCGGCGTGAATATTATTAAATACTCGGAGCGCGATAAAATCATGAGTTTTTTACACGACGCGGGCACATGTGCTGTAGGACTGATGGTAATTTTTCATAATTGTTCGTGATGGAGTAGTATCTGAACAATTCCCTCTATGCGGATTGCTCTTCGCGTGTCTACGACTGTGGTCGGCGGCCTCCGGGGGCTAGGATGCCGCCAAATCTTGCGTAGGCGGCCTCTCACAAGTCTGGAAGTGTTGTGGCGGGTGCAAACGCCCGGCACGCGTCTCCCGGGTGTGCCCCCCTCACGGACGGCGCCGCCGCCGGCACCTGGAGGGGGGAAACGGACGCGTCGGGTCTACACGGAGGGGATCTTGCTGTGGGTCTGGCCCGAATGTTGCTCCAAAGTGTTCCTATGGGCTGACCTGCCACAACCGGGTGGATAGGTCCACTGCTCAAAGCCCGTCCGTGCAAAGTCAAAGGGCTAGATCCCGTGGTCAAACGCTACAGGGTTAGGCGGGACGGGGGCCCTGGGGGGTAGCAATGCCACCCGAGCATCGCACCGGGCCCCCATACATGCGGGGTGGTGTGGTGGCATGTCCGAAGAGGCGGCACGCGTCTCCGGGGGGTGCCCCCCCTCACGAACGGCGATGACACGGTAGTAGACGTTCTGCGGTAACGATGCCGCGTGAATATTATTAAATACTCGGAGCGCGATAAAATCATGAGTTTTTTACACGACGCGGGCACATGTGCCGTAGGACTGATGGTAATTTTCATAATTGTTCGTGATGGAGTAGTATCTGAACAATTCCCTCTATGCGGATTGCTCTTCGCGTGTCTACGACTGTGGCCGACGGCCTCCGGGGGCTAGCATGCCGCCAAATCTTGCGAAGGCGGCCTCTCACAAGTCTGGAAGTGTTGTGGCGGGTGCAAACGCCCGGCACGCGTCTCCGGGGTGTGCCCCCCCTCACGGACGGCGCCGCCGCCGGCACCTGGAGGGGGGAAACGGACGTGTCGGGTCTACACGGAGGGGATCTTGCTGTGGGTCTGGCCCGGATGTTGCTCCAAAGTGTTCCTATGGGCTGACCTGCCACAACCGGGTGGATAGGTCCACTGCTCAAAGCCCGTCCGTGCAAAGTCAAAGGGCTAGATCCCGTGGTCAAACGCTACAGGGTTAGGCGGGACGGGGGCCCTGGGGGGTAGCAATGCCACCCGAACGTCGCACCGGGCCCCCATACATGCGGGGTGGTGTGGTGGCATGTCCGAAGAGGCGGCACGTGTCTCCGGGGGGTGCCCCCCTCACGAACGGCGATGACACGGTAGTAGACGTTCTGCGGTAACGATGCGGCGTGAATATTATTAAATACTCGGAGCGCGATAAAATCATGAGTTTTTTACACGACGCGGGCACATGTGCTGTAGGACTGATGGTAATTTTTCATAATTGTTCGTGATGGAGTAGTATCTGAACAATTCCCTCTATGCGGATTGCTCTTCGCGTGTCTACGACTGTGGCTGGCGGCCTCCGGGGGCTAGCATGCCGCCAAATCTTGCGTAGGCGGCCTCTCACAAGTCTGGAAGTGTTGTGGCGGGTGCAAACGCACGGCACGCGTCTCCGGGGTGTGCCCCCCCTCACGGACGGCGCGGCCGCCGGCACCTGGAGGGGGGAAACGGACGCGTCGGGTCTACACGGAGGGGATCTTGCTGTGGGTCTGGCCCGGATGTTGCTCCAAAGTGTTCCTATGGGCTGACCTGCCACAACCGGGTGGATAGGTCCACTGCTCAAATCACGTCCGTGCAAAGTCAAAGGGCTAGATCCCGTGGTCAAACGCTACAGGGTTAGGCGGGACGGGGGCCCTGGGGGGTGGCAATGCCACCCGAGCGTCGCACCGGGCCCCCATACATGCGGGGTGGTGTGGTGGCATGTCCGAAGAGGCGGCACGTGTCTCCCCGGGGTGCCCCCCTCACGAACGGCGATGACACGGTAGTAGACGTTCTGCGGTAACGATGCGGCGTGAATATTATTAAATACTCGGAGCGCGATAAAATCATGATTTTTTTACACGACGCAGGCACATGTGCTGTAGGACTTATGGTAATTTTTCATAATTGTTCGTGATGGAGTAGTATCTGAACAATTCCCTCTATGCGGATTGCTCTTCGCGTGTCTACGACTGTGGCCGGTGGCCTCCGGGGGCTAGCATGCCGCCAAATCTTGCGAAAGCGGCCTCTCACAAGTCTGGAAGTGTTGTGGCGGGTGCAAACGCCCGGCACGCGTCTCCGGGGTGTGCCCCCCCTCACGGACGGCGCGGCCGCCGGCACCTGGAGGGGGGAAACGGATGCGTCGGGTCTACACGGAGGGGATCTTGCTGTGGGTCTGGCCCGGATGTTGCTCCAAAGTGTTCCTATGGGCTGACCTGCCACAACCGGGTGGATAGGTCCACTGCTCAAAGCCCGTCCGTGCAAAGTCAAAGGGCTAGATCCCGTGGTCAAACGCTACAGGGTTAGGCGGGACGGGGACCCTGGGGGGTAGCAATGCCACCCGAGCATCGCACCGGGCCCCCATACATGCGGGGTGGTGTGGTGGCATGTCCGAAGAGGCGGCACGCGTCTCCGGGGGGTGCCCCCCCTCACCAACGGCGATGACACGGTAGTAGACGTTCTGCGGTAACGATGCGGCGTGAATATTATTAAATACTCGGAGCGCGATAAAACCATGAGTTTTTTACACGACGCGGGCACATGTGCTGTAGGACTGATGGTAATTTTTCATAATTGTTCGTGATGGAGTAGTATCTGAACAATTCCCTCTATGCGGATTGCTCTTCGCGTGTCTACGACTGTGGTCGGCGGCCTCCGGGGGCTAGCATGCCGCCAAATCTTGCGTAGGCGGCCTCTCACAAGTCTGGAAGTGTTGTGGCGGGTGCAAACGCCCGGCACGCGTCTCCCGGGTGTGCCCCCCTCACGGACGGCGCCGCCGCCGGCACCTGGAGGGGGGAAACGGACGCGTCGGGTCTACACGGAGGGGATCTTGCTGTGGGTCTGGCCCGAATGTTGCTCCAAAGTGTTCCTATGGGCTGACCTGCCACAACCGGGTGGATAGGTCCACTGCTCAAAGCCCGTCCGTTCAAAGTCAAAGGGCTAGATCCCGTGGTCAAACGCTACAGGGTTAGGCGGGACGGGGGCCCTGGGGGGTAGCAATGCCACCCGAGCATCGCACCGGGCCCCCATACATGCGGGGTGGTGTGGTGGCATGTCCGAAGAGGCGGCACGCGTCTCCGGGGGGTGCCCCCCCTCACGAACGGCGATGACACGGTAGTAGACGTTCTGCGGTAACGATGCGGCGTGAATATTATTAAATACTCGGAGCGCGATAAAATCATGAGTTTTTTACACGACGCGGGCACATGTGCCGTAGGACTGATGGTAATTTTCATAATTGTTCGTGATGGAGTAGTATCTGAACAATTCCCTCTATGCGGATTGCTCTTCGCGTGTCTACGACTGTGGCCGACGGCCTCCGGGGGCTAGCATGCCGCCAAATCTTGCGAAGGCGGCCTCTCACAAGTCTGGAAGTGTTGTGGCGGGTGCAAACGCCCGGCGCGCGTCTCCGGGGTGTGCCCCCCCTCACGGACGGCGCCGCCGCCGGCACCTGGAGGGGGGAAACGGACGTGTCGGGTCTACACGGAGGGGATCTTGCTGTGGGTCTGGCCCGGATGTTGCTCCAAAGTGTTCCTATGGGCTGACCTGCCACAACCGGGTGGATAGGTCCACTGCTCAAAGCCCGTCCGTGCAAAGTCAAAGGGCTAGATCCCGTGGTCAAACGCTACAGGGTTAGGCGGGACGGGGGCCCTGGTGGGTAGCAATGCCGCCAGAACGTCGCACCGGGCCCCCATACATGCGGGGTGGTGTGGTGGCATGTCCGAAGAGGCGGCACGTGTCTCCGGGGGGTGCCCCCGTCACGAACGGCGATGACACGGTAGTAGACGTTCTGCGGTAACGATGCGGCGTGAATATTATTAAATACTCGGAGCGCGATAAAATCATGAGTTTTTTACACGACGCGGGCACATGTGCTGTAGGACTGATGGTAATTTTTCATAATTGTTCGTGATGGAGTAGTATCTGAACAATTCCCTCTATGCGGATTGCTCTTCGCGTGTCTACGACTGTGGCTGGCGGCCTCCGGGGGCTAGCATGCCGCCAAATCTTGCGTAGGCGGCCTCTCACAAGTCTGGAAGTGTTGTGGCGGGTGCAAACGCACGGCACGCGTCTCCGGGGTGTGCCCCCCCTCACGGACGGCGCGGCCGCCGGCACCTGGAGGGGGGAAACGGACGCGTCGGGTCTACACGGAGGGGATCTTGCTGTGGGTCTGGCCCGGATGTTGCTCCAAAGTGTTCCTATGGGCTGACCTGCCACAACCGGGTGGATAGGTCCACTGCTCAAATCACGTCCGTGCAAAGTCAAAGGGCTAGATCCCGTGGTCAAACGCTACAGGGTTAGGCGGGACGGGGGCCCTGGGGGGTGGCAATGCCACCCGAGCGTCGCACCGGGCCCCCATACATGCGGGGTGGTGTGGTGGCATGTCCGAAGAGGCGGCACGTGTCTCCCCGGGGTGCCCCCCTCACGAACGGCGATGACACGGTAGTAGACGTTCTGCGGTAACGATGCGGCGTGAATATTATTAAATACTCGGAGCGCGATAAAATCATGATTTTTTTACACGACGCAGGCACATGTGCTGTAGGACTTATGGTAATTTTTCATAATTGTTCGTGATGGAGTAGTATCTGAACAATTCCCTCTATGCGGATTGCTCTTCGCGTGTCTACGACTGTGGCCGGTGGCCTCCGGGGGCTAGCATGCCGCCAAATCTTGCGAAGGCGGCCTCTCACAAGTCTGGAAGTGTTGTGGCGGGTGCAAACGCCCGGCACGCGTCTCCGGGGTGTGCCCCCCCTCACGGACGGCGCGGCCGCCGGCACCTGGAGGGGGGAAACGGATGCGTCGGGTCTACACGGAGGGGATCTTGCTGTGGGTCTGGCCCGGATGTTGCACCAATGTGTTCCTATGGGTTGACCTACCACAACCGGGTGGATAGGTCCACTTCTCAAAGCCCGTCCGTGCAAAGTCAAAGGGCTAGATCCCCTGGTCAAACGCTACAGGGTTAGGCGGGACGGGGGCCCTGGGGGGTAGCAATGCCACCCGAGCGTCGCACTGGGCCCCCATACATGCGGGGTGGTGTGGTGGCATTTCCGAAGAGGCGGCACGCGTCTCCGGGGGGTGCCCCCCCTCACGAACGGCGATGACACGGTAGTAGATGTTCTGCGGTAACGATGCGGCGTGAATATTATTAAATACTCGGAGCGCGATAAAATCATGACTTTTTTTCACAGCGCGGGCACATGTGCTGTAGGACTGATGGTAATTTTTCATAATTGTTCGTGATGGAGTAGTATCTGAACAATTCCCTCGATGCGGATTGCTCTTCGTGTGTCTACGATTGTGGCCGGCGGCCTCCGGGGGCTAGCATGCCGCCAAATCTTGCGTAGGCGGCCTCTCACAAGTCTGGAAGTGTTGTGGCGGGTGCAAACGCCGGCACGCGTCTCCGGGGTGTGCCCCCCCTCACGGACGGCGCTGCCGCCGGCACCTGGAGGGGGGAAACGGACGCGTCTGGTCTACACGGAGGGGATCTTGCTGTGGGTCTGGCCCGGATGTTGCACCAAAGTGTTCCTATGGGCTGTCCTACCACAACCGGGTGGATAGGTCCACTTCTCAAAGCCCTTCCGTGCAAAGTCAAAGGGCTAGATCCCGTGGTCAAACGCTACAGGGTTAGGCGGGACGGGGGCCATGGGGGGTAGCAATGCCACCCGAGCGTCGCACCGGGACCCCATACATGCGGGGTGGTGTGGTGGCATTTCCGAAGAGGCGGCACGCGTCTCCGGGGGGTGCCCCCCCTCACGAACGGCGATGACACGGTAGTAGACGTTCTGCGGTAACGATGCGGCGTGAATATTATTAAATATTCGGAGCGCGATAAAATCATGAGTTTTTTACACGACGCGGGCACATGTGCTGTAGGACTGATGGTAATTTTTCATAATTGTTCGTGATGGAGTAGTATCTGAACAATTCCCTCTATGCGGATTGCTCTTCGCGTGTCTAAGATTGTGGCTGGCGGCCTCCGGGGGCTAGCATGCCGCCAAATCTTGCGTAGGCGGCCTCTCACAAGTCTGGAAGTGTTGTGGCGGGTGCAAACGCCCGGCACGCGTCTCCGGGGTGTGCCCCCCCTCACGGACGGCGCGGCCGCCGGCACCTGGAGGGGGGAAACGGACGCGTCGGGTCTACACGGAGGGGATCTTGCTGTGGGTCTGGCCCGGATGTTGCTCCAAAGTGTTCCTATGGGCTGACCTGCCACAACCGGGTGGATAGGTCCACTGCTCAAATCCAGTCCGTGCAAAGTCAAAGGCCTAGATCCCGTGGTCAAACGCTACAGGGTTAGGCGGGACGGGGGCCCTGGGGGGTGGCAATGCCACCCGAGCGTCGCACCGGGCCCCCATACATGCGGGGTGGTGTGGTGGCATGTCCGAAGAGGCGGCACGTGTCTCCAGGGGTGCCCCCCTCACGAACGGCGATGACACGGTAGTAGACGTTCTGCGGTAACGATGCGGCGTGAATATTATTAAATACTCGGAGCGCGATAAAATCATGATTTTTTTACACGACGCAGGCACATGTGCTGTAGGACTTATGGTAATTTTTCATAATTGTTCGTGATGGAGTAGTATCTGAACAATTCCCTCTATGCGGATTGCTCTTCGCGTGTCTACGACTGTGGCCGGCGGCCTCCGGGGGCTAGCATGCCGCCAAATCTTGCGAAGCCGGCCTCTCACAAGTCTGGAAGTGTTGTGGCGGGTGCAAACGCCCGGCACGCGTCTCCGGGGTGTGCCCCCCCTCACGGACGGCGCGGCCGCCGGCACCTGGAGGGGGGAAACGGATGCGTCGGGTCTACACGGAGGGGATCTTGCTGTGGGTCTGGCCCGGATGTTGCACCAATGTGTTCCTATGGGTTGACCTACCACAACCGGGTGGATAGGTCCACTTCTCAAAGCCTGTCCGTGCAAAGTCAAAGGGCTAGATCCCGTGGTCAAACGCTACAGGGTTAGGCGGGACGGGGGCCCTGGGGGGTAGCAATGCCACCCGAGCGTCGCACTGGGCCCCCATACATGCGGGGTGGTGTGGTGGCATTTCCGAAGAGGCGGCACGCGTCTCCGGGGGGTGCCCCCCCTCACGAACGGCGATGACACGGTAGTAGATGTTCTGCGGTAACGATGCGGCGTGAATATTATTAAATACTCGGAGCGCGATAAAATCATGACTTTTTTTCACAGCGCGGGCACATGTGCTGTAGGACTGATGGTAATTTTTCATAATTGTTCGTGATGGAGTAGTATCTGAACAATTCCCTCGATGCGGATTGCTCTTCGCGTGTCTACGACTGTGGCTGTTGGCCTCCGGGGGCTAGCATGCCGCCAAATCTTGCGTAGGCGGCCTCTCACAAGTCTGGAAGTGTTGTGGCGGGTGCAAACGCCCGGCACGCGTCTCCGGGGTGTGCCCCCCCTCACGGACTGCGCGGCCGCCGGCACCTGGAGGGGGGAAACGGACGCGTCGGGTCTACACGGAGGGGATCTTGCTGTGGGTCTGGCCCGGATGTTGCTCCAAAGTGTTCCTATGGGCTGACCTGCCACAACTGGGTGGATAGGTCCACTGCTCAAATCCCGTCCGTGCAAAGTCAAAGGGCTAGATCCCGTGGTCAAACGCTACAGGGTTAGGCGGGACGGGGGCCCTGGGGGGTGGCAATGCCACCCGAGCGTCGCACCGGGCCCCCATACATGCGGGGTGGTGTGGTGGCATGTCCGAAGAGGCGGCACGTGTCTCCAGGGGGTGCCCCCCCTCACGAACGGCGATGACACGGTAGTAGACGTTCTGCGGTAACGATGCGGCGTGAATATTATTAAATACTCGGAGCGCGATAAAATCATGATTTTTTTACACGACGCGGGCACATGTGCTGTAGGACTTATGGTAATTTTTCATAATTGTTCGTGATGGAGTAGTATCTGAACAATTCCCTCTATGCGGATTGCTCTTCGCGTGTCTACGACTGTGGCCGGCGGCCTCCGGGGGCTAGCATGCCGCCAAATCATGCGAAGGCGGCCTCTCACAAGTCTGGAAGTGTTGTGGCGGGTGCAAATGCCCGGCACGCGTCTTCGGGGTGTGCCCCCCCTCACGGGCGGCGCGGCCGCCGGCACCTGGAGGGGGGAAACGGATGCGTCGGGTCTACACGGAGGGGATCTTGCTGTGGGTCTGGCCCGGATGTTGCACCAAAGTGTTCCTATGGGCTGACCTACCACAACCGGGTGGATAGGTCCACTTCTCAAAGCCCGTCCGTGCAAAGTCAAAGGGCTAGATCCCGTGGTCAAACGCTACAGGGTTAGGCGGGACGGGGGCCATGGGGGGTAGCAATGCCACCCGAGCGTCGCACCGGGCCCCCATACATGCGGGGTGGTGTGGTGGCATTTCCGAAGAGGCGGCACACGTCTCCGGGGGGTGCCCCCTCTCACGAACGGCGATGACACGGTAGTAGATGTTCTGCGGTAACGATGCGGCGTGAATATTATTAAATACTCGGAGCGCGATAAAATCATGACTTTTTTTCACGACGCGGGCACATGTGCTGTAGGACTGATGGTAATTTTTCATAATTGTTCGTGATGGAGTAGTATCTGAACAATTCCCTCGATGCGGATTGCTCTTCGTGTGTCTACGATTGTGGCCGGCGGCCTCCGGGGGCTAGCATGCCGCCAAATCTTGCGTAGGCGGCCTCTCACAAGTCTGGAAGTGTTGTGGCGGGTGCAAACGACGGCACGCGTCTCCGGGGTGTGCCCCCCCTCACGGAAGGCGCTGCCGCCGGCACCTGGAGGGGGGAAACGGACGCGTCTGGTCTACACGGAGGGGATCTTGCTGTGGGTCTGGCCCGGATGTTGCACCAAAGTGTTCCTATGGGCTGACCTACCACAACCGGGTGGATAGGTCCACTTCTCAAAGCCCTTCCGTGCAAAGTCAAAGGGCTAGATCCCGTGGTCAAACGCTACAGGGTTAGGCGGGACGGGGGCCATGGGGGGTAGCAATGCCACCCGAGCGTCGCACCGGGACCCCATACATGCGGGGTGGTGTGGTGGCATTTCCGAAGAGGCGGCACGCGTCTCCGGGGGGTGCCCCCCCTCACGAACGGCGATGACACGGTAGTAGACGTTCTGCGGTAACGATGCGGCGTGAATATTATTAAATATTCGGAGCGCGATAAAATCATGAGTTTTTTACACGACGCGGGCACATGTGCTGTAGGACTGATGGTAATTTTTCATAATTGTTCGTGATGGAGTAGTATCTGAACAATTCCCTCTATGCGGATTGCTCTTCGCGTGTCTACGATTGTGGCTGGCGGCCTCCGGGGGCTAGCATGCCGCCAAATCTTGCGTAGGCGGCCTCTCACAAGTCTGGAAGTGTTGTGGCGGGTGCAAACGCCCGGCACGCGTCTCCGGGGTGTGCCCCCCCTCACGGACGGCGCGGCCGCCGGCACCTGGAGGGGGGAAACGGACGCGTCGGGTCTACACGGAGGGGATCTTGCTGTGGGTCTGGCCCGGATGTTGCTCCAAAGTGTTCCTATGGGCTGACCTGCCACAACCGGGTGGATAGGTCCACTGCTCAAATCCAGTCCGTGCAAAGTCAAAGGCCTAGATCCCGTGGTCAAACGCTACAGGGTTAGGCGGGACGGGGGCCCTGGGGGGTGGCAATGCCACCCGAGCGTCGCACCGGGCCCCCATACATGCGGGGTGGTGTGGTGGCATGTCCGAAGAGGCGGCACGTGTCTCCAGGGGGTGCCCCCCTCACGAACGGCGATGACACGGTAGTAGACGTTCTGCGGTAACGATGCGGCGTGAATATTATTAAATACTCGGAGCGCGATAAAATCATGATTTTTTTACACGACGCAGGCACATGTGCTGTAGGACTTATGGTAATTTTTCATAATTGTTCGTGATGGAGTAGTATCTGAACAATTCCCTCTATGCGGATTGCTCTTCGCGTGTCTACGACTGTGGCCGGCGGCCTCCGGGGGCTAGCATGCCGCCAAATCTTGCGAAGCCGGCCTCTCACAAGTCTGGAAGTGTTGTGGCGGGTGCAAACGCCCGGCACGCGTCTCCGGGGTGTGCCCCCCCTCACGGACGGCGCGGCCGCCGGCACCTGGAGGGGGGAAACGGATGCGTCGGGTCTACACGGAGGGGATCTTGCTGTGGGTCTGGCCCGGATGTTGCACCAATGTGTTCCTATGGGTTGACCTACCACAACCGGGTGGATAGGTCCACTTCTCAAAGCCTGTCCGTGCAAAGTCAAAGGGCTAGATCCCGTGGTCAAACGCTACAGGGTTAGGCGGGACGGGGGCCCTGGGGGGTAGCAATGCCACCCGAGCGTCGCACTGGGCCCCCATACATGCGGGGTGGTGTGGTGGCATTTCCGAAGAGGCGGCACGCGTCTCCGGGGGGTGCCCCCCCTCACGAACGGCGATGACACGGTAGTAGATGTTCTGCGGTAACGATGCGGCGTGAATATTATTAAATACTCGGAGCGCGATAAAATCATGACTTTTTTTCACAGCGCGGGCACATGTGCTGTAGGACTGATGGTAATTTTTCATAATTGTTCGTGATGGAGTAGTATCTGAACAATTCCCTCGATGCGGATTGCTCTTCGCGTGTCTACGACTGTGGCTGTTGGCCTCCGGGGGCTAGCATGCCGCCAAATCTTGCGTAGGCGGCCTCTCACAAGTCTGGAAGTGTTGTGGCGGGTGCAAACGCCCGGCACGCGTCTCCGGGGTGTGCCCCCCCTCACGGACTGCGCGGCCGCCGGCACCTGGAGGGGGGAAACGGACGCGTCGGGTCTACACGGAGGGGATCTTGCTGTGGGTCTGGCCCGGATGTTGCTCCAAAGTGTTCCTATGGGCTGACCTGCCACAACTGGGTGGATAGGTCCACTGCTCAAATCCCGTCCGTGCAAAGTCAAAGGGCTAGATCCCGTGGTCAAACGCTACAGGGTTAGGCGGGACGGGGGCCCTGGGGGGTGGCAATGCCACCCGAGCGTCGCACCGGGCCCCCATACATGCGGGGTGGTGTGGTGGCATGTCCGAAGAGGCGGCACGTGTCTCCAGGGGGTGCCCCCCCTCACGAACGGCGATGACACGGTAGTAGACGTTCTGCGGTAACGATGCGGCGTGAATATTATTAAATACTCGGAGCGCGATAAAATCATGATTTTTTTACACGACGCGGGCACATGTGCTGTAGGACTTATGGTAATTTTTCATAATTGTTCGTGATGGAGTAGTATCTGAACAATTCCCTCTATGCGGATTGCTCTTCGCGTGTCTACGACTGTGGCCGGCGGCCTCCGGGGGCTAGCATGCCGCCAAATCATGCGAAGGCGGCCTCTCACAAGTCTGGAAGTGTTGTGGCGGGTGCAAATGCCCGGCACGCGTCTTCGGGGTGTGCCCCCCCTCACGGGCGGCGCGGCCGCCGGCACCTGGAGGGGGGAAACGGATGCGTCGGGTCTACACGGAGGGGATCTTGCTGTGGGTCTGGCCCGGATGTTGCACCAAAGTGTTCCTATGGGCTGACCTACCACAACCGGGTGGATAGGTCCACTTCTCAAAGCCCGTCCGTGCAAAGTCAAAGGGCTAGATCCCGTGGTCAAACGCTACAGGGTTAGGCGGGACGGGGGCCATGGGGGGTAGCAATGCCACCCGAGCGTCGCACCGGGCCCCCATACATGCGGGGTGGTGTGGTGGCATTTCCGAAGAGGCGGCACACGTCTCCGGGGGGTGCCCCCTCTCACGAACGGCGATGACACGGTAGTAGATGTTCTGCGGTAACGATGCGGCGTGAATATTATTAAATACTCGGAGCGCGATAAAATCATGACTTTTTTTCACGACGCGGGCACATGTGCTGTAGGACTGATGGTAATTTTTCATAATTGTTCGTGATGGAGTAGTATCTGAACAATTCCCTCGATGCGGATTGCTCTTCGTGTGTCTACGATTGTGGCCGGCGGCCTCCGGGGGCTAGCATGCCGCCAAATCTTGCGTAGGCGGCCTCTCACAAGTCTGGAAGTGTTGTGGCGGGTGCAAACGACGGCACGCGTCTCCGGGGTGTGCCCCCCCTCACGGACGGCGCTGCCGCCGGCACCTGGAGGGGGGAAACGGACGCGTCTGGTCTACACGGAGGGGATCTTGCTGTGGGTCTGGCCCGGATGTTGCACCAAAGTGTTCCTATGGGCTGACCTACCACAACCGGGTGGATAGGTCCACTTCTCAAAGCCCTTCCGTGCAAAGTCAAAGGGCTAGATCCCGTGGTCAAACGCTACAGGGTTAGGCGGGACGGGGGCCATGGGGGGTAGCAATGCCACCCGAGCGTCGCACCGGGCCCCCAAACATATGGGGTGGTGTGGTGGCATTTCCGAAGAGGCGGCACGCGTCTCCGGGGGGTGCCCCCCCTCACGAACGGCGATGACACGGTAGTAGACGTTCTGCGGTAACGATGCGGCGTGAATATTATTAAATACTCGGAGCGCAATAAAATAATGAGTTTTTTACACGACGCGGGCACATGTGCTGTACGACTGATGGTAATTTTTCATAATTGTTCGTGATGGAGTAGTATCTGAACAATTCCCTCTATGCGGATTGCTCTTCGCGTGTCTACGACTGTGGCCGGCGGCCTCCGGGGCCTATTATGCCGCCAAATCTTGCGAAGGCGGCCTCTCACAAGTCTGGAAGTGTTGTGGCGGGTGCAAACGCCCGGCACGCGTCTCCGGGTGTGCCCCCCCTCACGGACGGCGCGGCCGCCGGCACCTGGAGGGGGGAGACGGACGCGTCGGGTCTACACGGAGGGGATCTTGCTGTGGGTCTGGCCCGGATGTTGCACCAAAGTGTTCCTATGGGCTGTCCTACCACAACCGGGTGGATAGGTCCACTTCTCAAAGCCCGTCCGTGCAAAGTCAAAGGGCTAGATCCCGTGGTCAAACGCTACAGGGTTAGGCGGGACAGGGGCCCTGGGGGGTAGCAATGCCACCCGTGCGTCGCACCGGGCCCCCATACATGCGGGGTGGTGTGGTGGCATTTCCGAAGAGGCGGCACGCGTCTCCGGGGGGTGCCCCCCCTCACGAACGGCGATGACACGGTAGTAGATGTTCTGCGGTAACGATGCGGCGTGAATATTACTAAATACTCGGAGCGCGATAAAATCATGACTTTTTTCACGACGCGGGCACATGTGCTGTAGGACTGATGGTAATTTTTCATAATTGTTCGTGATGGAGTAGTATCTGAACAATTCCCTCGATGCGGATTGCTCTTCGCGTGTCTACGATTATGGCCGGCGGCCTCCGGGGGCTAGCATGCCGCCAAATCTTGCGTAGGCGGCCTCTCACAAGTCTGGAAGTGTTGTGGCGGGTGCAAACGCCCGGCACGCGTCTCCGGGGTGTGCCCCCCCTCACGGACGGCGCTGCCGCCGGCACCTGGAGGGGGGAAACGGACGCGTCTGGTCTACACGGAGGGGATCTTGCTGTGGGTCTGGCCCGGATGTTGCTCCAAAGTGTTCCTATGGGCTGACCTACCACAACCGGGTGGATAGGTCCACTTCTCAAAGCCCGTCCGTGCAAAGTCAAAGGGCTAGATCCCGTGGTCAAACGCTACAGGGTTAGGCGGGACGGGGGCCCTGGGGGGTAGCAATGCCACCCGAGCGTCGCACCGGGCCCCCATACATGCGGGGTGGTGTGGTGGCATGTCCGAAGAGGCGGCACGCGTCTCCGGGGGGTGCCCCCCTCACGAACGGCGATGACACGGTAGTAGACGTTCTGCGGTAACGATGCGGCGTGAATATTATTAAATACTCGGAGCACGATAAAATCATGAGTTTTTTACACGACGCGGGCACATGTGTTGTAGGACTGATGGTAATTTTTCATAATTGTTCGTGATGGCGTAGTATCTGAACAATTCCCTCTATGCGGATTGCTCTTCGCGTGTCTACGACTGTGGCCGGCGGCCTCCGGGGGCTAGCATGCCGCCAAATCTTGCGTAGGCGGCCTCTCACAAGTCTGGAAGTGTTGTGGCGGGTGCAAACACCCGGCACGCGTCTTCGAAGTGTGCCCCCCCCCCCTCACGGACGGCGCGGCCGCCGGCACCAGGATGGGGGAAACGGACGCGTCGGGTCTACACGGAGGGGATCTTGCTGTGGGTCTGGCCCGGATGTTGCTCCAAAGTGTTCCTATGGGCTGACCTACCACAACCGGGTGGATAGGTCCACTGCTCAAAGCCCGTCCATGCAAAGTCAAAGGGCTAGATCCCGTGGTCAAACGCTACAGGGTTAGGCGGGACGGGGGCCCTGGGGGGTAGCAATGCCACCCGAGCGTCGCACCGGGCCCCCATACATGCGGGGTGGTGTGGTGGCACGTCCGAAGAGGCGGCACGCGTCTCCGGGGGGTGCCCCCCTCACGAACGGCGATGACACGGTAGTAGACGTTCTGCGGTAACGATGCGGCGTGAATATTATTAAATACTCGGAGCGCGATAAAATCATGACTTTTTTACACGACGCGGGCACATGTGCTGTAGGACTGATGGTAATTTTTCATAATTGTTCGTGATGGAGTAGTATCTGAACAATTCCCTCTATGCGGATTGCTCTTCGCGTGTCTACGACTGTGGCCGGCGGCCTCCGGGGGCTAGCATGCCGCCAAATCTTGCGTAGGCGGCCTCTCAGAAGTCTGGAAGTGTTGTGGCGGGTGCAAACGCCCGGCACATGTCTCCGGGGTGTGCCCCCCCTCACGAACGGCGCCGCCGCTGGCACCTGGAGGGGGGAAACGGACGCGTCGGGTCTACACGGAGGGGATCTTGCTGTGGGTCTGGCCCGGATGTTGCTCCAAAGTGTTCCTATGGGCTGACCTGCCACAACCGGGTGGATAGGTCCACTTCTCAAAGCCCGTCCGTGCAAAGTCAAAGGGCTAGATCCCGTAGTCAAACACTACAGGGTTAGGCGGGACGGGGGCCCTGGGGGGGGTAGCAATGCCACCCGAGCGTCGCACCGGGGCCCCATACATGCGGGGTGGTGTGGTGGCTTGGCCGAAGAGGCGGCACGTGTCTCCGGGGGGTGCCCCCCCTCACGAACGGCGATGACACGGTAGTAGACGTTCTGCGGTAACGATGGGGCGTGAATATTATTAAATACTCGGAGCGCGATAAAATCATGATTTTTTTACACGACGCGGGCACATGTGCTATAGGACTGATGGTAATATTTCATAATTGTTCGTGATGGAGTAGTATCTGAACAATTCCCTCTATGCGGATTGCTCTTCGCGTGTCTACTACTGTGGCCGGCGGCCTCCGGGGGCTAGCATGCTGCCAAATCTTGCGTAGGCGGCCTCTCACAAGTCTGGAAGTGTTGTGGCGGGTGCAAACGCCCGGCACGCGTCTCCGGGGTGTGCCCCCCCCCTCACGGACGGCGCCGCCGCCGGCACCTGGAGGGGGGAAACGGACGCGTCGTGTCTACACGGAGGGGATCTTGCTGTGGGTCTGGCCCGGATGTTGCTCCAAAGTGTTCCTATGGGCTGACCTACCACAACCGGGTGGATAGGTCCACTGCTCAAAGCCCGTCCGTGCAAAGTCAAAGGGCTAGATCCCGTGGTCAAACGCTACAGGGTTAGGCGGGACGGGGGCGCTGGGGGGGGGGGGGGTAGCAATGCCACCCGAGCGTCGCACCGGACCCTCGTACATGCGGGGTGGTGTGGTGGCATGTCCGAAGAGGCGGCACGCGTCTCCGGGGGGTGCCCCCCTCACGGACGGCGCCGCCGCCGGCATCTGCAGGGGGGAAATGGACACGTCGGGTCTACACGGAGGGGATCTTGCTATGGGTCTGGCCCGGATGTTGCTCCAAAGTGTTCCTATGGGCTGACCTAACACAACCGGGTGGATAGGTCCACTGCTCAAAGCCCGTCCGTGCAAAGTCAAAGGGCTAGATCCCGTGGTCAAACGCTACAGGGTTAGGCGGGACGGGGGGCCTACGGGGGTAGCAATGCCACCCGAGCATCGCACCGGGACCTCATACATGTCGTACGGTGTGGTGGCATGTCCGAAGAGGCGGCACGCGTCTCCGGGGTTTGGCCCCCTCCAAGTGACGGCGGCACTGCCTTGCGTGCAGGGGGGCACACCGCGGAGCCCCAAGATGGGCGTCTACGCATGCCTGAACACTTTCACATATGCATGGGGACCCGTGTGATGTTTCGGTGACATAGCTACACCCCGAATCCCCCCACCAACCAGAATTCCCTCCGTGTCGACCATTTCCCCCCTTCGTGACACAGCGATAGCGACGTTCGTAACGGGGGGCAATCGATATACCATCGGGGTATGTTTTTTTAGATAAGGCATAATTATCTTATGCAAAAACAAAAACTAAAATAATGTAAAAATAACAAAATAAAGTAAAAATAAAAAAATAAAGTAAAATAAATGTATGCCAAGGCCGTCGGCATATCTGTGCACACACGGAGGTGCAGTCCCACGGATCGATGACGTGCCATGGCGCACGGATCGATGACGTGGCAGAGGGGCCTATGCCGACGGCTATGCCATAGGCATACCTTCGCCATAGATAGTATAAAGCAAAATTAAAAATAAAACTAAAAAAACATATGCCGACGGCATAGCTGCGCACACGGATCGATGACGTGGCAGAGGGGCATGGGCCCGGTCTATGCCGACGGCCTTGCCGTAGGCATACCTCTGCCGTAGATATGCCGACGGCCGCCGTTACCTCGCGTCGGCGTAGCTTCAACGCCGTCAAACGGTCAGCGCTAACCGGGTAGGTGGGCCCGGGCTATGCCGACGGCCGCGCCTATGCCGACGGTCACCATAGGCGTATCTCAAGCGGTCCCGACGGCCTCGTCTATGCCGACGGCCCCGTCGGCATAGATGGATGTACGCCGACGGCTTTTCTACACCTACGGCCTGTCGTTGGCCGTCGGCATAGGTCCATCTATGCCGACGAGGGCCGTCGGCATAGAGGAGGCCGTCGGTGCAAGCAGTTATTCTGGTATTGATGAGGTGGAGCCATTGGTGCCTGGTACAACCGCTGGTATTAATACTTTTGGTTGCATACTGGATAGCGGTATTTTAACCTTGGTCCTCTAACCGAGAGAATTACTTACTGTCAGGTTACATTACCCTTACACGGGAGGATCCCAACCATTGTTACGAGAAAGCAAGCAGCGCCCAGATCGGGTACGTCTGCATGCAGCCGCCACTGCACGCTCATCGAACTATAGAAAGCAGTCTGTACCTGGAATTCTACGTACCTCAGAGCCAAGATGGCATAGACCCGCTGCCCCAGCCTCACAAGCCCGCATCTGCTTTCGTGCACCCAGTGGAGGGAGCTAGAGGAGGTGTTGCTTCGAGCTCTAGGGCCCCACCTCGGACGGCCTGGGGTGAATCCATCCCGAGATCCACCTGCCTACTGTCTTGCGACGGTGCTCCTCCGTGAGCCACCACACAGCCGGAGAAAATGCCCCGCCGCTGCCATCCCTGGAGCTGGCCGAGCTTCGCCGGCGAGCCCTCAGGCCGCAGCAAGGGAAGCGATGGAGGCGGATGGAATAGACGGCAGGTTACCACCCATAATATTTTTAGTATGCAAGATCATGTCTTGTGCCAGCTAGTTTATTTTTTGACGGTGCTACGGCCGGCTTACGCCGGCCTGAACCATTTTCATTATAGATAAATGTAGGATACAACACCACAGGTGCAACAGATTGCACACAACACACACCAGAGAGTTACAGGAAACAACAGAGACACAAGAAGAAGAACCAGAAGTGAGTGAGACACACAGCCAACATCAAGAACTAGATCATGTCTTGTGCCAGCTAGTTTATGCAACGCTGCTCTGAATTTCTTGAGTCGAGGCTTCTGGTTCAGCTCCATGCTCCCCTATGAACTTGAGGTATGCATCTCTGATTGCGTGTATCTCCCTTGTTGCATCTCTTGTCAGTGCTCGGTCACGAGGATGTTGCTTTGAGCAGGATATGCCAAGGCTCAACACTGAAAAAAAATAACTCTTGAATTCTAATACTTGTGGTGTTATTGTTTTCTCCGTTGTGCAACCAAATTGTCGGGTCCGCTATCTCCAAGGTTCGATCTGGAAGAGCATCCTCGACAAACTTATGCAGACCCAATGAATCTCGGAACGTGCCTTCTGTTGGGCTTCTTCCCGTAAACATCTCAAGCAACAATATGCCAAGACTACAAATATCACCAGCGGTTGAGACAGCACAGCCTTCTCCGTACTCTGCAATTATGCACAGTGTTATGCTTAGCATGGCATATTCGAGTGAAAAGTAAAAAAATAAAATTAGAAGAGTTTTAGTCACCTGGAGCAACATAGCCTATGGAACCTCTAAGTCCAGTTGAGCCATATGACGTTTGCATCCCCTCACTTGTATTTTCTTGAAGGATCCTTGATATGCCAAAGTCTCTACCTCGGGCGCTCAGGTCTTCAGCAAGAAGAATGTTGCTTGGCTTAAGATCATAGTGGATTACCGATGGCTGACAGTAGTTGTGCAATTATTCTACTGCGTCCACAATATCGACAACAATATCAAGCCTATGGGCAAGGCCGAGTGTGTTGTTTGTAGTGGCTTCTTTAGATTTTCGATGAAGCCAACGATCCAAGTTACCATTGGGCATGAACTCAAAAACCAACGCCTTGAAGTCTTGACCTTGGTGGTTGATGCTCGAACAAAAAAGTAATGATCTTGATGAGAGAACAGTGTCGTATCCTTCTCATGGCCTTACATTCAGCCTCAAAACTCTTGGTGTACCTTGATTGACCAAGATTAAACACCTTGACAGCTAATGTTCTTTCTTCAGTGTCCAGAACACACTTATAAACTGCACCATAACTTCCTCTCTCAAGCAAGTTGGCTTCTGAACAATCATTAGTTCCTCCCAATAATGCATGGTAGGGGATTCTCTTGTAATGGCTATAATCAACTGAATTTTGTGCTAACGTCTTCTGGCTTTGTTTGAGCTTCTTGCAAAATACCCAACCAAGAAGAATAACTGAAAGTGTGAACAAGATTGCTCCAGCTATCGCTAGAGAAATCACAAGAGACTTTGGCAGCTTTCTTTTGTACTTGATTAAGTCGCTTGTGGGGCATGGAGCCAAATGAAGTTGAGGTGTACCACCACACAGATTGACATTCCCAGCAACCGCTAAGTAAGTAATGTTTCTGAAAGCACCTTCATCTGGCACCTCGCCTTGCAAATTATTGAAGGATATATCACTACCGGACTCGCGCCCTATGCCTACAGCCCAGGGCCGTCGGCATAGGTCCTTTGCCGTCGGCATAGATCTATGCCTACGGCTGCCGTCGGCATAGTCCCGTCGGCGTAGATCACGTCAGCGTAGTCTTGTCAGACCGTCGGCGTAGTATAGCCGTCGGCATAGGGGCCTATGCCGACGGTCGGGCGTCAGCCGTCGGCAGTGTTTTTCGCCTGACGGCAACGGACGGCGCCGTCAAAAGAGCTAACGATCCACGGAATGTCACGTGGCAGAGGTATGCCGACGGCTTGGCCGTAGGCATAGCCTTGCCACGTGTCGTCCCCTTGTGCCTCCTGGCGGCAGAGCTATGCCTACGGCAAAGCCGTCGGCATAGATGGAAATCTATGCCGACGGCTTTGCCGTAGGCATAGCTATGCCACGTGGCGCGTCCTGGGAAGTCCTGGGCTTATATATGCCGACGGCTTTGCCGTAGGCATAGTTTTTTTTTTTTATTTTATTTTCCCCGTTTTCTCTTTTTCAATTCATTTGACAGCATTTCAAAGCAGAATAATATGGGATTATGCAGAAATATGACAGTTCATCATCTAAACATACTCAAGTTCATCATCATCATTTAAACATAGTCAAGTTCATCATCTAAAGATCATCACCGGCGAAAGTTCATGAACATAAAAGTAGTGCAAGACATGGAACATCATAAAAGTAGGAACATGAAAGAGATGGCACGACGGCCACATGCACGGAATCATCATCGACATCAAGCAAGACCACCTCCGCCAAAACCACCACCACCAAGACCACCTCCGCCAAAACCACCACCGCCAAGACCACCTCCGCCAAAATCGCCACCGCCAAAACCGCCACCGCGACCACCATCACTCTGGAAGATCGGAGTGACTGGGGTCGATGGAGCAGGAGTCGAGCCACCGGTCCCCTACATGTTTGAGAGAAGATTCTAACGGTAAATATGATATGATAGTGTTGAATGAATGAGAACTAGTTTGTCAGTAGTTAGGCAAATGTACTAACCGGACTATCACTGCCTAGTGCCACCCATTCATCGAACGTGGGCACGTGTGGGGGTTCTCCCGCAGGTGGTGGTGGGGGTCCCATTTGTGGTGGATCCGTGCGGTTACTCCAAGACGCCAACATAGCCTGGATGTTAGTTAAACAAGCAAACTAAAAGGTCAGAAGGAATGAAAGTGCAAAAATTTAGCTTGGTTTTGAGGGGGCAAAACTAACCGCCATCATCTGACGGTTGTAATCATCGTTTGCCTTCACTCGTTGCAAGTACTCTCGCACCTCGAGATTCCTTTGCTCGACAAAGGCCTTATATGCCTACATAATTTAGGTTGTTTCTCAGTGAGCAATGCTGAAAATAAACTGAGAATGCTAGAGAGAAAAAGATAAAGGGGAAGTACTTACAGCATGCTGGTGGGCTAAGGGAGTCTGTGAACGCCCCGTACTCTCTAACTGGCTCGAGTAGGTAGCCCGAAGCCGTGTGTACGAGATCGAAGGAGTGATCAAGCCATCGAAACACGGATACCGGCCATGTGACTTCCCCTGGATGGCCACCACCGCCGTGTCATCGATCTGAGACTGGGCGACCTCAGCAACAGGAACATCCGGATGCAACTTCTGGAAGTGCTGAGTGTAAGACTCCAGGTGCTCCTCGGTCTTGCCGTAGTACTGGCTCTCGCCCTCCTTGCGATCACTCCGCTCGCGGGCCAGCTTCCACGACTCAATGTCTGAGAGCGGCCTCTTCAACTTGTCCTCCTGCAACGTCAAACAGAAGTTAGCCATACATAAGAACATGACGGTAAAGAAGAACAAAAATGCATCATGCATATAGATATACCTTCATGGCCTTGAAGCCCCAGTGGTTCCTGTTTCCTTGGCCGCGTGTCCCGTCTTTTCCACGGTTAGCCTGGGCCTTGATGCTCTTGGCAGCAAACTCTGCATCGTCGCCGAGCCACCTATCCACCAAACTCGCCCATCCGTCATGCCTTCCGTAGCACCAACGAGGAACAACCTATGCAAATTTTGGAAGCATGACATGTGAGCACGAAACATATAGTTGACTGCTTGAAACAATGAAAAGTTAGTAATAGTTACCATCATGAACTGCTCCCTGTTCAAGGTAAGTCGTTGCTTCTGCGCTTGAGTTTTGGTCATCTTTTGGTGCAGGTAGGAGTGGTAGTACTGCGAGACGGCAACCCACCGCACCTCGTACTGCAACTGACGAGCTTTCTTCTTCGCAGCTGCAAGCAAGACCACGTCGGCTCTGGCCTTGTGCTCATCAAGAACTCTATAGAGTTGCTGCAATCATGCATAAACCAGAAGCAAACAAGGCACGAGTTGAGTGATTCAATGATAAACTATGAACGAAACTGAAGACAAGTGATTCAGAAGAGAACTTACCCAAAATTTGGTGATCACGGCCTTAGCGGCCGTCCCGTACTCCGCGTTGCTGCGAGCCTCGTAGTGGGCCCAGCTCGTGGCCAAAACCCGCAGCTGTGGGTCCCTGTCTGGCCGCGGGCAGAATAGGCCAGGCCAAAACTCCTTCAACAGGACAGTGATAACGTCGTTCGGTTTACGACCCTTTCCGCGAAGGATCCAGTTACTGCAAAAGAATCAAAGGATTGCCATGTGTACAATAAGAAAATGTTGTCTTGTGCTGAAAATATAATTGAGAGGCACTTACTCTGTCCCCACGGGTTCAATGAGCCACTTGTGCGCCTCGATAGAAGGTGGTGTAGGTATTCCGGCATTACCACGCAGCCACCCCTGCGGAGCACCCGGTGGCAAGGTACCCCACAACTCGAGATCAACCTCCCTCCACCACCCTCCTGGCCCTCCTCCTCACCCTCCTCCTTGGCCTCCTCCTCCTCGGCCTCCTCCTCCTCGCCCTCCTCCTCCTCGCCATCAGGAACATACTCCTCCTCCTCCTCAGACTCAGAAGGTGCCTCTGTATAGGAGGGCATCGAAGAAGACCCTCCTATTTCGGACACGGCCCGGAGTTTTTTGCCCCGACTGCCTCTCCCTCCACCTCCTCCTCGTCTAGGGGCTCTCCCCCCACCACCTCCTCCTCTAGGGTCTCCTCCCCCGACCCCTCCACTGAAGGGTAACGCAGCAGAAAACAAAAATTTTCCGACCTACGCACCAGCCCAGGACCACTATGGAGACTGCATACATGGTTTGATCTTTTTCGTTACCGACTCGTAGCGCAGCGGGAAGTAGAGTCGATGACGATCGGCGGTGCAGATCCCCGCAGCTAGGATTTACAACCTCCCAACCGCGAGGATGTATACCCTCATCTGCTCCTCAGACAGCCCTCCGGGAGGCGGTCGAACAGCCCCCCGGACGGTGTCGTGGACAGCCCTTCGGGAGGACCTTCGAAACTCGAACGGTCACTCGGAGAGCCCTTCGGGAGGACCTTCGAAACTCGGACGGTCACACGGACAGCCCTTCGGGAGGCACTCACGAACTAAGACCGAAACTACGATCTCTCTACAGAGTTGCACACATACGGTGTCATCTATCCGGCAGGGCTTCGCCGTCCAGAACTAGTTCCTGCCGGAACCCAGACAGCCTTACGGCTCTACGAAACTCTTTTCGTGGGAGGGAGAGAAGAAGCCAGATAATGCATGGCATGTGTATGAGAGCAAGGGATGAGTGTGGAGGGCTGCCCCTCCACCTCTATTTATAGGAAATCCCAAGGGGGTAGGGTAGTTTCACAAAAAACCCAAAATGCACATGAATGAAGTCCTTCCACAAGGACCTAGGAGTGAAACCAAGGAACAAGAGGGTCCCCAAGGGGGGATACCCCATGTGGCCGGCCACACCCCCATGAGGGGCCCAAAAAATGGCTCCTATCCATCCATGTCATCCCCAAGATCTTTTGGAGCAAAGCCCCAAAAGGTGGCTTTCCATAAAGTAACCATAAAGCTGATTTTCACTATTCACGACGACATTTTTCAGCGTCTGATCGAACTGAAAATATTTATGTGGGCTAAGAACATTTCCAGTACCACTAAAATGATTTTCAACGCGTTCCGAAACAATTCCAGTTTTAGTGATTTTCATCTGCGAAAAAAAACGCATCTGAAGTGGCTCCGGCAGCTCCGGAACATTTCCGGTTTTTATCTCAGAAAATTCCAAAAAGCTTCCAGAATGATTCTGGCATCCTCCAAGAATTATCAGGCATGTGCCGAAACCAATTTGACTTAATGGTGTATCCCAAAACAACTTTTCGGTATCATCGAAACTTATCCGATGACCTCTCTCTGCGGTACGATTCCGCTGTCCGAAACTTTTTTGGTGATTTTCTCTCAGACTCCCTGTCTAGTATTCAGCAGATAGATGACCCTTAAGCGTGTGACCCTATAGGTTCGGTGAAGTATAGACATGACCCGGAACCCCTTCCGATCAATGATCAACATCGGAGCCGTGGACACCCATATTGACCCCTATACCCACACGAATAAATATTCGAGTGAACCTCCAGTTGTCGTGTGCTATTCCTGTTGCTTCGCAATATGTTACAAATACCCGAGGTGAGACATGTTGGCATTCCCGTGCATCAACAACTTGTCCACTATGCTAGTTACCTCGTTACCGGTATTGTTCTCTTTTCTCGTTATCGTGTTCTGGTATCCCCGTGATCAAATCACAAAGTGTCTGGCCAGACGATGATGGATACCGTAACACCGAGAGGGCCCAGAGATATCTCTCCATCGTTGGAGGAGCAAATCCCAATCTTGAGCTATCAAGTTACTTGACACACTTTTCCATGAACCTGTAAGCCGCCGTAATAGCCACCCATTTACGGATGACGTTTAACAAACCCCAAAGTTCATGAAGCAAGCATGAAGAAACTCGATACTCTCATGGTCTAAGGAATCATGCAAACGTTAACCATCTCTGTGTTATGTACCAATAAACTTGTGACGAATGTATCTCATAGCATAACATCAATTCGGGTCGATTCAACACAAATGTCCTTCCTGACATTGTGCCCTCAAAGTTGCTTGGCATAGACATGCCCATGATTGGGAAAACATAATCATCATGCAACACTTGAGCTAGTCTTAGAGGCATGACTAGGAATACATTTTATCGTTTATTATTCCACACGTGCATATGGGTTCTCCCCAGAGCCTTTATGGATATACGGGCTCGGGAACCACAGTAGTTATAGCATGGAACATAAACATAATTATGAACTCGGAGATAAATAATATCATTTATTATTGCCTCTAGGGCATATCTCCTACATCCACCTCCCTGTGAGGTGTCATCCTCGCGTAGTCGGGAGGGAACCTTGTGGGCTCGTCCACTCCGAGTAAGTCCTTTGAATTTACTGAGGAAACTGGCGCCGCTGGACTGGCCCATGATTAGCAAACCTGCATTGAGAAGAGAATAAACAATTAGTAAGGATATCAAATAAACAAGCATACAGGAAAAACATTAATAGCAGAAGAGCACATTAAGCATACTATTGTAATGATCATTAAAAGAACTTACATTTTTCTAGAACCCATATGAATCATCACTATTGTAATCTATTTGTTGACCGGTCTCATCATCACTATCACGCATATCTTCTTCGTTGTCTGACGGAGGTGGAGGCTCTTCCTCATCGTCAGCGTCTTCATTTAACTTTTCAGGCATAATTATGTCTCTTTGATTCACAACTGCCTCACCACCAATCCGTGCGTCCTCGTCGTTTGGGTCCAGGTCAACATAACCCAAGTCATCATCCTCGTTGTTTCGGACCACGTCATCATGTTCCTCTTGATAGAACACTCCCTCGTATGTCATCGGGTTTATGTTGTAGTAATCATCATCGTTCGGGTCCGGTAGCTTACCATGTGGCGACACCTTGAACACAACTTCCCAACCCTTTAGGTACTCTTTCTGGCATGGGTAAGGCAGATAATATACTTGTGTGGCCTGGGTAGCGGCGATAAAGAGATCAGCTCCGGCATAGACGGTTGATGGTTTAACTTCAACTAAACCAACAGAAGGCGTATGTCTCAGACCCTTTTTGGGGTCGAACCATCGGCATTTGAACACAGTGAGACTTAGGTGTTCGCGGCCACGTTTGAATGTAAGCTCGTATATTTTTCCTACCCTTCCATAGTAATCTACTTTATTATCTCCTTCAGTGAAGACTCCGGTATTTATGGTTTTGGGATCAGGCCGACTGTTCTGGTGCTCCTCTGTATGGAAGCGATACCCATTCACATCATACTTTTGGCATGTCATGACGGCAGGGTCAAAACCCATCTCAATTCTTCATCCATTGATTCGTTCGGATCATTTCCCTACAAGTTTAATTGAAATTATAGGGTGCATGAGTTTAATTGAAATAGGTAATAGGGAAGTGTGAAAAATTACTTTCTCCATGAACCACGCAACGAAATTGTTCCTTCCATCAGCACCCTTTCGGAGAAGAGCAAGTGCCTCCGCTTCAGTAGGAGGCAGCATTCCCGTCCACTCTTCTTCAACGAATCGACTACAATAAGAAAAGCGGTATAAGAACTAGGCAAAGTGAACATAACGAATTGACTAAAAGAATGGTGCAAAGGTATTACCTCATCCACTCATCCTCAACTTCCTTGATGTTGTGCAACATATGGAACATGACATCCTCCCACTCATCTCGTGGCATGAGATAAGGTGTCGAGCATCCAGCCCTGCCACCTTGCCCGATGAATAGAGGCAACTTGGGTTTATACTTGGGTTCTTCTGTATTGTATCGAGACACCTTATTGTGCAACGTGGGAACATGGTCCGGATAGTAGGCTGTCCTGAGGTCTGCCACCTCCTCTAGGATAACTGCCTCAGCTATGGAAGCTTCAATCTTAGCTTTGTTTCCACATTTCTGTCTCAGATGCTTGTTCTGTCTTTCAGGGCCGTACTGCCAACGATTCTGCACAGGGCCCCCCAACAATACCTCGTTCGCGAGGTGCAAAATGAGATGTGTCATCGGAGTAAAGAAGCCTGGCGGGAAGATCTTCTCTAGCTTGCATATCAACTCCGGTGCCTTCTTATGCATTTCTTTTATCTTCTCAGGACATACTTCTTCAGCACAAAGCGTGCGGAAGAAATGGCTTAACTCCGCAAGCACACGCCAGACACGCTCGGGAACATAGCCCCGAACCATCACCGGCATAATCCGCTCAATCCATACATGATAGTCATGACTCTTGAGCCCGGTCACTCTGCCCGTTGAAAGATTGACCACCTTACTTATATTCGACGCATAACCATCAGTGAACTTCACGACGTGTTTCAGCCACTTGAATGCCTCCATCTTATGATCCTTTTTAAGTACAAAGTCAGCATCTGGCTTGAACCAAGATTTTCGACTGCCTGTGGGAGGCTGCATGTGTAGACGTGGTCTATCACAAATATTCTGTTGATCCACTCTAGCATTAACATTATCCTTTGTCTTATCAGGAATGTTGAGGATCGTGCGAAAAAGGGACTCTGCGACATTCTTTTCGGTGTGCATCACGTCGATGTTGTATGGAAGTTTGAGGTCCTTAAAATAGGGAAGCTGCGTGAAGGGGGTAATGTGAGTCCAGTTGTGCGTCTCACCATATCCTTCAAAACATTTTTCCCTTTACCTTTTCCTTTGCCCTCGCCCTCGTCTTCGCCTGTGGCTTTGCCTTTGTCTTTGCCTTTGCCTTTGCCTTTGCCTTTCCCTTCACCAGCAGGCTTACGAGTTTTCAGCTGAGCAAGCACATCCGCACCAGAAAACGTTGGAATCTCGTTTACTTCATGGACAACTTTGCCTTTTGTGAAGTTCTTCTTGTCTTCCCTATCAGGATGGTCTGGAGGGAGGAACTGTCGATGCAGGTCAAAGGCAGCATACTTGCCACCCTTCTTCAGCCAAATGAAAATCAAGGCCTGCATGCACACTGGGCAAGGCATCTTTCCACTTGTACACCATCCGCAGAACAGGGCATAGCCGGAAAAGTCATGCATGCAATACTGTAGCCAAACTTTCATCAAGAAATTTTTCTGCAGATGTCGGTCGTATGTCAACCTCGGGAAGTACCAAGAATGGTGCAAATCATCCACCAACGGCTGCATAAACACACTCAAATTCTTCCCCGGATATTCAGGCCCCGGAATTATAAGCGACAGGAACATGGTCTTGCGTTGCATTATGGCGCCGGGAGGGAGATTGAGCGGAATAACAAATACGGGCCAGCAGCTGTATGGATTAGACGACATACCATATGGATTGAACCCATCACCTGTTATAGCAATTCTGACATTCCCAGCCTCGGCTGCTTCCTCCGGGTACTCTATATCGAATGACTTCCATGCTTCACTTTCTGATGGATGTACAATTTTTTTTGGATTGTACCTTTTCCCTTCCTTGTGCCACTTCATCATTTTGGCAGACTCCTCGGTGATGAAAAGGCGCTGCAGTCTTTTTATAAAATCAAGATACCGAAGAATCTTCACAGGGATTTTTAGCTGCTGCTTTTGACCATGCTTATCGACCACCTCAATATACCGAGAGGAACCGCACTTCCTACAGTAGTTGTCATCCGCATACTCATGCCTAAACAAAAGGCAATTCTTTGGACAAACATGTATTTTCTCATAGTCCATGGAGAGCGCCTTCATGATTTTCTTCGTACAGTACATGCTTTTTGGCAGTTCATGGCCCTCAGGCAAGCTGTTAGCCCATACTCCCAGAAATGCTTCGAAGCAACCTCGGCTACAGCCGTACTCAGCCTTGACTGCCATCAGTTGCGAGATGGCATCCAGCACAGACAGCTTGGCACCCTCATAGAGAGGTTTCTTTGACGAGGCCAGGATTTCCAGGAAGGCCTTTGCGTTTTCCTCCGGCTCCTCCGGTTCATTCGCTGAATGTGACGGAGGTGTCGGCTGTGCAGCAAAGACATCATCTAGCATGTCTCTAACCCCATCGTCCTCATAACCAGCGACGCCTTGTCGTATCACCTCCTCTCTACCACGGTCCCGCTGGGCAAAGTTTATCGGCATATTAAAGTTGGGCATAAATCCATGCGTGCGAAGGTGCTTAGTCATCTCACTCTTATCTCTGCGGATACGTCTCTTACATTTGGCACACGGGCATTCTGGCACCATCCTCATTGGACTACGGAATATCTCTTTCAAAAACACATCAGTTTTCTCGACCCACTCTGTTGTTACTTGATTCCGACAGAAAAACCCACTATACATCCACTGATTATCTGCCATCTCTGCTTTATTGGAAGCCACACAACAAAATTAAGGATTCATTTAAATTACTCACATCAATATTTTATTTTTTTTACAAGGTTGACGAGAAACGACATTTAATCCACCTACATCTCTGATAGGTAAAGATGGGTCCTAATCCCACCCGAGAATGTGTAGATTGAGTACGTTGTCCATGCTCTACCCCATTCCGAGACAAAATTTTGGCAGCACCTCCCCGCTGTTCTCCAAATACACATCTCGGCAAAATGCCGAGAGAATGTGCATCCGGAGAACAGCAGGGAGGCGCCGCCGAAATCCTGTCTCGGAATGGGGTAGAGCATGAACAATGTACCCAATCTACACATCCTCCGGCTGTCCGTGGAAAACGCTGGACAATCCGAAAGAGATGCGATGATAAATATGCAATTGAATGCATATTTATCGATGCATCCCTTTCGGACGGGAGACGTCTAGGTTACGCAACTTAATGTGAAAATTAATCTAGTTAAAAGAGGCTAGGAGGTGAAGGTGGATTCGTAGCTCACCCTCCGCTGTAGAGGAAGTAGTCGAGCAGCGGCAGGATCACGGACCAAACCCAGACAACGAAGGCTCCAGGGAGATGAAATACCACAAAGCCTGTAAATTTTACCAAGTCAAAAAAATTGACGGCATCACATCACATAAAGCATTGACACTTCAAACTATGAAAAAATCATATTGCTAATGACATCTAGTCAAGGTTTTAGATCATCATGATACTTCAAATCCTAATTTTCATCAAGTGTCAAATTTTGTTCTTCAAGTTTTTTAGCAAGATCATCATGATAAAATAACTACTCAAATTTTGTCAACATCACAAAATGAAACTATAGCTATTTGACAACATCTCAAATATACCAATATACATCAATCCATCCATTCATCCATACAACATGCATCTATCACATAACAAGCAGTAAAAAAATGCAAAAAAATGAAAAAAAAAGCTCACCGGGGCGGCCGTGGACGGTGAGGCAGGGGCGGCCGGGGACGGTGAGGCAGGGGCGGCCGGTGCAGCGGGCGAGCAGGGGGCGGCGGTGGAGGGCCTGCTAAGGCAGGGGCGGCCGGGGACGGGAGGGCAGGGTCGGCCGGGGACGGGAGGGCCGGGCGCGCAGGCCGGCAGGAGCCGCGGCCGGCGCGCAGTCGGGGGGAGGCCGGGGCGGCGGTGGGGTCGGGGGAGGCCGGGGCGGCGCAGCGCGGTCGGGGGAGGCCGGGGCGACGGCGAGTGGAGATGGCGATGGGGGAGGCAGGGGTGGAGACAGCGGCGGGGACGGTGGGGGCGACGGCGGGTGGAGACGGCGGCGGGGGAGGCAGGGGTGGAGTGGGCGGCGGCAGGGGGCGGGGGCGAGTGCGCGGCGGAGTCGAGTGCGGCGGCGGAGTTCGCTGGGTCGTGCGGGGGAGCTGGGAGAGAACGAGTGGACCAGACGCCGCGCGAGGGGATAAGGCAGTCTATGCCGACGGCAGCCGTCGGCATAGACGCCACGTCACTGATCCGCGTGACACGTCCCCTATGGCCGCATCTATGCCGACGGACAGTGAGGCAGGGGCGGCCGGGGACGCGTGCCACCTCTTCGGACATGCCACAACACCACCCCGCATGTATGAGGGGCCGGTGCGACGCTCCGGTGACATTGCTACCCCCACCCCCAGGGCCCTCGTCCCGCCTAACCCTGGAGCGGTTGACCACGAGATCTAGCCCTTTGACTTCCCACGGGCGGGCTTTGACCAGTGGACCTCTCCACCCGGTTGTGTCATGTCAGCACAGAGGGACACATGGGAGCAACATCCGGGCCAAACCCACAACTACATCCCCTCCGTGTAGACCCGACGCGTCCGTTTCCCCCAACACCTTCAGACTTGTGAGAAGCCGCGTATGCAACATTGGCGGCATGCTAGCCCACAGAGGCCGCCGGCCATAGTCGTAGACATGCGAGGGGCAATCTGCGTAGAGGGAATTGTTCGGATATTTCTCCATCACGAAGAATTACGAAAAATTACCATCGGTCCTATAGCACATGTGCCCACGTCGTGTAAAAAAGTCATGATTTTATCGCGATCCGAGTATTTAATAATTTTCACGCCGCACCGTTACCGCAGAACGTCTACTACTGTGTCATCGCCATCCGTGAGGGGGGCCACACCCCAGAGACACGTGCCGCCTCTTCGGACATGCCACAACACCACCCCGCATGTATGAGGGGCCGGTGCGATGCTCCGGTGGCATTGCTACCCCCCCAGGGACCCCGTCCCGCCTAACCCTGTAGCATTTGACCATGGGATCTAGCCCTTTGGCTTTGCACGGACGGGCTTTGACCAGTGGACCTCTCCACCCGGTTGTGTCAGTTCAGCACAGAGGGACACCTGGGAGCAACATCCGGGCCAAACCCACAGCTACATCCCCTCCGTGTAGACCCGACGCGTCCGTTTCCCCCATCCAGGTGCCGCTGGCGGCGCCGTCTGTAAGCTGGGAGGCCACGCCCCGGAGACGCGTGCCGGGCGTTTGCAACCGCCACAACACCTTCAGATTTGTGAGAAGCCGCGTATGCGACATTGGCGGCATGCTAACCTACGGAGGCCGCCGGCCATAGTCGTAGACATGCGAGGGGCAATCTGCGTAGAGGGAATTGTTCGCATACTTCTCCATCATGAAAAATTATGAAAAATTACCATCGGTCCTATATCACATGTGCCCACGTCGTGTAAAAAAGTCATGATTTTATCGCGATCCGAATATTTAATAATTTTCACGCCGCACCGTTACCGCAGAACGTCGACTACTGTGTCATCGCCGTCCGTGAGGGGGGCCACACCCCGGAGATGCGTGCTGCCTCTTCGGACATGCCACAACACCACCCCGCATGTATGAGGGGCCGGTGCGACGCTCCGGCGGCATTGCTACCCCCAGGGACCCCTTCCCGCCTAACCCTGTAGCATTTGACCACGGGATCTAGCCCTTTGACTTTGCACGGACGGGCTTTGATCAGTGGACCTCTCCACCCAGTTGTGTCAGGTAATATGTGCCCACAATTTTGAAAATATAATTGCTCGTATCTTTTGTAAGGAGCATCTGATTATTTGTCTGTGTGAACCATTTCCCTTGTAAAGCAGAGGAGTAAAGCAGCAGCAGCCGCCACCATGACCCAAGTGCCCAATCTGGAGACGAGCAAAGGGCCGGCACTGCTCTTGCGGCGCATCTTAGGCAACAGGGTGCACTGGGATGTGGTAGTGGCCATGCGGCAGATGGCGCGGCCGCCATCCTCAGACGGTGGATGACTGCGACATCGGCTGGATGAATTTGTCGGAGGGCTGGGGGCGATGCACGGTGGCGGTCATGTCCTCCCCTCAGGATGATCTGCTGCCAAAGGCAAGGACGGCGGAGCTAGTGGCGGCACGTGGTGGCATTGTCTCGCGTAGATCGGCCATCGGCGGCCACCTGTGAGGATGGTTTGAAGCTTCCAAAACGTCCCAAACTTAGGATTTTGGCGTTTCTCGTGATCTTCCTCCCTCGTCAAAAATTTTGTCGTGTGTGCGACGACGAGCTTTCGCTGTTCAGTGCTTTTTTGTGCCGTTCAGGACCGTGTGTGTAAGCTGCTACTGGGGTCGAGGCAAGCGGAGGAGACAACATGAGATGACTTTGATTGAGTGGTGCTGATCGAGTACCTAGTCTCGAGCTCCGGGGTGAAAACCCTAGGTCTGACCCTAGTTGGTTATACCTGGCAATGACGGCGTCTTTTGCGTCGTTACCCTGTTGAGGCATTGCTTGAAGTTTGCTCAGACTATCTTCAGGGTGAAAACCCACGATCCGATAGTGGTTGGATCTGGCGATGGCGGCATTTGCATGTCGTTCCCTTCCTGGAGGCATTGCTATTGGAGAAGTTTTATCGTAGTCCTTGTGTTGTCAATGGATAGGTGGTGTCGATGGTCGTCATTGTATTTCGTCGATTGTTGTTTTGGTCGCTTCAGGGTTTTTTTATTCCGCCTGGCATAGCTTTGGTCTTCTACGACTTTGCTCTCTGCCGGCGCGATTTTCTGCGTACGGGCGTTGGTGTTGGCTGTGTGCATCTTGGTTATGCAGAGGCCGGGTGTGTTCATTATGTTTGTATCCCCTTGATGCTTCATTATGAATCAATAAAAACACCCTTTATCGAAAAATTTCCCTTGTAAAGAGATCCGCCAAAACTAGACTACTACTGGGGCTCCTATTTATTGTTGATGATTGTTCTCAACATTTGAATCCAGTCTTTTTAACAGTAATTTGGGGACATGTTCTCTTTCTGGAGATTTAAACTGCATTTATTTTTCCGTTAAGCTTTTTTTTTTTGCCTATCCAGCACCATGACGGTCATGCCGACGCAGGACGTCAGGTTCAGAGTGTGTTGGACAAGGAGTCGTATGGACTGTCTGCAAGTGTTGGACAAGAAGCGTGAGTGCTCGCTGGAATCTCCCCGTGGAACCAGTTTGTCTTTTTGGACATGCAGGGTCCTTAGGAACGAGAGATCGAGGATAGTGCTCGGGTGAGAGTCCTACCATTCAATCTCAGCGCCACCACCTACGCCTTCCCAGCTGTTCGAGGGGGCTTGTGAGCCGCCATTGCTGAACCATGCTTTCAAATCAAGCAATGCCAGTGCTCACGATGACGGTCATCAGGACAGCTGCAAGTGACCATAGCAAGCTCATGAAGATGATCCTATTGCAATATTCCTCTTGGTTTGGTTGCCAAGTAAAAGTTGCATGGTCTTAATTGCTACACTGTGTTGCGTGGGTGCATTGTCCCTGCTGCAATATTCCTCTTGGCTGGCAAGGCACCCGTGACCTTCCGGGAGGCCAAAAGTAAACAAATCACTGTTGCTTTAATCAATGTTCTAATGTAAAAATGATCAGTGTAGATGGTTGCGGATGTGTGACAGCTCAAACACGTTGGCTATGTTTGGCATATTTGTTTTCTCTGTAACATTTGCGTCATTCGTTTGGAAGTCTGCACTTGCACATTTGAGTACCAATGAGTTAGGAGTATGTTCGGTACTATTTGAATATGATTATATCCTTTTTAAGATGACGATGAGCTGAGCTACCACCGATGCAGAATGCTCGAAGCGAGAGAAATCGAGTAGGGAAGGAGGCGAAGGTGTTTCATATAGACTGTAAACTGCGCGCTGCAAGCAAACACAATGTATTATCTATAACACGGTTACAAATTTGGAAAAATGTAGTGCTTTGACATACGGTTACACAACCGTAGAAACATAGTTACAAATGCAATCTAGGAGCATTCGGCCACCATGCAAACACGGTAAAAATATTTTCTTGTAACCAAAAAGGCCTCTCCAGTGCTCCTGTTTTAAGATTTGTCAAAAATAACTTATTCACAAACATCTTGCGCCTTACGAGACCGACTCAGTATGTGTAGTCGTTCAGCTACTTCCATCATCGTTGGTCGTTGATCCACATCAAGGCTAAGGCATTCCATGGCCATACATGCTAGACTGTCAAGAAGCTCCAAATCTTTTATTATTGCAATTTCCCCGTCGAAAAGCTCGGTCGCTTTTCTCTGTTTCTTATGGGCTTCAAGAAAGCTCTTTACCAAGCTGTTATTCTCAGAATGTAGGGCCCTCCTGCTGCTAATAACCTCTAGGATCACAACTCCAAAACTGTAGACATCACTTTTTTCGATGAGTAGGCCTTCTTGCAAATATACTGGATCCATATAATTCAGGTCGCCGATGACTGACCCAGTGTGTTCCTTATCTCTCACAATCAACCTAGATATGCTGAATTCTGAAATCTTGGGTACAAAGTCATCATCCAAGAGTATATTTGTTGGTTTGACATCACCGTGAAGAATTCTAATATTTGCTTTTGAGTGCATATAATCTAGACCATCTGCTGACTGTACAATGATACTTAAACGTGCATCCAAGTTTAGAACCTCCTTAGTGTTGTTGTTGTTATTGTTGTTGTTGTTGTGAAGAATGTCGTGGAGGCTACCCTGGGAGATAAACTCGTAGACCAGCATGGGGGCATCAACTTCCAGGCAACAATCAATGAGCCTAACAATATTCTTGTGGATGACTTGAGATTGGATGGTGACTTCATTAGCAAATTGTTCATTCTCTAGCACAGTACCATTAATTGGCTTCTTGATTGCAACTAATTTATTGTCCAGAAGGCCCTTGTAAACTTCACCAAAGCCACCTTTTCCAATTAAGTTGTTATTCTTTAAAATTGGCTTGAGCTCCTCCTTTTTGAAAAGTTTAATGACATTTGCCTTCTCTAATATAGGGCCACCGTTCTTTGTGAAAAATTATTTTGTCTTCTTTTTTTCTTTGTGAAGAATAACAAGAAATAGAACCGCCATGATAAGAGTACCACCTATGTCACCTAGCGGTGCAAGAAGGACATAATTTTTCTCTGCAAGAATGAGGATAATCCTCAGATCACGGGCCCAGTCCGCATTATTGCTACCAAATTACTATCAGGACTAAATTCATGATAAATTAATTTCAATCAATCAAATTACTAATGAACTCCCACTTAAATAAACATCCCTCAAGTTATCTAAGTGATACATGATCCAAATAAACTAATCCATGTCCAATCATCACGTGAGATGGGGTAGTCATCAATGGTGAACATCTCTATGTTGATCATATCTGCTATATGACTCATGTTCGACCTTTCGATCTGCAGTGTTCCGAGACCGTGCCTGTACATGCTAGGCTCGTCAAGTTTAACCCAAGTATTCTGCATGTGCAAAACTGTCTTGCACCCGTTGTCTATGAACGTAGAGTCCATCACACCCGATCATTACATGGTGTCTCAACACGACGAACTGTAGCAACGTTGCATACTCAGGGAGAACACTTTTACCTTCAAATTTAGTGAAGGGATCATCTTATAATGCTACCGCTGTACTAAGCATAATAAGATGCATAAAAGAGAAACATCACATGCAATCAAAATATGTGACATGATATGACCATCATCATCTCGTGCTTTTGATCTCCATCTCCAAAGCATCGTCATGATCTCCACCGTCACCGGCTCGACACCTTGATCTCTATCGTTGCGTCATGGTCGTCTCGCCAACTATTGCTTCTACAACTATTGCTAACGCATAGCGATAAAGTAAAGCAATTACATGGCGTTTGCATTTCATACAATAAAAAGACAATCATAAGGCTCCTGTCGGTTGCCCATAACTTACGAAGCATGATCATCTCATACAATAATATATATCACATCATGTCTTGACCATATCACATCACAACATACCCTGCAAAAACAAGTTAGACGTCCTCTACTTTGTTGTTGCAAGTTTTACATGGCTGCTACAAGCTTCTAGCAAGAACCGTTCTTACCTAAGGCAAAAACTACAACGGTGATTCGTCAAGTTTGCTGTATTAACCTTCTTCAAAGACCGGCCATAGTCAAATTCGATTCAACTAAAGTAGGAGAAACAGACACCCGCCAGCCATCTTTATGCAAAACTAGCTAGTTGCATGTCTGTCGGTGGAATCGGTCTCATGTGCGTGGACATGTAAGGTTGGTCTGGGCTGCTTCATCCCACAATACCGCCGAATCAAAATAAGATGTTGGTGGTAAGAAGTATGACTATCACCGCCCACAACTCTTTGTGTTCTACTCATGCATATCATCTACGCATAGACCTGGCTCATGATGCCATTGTTGGGAATCGTTGCATGGAAAACAATAAAAATTCTACGCACACACAATGATATATCCATGGAGATGCATAGCAACAAGGGGGAGAGTGTGTCTACGTACCCTCACAGACCGTAAGAGGAAGCGTTTCACAACGTGGTTGATGTAGTTGAACTTCTTCGCGCTTCAACCGATCAAGTACCGAACGCACGACACCTCTGCGTTCTGCACACGTTCAGCTCGGTGACGTCCCTCACCTTATTAATCCAGCAAGACGTCGAGGTAGTAGATGAGTTCCGTCAGCAGGACGGCGTGGTGACGGTGATGGTGAAGTGATCTCCGTAGAGCTTCGCCTAAGCACTAGAAAATATGACCAAGGGTGTAAACGGTGGATGGGGGTGCCGCACATGACTAACAATTGTCTGGGGTGTGCTAGGCGACCCCCCTCCTCATATATATAGGTGGGAGGGAGAGAGGAGAGGCCAAGGGGAGCCCCAATTAGGTCCGAACTGTACTTGGGCTTCTGCCCTTGGCCGTGCCCCCCTGCCATGTTTGTCGGAGGGGGGAGGAAAGAGGGGGGAGAGGGAAGGAAGTGGGAATCCTAATCCACACTTACCTTTCCCTTCTCCCCTTTCCTTCTCTTCCTTAGGCCGGCCCATATGGGGGGGGCACCAGCCCCTTGTGGCCGATGCGTTTCCCCTCTTGGCCCATAAGGCCCATATCTTTTGTCGGGGGTGTCTGGAACCCCTTTCGGTGACCCGATAAGTACCCTGTACTCCCTGAAACACTTCCGGTGTCTGAATACCATCGCCCTATATATCAAATCTTTACCTCTTGACTATTTCAAGACTCCTCGTCATGTCCCTGATCTCATCCGGGACTCCGAACAACATGCGGTCACCAAATCACATAACTCATATAATACTATATCATCATCGAACTTTAAGAGTGCGGACCCTATGGGTTCGAGAACTATGTAGACATGACCGAGCCACCTCTCCGGTCAATAACCAATAGAGGAACCTGGATGCCCATATTGGATCCTACATATTTTACGAAGATCTTTGTCGGTCGAGCCGTTATGACAACATATGTAATTTCCTTTGTCCATCGGTATGTTACTTACCCGAGATTCGATTGTCGGTATCTTCATACCTAGTTCAATCTCGTTACCGGCAAGTCTCTTTACTCGTTCCGTAATACATCACCTCGTGACTAACTCCTTATAGTTTGCTTGCAAGCTTATGATGTGTATTACCGAGAGGGCCCAGAGATACCTATCCGATACTCGGAGTGACAAATCCTAATCTCGATCTATGCCAACTCAACAAACACCTTAGGAGATACATGTAGAGCATCTTTATAATCACCCAGATACGTTATGACGTTTGATAGCACACAAGGCATTCCTCCGGTATCCGGGAGTTGCATAATCTCATAGTCGAAAGAATATGTATTTGACATGAAAAACGCAATAGAAATAAAACTGAACGATCATTATGCTAAGCTAAACGGATGGGTCTTGTCCATCACATCATTATCCTAATGATGTGATCCCATGATCAAATGACAACACATGTCCATGGTTAGAAAACATTAACCATCTTTGATCAACGAGCTACTAGTAGAGGCTCACTAGGGACATGATATTTGTTTATGTATTCACACCTGTAATTAAGTTTCCGATCACAATTCTAGCATGAATAATAAACCTTTATCATGAATAAGGAAATATAAAATAACAACTTTATTATTGCCTCTAGTGCATATTTCCTTCAAGATTTACTCTTAATCCCGCATGGAGTCGTTGAGTTCGCTATAACCGAGCGTTTCCTTGCTGGGCCGCTGCTCCGGTGACTATTTTGGACGCCTGGTGTGAAATTGGGCCTAACGGGCTTCTACGAGTCTACTTCCGTGCAGCCACACCCCACGACGCTCCTCGTCACATGCGGAAGTTGTGAAGGTCCTGATAACACTATGGTCCATTTGGTGGGCTCGCCGGAAAGTGATTCACGAGCAACAATTTCAGAGTTCGCTATCGACGTTCTCCTTTATCCAGCGTTTTCTGTCAGAGCTTGAAGGGCTACCAGTCAAGAAGTCTAACCAGCCCAGCCAACCCCGTAGGCCTGCCCGGGGCGGCTGGCAAGCTCCTGCTGTGGGAAGTGCCAAAATTTATGTTGACGGAGGTATAGACAGAGAAGAACGGAAGGGAGCTGCAAGTGCAATTTGCCGTAATGTGAGCGGTACCTTCCTGGGTGCGTCCTCAATTGTTTTTGAAGGTCTTACACATCCATCGACACTTGAAGCCATTGCATGCAGTGAGGCAATGTAGCTAGCTCTTGATCTAAACCTCTCACGGTTACAAATTGCTACGGATTGTCTACAAGTGGTTCGCAACATCAAGGAGGATAACCCATGCCGTTATGCCGTAATCATCAAGGAGATTCTCGCGAAAAAGGCGTTGTTCCAGGAGGTGTCCATTAGTCATGAAAATCGAGCATGCAATATTGAAGCACATAGTCTAGTGAAAGCTGCTACTTCTCTGGAGAGTGGGCGCCATGTTTGGCTCACCTCACCCCCACCTATAGCTTGTATCCCTACAAACATTGTTTAAATAAAGTTATATGGTGTTCTCAAAAAAAAAAACACGACGCTCCTGTTTCTAGAAAAAAACAAGACGCTCCTCCTTTCGTTTCCCTCACAGTCCCACTCTCGCGGACGACCTACCTTCGCCAGCCATAGGTGTGCCGCCGCCGCCGCCATGCATGGTCTTCATCTCGCAGCCCCTTAACCGCCCTGTCGGAGCAGCGCCTCCGTCTACGCTTGCCCGCCACTGTCCTCCTTCTCCTGTATATTCCCTAAAGGCGTAGTGAGCATATTTTTCTCGAGCCGGCGACGGGCTCCATCCCCAAATCAGTGGCGCGCTACATCCCTGAAGCATGTGTCCGATTTTTCAGGCCATATCTGGAGTCCTCGGGTGTGCCGTCGCCAGATCCACCACGTCTAGCAACCAGCCGGAGGTACGTACAGACATCTGACCGTTTTCAATTGGGGCCTCTCGGTTGGGAGGGTTTCACGGCATGCGTCACTTCGAGGGGCTCGAATGGCTGTAAGACAGGTTCCTTCATGTGCAACTTCCAATTTATTCTACATCTGGCTTGTTTATTTATAGATCCTTTGTAGATGACATCCCGAAGTGAATAGGCGGGTGACAACGCTGCATGGTGAGGCGAATATCTTGCTAACGGGGGAGGCGAGGACGAGGCGGGAGGAGTGTGGGTGGTGTTGGCCGGTGACAACTACAACATCTACTTCTCTCCTATGTTGCGCTTCGTCTCGCAGCTCACCGGAGATGTTGTTCGTGACTTCCATACCCTCAGCCACCACCCTACATCTTCTCCAGGCAGTGGCGCTACAGCTTGCAGTCATTGTCATGCCCCATGCTATCCCGTCTACTGATCTTGATTCGAATTCAAGAGTAACTGTAAGTTAGACTCTCTCCTCAACACCATTACAGTTCACGTATTCAGTTTGAATCCTCTCAGCCCAACCTACACATGTCAAGTGGAGTATTGCGAGATGTTCCACATGTCTCCAGTTTGAATTATAACCATCCAGAAGATTAAAGAGACACTTTCTGTTAATAAAATTGCAGTTGAGCATTAAGTCATAGTTTGGAACTTCTTGGCATAAGACATGAAAAGGTAAACATATCCTGAATCTCTTCTATGATCTGCATATTCGGTTTGTGAGGTAGTGACAAAATATGTCCTTTAAGCTTTACATCAATTATCGCAGAATACTACATTTATTTTAAAAAAATTAGTCATGAAGGAGCCAGCCCTTGATCAAATACATGAACTTATCAAGATGCTTATACGAGGAATGCTCACAAATTACGTGCTGCATGACATAGATAATACTACATCAACCTTATTGGTTCTATGTAGTGTTTTTCAGTACCGTTGCAATCCGATAGTTTGCTTCTTCAGTTTGTGACCTTAACTATCATAACAATTATGTATTGGGTTCATGGAAGTTAAGATACTGGCATGTGTTTCCTTCTCAACAATGACCTTGCTACAGCATCATCGCAACTGTCACCTGTGGACTGACACCACTTCCTGTTGGCCATGGATCCACCATAATCTTTGCCTGCTCTATGGGCCACCAATGTTCTTCCTGGTTTAATTATGTGGTTTGTTCTGTGAGGATTTTGTTGTAGCTAGGTTCCATAATTGCTGTCAGAAGAGTTTCAGTTTCGTCTCAGTTTTTGGGAGAGCTGGTAGAGATCTCCCCCTTCTTTTGATTATGTCAATTGATTTGCTTACTGCTATCAGCAAATTACCTAGAAATTCTTAATTAGGGCATTGCCGATGTTCTGAACTTCTGATACATGTACGCATCAGAGCAAGCGAGAACTGAATCCTCCATTTTCTTGGTACATGTATGATGCTTTCCTGCCTTGGTGCCAAATTTTTGCATGCGTCTTAACCATGGTTTTCAATTTCAGTTTCAACAAAATTTCAGCACCAACTGAAATCACTGAAATTCAGTTATTTCAGTTTGCATTTTAGGCAAAAGTCCGAAATATTCATTTGAATTTAATTAAATATTTGGAATTTTCAAAAAACATATTTTAAAAAATATTTGATTCCTGTGTACTACTGAATTTGCTGAAATATTTTGACCGAAACGTAATATTTCAGTGTTTACTGAAATTAATGAAATTCAGTGAATTTCAGTGAAATCTCACTGAAAGTGAAAACCATGGTCTTAACATATAATGGTAAGTTGTACCAACTAGATGTATTCCATCAATTCATAGTGTTGCCTTCATCGAAGCTCGTTCGGAAGCAAAATGTTTGATTTTCTTTCTGAGGTAGATGGATGTTTGTTTTATGGATGCCAATGCTGAAGTGATACATCCTTCATAGTGCTACTAGCTAGCTGGTTCCAGAAGTGAGTGTTTTGCTGTTTTGGTAGTCTGATCCATTTGCTGTGCTTGCAAATATCTTCTGTACAATCTTTGTCATTTGAATGGCTAGCTTTTGATTGCTTTTGTAGGGAAACAACATCCAATCAGGTTCCACTTTTGTCGAAATAGTTTCCAGGTCAAGAACATGTATTTATCTTCCTGAAAGGAAAATTGTAACTTAACTTACCAATACAAAAAGGCAGTGTTTTCATTGGCACATTAATTCTTATCAAAGGCTTGTAGTGGTTTTTCCTTTTTCCACCCTAAATTTGACCTTGCATCTATGTTTTAATTTAGATATCAAAACAAAGTTGGCTTATACAAAATTGCAATGACCTTACTACATACTGAGCAGGTAATAGCAATTGGCACATATGAAGCCATAAAAAAGTTACCATAAGTTATCTGTGCTATACAACAATCCAGATGAAATATGATAAGAAGAAGTTCTCATGCAAAAACTATACGTGGTAATTGTATTTAAAATATATGATAAACCAATTACCAGAGTGCACACTCACGTATGCTTACTAGTACTACGCATTGAATACAATTCCCACATTGTCTTACATTACCATATGTACACTCTATTTTACTGCACCGTAATTGTTTTAGCCCCATTACCATATGTATGAATACAGTTTACCGTGCTAATTAGTTTGTCAGGGCGGTGCATGCAATCCATTACTATATTAGCTAAGTCTTTTACTACCATAAGCGTCAGAGTGCTGCGGCCGTGTATGGTAACGAGAATTTAATCCATTACTATATTGTGTACTATTCATTACTATCATTTACTGAACCATAGCTGACGTCGGACAGGTGGCTAGTCGAGCGGGGCATAAGCAACCAGCGCGTACGGTTAGGAGTTTAGCGCCACCGTTTTTATATGAAATGTACTTAATCTTGTGGGGAAAGAAATGTGACATATGATTAAATAGAAATGTGACAATCTTGATCTCTGGACGGATTAAATAGGAGTTTTACGCTCCGGCACAGTTTAGCGCCACCACTATTTGGTATGCACCAGTTTTTGTTTCCACCCCGTACCGAAATGAGCTTTATCCGGTGGGGAAATAAATGTGACATACTAATGTTTTCCTCACGCAAAGGTGTGCATACGTACCTTGCCAACAAAATGAATTATGCATTGCTAATTTTGTTCGCATGAATTAACTTAGGATCCACCAACAAATTCTGGGTTTTACTTAACATTCAGAAAGCTTCCAATTTTATGAACAGATCCTGATGACACTCTTGGAAGATGGAAGAAAGCTAATTGTAACGTGTCAGCATGTATAATATATACAAAGCCCACAAGCCACTCATGCAGATGGGGTGATGGATAGCTGGGGTTTTATGTCCGTTCTTTGCACCCCATTGCATTTTCCTTGCTATATGTATACTGTATATGGACAAAGGATGTAGCTAATTTTGTCGATATGGTAACCATGTATGCTAACTTTTTAGTAGTTAGACTAACAAACTATGAGTTGTAATCACAAAGTTGCCAAGCATGACAAAATACCTCACGGGGCTAGATCGAGAACGGAGGCGTGCAAGCAAACGCCGCTGGCACCAGGCGCAAGCCACCCACGGAGATCATGAACACCTCTTTATCTTTCTCTCGCTATATAAGCCGTCCAGAGATCAAGATTGTAGCTACCCATATAGACAGCTGATTAAGATAGTACTAAATTGAAACAATGTGGATGAAGACCGTGTTCTGGGGGCTCCTAGTATTCATGCTCGTGGCGACAACAATGGCGGTCGAGTATGGTGCAAGGAGCCATAACAGTGGTCCTTGGAGTTGGTGCGATCCGGCGACGGGCTACAAGGTGAGCGCACTCACGGGCTGCCGGGCAATGGTGAAGCTCCAGTGTGTGGGCAGTCAGGTGCCCGAGGCTGTCCTAAGAGATTGCTGCCAGCAGCTGGCCGACATCAACAACGAATGGTGCAGGTGCGGGGACCTCAGCAGCATGTTGCGTAGTGTTTATCAGGAGCTCGGCGTGCGTGAGGGGAAGGAGGTGCTCCCAGGTTGCCGGAAGGAGGTGATGAAGCTCACGGCGGCGAGCGTGCCTGAGGTCTGCAAGGTGCCCATTCCCAACCCGTCGGGAGACAGAGCAGGTGTCTGCTACTGGGCCGCGTATCCGGACGTCTAGTCAAGCGAATCTGCATCTTAATTGGTGCGGTGCGTGCGCACAAGATAAATAAAATTAAGTAATGGTGCGGTGCGTGCGCACAAGATAAATAAAATTAAGTAATGGTGTATGTGCCTCTGCGAGATGCATGGGTCATGAATAAATGTGAACTTTGTTTCCTGTTGATGGATTACACTAGTATCTCAGATTTGTACCTTACCAATCACGCATGCCCTCTTATCCTTGTTCTGAAGCCTTAATTTGGCTATACGTACTGCGGCGAGATGTTGTTGTAAGAACATTAGCAAGTCGAGAGAAAGAGAGAGAGTAAATTGCTAGCACATCCCCAGGGTCTCATTATGGACGCTCTATCCTGTGACACCGTCACAATACAGCACACCAGCCACCCGAGCACTGGAACATGACGTCCGCTCCCCCCTTGTTCCCATGCTATTATGTTGGCATTGGTTATATCGTGTGTCCATCCTGCATTTTATGAGAGATCTAGTATACAAGAGTCCTAATAAGACACTACATCATATCGTGTCTACACACTATACGATTCCAAGTTCAACTATAATTTACCTTATACAATAATATTCGACACAACTCTAACAAATTCCACCTTGCGGAATATTCTTCAACATCTTGGAATCATCTCCGAGGAATTCTAGAGCAACCATTGAAACAGAATCACTCCACTTTTGGTAAGTGAATCCCGCAGAAAAGAAGCAAGCTTGAATATCACCCAAGATGTCAAGAATGCTAATTTCCTGTGAATATGTATATCAGGCACGTCAAGCTTCAAACAGAATATGTAGGTGTCATTGACAGAGTCCCAATACATGGAATTCGTAACATCTCACACAGAAGAAGAAGCTCCTTGGAAACTGCCCCTCTTCCGGGAGCCAGTAGCCATTGAAATTTCACTTGAGCTGGTACAGTGGAGTGCAATACCATTCATGAAGCCGCTACAAATTCAGCACAGCCACAGGTTCATCCAGTGGACCCCGTAGACATATAGATAGCATTTCTTATCCTTTCCCAACAAATCTAGTATAGCCGCTAGCGAACTGAATGTATCCTCTGTTTTTTGAGTCAATGTTCTACCATGTCTCAAGTTAAAATATGTTTGGCCGCAATATTATAGAGGTGCAGCAAAGCATGATAAAAAATTCTACCCCCTTTTCACTACTAGGAAAAAGGCTACTAGTAGCGCGGGTAATTGACTACTAGTAGCGCGGGTACCTGCGCTACTAGTATCGTGCTACAGCTAAAAGTTAATAGTAGCGCAGGGTAAACCCACGCTACTACTAACATTTTACTAGTAGCGCGGATGTCACACGCGCTACTACTAACGAAATAGCAGTAGCGCGTCTAGAACACCAGGCGCTACTAGTATCCTAAATACTAGTAGCACACAATTTTTTCCCACGCTACTAGTAATGAATTAGTAATTAAAAAAATAATAACATAAAATGCTGCAGTACAGAAAATAGTCTAGGCAAGCATGTGCTACATCATATTTGGATCTGAATCTGACACTCATTGACGCTACTCAGTCAGGGTTTTGGAGTGTATTGTGAAGAACGTTAATTACAACTCAAATCATTAATGGTAACTACACTTAAGAGGACACCTTTCAAGGCTGCCCATATGTTGGCACAATGTGGCCGTGGTCCTCATGATACAGAAAATGTGAAGTAATAGATCATACTATTTCAATGCTGTGATTGAGATAATACTATAGTGCAAGAACGTGGCAGTGGTCTTCGGTGCTTGTGATTACGATCATTGTCGTCATTGCCACTAGTTTCAAAGTTTTCAGTATCTCTAGTAGCTTCCGGATCGGTGGAACTACTTTCTTCCTTTGGTGAAGGAACTTCTGTTTTGCCAACATCCAATGCTTGAGCTATTAATCCTTAGTGCATCTTCACGATAAGCAAATTCGCTGGAAAAAAGTCAACTTGGCATCTAGATTTTATCCATTGCCCTGAGTCCCTGACCATGTTCAAGAAACACTAAATTTAGAACATTACTATTGTAAATACATGAGACATAAAATCCTATGACCATCGACAGAAAAGATATACAGTTAAATACATGGGGCATAAAATCCTATGACCATCGACAGAAAAGATATTCAATTAAACTTAGGTCTCGCTGGGAAGGGCCCTATGAGACAGGCATTGTAAGTACACAGATATTTCAGTTACAAACAGATATCCAGTTAAAAAGTGACAAATAACTGAATGAAACTCAGACTATATATTTCAGTTACAAACAATATTTCAGCTTAGTAATGGAGTGTATAAATCAGACTAGATAGATAACACTACTGAAGCTTACAAGCAAATACATGGGGCATACAAAGATGAAGAACATGCAGTCCTTCAAGTAAATATGAAGACAAAATGAATGATTTACTTGTTATTCTATTTGACCCCAGTATTTGTCATGCATACAAAATACATATGTGTATTCGACAAAATCTGTAGCTATGCATTATAGTTGCTATCAAAAAGACATTGTAAACCTATCTTGGTTGTAAATTACTGTGATGTAAGATGCCACCAAAAAATGTATCTCCATCTTGAAATTTAGATTTTTATTGACACTATACATAGGTCAGACAAAACACTACAATTCAAGCAAAAAACAGTAGCTTTGCTTAAGAACACGATACTGAGTACTTGCAATTTATCTTAAAATTTCAGGATCAAGAAGCTGAAGGAAAGAAAGGCGAAGTAAGAATGCGAGGATGAGTCATACCTGCAAGATGAAGAGCATGCATCCCTTCATGTAAGCCAAAAATAGCTTCTTGTGAAAAAGAAAACAAAGATCAGGTTGTTGTATCTAAATGGTTTGTAAAATATTGTATTTACAGAATGGGATGTACACATTTACTGAACTTCTTTAGAATGGGGCACAAAACTGATAAGAATACAAAAATATTCAGGTAAACTAGAAGTGACACATTACTGAAAATTACAGCCCAAAACCACTTTAAATTCAGGCAACCAAAAAGAGAAGGAATGCACATTAAATTGCAGTGCATATTTTCAGTCTAAATATTTTCAGTTCAGTAACAATGATTTGGACTGTAGTTTCAGTCTTATATTAGTCTATCTTACACTGAAATTTTACATTGCAAACACTAGCATTACAAAGGGAATTCACTGAAAGTACATAGGGATTTACAGTGTAAGTATGAATATTAGATTGACTGAACTTATTCTTTGCACAAGTGAGAAATCTGAAACCCTTCTTGTACTTGTGGTGCTGCTACTAGTACAACCTAAGCACTAACAACAACTGAGCAAGAAATATAGTGCAGGACGAAATTCTGCCGTTGCCGGACGGCGAGGCTGAGCAGCAGGTGGCGGATGCGAGCGCCGGACGCGGACGGGGAGAGCAGAGTCACTTGGAGTGAGTGTACTTGTGTCTTGCTTGACTTGACCGATGAATCACATGTCACTACGTACGTACTAGTTTTGCTTGACTTGACCGACTAAAGTCTTAAACTATGATTAGCATCCACTGACCCGGCAAAAAGGAGATTAGCCTCTAATGATGATGATACGTATGCTAGTACTTGAAGCAGGCAAAAGTATATGGGAAAGAGACGCATTGGATGCCCTGCTCTGCTCTTGCTGGACCAGATGCATTCGTTCAATGTGGGTTAGTGAGAGAGCACTAAACAAGCCTCTAATGAGGTGAAGAGAGAAATGATATGGGCATAAACACAAGCAGCTCGCGGGCACGCGGACGAGAGCTTCACTTGGTCCTTGCCCGCCGCTCGGTTCGGTGTCTCCTCGCCGTCCGCTATCCTCGTACCAAACACATCCATCCATGGCTTCAACTACCCGCACACAACCACACCAACACACACACGCATCAGATCCGGGGAAGAAGAAGAAGATGCTACTTTTGGAGGGGATCAATCGGCGTTAGAGGTTGGACGCCGTAGCTAGGGATGGAAGGAGGAGTCGTCCCCCTCTGCTGGTGCCTCGTAGTGGAGAAGGAGGGAGCTCCTGCCGGCGGTGCACCTCTGGTGGTCGTCGCAGCCCGACCACGGTGGCGCGCGAAAGGAGGCTCCTCCAAAGCGGCCGGCGAGAAGACGAGCTTTTTTTTCTTTGAGGGGTGAAAAACAGTTTATTCATCACCATAATCCACATGAAGTGGGGTACATGAAGGGTCATGGGGTTTCCATATGTGGCGTCCCGGACCCTGCGAAAGAGCAAATTTAGCTAATCTATGTGCCTCATAGTTTACGGCACGACCCTCCCAAACAACATTGCAATTAAACGTAGTAGCACTGAGTTTTATTTCGCTGATGATAGTACCATATCGCCCTCTTGAATGTCTGAGACAACTTGTTTGCAGTCTGAGGCAATGATGAGCTGGGGGAGGTGGAAGGAGACGCGTCCCTGTCGCCGTTGTTTGGGGCCGGAGGAGGCATCTGCGGTGTGGGCAAGATAAGTTTGCTGTAGCGTGGGCCACGGGTGCTTCACTACTGCTAAACTAAAGTGGGGTACATTAGCTGATCCCGTCAATTTATAGCCTCTACTATTAAAGGAGAATCAAACGTCGTGATGGTTCGACCTCCCTCGACCCCGCAACAAAAAATAGCAGAGAGAAAACCCACGTTCGACAGCGAAAAAAGTGTTAAACAAGTGTTAATTAAGCATTTGAAAAAAAGTTAAACAAGTGTTTGAAATTTTTCAATCAAGCATTGGAAAATGTTAAATGTTTATAGACCAAATGTGACCATGTATTAAAAAAATGTTAATCTTGCATTGAAAATATTGATAAAGCATTTGAAAAATGTTACATGTGTATAAAAATATGTTGACAATGTATTAAAGAAATGTAAATCTTGTATTTGAAAATTAAATATTAATCAAGCATTTCAGAACAAATGTTAAATGTATTTAGAAAAATGTTAACCATGTAATAAGAAATGTTAATATCATATTAGAAAAAATATTAATCAAGTTTCTTTACATGTGTATAAAAAATTTTGACCATGTACTTAAAAATATTAAATTTGTATTTAAAAAATGCTAAACCTTTATTAAAATATATTATATATTTACCAGAAATGTACAATGTGTACCGAAAAAATTTGACATAAAAGTTATTACATCTTAAAAAATGCCAATCATGTATTGAAAATAGTAGAAGTGTTCATACAACTTTTTTCTGATGTATACAAAAAATGTTGAATATGTGTTGAAAACCTAGAAAAACCACGAAAAGAAAAGGAAACAAAGGAAGATTTTTTTTTTGAAGAAAACCGAGAAAGAAACAAAAAAATAGAAGAAATGAAAAAAAAACAATTGAAAGCGGAGGAAAAAATGACGAAATCAGATGAAAAGTAAAAAAATAAAGAAACCCCTGAAAATAAAAAACAGGTAAGAACCATTATTAATAAAGTAAACCATCAAGAAAATAATGAAAAAAATAGACCTACAGAAAAAGATAAAGAAAATGAAGAAACTGGTGAAAATGTCCGCATCAAAACTACAATGAAAACTTAACTGTGACGTTCGAATGAACCAGAGAAACGTCTCCTCACAAAAAAACAGAAAAAATGGACCGGCCCGAGAGCTATCCCCTTCAGCGGAGAGTTGCTTCCATCACTGTTAAATTGAGGTACCTCCGTTCCAAAATATAAGTCTTTGTAGAGATTTCATTATGAACCACATACGGATGTATATAGATGCATTTAAAGTGTAGATTCATTCATTTTGCTCCGTATATAGTCAACCTAGTGAAATCTCTACAAAGGCTTATATTTAGGAACGGAGGGAGTAGCTCTCACGCAATGTGGTCGTCGATACCTCGATCTTCAGAGCACTTTACACATGGGCCGGCGGGCCAGTGCCAGAAACCGCACAGTATTGGCCTTTTAGAAACGACTTTTCAACTGGTTTAGAAAATTAATTTTATTTTATCAAGTTTATCCATAAAATTCTTTATCTTGTATTTAAAAAATATTCATCTTAGATTAAAATGTTTATGTTGTACTCAAATTTGTTGAGCATGCATTAAATATATTCATCCCATATTGAAAAATGTTAATTGTGTAACTGATTGTTTTATTCATTAAATGTTTTTGTCTATTAGAATTTTTATATTGTGTTTTAGAGCTTCATCGTGAATTAGTATCCATTATATTTCAATTTGTTCGCCATGTACTAAAACATCTTTACTAAATATTCATCATGCACTTCAAAAATTTCATCGGTTACTAAAATATGCCCATCGTGCATTAAAATATTTTTTGTATATTTAGAACATGTTCATCTTGTATTTTACAAAAAATCATCATGTACAAAACAATTTTCATCATGTATTAAAAAATGATCATCGTGTATTTTAAACACATACAAAGTTAGAAGGGTTCACGGTTTTTAAAAATAATCCAATTCTTCTAACAAAAAAAAACCAGAAACTATGAAAAAATAAAATAAAAATGGGAGCACCAATAACATGAAAGCAAAAAAAGGAAACAAATCATAAATAGCTGGAAGAATAAAAGTAGGAAAAGAAAAATAAACAGAAGCTGAGCTGCACCACAGAAACAACGAAAACAAGAACAAAGAAATAAAACATGAGTGAAACCGCACACTGAACCGAATTTCCGTATGAAAAACGCTCTATGATGTGCTGTTAATGGGGGGGATACTGCAGTCGAGAAGTATGGTTCCATCGGGAAATCCTAATTGGCGCCCACCGCGCCGGTTTGGCTCTTCCTTTTGTTCCCCCTCGCTGGCACTCAGTTATTTCACGTACAGGTCGCTCTTTCTCAAAACAAAACAAAAATACCGTACAGATCACTCGTTCCCCGACCAAGCCTCAGTCAATGAAGTTGACCTTTGATTGCATGATTGTTGAATTTCGGAAATATTCACAAAATTTGCAAAAAATATTCAAAGATGTTGAAAAACTCTCACGAATTTTTTTTTGTGACTTTGGAAAATTTCAAAAAACTTGAAATAAGTTCATAAATTTGAAGAAAAATTGACAAAATAAAAGAAGATCATGAATTTGAGAAACGTTAATAGGTTTTGAGAAAAAAGTTTACAAACTTATGAAAAATTTATCTAGTTTGAAAGAACTTAATAAAAGTTCAAATACACTCATCGATTTCGGAATATGAAAAAGAGTTCATTAGTTTAGGAAAAAGTTCATCAATTTGAAATTTTCATCGATTTTTAAAAAGTACAGACATTTGAAAAAAAAAGTTGTCCATTTTTCAAATTCATCAATTTTGAAAAACATAATTCACATATTAGAAAAATATTTCATTTATTTTTGAAAAGGCTCATGGATTTTCAGAATAATCATTTACCAACTTTAGGATAAAGTTCACGAATTTGAAAATCAATTAATGTGTTTTGAGAAAATGTTCACAGATTTCGATTAAAAAATGCACAAACTTGTAGAATAGTCCACATGTTGAAAAACTTCAAAAATTTATGAAATGGACGAATTTTCAAAAATAAAATAAAAATGGAAAAATGGAAAACTATAAAATTTGAGGAAAAAATGGCCAGAAAAAAACCGATAAGATAATACCGGAACAGGAAAACCAATGAGTCTTTCTAGCTTTATTGAAGAAGAGACAAAAGAAAAAAAAATATGTCAACAACTAATGTGCCCTGTTGGTTAGCACTGTTTATGCTGTTCCTAGGGGTCTTGTGTTAGAATTAGCTATTTTTCCCATCTGTCTTGTTCTCTCGCCCCCACTCTTTTATTTTTTTTCTAGCTCTCTGCTGGAAAAAAAAGTAAAAAAAACACGGAAAAAATGGCTACTAATTTTTCACCAATAAAAAAATTCTTGAATCTGAAAAACATTTGGTTTTTCAGTAATATAAATTGCATAATTTTTCTAAAATTTTATTGAATTTTTAAAAATGTATTCATTCATTTTACAAATGTTCATGATTTGAAAATGGAAATGAAAAAGGAGAAATGAAGAAGACAAAGAAAAATTGGTGGAAAAGATATAAAAGTAAGATGAAAAAGGAAAACAAAACCCAGGAAACAGACTGAGAAGCACATCAATACCTTGTAGAACAATTCTAAAATAAGGAAAATATGCCCCCTACATGGGCCTGCCCATTTACGGCCCAGGTGAACCTAACGATGTATTCCGTGTCTTAAGCTGAAAATATGTTTTTCCGTTTAGGTTCCACAGAGGAAAGCCAGGAGTCTGATCCCCGTTGACTGGCTATGTGGCCTTGCGTCTATTCTGGATCGGATAAGTTCGTTTTGCATATTTTTCCATGCAGTTTAACATTTGCACATACCAACATTTTTCCCCCTGATTTTGTATATATTTTCCATGTCATGGCTATCCTCATTCCAGCGAAACAGTGCAGCTGCAGATTTGACATGTGTCTACATTTTTCCTTACCCTACATATATAGTTTGTTGAAATGTATACTATCTTCATAACTCAGATCTCCATGAAGATTAGGGACTTCAGCACAACCAACTTACTAGCTGATTATAATTTTCAAAAGTTGTAGGTATGCATGTGTAACAAAAAAAAAACGACTTCGATGGTGATTCAAGAAAGTTAGGTTTTTTTTTACAAAGGAAATATATTAATATCATGGAGATATCAATTAAATCTAGCCTCTTCAACAACAAAATGTTCTGAAGACATTACGGATGCACACAACACAAAAACAAAAAGAAGAAGAAGAAGAAGAAGAAGAAGAAGAAGAAGAAGAAGAAAGATATTAAATTATCCAGCCTTTGCAGGACCTCTTTTTCGAGTTGCAAAATACAAGCATATTGAGAACCACAAAACCAGCTATTCTCCAATGGAGAGCAACTTGCCTTTCCAACTTCTCAACCATTTCTCTAAGAGCTCTTCTACATGTTTTCACTCCACAATAGTGAGACGTCGATAATGGATCAGAATTCCCAAAAAATCAATAGAGAATTGTCCTTGTGCATAACCAAGCAGGTCAGCATATTCAGTAGCCGCCCCACTGGCTTCTCCAAAGAAAAACAATTCATTTTTATGGAAGTTAATTTTAAAGCCCAATATATGCTCAAAAGCAGAAAACAAGAGTTTCAGATTTCGAGCCTTATCTAGGTCGTGTTCCATAAAAAAAATCTTATGATCGGCATATTACAAAATACAGAGGCTATCATCCATAAGGTTTCTGCAATATGACTGTTTTGCCTCGCGTGATACTTTTTTTTAGGTGTAACTAGGACTTTATTCAAAGTTCAAAATGTTTGGAATACAAATGATGTCCGAGACAGTCCCTAGCCACACATGTCGACCAACGTCAAGAGTTGACGCAGCCTTTGCTAATCTATGAGCCTCACTATTACATTCCCTTGATTCATGGCGGAAGATAACATCCTCAAATTCACTCCTACGAATTGATATTTCATTCAGAATGGGCGCATAAACTGCAGTTGTACCTCTGTTGATACTTGTGATTACTTTCACGCAATCAGAGGCGGTTAGTAGTCGCTGCATGTGTAGATCCTGGCCCAAGACCAAAGCCTCATTGCATGACCACGCTTCCAAACTAGCCGGGTCAGAGAGGCCGTGAAAAACGACCGCTGAAGCTCCAATGAAGCGTCCCGTACTGTCTCTGCAGATAGCTGCTGCTGCACCTTTGTCGCCATTTCGAGATAAGCCTCCATCCACGTTTATTTTTACCTCTGATTCTGCCGGGGGAAGCCATCGGCGTTGCGTCGCACGCGGCGGCGCAGCCATCATAGGCCTTGATAATGAAGTTGCGGTGATCTCCAAGTCCAGCAGGTAGCGGTTGATGAAACTCATAGTCGATAAAGGGCTCTGAAATTCATTGTCATGGATTGCTTTCCTCCTAGCCCACCAAATAGACCACATCGTGATAAGCACTTGGGCTAGGTCATTTCGTGGGAGCGTATCAAACAGCCAAAAGAGCCACTGTCTTGCATCCTCAGATTGGTTTGATATTACATGCCCCAAGATTCCTTCATCTCCCAATGACCAGACACACCGAGCCATGCGACAGTTCAGCAGAGAATGGCACCATGTATCTTCCGTCGCCGAGCATATCGCGCATGCCGGAGATGTTGCCATCTTCCGTTCATGCCTAGTCGACCCTGTCGGCAGAGATGTGTGAGCTAAACGCCACACAAAAACCTAAACCTTGGATGGCACTTCTGCTTTCCACGGCCTGGACCAATCTTTCTTCATCGCTGTTTGATTGGAGTTGCTTGTTCGATTTTCCAGCCAATCTTCCCGCTGAAATTTCGTACCCGAGATCATTCTATAAGCAGATCGAACAAAAAACATGCCCCTTCGATCATAGTGTCATGCCTAGAAATCATCATGCAGCCGCGTACTGAGGGGAATATTTAGTATAACATCAATGTCCGGGGCAATGAAGTGTTCCTCTAAAGCTGGCCTATTCCAGGTCCTAGTTGTCGGATCAATCAATTCAGATACCAACAAGGGTGGGTTTGCTGATCGAGGACATATCGGGCTTAACTTGTAGTCCCTTGGAATCCAGTTGTGATGCCAGACTTGAGTGTCCTCCCCCGTACCAATCCGTTTGATCAAACCCAAGTTCAGAACTTCTCTTCCCTCCATGATGGAGCGCCAGACATGAGATGGTTTAGTTCCAAGTGACGCATCCAAAAACTCACCATCCCGGAAGTACCTTGATTTGAGAACACGGGCACTCAAGGAGTTTGGATCTTGCAATATTCTCCAGGCTTGTCTCGCAAGCAAAGCCAAATTAAAAAGCTCGATGTCACGAAAACCCATCCCGCCCATGTACTTCAGCTTCGTCATGGTTTTCCACGATACCCAGGCTGTCTTCCTCTCACCCCTCTTACTCCCCCACCAAAATTTCCTCAAGAGGCCATTAATGTGATTACATAGCCTACGAGGAAGCTTGAAACATGACATCGAATAGGTGGGTATTGATTGAGCAACCGATTTAATCAAACCTATTTCCCTCCCGCTGAGAGGCACTTCTCCATCCACCCTTGCACGTGCTTCCAAATCCTATCCTTCAAATATCTAAAACATCCTTCCTTGGATTTGCCAACATCCGTTGGTAGTCCCAAGTATTTCTCTGATAAAGATTCGTTTTGCACTGCTAGAGTCTCTTTTATCTCCCCTCTCAAGCTCTTCGGAACTCCTTTGCTAAAGAAAATTGAGCTTTTGTCCACATTAATACGTTGGCCAGAGGCGTTGCAGTATGTCTGCAACAAGTCCCGTACTCTGCCCGCTTCATCATTCGATGCTTCAAAAAACAAGAGACTATCGTCGACGAACAAGAAATGATTGATTTTCGGAGCCGACGGTGCAACCTTGATGCCTCGATTTCCACTCTTCAATAAACAAGAAAGTCCCTCTGCTGCAATAAGGAACAAATAGGGGGATATTGGATCCCCTTGTCGAACGCCACAAGAAGGCCTGAAATCATCCAATACACAACCATTAAAAAGAACCGAAAAGGACACAGATGAGACGCACCTCATGATAGTTTCAGTGAACCTCGTACTAATGCCCATTTTCAGCATGTCGGCCTTCAAATATGGCCACTCCAATCGGTCATATGCCTTCATCATGTCCAGTTTAAGCGCACAAAAACGATTACTTTTCACTCTCTTAGTTTTCATGTAATGCAAACACTCATAAGCCGTGATGAAATTGTCCGTGATGAGACGACCAGGAACAAACGCCGACTGCTCTTCTGAAATCACCTCTGGAAGAATAATTTTCAGCATATTGGCTGAGACCTTTGAAGCAATCTTGTAGATTACATTACAAAGGCTTATTGCACGAAATTGTCCTAAAATTTTTGGACTAGCTATTTTTGGAATCATAACAATGAACGTACGATTGATCTCCTCCGGTGAGTCAACTCCATCAAGCACTCTTATGATCATACCTGTAATCTCGTCACCACACAAATCCCAATGCCTTTGAAAGAAGTGCACCGGGAATCCATCCGGTCCCGGAGCTTTTGTGGGAAACATTTAAAATAGAGCTTCTTTAACCTCCTCCTTTTTGTATGGCCTGTTCAAACGTGCATTCATCTTAGCATCAACCCTGGATGGTATGTGAGAAAGCACTTCTTCCATGCCAATTGTACCTTCTGAAGTGTAGAGATTAGAATAAAACTCAGTGGCCATTTGTGCCAACTCATCCGGGTATGTACTAGTTGTGTCGTCCTCTTTCTGCAGTTTAGTTATTTTGTTTTTTGCCCTACAAGCACTTGCTTTTTTCTGGAAAAATTGAGTGTTCTTATCGCCTTCCGCAAGCCACTGGATCCGTGATCGCTGCCTCATCATAATCTCCTCAGCCAAAGATATTTCAATCATTCGATCCTGGACTCGCAGTTCCTCCTCACTTGGTCCTACTCGACCCCGTACCGCTCGCAGATCGGCCAGCTGCCGTCTCAAAGAGCGGAGCTCCTGACGGACTGAACCAAAAGAACGACGCCCCCACTGGGTTAACGCGTTAGCAACTGAGGTGAGCTTCGAAGCCAGGTCCGAGACTGACATAGAAGGTTGATTACGATTCCAAGCTTCCTCCACCACTTGATGAAAATTTTCCCTTGTCTCCCACATCCATTCGTATCGGAAAGGTTTTTTCAGAGCATGTCTCATGTTTGTTGTCTCTAATTCTGTATTAAGCAGAATAGGACAGTGGTCTGATTTGACTGCTGTGAGGTGCTCAAGAGATGCGAATGGAAACATTGCCGACCAGCTCGGGCTAGCCAGTTCCTCCTCACTTCATGTTTTTGAGTGATTATTTTTGCTTTAGGTCACAAAAATAAACTTTCTGTTAGTGCCATTAGTTTTCAAATTTGAATAGTTTAAATTTGAATTCTTTAAAAATTGTGTGAATCACTAGTTTGTGAATAACTTTACTTTAAAAATAGATTTTTGAGTGATTCTTTTTCCTGGTATTTAATATTAGTGAGTTTTATCATAATTTAGGTTAATTTAAATGGATGTTTTAATCAAAAACAGATTTTGTTATTTTTGTTTGCTTTTAAAGTTTCTAACAAAAAAAATACTGTATGAAAATTCTTTTTGCTATTAATATTTTGAACAAAAAATACTTTGATAATTTTAGTTGCATAAATTTTATATAATTTTAGTTTCAAAAATACTAGAGGTTTATAAAAGCGTTTTACTTGATTCTTTTTGCTGTTGAAGAATATTATAGTTTTATTTTAGTTGATCATAACAGAATATTTTAATTGATTCTTTTTAGTTCATTCTTTTTGCTATTAGAGTTTTATAAAAGTTTTCTAGTTCATTCTTGTTGCTATTACTGATTTTTTAGCTGAATGACCCTGAAATTGAAAGGCACTACAAATGAACTCTGAAAAGGTTGAAAGTTGGCATGGTGTCATCATTTCACCCACATAGCATATTCTAAAAAGTTGAGAGGATTACGGCAAAAACTGGATGCACTTCGTGTACAAAATGGACAATCTCTTTCGAAGTATCAGGGTTTCGGACGAAAACTCATCTGTTACAAAAGACAGTTCATTTTTTTGAGCTTATTTGAACTCCAGACTTTTTGTGTGTTCAAAATGCACCATTCAAAGCCACATCATAAATTTTCAACCCTTTCTGACTTCATTTGGTATTTTTCAGGCATTTACTGATTTTTTTTGAGCTAAATGACCCTGAAATTGAAAAGCACTACAAATGAAGTCTGAAAAGGTTGAAAGTTGGCATGGTATCATCATGTCACCCACATAGCATGTGCTAAAAAGTTGGGAGGGTTACGGCAAAAACTGGATGCACTTCGTGTACAAAATGGACAATCTCTTTCGAAGTATCAGGGTTTCGGACGAAAACTCATCTGTTACAAAGGGATTTCATTTTTTTGAACTTATTTGAACTCCAGACTTTTTCTGTGTTCAAAATACACCATTCAAACACATCATAAATTTTCAACCCTTTCTGACTTCATTTGGTATTTTTCATGCATTTACTGTTTTTTTGAGCTAAATGACCCTGAAATTGAAAAGCACTACAAATGAAGTCTGAAAAGGTTGAAAGTTTACATGGTATCATCATTTCACCCACATAGCATGTGCTAAAACTCATCTGTTACAAGTCATTTCATATCTTCACATGTAACTGCAGTGATCAAAGGCATCATCATAATAGTTGTGGAGAGAAACTCTTCACTTTTTCTTTGCTTGCGTCCTTTGCTTATTGCGCCGTAACCATGGACAACACATAAAACCATTCTGCTTGTTACCTCAACCACTTCGAGAAAATTATGCAGGCGCTTAATGTACTCGGAGGTGCGTCTGTCACCGTACATCCATTGCCGGTTCATCTGCGTGCATTATATATAATTAAGTGTGTCAAAAACCATTACAAAACATCATGAATAGAGAAATGACCAAATTAATAGAAGTTCATCATCACATTAAAACCAAAGTACAGTAGTGATAAAATATTATTACTGAAAAAATAAATACATAAAGTTCATACATAGTTCTCATTGAACAACATATAGCTCTCTAGAGCATCTAACTAAACCATACATTGAAACTATGTAAAACATTTCAATGCAACAACAAATGCGATCATAATCGCAACTAAGGTAACAATTGATCCAACGGCATAATGATACCAAGCCTCAGTATGAATGGCGTATTTTCTAATCTTTCTAATGTTCAAGCGCATTGCACCCATCTTGATCTTGTGATCATCGACGACATCCGCAACAAGAAACTCCAATTTCATCTTCTCCTCTTCAACTCTTCTAATTTTTTCTTTCAAGTAATTGTTTTCTTTTTCAACTAAAGTTAACCTCTCGACAAGAGGGTCGGTTGGAACTTCCGGTTCACATACCTCCTAGATAAAAACATCTATGCCACGTAGGTCGGTATAATTGTCATAAAAACTAGATGAAACAAACAGTTATAAAAGATAATATATACCACATCTGAATCATAGACCGGACGAGGGCCGACAGGGACATCTATCAAAACCATCGTACTATATAATAACAAACAATAATAAAAGTAAGAAAATTATACAAGTATCTATCTAAATCATACAAGTCGGAATTTTTTTCTTTTAGAAAGAAGATAAGAACAAGAGGCTCACCACGGTGGTGCCGGCGACGAGATCGGCGCGGGCGATCGATGGCGGTGAGGACAGTGACGGGATAGGACGGACCGGCAAACCTAGACAAATCTTGAGGAAAATGGAGCTTGGGCAAGGAGCTTGGAGAGGAGAAAGTTGAAGTATGGCTCGGGCATTTCATCGAACACCTCATGTGCATAGGAGGTGAGCTAGAGCAACACACACCTCTCCCACGGCCGGCCAAAAAAACAGAGTACTAGCTCTGGTCGCGGGCAAGGGCAGGGGTATATATAGGCATCTCTTTAGTTCCCGGCTTGTGGCTTAAACCGGGACTAAATGACAACCTTTGGTCCCGGTTCCAGCCACCAACCGGGACTAAAGGAGCTGGGCCAAGAGCGAGGCCCATTGGTCCCGATTCGTATCTGTAACCGGGACCAAAGGGGTCGGACGAACCGGGACCAATGGCCCCCGAGGGCCGGCCGGCGCCCTGGCCTCACGAACCGGGAGTGATGCACCCTTTGGTCCCGATTCGTGGGTGAACCAGGATTAATGCCCTTATTCTGGCCTCAACCAAAGCCCTGTTTTCTACTAGTGTTCTCTCCTCTCGGCACTAGGTGCAGCGCATGCACACAAGGAAAAGGCAAGGTAGGCGACCATCAGGCTGCCGAGCGACCAGCTACCTACGTGCGTCTCTTCCTCCATTAAGTTATGATCTAGGCAACCAAACAGGCGGTGGTCCACTAAGCTGACCCTTGGAGCTCTCCCCTTGGATCTATAAAGCACTTTGAAATCAAGAGCCCTTTCATAGCTCTACTATTCTTCCGGCTGCCCCCTTCTCCACACCCAATTTCACTTCCTCTTTTTGGTCGTTCAATCCTAGAAGATGAAGTGTTGGTCGTGCTGTCTGCGCCGTCATCATCATCGGGTCAAGCTAACCTAGCGCATCATCGTTTTTCTTGAATTCACCCAGAAGCCAACGTACAACCTGCGTCCCTACATGGATAGTATTCCGTATGGTTGGGAGGTAATAGAATGCTTTATAGATTATGCTAAAGATAGGATCAGGCACCGAAGTTTGTTGTGTAAAGCGTGCGTGTGTATCTCCCCTCTCCCCTCTCCTCTGATGTATCTCACATAAAACTGTACCCCGGAGTGGATGAATACAAGCATGTACTTAACATATTGGGAATCATATCAAGTATATTTTTTCTTGGACCACCATACCTTTCTTCGCTATATTATATTCATAGCAGCTGTTTCTAATTGACCGTATCAGGGTTAATTATTTCCGTTCGGCTGTATTGGCTGATACAGAAAAATTCTTCTTGCAGCTTTTAGTGTTGTCTCAGACGCACCAATGGAGTTCTTTAGTATCCGATTGATGATATTTCCTCAGATTTATTCTGATCCTGTTTCCAACATATAGATGAAACACACATATGTTCAGAAGCGTTTTGTATCAGGGTGCACCGTGGAGGCAAAAGAAACTTTGTGCATGAAAAAACCATGTCCATGCATGAAGCCATCGACTTCCGACCCTAAAATCCACGATTTTCGCTAATTCTATGAAGGACGTTCCGTAGTACTGTAGTGGCGTAATCTCCGTCATGACATCATCAAGTGAGATAGATGCATGGCAGAGAATATGTCCTATATATTTACTGCTTTTGATGTGCCAATAGAATGTATGAGTTTGTTCCTTATGCCTACAGCTCCAAAATGGTTCTTGATTTTTAAGATGCACGGATCAGTTGGAAAAGATCAAAGTTTTAAATAGCGCGCTAAGCCTCTTAGCGGCGGGCCTCTTCTAAATGCTATAGCATGCTATAGCGGAGCTATAGCGAGCTATTTAAAATGTTTGCTCAAGTGTTTGAACAAAAGACTCTTAGCGCGGGACCTCTTATAAATGCTATAGCGTGCTATAGCGGAGCTTTAGCGGGCTATTTAAAACCATGGAAAAGATTATTATATTTACCTACCTTGAGACTATCAAATTAGTTCGCACATCTAATTTCATACCATATATACTCCCTCCGTTTCTAAATGTAAGTCTTTGTAGAGATTTCACTAGGTGGACTACATACGGAGCAAAATGAATGAATCCACACTTAAAATGCATCTATATACATCCGTATGTAGTTCATAGCGAAATCTCTACAAAGACTTATAGGGTAATCTTCGGTCAGCTTCTACTTCACAATTGTGCCATACCAAATCCTTGACATATTGTTCTTGTTTATAGGGTAATCACTTTGATCCATAATTTTTTTATTTGTTAACCTTTGGTACGTCTAGGGTGATACAAATTTTCTGCAGCGGGGTATCATCTAGTCTAGTTCTCTTATGGCGAATATCCTCACTTGGCAGTGAATGTGTTTGCAGTCCTCCGAAGGAAAGTGCGCAACTTAGCAGGGACATGAACATTATATTCCAGAACGTATGGTGACTTCGTAAATCTCAAGACGACATGCCGGCTTAGTCTCTCGAAGGTGCTCATAGGGGTAGAGTGTGCGTATGTGCATTCATAGAAGTGAGTATATGCGCGTACGTATGAGCGCTTGCGTCTTTACTGTGTTAAAAAAAAGAGCCTGGTCAGGATTTGGCCACAGGTCCCGGTTAACTAGACCCCGGGCAACCCTCTAACCTCTGGACTGAGATCCAGTGACTTCACTGCGACTTTAGCGTTCTAATCTCCATCCAAAACGCATCCAGCGGTCAACATGAGACACAGGCAAAAACTTGAGGATTTAGCAGTTTGGGCAAGGGGCGGGCAGGAAATTGGGGATTCGCGGGCTTGCGCGTCACGTCCGGAACTCTCCCGCGGCGCCGACCTGTCGGAGAGGAAGCGAAAAAGGGATCCTCTCCACGCCGCCGCATCAGAGAGGAATCGAAGCGACGCGGCGGCGGACTACGGGGAGCTGGCCGCACCGTCGCTGGAGGAGAGGCGGGGCGGCCGCCGCCGGAGGAGAGGAGGAGGGACACGCCGCCACTGCGAGCTCGTTCCGCCGAGGAGAAGTCCATCGCTGCCGCCATTAAAGGAGAGAAATCGCCTCAGCGTCACGCTCACGCCCGCAGAGGTAATTTTACATGTCCCTGCTGGCCGGTTCAGTATCTGTATGTAGAACATGAGGTTTGGTATGGCCGATTGGCCGGGCGTACAGGTTCAGTACATGTATAGGTCCAGATACTCGTACCGATCAGGTTCAGTACATTATCAAACTAAGTACCAATCAGGCTCATGTACAGATTCAGACCTAAGCAAGCTGATTAGATCAGGCTCATGTACAGGTTCAGCTCATGTACAGATTCAGTACCTAAGTAGATGTAGATGAGGCTTGGGCATTTTGGGGTGCATATGGGGGTCACACCGGCTTTGATGTGAGAAAGAGATACACAAACAAAAGTAGACTTGATGGTAAGGTTGGTTCATGCAGATTTGTTTGTTCCAACGAGGGTCATCGAAGAAAAGGGCAAACTGATCACGCACCAAAGCATTGTAGAGCTGAAACAAGAACCGACTGCCAAGCTCCTATGTGTTTTCAATTGGATCGAGAGGCCGGAAATTATCAAGTAACTGAGGTTGTGCTTGAACACAACCACTTGCTTCAATTGCCACAAACCCGCCACTTGATGATATCTCAAAGAAAGATTTCAGAACGACAAGCTTTTGAAATTGAAACCGCTGATGATTCCGGCATTATGCGACAAGCTGCACATGGGTTTGCTTCTCGTCACGTTGGTGGACCGATTAACCTTGGATATACTTGCCGTGATCAAAAAAATCATTTGCGAACCAAGCGACAGAGGGAGTTGGCTTTTGGACAAGCTGGAAGTATGTTGAAATATTTTCATGACAAAACTGCTGACAATCCATCATTCCAATATGCACTACAGTTGGATTGTGAGGAGAATATAACCAACATATTCTGGGCTCATACTAAAATGATCCTTGACTATGCACATTTTAGTGATGTTGTCACATTTGACACTACTTTCGGCACAAACAAAGAGTATAGACCATTTGGCATTTTTCTTGGGCTCAATCAGTTCAGAGAAACTACTATTTTTGGTGCTGCCTTGCTGTTTGATGAAACAAAGGACTCATTTATATGGCTATTTGAGACTTTTCTAGCTGCACATAATGGAAGACAACCTAGAACTTTTTGTACGGATCAAGATGCAGCAATGGGAAAAGCTATAGAGAAAGTATTCACGGAATCATATCATGGGTTGTGCACCTTTCACATTATGATGGATGTTGTCAAACATTTATCTCCAGTCAAGGGCGAAGAGAAAGATGTAGGGGAGGTGGAAGAGGAAGATGAAGGGGAGGTGGAAGAGGAATCTCATATTCTCTCTGATTTTAGTGCTTGTATGTATGGCTACGAGGACAAGGTAGCATTTCAAGAAGCATTTGACAACATGAGACATAAAGTGCATAAGCAAACTTTTGGTTAGATAGTATCTACAAGGTGAAAGAAAAATGGGCTGGATGTTATATGAGAGATGTCTTCAGTTTGGGAGTGAGAAGTACACAACTAAGTGAGAGTTTCAACAATGCATTGAAGAACCATTTGAAATCTGATTTCCATATTGTCCGATTCTTGATGCATTTTGAGAGAACGGTTGAAGTAAAAAGAAGAAAGGAATTGGAATATGAATATGAGGCAAGGAAAAAGTTGCCAAGAATCGAAATGTGCACTCCGATATTGGTGCAAGCAAGCAAAGTGTACACTGCCCCTATTTTTGAAGCTTTCCAAAGTGAATATGAAAGATCCATGTCTGCTTGCACTAGAGTGTTGGATGGAAATAACAAATCCGCTGTTGCTATTGGGAGGTTGCATGGTGATTTGACTTATGAGGAGGAGGAGCGCATAGTGATTGGTGATCCTTTGACCCAAACAGCTTCATGTAGTTGTCAAATGTTCAATAGGGCGGGAATATTGTGTGGACATAGTTTGAAAGTTCTTGATTTGATGAATGTAAAGACATTGCCAACATATTATGTCCTAAAAAGATGGACTAGAGAAGCACGCAATGGAAGTATACAAGATAGACAAGGAAGGAAAGTGGTAGAAAATCCAAAATTGGAAGCTCAACTTTGGTACAAAGATATGTCTCATAGATTTCACGATATGGCATATAAAATAGCCAACTCTCCCGAATGTCATTTCTTGTTAGAAAATGCACTTGATTATCTTTGGCCACAACTAAAGGATAAACTCAATGCATCAGCTACTAGTGCTACGAATGGATGCTCCAATGACCAAGAAAATGTTGATCCAAATGTGCAGCAAGCCAATGACTTGCTTAGTTTTGCAAAACTGAAGAAGAAGGAGGTTTCATCTAAAAATTGAAGGAGAAAGCAAACTTGGTTTGATAAGTTACACAAGGGGAGAAAGCAACCTAAATCAGCGGCAACAACAAAAAAAGAAGCAAAGGTAAGTTGCAGTATGTATGTACTATCTGTTGTTATTCATTCCTAAACTAACAAAATGATTTTTCATTTACATTGGCAGCAACAACGACGAAAGAAAAAAGATAGTGTGCAGCCTTAAGTGCAAGTGGAGAATGATGGCACAAACAGAGGGAGTCCCATAGGAGAAAGTGAGAAGTGTCAAGAATACGATGCAATCGACAGCTTTAGCGAGCTCTTGACAACTTCACGAGTTGACGATGCTATCTTTATGATGATCTGATTTAGTATCTTCAAAGTTGTTAGGTAGTATTTTGGACAGGTTAACTACAGTATTTTGGGGAGTTAATCATAGTCTTTTTTGACCGAAGTGTACAAGTGAAATGGCCTGCTTTTGTGTACATGAATGATTACTCAATATTGGCATTTCTTGCTGTAGCATTCGAATGTTATGTGCTACAGCCTTAAAATGTCAAATGCTACTGGATTCGGTGTCAAATACAATTGAATTGTTCAACTTTGATTGCATAATATGGTACTGTATAATCTGTTCAATTTTTTGGGTTACAATCTGTTCAATTGTATCGTTGTTTGCTGCTAGACTGTACTGTTGTTTGCTGCTAGGCTGCGAAACTGCTAAGTCCTGTAGTTTTTGCCTGTGTCTCATGTAGACCGTTTGATGTGTTTTGGATGAAGATTAGATGGCTAAAGTTGCAGCGTGGTCACTGGATCTCAGTCCCTAACCTCTTACTCTTTTCTCATTGGTTGGGGAATAGGAGGTTCCAACCAGTCCGGTACTATTTTTGACAAGGCCAGCGCGGTCGGACTAAAAAGGGGAAAAGCCCAGCCCAACAAAGCATCGTGAGTTATTTGACCTACCGCATTTTCCGCTTGTGTCTCCTCCGCCCTTCTGGTCATGGTCACCAGTTGAGCACTGCACACCGCCGCCGCCGGCATCAGCCAGCCACGTGCCGCACGTGGATGTCAGCGGGGCTGTGAACTGTCCCCGTCGCGACCTTGGCGTCATTGTCACACCGGCAAGGGGACCTTCATGTCAGCCGGTGGGATAAGAGGAGGACCCAGGGTGGTCACGGGTATGCACGCAGTCAACTAGGCCATGGGATGGACGTGTAGACGCATTGACATGCATGCATACAGGAGTGTGGATATTCAGTTCCTTGGCTTGCTTGAGGTTGTTAGCTAGGCAAATTTGACAATTTTGACCTGGAAACGAAATAAATTCACAGAATGAACTGGGTGCGAAACTATTTCACACCCCTGACCCTTTTGTGTAGCGCCCGCCAGGCCGGCGCCACACCCTACGGTGCAGCGCCTAGCTCCGGGGCGTTGCACCTCTGTCCACCGTGGCAGCCCATGGGCCCGCACCCAGCAGTGCAACGCCTCCGAGCTAGGCGCCGCACATGTAATGTGCAGCGCCTATCCGCTAGGCGCTACACGTGTAATGTGCAGCGCCTAGCGGCTAGGCGCTGCACTGTGACTTATCCAGCCACTTGGCTGGGCCCCCCTCCCCCACCCCCCACCACACACTCTCTCACTCTCTCCCCGAGCTTTGCCCCCTCTCCCACTCTCCGCCCCTCTCAAATCTTCTTCCAAATCTTGCAAATTTGAAGAATTTGTCCGTGGATTTCAAAGTCAAACCCTCCCTCAAGGTAATAATCTCCGATCCCCTTTTTTTGATCGAAGTAAAGTTCTCCCATTGCTCATTTGTTGGTAGTTTGGGGAAACCCTAGTTTTGTTTGGATCTAGAGATTTGCATGGAGATGTAAGATGTTTGTTTGCCAATTTCTATGATTAGGCTTTGTTAGTATGCTAGGGTTATTCTTATAGGTGTTCTTATGTTGGTGCTAGGGTTAGGTTTAGGGCTAGGGTTATGGTTAGGGTTATGGTTATGGTTAGGGTTAGGGTTATGGTTAGGGTTAGGGTTGTTGTTTCATATATATATTAGGGTTTGTATTCGGTGTTAATCCATGGATTAGTACTCATGGAAGCAATGTTACCTTGTGTTCATTGTTTATAGGGATGGGAAGAACATGTGTGTTTGTTCATCATGGGGACAAAGACGCCTTTTTGAAAGGCAATAAAGAACCGGACCCTGATGAGTTTGACATGGTGTTTGATAGTAGTCCTAGCTATGCGGAGCTCTTGCAACAAGTTAGGAAAGATTTGAATTGGATGGACCCTAGTGATATCATTGAGTTGGAGGGAAGGCATAATGTTGGTTTTGGAATGCACATCCGTTGGAAGACAATGCGTGTAAACTCGGAGCAACGTTGGGTTGCATACAAGGAGACGGTGGCCGAATCACTAGACAAGGCTCTTGAGTTATTTGCAAAGAAGAAGGTTGATTCAAGTTTGCATTTGGACTTGAACCAGAACCCCTCCCCTTTGGTTGCTAGTAGCCCCCCATCCTTGAAGCGAGATGAAATTGTTGAACCTCTTTTGACCCAAGAAGTGAGGCCAACATTGAGCCCTTATAGAAACAACCAAGATGAATCTTTGCAAGAGGACAATGATGAGTATGCGGACGATGACAATGAAGTTGATCTCCATGACAACAATGTGGGTGATCTCGACAAATATCATTTGCAAGAGACAATGGACCATTCCATCCCTTTTTCCCGTGCATATGCATCGGACTCGGATGACGATGGTCCCGATGAACAAGTTGATGCGGAGGGGTTCACGGTGAAGGAGGCCGAAGCTTTCGAGAAGGTATTTGGTCGGGATCATCGGACTACATTGTTCAAGGATGTTAGTCTCGCGGATGAAGCCGTGGTAGATGGTGGCCAATGTGTACCTCTTGGGGTTAGGCCAAGCTCTCACCGTGATTTGGTAGACGACAAGAACCGGATTGCTAAAGGTTCTAAGTTCGCCAGCTTGTTGGATTTGAAGATGTGGCTCGACAACTACTCGGTTACGCATTATCGTCCACACAAGGTGGTGCACTCGGACGTCAATGTGCGCTACACGGTTGCATGTGCATGTGAAGATGAAAAGGAGGTCCAACTTGGACTTACAAGAGGCCGTGGTGGTGGTAGAGGTCGTGGAAAGGAGGTCCAACAAGGAGTGGCAAGACGCCGTGGCGGTTGTCCGTGGATTGTGCGTGCAAGACCATGGAAAGGAGGTCCTACTTGGCATGTAGTGAGTTGTGTGCCAACTCACATGTGCCAAGGCAAAAGGGTGGATGGCAAGATTGTGTCCGAAGACCACAAACAACTCACGTCCGAGTTCATCGCTTACAGGCTCTCCAACTCAATATCCACACTTCCAACAATGAGCGTCCAACATGTCATTGACCTTGTGAAAGCCATCTTTCATTACAAGGTGAAATACGGCAAGGCATGGAAGGCGAAGCAAGCCGCATTTAAGATGTTGTATGGTACATGGGAGGAAGCATACAACCGAATCCCTAGGTTGTTGTTAGCCATGGCCGCGACAAACCCGGGCATGGTTCATGTGGTCGAGCCTCATGGGCACCAAACAACGGTTCATGAAGGAAGGAAAGTCAGAGTATTTGGCCGTGTTTTTTGGGCGTTCGAGCAATGTGTGAGGGCTTTCGAACATTGTAGGCCGGTCATCGCAATTGATGGCACGTTCTTGACCGGACAATACAAGGGCACCTTGTTGGTTGCGATAGCAAGTGATGCCAATAACCGGGTGTTGCCATTGGCATTTGCTTTGGTTGAGGTGGAAAACAATGACAACTGGGAGTGGTTTCTGCATCTTTTGAGGACGAAGGTGTTACCCGCTCAAAGGGAAATTTGTGTCATATCGGATCGGAATCAAGGAATTCTTAACGCCGTGGAGATTGACATTCCCGGGCATGCTCCGTTGCACCATCGCTGGTGCATGAGGCACTTTTGTTCGAACTTCTATAGGGCATGTGGCCTTAAGGAGTTGGCTGATGATCTTCAAGATTGTTGTCTCGCTTTCTCCGATAAGCGCTTCGCCACTTTGTACAACAAATTGCTCGCACACAAAAAACTTGATCCCGGGGGTCAAGAGTTTCTCAATAGGCACATTCAATACCGGAACAAGTGGGCACGTGCTTTTGATGAAGATGGCCGGAGATACGGTCAAATGACAAGCAATATGGCCGAATGCTTCAATAGGGTGCTCAAAGGTGCACGTGGATTACCCGTGACGGCAATAGTTCAATACACATTTGACAAGATGAATGCATACTTTGTAAAGTACTCGATGGAAACCGATGCACAGATAGCGGGTGAGAACCCACGGAAGTACAAGTACAAGTTCCCACCCAAAGTTGATGAATGGTTGCTATTTTAATCACGGAAGGCGGACTCAGAAGAAGCTATATTATATGACAATGAAGAGTGGAAGTACGAAGTGAAAGAGCTAGGAGGAACCACAAATGATGGCCGGCAACATGGAGGTCGGGCTTTCAAGGTGTCGTTAACACAATGTGATTGCACTTGCGGGAGGCCATTGTTGCTTCATCTCCCATGCTCACATTTGTATGCCGTCGGCCGCGTTAGGAATGTGGACATCAATCACCCACGCGCCGTGAGGGAGTCGGAGTTCTCAATCATGACGGTCAAGAAAACATGGGCTCCCCGCTTTCACCCATACTTTGACCAATCACAATGGCCGGAGTATCATGGAGTTCAACTATGGCCGGATCCGGAGTTGAAGGTTGTTAAACGGGGTAGACGTAAGACAAAGCGTCTTAGAGGCGACATGGACGGATGGGGCCATGGTGGGCGCTGCGAAGCGGGCAACGACCAATTCCAAGAGCCTCGTGAGAGCTCCCGTTGTGGGGAGTGCAAAGGTCATGGCCACAACAAAAGAAAATGTACCAAACCAAGGAAAAGGTCCAAGAAAAATGATGCAAGCACAAGCCAACATGGAGCTACACAAGGGAGCCAACCAAGTGGTAGCCAACCTAGTGGTAGCCAACCTAGTGGTAGCCAACCTAGTGGTAGCCAACAAGTGCCAAGCCAACCAAGTGGTAGCCAACAAGTGCCAAGGCAACCAAGTGGTAGCCAACAAGTGCCAAGGCAACCAAGTGGTAGCCAACAAGTGCCTAGCCAACCAAGTGTTAGCCAACCTAGTGGTAGCCAACAAGTGCCAAGGCAACCAAGTGGTAGCCAACAAGTGCCTAGCCAACCAAGTGTTAGCCAAAGAGGATCTAGGCAACAAAGAGGTCGGCAACTTGGACTTACAAGAGGCCGTGGTGGTGGTAGAGGTGGTGGTGGTGGTCTCGGCCGTGGTGGTAATGGCCGTGGTGATGGTCTTGGCCTTGGTGGTGGACTTGGCCGTGGTGATGGACAAGCGCAAGTTCGTTATAGAGGAATGTTTGGATACCTAGATGGACCGTTTCCGTATGTTCCTCACTAACTATAATGTATCATATGTTCTTGTTTTTTCATATGTTCTTCTTTTTCATATGTGCTTCCATTTGTTCTTATTGTCCTTACTAACCATTATGTTCCACTCATTGTAGGTATGGCGGCTTCCCAACCCAACAAACCAACGATGAAGGAGGATGGCGAAGATGAGATGGCCGGATGGTGGGAGAAGGCTGCGAAGAAGCTTAGAGAGGAGGATGCAGCCAAGCTAAAGAAGAAGAAGGAAGAGGAGCTTGAGAAGGAGAGGAAGCGAAAACAGTGCGGCAAATGCGATGCACGCTAGGGAGCCAGCGTTGATGAGGAAAGTTGAGGAGGCACAGAAGAAGGGTCAACAGGATTTTGAAGAAAGAACCATGAAGCTTTGGGCAATTGCAGCTGAAAAAGAAGAGAGGGACAATCAGATATTCATGGAGAGTGTGGTTAAGGAGGCTCACCTCGTAAGAAAAAGGGAGGAGGAAGAGGAAGAAGAGAGGAAGAAGAAGAAGGGAAAGGGGCCTTGCTCTACGCAATAGAGCTATGTCTCCTCTTCGATTTGGTTGTGAACTACTATGTCTCCAATGTGATTTGGTTGTGAACTACTATGTGCCGTGAACTACTATGTCTCCTCCTCGATTTGGTTGTGTGAACTACTATGTGCGGTGAACTACTATGTCTCCTCCTTGATTTGGTTGTAAGAACTACTATGTGTCGTGAAGTACTATGTGTTATGAACTACTATGTGTCGTGAAGTACCTGGGCGCTGCAATCTACCATGTGGCGCCTAGCTGCTGTGGCTCTCTGGATAGCTAAAAAATTCACTAAGTCCAAGTCCAAGTGCCTCAAACTGTAAAGTACCTTCTGTTCTGGTTGCATAGCTACAGACCAGTGCAGCGCCTAGCTAGGAGGCGCCACACTGTACAGTGCAGCGCCTGGGGGCTAGGCACTGCACTGTATAGTGCGGCGCCTCCGTGCTAGGCGCTGCACAAACACTTAGCGAAATTTTTGCCTGAAACTGGAGGCATACCTTCTGTTGCACTCTGGATAGCTACACACATGTGCAGCGCCTAGCTCGGAGGCGCCACACTCTATAGTGCAGCGCCTGCGAGCTAGGCGTTGCACTGTAGAGTGCGGCGCCTCCAAGCTAGGCGCTGCACATGTCTGTAGCTATCCAGCAAGCAACAGAAGTATGGCTAGTTACAGACATGTGCAGCGGCTAGCTTGGAGGCGCCACACTCTAGAGTGCGGCGCCTCCAAGCTAGGCGTTGCACTGTAGAGTGCGGCGCCTCCAAGCTAGGCGCTGCACATGTCTGTAGCTATCCAGAAAAGCAACAGAAGTATGGCTAGTTACAGACATATGCAGCGCCTAGCTTGGAGGCGCCACACTCTATAGTGCAGCGCCTGCGCGCTAGGCGTTGCACTGTAGAGTGCGGCGCCTCCAAGCTAGGCGCTGCACATGTCTGTAGCTATCCAGAAAAGCAACAGAAGTATGGCTAGTTACAGACATATGCAGCGCCTAGCTTGGAGGCGCCACACTCTATAGTGCAGCGCCTCGCAGGCGCTGCACTATAGAGTGTGGCGCCTCCAAGCTAGGCGCTGCATATGTCTGTAGCTATCCAGAAAAGCAACAGAAGTATGGCTAGTTACAGACATATGCAGCGCCTAGCTTGGAGGCGCCATACTCTATAGTGCAACGCCTAGCTCGCAAGCGTTGCACTGTAGAGTGTGGCGCCTCCGTGCTGGGCGCTGCACAAACACTTAGCAATTTTTTTGCCTGAAACTTGAGGCCTACCTACTGTGCCTCCTCCCCCCCTCTACTGGGTCTTTTTCAGCCACAGTTCAACAATTAGTATAACAAACATTCAGGTTCAAAAAGGGTTCACAAAAGACATCATTTCTTAGAAAGGACCATCACAATAAGTTCCAGTTTACCATAGAGCTACCACCACTCCAAGTTCAACGACATAAAAGGTACGACCACTCCAAGTTCAACGACATAACAAATCGCACTCGAAGTTCAACATTATAAAAAAACTAAGATGACTAGTGCTTTCCACGCTTGCTGGGTCCTCCCCCCCTCTTGACGCTTATCTTCTTCACCTTCCTAGGAAGAGGAACCCGCTCCGGCTCCGGCTCCGCCTCCGGTTCGACATCGTCATCCAAATAGTCATCCAAAGCCGCCATCCGCGAGGTGCCGACCGTCCTTTTGCCTCTTTGGGTGAAGTCTTCAGGTGTGTACTTGTTGATTCCCCTCCTAGGCTTCAACTCGTATGCAGACCGAGCCCGGTACGTCCCCAAGGTCATATCATCAGCAACCTATGCATCAACAAAAGATATGGAAAGATCGTGTGTGAGGATATAGTTAGCAATGCATCAACAAATGGATATATATCGTCATGACATACCTCTTGGGTGACCACACCCACATCCTCATCCTTGAAAGGTTCACCATGGCTCTGCCCCGAAGCGGGATCTGATGGTGTCGCCGACCTAGACCGTTCTGGTGATACATACTCGGGGTCACGACAACCGAAAAGGTTTGATAGCCGCCTTAACTTTTGGCCCTGGCGCTGCAACATGTACAAGTGAATGAGACATGGAACGTACCAACAAATGTTAAGTGCTAGTTTGAAGGAGATGTGAACCTTAATGAATTCTCGAAGTGCACCTTCCCCGTCGCTTTTGCCAGCCGGGGTTGTTTCCAGAATAGTCTCGGTCTCGTCAGCTGCTTTCTTGATCTGGGCACGCTATGAACAGAAACGGTATCAAAGTGTTAGGCAAGCGAAGATGTGAAAAGTGCGAATGGAAAAGCAAAAAGGGCTAACCACAAAGTTCATCATTGGAGCTGAAGGGATCACCGAGTTGCCTTTCCTGACTAATGCGTTGTACTGGTGCTGGGCTACCTCATCAAAAACGGTGGGCTCTTCCAGAATCTCCTCCGCATACGCCGGCTGGCATACCTCCACGCGGGTACTTGCAAGAAACCATGCGAGATAGTTGTTAAACGCGATCGGGCAGTGCTCATGAAGCTGGGCTCGTTTTCCAGCCCTTGCTTGCTCCACACTAAGAGCGAACTGCACGACATACTTCCTGTGATGGCTGGCCCAATCCTTGATCTTCCGCTGCTTTTTCCTATCCAACCTGCAAGTTAGAAACAGAATATTAGCATCATCGAAACCGTCGAGAAGCTGCTAAGTGCTCAAGGTTAATTATATCTTACGCGTGTAGCAACTTGTCCGTGTCCTCCAACTCCGGCGGGTGTGGCTGGAACAAACCAAACTGGCGGAACACCCGATGTGGCAGGTGAAGCTCAACCGCCCAGTTGCATATCAGTGGGCACCGCATATGCCAGAGATCCCTATCCCTAATGCACATCGGATTAAGCCTGAACTCTATAGTGTTACCAAAACTCTCTCCTTTTCCATACGGCTCCCATTCCACCTGCAAAATGGGATTGAATGCAAAATTGATATCGAGTGAAGATACAAGCATGATAATCACTTATGCAAGGTCGGTTCACCTGCTCAGGCGTGATCGCGTCCAGCTCGCTCTTGTACAACTTGTACATTACCGAGGGATCATCCGTCGTCTCATTTAACACATCCCACTTGTAAGCCCAAGTGGGGAGCCGTAGTGGGTCGTCTTTATCGTCCCAATCCTCGTACTTCACGGTCTTAGGTCGTCCAACCGGCAAACGCTCCCAGCTCTATATGGAAAGTGCGAGCAGACGACCACCAATACCTCCAGTGTGCCTACAACTGGCATCGTCCAACTGCACATAAAAAAGAACATGGTCAAATTTGCCGCAAGAGCGCATTGATAATGTATCAATGAAGTGAAAAGGAAACAACTTCATACCTGTCGATACAAGTAAGCTAGTGTCGCCGAACCCCAACTCCATTTGCTATCGAAGACGGTCAACGCCTTCAGCCACATCCATGGAGCATTCTTGCCTGTGCCATCAGCAAACATTGTCCTCGATATCACGTACCACATGTACACACGAGCATATGTCTTCACCATGTCCTCATTAGCATCATCGGGGCAATGAGCGAAGTTCGATGATATCCACGTGAAAGTAGCGCCCGCTGCGACTCTTTCCTTCTTCTTATCTTCCCTTTCTGGCTCCCGAGGCTCCGGAGGAACCATACCGATAAGGGCTTGCATCTGCGCGCGCCACCCTTCAGAATCGGTGTTCATACATAAAGGATTGCCATCGATAGGAAGACCAGTGATCATAGCAATATCCTGCAGCGTCACGGTCATCTCCCCGGTCCGAAGATGGAAAGTGTGTGTCTCCGGCCTCCAATGATCAATAAGCTTGGTGAGTGCTGCAGCATTGTTGGGTGGCGTCGACCGGCGGACCAACTCAATGAAAGGGAGAAGTCCTGCCTCCCTAACATAAGGTGTGTACCGCTCATCATAGAGCATCCCTCCAAGGCTGATCCCGTGAGACCGAAGCTTCAGAGGTGCAAGCTCCTACAAACAAACAAATCATAACATTACATATGGGGCATTTGTGTTTGAAAAAACATACGAAATTCATAACACCGGCCACTTTCAGTATTACCCGCTGCTGCACCGACATAGCGTACGACCGGTGTTGTTTGTCCCAATGATCATCGAGAAGCCAAACCATCCTAACAATTTCAACAAAGCATGCTTGTCAACACGATTATCTTTTCAATTCAAAAAAACTAAAGTAGGCCTACTACATGCAAGATTCAAAGCATATGTATCCAAAGCATTTTTCTCAATACGAGTATAATTTTAGTACAAATAAACTAAACTAGGCCTACTTCATACAAATAACTTCTCCATAGAAATAACATGTCAATCTATGTATCCAAACTATATAAATAACATGTCAACCTATCTATCCAAACCACATTCTAATCTAACAAGGGTTCCCCAAATCTAATATATGCAAGATTCAAACAAAAGTTGCCCAAATCTAATACATGCAAGATTCAAACAAGGGTTCCCCAAATCTTCAAAATATAATATTTTCTATGGATAGAAAGAAGGGGATCGGGTGAGAGTACCTTCTACGATGGATTGGTGAAGAAATGCACGGACCAAATCGTCGGATCGGAAGGATTTGGGAGAGGGGATTGAGAGGGGGAGTGCAGATGGCCGCCGCCCTGTTTTTCTGTAACTGCCAATGGGGAGGGTGGGGGAGGAGAGGGCTGGCGCGTTTGCAGCTAAGTCACAGTGCAGCGCCTAGCCGCTAGGCGCTGCACATTGCACGTGTAGAGCCTAGCAGCTAGGCGCTGCACATTACAGGTGCAACGCCTAGCTCGGAGGCGTTGCACTGCTGGGTGCGGGCCCATGGGCTGCCATGGTGGACAGAGGTGCAACGCCCCGGAGCTAGGCGCGGCACCGTAGGGTGTGGCGCCGGCGTGGCGGGCGCTACACAAAAGGGTTAGGAGTGTGAAATAGTTTCGCACCCAGTTCATTCTATGAATTTATTTCGTTTCCAGGTCAAAATTGTCAAATTTGCCTGTTAGCTAGCTTTACGCATGTAGAGTTGTGAGTGGGCGTACATCTACACTTGTGTAAAGCTAGTCCAGGACGTGTAGACGCATCTTCACCTCATCGCCAAGTGCATCTTCACTACATCAAATCAATATAGGCCGTCTATTTTTTTGTTTGGACGGCCCAGATTTGGAAATACTATTGCAGATTTTCAATAGTATATTTTGTGATCAGGGGCAGTTTCGGTACTACTGTGACCAAGACGGAATTAACCCACGTAATAATAGCATCAGAGATTAATAACTGTGATTAACGTCTCCTACATGCATGCACAAAGGGCACCCCCCGCATTCTAGTTACGCTACGCATTGGCCATCGAGCACACATTGCCGCATTAAAAAGGAGAATTAATTGAGAGTTGAGACATGAAAGCGGCCTCATTTGGAAAGGAGGAGGACATTGCGATCACTACCGAGAGACTACTTGCGGACGAACCGATCTCTGGCGCCGTCCGAAGATCATGCGACTGAGAGAGAGCTGACGGGCTGAGCGGAGCGGCTGCGCCGTCAAAGATCATGGGGCGCCGACCAGAGGTCAGGAGACGGAGCGGCCGACCCTGTGCGATTGAGACGGCCGCCGGACTGCTTGGGCGGCTGACGAACTGCCTGAGAATGAAGAGATAACCTACGAACTAAGATGAAGGACAATTCTTTTTTTACAGATTTTGTTGACGTGCTTTTTTCACATATCTGGTTACCTATGTTATTAGTCAATCATGACAATTAACATTAAGAAAAGTCAAATCACCTAACAGCCAATTACCAAAATGTCCTAAGAGAGGAAAAAAACGAGGATCAATAATGACCATTGGATCAGTTATATACTACCCACTATATCAGGAAGTAGGATGCACCGTAAAAAGTCTCGAGGAGATTCCCGGTGGTTAAGGTGGTTAAGGAGCGCAATTACAGAACAAACTTGAAAAGGAGTACTGAAACGTGCATGATGTCAAAATCGAGGGGAGAGACCACAGATGATATGTTGTCTTTGTTTTACTCTCTTATAAGCTGGGATTTTGGTGTGATTCTTGGCAGAATTTGGATCCTATTAGTCTATGAGTTGCAAACAAAACAATTTGTGAGTTGTAGAGCATTGATAATCAAAGGCAATAATTTAATCTTCCTTCGTAGATAATCAAATACTTTTGTGTATGAAGAGATCTTTTGATAGTTGAAGTCCATAGATCATATATTTTTTGGCGAATTAGGAGGGCCCTTCACAAGGTGAATCTGTAAAAGCGTGTCCGTGATTTTGGTTTTGTTGAGTTTTAAATCATGTAGTATTTTGAGCTCTCTTTTTTATCGGTATAATGCCATGGTCTATTAGTATCACGAAAATAATAAAATGTTAGTAATCAACCATATGAGATTTATGAAGAATAAAAACTTTTTAGTTTACAAAATTATTTAAGGCTAGCCCGTGCAAATGCGCGGGACACCCAACTACTTATTGTTATATTACAATTATATTAAGGGGCCTCGAGTTTTGGTTTCGCCCCGGGTCCCCAAAATCTCAGGACCGGCCTTGGGTGGCGGGGCCATTGCCTCCTCTCACTTGGGGTTGGGCGGCGCGGACCGGCCACTTCAATGGGTGCTCGGGCGTGTTGCCCGCACTGCCGCAGCGAGGCGGCGAAGGGGGTGGGCTAGGAGGTGTGTCGTGGGCTCACAGGTTGTCTCGGCGGGTGTGGATCAGCCCCATGTGGAGGAGGCACGGTGTGGGGTCGCGGGGGGGGGGGGGTGCGTAGGAGACTCGGGCAACACGAATCTATGGCCAGGTTGTTGCGCGGTGGCCCTCCATGGTCCTCTAGCTTCAACGATGTTGCAACTCTGGTAGTAGTGAGGCTCGATGGCCAAGGCGACGCGAAAAGGCGGCTCCATGTGGTGAGTACGACGGGTCTAGTCGTTGGCAGGTGCGATGTGGCGTCCATGGGGCACGCCTGATGTATGGCTGCTGCCTGGAACCATGGCGGTTCTTGGCATTCGGCAGCGCTCTCTACTCCCTGTTGGCATGGTGCTCCATTGGGCGGGGCGGCTCGTGCTGTGTCGGGTGGTGCTACGTCTGGTTGGCCATTGATGGATCTAGTGCCTCGTGCTGGAGCTTGGCCACTGGTAGCCTTTGCTAGGTGCGGTTGGCTCCGCTGGATCTCGGTGCTTCTTCGTCGACGGGCGGGTTCTATGGTGGTGGCTGGTGGTCTTGCCAACGTCGGTGCCGGTTGATGTGTGATGGAAGGTGTGTTCGGAGCTTGGGTGAACACCTTGTCTCCGCTATGTGCCGTGAGCAGCAATGGCAATGATTGCAGGCATCGTTGACCTTCCTAGAGGCAACTCTTCTGGGCGAAACCCTTGATCCCGTGTGATCGAACGATGGCGGTGCCTTGTTGTCGTTTTCCTCTTGGGGGCTTCGTCTTTTGAGCTAGGCACTGGCAAGGGGGGCCTGTGGATGGCGTTGGTGTTGAAGTCGAGGCTTCTATGGCAACAGTGTCGCGAGGAGCAATGTAGAATATCCCACATTGGTTGAGGTAGTCAGCTCTTCTCCGACGTGTTCATGGGATGGTCTCGGCTGGTTTGTTGCTGTGAAGTCGAAGCTCCGGTAGCGGGGCCCGGTGGCGTACAATAATGGGCAGCAGATGGTCCATTCACTAATCTTCCAGGACACCATCCTTGCCTAGTTCTCCTTCATTGTTCTCCATCGCTGATGAGGTGCGATGTCTTGTTGCAGTGGCTGAGGTCTGGCACACATCTTCATGTCAATCCACACGGCCTATACAATGTGGGTTTTGTCGACGATCGTCTATAGCAAAGTCGGAGTCGCTTGCTCAGAGTTTGGGATGGCAATGATGCCTCTTGGGAAGAAGTGATGGCGTGAGGCAGCATGTTCTCTTGACAAGGCCTTCTTGGAGTGGTATCTATGGGTTATCTTTTGTGTGCCGCTCAGCGGTTTATAATGGTTTTTGCCTGATTTCCCATTAATTAATCGGACAACTCTCTTCTACTTAATGAATGGATGCGTCAAATCTTTTGCCTCAGTTTTGAAATAAATAAATAAATTAGAGAAACAATTGGACTAGCTTCTATTTAACATAATTCGTTTGCACAACTTCCCTGCATAATATATATTTCTGGGGTTCTCAAATTCCAAATCTCAGAAATTCGTGCTGTTATGCATTATTCGAAGTGCTCAAGAATTTGAAACGTGAAAGATGATGCAGCTTGCTATCTGTCAGTAATCCATGTTAAGTATTTCTATTGAGTTTACGTGTCCAAACCACTAAGCTAAGATTAATTTGGAGGTATCAATAATTATGCCCATAATAAACTTATTTGGTAGCTCTGCTCGTTTAATCTTGACATGGGGTGGTTATGCCCTAAGGTGCTGCAAAAGGATTTTAAGAAGAAACACTGCATAACCTCGCAATCATGAGAGGTATGGATTGATTAATCAGTGGAGAGGCAATCATGCATGGATGATACTGATTATATTTTGTATCATCAGTAATAGTACTTGCTGCGCAGAATCCTCCAGCATGATTCTCGATAATTTCAAATTATTTAGGAACATATGATGAAATCACAACTTCATTTGCATGAAATCCTAAATGGTTCTTGGCACTATATATCTTCATTTTGGACAACATGCACTTCCTCGCGGTACAATCAACAGTATTTAGCACATAAGGGACATAGTAATAACTTTTTGTCCCATGACTTGGGCAAATATTGTTTTTACTGGTATCTTGACACTTTATTTCCTTTGCATGTTATTCAATAGAACTTACATATGAAGTGTACGATTTATCATGCTAAAAGTGGGAGGACTCTGGCCATTGCATCTTCACCTTGTTCTGTCCATGAACCTTATCTCCAAATATTTTGCCCTCACTGACCAGATTTACATTGTTGTTGATGTCTTCTTTATTTCAAGTTATTTCACCAAGCAGAAAGTGTGGAGGACAAGGTCAGCATTGTTACAGATGGAATTCAAGAAGCCGGTATAACAATCTTTCAGTACCTGGATTCTCTGAATTGAATTTGTCATCTCATTTGTCATGCCTGACACAGAATGACAGAATCAGGTTGAGTTCCGATTGCAATTAGCCCAATACTCCGCCACAAGTTTAGCAAAGGCAGATTGTTTGTCTTCCAGCAGCTTGATGGGTGTGTCATATTCTAGAAGCTTACCCGTACAAGTCGTCAGCACTCGTCATCAAATCTAGCAAGTGTAGTTGTTTACTTATAACATGATCAGGTTTGATGCTATTGCTAGTTTATCACTAGAGAGGGGAATGGACCAGAAATTTCATCACTTGATACATGACCGAACTAATATAACATACCGTAGGAAAGTACCATGACCCTGTCACTGTCTGTCACAGTTGCGACCCTGTGAGCAATGGTTATCACTGTGCAACTTATGAATTGCTTCCTGATGACACCCTGTAGGATTGCATCAGTTGCGGAGTCGATGGACGCCGTTGCTTCATCTAGCATGAGAATTTTGTTCCTACGGAGGAGAACTCTGCCAAGACAGAAGAGTTGGCGCTGTCCAACACTCCAGTTATCGCCATCATTACTCACTGCCATAGGCCAGAAGGAGAAATCATTTTAACCTTCCAGTAACACAAAGTGCTTGCCATGGTAATTATTTTGTTCTGATAGAATATTAATATCTCTGTAATACTTACCTACTGTATCGAGAAGAGCAGCAGTGCTGCTAATTGATTTCTTCAGTTGACACTTCTCCAAGGCCTGAAAAGTTCATTGCAAGCAGTTTAAGTGTTAAATACGGTCAGATCGTACATCTTTTTTTTTCCATTCCCTTGAATTGTGATAAGAAAATTCATTTAACATGACTCTTCTTAAGAACTATACAAGTAAGACTTTTTATCGCCTATCTTGAACTACTTTGCATCCTTTTTGCAGGAACATCTTTTTCTCACCTCCCATATCTCATCGTCGGAATGCAGACCAAGGGGGTCCAAGTTATTGCGCACAGTTCCTGTGAAAAGTGTAGGTTCTTGGGGGATAATACTCAGTTTAGTTCTTAGATCCTTGAGACCCATAGAGCAAATATCCAAGTTGTCAATAAGTATCCTCCCACCAACAGGATCAATGAGACGGAACAGTGAGCTGATAAGTGTTGATTTCCCGCTTCCCGTCCTCCCGACAACCCCAATTCTGTTTCCAGCAGGGAAGGTGCAAGTGATTCCTTTGAGAACAAGTGGCGTGTTTGGGCGGTATTTAATCTGCTCACAAGTGCATGTCATTGAAACCTTTTATTAATATTGTCGATTTCCATGAGTATAATGTGCAAAGGATATTCTATTTACCTTCAAATCTTGCATGTCTATTCTTCCCTCCTGTGGCCATGAAATTGGAGGCCTGTTATCAGGTATTACGGCAGGAGGCTCCGATGGAAGGTGCATATACTGCTTGATTCTCTCAACTGAAATGATATAGTTTTCTAGGTAGGAGTAGAACCTTGTCAAGAAAACCTGTGCCCCAGTCAGGGTCAAAGCATAGGAGAGACAAAGACCCGCAAAGCCTGGAAACATATTTCACAAGCAATCATCAAATCTGCGGACAGAATTAAGAACGAACAAAAAGGATCAGTTCACTGTAATGGCTATACATGTAGAATACCTGGTGAAATTACTCCTGGAGGAACCAATACAAGGAACAATGAAAATGTGAGTATCGTCAAGCTTTGCAGTGCTTCCACTCTTATAAGAACCCACTCTTGCGCAGCAATTGTGTGGAAGAACATTGTCGCGTCATTGTCTATTAGTTGCAGGTTATTGTATATGAACGAGTCTGTTGCGCTGAAAGCCCTGATTGTCACCACGCCAAGAATCGATTCTGATGCATAGTTCATGACAGGTGCCTTTGTTGTTCCATTAATTCTGACTAGCTCTCTAGCTGACTCCATGTAGTACCTCTGAAACAAAGGATCAGCGTTTGAACTCAGGCAAGAGACAGTTCATCGATTGAACTCGTTTCAAATAATTTCCCTGGATCAATGTACAACAAAGTAGACTTACTTGAACATATACCATGGTGAGTGTAACTGGGATTGCTACAACTAAGACCTGCCAAGTTACAGTACCCATGACTATCACCGTCGTGACCACCTCCACACTGCCAGTCACCACAAAAGCCATGGAGTAAGGTATGTCAAAGTCCAGAACGCTTAAATCTGACGAAGCCTGCATAGAGATAGAGGTAAACATTCAGTCAGGGATTTACTTGTACTTGAATGTTCATTCATCACACTTGAGAAATTACAGTAAAGCAACCATACCCTTGTGAGTATCCTTCCAATGGGCGTTGAGTTGAAGAATGACATGGGGGCCTTGAATACAGAATCCATTAGACCCGTAAAGAATGCTTAGGAGGCCTTGAGTCCCAGAGTAGCAGCGAATAGGCTTCTGAGGAAGGCAAAGCAGCAACTGAAGATGGAGAGCCCGGAGTATGCCCCAACCAGAAGAGCACTACTGACATTGAGCTGAACAGCCACGGCCAGCCAGTATGTCGACATGATTTGAAAGCCTGTAAAAAGGACTTGAGTTGCAGCCATCCCACAGAGTGGCAAAATGCCCTTTGAGACTTGTATGTAGTCTTTGTATGGCTTCCATCCAAGGTTGCCGATCCCCCTTTCTTCCACTTCAGTGAGCTGGGCCACTGAAGGATCCTTGGTTGAGACTTCGATTTCGCTAGTCTGCCGTGTTGCCACCAATGCACCTGGCATAGTAATGTCATCAAGAACCTGTTGCCCTTGGACTCGATTTTGTTGGCTGGCGATGTCAAGTGCAGTGACTGAGGACTGGTGAGCCGAAACTAGCTTCTCAAATGCCGTCCCGGATTCCAGAAGATCCGCATATTTCCCTTGTTGTTTAACTTGACCGCCTTCCATTACCTGTTGATTCAAATAATCACGGAGTTTTTATCTGATAGAGGGATCATCAATTTATGAAATCATGTGCAGACATGTTCAGAAGATGAACTTACCAAAATCCTGTTAGTCTCCGTCAGAAATTCAACTTGGTGCGTCACAAGAACAACGGTCTTGCATGAAAGTGCTGCCATTACACAATCCTGCAAGAAACTTGACATTAGAACTACTAGCAAAAAGGCCCGTGCGTTGCAACGGGAGAAAAAAAATACCACACGGTCTTAATTTACAAAAAATTGTCTATAATATGAGAATTTGTAGCTACGGGCCAAACAAAGATGGACTTGACCTACAAAAGTGTGGTTTAAGATTCTATAGGTGTTCTATTTCATCACAGCTTGCATGTAGATTTAATCCGTACAAAGAAACGGGCAAGTGATCATGCATTTATTCATGTCATGTTTGGAATGGGGTGTTGTTACGGTCGAGTAAAGAAAAACGGCAAAAACAAACGATGACACATTAGCACACTACGGAGACATGTGTGCATCAATGGCAGTTTTCAGTTTAAGAATCGCCAACTTGGTAACTCTTGAACACTTTTTTCACATGCGTATCTCTTAAATACATGAAGAGTTGTTAAACAGATTGTTCAAAAGATACAGGATTTTTTAATCGTAAAAAGAGATTTTTTTGTTGTCTCGAAAAGAACATTTTTGTATGGTCTCCTGTGGACTCAGGTACTTGCGCCCCTATTTAATCACTATTTCTTGCCATACATGTCATAGTTATTGGTCCCTGTTTCATCACTATTTATATCTTATCAAACTTGTCTTTTATTTTATTTTTTGTCATGCATGCCCCCTTTTTTATTTTTTGTCATGCATGTCCTGTTTTTTCTTATTATATATAGGAGAATAGCGCAACATCTCATCTTTATCGGATCTCCTCTGCATTTTCTCTTTTATTTCATTTATAGCGGACATCCCATCTTTATTGGGTCCTTCTTTTATTTCTTTACATGCATGTCCTTGTTTATTCGGTGTCTCTAACAAATTTATCTTTAATTTCATGTCCAATCCTATTTTTGCCGAGGCGTTCATCCCCAATCTGAATCAGTACCGGTATGAAAAAGGACGGATAATACATTGTTGATTAACATTGCATCTTAAATAGTATTTTTTTAATTGTTAACAGGTAAAATAACAACATATTCAAATTCTACATATTTTTCTAATCAAATTCCATATATAACATGTTAAATTTGGAGCTATGGTTTAGAAGATATGAGTATTTTAAAAAACATTTGATATGTACTACGGGTTTAATGTCAAAAACATTTTTTTTTTTTATAAAATAGCAAAACAGACTAAGAATACCTATTTATTTTATTTACTACAAGTTGTAATGCAGATGAAGAGCCCTCTTACATAGAAAAGAATTGCAGCAGTGTGCGCATCCACCGCGCTGAAAGGGTCGTCTAGGAGGTAGATGTCTGCGTCATTATAGACAGCTCTAGCTAGCTGGATCCTTTGCTTCTGACCTCCACTCAAGTTGAGCCCTCTCTGACCAATCTCGGTAAGGTCTCCATGATTGGAACTTTCTATATCCTTGTCCAAAGCACAGAATCTGATTGCCTTCTCATACAGTGCCTTGTCATAAGGCTTTCCGAAGAGTATATTATCGCGGACGGTACCACTCTGTATCCATGAGTTTTGTGAAACATATGCCAGTGAACCAAATACCTCAACCTGAAATAACACAGTTTTAACTTTATTTTATTGAAAATGGAGAAATAAACAGTACTACTCCCTCCGTTTCTAAATATAAGTCTTTTTTAGAGATTTCAAAGTGTACTACGTACTCATTTTGCTCGATATGTAGTCCATATTGAAATATCTAAAAAAAGACCTATATTTAGGAACGGAGGGAGTATGATTTAATCATTTCAGCTAAATAAGGAAAGAGCAATATATACTTTTCTGTCACTTACTGATCCTGATGTTCTCGGTATCTCCCGGAGTAATGCATAAAGGAGCGAAGATTTTCCTGAGCCAACTGCACCACAGACAGCCACCTTCTCTCCTTGGTTTATGCTAAGGTCAATATTCCTTAGCGTCAGATCGGCTGCACTTGCATTCCAGCTGAAATTTGCATCTTGGACATGAACCTTGACATGAGAGTTATGTGGAGGCCCCTTCTCCGCGCCCTCTTTGATCTCATCTTCTATGAGAAATTTTTCGATACGGTCCAGCGACACCTTGTACTGGATCATCATTGTCAGGATCTCAGGAAGAAACTTCACTGGCTCAGCCATGACCCTGAGGGTGGCCAAGACGGTGAAGAGTGTAGTGGCATTCAGGGGGGCACTCCCCAGAATGGCCGTCGCGGTGTACATGACCGCAGAGACAACCGTGGGGGACATCCAGTACATGACCGCGCCGTAGGCTTTCTTTATCTGGGTCTCCCTCAACCATGTGAACTCGGCGTCTCGGAGGGACTCGACCATGGTACGGAACTTGTCCTCCAATGACTGCAGCTTGATGATCTTCATGCTGTTGAGCACCTCGGAGGTGGACCGGAGCCTGTCATCCTGTGCAACCATGAACTTGGCCTGGTACCCTTGAAGAAGCCTTGCGAAGGGCACGTTGAGGAAGCCGAAGATGATGAGCGGGACTAGACCCGGGAGTGCCCCAAGCCTGAGTGCCCAGAAGAGCGTGGCGACTGCCAAGGCCAGCTGGAGCGGCGAGCTCCACGCCTCGTGAAACCAGCCGAGAGCGTCGCCCAGCCGGTAAGCGTCCACGGCGATGTAGTTGACGATCTCCCCGGTAGAATGGTTCCTCCTCCCCTGGCTGGACAGCTTGAGCTGCTTTTGAAAGATGACCGCCACTAGGGCAGACCGGATGCGCATCCCGGTCCTCCTGGAGTCGAAGAACCAATGCCGCTGGGACAAGGACTCGACGAGCTTGATGGCGAGCAGGCAGCCGACGAGCGACAGGCCGACGCGGTGATCCCTCTCTTCTTGGTAGCTGTAGCGTACGAACGCAAAGAGCAATAGAGGGGAGGCGGCTATGGCGAGCGTTCTCATGAAGGCGTACAAGCCGGCGATCATGATCTCTCGGAGGAAGCACCTGCACAAGACGAGGGCGAGGCTGTTGGGCCTCCTGCTCTCTGCCTCCTCCTGCCGGTGGCGGCTCCACGCCTCGGAGAACCTACGAGAGGCTCGCCGCGCGCAGTCCTCGGAGGCGATGAGCGGGACGTCGGCGAGCTCCAGTGCTTTTGAGCGGCCCAGGCGGAGCAGAGGGTTCAGCCACGAGAAGGCGAGCTGGCTCAACAGGCCGGCCCGGTACAGCTCCGAGTCGTGCATGCTGGCGCAGCTACTTCCCCACGAACACACACGTGCACGTACCTACTAAAGGATAATATATAGGTGGCGAGAAGAAGAACATGTGGCTTTGATTTGGATTGTTTACAGCTGAGCCACGTACATGTATATATACAAGGGAAATGATCTATAGCGGCCGTGCTAGACCATGTCCACCCTACCTTTTTTTTTGCGAAAAATGTCCACCCTACCTACAAGACCTCCAAACCACCCAGCTACTCCCTCCATTCCAAATTACTCGTCGTGGTTTTAGTTCAAATTGAATAATTTGAAACGGAGGGTGTAACAAACAACGGATAACCAAAAATATTGGACGCGTCCTAGCGCTCCCGAGTGGCCGCCCAAAACAAATTTATTTGATCCCTATAGTCTATAAATCTATACCTATACTTATACTTAGATTTTATGAGCCATTAATCTTGTACTTATACTTACTTAATACTACTCCTTCCGTTTCTAAATATTTGTCTTTCTAGATATTTTAACAAGTGAATACATAGGGAGCAAAATGAGTGAATCTACACTCTAAAATATGTCTATATACATCCGTATGTGGTAGTCCATTTAAAATCTCTAAAAAGACAAATATTTAGGAACGGAGGGAGTAGAAGTTAACTTTTTTTTTTAAGTTGCAAAGGCCCGCATGCTTGCACGTACGGGAGGAAGGGAATAGAAGTCAAAAGGAAAACAAAAAAAATACATACATTAGCTTTCCTTCTCTTACAAGCTAGCAGTTAATATGCATCTAATCTCTCATCTTTCACGTAGAAGATCTTTTTGGTGCAGATTTCTAGATCGCCATCTCACATCCGCTGGAGCAGTTAATCGTGGTTTCTCACATCTCAACCATGGAAGCATGTATAGATGTGTGGTAGCGGCATGCCGGACACAAGCTGAGAACAAGCATGTTCAAGTCATGGATGTGTGTCTCGAGCGCTCTCAACTAGCATCAGAATCTCTATGACAATCATAACAGCGTGGTTATGGCTCACCAAATCAGGATTGCCATCTCTCGATAGCTCTGGAGCGTCCGCTGCATGGCCTAGCAGGGGCAGCTCATCGTCGTCTCTCATATCTTAACCGTGGTAGCATTTATGGATGTATGGCAGCGGCATGCCGGACGCAAGCTCAGAACCAGTCACGAGCACATGTTAAAGTCATGGATGCATGCCTTGATGCTAGAGATTCGATCACTCTTTGCACTCTTTAGGATACAAGATTTTGAACATAATAGTTGCCGTTCTTCTTCGATATAGGGCACTCGCCCATATCAGATTCTTTGATTTAGCAAACTATTACTCTGTTGCTACACTGATATATTAGGCTTCAGATTTTGTATATTTCTACAGGTTGTCTGACCAGTTCTCTCATCCATTCATCTAATCAGAACTTCTCAAGTTCACTAAAAACGATGCCGAAACAAACTGTTGAGTGCTGAGCAAAGCAAATTATATGGTGGCCAGTGTACTGCTCCCTTATTTTTTCCCCTTTGGAGCTCTAACGTAAGTGTGCATTCTCTGTTCTATAGCTATTTCGTCCTCAACTTGCAAACTGAATGCGCTTTCAGATTTGATCCCCTATGCGACTTCAAAAACTTTGAAGTAGAATTTTAATTGCTAAATTTCTTTATTTGTTTTAGTTAATTTTTTCAGCAACAACGGAATTCCACCAGTGTCTTAGTTATGTTATATGTACATTTACCCGTGGTTTAGATGATAGTTTAGAACAATCTCAATGTTAGAAGCTGGTCACTATTTATACTCTCGAGGATGCAAGGTTTTGAAAATAAGATTTTTACTTCTTTTTCTATATAGGGTGCTTGCTCATATCAGATTCATTTAATTTTTTCTGTGCTGCTACACTAATATATTAGGCTTCATATTTTCTAGATTTCTGCAGGTTGTCAGACAAGTTCTTTCTTCCATTCATCTAATCACATCTTCGCAAGTTCACAGAAAACATTGAGTCCCTTGCAATCAGATTGCCCTGAGGTCAGATGTAGTTGTGATGTATCATGTAAATGAATGGATTCAAAATGAAGATGAACTATATTAATTGCTCAGTGTATCCCCGATCTTCCAAAGGAACAATTTCGTGAACTAAGATTAATCTGAAGTGAAAAGCGAGAGAAACAAAGCTGCACAGCTACACTACAACCTCTCCAAGTCTTCGACTAATTGTCCTATAATTCATGTTGTCAATACGCCAGATATTCCTATATAGTTGCAGTGCATCCTATCCAAGTCTTTAATTAATTAAGACTATGGATGCCGTGTCCAGTGGCTATTATAAGGTCAATACTGCACTCTAGGCAGAACGTCCAACCAGACCCTAGCATTCATGTGTATTCTCATGTTTACTTCTTTTGCAGACTTCCAACATCCTAGCGTAGGAGCGGTACAACCATGACATTTTGCCAACCTTCCACGGTACTACATTGGTCACTGCTACTGCAAACCATATCAACTACACCAAGCCTCTGTAGCTGCGAGATACTTCGATATCAGCAGGAAAAAAAACAATGATCGGTTTGACACTAGGTGGCCTTTCCTCTTTAATGCTGTTATTGACAGCCTCGATCTGAGAGAAATCACAATGTCTGGTCGTCAGTATACCTGGGCCAACAACCGTTCGGTGCCGACCTTTGAAAAACTGGACCGGGTGCTAGTTACCACTGACTGGGAATACAAATATCCCCTAGCATTGGTTCGGGCACTTGAAAGAATTGAGGCCTTATCGGATCACGCTCCGTTGCTAATCGATTTTGGACAACCAATCCCGAGTTCGAATCGCCACCAGTTTAAATTTGAACTGGGATGGTTCACTAGAGAGGGATTTCAGGAGCTAGTTAAGAAAGTGTGGGCACGCCAGCCCCGCGGTAACACACCCATCCAAAGATGGAATAATCGAATCCGCTCCCTGTGTCGATTCCTTCGAGGATGGGCCAAGCATACTGCTGGAATTTATAAAAAAGAAAAATTGCGTTTGTCTACCCTAATTGATTCCCTTGATAAAATAGCGGAGGTGAGGCCTCTGTCTGCTGTTGAGATCGAGCAAAAAAGCAATCTTAACGAGCAGATTGCCCACCTACTACGTGAGGAAGAGATTAAATGGTACCAACGTAGCAAGGCGGATTCGTTAGTGCTAGGTGATGATAATACGAAATACTTTCAGATGCTTGCCAATGGCAGACATAGAAAGAAGCGTATATTCGCCCTTGATCAGGAGGAAGGCCGAATAGAGGGGGACGTACCACTTAGAAATTTTATCACTAAGTTTTACAAATACCTTTTTGGGCCTTCAGCCGAGACTAATTTTCATCTAGATGAATCCGTTACTCATGACATCACTCAAGTTACGGAAGCGGAAAATGAATTCCTAACCTCTCCTTTTTCTGAGGAGGAAATTCGAACCGCTGTGTTTCAGATGGAACACAACAAGGCACCGGGACCGGATGGCTTTCCCGCAGAGTTCTATCAATGCTTTTGGGACGTCATTAAGGCAGACTTGGTTCAGTTGTTTAACCAACTGCATTTCGAGGACCTTGACATTTCTCGTTTAAACTTTGGGGAAATTATCCTACTGCCTAAGATTAAGGAGGCTAGTCGTATTCAACAATATCGACCGATTTGCCTTCTCAATGTAAGTTTTAAATTTTTTACGAAGGTAGCGACTAATCGGTTGAACGGTGTAGCTGACCATGTCGTAAAACCCACACAAACAGCATTTATGCAAGGTCGCAACATTTTAGATGGAGTGGTCGTCCTGCACGAAACTGTACATGAACTGCACCGGAAAAAAATGAACGGTGTCATTCTTAAAATTGATTTTGAGAAAGCCTATGACAAAGTTAAGTGGCCCTTCCTGTTGCAAACCTTACGCATGAAAGGGTTTTCACCAAAATGGTGCCGCTGGGTAGAGAGCTTTGTCTCTGGCGGTAGTGTGGCCATAAAAGTTAATGAAGACGTTGGCAACTATTTTCAGACAAGGAAGGGGCTTCGCCAAGGCGACCCCGCGTCTCCTATTCTGTTTAACATTGTGGCCGACATGCTAGCTACCCTAGTGGAGCGGGCCAAGCTGGATGGTCAAATTAGCGGGGTCATCCCACATCTGGTAGAAGATGGTCTATCCATTCTACAATATGCCGATGACACGATTCTTTTTATGGATCATGATCTTGATAAAGCAAGAAGTCTCAAGCTGCTCTTATGTGCCTTTGAGGAACTTTCTGGTCTCAAAATTAATTTTCATAAGAGTGAACTTTTTTGCTTTGGAGATGCTGCAGAATCTGCACCCGAGTATGCCGACATTTTTGGATGCCAGCTCGGGCAGTTTCCGATTAGGTATCTGGGTATCCCCATACACTATCGGCGTTTAACTATCGCTGAGTGGAGGCATGTGGAAGAGAGACTTGAGAAACGTTTAGCCAGTTGGAAGGCCAAACTCTTGTCTTATGGGGGGCGATTGATCTTGATCAATTCTGTCCTAAGCAACATGGTTTTATACATGTTGTCATTCTTCCACCTGCCGAAAGGGGTTCTACAGCATCTAGATTACTTTAGATCCAGAATTTTTTGGCAGTGTGATAACAAAACCAAGAAATATAGACTGGCTAGGTGGAGCGTATTATGCAGACCTAAAAGCCAAGGGGGCCTGGGAATCCAAGACCTTGAGATTAAAAATATCGCTCTTCTCAGCAAGTGGGTCTATAAATTACTCACTGAGAATGGAGTATGGCAGGAAATCATTCGCAACAAGTATGTGGGATCCAATGCCATTTCTCAAATTCATTGGAAACCTGGGGATTCACATTTTTGGAGTGGTGTCATGAAGGCCAAGGAATTCTTCTTCCAATTTGGGACCTTCTTGGTTAGGGACGGTGCTCAGGTTCGTTTCTGGGAAGATACCTGGCTAGGGAACACTCCCCTAATGGTGCAATATCCGAGCTTGTACCGGATCGTCCGACATAAATTTGTCACGATCAAACAAGTATTAGGACAGGAAAACCCCGATATTTCTTTCCGTAGGGATCTTTTGGGCACTCGTCTGACAGCATGGAATGAATTACTCACTCGCCTGGAGGACATTCAACTGTCAGATGATCCGGACACTTTTCGATGGAACTTGCATCAGAATGGCAAATTTTCGGTCAAATCCATGTATGATGCAATGGTTCATTGTGATGTTCCTGTAGATAACAGGAAATTATGGAAGCTAAAAATTCCCCTAAGAGTGAAGACTTTCCTCTGGTTTCTTAACAAAGGAGTCATCCTAACTAGAGATAATCTGGCACGACGAAACTGGCATGGCTCCAAGACATGTGTCTTTTGCCAACATGACGAGTCTATCAAACACCTATTTTTTGAGTGCAAGTTCGCTCGGGCAGTTTGGGCTACGGTCCAAGTAGCTTCGAATTTATATCCACCACGTAGTGCACGGAATATGTTCGGCAACTAGTTACGGGGTATAGATAAACAATTTTCTGCACATATTCTTGTGGGAGCGGCGGCCTTATGCTGGGCAATGTGGCTTACCAGGAATGATGTGGTTTTTAACAATAAATGTGTCTCATCTCCTATGCAGGTTATTTATGTTTGTACACGATGGCTCCGTACTTGGTCTATCCTGCAGAAGCCGGAAGACAGGGACATTTTTATGATGGCGTCTACACGGCTGGAGCGTACGGCCAGGGAGGTTTTCTACCCCCATGGATGGCGGTGTGATTTACGGATAGGATTTACCGCTCCTTAGGCTGGACACGATTTATTGCTTGGCATTGTATCAAATTATTTTATTTTTAGGGTGCTCTGGATTTTTTGGCTGTGTGCATCTAGCTATGCAGAGGCCGGGCTTTCTTTTGACATGATTGTATCATCTCGATATATCTATTCAATGAAATGTCCTTTATCGAAAAAAAAGCTGCGAGATACTCTACGCCCCTTCTAACGGAGTTGTGCCAAAAAGCAACAATTGAGTGACATGACCATCCAATCATTCAGTGACTGAATTTCTTCAACATTTTCATGCAATGAGAAGCCCCCTCAGTGGCCGGGTTATCTCTGCCACTTTGGGTGCCATCATGTGGGATTAGCAATGCTGGAGAGTACTCTGTCCAGCCCATCATCCAGACACTAACTTTTTCGGCAGCGGTATTTACACGATTCTTACTTGGGATAAATACGACAAGCTGCTTTAGCATTGTGCGTGCTTCCTCTACATGGTATTGTTTGGATCAACAAGAATCATATAAACAAGATAAATTACAATTTGTTTGAATTACATTTTCTGATATACTATATTTGTGCCTATGGGAATGCAATTAGTTGTAGATTTTGTATGTTCGTATTGAGTACCTTGGTTGATAGAACTTATTTATCCATCACTATTTTCCATCAGTAGCACTCTATTTTCCTATAGGGCTGTGTTGCACGGCTAAGGTTTCTGCTATCTAAAATGTCATCGTTGTCTTAGCTCTTGGGCTCTTGGCTCAATGGAACCTTTTATTCAACCGAGGCACTGTCGCGTTTAAGTGGCAACCATGTAGTTACAAACAAATAATAATGGCATATTGTTTTACTCCTAGTGTACAGTGGTTGATTATAATTTTCAGTGGAATCCACCGTTAACATGTAAATCAGCTTTTACTTACCGTAATATTTTCCTTTAATTTAGCTGCATTACTTTGTCTTATTTCCCTTCTATTGGAAATCAAGTTCTGCATGTCTGGTCGATAATGATGCTTTTGTTATCAGTATTTATATATTATTCATTTTGCAAATATACCCGTTGAATTTTTTATATTGGCATATATCTTCTACTCTTTGCCTATTGACTGAACAACTACCCAATTTCTCAGCTTTTAGTCAGTATAGGATTAAGGAACTCATTAATGAAGCATTTAGTTTTTTCCATTTTTTGAAACATCAAGGAATTTTGGGTGATATATGGTCATATATCAACTATGTACTTATATAGGTAGAGATGTACAACGAAGGCTAATTAGTTATCATGGAGCTAAATAACAATTGTCTTTCACGTACTATTGTACTATACACACTATCTATTGAAAGTTGAAGACATTTTGCCCATAACACGGTTAAAATATGTTACATTGATCTTTGAGCTTTATATCATATGTTAATAAGTCACAGTAACCCTACGATATTGTGCAACTATTTTCTATGAATATTCTATGATAGTATCACAAATCAAGAAAATATAACATATTCCTATAGTCAAACTTGAAAATGGTTGTTCGCAAACTTTTTAGGACCACTTCATCCATTTACAGTCACATGTTGCACAAAATACTATTATCCCATATTCAAGTCAGCAAAATGAATAAGCATACATGTGGACCGATACGATTGATTGGTCTATGCATTAATTTTTTGCTATCCCCCTGTTTCTCGGATACAATTCGATCCTTCTACGGCCAAATCTCAATTTGTGGAAAGCCATCGATGGCTTCCTCATGAAAACATTGATTTGTATATGGGTATAGGCGGCCTTTCATTATTCTTCATGATATTGACCACATTTCTGATACGTATTTGCATTTCAGAAGAATATTTTAGGCAAAAAATAATTTCTCCAAATGTTCTTTGTTAAAACATATTTTGAGACATTTACATGTATAATAGGCCACGTCCGTATATTCAGTAGCTCTACATCCTTCCTGAATAAGAAAAACAAACATACGTGTAGGGAACTATGCGTGCATCACTTGAGTATATCTACCTTTTTTTCAACAGTCCTTATATGATGGAAACCGGAATTCCAACACTTAGCTTACCACCATATGCTCTCCCTGTATATGAAATCCCGTGTTTTTTCAACTATATGATTGCACACAACATCGGAGAAATATCACAACCCTAATATTAGGCATTTTGGAGCAAGGTAGAAGTACGATAAAACAACACTATTTTCTATTAATTTGTCTACAGAATGCAAAACACAAATTATTTATCAATTTTAACCAGAACACAGTGGTAGATATGTGAAAAACAAGTTAGTTCCTTGATGTATATGTTTCACAAGTTTGAGTTGCTTACCATGTGTGCCACATGGTAGCTCCTTGATATATCTTATTAGTTGTCATAGACAAAGCAAGAACCTTTGAAGAGTAATGCTTAAATGATCCTTCTATGCAATATTATGAAGATAGACCATGTTTTAGATAACTATATCAAAAGAACTACACATCCCAATGTGACATGTAGCAATCCCAAATAGAGTCGGACAACTCAATTGGCTTAGAAGAAGCAATAACCATTGGTACTAATGTATACAACAAGAATTACAAGACATGGAAAGACAAGACAACGAAAATATTGTTACAAAGCAAACATATAGTGTCAAATCAAGTAACTATATATTGAAGCTAATGTGCCCGAAAGAATCCAGGAGTATAACTACAGACTTCAAAGGCGTATTTATACACTTCTTCTACATTTTATACTAGCCCGTGCGAATGCACGGGTTGACGACTAGTGGAAATAATTTGTCTCCTATAATTCATATAAGGGAAATTCTAATTATATTAAGAAAATACTATCCTTAAACAGAAGAAAGAAGAAAAAATATATTTAAAAAGCAACATTGTGAACAGGTATGAACACATTTAATTTGGGTTTTCAGATTTTTTAGAAAGCTGTAACTTTTAAACCGCGCATCGGAAGTAAAATCCATTTTCACCGTTGAAACCATCGCGACGTGCTCTTCAAAAGTAGATCCATATGAGTATGATACGGAAAATTCCTTTTGTGTGCAATTCATTCCTCCTTTGGTGCAACTGTTAGGTGTCAATGTGTGACTACACGAGAGTCAATGTGCAACTTTCTTCCTACTCGTGGACTATCAGTTTTCACTCATACAAACAAATGTGAACACATTTAAGTCGGGTTTTCATTTTTTTCTGGAAGAAAATGTCATAACTTTTGACTCGAACATAATTAAAATCCGTTTTGACTGCAAGAATCCTCATGACGTGCCATTCAAAACTAGACCCCACATGGGCATGTTTTGACAAACTTTTTTTGGGTCTAATTTACTTCCCGTTAAGTGCAACTGGCTAGTAGTCCATGTATAACCACCCGACAGTCGATGTGCAACTTTTTACGTACGCAAGGGTTTGCAACTCTTCGGTCGTGTGTGAGCTACTACGCCGACAAAGAGTATGCTACTCCATGGTCGTGCTTGTGAGACTATGTGCCACACGTGTGTAACTCTAGCGGTCATGCGTGAGCTACTATGCCGACGAGAGTATGCACCCCGTGGCCACGCGGGTGCATCGATGCTGATGAGACTGTGCAACTCCGTGGTCGTGTGTGCCATTATGTGGATGAGTCTGCAACTCCGCTGCCACGCGTGTGCGAGTACGCTCACGGAATCTGCAACTCTTTTGTCCTGCGTGAGCTACTACGCCAACAAGAGTGTGCAACTCCGTTGTCCTTTGTGCAACTATGTTGCCGCGTGTGTGCAACTCATGCAGTCGTGCCTGAACTACAATGCCGATAAAGTGTGCAACTCCCGTAGTCAACGAGATTGGACACCTACGCCAATGAGAGTGTGCAAGTCCGTGGCCGCGCTTATGCGACTATGTGGGCGAGAATGTACAACTCCACTGTCGTGTGTGTGTGTGTATGCCGACGGGAGTGTAAAACTCCATGGCCGTGCATGAGCTACTACACTGTGGTCATGCGTGTGCGACCATACCGCCGTGTGTGTGCAACACCCGCAATCGTGCATGAGCTATTATGCCGATGAGAGTGTGCACTGCCTTGGTCGCGTGTGTGTGACTATGCCAACGAGGATGTGCAACTCCATGGCCGTGCATGAGCTACTACGCCAACTCGAATGTGCTACTCTATGGTCCTGTGTATGCAACCAGGCTGGTGCGCATGTGTAACTCTTGCAGTCGTGTGTGAGCTATTATGCCGATGAGAGTGTGCACCACCTTGATCGCGTGTGTGCGACTATGCCGATGAGAGTGTGCGACTCCATGGTCGTGCATGTACGACTATGTCTACGGGGGTGTGCAACTTCGTGGCAGTGCATGAGTTACTATGCCAACTAGATTGTGCAGCTATGTGGTCCTGTGTGTGCGATTATACCGCCTCGCGTGTGCAACTTCCACAGTCGTCCGTAAAATATGCCGACGAGAGTGTGCAACTCCATGGCTGTGTGTGAACAACTCCGCTGCCACGCATGTGCGACAATGCCGACGACACTGTGCAACTCCGGAGCCATGCTTGAGCTACTATGCCAGCGAGAGTATGCAGATTCCTGGTCGTTTATGTGCGACAATGTCGTCGCCCATGTGCAACTCATGTAGTAGTGCATGAGCTATTTTGCTGATGAGAGTGTGCATCTTCAATACCATGCGTGTGCGACTATGCCAATGTGAATGTGCAACCTCGTAGTCGTGCATGTGCGACTACGCCGCCGTACGTGTGCAACACCCGCAATCATGCATGATTTATTATGCCGGTGAGAGTGTGCACCACCTTGGTCATGTGTGTGCGAGTATGACAGTGAGAATGTGCAACATCATGGTCGTGCATGTGCAACTATGCCGACGGGTGTGTGCAACTCCTTGACCGTGCATGAGCTACTATGCGAACTAGAATGTGCAACTCTGTGGGCCTATGTATGCGACTATGCCACCGCGCATGTGCAACTCCTGCAGTCCTGCGTGAGCTATTATGCCGATGAGAGTGTGCACCGCCTCGGTCGCGCGTGTGCAACTATGCCGATGAGAGTGTGCGACTATGCCGACGGGGTGTGCAACTTCATGGCCGTGCATGAGTTACTACACCAACTTGGTGGAACGTTGGATTGGAACAGACTGAAATTGGAATTTTATCACAACTTTTATCCTATGCATCTGATTCATCGTGATCGGAATTATATATATAATTTTTGGCCTCGTTAAGGAGAAAGTATCGCTGAAGCTTGGGGGAGGCTTAACTACATGATGTACACATGGCCCAATCGTGAGCTTTCAAGAGAAGTTATTATACAAAAAAAATTATGCTCGCCTTTTTCATAATGAGCGGTCGATCCTCGATTCTTCTTCTACTGGTTCCTTTATGAAGAAAACTATCAAAATGGGGTCTTCTGAAGAGAATTAATCACAACTCTGAAGATTGTGCACTCGACAAAGATAAAGAGTCAAGTATAAAAGTTGAGTTTGATTGTGTTAATTATTTTATCTAAAACAATGCTTTTCATAAGTTTAGTACTAAATGTGGACTTGACTCTGTGATAGTAGCCTCTTTTTGTGAATCATTTGCTACACATGTTGATCTCCCTCAGGAGTAGTGATTTAAATATCATCCCCCTGTTGAAGAAAAATTGGAGAAACCTGATATAGTTAAAGATGAAACTATCATTTACAATGTTGATCCAGTTGTGCCTACTGCTTATATTGAGCAACCTCATTTCCCTATTAGGATTAAGGAACATGTAAGGTTTCAACTGTGGAAACAAAAGTAATATTAGAGCACCTAGAACCTCTGAACAAATTAAAGTTGAACCTAATGTTGCTATTGTTAAAGATCTCTTATTTGATAATGTTGATGGGCACGTCATATATTTCTGTAATGGAGAAACTAGAATTGCTACGCCTGATACTAAAGATAAGAATAAACATGTTGTTTGCATGCTTGTTGTTTTTGTTAAAATAGGAGATCACTGTTACAATGGTTTATGTGATTTGGGTGCTGTTGTGAGTGCTATTCCTTTTACCTTATATCAAGAGATTATGAATGATATTGCACCTGCTCAAATTGAAGTCATTGATGTTACTCCCTCTATTCCCTTATACAAGGACACAAACTCAAATTAAGGTACTAAGGTAAAATTTTCAAGCCCACTTTTCTTTTCGTTAACCGGGATCATTAATACCCCCGCATGCATGCAAGGAATGGATGAGAAGGAAGTAGCACAATGTCATTATGACTTCATGCATGCAAGTATTAAACAAGTTGGTAGTACGAGGAAACATCATTAGTTTTGCCTCGATTACTGTTAGTGGCCTTGTATAGATGCAAAATGGATCTTTCATAGTGGCCTTGTATAAGGGAATGGAGGGAGTACTTGCAAACTTGCGAATAGAGATACTATTTCACCACTTGGAATTGTTAGAGATGTTGAGGTCTTGTGTGGAAAGATCAAATACCCTACTGATTTTCTAGTTCTTGGTTCTCCACAAGATGATTTTTGTCCCATTATATTTGGTAGACCTTTCCTGAATACAGCTAATGCTAAGATTGATTGCAATAGGGATATAGTCAGTGTTAATTTTGGTGATGTGTCTCATGAGTTCAATTTTTCAAAGTTTCGTAGACAACCACATGATAAAGAATTGCCTAGTAAAGATGAAAATAATTGGTCTTGCTTCTATTGCCATACCTCCTACTGATCCGTTAGAACAATATTTGCTAGACCATGAAAATGATACTCATATGAAAGAAAGAAATGAAATAGATGAGATATTCTTTAATTAAGAACCTATCCTTAAACATAATTTGCTGGTTGAAACTATTGGAGGTTTTATACGTCTCCATCCTATATACTCCCTCCGTTCCTTGATATAAGGTGTATAGTTTTTTGAGAAAAAACCAAAATATAAGGTGTATTGCGTTGCATCACTCATTTGGGTATTTTTTAGGGATTTGATTACATTTCCTTATATCAAGCAAGCTTCTCTATTTTCTCATGTCAATTAGTCAGGTGAAATCTCGCCCAAAACTTGTGAAATTTTCTCTCCATGTGCGTTCCTTAATTTCCGTGCCAAAAACTATACACCTATATTTAGGAACGGAGGGAGTATAATTTTTGATTGTTGCATGCCAATATTATACAACTTTTATATACTTTTGGCAATATTTTATATTATTTTTTGGGACTAACACATTGATCCAGTGCCCAGTGCCAGTTCCTGTTTGTTGCATGTTTTTTGTTTCGCAGAACATACATAACAAACGAAGTCCAAACGCGATATACTTTACAGAAATTTATTTCGGAATATATATGATTTTTGTGAGGTGGAATCAACGCAAACGGAGGCCCACAACCTCCACTACCCACCAGGGCGCGACCCATGCCCCCTGGCGCGCGCAGGTGCCTAGTGGGCACTCCGTAAGTCGGTTGGGCCCTTCTTCCGCCGCACGAAAGATAGTTTATGGAAAAAAATCGTGTAAAAATTTCAGCGAAATCGGAGTTACGGATCTCCGGGAATTTAAGAAATGGTGAAGGGCTAGAAAACAGGGACTGAAATAGAAGAGAACAGAGAGAGATATCCAATCTCGGAGGGGCTCTCGCCCCTCCGCTGCCATGGAGGCCATGTACCAGAGGGGGAACTCTCCTATCATCTAGGGGGGAGGCCACGGAAGAAGAAGGAGGGGGGCTCTCTCCCACTCTTCCGATGGCGCCGGAGTGTCGTCGGGCTAGGATCATAACGGCGATCTACACCAACAATGATGCTTCGTCAACACCAACTTTCTCCCCCTCTATGCAGTGGTGTAACCTCCATATTCCTTTTGTAATTCTCTACTTAAACTTGGTGCTCAACACTATTTATTATTTCCCAATGATATGTGGTTATCCTATGATGTTTGAGTAGATCTGTTTTGTCCTATGGGTTAATAGATGATCGTGGTTGGTCTGAGTTGTATATTTTTTTTGTGTTGTCCTATGGTGCCCTCCATGTCGCGCAAACGTGAGGGATCCCATATGTAGGGTGTTGCAATACGTTCATGCTTTTCTTTTGGTGGGTGGCTAGGGTAAGGGGGTTGTTGCGTATGTGAGTAAAGAGGACTTGATACTTAATTCTATGGTTGAGTTTTACCTTAATAATATTTGGTAGTTGCGGATTCTTGCTAGAGTTCGAATCATAAGTGCATATGATACAAGTACGGAAAGTATGATAGCTCATGCCTCTCCCTCATATAATATGGAACGCTGGTCGAGTTATCGATTGCCTAGGGACAAATAAGTTTCTTGTGTGACAAAACCTTTTTACTAAACAACTATCTTTTATTATCTTGCAATATATTCCTGGTTTTATTCTTTCAAAGTAGTTCTAGCATCACACGTACAAAATAGTTTCTTACTTGTTGAAGGTAAAGCAAACGTTAAAGTGTGCGTAGAGTTGTATCGGTGGTTGATAGAACTTGAGGGAGTATTTGTTCTACCTTTAGCTCCTGGTTTGGTTCGACACTCTTATTTATCGAAAAAGGATACAAACGATAACCTATACTTGTGGGTTATCAAGGTTCACCTCCTCCTAAGGGTGATCCCGTGTATGAACTAAAGAAATTACCTGATATGTTGACATATGCTAATTTTGATGAAAAAAATTCCTGTTATTATCAATCCTATCCTTTTCAGAGCATGAAGAAAAGAGATTACTTAAATCCTATCCATGTTGCTATTGGATATACTCTTGATGATCTTAAAGGCATTAGTCCCACCCTATGTCAACACAAGATTAATATGTAGCCTGGTGCTAAGATAGTTGTTAACCATCAACGTCGTTTGAATCCTAAAGTGGAGGATGTGGTAAGAACTGAAATATTAGAGCTTCCTGATGTTGGGGAACGTAGTATTCAAAAACTTTCCTATGATCACGCAAGATCTATCCAGGAGAAGCATAGAAAAGAGCGGGGAGAGTGTGTCCACGTACACTCGTAGACCGAAAGTGGAAGCGTTTAGTAACGGGGTTGATGTAGTCGAACGTCTTCGCGATCCAAACGATCCAAGCACCGAGCGTACGGCACCTCCGCGTTCAGCACACGTTCAGCTCAATGATGTCCCTCGATCTCTTGATCCAGTTGAGGACCAGGGAGAGTTCCGTCAGCATGACGGCGTGGTGACAGTGATGATGAAGTTACTGGCGCAGTGCTTCGCCTAAGAACTACGACGATATGATCGAGGTGTGTAACTGTGGAGGGGGGCACCGCACACGGTTAAGAGAAACTTGTGTGTCCTAGGGTGCCCCCTTGCCCTCGTATATAAAGGAGGGGAGGGGAGGCCGACCGATCCTCCTAGGGCGCGCCAGGAGAGGGGAATCCTACTAGGACTCCAAGTCCTAGTAGGTTTCCACCTAAGGAAGAGGGGGAAGAAGGAAGGAAGAGGGGGAAGGGAAGGAAAGGGGGGCGCCGCCCTTCTCCTAGTCCAATTCGGACCCAAGGGGGGGGGGGTAGCGGCCAGCCCCTCTTGGCCCTTCCTCTCTTCCCACTAAGGCCCATCGAGGCCCATTAGTTCCCCCGGGGGTTCCGATAACCCTCCGGTACATCTCGGAACTCATCCGGTGTCCGAATAACATCGTCCAATATATCAATCTTTATGTCTCAACCATTTCAAGACTCCTCGTCATGTCCGTGATCTCATCCGGGACCCCGAACAAACGTCGGTAATCAAATCACAGAACTCATAATACAAATCGTCATCGAACGTTAAGCGTGCGGAACCTACGGGTTCAAGAACTATGTAGACATGACCGAGACACATCTATGGTCAATAACCAATAGCGGAACCTGTATGCTCATATTGGTTTCTACATATTCTACGAAGTTCTTTATCGGTCAAACCGCATAACAACATATGTTGTTCCCTTTGTCATCGGTATGTTACTTGCCCGAGATTCGATCGTCGGTATCATCATACCTAGTTCAATCTCGTTACTGGCAAGTCTCCTTACTCGTTCCGTATCATCCCGCAACTAACTCATTAGTCACATTGCTTGCAAGGCTTATAGTGATGTGCATTACTGAGAGGGCCCAGAGATACCTCTCCGATACACAGAGTGACAAATCCTAATCTCGATCTATGCCAACTCAACAAACACCATTGGACACACCTGTAGAGCAACTTTATAATCACCCTGTTACGTTGTGACGTTTGATAGAACACTAAGTGTTCCTCCGGTATTCGGGAGTTGCATAATCTCATAGCCAGAGGAACATGTATAAGTCATGATGAAAGCAATAGCAATAAAACTAAACGATCATTAATGCTAAGCTAATGGATGGGTCTTGTCCATCACATCATTCTCTAATGATGTCATCCCGTTCATCAAATGACAACACATGTCTATGGCTAGGAAACTTAACCATCTTTGGTTGACGAGCTAGTCAAGTAGAGGCATACTAGGGACACTCTGTTTATCTATGTATCCACACATGTACTAAGTTTCCGGTTAATACAATTCTAGGATGAATAATAAACATTTATCATGATATAAGGAAATATAAATAACAACTTTATTATTGCCTCTAGGGCATATTTCCTTCAGTCTCCCACTTGCACTAGAGTCAATAATGTAGATTACATAGTAATGATTCTAACACCCATGGAGTCTTGGTGCTGATCATGTTTTGCTCGTGAGAGAGGCTTAGTCAACGGGTGTGAAATATTCAGATCCGTATGTATCTTGCAAATCTCTATGTCTCCCTCCTTGATTTGATCGCGGATGGAATTGAAGCGTCTCTTGATGTGTTTGGTTCTCTTGTGAAATCTGGATTCCTTCGCCAAGGCAATTGCTCCAGAATTGTCACAAAAGATTTTCATTGGACCCAATGCACTAGGTATTACACCTAGATCAGATATGAACTCCTTCATCCAGACTCCTTCATTTGCTGCTTCCGAAGCAGCTATGTACTCCGCTTCACACATAGATCCCGCCATGATGCTCTGTTTGGAACTGCAGCAACTGACAGCTCGACCATTCAATATAAATATGTATCCGGTTTGCATCGACGTAACCATTTACGACGAGCTCTTTGTCACCTCCATAAACGAGAAACATATCCTTAGTCCTTTTCAGGTATTTCAGGATGTTCTTGACCGCTGTCCAGTCATCCACTCCTGGATTACTTTTCTACCTCCCTGCTAAACTAATAGCAAGGCACACATCGGGTCTGGTACATAGCATTGCATACATAATAGAACCTATGGCTGAGGCATAGGGAATGACTTTCATTTTCTATCTATCTTCTGCAGTGGTCGGGCATTGAGTCTTACTCAACTTCACACCTTGTAACACAGGCAAGAACCCATTCTTTGCCTAATCTATTTTGAAATTCTTCAACACTTTATCAAGGTATGTGCTTTCTGAAAGTCCAATTAAGCGCCATGATCTATCTCTATAGATCTTGATGCCCAATATATAAGCTGCATCACCAAGGTCTTTCATTGAAAAACTCTTATTCAAATATCCTTTTATGCTATCCAGAAATTCAGTATCATTTACGATCAACAATATGTCATCCACATACAATATCAGAAATGCTACAGAACTCCCACTCACTTTCTTGTAAATACAGGCTTCTCCAAAAGTCTGTATAAAACCATATGCTTTGATCACACTATCAAAGCGTATATTCCAACTCCGAGATGCTTGCACCCGTCCATAAATGGACCGCTGGAGCCTGCACACTTTGTTAGAACCTTTAGGATCGACAAAACCTTCTCGTTGCATCATATACAACTCTTCTTTAAGATATCCATTAAGGAATGCAGTTTTGACATCCATTTGCCAAATTTCATACTCATAAAATGCGGCAATTGCTAACATGATTCGGACAGACTTAAGCATCACTACGGGTGACAAGGTCTCATCATAGTCAACACCTTGAGCTTTTCAAAAACGTTTCGCAACAAGTCGAGCTCATCAGTCTTCTTTTTGAAGATCCATTTATTCTCTATGGCTTGCCGATCATCGGGAAAGTCAACCAAAGTCCATACTTTGTTTTCATACACGGATCTCACTTTAGATTTCATGGCCTCAAGCCATTTCGCGGAATCTGGGCTCATCATCACTTCCTCATAGTTCGTAGGTTCGTCATGGTCAAGTAACATGACCTCCAGAACAGGATTACCGTACAACTCTGGTGCGGATCTTACTCTGGTTGACCTACGAGGTTCAGTAGTAACTTGATCAAAAGTTTCATGATCATCATCATTAGCTTCCTCACTAATTGGTGTAGGAATCACCGGAACTTATTTCTGTGATGAACTACTTTCTAATTCGGGAGAAGGTACAATTACCTCATCAAGTTCTACTTTCCTCCCACTCACTTATTTCGAGAGAAACTCGTTCTCTAGAAAGGATCCATTCTTAGCAACAAATATTTTGCCTTTGGATCTGTGATAGAAGGTGTACCCAACAGTCTCCTTTGGGTATCCTATGAAGACACATTTCTCCAATTTGGGTTCGAGCTTATCAGGTTGAAGCTTTTTCACATAAGCATCGCAGCCCCAAACTTTCAGAAACGACAACTTGGGTTTCTTGCCAAACCACAGTTCATATGGTATCGTCTCAACGGATTTAGATGGTGCCCTATTTAACGTGAATGCAGCCGTCTCTAAAGCATAACCCCAAAACGATAGCGGTAAATCTGTAAGAGACATCATAGAACGCACCATATCTAATAAAGTACGATTACGACGTCTGGATACACCATTACGCTGTGGTGTTCCAGGTGGCGTGAGTTGCGAAACTATTCCACATTGTTTCAAATGAAGACCAAACTTGTAACTCAAATATTCACCTCCACGATCAGATCCTAGAAACTTTATTTTCTTGTTACGATGATTTTCCACTTCACTCTGAAATTCTTTGAACTTTTCAAATGTTTCAGACTTATGTTTCATCAAGTAGATATACCCATATCTGCTCAAATCATCTGTGAAGGCCAGAAAATAACGATACCCGCCACGAGCCTCTACACTCATCGGATTGCATACATCAGTATGTATTATCTCCAATAGTCAGTTGCTTGCTCCATTGTTCCGGAGAACGGAGTCTTAGTCATCTTGCCCATAAGGCATGGTTCGCAAGCATCAAGTGATTCATAATCAAGTGATTCCAAAATCCCATCAACATGGAGTTTCTTCATGCGCTTTACACCAATATGACTTAAACGGCAGTGCCACAAATAAGTTGCACTATCATTAGTAAACTTTTACCTTTTGAATTCAATACTATGAATATGTGTATCACTACTATCGAGATTCAACAAAAATAGACCACTCATCAAGGGTGCATGACCATAAAAGATATTACTCACATAAATAGAACAACCATTATTCTCTCATTTAAATGAATAACCGTCTCGCATCAAACAAGATCCAGATATAATGTTCATGCTTAACGTTGGCACCAATTAACAATTGTTCAAATCTAAAACTAATCCCGAAGGTAGATGTAGAGGTAGCGTGCCGACGGCAATCCCATCAACTTTGGAACCATTTCCCACATGCATCGCCACCTCGTCCTTAGCCAATCTTCGCTTAATTCATAGCCCCTGTTCCGAGTTGCAAATATGAGCAACAGAACGAGTATCAAATACCCATGCGCTACTACGAGCATTAGTAAGGTACACATCAATAACATGTATATCTAATATACCTTTCACGTTGCCATCCTTCTTATCCGCCAAATACTTGGGGCAGTTCCGCTTCCAGTGACCAGTCCCTTTGGAGTAGAAGCTCTCAGTCTCAGGCTTAGGTCCAGACTTGGGTTTCTTCACTGGAGAAGCAACTTGCTTGCCGTTCTTGTTGAAGTTCCCCTTCTTCCCTTTGCCATTTTTCTTGAAACTAGTGGTCTTGTTAACCATCAACACTTGATGCTCCTTCTTGATTTCTACCTCCGCAACCTTTAGCATCGTGAAGAGCTCGGGAATTGTCTTATTCATCCCTTGCATACTATAGTTCATCACGAAAATTTTGTCGGTTGGTGGCAGTGATTGAAGAACTCTGTCAATGACACTATCATCAGGAAGATTAACTCCCAGTTGAGTCAAGTGGTTGTGGTACCCAGACATTCTAAATATATGTTCACTGACAGAACTATTCTCCTCCATTTTGCAGCTATAGAACTTATTGGAGACTTCACATCTCTCAATCCGGGCATTTGCTTGAAATATTAACTTCAACTCCTGGAACTTCTCATATGCTCCATGACGTTCAAAACGTCGTTGAAGTCCCGGTTCTAAGCCGTAAAGCATGGCACATAGAACTATTGAGTAGTCATCAGCTTTGCTCTGCCAGACGTTCACAACGTCCGGAGTTGCTCCTGCAGCGGGTCTTGCACCTAGCGGTGCTTCCAGCACGTAATTCTTCTGTGCAGAAATGAGGATAATCCTCAAGTTATGGACCCAGTCCGTGTAGTTGCTACCATCATCTTTCAACTTAGCTTTATCTAGGAACGCATTAAAATTCAAAGGAACGGTAGCACGGGCCATTGATCTACAACAACATAGACATGCAAAATACTATCAAGTACTAAGTTCATGATAAATTAAAGTTCAATTAATCATATTACTAAAGAACTCCCACTTAGATAGACATCCCTCTAGTCATCTAAATGATCACGTGATCTATATCAACTGAACCATGTCTGATCATCACGTGAGATGGAGTAGTTTTCAATGGTGAACATCTCTATGCTGATCATATCTTCTATGTCATGATTCACGCTCGACCTTTCGGTCTCAGTGTTCTGAGGCCATATCTGCATATGCTAGGCTCGTCAAGTTTAACCCGAGTATTTTCTGCCTGTGCAAAACTGGCTTGCACCCGTTGTATGTGAACGTAGAGCTTATCACACCCGATCATCACATGGTGTCTCGGCATCACGAACTATAGCAACGGTGCATACTCAGGGAGAACACTTATACCTTGAAATTTAGTGAGAGATCATCTTATAATGCTACTGCCGTACTAAGGAAAATAAGATGCATAAAGGATAAACATCACATGCAATCAAATAAGTGATATGATATGGCCATCATCATCTTGTGCCTTTTCGATCTCCATCTCCAAAGTACCGTCATGATCACCATCGTCACCGGCTTGACACCTTGATCTCCATCGTAGCATCATTGTCATCTCGCCAACTATTGCTTCTACGACTATCGTCGCTACCGCTTAGTGATAAAGTAAAGCAATTACATGGCGATTGCATTTCATACAATAAAGTGACAACCATAAGGCTCCTGCCAGTTGCTGATAAAATTTACAAAACATGATCAACTCATACAACAATTTATATATCATCACGTCTTGACCATATCACATCACAGCAAGCCCAGCCAAAACAAGTTAGACGTCCTCTACTTAGTTGTTGTAAGTTTTACGTGGCTGCTACGGGCTTCTAGTAAGAACCGTTCTTACCTATGCATCAAAACCACAACAATTTTTCGTCAAGTATGCTGTTTTAACCTTCAACAAGGACCGGGCGTAGTCAAACTCGATTCAACTAAAGTTGGAGAAACAGACACCCGCTAGCCACCTGTGTGCGAAGCACGTCGGTAGAACCAGTCTCATGAACGCGGTCATGTAATGTCGGTCCGGGCCGCTTCATCCAACAATACCGCCGAATCAAAGTAAGACGTTGCTGGTAAGCAGTATGACTATTATCGCCCACAACTCATTGTGTTCTACTCGTGAATATAACATCTACGCATAGACCTGGCTCGGATGCCACTGTTGGGGAACGTAGTATTGAAAAAATTTCCTACGATCACGCAAGATCTATCTAGGAGAAGCATAGCAACGAGTGGGGAGAGTGTGCCCACGTACCCTCGTAGACCGAAAGAGGAAGCGTTTAGTAACGCGGTTGATGTAGTCGAACGTCTTCGCGATCCAACCGAGCCATGCACCGAGCGTACGGCACCTCCGTGTTCAGCACACGTTCAGCTTGATGACGTCCCTTGATCTCTTGAGCCAGTTGAGGACGAGGGAGAGTTTCGTCAGCATGACGGCGTGGTGATGGTGATGATGAAGTTACCGGCGCAGGGCTTCGCCTAAGCACTACGGCGATATGATCGAGGTGTCTAACAGTGGAGGGGGGCACCGCACACGGTTAAGAGAAACTTGTGTGTCCTAGGGTGCCCCCTTGCCCCTGTATATAAAGGAGGGGAGGGAATGCCAGACGGTCCTCCTAGAGCGCTCCAGGAGGGAGGAATCCTACTAGGACTCTAAGTCCTAGTAGGTTTCCACCTAAGTAAGAGGGGGGAGAAGGAAGGAAGAGGGGAAGGGAAGGAAAGGGGGGCGCCGTCCCCTTCCCCTAGTCCAATTCAAACCCAGGGGGGCGGCCAGCCCCTCTTGGCCCATCCTGTCTTCCCACTAAGGCCCATTGAGGCCCATTAGTTCCCTCGGGGGTTTCCGATAACCCTCCGGCACTCTGATAATTATCCGGTACCTCCCGGAATTCATTCGGTGTCCGAATAACATCGTCTAACATATCAATCTTTATGTCTCGACCATTTCGAGATTCCTCGTCATGTTCGGTCATCAAATCACATAACTCATAATACAAATCGTCATCGAACGTTAAGCGTGCGGACCCTACGGGTTCGAGAACTATGTAGACATGACCGAGACACATCTCTGGTCAATAACCAATAGCGGAACCTGGATGCTCATATTGGTTCCTATATAATCTATGAAGATCTTTATCGGTCAAACCGCATAACAACATACGTTGTTCCCTTTGTCTTCGGTATGTTACTTGCCCGATATTCGATCGTCGGTATCATCATACCTAGTTCAATCCCGTTATTGGCAAGTCTTTTTACTCATTATGTAATGCATCATCCTACAACTAACTCATTAGTCACATTGCTTGCAAGGCTTATAGTGATGTGCATTACCGAGATGGCCCAGAGTTACCTCTCCGATACACGGAGTGACAAATCCTAATCTCCATCTATGCCAACTCAACAAACACCATCGGAGACACCTGTAGAGCATCTTTATAATCACCCAGTTACGTTGTGACGTTTGATAGCACACTAAGTGTTCCTCCGGTATTCGGGAGTTGCATAATCTCATAGTTAGAGGAACATGTATAAGTCATGATGAAAGCAATAGAAATATAACTAAAACGATCATTAATGCTAAGCTAACGGATGGGTCTTGTCCATCACATCATTCCCTAGTGATGTGATCCCGTTCATCAAATGACAACACATGTCTATGGCTAGGAAACTTAACCATCTTTGATTAATGAGCTAGTCAAGCAGAGGCATACTAGGGACTCTCTGTTTGTCTATGTATTCACACATGTACTAAGTTTCCGGTTAATACAATTTTAGCATGAATAATAAACATTTATCATGATATAAGGAAATATAAATAACAACTTTATTATTGCCTCTAGGGCATATTTCCTTCACTTGAAGCAGTTATAATCGATTCCATAGCTCATAGTACATGGGTATGACCTATTCATTGTGTCCCTAAGAAAGGAGGCATCACAGCTGTTCCTAATGATAAGAATGAACTTATCCCACAAAGAATTGTAACTTTTTATAGGATGGTAATTGATTTCATAAAATTAGATAAAGCTACTAGAAAATATCATTTCCCCCTTGCCTTTTGTTCATCAAATGCTAGAAAGATTGTCTAAGCATACACACTTTTGCTTTCAAGATGGTTATTCTGTTTTTTCTCAAATACCTGTATCACAAGAAGATCAAGAGAAAACTACTTTTACATGTCAGTTTGGAACTTATGCTTATTGACGTATGCCTTTCGGTTTATGTAATGCACCTGCTACCTTTCAAAGATCTAGACGGCTATATCTCTGATTTTTGTGAAAAGATTATTGTCACTCCGTGTAATGCACCTGTTACCTTTCAGGGATGATTTTTCTGTTTATAGGACTTCTGTTGATGATTGCTTAGGCAACCTTGATAAGGTTTTGCAGAGATGTAAAGAAACTAATCTTGTCTTGAATTGGAAGAAGTGCCACTTGATACGTCTTCGTCGTATCTACTTTTCCGAACACTTTTCCTCTTGTTTTGGACTCTAATTTGCATGATTTGAATGAAACTAACCCGGAATGACGATGTTTTCAGCAGAACTACCATGGTGTTGTTTTTTGTGCAGAAATAAAAGTTATCAGTTTGGAACGAAACTTTGCGAGGATTTTTTATATCAATAAAAATAATTTCTGGAGCCAAGAACCACCGGAGGGGGGCACTTGGGTGGGCACAACCGACCAGGGAGCGCCCCCCTCCAGGTGCGCCCAGGTGGGTTGTCCCCACCTGGTGGCCCCGCAGACCCTGAAACCGACGCTATAAAATCCTATATTTCCAGAAAAAAATCAGGGAAAAAGAATTATCGCGTTCCACGAGACGGAGCCGCCGTCGTCTTCTATTCTTCATCGGGAGGCCAGATCTGGAGTCCGTTTGGGGCGCCGGAGAGGGGGATCTTTGATCTTCGTCATCACCAACCCTTCTCCATCGCCAATTCCATGATGCTCCCCGCGTGGAGTAATTCCTTCTTAGGCTCGCTGGTTAGTGAGGAGTTGGATGAGATTCATCATGTAGTCGAGTTAGTTTTGTTACGGCCTTATCCCTAGTATCCACTATCACTACTGCAGAATGCTGCTAACGCGACACTACGATCAGAGACCCTTCGACGAAACTGTGTTCGATGCAATAATCACAAACGGTGGTGTAAAATAACTATAAAAAAGGTGCAAACCGTTTGCAATGGCGGGCACATCAAACACGGTTCAGATTTTAGTTGCGTGTCCGATGCTGAGCATATGGTTCATCCATACGAACAATTGCGATTAGATAGAACAACAGAAACGGGCAGCCATACCAATGTGTGTGTGATATACGGCATACAGTTCGCTCCGATGAACTGTTTGCGATGATCGAGGTGAACACAAACGATTCGGCGTAACAAGATGCGTGTGATACCCGGCAAACATGTCGGTAATCAAAATTGTGTGCGATCATTATAGACAGCCCATATGGTCTTTTATTGTGAATTGTGTGCTCGTCAGGGCACACCGTTTTAACAAACCAACCTGTGGGCGATAATGTAGAAGGTCTCTGTCGAATACTTATTACTAACCATCTGCGATGAGATTGAGAGGATAAACAGAGATAACAAATTAATATGAGCGAACAGAAACAGAGATATGTACAGTCTGCTTAATTTAGTCCTTCTTCTTCTTTTTTTTGTTGTTGGATGGCCCCGCGACATCGTCTTGGCGAGGACGCTTCTTGCCGCTGATGGTTGGATTTTCATCGCCGCTGCCATCGTCATCGCCGTTGCTGTCGTCGTCCTCCTCCTCCTTGTTCGACCATTCCTCCTCATCATCATCGTCGTCCTCTTCTCCGTCCTCCGGTGGCTCCTCGTCCATCTGGTTGTCGGCTGACGACTCCGGAGGCGGCGTCCCTTCAATGATCTGGATATAATCGACTTCTGGGCTCGACGCCGGACTCATGGAAGATGAGCGGGATGATTCCGATGTTGACCTATCATCGGGCGCCAGACTGCTGGCCGAACTGTCGTCCTCGCTGTCGCTCGACATGGCTGCAGAGTGTGTGCCAGTTTGTAGCATGGCCTGCTGGAGACGATGAAGATGGTGGACACTTAAGCGGGGTATGCAGAGAAGAGGAAATGCCAATTGAAGCGGGGGTTGACGTATTATCTAACTGCTGATATAATCAACCGCAATTATTTGTACCCAGTCGCTCCAAATTCCCGGGGTTGCGCAGGACTCCTATTGGCTGGTTTATTTTTTCAGGATAAAAAGAAGGAACGAGTTTTGGGATTATGCACCGGTACTGGTACGAACGGAGTAGGAAAGTTGGCAAGCAATACATTGAGCTCTTCTTATTGATAAAGCCAATAATAATCAAACTACAATGGAAAAGAAAAAAAGACAAAGGAAAATATCTGCATGAATCTTGGCGTAACATATGTGGCATAGGACCTAGATGTGCATTACTTAGAGCACATCTAGATATGCTTTAGCAATAATGTCATACAAAACCCCTAATCATCATTGCAAAAAGTGCATAGAACATGGCTAATGCGACAACCAGAACTACACATGGTAGTTCCTTCTTGTCTCTTGCTTTCATATGTTGCCTGTGATTGATTCTTTCTTGCTTCCTTGTACCGATTATACATTCCAGATCAGCCAGTTTCTTCTTCAGCTTTACGTAATCTTCTGCGAGCTTGGTGATAACACTCCAGCCCTGCCATGCCATTCTTCAATCAGCCAGTTAACAAAGGCACAAGCCTCATATCCCTACCAATGTTAAATAGTATTCAGGATGAGCGATGGCATTAACTGAAGTAAAATGATGAACTTAGCACTAACCTCTATGGGGCAACTGAGAAACCGCCTGCCAATGTCGAATCCCTCCGTGCATACACATCGAGCGGGAGTGTGCCCGTGCACACAACTCAGCTTTTGGTACTTCTCGATGGCGCAAAACTCGGAGTCGAACTCGTGTTGTGGGAGTCTGGAGTCATGCTCCAGAACCGGCAGCAGATCGCTTTCCTGGGGGGAGCGGGGTGTCATTCAGGACGGATTCAGCAAGGAGCTATACTTTGGACATGCTAAAAAAGATCATGATAGATTGGAACCTGACAGGACGATTCAGATCCGTAGTACACCTGCCTTCTGATGACCTTAGGCAAGTGCTCAGCGGCGACCGCCATCGTGGCGGTGATACGATTAGGAGAAGCCGCACCAAAACTATCAGCACCAGTCGTCCGCATTACCCCAATGTCAGCACCACGCGAGGGAATTTGGAGGCTATGTAGGGATTTGGGGGAAATGGGGATACTGTGGGGATAAGCTAACGGTCGGGAACTGCTTATGGCACTATATGTTGTATACGGCACACTCTTTATACATGTCGTTTGTGTTAGGTATTAAAACGTCCAACACGATTTCCGCACCAAACGTGTGAGATGACAACGTAGGTTAGACACAGTTGCCGTTATATAACCGTATGTGATGTACTGCCCTGTCCATATAATTGAGTTACAGTGATACAGTGTAAACAACTGCTCTGCGGATATCCGTAAAAAAACAGCCGCTCTGCATATAGAGATGGCGGCGGCGGCCTAGGCAGCGGCTACCGGAGAAGAGGTCAATCCTCGGTCCGTAGTTGGTGGCGGCGTCATAGGAGGTCAATCCTCGGTCTGCGGCGAGAGATAGGAGGAGCTCAACCATCGAGGTCGGCGGCAGCGTGATTCGAGCACATTCATCACGGTCAATGGCGGGATAGTGGAGGTCGAAATTCAGTCAGCAGCCGCACTAAGCTTTGCTCCTCGACCCTGCAGTCTCGACGTGCCGCCGCAGCGTGCTTCTCTATCTGCTGGGTGGAGGTCGCCGCGCGGCTAATTAATTAAGGTATTCTTTTCATGAGTGGCTTAATTAAGGTATTCAATTCCTAAGGGTAGTGTTGTACTAGTACTCTGCGTGTAAATTGACTGGCCATTAATTTTTGTCATTGCACGTCTGGATAACAGCATGTGGAGCGCCCTCAGTAATTATGAAAATAAAACCTTGTGATTAATGTGCACATCTTTTGGTAGTAGTTAATCCGTGTATTAATGTTGTTGTTTTTGTTTTTAATTACCATTCGTGTTGCTGCAGATGGAACGATCTCGATGGATGAAGAATCGGAAAACCGCAGATTTTATCAGTGGCGTGACAGGGTTCATGAATTTGGCTGAAAGTACTAAGAGGAGAATTGGTGATGCGGATTACATCCTATGTCCATGTACTGATTGTGCCAATATAGAATCACATGAAGTTGTAGATGTCCAGTTGCACTTAGTCTCTAGCGGATTCATGGATGGATATACACGTTGGACCAGACACGGTGAAGACGAGATCATGGATGAAGATACCTAGGGCAGCGAGATGCCAAACCCTGATCAGTGTCTCATGGATGTTGGATCTAACATGGGGGTAGAGGCGTCAAGCTACCAATGGAACACCGGAAAGCCAAAACGCCCACTGGAAAGCCAAGACATCGACGCAGATAACGAAGATCTTGATATACAAGATTTTGCTGCTATGATTGCAGATTTCGAGGGCCCAAAAAAGGATATGATTGGGTACAAGGATCTGCCGACCATTGATGTGGACTCCAAGAAAGAATTGTATCCAGGTTACAAAAAGAAATACTCCAAGTTGAGTGTTGTAGGGTAACGTAGCAGAAAACAAAAAATTTCTGACCTACGCACCAGCCCAGGACCACTATGGAGACTGCATACAAGGTTTGATCTTTTTCGTTACCGACTCGTAGCGCAGCGGGAAGTAGAGTCGATGACGATCGGCGGTGCAGATCCCCGCAGCTAGGATTTACAACCTTCCAACCGCGAGGATGAATACCCTCATCCGCCATACGGACAGCCCTCCGGGAGGCGGTCGAACAGTCCCCCGGACGGTGTCGCGGACAGCCCTTCGGGAGGACCTTCGAAACTCGAACGGTCACTCGGACAGCCCTTCGGGAGGACCTTCGAAACTCGGACGGTCACACGGACAGCCCTTCGGGAGGCACTCACGAACTAAGACCGAAACTACGATCTCTCTACAGAGTTGCACACATACGGTGTCATCTATCCGGCAGGGCTTCGCCGTCCAGAACTAGTTCCTGCCGGAACCCAGACAGCCTTACGGCTCTACGAAACTCTTTTCGTGGGAGGGAGAGAAGAAGCCAGATCATTGCAATGGCATGTATGTGAGAAGGGATGATCCTTTAGGCAGCCCCCTCCACCCCTATTTATAGGCCAAGCCCAAGGGTGGCTTCTCCAAGAAGCCAAGGGGGGAAATACCAAAAAGGCCCTCAAGGTGGCTTCTCCAAGAAGCCAAGCAAAAAGCACTTTCACTATTCATGACGACATTTTTCAGCGTCCGTTCGAATTGAAAATATTTATGTGGGCTCAGAACATTTCCAGTACCCACTAAAATAATTTTCAACGCGTTCCGAAACAATTTCGGTTTAGTGATTTTCATCTGCGAAAAGCAAACAAGAATGCGTTTTCACTATTCATGAAGACAATTTTTCGCGTCCACTAAATCCGAAAATATTTCTGTGGGTCTTAGAATAATTCCAGTACCCACTAAAATGATTTTGGATTCGTTCTGAAATAATTTCAGATTAGTGAATTTCATCTGCGAAAAACAGCCAAAGCGGTATCGGCAGCTCCGAAACATTTTCGGTTTTTATTTCTGAAAATTCCAAAAAGTTTCCAGAATGATTCTGGCACCCTCCAAGAATTATCAGGCATGTGCCGAAACCATTTTGACTTAATGGGATACCCCGAAACAACTTTTTCGGTTTCACCGAAACTCATCCGGTGACCTCTCTCTGCGGTACGATTCCGCTGTCCGAAACTTTTCGGTGTCCGAAACTTTTTCGGTGATTTTCTCTCAGACTCCCTGTCTACTATTCAGCAGATAGATGACCCTTAAGCGTGTGACCCTATAGGTTCGGTGAAGTATAGACATGACCTGGAACCCCTTCCGATCAATGATCAACATCGGAGCCGTGGACACCCATATTGACCCCTATACCCACACGAATGAATATTCGAGTGAACCTCCAGTTGAGGTGAGCTATTCCTGTTGCTTCACGATATATCACAAACACCTGAGGTGAGATTTATTGCATCCCCGTGGGCCAACACTTTGTCCACTATGCAAGTTACCTCGTTACTGGTTTTGTTCTCTTTTCTCGTTTCGTGTTCCGGCATCCCCGTGATCAAATCACAAAGTGTCTGGCCAGACGATGATGGACACCGTAACACCGAGTGGGCCCGAGTATATCTCTCCATCGTCGGAGGAGCAAATCCCAATCTCGAGCTATCAAGTTACTTAACATACTTTCGCATGAACCCGTAAGCCGCCGTAATAGCCATCCAGTGACGGATGACGTTTAACAAACCCCAAAGTTCATGAAGCAAGCATGAAGAAACTCGATACTCTCATGGTCTAAGGAATTATGCAAACATTAACTATCTCTGTGTTATAAACCATTAACTTGTGACGAATGTATCTCATAGCATAACATCAATTCGGGTCGATTCAACACAAATGTCCTTCCTGATATTGTGCCCTCAAAGTTGCTTGGCATAGACATGCCCATGATTGGGAAAACATAATCATCATGCAACACTTGAGCTAGTCTTAGAGGCACGACTAGGAATACATTTTACCGTTTATTATTCCACACGTGCATATGGGTTCTCCCCAGAGCCTTTATGGATATACGGGCTCAGGAACCACAACAGTTATAGCATGGAACATAAACATAATTATGAACAAGGAGATAAATAATATCATTTATTATTGCCTCTAGGGCATATCTCCTACAAGTGCCACCCTGGCGCTTCTTAGATTTAAAGTAGCAAACGGTCTATCAAACAAGGGCTTCACAGAGATGTTAGGTCTTTTCAAAGAAATTTTTCTGGAAGATAATGTGCTCCCCAGAAGCACGAATGAAGCGAAGAAAATTGTTTGCCCATTGGAACTTGAAGTACAGAAGATACACGCTTGTGTGAATGATTGTATATTGTACCGTGGTGAGTACAAAGATTTCCGTGCATTCCCCACATGGAAGCATGCACGATACAAGCGCATGAGAGCAAAGTACAAGTACAAATTGGACGATGAGATCAAGACAGGAATCCCGTTCAAGGTTGTTTGGTACTTGCCTTTAATTCCAAGGTTGAGGCGTTTGTTTGCAAACCCTAGAGAGGCAAATAGGTTGTGGTGGCATAATGATGAGCGAATTGCGGATAAGTTTATGAGGCACCCGAAAGATGGGGCTCAGTGGGAATTAATCAACAACAAGTATGTAGACTTTGCCAAGGATCCTAGAAGTACAAGGCTCGGGGAGTGTACTGGCGGCATGAATCTTTTTGGAGATATGAGCCCCATTCACAGCACATGGCCGGTGCTTCTGTGCATATATAACATAGCTCCTTGGTTGTGTATGAAGAAAAAATACATTATGATGTCAATGATTAGCCAAGGCCCGAAGCAGCCTGGAAATGACATCGACATTTACTTTCAGCTACTGGTAGAAGAACTGTTGACTGTGTGGATAGATGCGCCTGCTCTAAACTGTTATGATGCTTACAGAAAGGAAATTTTCAATCTACATGCGATGCCGGTGCACACCATTCACGATATGCCGGCATTAGGCAACACATCGGGGCAGAAGACAAAGGGAGATGCAGGGTGTGTCACATGCATGGATAGGACAGCTAGCAGAAGACTTCCCAACTCACACAAAACCGTGTATTTGGGTCATCGTAGGTTCTTACGGAAAACTCACCCATACCGAAAGATGAAAGCTGAATTTGATGGTACGACAGAGGCAGGTGTGGGCCCGAGACCCTATGAAGGGTAGGTGGTCCACAACATGGCTAAAATAATTAATGTTGTGCTTGGCAAGAACCACCCATTGACGATGAAGAAAGCACCCAAGTGTTAAGTGTTTAAGAAGAAATCGATGTTCTGGAAATTACCTTACTGGGAGATTCTAAGTGTACGTCACTGCATCGATGCCATGCATGTAGAGAAGAACGTATGTGAAATCATCCTTGGTACTCTGCTCAATATTCAAGGTAAAAGAGAGGATGGTGACGGTTCACATCTCGATATGCTTGCTGATCAATCATAACGCAAGATTGAAGCAGAAGATGATGAGAAATTCATCAAAGCTCGCCAGAGTCACAATTTCAGTGCAAAAGAAGCAACACAGTTCTTCACCTATTTGTTGTCAGTTAAGACACCCTCTTCCTACTGCGCAAACATCAAAAGTCTCGTGGATGTGAGCTCAGGTAAAATGATGTTGGGACACATGAAGTCACATGATTGCCACGTACTGTTGACACAAATCCTCCCAGTGGCCATCAGGAATCTAATGGACAAAGAAATAAGAGACACACTCATTGACCTCTGTGATTTCTTCAACCAACTATGGCAGAAAGTTGTAGATACTGAAGAGTTGGATCATATGCAAGATGATATTGCAGGAATATTGTCCAACCTAGAGATGTTTTTCCCACCATCATTCTTTGATGTCATGGTCCATCTCACTGTGCACCTTGTCGATGAGATAAAGTATTGTGGTCATGTGTTTCTTCGCAACATGTATCCCTTCGAGCGGTTCATGGGAATACTGAAGCTCTTTTGTTGGAACTGAAAGCATCCAGAGGAAAGCACCCTACAAGGTTATACCGCGGAGGAGGTGGTTGAGTTTTGCACCGAATACATGAAACAAAGACCTATAGGTTTGCCCCTCTCTCGCGCCCGCAGCTTCACTTCACTTCAGTTCAGCTCAGCATACTAGGGAGACGAGGGAAGGCTGAAAGGTAAGCCAGTCCTTGCTGGCACGCAAATGGCCGCACCCGGAGAATTGGCAGAGAAAGCCTATTTGACGGTACTGCTTAACAGCCCAGTTCTCAGCGCTTATGCCGAAGAACAATGGGCGGAGATACGCCAAAGCTTCTTGCCAATGGTGCCTTCATCAGATGTGGGGATGAAGGAGCGCGCTAAGAACTACGCCGAATGGCTGAAGAATTGTTTGGCACAAGGATCCATCGATGACATTGCCACGTGGTTAGCACAAAAGCCATCACCAATGGTGTTGACGTAACAAGCATATGACATAAATGGATACACGTTCTACAATGAGGAACGTGATCAGAAGACCTCATATCAGAACAACTTTGTTCGAATAGAATGCATGACTGTAAATGAAGATGATAAAAGGGTATACTATGGAACCATCAAAGAGATTTGGGAGCTTCACTATCTGAAAGTTAAGGTGGCATTATTCAGGTGCGCATGGATCCCTCTTGGTCAGGTAAGGATTGATGAGTACAGGAAGACCTGTGTTAACAGGACAACGATGGCATATCACGCGGACCCTTTCATTCTTGCCAGCGATGCTACCCAGATTTTCTTTTGGAAGACCCCTTGCATAAGAACTGCCATGTAGTGATAAATGGGAAGAGAAGGGTACTGGGTTTCGATGATGTTGCCGATGAGGATGACTACAATGAATTTGATGAGTTGCCAGCCAAGGGATCACGCAACCTTGTAACAGAGAAGTGTAAAAACATCAAATAACCCAAGTTCATTCGGGGTCAACGTAATGATCCTAGTTCCCCCATGTACATGGGAATTAAGCCGTAAGACTAGTCTTTATGCCTACCCTGCAACTTAATTCGTTCAATTTAGAACTATCGCGTGTACTGAATTTGTGAGTTATGCCCGGTTTCTGTTGATGTAAGAACCGTTAATATGTTGACCTTGATATGCTGTCAGCTCAGACAATGAATATGAACTGTTTTTTGTTATTATTATTATATCATAGAGGTAGCACACTCAATTGATCTCACTACAGTATGTGTGAACAAAAATATGCAATCTGGTTTGCGAATAGCACACGGTTCGTTGATGAAAGCCGTGTGCCGACCGAACCCCGCCCACGATCTGAGTTGTGCTTTCGGAGACCGGAACCCAAACCCCACTGATCGTATGTCTGCACCGTTGCATGCTCCCAGATTGAACGGAGATCCTCATCCCTTTCGACAGCACATGCATTTCCGGTTGTAATTTTATTTTTATGCACAAAATTCACGTTAATCTGAAAAAATGTCTTAAATATAGCAAACGATACCTGAAATGCGCCAGAAAATCAAACCCGTGGTATAATGGTGATTGCGTACCATGGAAATGTTTATGAGGCCAAACGATGAAGTCACCGGCCACAGGAGTTTGAATTGACATGTCTCCTTTTGGAAACCATGATCCTTCATGGGAGATGCTCCGGTTTGGAAGGAGCGGTCATCAAAACTTTTGCCAAACTTTATCAATTTTTTTCACGGGGTCGTGAGAGAATGCCACGGGCACACATCGATTTTGATGATGTCCGAACTCCATCTGAATTTCCTGTAATTAAAATACCAACTAGGCCTACGCCAGTGGCCGCACCTCGCGGCCGAAATGTTTGAAACTTCTCCCCGCTTCTCAAACAAACGACTGAAAACTCACAAAGCGACGCACAAATGATCTGTACACCTTCTTTGCTAGGCTGATAGTAAGGGGGAATCATTGCTAGTATCATGCATGCCAACTAGGCAATTTTGATGAGTTGTCATAGGATTAAACGAAGAAAGAGAGGGTTAAGTATCATATCATGAAACTGTATCATAATAAATGCTATGCTACTATGTGTCATGCATAACAATAAATAAAGTACTACATGATACTACTCTATGATACTATGTATTAGACTAGCCACAGTAGGAGTAACTTCAGCAGTAACATCGAGTCCAACTCAGCAAATTTGCTTATGTGGCAATGAGTTAATGAGGAGAGAGGTAGTTTGAGTAACTTAGCTAGTTATTGTAACATCACATTTCCCAATGCAATATGAGTCTATAACCTAATAAATGAGGCTTTGCATGTTACCATACTTATTTTACTACCCACTATGAAGGTAGTAACATAGTCTAGGGATATGTGTATGTTACTAGTGTATGTTACTCTACATTGTGGCTAGTCTTAGAGCAAGTACAATAGAGTGACAGAAGCAGGCTATAAGGAATAGAATAATATATATGTGCTTATTTGTTGGAGGAAAGAGAAGAGGAGAGAGAAGAGAAGCGGGCTCTTGGTTAGTAGAGCCAGATGCAACACGAAACCCAAGACACTTTGTGAGGATGTAAGGTGGGCCAACTATTGATAAACTAGTACGTATTTAAAACTTATTATTGTACATGCCAGCTAAGAGGTTGGCTGTATATGACATGGCAACTTCTAATAGGCGACCGTTGGCTGTATTATTAACCATTCTCTTAGTGAGGTAGCTAGTATATCATAGACTAGCTATTATCATACTCCCTCCTTTCCGGTTTATAGGGCTCAATTTAAAAATTCACTAACCAAGGTAGATGGTGAGTGGTGCAATACTTTTTGTAGTTGGCAAAAACACCCAATTAATGCTTTTGTTTTCCACAAAAAATTATGTTTACCAATGTATTAATTGCAATACATGCATGCACTACTAGGGAAAAGCCTAGCAGTAGCGCGCGTATTTTGCCTAGCAGTAGCGCGGGGTGCCGCACTACTGATACAACGCTACAGCTAACATGTAGTAGTAGCGCGTGTTGTCCCACGCAACTGCTATACATGGCTAGTAGCAGCGGGCTTCAGTGTAACGAGCTACTGCTAATATCTGCAGCGCTTTTAACTCGGACGCGCTACTGGTAAAAGAGCGCTATTGCTAACTTTATTCCCCTCGCTACTGCTAATTTTATTAGTTTCTGTTTTTTTCTGCATATTTGTTTTGTATTTTAGCAGGCTTTATACAACAATCTTTAGCATATCAAACACATACAAATGTAATCATAGCATATACATACAAATAGTCTCATCAAATCATGTCATCATCATAATCATCATCCAACACAAAGTGGTCTCTCGTCATCATCTCGAAAGTAGCGATACAAGTCTCGATTACTTGCAACTACATCGTCATCCATCTAAACAATGATATACGCGAGAAGAGCTATCACTATGAGTGAGAGCGGAACTATGCAGTACATGGTACGTATCCCTCTCTCGCATTAGCGTGAACCTAAACTAACTACTGCCTGTCGCTCGGAAACCGGAAACCGCTACATCTGGGCCTGACACTCTGGCCACTCGTCGTATACTCCTCGCGTAGCACTTCTTCGCCATCGATGATCTATGCACTTGCATCGTCACATGAGTCGATGATATGCAACATATATAGTTGAGCAACATAAAGAGACAGACTTGGCAAAAATAGAAGCAACATATCATAAGCATAAATAACAAAGTTCATCATACCAAAAATGCCCTAACTAGAGTGATCTTCGCTAGTTGAGGAGGACGGTTTAATTACATCACAAATAAAGTTTCGTCGTGCATAACTCAAAGTTTCGTCATTCAGAAAGTATGGACTAAATGGACACATTGTCATATATCGACAATCACTCCAACATGTAGTGCCATCCATCCAAGTCAGGGAGATAGTCCCCGAGCTTAGTGAAAGGCTTCGGGTCGAGACGCTCAGCGGCTACGCGTGTTTGGATGTCTTCCCGCGACATTTGCCGTTCCTCGTAGAACAGACCTGTTTTGTCGAGGACCTCCTTCATGATGACTTGGGCAAGTGCACGCTGGATGTGATAGAACTCAGCTCGAAATCGATGATCTGGGATATCTCCTACGTTCTTTGCCCATTGCAGAATATGGGCATCGCTGGTTGTAGGTGACATGCGAAGCCTCTGTTGATCCCGTCTGTACTCCAGCATGTGGTGTAGGACATAGAATCCATCACTAAGAGTATCACTCGGTTGCTGGATGCAGCAGAAGTCGGTCTTATGGCCGAAGGCGGGCATGCCGTCCCTTTTCTTCTTGGTCTTGATCTCTCCACCCCGCACGCCGTAGAAAAAGATAGCACCGTCGAGAACAAACTTGATGTGGGTGTAATCCTTTTTGTTCATGTTCTTCGACGAGTCCAAGTAAAGAGCGTTGCAGTATCGGGGCTAAACAATGATGAGGATGGCGCGCCCGCCGCTGCGCAAAATAAGTACACATCAAATTAATTGGCCTCCACCGTGCAAATGAATGATTGAAATCGAAGGAAGGATATCCGCGCGGATGACTTGCAGGGGTTGATAAGGCACGAGAATCGTCTCCTTGTCCTTATTGGCGACCATGAAATCGACGATGTAGTCCCTCGTGTATTCATGGTGCTCTGCGCAGACTGCCAAGAAGCCCTCGTGCATGAAGTACGGGTCAACAACACAGATATAAGGTATCTGCTCAATCCCGATGATGTAGTTCATGTACAAGGCATAAAGGCGGACAAACGTAAAATCCAGCTTCGTCAAGTGAAACATGTCGAAGATATAATCGAAGCGATGGAAGAACTTCTGTGCGGGGAATGTATGGACGTACGACATTTGCCGCTACATGTTAAGCACGTAGAGTGGGTATCGTGGATTTTCCGAGGCGATGAGGCTATTCTTTGTCTGCAACACATCGTCATGAAGTCTCCTTAGATCGCCGAGTGTGGCCTCTACCACTGCCTTAGGTAGGATTGGTTTTACCGGGGATATGCCATTTTGCCGCACCGGGGATAGGTATACGGTCTTGAACCCGAGGCTGCTGGATCATAGAAGCAGCGTTGTTGCCTTTCCTCGGTCTCTTCCTATGCTTCTTTGCTAAGGAAGGTTGTCTATAATATGTTCAGCTTCTGGAGGCGGCAATTCAGGCACCGACTCATGATGCTCAAACCCCGGGTACTCATCATAGGCGCCAGTATCGAGATACTGTTGAGTGTCATCGTCATCGTCATCCTCATCTATGGCGACGTCATCAGCGACTAATGGAGCCTCTTCCTCACCGCGTCCGCTATCACCTAGCACGATAGCCGATGCTAATTGGGTAGGTGGGGTGTTGATGTTCATACCTTGCTGAGGCTGGGTGCTCGTGGGTGTGCTCCCGGCCGCCTCCAGACGAAGCAGACTCTTTGGCCACAACAGGACCCACCCATTGTAATCACCAATCTGCCGCGGGGTCTCGTCGTCATCCCCCCTAGTACCAGAGGAGGCAAATTCTCGTGGCCCGGTTTGACACTGGCCACGAAAACCTTGAAGATGTCAGGGGGGATCAGCCGGTTGTGGAACAATGGTTCCTTCGGCTTCATTATCGTCGCTTTCCCAACATCCACCTTCTGGTTGCTAATGGTGTACCATATGGTGCACGGGGTTACGTCGGCCTGCGAAGACATGTCTGCGACATGAGACATCTAAAAGGCAATGGAAATGGGAGATTATACTTTTAGTGAAGAGGGCCGGTGTGACAGATACCGTGAGGGTGTCGAGCTCAGCCAAAGATGAAGCACCGCCGAGCACATTCGAGACGGAGGATGGGCTGCTATGACAAGGTGCGGGAGCCGGTGCAGGAGCTGGTGCGGGAGCCGGTGCAAGAGCAGGTGCAGGTGCTGGTGCAATGCTAGTAGAGCTGCTCCCAAAGAACTCGGCAAGGGGAAAGTCCGCTGCATTTTTTTCTAGATTTTGCCGGCTCCAACTGACAATGGCCGGAACCATGACAGTAGACATATCTGCAATCGCCTGTTTTGCGGCAGCTACCGCTGTTGCAACTGTCTCAGCTGATTTCCTCTCAACCGCAATCTCAACCTTCTTGTCGATGTTTTCTTCATTCAACCTCCGTCTTTCCTTTCTCTCCTCTGTGGTCTCACGGTAGTTCTTCCATGTGGCAACGTCTCCGACACCGTGCACGCGTCCATACGACGGCCGAGTGTCCATCGGGAGTGCTTTCAATATGTTCAACGCCCAGTTGAATGGGGTGTCCCACTTGGGCCTCGCCAACGCCTCAGACGGCGAGTCGCTTTCGGCCGCAATCCTGTGCTGCTCTCCCTGCAAAAGGAACAAGGATCATTTACAAATATGACTAAATGTGTAGTCGAATTGATAAGAAACTAAAATTACAAGCAGTCTCATGAACTCCGTCATGACCGGGTCCGTCTCGAAAACCTTCTTGACCTGGTCTCGATGGTACCGGGCCCTGAGGATGTCACGCTCCTGCTGGACGGTGAAATCCGCCAACGGGTCTGGGATGCCCACAATTTCGCGTTCCGCCTCCTCCTTGGACCATATGGACCTCTTCCCGCCGAAACCATGACTTCCGATGTGGTGGCACCCCATGCTGCTCTGTTGAAGCCCCTTCATGTACTTCGACTTTCTTGGGCAGCTTTGGCATCGCAAGCCACCTTGAATATTTCAAACTGCTCTTTCGTGATTGTTGGAATATCCTTTACAATCCCGGAGTAGGGTTCCTTTCTGTTGATGATCCGATGTTTCACCCTTACTTTCCAGGTGGCCAACGCGTCGCTAAACTTGGTCATGGCGTGTTTGTTTATCTTCTTCATTGCCGGGTCTCTATCTGGATTTTTATATTCCTTTTCATCCCGGCCCGGGAACAGGAATACCTGGTGCAGCTTCTTTAGGAGGGATGGCCTCATATTATCTATCTTCTTTAGTTTCTCATCGTTGATGGTGGTGGTTGTCTGTACGATGCAACCTATTTGATTGCCGTAGCAAGCGGCACGCTTCCGGGGGCTCTTTTGGCTCAAAATTGCCGTCGTCCACCTCCGTGACCACCAGTCTAGTAGTCATGAGCTGGTTTGGGCGCCGTTGCCTCTTTGCTTTCAGTTCTATACCGGCTCCGATAGTCTCGGTGCCGGTATCGGCGCCGGTCTCAGTCTCAGCGCCGGTCTCGATGTCGGTCTCAGTCTTCGATGCGACAGGTGGGCCCAGCAAGAACAACCGTTGATCATCGGCAAGGTTCAAAAATTCGTCTGGCGCCTGGTAGACGTCGTCGCAATCACCAGAACCCTGTCCTTCATCGTTGCTAGCCATGTTTCCTAAGATTAAATCTAGTAAACTAATTCTAGACCTAATAAAATTAAAAATGACAAAAAGAAAGGCGTATGTTTTGCAGGAACATTGATTCCTTCCCGGTGCGGCAAATCCCGGGCACTCGATATGTCCTAGTTTATAGCACAAGTCATGCCGAAATTCACGGAAAATTTCGGCATGACCTTTCCTAAAAAGTGGATAAATCGAGCACCTGAAATTTGCTGGAATGGAAATGAATCAACATTCTGGAAAAACATAGGCCACTCGGCTTCATTCCCTGGAAACAACAAAAGGCCACTTGGCCACAATCGAACCACTTCAATGTTGCATATAACACGACCACTTAAGAATATGTACATGAGAAACTACAATAGTAGATAAACATGAGCAAACACAATTGAGGAATTTGCATATATCATGACCACTTGAAATTTGCATCTCCTAGTGTTTGACACCTCAATAAAATATAAATAAATCTCATGCTCTCTCAAACTCAATTCAAAAACCAAATATAGATTATATTTACTTAACTACTGAACTATGTTTTACTCTAAACCAAACCCTACTTCCCTAATTAACATCTAGTTAAACGAACTCAATTCAAAAACTAAACCCTACTTAAGTAATTAGCATCTACATTATCTACTATTTAACATCTATTATTACCGTAACTAAAATACATCTACTATTAACCCTACTATCCTAGTTAACTAGTACCACCACTACTAATTAACATCTACTTCTACTACTACTACTACTACTAAAAAACATTATCTATGAACCCTACTACTAATTAACATCTACTACTACTGCTAATAAAAACATTATCTATGAACCCTACTACTAATTAACATCTACTACTACTACTACTACTACTACTGGCGGGGAGGTGCTCGGCGATGGAGGCAGGGGCGGCGAGGGCGGGCTCGGGCTCGGGCGGCGGCGGTCCTGGGCGGGCTCGGGCGGCCTCGGGAGGCGGCGGTGAGGTCGATGGCATACGCGATCGATGGCGGCGACAGAGGAGTTGGGGGAACATGGGGGAGAGGGCGGAAAGGACTTAGCAAAATTTTGAGCCTGCGGGTGGTTAAGTCAAACTAGCAGTAGCGCTCGTAGAAAAACGCGCTATAGCTAAGTTAGCTATAGCGGGTTCTAGCAAAACGTGCTACTGCTATAGGAAACAGTTACTTCTTTTCCTTTTATCTAAGGAACATAGCTATAGCGCGGGACTGTAAAACACGCTGCTGCTATGCCTTTCTCCTTTATTTTTTTTCTTTTGTTTATCTTTACATTTTTTTTCATTTCTCCTCTTCCTACTTCTTTCATTTTCATTTACTTTTCTATTTTTTCCATTTTATTTTCTTTATTAGCAGTAGCGCTCTATGCCGGAAACGCGCTTCTACAACGTGCTTAGTGGAAGCGCGCTTTCTGGTGAATCGCTACTACTATTCCTAGCCTACCGCCAACACGTTGTGAATTATAGTGGTAGCGCTTTTTCTAGAAGACGCACTACTGCTATATCTGTAGCTATAGCGCGGTTTGTTAGAACGCACTACTACCATGTAGCGGTAGCGCCCTGTTTTAACCAGCACTACTGCTATACCTCTGTGTATAAGGTTTTCCGTAGTAGTGATGCATAAAGTACATGCATTGGTCAATTTTCTCTTAATACTTGCATGCAATGATTTAATGCGCCTTGGAATCTGAACATGTGATTGGGAACAACCAAATTGAGCCTTATAAAATGGAAAAAATAAAATTTTGAGATAAGTCTATAAACCGGAACGGAGGGAGTATATATGCATGATACTAGTATATGATCGGTAATACCTCCGTAATACGCGCATGCATAGTATCATAAGTTATAGTATCTTAGGTTACCTTATTAATTGCCATGCATGACACAAAGTAGCACAACATTTAATATGATGCGGTATCATGATATGATACAACACCCTCTCTTTCCTCATTTAACCGTGTGCCACATCATCCAAAAAGTCTGGTTGGCATGCATGATACCGCTTGATACTCCCATATTACGACCAGCCTTAGGGTGGCCATAGTGGGAGTATCATAGCCGGTATCATGCACTTGGGAATAGAAAATATGATGATGTGACAAAGAAGCAGTAACATAGGTAGATACCGTAAAATATATAATAAATGCTATACTACTTTGTGTCATGCATGGCCATAAATACGGTCATCTATGATATATACTACTCTATGATACTATATATGCACTGTGAAGGTACGTACGTAGTATCATACACTACTATCATATGCATGATACTATATAGTATATGATACTCCCCACTATATAAGGCTGGCCATAGTGGTGGTATCATAGCCGATGATATCATGCACTCCGAAATAGCAAGTATGTTGATGTGGCCAAGAATTAAATATATGTAGAGAGAGAGAGTTAGAGTAACATATAGGTAGATACCGTATCATGTTAAATGCAATGCTAATTTGTGTCATGCATGGCAATAAATATGATCTATGATACTATACTTTATGTATTATACTATGCACTATAATTAATTAAAGGTAGTATCATACAATAGTATCATATATATATACATGATACTAGCTAGTATATGACACTCTCCACTATGAGTAGCCTAAGTATATATAGCCTAACTAAAACACCCACATGTAGTTGTACTAGGGTTTTTGACTTTAATTAATTATATGCACTAAAATGCAATGCAAGGTAAGTGCAAAGAATGACTTAAACATAGCAAACGATTGACCTGAAATGGGCTGGAACGATGTAGCTAGTAACTGACGATTTGTAGTCCGAAGTGCCGCATCTCCTTTTCGAAACTATGATCCTTCTTGTGAGATGCTCCGGTATGGAAGGTGCGAGCACCAAAACTTGTGCCGAATTTACCAAAAAATTTCAATGCGATCGTGAGAGCACGCGACAGTGACACACTGATTTTCATCATTTTCCGGACTCTATATGCATTTCCTGAAATTAAAATACCAACAAGGCCTACGCCTCTGGCCGCACCCTGCGACCGAATTGTTTCAAGTTTTTTCCCGTTTCTCGCACAATCAATGAAAACTCGCAAAGCGACACACAAATGATCTTGCTAATACGCACGTGTAGTCGCGACTACACATATATATACATACAAACAAGATCTTCTTTTTTGAATATTCAAAGTTTGAGATTGCTAGCGAGGCCTGCCACCTGGTAAAATGTACTAGAAAACTAAACCATAGGGTACAATCGTGATTTCTTACCGCGAAAAAAAATTGGAGGCGAAACGATGAACTCATGTTTTCATTCAAATAAAAATATGATGTTAGGTAATGTAAATGTTTTCAAATAGCACATGGTTCACTCACGAAAGCAGTGTGCCAACTAAACCGTGGCCGATGCCCCCCCTCTGCCACGCGCGCGATATGAGTCGTGCTTTCTGATTGACCAGAACCCAAACCCCACGGATCGTACGTCTGCAACGTTGGATTCTCCTTGACTGAACGACGATCCTCATCCCTTTTGACAACACATGTAAATGTTTTCAAATAGCCCATCGCAAAAAATATTTTCAAATAGCACACGGTTCACCCACGAAAGCCGTGTGCCTACCAAACCGTGGCCGATGCCCCCCCTTTGCTGCGCGCGCGATCTGAGTCGTGCATTCTGATTGGCCAGAACCCAAACCCCACGGATCGTATGTCTGCACCGTTGGATGCTCCCAGATCGAACGGCAATCCTCATCCCTTTCGACAGGAAATGCAGTCCGGCTAGGAATTGATTTATATGCCAAAATGCACGGTGAATGCCAAAAATGTCTTACATATAGCACACGAGACCTGAAATGCGCCAGCAAATCAAACCCGTGGTATAATTGTGATTGCTTTACGTGGGAACAAATTAGAGGCGAAATGATGAACTAACGTCTTCATTTCAAAATTAGTACGTCTTCATTTTAAACGAAATTATTCTCTTTGTGCACACGAGCGCTTGGACGCAACCATTTGCATAGGCCTTTCCGCGCGGCGACCGGGGATATTTTTCACCCTTTTCACCTAGGCCGCCAACACCCCCCACCACCCGCCCGCGTTTCACTCAATTAGTCCACCCAACCTCCAGCCCCAGATCCCCCTTCCCCAAATCCACAACAGAACCCTCTCCAGCGCCGCCGTGCTCACCCCGGCCGTGTGCCTCCTCTTCGGCATCAAGCCTACCGCCACTGCCATTCCCAACACGCGGCTGCGCGCACCTCGCCATCTTCATTTTCTCGCCAGCCACCCTCGAGCATATCGATTCAGTAACCCTCCCCTCTCCTGTGGTCCGGCCGAGTTTGCATTAAGAAGTCTGTTACTTACTGCTCACCATTGCGGTGAGGCATATTTCCTCGCAATCCCTCTTCCTATTTCATTCCGTATGTTCCCAAATTGGCAATAAAATAACGGAGAGCGTACATATGTTCACTACCTACTTTCCTTACTACATATAAGTTGTATTTGTTCCAACAAGTTACTGCCTATTTACAGATCGCGGGCACCCGAGTCACACAAACTTAACAAATTAGCCGTACATTTTTCTAAATTATTGCATGGCATGTTTAGAAAGCTTGATACCAAGTTGTTAGCTTTATGCATATCCTCCTTTCCCGAGTTTCGCATGTGTTCAGATGCCGAGTAGCAGTGACATCACTCATGCTTCAGGCGATGTATCTTCATCTGATTCCGACAACCATAGGTCTTCAGCAGATTGTGAGGGATCAAGCAATCTTGAACGGGATGGAGCTGCAACAATTACCCTTCTGGTCAGGACACGGACGAACACTCCAAGGAACCACACACACTAGCCTAATGGTGTATATCAAGTAACCAATATTGATTTAAAGTCTTGGGCTCCAACTAAACTAGATAAATCACACACGAGGTTCAGGAGTGTGTGTGGATTTCTTGGCAAGGCAAGGCTCAATATTAATCTGCCGAGGTTTCGGAAGGTTGACATGGAAACACGGCGAAGGATAGTCCGGGAGATCATGGATCACTTCAACGTTCCAGAGCAGTGGAGAATGCAGGTGGAACATGCTGCACGGAAGAAGGCTAGGGATGCTTGGAGAAACTGGAAGCAGTGAAGGCAAGGACCCCATCCCCGCATACCCCCAAATTACAAAGGCGGACTGGGCAGAATTCAAAAGGGTTAGGGCAACTAAAGAGTTTGCTGAGAAGTGTTTCAAACAATCGAAACTTCAGAAGAAGAACATACACCCCCACCGTATGGGTGTGGCAGGATACTACGGCATGAAACTGATATGGTACCAGGAGGACAAAGAAGCAGTAGCGGCGGGTGGGAATCCGGCCTTTAGTGAAATCAGGGGCCAACGCGCCAGAGACTACTTGCGGGCATGCGCAAAGAGGCGTGATGACGACACTTATTACTTTGAAAACTCACATGACGCCAAATTGTATCAAGTGATGTTAGAGGCTTCCAAGATACCTGGAAGGTTCTACAGGAATTCTGGGCCATGTGACATTCTGTCTGTTGCCCTGGAAACAAAAGAGCCCCTTGGCCGTGCAAGGGGTGTAGGTGTTAATGTCCCACACAAGACACTACTAGGAAAAGGGCTATAGCTAATATGGACATTAATGGCGCACCATGTCTGTGGTGCGCCACTGCTATATAGCAGCGGCGCACCAGATACAGGTACGCCATTATTGACATATTACTAATGGCACACCTGGTGTGTGGTGCGCCATTACTAGTAAAAAAATAAAAAAATTCTTAGCAGTGGCGCACCTGGGGATAATGCACCATTACTAGTTGACATAGTAATGGTGCACCTGTACAAAGTGCACCATTACTATGTGTATGACTGGGTCAAACCTTGGTCAAACTTAGTAATGGCGCACTTTGCATAGGTGCGCCATTACTATGTCAAACTTAGTAATCGCGCACCTACACAAAGTGCGCCATTACTAACTTTGACCAAGGTTTGACCAAGTCATACACATAGTAATGGCGCACTTTGTGAAGGTGTGCCATTACTATGTCAACTAGTAATGGCGCACTATCCCCTGGTGCGCCACTGCTAACCAAATGCACCCCCCCCGCGTGGACCGCCTTTTCAGTTTTTTAAAAAATAAAAGAAAATGATGGAAATGTCAAAAAAATAAAAGAAAATAAGTTTCCCACGTGATATGTGGTCTAGTTGTTGGGAAAATTTACAAATATGAATTTCGACTTTATTTGCAAAATCTCTCTGGAATTTAGTAAAATGGGCATAACTTTTGCATACGAACTCGGATTAAAAAATTTATATGAAAAATCATCTATTCGAAAAGTTACATCCGAATTCAATCGGGGGAACCCCGTTGAAGATTTTCAGAATCCCCAAAAACCTAACAGAACGAAAGATACGGGGCTTTTAAGATCTAGAGGGGGAAATGGAAAAAAATTCAAACTTAGTAATGACGCACCATTTGCTAGGTGCTCCACTAGTAACAGAAAAAAAATTGGTTTCGAATATTTTTGGAAAAAATGTTCAAAATATGATACGTAATATGACCGGGAAGTTTGAAATATTTTTTCAAAATTTCATCACACTCATGAACATGAACAAAGTCCTAGACATCAACAAGGTTTAATAGGATTGATATGATAGATATATCAACAAGTGCCTGTTAAGTGAGGTGGTGCTGAGGTTGGATAGAACTGCGAAGTTAAGCATGATTTGGCTAGAGTAGTGTGAGGATGGGTGACCTCCTGGGAAGTTTGACCACGGAGTGCGATTTGACTTAAGATTAAGCATATTGACCTGAGATTAAGCCATAGTGACCCGAGATTAAGAAAAAGCGAAAAAAAATTGAAATTTTTTTTGAATTTTTTTTTGAAAAAATGAGTCTCAGCATGAAAAAGCGAGGAGTAAAATGAAGCAGAATGCATTGTATGAAAGGTTGAGGAAGGAGATTTATCCGGCTGTTCGAAAGAATGTTGAGGAGTCAATGATGATGCAGAAGAGTCTAACAATGACAGATAGCCAACAGATGGGAGGGGAGGCGGGCATGGAGGATGTTGTTTATTGCGTGACAACACTGCACAAGAGTAGCTGTGCATCAGCTGATCCCAGCGACACTGAGACTGTAGCTGCTTGTGATAATGCTATATTTGATCTATCTGGAATGAAAGACAGACTGAAGGGCGTGCTTACACATTATGAAGGTACATTAAAATGTGCAACAGCCTGGGTTTGCCCACCCTTCTTTGAAGATGGCTTCTTGTTGGACAATGTCCATTGAAGCCGGGCTGTGTGAAGTGCTACGTGACTTAAGTAATGTCTGGATTCAATGAATTTGCCCTGAAGAATGGCCTAGGAGACTTCGATGAGCAAAGGACCTTGGGAGAAACACTACTACTTCACATCCAGTGGCCACAAAAGGAAATAGAGTTCATCGTTGAGATCCCTGAAGCCCCGCCAAGAGCAACCACTGTCGCCCCTCAACCGGTGACGCTCTCCATGCCATAGCAGCTCTCGCGGGCTAATGTATGAACCCGTGATTAGCCGACCCGACTTTGTGCCTACAGGCCATGTCATCCTCCGCCCCAAAGCAGCAAGTGGCAAGGCCTAGAACTGCTGAAGACGCACCACTGGTTTAGATGCCGACCGCTGAAGCAGCTGGGGGAGACCCACTTGCAGCGCATGCTCAGCAGACCAACCTGGTGGAATGGACTGCTCGGCAGTCTGATGCTTCGGAACCGCCTGCTAAGCAGTCTGTAGGTCCAGAACCGACTGCTCATCAGTTTGTCGGTCCGCAGTCATGTGATCAGCATACCAATGTGTCAGCACTTCCTCCTTAGCAAACCAACGTGTTGGCACGGCCTCCTCAGCACTCCGTTAAGTTGGCACCATCTGCGCAGAAACCCGACATCACTTCAACGCATGGTTAGCAGTCCGATGCCTCTGCTCCTATACCCCAGCAGTCCGTCACAGCAGCACCGCCAGCTCAGCGGTCCGGCATAGATAAACCGTCTGCTAAGCAGTCCGTCCAAGCTTCACCATCTGCTCGGCTCTCTACCTTGTAGGCAACCAGACGTTCTGCTCGGCTCGTGTCATCACTATCAAGTTGGTATAATCGCCTTTGATGCACGACCAAGTTTTACCGAGTGGGGTTTCTTTTAGATGGGATATGTAAGTTTGATGGACTTTTACATTACTATGTCATTTTTGTTGCAAATCCGAACTATCTACATAAATTCACTTTTAGGTTCAACAGATTAGATATATTTCACACCCTCACAATGGTGCCTCAAAAGGTGCTCCTAGTTAGTAAAAATAGGTAAAACATGGACTAACAATCATTGTGCTAGAAAATATATAGGGCAGCCTTGAAGGGACTTTGGGAAATAGTAACTTCTTTGGTGCAATTGATGTTGCTTAAAATCTTAGCATGGATCATTAATTTAAGCCCCCTCAAAATTTATGATGGACCACATATATGGGCACCCTAAAATCTCTCCATGGACAAATTTATTTGGATTTTGGAGAGCAAGATAAGGGACGATATTTGTCTAACACTAACGTTGTGTGACAATATTTTAAGCTGAGTCAAACTTGGTGATAAGCTGCAAGTGGTTTTGTTGATCGCTCGTGAATCTATCCTAATTATCTCTACTTTTTAAAAAGAATGTAAGGTTCCTATTTCACCTTTCTTCCCACCACCCCTTCGTCGAACCTTCCTTATATGATAATACATCGACTTAATTTACATAGCTTCTGAACCAGTTCTACTGTAATTTACTTAGCAAACTTTGTATAAAAATATAAGATAATTCATCGGCCGAATGGGATGCTCTTCTATTTACACAATCGCATTATTATAGACCGGTAAATAGCAAGCCGATGCACTAGAAAATTTACAAACCGTTGCAACACACGGGTATTGTTTCTCACTACTAGGAAAAGGGCTATAGATGGAATGGCCACTAATGGCGCACCAGACATGTGGTGCGGCATTGCTATGTAACAGTGGCGCACCATGTGCTGGTGCGCCATTAGTGTGAAATACACTAATGGCGCACCAGACACACGGTGCGCCATTAGTAACAATTTTTTTTTTCCAGACGTATTAATGGCGCACCAGGGCACAGTGCGCCATTACTAGTTCTAACTAGTAATGGCGCACCAGCCACATAGTGCGCCACTACAATTTTTTTTTATTTTTTACTTTTTTGCTAAACTACTAATGGCGCACCAGGGTACAGTGCGCCATTACTAGTTTAAACTAGTAATGGCGCACTATTCCCTGGTGCACCATTATTGTTTTTTTTGCAAAACTACTAATGGCGCACCACCAGCAGGTGCGCCATTAGTAACCAGGGTTACTAATGGCGCATTAGGTGGTGGTGCGCCATTAGTAACCTGGGACGAGCTAGATTTTTGGACAGCTACACCTACCCACTCACTTTCCCCACTTCATTCTCTCCACCTCCTCCTCCAAGCTTGTCTCGGCTGCCTCCTCCTCCTCACCTCATTTGCACCATAAATTCATCCAAATTAAGTGGTTAAACCCCCTTTTTTGATAGGTAAGTAAGGGGGAAGCTATCTTTATGTTGTTCTCCCTCCAACAACGTGCACATGCACTTTTTATGTCCTAGCTAGATCTATGTATGTTTGTGGTGTTGCATATGTTTGTGGTGTTGCATATATGTTTGTGTTTGCAGGTACCGGTATTTGAAATGCGATAGTTGCCAATATTTTGCCGGAATGTTGATTCATTTCCGTTTCGGCGAGAATTTTGGCACTATGCATTCTTTTTGGTCCTATTTTTAGGGAAAGTCATGCCAAATTTTTTCTTGGTTCTAAAATATCGTTTTGCTCTACCCTGCAGGCGACCATGGTCCGCACGATGACCGAAAGCATCGTGAATAGGTTTTTGAGCTCCGCGAAGGCCGAGATGCTTGAAAAGAATGAGACGGAGATAAGATGTCCGTGTCGAAGATGCAAGCTGAAGAGCCTTATTGCGGACCCGTATTCCGGGCAGGTGCGGGACCACCTGCTCTTGCGTGGTTTCATGGATGGCTATCGGTGGCAAGGTGATGAAGATGACTATGAAGTCGTCCATGGGGGTCGGGCAAGAAATGAGGATGGGCAGCAAGAGAACCACCGCGGCTCGGGCGGGCGAGAAGACGAAGAATATCCAGGACATGATCACGACGGTGATGCTGTACACAGTCATCATGTAGAAGATGCCGGACACGATGATGAGGAAGATGCAGGAGCAGACGAAGGGCATGATCATGAAGATGAAGATGCCGGCGGAGCAGACGACGATGGACCATCGATGGGCTGGGTGCAGGACCCTCATATTCAAGAGCTGCTTCTCAAGCAGACGGATAACGCAAGAGCTGCCGCCCGAGAGAAAGCCAAGCTGGATCAACTGGAGATAGACGCGGTTACTCCATTGTATGAAGGATGCAGGCCCGAGGATACCCGCCTGAAAGTAACGCTCATGGCTCTGGAGATGAAGGTAAAACACAAAATGACCGACGCCTGTTTCGACGAGAACATGCCATTCTGGCACGAACGTCTTCCCAAGGGGAACAAGTGCCCGACCAGTTTCGAGGAGGCGAAGAAAATCGTGTGTCCTCTGGATTTACCGCACGTGAAATACATTTGTGCATGAATAATTGCATCATTTATCGGGACGAGCACGCGGAGTCTACCATATATCCGGTGTGCGGCGTCACTCAATACAAGAAGAGGAAGAAAACTCCTCGAAAAGTGGTGTGGTACTTTCCGATCACTCCTCGTCTACAGCGGTATTTCGCGGACCCTAAGGTAGCAAAGCTCCTGTGTTGGCACACCGATAGGGAGGAGAAGAAGCGAGAAGATGACGCAAATGATCCGGAGATAAATAAAAAAGACAAGATGCCGAGTCACCCTCAGGATGGGAGCCAGTGGCAAGCGTTGAACTTCGAACACCCAGAATTTGTGAACGATCCAAGGAACATCGTGCTGGGCGCGAGCACCGATGGATTCAATCCGTTTGGCAGCCAGAGAAGGACACATAGCACCTGGCCTGTGTTTGTGTGGATGTACAACCTTCCCCCTGGTTGTGCATGAAGAGGAAGTACATTCACATGAGTATGCTAATTGAAGGGCCGAAACAACCAGGGAACGACATCAATCTGTATCTGGGGCTGCTGAAAGAGGAGCTAGACACGCTGTGGAAAACGCCAGCCAATACGTGGGACGCCGCAGAGAAAGAATATTTCCCTATGAGAGCCGCACTGCTAACGACGGTGCACGACTATCTCGGTTACGGATATCTCGCGGGGCAGGTGGTCCACGGATTTTCTGGATGCGTCAGGTGCATGGATGACACAACGTATCGCCAGCTAGATAGAGATCCCGGGTCTTCGAAAACCGTGTTCATGGGACATCGAAGGTGGCTTCGCGACGATGACCCGTGGAGGAAACACAAGGATCTCTTCGATGGTGAAACCGAACCCCGAAGACGCCCACGTACGAGGAGCGGCGAGGAAATAGACGAGCTGTTGAAAAATTGCAAAGATTGCCCACTGCCGGGAAAGAAGCAAAAGGCGCCAGAGCCGGGAAAGAAGCGAAAGCTTAAGGCCAGAGCCACTGCTGAAGGTATGGAAAACGAGGTCTGTTTTCTGGGACTTGCCGTACTGGAAGATCCACCGTGTGCCTCACAGCCTTGATGTCATGCATATCACGAAGAACGTGTGCGAGAGTCTGCTTGGTACCCTGCTCAACATGCCAGAGAGGACCAAAGATGGGCCAAAAGAAAGGGCAGACTTGAAATCAATGGGCATCAGGGAGGAGCTTCACGCTAATGATGATGATGATGATGAGGCGAAGCAGGACACGGAAAGTCGTTGCAAAGGCAAAAAGGCGAAGAAGACCGAAAATGACTTCCCTCCCGCGTGCTTCACTCTAAGTCAGGAGGAGATCGATCAGTTTTTCACCTGCCTCGTAGGAGTAAAACTTCCTTACGGTTACGCGGGGAAGATAAGCAGATACCTAGACTCAGCGAAGCAGAAGTTCAGCGGGATGAAGTCTCACGACTGTCACGTGCTGATGACGCAGATACTTCCAGTTGCAATCCGTGGGATCATGGACGCGCACGTCCGTGAAATGCTATTTGGCCTATGCAACTTTTTCGACGTCATCTCTCGGAAGTTGGTTGGCGTGAGGCAACTCAGAAGGCTACAGGAAGAGATCGTGGTGATACTATGCGAGCTTGAGATGTACTTCCCGCCCACATTCTTCGATGTTATGGTGCATCTGCTGGTCCGTATCATGGAGGATATCATCCAACTCGGGCCGACGTTCCTGCACAGCATGATGCCGTTCGAAAGGATGAATGGTGTCATCAAAGGATACGTTCGCAACATGTCACGTCCAGAGGGAAGCATAGCCAGGGGCTTTCTGACCGAAGAGTGCATCTCCTACTACACGAATTATCTAGGCATCGAGAACTCCGTTGGTCTGCCCGTCAACAGGCACCTCGGCAGGCTTGCTGGATGGGGTCACCGTGAGGGTCGCCGCGAAATGCATGTCGACTTCGATGGTCGACTCGCCGACTTTGAAAGAGCAAACCTAGTCGCGCTACAACACATAGACGTGGTCGATCCTTGGGTGGTAGTGCACAAAACGTTTATTGAGAAGACGTGCAATGACCGAGGCCAACAGAGGACAGACGGAGATATAATCAAAGAGCACAACTCATGTTTCACGCGTTGGTTCAAGCAGAAGCTTCTGTCGTACCCTTTACATGAGGATTCTTCCGCGGAAGAAAAACTCATATTCGCCTTGTCACAGGGCGCCGAGCACAACCTGATGACGTATGAGGTGTATGATATCAACGGCTACACATTCTACACCGAGGACAAGGACAAGAAGAGCGATGGTTATCAGAACTCCGGGGTAACGATGGAATCCTACACCGGTAACGACAAGGACAGATACTACGGAAGGATCGAGGAGATCTGGGAGCTGAGCTACGCTGGAGAGAAGGTCCCGATGTTCCGTGTCAGATGGGCCAAGAGCGTCATAAAAGAAGACCGGTATTTCACCACCATGGTTATACCCGAAGCCAAATCCAAGACCGCAGGCGCGAACGTCACCGCGAAAAATGAGCCATGGGTACTGGTTTCCCAAGTGGACCAATGCTTCTTCATTACCGACCCGCCAAAGCCCAATCGTGTTGTCGTGAGGAGAGGCAAAAGGAAGATCATCGGAATGGATGGAGTCGCCAATGAGCAAGACTTCGACAAGTACGGCGACCCGAAGATGGAACATGACGACGACGATGAAGTATCAGCATACACCACAAGAAGAAGCAGGACCACCCTACCTAAAGGACGTCCGTTCAAGAGAAGAACTCCATTTACGAAAAATAAGGGCAAGAAGATTGTGAACAGATAGCTAGCTAAGATCGATTATATTTAAATTGTAGTCTTCATTTCTCGATTGTATTTCATGGACACTCGATCTCGATCCCCCTCCATCTCGATCGCTATCCCACCTCGCCAGATCCGGTCCCCCTCACCGCCGAGCACCCCCCGCACCATCTCCCCCGCTCCACCGGCCGCCGCCGCCGACCCCCCGCATCCTCCCCCACTCCACCGCCGCCGATGACCCACCGCACCCTCCCCCGCTCCACCGCCGCCGAGCACCCCCCGTACCCTCTCCCCCGCACCCTCCCCGGCCCGCTCCACTGTCACAAATGAATGCAACTAAAATTGCAAAAAAAACAAACTTGATTATATTTTCAAATAACAAATTTGATGATATTTTCAAATAATAAATTTGATGATATTTTCAAATAATAAATTTGATGATATTTTAAAAAAATTATTACTGTTTTTATAAAAAAATATTACTGTTATGATTTAAACAAGTTTGAATATATTTAAACACAAATAAATATCAAACAGCATTTTAAATGCATAAAAACAAAAATTGGGGAGCCTGGGAATCGAACCCAGGACCTCCTAGTGTGTGTGCTGCATGCTGACCAATCGGGCTAGTGGGCGTGTTCTAATGGAGATAGGGTTAGGTGGAATATAACCTAACCAGTCGGGCTAGTAATTTCTAATGGCGCACCAGGGTGAGGTGCGCCATTGCAATCGTCGTACTTATGGCGCACTTGGGGGAGGTGCGCCATTACTAACCCTCCCCCACTCCACCTATTCCCCTCGCACTGTGGCCTCCCTCCCTCCCTCGCCAGATTCCCCACTCGACCCCAACCGTACGCCGTCGCCCCCTTGCTCCGCCCCCTCCGTCCGCCGCGCCTACACGCCGTCGGCGACGCCGCCGCCGCTGTGGTCTTGCGCTGCCCCAACGCCGCCGCCCCGACCCCCGCGTGACTCCACCCCCGCCGCCCCCGCGCCCCCCGAACGAGATCGGCCGAGCGCTCCTCTCCTCTCCTCCTCCCTCCGACGAGCGAGGGCCTCCTCCGGCCCCTGCAGCAGCCGGCGAGCGCCGTCCCGACGTGCCCACACCCCGCCTGCCCCTGCCGTCCTCCGCCACCGGTCACCTCCGCAGCAGCCGGCGAGCCAAGGACGGTGCCGTGACCCTCGCCGCCACCTCCCGCCGTCTCTTCCTGCGCGTGGCCAGCGGCTGCTCTCCTTCGACCACGGCCTGGGGTGAGCCTCTCTTGTTCATGCTACTAGTTACACGGATCAATGGATGTTAGATAGATGTATGTATGTTGATGTTAGTTAGGTATATGATGCTTGATGGATGGATGGATGAGTTGTGCTAGTTGCTTGCTAGATGGATGGATAGTAGTTTGGTTCTGTTTTTGCTGCTGTTTGGTTCTGAAGATGACTAGCAAGTATAGTAGGAAGATGATGCATAGTAGTTTTATGTTGTTGTAGTAGTTGTAGTTGTAGATACAGTAGCAGTATCATGTGCTACAGTAACAAGTGTCATGTTGTTGTATTAGATACAGTAGCAGTATCATGTGCTGCTGAAGATGAGTAGTTGTAGGAAGATGATGCCCTAATGGAAGTGACATGAGTATTTGGCCTGCCCATCATGTTTGTTGGTTGTTTGCTGTCATGTTGTTATTACTTCCATTAGGGCATCTGTTGGTTCATTAATCTTAAGCCCATTATTCCATGGAATAGCTGAACTATAATACAATTTTTCATTTATGATAGTTTGTGAGATACAGAAATAGATAAATTTAAGTTTGTAATGGCTAACAGCCAGACATGTGAATCTGTTCTTGATACTCCTTTTCCCTTTTCTTAGAATCATCATATACAAATTAGAACCTTTCTAACATCTGCATATTTCAGGTTTCCGAGGAGGTAAAGTAAGTGAAGTCCAGACAGCAGCAGCAGCAACACCTCCAAGGTGATAAATATGCCTTTCGATGTCACACAATAATGTCTGTTGCAAGAACATTCTGCTCTTAGTGTTCGTTTGTTTACAAAGATCCTGCTTATATATACTGATGATGAGTCTTGTTGAAACCTTACATATGTTGGTTCCTGCTTATTTGCTCCAATGGCACAAACTTGAGCTGCTAGCATAAAAAGTGTTGCAGGCGACAGACAGTGAGGAGCTACTGTCAAAAACATGAGCTACTGTAAAAAAATTTAGTTATGGCATCTAGAATTATGTCAGTTTTGTTTTGTAACTAGAAGACCAAACTGTTAGGAATTTTGTCCAAACTGTAGTTTTCAGTATTCTGTCCAAACTGAAAACTGTTAAAAAGACCATGTGTTTTTTGGTCAAAATCTGCATGTAAAACTGAAATAATCAGTCATAAAGAATATCCTCAAGACCATGTGTTTCTTGGATTTCTGTAATGATGATGGAACATTATAAAGCATTGTACTCCAGTGTGTATGAAGGATACAAAAAATTTAGCAACTTCTCTGATTTTATAAAGTTGTTCTTATATGGGTGAAACTTCACTTGTTTTTAGGCTAGTGCAGGGTGTTGCTTTATTGTGATGCCTCTGAATTACTTGTGATCACATTGAGAAAGACTTGCAAAGATGATGATCATCTTTTACAGAAAACAATTTCTGTAAACACGTCAGTAACTTTGCTAGTTTGCTGGGTTTTGTCTCCGACCATTGTGTCGTGATGAATTTGCAGGTACCCCGAGAGGCCCTTGAGTTTGCTGGAATGTCGATTAACTTCCGTTACGGCAAATTCGGGTACTCCATATGTCCTATTTTCAGCAAAGGTCATGCTGAAATTTTCCGTGAATTTTAGCATGACTTTGCTAAAAATAGGACATATGGGGTACTTGCGACTAATGCATGGGCCGGGGTATCTTAGTACTTAGTTAAGTAGGATCAACTGCCCCGCCATTCTTGCTACATTAAACCATAGGTAGCAATAGAGCCAAGTGATTAGGCCCAACTTAGAATTCTCCTTAGCATCGATAAACCCTAAATGATAAAAGCTTAGCTTTTAGGATGCCTCGGTGTCGACAAACCCTAAATGATGAGACCATGATCTTGTTCCTTGACAATAACCAACTTTTTGACCAAACTTTTTTCCTATTTAGAGCGAACCATGGCCCACAACGATGAGGCCGGCGGTTCGGGCGGCAAGCAATTCTTGGAGCTGTCCCAGGAGATGGAGGAAGAAGCTCACCGCTATGAGGACGCCGCGGAAGACACCGATCCTGACTACACAACCCCTAGTGGCGTCGGGGATGACACCACTGATGGTGCCGCCGAGGATGCCACCACTGATGATGGCGGCGCACGCACAGATGGCAGCCAACCAAAGAGGCAACGGAAGGACCGTCCCCCGAACGTGCTCGGCACCGTCAAGGAGGAATTTACTGAAGTGAACTCCGACGGGCATCCAACGGCGCCCAAACATGTAGTCAAGGGGTACTCGGTTCAGCTCGGGTGCATTCTCCGGAGCACCGTCTCGATCAACACCGAGAACCTAAGGCATAAGGACCGAGGGAATTTGCGCAGCCTCCTCTTCACGAAGTTGCACGAACGATACAAGTTCCCCGCTGAGTTTGCAAACGCACGCCTCTCAGGGAATAAAGTGAACAGTGCCGCCCTCACGAGTATGAGCACGGCCCTGTCTACATGGAGAAGCACGGTGAAGGCAATGATTGAAAAAGGTGATAGTTATGACAAGGTCAAGGCGAAATATCCTCTGATGAGCGAAGATGACTACAAGGAGTTCAAGATCAAGTGCGAGAGCAACGCAACCTCCGAATCAAGTCAGTGGGGGAAAGAAATGCGGGAGTTGAACTTAGGGGTCGACCAACTCGGTCCCGGCGGTTACAGAGTGGCGGAGCCTATATGGGACAAGGAGGACGCGGAGCGTGCCGAGCAAGGCCTACCGCCCCGCTTCGAGAAATTACGTGACAAGCAGACCAGGAACTTTGTCAGGGCCCGGTACAAGGAGGACCCGGTAACAAAGGAGCTTACCACGGATCCGAAGACCAGGGCACTTGAGCTTGTTCTGGTAAGGAATACACCCCCGCGTAATTAGCTCCATATGGTTGCATTCTAATTAATGAAGCCAAATTTCTAAATGGTTCACATTCCTTCCGCAGGATGCTGAAAGCAGTAGCGCGGGGTCGTCTCAGAGCTCCCCTTTTGACACCCCTTTAAATAGGGCGTTGAACGTAATGAAAAACAAGGATAAGCTCAGTAAGCCCTCGTCAGCTGGTCGTGTGGCCGGCAAAGGCTTGTCCACAAAATGGTTGTCATACTATACCGCTGGTGGGCGAAAGGAGAAAAAGACCAGCTCGGAAAGCCAGTCGCGCGAGGTTCAAGAACTCAAAGCACAAGTGGCGCGGATTCCGGAGATTGTCCAAGAGCAAGTGCAACAACAACTAGGAACGACGCTCACCGCCATTGTGCCTACCTTGATTCAGGGGCTGACGACGTGGATTGCGGGCGGCCAACAGGGGCCTCCCCCAGTTCCCAGCTTCATGGCCAGCAACTCGCACAACGCGCAGGCGGCGCCATTGGTGTCTCCGGCGGAGGCGGTATTCGTGTCTCCGGCGCCGGCACGGGCATTGGAGCTTAATGCACCCGGGTGTACGCCGGCGGGCACCTCGCCAGCAAGCGGCCCCTCCGTCAGTTGCACGCGCACGCCCGCCGTTGGCGGTGCCTCGACATTAGCCGAGCTCGACGGCATCACGGTAACTAAGCCTCTCGGCCGATGACTTCATCTCGTTGCCTTTGACTGGGCATCCCTGACGCCCTACATGTTTTCGCAGGCGCCACCGATGTTCCTTGCACTTTCCTGCACTTCGTGGGCGGCAAGTTGGTCGATGTCGCCAAGGGCAGAATCGTTCAACCGGGCAACCGCGTGTTCCACGGTAATCCGATGCCACCCACCTTGTATAGGGTTGAACTAGTTCGGGTGCTGCCAGGCTGCGACGAGTTGTTACCTCCGATTCGACCCGCTGGGGCCGACGAAGATGATGTGATGACCCTCAGCGCCTGTGTAAGCTGGCCCCTGCTTTGGCCGAAGAGCCAGATTCGTTTGGGGGCGGGGGACACCACCCCACAGACAAGACCACCCGTCGTGCCAGCACCAAGCCATGGCAAGAACGCCGCAACACTACCGGACATGTCGGACATCCCTATGGCACAGGATCCAGACATGCATATGGCACAGGATCCGGACGACGACGACAACGACGGTGGTACATTTTCCAACGTCGATAAGTACTTTGCCGAACATGGGTACGGTGACGAGTTCTGCGGGCCTCCTTCTCAAGAACCCAACCCTGAAAAAGACGACCGTGATCTAGTTGGTACGGCGGAGAAACCCAATTGCAACAGGCGTCGTCTGGCGTTCAGTTCTCAGGAGACGCCTCCAGCTGCCGCCTTCACCGAGCCTCAGATAGCTGAGATGCCAAATATTATCAGCCCCAACACGCTCAAGAAGGCGGTCTGTGAGCAGAACTCGATCCCATTACAGCAGATCAGGAAGAAGGGACGGAAACGAAAGACTAACAAGGGCGCCAGTGCGAGCCAGCCGGCACCGTGTACGATCCGTGCTCAGGACGGGCCACCTTCACCTAAGGATATCTCGAGGAGGGTGCATGTGGCGGGTAGGCCGATGCTACCGACAAATATGCTCAATGCTGCAACCGGTGCTATGCGGAGTCTGCATGACAGTGTTCTTTCTTTGGAGAAGCGGCGTCTCAGAGAGAATGATGTGGCATACCCGGTTTTCGTGGCCAAGGTGCCATAGGGCAAGGGCTTTGTGGATAGCGCCGTCGGGGGTACGATCGTCCTGCGGTTTGATGACATCTTTGCTATGCTTAACCTTCATCCGCTGCACTACACCTTCGTTCGGCTATTTTCGCTGAGTATGGAGATGCGGATCATTAGAGACAAGACCCGGGACATTGTGATAGTCGACCCCTTCTACATGCGTGCCAAGATCTTGGGCAGCGCTGGGGACCGGCAAGTCGCGAGTTCACACCTCGAAGGCGTCATTCTGGCAAACCCAGATAAGGATAACTTCCTCGTGCCTTACTTTCCCGAGTAAGTCATCTCCTAACCGCCCCGTAACATATGATTTCTTAGATTTCGATCGTTCTTTATTTTTTCTAACATTCCATGTTCTGTGCAGTGACACACATTGCACACTCATCCTCTTAAGCCCGAAATATTCCATGGCCATGTATTTCGACCCGGACCGTGACTCCAAGATAGACTACACAAATATCAAGAAACTTCTTGATGATGCTCTCCCCGGCTACGCCGCATCTGGAGGCACCTTTAAGAGGCCAGTTCGTAGGTACGGCAGGCACGTGTTCACCCACAATACGACGTTCCCCTGCGTTAAGCAGCCGCCTGGCGGTCAGAAGGATGCCTACTACGCCCTCCATCACATGCGGGCGATCGTGCGGGACCATAATCACCTTCTGCTACCAAATAATCTCAAAGATTGGGCTGCAAGCTTGGCGGCAATCCAGGACGCGGACATCCGACAAGAATTCTTTCGCATCCAGTCCGAGTTTGCAGAAATCATCCATCAAGATGTCCTTCGTACCTCGGGGCAGTTCTACCTCAAATTTCAACCGTCCAACAGTGAGATAGACACAACGCTACAAATGCAGGCTAACAACGCCCGCGACTTCATGACCATCACGACAGACGGCGGCTTCATCCACGCTCCGGTCCCATGAGTCGAGTCGAAAGTAGTGATGCTATGTGTAGTTCTGAAACATTGATTAGCCCATGTTGTAATTAAACTTTAATGCACTTGTATGTCTCTTTGCTTTGGACAGTCGTTCAACTTAGATGTAATCGATGCTATTTATTAGTAGGACCATGAATCATGCTATTAATGTCTTGCTTTTCTCTTCCGATCCTTTTGTTGCATACTTATATATTGCTTATGTATTGTCTGTAGTTTGGCTAGTGCATAGAGATGCCGTCGTATGTCGTGTACAAGGGTAAGGTTCCCGGAGTCTACGACGACTGGGAGGAGTGTCGGAGACAGGTTCACCGTTTCAGCGGTAACAGTTACAAAGGGTACACCACTAGGGCGGAGGCGGAATCTAGATACGCGCGCTATCTAGTGGGAGAGAGGAGGGAGCGTTGGAGGAACCGGATGAAGACCAATTTCATCGTGATGATGCTCATCGTGATGACCGCAGCTCTCTTCTATGCGATGGTAGTTTAGATGATCGATATCGACTTGTAATGTGAAGACAAACTCGCTACTCGCGGTCTTTTGAATTCGGAGACTAATATGATGAATAGTATTCGGTGCGCCATTAATAAAAAATACTAGTGGCGTGGTGCTAGTGGCGCACCAGTAGTGCGCCATTGGTAGGCAAAACTGGTGCGCCACTAGTAAGCCTTTTTCTAGTAGTTAGAGGCTTCCAAGATACCTGAAAGGTTCTACAGGAATTCTGGGCCATTACTAGTTGACCAAGGTTTGACCAAGTCATTACTTTGTACAGGTGCGCCATTACTATGTCAAACTTATTAATCGCGCACCTACACAAAGTGCGCCATTACTAACTTTGACCAAGGTTTGACCAAGTCATACACATAGTAATGGCGCACTTTGTGAAGGTGTGCCATTACTATGTCAACTTGTAATGGCGCACTATCCCCTGGTGCGCCACTGCTAACCAAATGCACCCCCCCATGTGGACCGCCTTTTTAGTTTTTTAAAAAATAAAAGAAAATGATGGAAATATCAAAAAAATAAAAGAAAATAAGTTTCCCACGTGATATGTGGTCTAGTTGTTGGCAAAATTTACAAATATGAATTTCGACTTTATTTGCAAAATCTCTCTGGAATTTAGTAAAATGGGCATAAGTTTTGCATACGAACTCGGATTAAAAAAAATTATATGAAAAATCATCTACTCGAAAAGTTACATCCGAATTCAATCGGGGGAACTCCGTTGAAGATTTTCAGAATCCCCAAAAACCTAACAGAACGAAAGATACGGGGCTTTTAAGATCTAGAGGGGGGAAAATGGAAAAAATTTCAAACTTAGTAATGGCGCACAATTTGCTAAGTGCTCCACTAGTAACAGAAAAAAAAATTGGTTTCGAATTTTTTTTGGAAAAAATGTTCAAAATATGATACGTAATATGACCGCGAAGTATGAAATATTTTTTCAAAATTTCATCACACTCATGAACATGAACAAAGTCCTAGACATCAACAAGGTTTAATAGGATTGATATGATGGATATATCAACAAGTGCCTGTTAAGTGAGGTGGTGCTGAGGTTGGATAGAACTGCGAAGTTAAGCGTGATCTGGCTAGAGTAGTGTGAGGATGGGTGATCTCCTGGGAAGTTTGACCACGGAGTGCGATTTGACTTGAGATTAAGCATATTGATCCGAGATTAAGCCATAGTGACCCGAGATTAAGAAAAAAGAAAAAAAAATTGAAATTTTTTTTGAAAAAAAATTTGAATAAAAATGAGGCTCAGCATGAAAAAGCGAGTAGTAAAATGAAGCAGAATGCATTGTACGAAAGGTTGAGGAAGGAGATTTATCCGGCTGTTCGAAAAAATGTTGAGGAGTCAATGATGATGCAGAAGAGTCTAACACTGACAGATAGCCAACAGATGGGAGCGGAGGCGGGCATGGAGGATGTTGTTTATTGCGCGACAACACTGCACAAGAGTAGCTGTGCATCAGCTGATCCCAGCGACACTGAGACTGTAGCTGCTTGTGATAATGCTATATTTGATCTATCTCGAATGAAAGACAGACTGAAGGGCGCGCTTACACATTATGAAGGTACATTAAAATGTGCAACAGCCTGGGTTTGCCCACCCTTCTTTGAAGATGGCTTCTGGTTGGACAATGTCGATTGAAGCCGGGCTGTGTGAAGTGCTACGTGACTTAAGTAATGTCTGGATTCAATGAATTTGCCCTGAAGAATGTCCTAGGAGACTTCGATGAGCAAAGGACCTTGGGAGAAACACTACTACTTCACATCCAGTGGCCACGAAAGGAAATAGAGTTCATCGTTGAGATCCCTGAAGCCCCGCCAAGAGCAACCACTGTCGCTCCTCAACCGGTGACGCTCTCCTTGCAATAGCAGCTCTCGCGGGCTAATGTATCAACCCGTGATTAGCCGACCCGACTTTGTGCGTACAGGCCATGTCATCCTCCGCCCCAAAGCAGCAAGTGGCAAGGCCTAGAACTGCTGAAGACGCACCACTGGTTCAGATGCCGACCGCTGAAGCAGCTGGGGGAGACCCAGCTGCAGCGCATGCTCAGCAGACCAACCTGGTGGAATGGACTGCTAGGCAGTCTAATGCTTCGGAACCGCCTGCTAAGCAGTCTGTAGGTCCAGAACCGACTGCTCATCAGTGTGTCGGTCCGCAGTCGTGTGATCAGCATACCAATGTGTCAGCACTTCCTCCTTAGCAAACCAACATGTTGGCACGGCCTCCTCAGCACACCGTTAAGTTGGCACCATCTACGCAGAAATCCGACATTACTTCAACGCATGGTTAGCAGTCCGATGCCTCTACTCCTATACCCCAGCAGTCCGTCACAGCAGCACCGCCAGCTCAGCGGTCCGGCATAGATAAACCGTCTGCTAAGCAGTCCGTCCAAGCTTCACCATCTGCTCGGCTGTCTACCTTGTAGGCAACCAGACGTTCTGCTCGGCTCGTGTCATCACTATCAAGTTGGTATAATCGCCTTTGATGCACGACCAAGGTTTACCGAGTGGGATTTCTTTTAGATGGGATATGTAAGGTTGATGGACTTTTACATTACTATGTCATTTTTGTTGCAAATCCGAACTAGCTACATAAATTCACTTTTAGGTTCAACAGATTAGATATATTTCGCACCCTCACAATGGTGCCTCAAAAGGTGCTCCTAGTTAGTAAAAATAGGTAAAACATGGACTAACAATCATTGTGCTAGAAAATATATAGGGCAGCCTTGAAGGGACTTTGGGAAATAGTAACTTCTTTGGTGCAATTGATGTTGCTTAAAATCTTAGCATGGATCATTAATTTAAGCGCCCTCAAACTTTATGATGGACCATATATATGGGCACCCTAAAAGCTCTCCATGGACAAATTTATTTGGATTTTGGAGACCAAGATAAGGGACGATATTTGTCTAACACTAACGCTGTGTGACAATATTTTAAGCTGAGTCAAACTTGGTGACAAGCTGCAAGTGGTTTTGTTGATCGCTGGTGAATCTATCCTAATTATCTCTACTATTTAAAAAGAATGTAAGGTTCCTATTTCACCTTTCTTCCCACCACCCCTTCGTCGAACCTTCCTTATATGATAATACATTGACTTAATTTACATAGCTTCTGAACCAGTTCTACTGTAATTTACTTACCAAACTTTGTATAAAAATATAAGATAATTCATCGGCCGAATGGGATGCTCTTCTATTTACACAATCGCATTATTATAGACCGGTAAATAGCAAGCCGATGCACTAGAAAATTTACAAACCGTTGCAACGCACGGGTATTGTTCTTGTTTTACTGAAATCTAGACATTTGGACGTTTGGACGCTTGAGTCCAGGAGGTTTTATCGGCCCGACCCTCGCGATTTATCCACGCCTCACAACATCGGAAAAGAATAACCCTAAAGAAAACATCAGGAAAGAATCCCACGTCTCGCTCGCTCGCAGCCACTGTCTCTGACCTTTCCCTCATGCAGCCGCCTCCTCCCTCCCTGGCGCCACACCTTGATGCCTCCCCACCCCTCCTTCGACCCTGCCTTCGTCGTGCTCAACAGCGATGGCTGCAGCATTCGATCCTCCACTAGGTCGCGCCACACGGGAGGTTGCCGGCAGTGACATGGTGGTGGTGGCCATGAAGACGACGGTGATGGTGAGGATGCGTGTCCAAAGGGGGCTCGTCGGCAGCAAGATCCGTGTACCTGCCTCTGAAGGGGAAGCCACCAGGGTGGTCGTGCGTCTAGCAGTGGCATGAAGCTGCCATGTTATGATTCTGCTTCAGTTCTACGACATTTTTTTCTGTAGTGGGGATTGCCTCTTTGAGCCAAATGTCGTTCCCAAATTTCCACGGGGCTTCTAGTTTGGCTCAGAAAAATTCAACTGCGGCAGCTATTCCTCGAATTCCGCTAACATCCAAATGAAGCCTGAAAAGGACAACCACATGTGGTTTCCATGGTTGAAAACAAGTTGCTAGAGCCTCAGCCAAACAAGTCGTGAGGGCTGATAACAATTGTGTCTTCGCTGCTATAGTATGATGTTGACAGGAGGTGTAATGATCATTATATGAAAGCATAATTTTGCACCTGCGGAATAAATTTTTTGGGTTCAGTTGCATATGGTGATAGTGTCCAATTTGCTGGACATTGATGTTGACATGTTTTTTTTGTGTTGCTGACTGGTGGTTTGTCGTCTTCGTGGACCATCTAGAGATATTCCTAAGTATTTCCAAATGACCTGTATGTTAGCCATGTGAAATATTCCATCCGTCCCACATTGTAAGACGTTTTTGCAAGCTAATATCTTGCAATAACGTCTTACAGATGGAGGGAGAATTACTTGTTGAGTACAGTCTGCTCTTTCACGCCCCTGTCAATTAAACTATTTAGCTTCACATGATAGCTTTCAAAAAGAGATTTTGTACGGTACATCATACTTTGCCAAAACGTGTGGAGTATTAATTGATTAGCATGATTGCCAGGCCATTTTTGCCACCCATGTTGTTTCTTCATGGCTTCTTCTTTCATGCATTTAACACCATGTTTACTAAGTAGTGCGATGTGCGCGGCCCCTGCGAAATTGTTAGTGATACATTGTGCCGTTCCTGGTTGGCTGGGCTGTGAAGCAGGATAGCGTCTTCTTTGGAGGATGGTGGACATGGCCAGAAACTGAGAAAGGGGTCTAGCTGGATGAGATGCACAGCCATCCTTATAAGTTGTGTTCTGCCTCCTCCATTATCGATGTGGGACTAAATCCAACATCAGCCCTAATACGATGTTGTTTCTGGAACGACCAAGACAAGTTGTGGTAGCCTGGGTGGGTGCTGCCGTAAACACTCCCAAACTTCTGTTATTCTGCGACATGCTCACCAAATATAGAAGCGATAATTGGTTTCCGTATAAGAACACACAAGAAAGAAACTACGATATACCACCCCGTAACCCACCTTGCGCACAACCTCCCCGGCCAGGCTCGAGCCACCAATTAGCAACCACCGGCAGCCCAGTCCGGCAGCCGCGATAGACCCAACCGACAACCCCTGGAGTTATGTGGCCCGTGTGTCGGCGTCCTACTATGGAGCACCGCCCAGGTCCCCGTGCCCCCCAGCGCCGACTACACTACTTGGATATCGTTCTACACCACTTCCGCATAAGTGCTCCATGGTCCCAAGAGACGGCCAGGGGACCGAGGCCCCATATCCGACTTGTTGCAGGACCGCGTCTTCTTTAGGAGCCGGAATCTGCAGCATCCTGTGAACTATGGAGTCGTCGGCTGCAGCACCTAGCTCCCGCCTCGTGGACAGGTTGCTCCCAATTCCCAGCTCCCGGTCGTCGGTTTCTAGGTAATCACGTGGCCACCATGAAGGCCCATGCCCAGCTTGCGTCCTCCTCTGCGTGTGTCCATGTCCATATCACTTGCCTCACAAGACGAAGTCACAGTGTTGGACTCTGGTGCGGAGCCATGGTCCCATCAGGAGCTCCTCATCCTCCAGCTTGCCAAGGAGGTCAAGGAAAAGAAAGGGGGAAGAGGACCTACTGCTGCGTAATTTCCAAAAATATAAGAAACGAAATATACCTCCTCGGTCCAGAAATAACTGTGGCTCAGACACATGTATCTAGCACTAAATTACGTTTAGATACATCTGTTTGAGCGACAGTTATTTCTGGATGGAGGGAGTAGTTGCAAAGCTACGGCAGTTAATTAAGACTCCAAGGAATTCAATGTACAAATATTTTATAAGTTCAAACCACCGGCCAGAGAATTAAAAAAAACAATGTAAAAAATAAGAACACGTCGTGTATTTTGTCCCGAAAAACATGAGAAGTTCATTGGACAGATATCTAAAAGTTTGCAATAAAACGAAAATTGAAAAACGTAACACCCATCACCAGAGGTGTTTCAGGGAGCAAAAGCGTAAGTAAATATAATCGAATTGAGGAAGTAGTGTTTTGGGAAGTTCAATAGCGACTCTGAGAGAAGTTCTAGAGAAAATGTAATATGTTCGGAAGATCATCACACAAAATTTCAGAGTTTGGAAACGGCAAATAAAAAATTAGATAGAAAGAACTAAAAATGAAACGTGAGGGATTCGATTGTAAATATGAACTACTGATGTACACTTTCCACATAAAACATATTAAATTTCTTTTCTCCGCAAACATCTAGATGGTGCATCAAAGGTCATTTCTTTTTTTTTTTTTGACGGGCAATGCAGGTGCTCTGCCTTTTCATTTAGTAGAGGAAAAAACTGTACATATTAACACCGAGAAGGTCGGAGTTTGGAAGAAAGAAGAGGAGCCAGGTTACCAGGAGGCAACCAGACCCGGAGGAAAGGATCGACTAAAACTCCCAAGCCCCAGCAACGAGGCCAATCTCATCTCTAATCATCATATGTACTCCCGGCGCGGATGCCGTCTTCTGTTGGAAAACCCTTCTGTTTCTCTCATTCCAAAGATTCCAAGCGATGTATGCCGCCACGGTGGATGCATGAAGATTGTCATGCAAGATCTTGCATCTCATTGTAGTCGTCCACCAGGATTTGATAGAAGTGGCAGCAAGGGCAGCAGAAGCAACATCAGGGTGGGAAAAGTGAAAGGATTGCCAAATCTCCTTCGTAAAAGGGCAATCGATCAATATGTGTCTCGCAGTCTTCGGAAGCTGATCACAAGTGCTGCAGCGATCGTTATGTGGCCATCCTCGAGCCGCCAGGCGATCAGCAGTCCACAACCTGTTTTGGAGCAAGGTCCAAATGAAAAATCTGATCTTAGGCTCAGCCTTGATTTTCCAAACCTGTTCAAGTTGCGGCATTGCAATTCGAGTGATGAACTGTATGTTGTAAGCGGATTTGGCGCTGTATCTTCCATTGGAGGAGTGAATCCAAGAGATTTCGTCCTCCCGATCAGTGAGAACGACCTGCTGTAGGGCTGTCCAGAGGTTCAGAAGGGAGTCTAGAGTCAGAGCGTCATTGATCCTTTGCAGCCCAGCCATCCATAGATTATCATGTATGCCGTCCCGTACAGACACGAGCTTTCTACGAGACAACTTGTACAGAGTAGGGGCAATATCCATCGGAGCCATTCCATTCAGCCATCTATCCGACCAGAAACGCGCTTTCCTACCATCCCCACAGTTGAATGCTAGTGCATTCAACAAATAACTGACGATCAGTGTGGTCACAAGGGGTTGGGGTGCCTTTCCAAGGGCGATCGACACAGTCCCACTCATACCATGGCCACCGCAGACGAAGGGTCTGCTGTATGCGGCGATTTCTTTTATACCAAGGCCCCCAACCGATTTTGGAGCACAAATGCGCTTCCAGTTAACCAAGCATTTCCCACCATAAGCCTCATCCTCAACATTCCAAAGGAATTTTCTTTGCAGTTTATCAATTTGCCTCTCAGCCCATTTATCCATTGCAAACGCAGTGAGGTAGAATGTAAGCGTAGAGTTGAGGACCGAATTAACAAGGAGTAGTCGGCCAGGTCTGGTGAAGAACCTTCCTTTCCACGGTCGTAGGCATCCGACAATCTTATCCGGAAGTGGCTGTACCTCAACCCTTCTCGGCTTTCTAAGTGAGAGCGGCAGTCCAAGGTAGCGACACGGTAAGGCCCCAAGAGTTCCTCCAAAACCCTCCAGGAGAGAGGCGATGTCAATCCCTTCGCACCGGACAGGGTAAGCCACACACTTTCCTTGGTTGATCTTGAGCCCGGACACGTCACCGAAGAATTCCAAAATTTGTAGCACGGCTTGAATGTCCAAACTAGACGGTTGAATGAAAAGAGCAGCATCATCAGCATAGAAACTTGCCCTTAGCCTAGCAGAGGGCGTTGGCAGGGGGGAGAGGATCTCCAACTGCGTGGCTCTGTTCAAAATTCTTTGGAGGGGGTCCATGGCTAGGATGAATAGCATCGGTGACAGGGGGTCTCCCTGCCGGAATCCTCGTCGGTGCTGAAAAGGCAAGCCAGCAGCTCCATTGAGTAGCACCCTAGAAGTGGCCGAGGCAAGCAACATACAGATCATGTCCCTCCATTTTTGCCCGAACCCATATTGTTCCAAAACTTGCAACAAGTATCCCCAACCAATGGAGTCAAATGCCTTTGCAAAGTCAAGCTTGAGGAATATCAGCTTCTTCTTCTTTTGGTGGACATCTTTGATTACATTCTTGACATAGAGAAAGTTATCTTGGATGGATCTGCCTCGAATGAAAGCGCATTGGGGGACCGAAATGATTTTGTGTAGCTCAGGCCCCAGCCGATTAGCAAGCACCTTACAGATGATTTTAGCAACACTATGCATCAAGCTGATCAGTCTAAAATCAGAAGGTGTTGTCGCTCCCTCTTTCTTGGGTATCAGCACCAGGTTGCAGAGTTAAGAATCTTCCATTGGTTCCCCTTAAGAAGGAAAAGGCTCTTGAAAACCTCGATCAAGTCATCTTTGATTAGTAGCCAAAACCTCTTATAGAAAGCCCTAGTGAACCCGTCGGGACCAGGTGCCTTCTCAGCATGCCCATGAAAAACAGCAGCCTTGATCTCTTCTTCAGTGAAGGCCTGATCTAAGTGTTGCAGCTCAGCCCGCTGAATGCCTAGGAGGTCCCAATTCAGATGCAAAACATTGGGTGCAGCTTTGCCAATGAGGTTCTTGAAGTGGTCTAGTAGAATATTTTCCTTCGCCTTGTGGTCAGAAGTCTCGCCGTGCTGCCCAAAAAGAGTGGCAATATGATTTTTCCGGCGTCAGCCATTAGCCGTTAGGTGGAAGAATTTTGTACTAGCATCACCCGATCTGATGGTGGTTAGCCTGGATCTCTGTTTCCATCTGATCCATTCTAAGGCAGCGATTCCCAGAAGTTTGGACTTAAGGTTCCTCCTAAGGGCCCACTCCTCAACAGTGAGCTCTCTATGCTCCATTGCCAGGTCTAGTTGGAATATCACCTCATTTGCAATGTCAGTGGCCAAGCTAGCCTTCTTTCTCATATCCCTGCTCCATTTCTTGAGGGCCGTGGCTGTTCTGGAAAGCCTAGCATGGAAGTTTCTAATTGGGTCTGAGGAATGCAAAGGTTTTCTCCAGGCGTCAGCAACAATCTCATCCAGGCCCTGGAGCCCCAGCCAGAAGGACTCAAATCTGAAAGGTTTGCATCTTTTAAGCTCCATCTTCTTCATAATAAGCGGGCAGTGGTCAGAGATAGCCATTGAAGCAGGAGACAGGTGGTATTGTGGGAACATTGTTTCCCAGTCCACAGTGAAGAGCAGCTTGTCTATCCTGGTGAGAGTAGTTTGTTCTCTTTCATTGGACCATGTAAAGCGCCTTCCAGACAGAGGCATTTCCCGAAGCCGTAAGGAGTCAATCAAGCTTCTGAACCGGCCAAGCATTGGGAGATTAATGAGGTTATTACTCTTGTCAGCAGCCCTTGCAATCAAATTAAAATCTCCAATAATCAGCCACTCCTTCTTGACCATTGGCACAAGATCCCGGATTTCTTGGAGGAACATAATCTTGTCAGAATCAAGCTGGGGACCATAAACAGAGGTAATTGACCAGGACAGATTGCTGGATTTATCAGTTATCGTCCCAGTGATGGAATGAACACCTTGGGCAGCCAGCTCTCTAGAGATGGAAAAATTATCTGAACAAGCAATCAAAATTCCACCCCTCGAGCCTGTAGCAGGTAAGCAGATGAAATTATCACAGAATTTGATACCAGCAGCTTCAGCAACAAAGGCCCTGTCAATCAGCTGAACTTTGATTTCTTGCAAACAAACAATGTTGCAGCGCTTCTCAGCAATCAATTTTGCAACCGCTCTTCGCTTGGCAGGACAACCCAAACCTCTCACGTTCCAATTAAAGATGGCAATATCCATGGGAAACTAGGAACACTCAAACACAGACAGAAAAGACAGAGACAGAGGCTACAACTACAGATACAGGTGAGCAGAGCTGCTCGCAGACTCAGGCGCGACGGCCAAACTAACAAGCAGGGGAGGACTAACATGGTAAAACGAAATGCACACTCCCAATCCCTAGCAACCAGGGCTAGACCATGGCCGCCGCCGGCAGCACCTTGCTTGTAGCCACCTTCCTCTTGGCAGGCAGGCCCGCATCCACCAGGGCGGTGACCGCTTCCATGAATTCATCTGGCAGGGGCTTCTTGTATAGGTCCTTGTAGCGCTGGACTGCGTCAGGGGCATCTTTGCTACCCTCGGGGCAGTACCCACTCTTTTTGAGGAGGACGAAGAGGGCCTTCTCCATAGGAGGCAGATCTTTGGTTGGCTTGGCTGCCAGCCTCCCACTGCATCTAGTGGCGCCGGTCCCGACCGCACTCATGGTAGCGGGGGGAGCGCCTGCCGGAGTGGTCGGGCTCGGGTCTCGTGGCGACACCAAGGGGACCGGCGGCGTCTCCGGCGGCGGATCTTCTGGATGTGCAGGTTGAAGTAGGGGTGGAGGGGTGAAAACAGAGAGCTCTTGGAGGAATGCAGCGAGCGGGCCGGCCTCCTGGGCCGTAAGATCATGGTTCTGCTGCAGGCATTGCGGAGAGGAGACAGTTCGGCCCGACTGCGAAGAGGGCGGCCCATTGGGGGGCAGCGCTTCATAGACGGCAGAAGGCGCATGCAAGCAGAGGGCGTCATCGGCCAAGACAGCGGATGGGGGCACGACGCATGCCAAGGGCCCACCAGGAGCATCGTCGCTGGACCGCAAGGGCTCGGTCCCACCGGATGCTGGTTCAGCAGCAAGGCCCAGCGCACTCATGCCCAGAAGGCATGCAGGACGATGAGCCTCGGCCGCAGCACCACTTTTTGCTAAGGAATGGCAATCTGTCGCCTGTCCCATCTCGGATCGGAGCTGAACAGGGCCATGCAAGTGCCCCCGGTCCACACCCAGCTGGCCAGTCAGCACAAGCGCTTGAACGGAGGCGTGGAACGGATCTGAGAGGCCACACTCTCCCTCCGTTAGGGTAGCGTCCAGCAACGGAACCAACTCAGAAGGCCGAGCCGCCGGCGTGACCAATGGGGGGGACGCCGCAGCGGCGGCCGGGAGAGCACGCCTATGGCCACCTTCAGCGCTGCCCGAGCTCGGCCTCGGCAGGCTCCGGTTGTCGTAGGTTCGCCGAGACCATTGCGCACGTCCGCCACCACTGCTGCCATTCCGATCATGGCGTCCGCCATGGCCGCCGCCTGCACCCCCCTCACCATCGTCATGGGGGAAGCGGAGCCGCGAGAGAACCGGCATCCTCGGGGGCGGTGGGGGGAAGTCGCCATCTTCAAAGTTAAGGTACCAACGGTATCCCCACCGCGTCGGCCAGGGAGGGGTGGAGGAGATGTCGGAGGGCAGGCCACTGATGACGCTTCCGTCACTGCCAAAGCTCTCCGGGCTCGAAGAAGGGTGACGAGTGAAGTCGATCACTTTGTCAAGATGGATCAGAACGTTGTGGGCGAGGAGCTTGATCGATCCCCAGCGCGCGGGAGCCTCGTCGAACATGCCAAGGTCGGGGTAGTGCATGTCCGGCGAGCCCACCTCCCTTGGCTCCTCAAGGCGAAGGATGCCACGGGTGCGCAGCTTGGTGACATCTCCCATCCAAACCCAAAGCCTGACGCAACCGGATTCTTCCTCGGAGCAGATCTCATGGTCCAGCCCTTCGATGAGGTCGGCGGGGTCGAACAGCGGCTTGACACTGTCGACGTCCCAGGCGTGCTCAGGGACGCCCTCGAGGCACACCCGGACCTTGTAGAGCATCTCCGCCTGAGTAGCCCTCCGGAAACGCGACCAAGGCGTGAGCAGGAAGGAGAGCCCACCCAGGTGCAGCAGCCCTTGGATGGCCAAGGCGGCGTCGCGGGCAAGGGCGTCGTCGAACACGGCCAGGAACTCGCCCGTGGCCCGCAGGGAGACCTTCACCGCCTCAGGGTCCACCCGGAACCGCAACGCGATGGACCTCTTGAAGTCCGCCAGCGGCAGCGAGAATGGCCGGTGACCAACAACAGTGGCCACAACCGCCTTCCGGCAGAGGGAGCGCTCCGCATCAGCCATCATGGCAGAGCGGGGAGCCGTAGCCACCACCAGGCCACGGCGGGACTGGACATCGGCAGCAGGGGCGTCCATGGCACGATGAGTAGAATCTTGGAGACGCACAGCGAACGGAGGAGGGGGGCCTGGAGGCGGCGGAGGGAGCGGCGCGTCGGCAGAGCGGGGAAGGAGCGGCCGGAGGGGGGCACGAGCACGCCTTGTGACCCCAGCAGCCGCACAGCAAACACCTGGCCTTACTGTGGCAGTCGGCGATGCGGTGGCCCTTTCTCAAGCAGCGAAAACACTTGCCCCACGCTTTGCGGAGGAGGAGGGATTTGAGCTGCGAAGGCGGATAATGCTGGCGAGGACGAGAGGGCTTGGTGGGCTGAGGAAAAGGAACAGGCCGGCCTCCCTTCCCCACCAGCCGCCACCCACCGCCATCAATGCGCCCAGGGCGAGATGGATAGGCATCAATGCCGCCTGACACCACAGACGAATGGGGAGGCACAGAAACCACAGACCGAACACGCGGGCACGCGACCTCCATGGCTGCGGCAGCAGCACAGGGGATTGAAGGCGGAGCAGGAGGCGGCAGAAGGAGGACGTCGCGGAAGGAGGGGCTAGGCGTGGCCGCATAGAGAGCGCCGGGGGCAGGGGGGGCCTCCAGAGCAGAGGGGGAAATGAGCAGATCCGACAAGGGGTTGCGAGATTGGGAGGAGGGGGAAGGGGCCGCCATAGCCGCTAACCTGGCTGGCCGGTGGTCGCCACTACCGAGCGGTAGAGGCACGGCCGCGCCGCCGGCGAGGGGCCGGGGCGCAGGAGGCAGGGGAGGAGGAAGGGGAGGAGGCAAACCTGAGGAAAGTATGTTGTGCCACCGAAGTTAGGCTCTCAAAAAAGGTCATTTCGATATGTAATATATAGTGCAGACTTGTAGGAACTTTGGGAAATAGTAACTTCTTTGGTGCAATGGATGTTGCTCAAAAGCTTAGCCAGGATCATTACTTTAACCACCCTAAACCTTTTGATAGAACGTCTATATGGCCACCCTAAAAGCTCTGCATGGACAATCTTATTTTTCTGCTGGAGAGCAAAATAAGGGACAATATTGACCTAAAACTAACATTGTGCGACAGTCTTTTAAGCTGAGTCAAACTTGGTGACACTTGGTTGTCAAGCTGCAAGTGGTCTTATTGATCGCCCGTGAATGTTACTGAAAAGTGTAAAACAACTACATATATTTAATAGCATATGATTTGTCTTTTTGTTTCCTTCAATATTAAATATATTTAAACTTAATTCTAATCATACAGATGATCAAATGGACAATACAATGAGAACATTTGAATTTACTAGTTTTATTATGTGGTTTCAGAGAAAATCACGTAGGACCACCACTTGAAGGCAGTGGGTGTAGAGGAAACCAAGGAACTACTCTGACTGGACCAGTATATGTTGTTGCCGTAGGCAAAAGGAGTTCCTCAACCTAAGCGGGGCGAGTGTAAATGTTGGCAAAAATCGCATGCTCGTTACCATATAATGATAGAGGAGACAGGAATGATAGAGACGAGAAAAAACCGCATCAATTCAATGTAAACAGACGAGCCTGAGCGGGACGAGCGTGAATGTTGACAAAATGGACATTGTTGTCTTTCTCATGCATGACTTCTTTTTTGTCTGATGGGTCATTTTGGCTTGTTTTGGTAGACGTGTTTGCTTTGAATTGTGACAGTGTTTTCTTGTCCTTGTTCTCATACGATGATCATCTTTCTCCATGCCTTGTCCACAAACTAGATCCGTGTTGTCGTTATCAAGTGGGTCAAATTTCTTTGACGTGTAACCAAGTGTTATAGAGTGTTGTTGCTTTCAGATATGAATTGTAATTAGCTACGACTACTACAATATGTGATTTCCACAGTAAATCTAAACTATGTATATAGATTTATTTTTCTATTCATACACTTCTGCCCACATTCTGCTTCGAATTTACAATTAACTTGCAGGCACATTTCCGTAGGTCTCTATAAGGGACATTGTCCAATTATTGTGTTCCATGTAGAATCGATACCCTTACTTCGTAAAGAACACAGCTAAACACTGTGCACTTGCAGGCCATCAGGTTTGGCGAGGGATATCATTTTTTTATAAGTTCAAAAGCCCTGTCGAGAAAAGTGCTAGGAAAAACAATGTAAGAAACAAGAACAAATGGTTGATTTTCTCCCATAAAACATGTAGGGCCACCCCTTTGAAGGTAGGAGACCGGAAGTTTAAAGTTGGTTGATCGTGGTCGATCAACTGGGAGGATATCATTTCTTGGCTGCAAATTTGCTGCCGTTCTCTCTATGCTGTATGACGTTGTTGTTTGTCTGGTGGGTCGTTTTGACATGCTGTAGGTGCACATGTTTGCTTTGAGTTCGTACTTTTCTTGCCATTGTCCTCATACCACTACTAGAATCTGGTTTTATCCTGAGTTCTAAGACTTTACTGAGTTCATTCTATCGGGAACTCAATGAACTTCTGTCTGCCGAGTTTGATCCAAAATCCAACTCTGCAGCGAGATGAAACTTGGCAAACCTGCGATTTTGCCAGGTTCTGATGAAAGACGACTCACCAAAAAAAAAAACTCGGCAGAATATCCATTTCACTAAATTCACGACAGAAAAAATTAGGCGAATACTGACATGTGGGCCACGCCTTGCAGCAAGAGACGGAGCCATGACAGCGGCCTTCATTTGTCGAGTTCATCTAATCGCAACTCAGTAAACAATTTCTAATACTTATTTTTTTTAAACGTAATTCCAGGGGTCATATCTTTTATGAGTTCCCTATAGAAAGACTCGGCAAAGTTATTACCCTAGACTTGTATTTAGTCCCACCTCGCTGCTTGAGTAGCGACAGGACCAGTTAAAATTGCCGCCTCGTCCAGAAGCTGTATGTTACGGTCGTCATTGCTCCCTTTGTGGAAGATATGACAGTCACTATGAATCTTCTCTTCTTAACATAATCAAATCTTCTCTCCTTATCTAAAGCAGAGATGTTCCATAATTACAGTTTGCATCCGTCAAAAAGTGAGCATTGCTGACAGCTCGGCCCTTTTTTGAATCATTTCATTAAGCTCCATCGGTGCTCCGCTCTTTTTGAAACAAGTGGGACAGGTTAATACCGTTGATGTGTTCTGAGGCCGTAGTTGTAAATGATCCTCGTCGGTCTTCCATTCCTGGTTTGTACTTGAAACATTTTCCAATTTCAATTTTTTATCAGACTTCCAGGGTTCATATCATTGCTGAGTTAGCGACAGAAAGAACTCAGCAAACATAGCTAGTGGTTTAGTCCCACCTTTGTTCTTGAGGAGCAAGATGACCTGCTTAAATAGCCGCTTCGTCCAGATGCAGTATGCTCCGGTCATCATTACACTTTGTGGTGGATATGAATGACACTATGAAACGTCTCTTCATATGATAAGCAGATAACTTTCATAGTTACGGATCAGATCGTATCCATCATTAAGTGCATTGCTGACTCCTCGAGTCTTTTTTGAATCATTTCGTTAAGCTCCATCGGTCCACACTGCCTGTTTTGAGAAATATTTTTTTGAATCATTTCATTAAGGTCCGTCGATCCATACTGCCTATTTCTAGAAATATGTGTTATCTTTTTGTTTGCACTCACTACTTCATTCTCTGAATGATCTGACAACGGCTAGCTACTAGATCGTAGCATTTCATCTAATTAAAGTGCTGCATACAAACCACAATAGCTCCTCCTCTCTCTGAGGGTGTCCCGGACAAAGGGGTCCTCGGGGTGCCGGCCTATCTTCGATGGGCCGGATTGCGCGGGCCGCCCTTGATTCTTCAATGGAAGGCCAGACTACGTGCGAACCCATGCTCAGAAGGAAACCTCCGAAGACTTGGAGTATCCTCCAAGTCTAGTTAGCGTAACCGGCATGTTTATCCCCGGATGGTAACCGACCATATGCAACCCTAGGTACTCCTTGTGTCTATATAAACTAGAGGGCTACACCGTACAAAGAGAGAACCATTATCGGCATAACCACCTAGGGTTAGTTCATCAGGTCTCGTGGTAGATAAACTCTATAATTGTCACACAAACACATGAATACAATCAAGCAGGATGTAGGGTTTTAACTCCATGAGTGCCCGAACCTCGGTAAACAATTTCTCTACGTTCCCTGTTAACCATCGATCCAGATCCACAGCTCGGGACCCGCTACCCGAGATCCGTTGGTTTTGACACTTACATTTGTGATTTCATTGAGAGTTCTGCTGGAGGATCATCGAGGATCAATGGCTCGCCCAGTCCTCAGCAACATCATCCGCGGTAGGGATGTCTTTGTTCCCCGTCAGCTCTTCGCATTTGGTAGCAGTAGGCTACATGCTGATTCAACCGGCCATCTCGGCCAGGTCGACAACTTTGCTCCCGGTCAAGAGATTAGGTTTGGAAACCTAGAGTTCCTTACCGACCCATGGGGATACGTTGTCCTCGCAGGGTTCTCGGCTTCACCCGAAGGACCCACAAACCCTGAGACTCTAACTTCGGGTATGACTTACCCCGCTATTGGGTTAATTGCCACTCCGGACCCGCCCTTGAGCTCAGATTCGATCTCTATGCTCAACGGCCCAGGGTCGGCCGAGCACGACTCCGGGGAGATTTCAAACGCACCCGGCATAGCCAAATTGCAAATCAACCCCGAAATTTGCCAGAGAATGGACCCGACGGATCTCTCGCTGTTAAATTGTTGGAGGTATGTCCTAGAAGCAATCATGTAGTATGATATTTCCTATGTGTTAATGAATAAAGATAGTGCTTGGACATTATCAATGATGTGTATCAACAAGTATGTGACTTGTTTGTGGGACTATGCATTGTATGATGACTGTCCTAAAAGGTCCCTAGTCGAAAGGGCCGTGTGGACGCGTAGCCGACTAGACTAGTATATGACAAAGTCGATGGCTTGGTCTCACTAGCCATGGAGCATTGGATGCTAACAGGATAATATGGACTCGGAAGGATCTGGCTGGATTCGATGTAGTCAGATCAGAGTCGAGATAAGGTCCGAGTTAGACAGAACCAACTATGAGACGCCGCGATATGTCATCTGTGAGTCTCTAGTACAACATACATTCTATGTCCTAAGACCTGAGCTGGCGCATGTACTTGGGATGGTGTCAGACTTGCTTTGGGACAACTAAACACTATTTCATTACTGGGTAGTTACAAAGGTAGGTTTCGGCCTTGTCCAGACCCATGCTGCGAGACATGGTCGAGCAAGATGGGATTTGCCACTCCGGTCAGGAGAGATATACTCTAGGCCCCCTCATGTGATCCGACCAAGATAAGGATGGCCATGCGACATGGATTATGAGATAATCCGGTTTGTGGTCGGCATCACTGGAACCAGAAAGAGGTTGGGCTAGCACAAGGATGACAGACTCGCCTTGAGACTGGCAACATATATCGTGTGGCAAAGGGAACAGAAGTGTGACATGTTGTAAAGGTTCACCAACCGGCTTCATTGTCTACTTGGTGGTCGGCACGCCTTGCAAGAGGCCGCTACCAGCCCAGCAGGTCGGAGGTGATCTGTCATGCGACCTAGCCGACTTGAACATATGGGTCACGCGCTTAAGGGAAGGAACCTGTGAGGCCTGATCCGATTCCACAAGTTAGATGTGATCCTACTCGGACTCGGATCTCGGCCGAACAGATTTTGGGCTTTAGGTCCGTGCGAGGCCCAAGTGTTGAGCCCGCGATGGACGCCTATATAAGGTTGGGGTGTGGCACACTCAGTGGGTTGATCACTTTGGCACTGTCACTAGGGTTTGCATTGTTGCCAATAGCCACCTCCACTCGCCGCCGACTGTGTGAACGGACCTAGCAGTCCGCCGCATGGTGTTCCTCCTGCACGCGCGGATACTGTTAGAGGCGATGCACCTGCGGCGCTCCAGCGAACTTGTACGTGGGATCCGACGTCTGGCTAATCGAGGGAGATCAGACGAGGAGGAGACGACTCTGGATGCGCTGCCCCAACTCTGGTAGCGATCCGTGATCCATTCTCGTAGCATATTCCCGGTTGTTCTATGGATAGGAAGTTTTAATTTGCAGTCAAAGCACGCTACCGTAGATCCCAACAATGGAATTAGAGCCTCTGTATGTCCTCGGATTTGGCTTCAGATCGTATGCATATTAGATATGTGGAGGAGGCAGATGAGATTTGTTGTCATTTATGAGATCGGCTATGTGCATAGTTGATGAGATCAATTGCACATGGGGATCGTTGAGGCAATGTTTTCTATCAACCGGGATCGATCAGGTCGTGACACAACCTACCCCTACCGGTCGGTATCTGCCATCGGGACTGCCGTGTGCGTAGCGCCTTGTATTTCGTACACGATCACTAAAACCGGTAGAAAGCGATTCTATGCATAACTTTATTTTGCAGGGTTTGTTGTGAATAGTATGGCTCATGTGTATGTGATGCATGTGTGAATATTATACATGGCCTGCATGCCATGTTTGTTGCAAACCCGAACTATCTACGTAAATTCACTTTTAGGTTCAACAGATTTGATATATTTCGCCCCCTCACAATGGTGCCTCAAAAGGTGCTCCTAGTTAGTAAATATAGGTAAAAGATGGACTAACAATCATTGTGCTACCAAATATATAGGGCAGCGTTGTAGGGACTTTGGGAAATAGTAACTTCTTTGGTGCAATTGATGTTGCTCAAAATCTTAGCATGGATCATTAATTTAAGCGCCCTAAAAATTTATGATGGACCATCTATATGGGCACCCTAAAAGCCCTGCATGGACAATTTTATTTGGCTGTTGGATAGCAAGATAAGGGACGATATTGGTCTAACACTAACGTTGTGCGACAATATATTAAGCCGAGTCAAACTTGGTGACAAGCTGCAAGTGGTTTTGTTGATCGCTCGTGAATCTATCCTAATTATCTCCACTATTTAAAAAGAATGTAAGGTTCCTATTTCACCATTCTTCCCACCGCCCCTTCGTCGAACCTTCCTTATATGATAATATCGACTTAATTTACATAGCTTCTGAACCAGTTCTACTATAATTTACTTACCAAACTTTGTTTCAAAATATAAGATAATTCATGGGCAGAATTTGATGCTCTTTTATTTACACAATCACATTATTATAGACAGGTAAATCACAAGCCGATGTACTAGAAAATTTATAAACCGTTGCAATGCACGGGTATTGTTCTACTATTACTGAAAAGTGTAAAACTACTACAAATATTTTAATGGCATATGATTTGTCTTTTGTTACCTTCAATATTAAATATATGTAAACTCAATTCTAATCATACAGATGATCAAATAGACAATACAATGAGATGATTTCAGTTTACTAGTTTTATTATGTGGTTTCAGATAAAAACACGTAGGGCCACCACTTGAAGGCAGGGGCCGTAGAGGAAACAAAGGAACTACTCTGAATGGCCCAGTATATGTGGTTTCCGTAGGCAAAAGGAGTTCCTCAACCCAAGCGGGACGAGTGTAAATGTTGAAAAAATCGGGTCTTTGTTACTCTATAATGATAGAGAACAGACAAGGATGATAGAGACAAGACAGAAATCACATCAATTCAATGTAGGGAGACGAGCCTGAGTAGGACAAGCGTGAATGTTGACAAAATTCTGGGCTATGTATCTGGGCATTTGGACGCTTCAGTCCACGAGATTTTATCGGCCCAACCCTCGCGATTTTCCCGCGATACAATCCACACCTCACGACACTGGGAAAGAATCCCACGTCTTTGACCTTTCCCTCGTGCAGCCGCCTCTCCCTCCCTGGCGCCACACCTTGAGGCCTCCCCTCCCCTCCTTCGACCCCGCCTCCGTCGTCCTCAACAGCGATTGCCGCAGCATTAGATCCTCCACTAGGTCGTGCCACATGGGAGGTTGCCGGTGGTGACATGGTTGTGTTGGCCGTGAAGACGACGGTGATGGTGAGGATACATCTCCAAAGGGGGCTCTTCGGCAGCCACTGAATGGGAAGCCACCAGGGTGGTCGTGCGTCTAGCAGTGGCATGAAGCTACCATGTTATGATTCTGCTTCAGTTCTACGACATTTGTTTCTGTAGTGGGGATTGCCTCTTTGAGCCAAATGTCGTTCCCAATTTTCCACGGGGCTTCTCGTTTGGCCTAGAAAAATTAGACTGTGTCAGCTATTCCTCGAATTCCGCTAACATCCAAATGTAGCCTGAAAGGGCCAACCACATGTGTTTTCCATCGTTGAGTTGCTAGAGCCTATGCCAAACAAGTCGTGAAGGTTGATGTTGACAGGAGGTGTAATCCTTATTATATGCAAATATAATTTTGCACGTGTGGGATAATATTTTTTGGTTTCAGTTGCATATATGGTGACAGTGTCCAATTTGCTGGACATTGATTAATTTTGAGGACATGTATATTTTGTGTTGCTGACCGGTGGATTGTCGCCTTGGTGGGCCATCTAAAGATATTCATAGATCATTGCATTGGACTTCGTGGGCCATCTAGAGATACTCCATCCGCCCCACAATGTAAGACGTTTTTGCAACCTAATATCTTGCAATAACCTCTTACACACGAAGGGAGTATTACTTGCTGACTACAGTCTGCTCTTTTACGCCCCTCTCAATTAAACTATTTAGCTTCGCATGATAGCTTGCAAAAACGCTTACATTGTGGGAGCGATGGAGTATTACTTGATTAGCATGATTGCCAAGCCAGTTTTGCCACCCTTGTAGCTTGTTCATGGCTTCTTCTTGCATGGATTCGACACCATGTTTATGAAGTTGTGTGATGTGCACGGGCCCCTGTGAATTCGCTAGTGATACATTGGGCCATTCCTGGTTGGCTGGGCTGTGACGCAGGATAGTATCATCTTTGGAGGATGGTTGTTGGCACCACCTCTCGCAGTACTGCTCTTTTTCTTCCTCTCGGCTGTATCGCACAGCTCTCTCTTCTCTCAATCTCTATCATCTCTCTTGTACTTTCTCTACTATCTCACGAGCGCACACCATGGAAGGAACACACACACACCTCACTGTGGAGAGACTAGCTTTGCTCTCTACTCCCAGTGAGACACACATACACTAGATTGTTTCATCAGCCCTCACGGCCCCCCTTTCTCATTAACTCAATGCAACATCTATATACAAATGACCGGGTACTCATGCCATACAAACAGGCCACTACGCCCACGTCCGGGAATTACTCAATGATGCGGATGGATGGCACCACCCGCTAACAACTTGTGCATCCATGCAAACTAATTAACTACTAACTACATGCGGCCACTCCCTTACCCATGAAGCTAGCTAGCTGCAATAAACAATGACTTGACCAAATCACTCGGCCGGACTTGTTGCTGCTGGTTAGCCTCCACTGGTCTCACGTACGCCGCTTCACACAGCATCGCTGCATCGTATATCTCCATGGCATCTAACCTTTCACACCGCCCCGTCGCACTGCCAGCTCGGCATCTCGCCTCTTGTACGCCCAAATAAAGCTTCACTTCCTGCAGCTTCCTAGCAACAAACTACAGATACAAGTAATCAAGATTAAGCTAACAATGGTGGAGATGGTCCAAAACTGAGAAAGGGGTCTAGCTGGATGAGATGCACAATAGTTCACTGATGTTTTGCCTCCTCCATAATCCTTATAAATCTTGTTTTGCCTCCTCCATAATCGATGTCGGACTAAACCCAACATCAGCCCTAACACAATGATGTTTCTGGAAGAACCGAGACAAGTTGTGGTAGCATGGACAGGTGCTGTCGTAAACGCTCCCAAACTTCTGTTATTCTGCAACCCGCTCACCAAATATAGAAGCGATGCTAGGTTTCCGAATCAAAACACAAAACAAAGAAACTACCTTATACCGCCCCATAACCCTCCTTGCGAACAACCTCCCCGACTAGGCTCCGGCCACAAATTAGCAACCACCGGCATCCCAATCCCGCAGCCGCGATAGACCCAACCGACAACCCCTGGAGTTATGTGGCCCGTGTGTCGGCGTCCTGGTATGGAGCACCACCCAGGTCCTCGTGCCCCCCACCGTCGATTACACTACTAGCGCATCGTTCTACACCACTTTCGCATCAGCGCTCCATGGTCCCGAGAGACGGCCAGGGCACCGAGTCCCAATATCTGACTTGTTGCACGACCGCGTCTTCTATAGGAGCCGAAATCAGCAGCATCATCTGAACTATGGAGTCCCCGGCTCCAGCATCTAGCTCCCGCCTCGTGGCCAGGTTGCTCCCTAGTCCTAGCTTCCAGTCTTCGGTTTCTAGGTCATCATGTGGCCAGTATGCAGGCCCATGCCCTGCTTGCCTCCACGTCCGTGCGTGTCCATGTCGATATCACTTGCATCACAAGACTAAGTCACAGTGGTGCTTGCCACTCCGGTGCAGAGCCATGGTCTCCACAGGAGCTCCTCATGCTCCAGCTAGCCAAGGAGGTCAAGGAAAAGAAAGGGGGAAGTGGCCCTACTGCTGCTTAATTTTTAATTCATGGTCCCTATCGAAGTGAACTGATGTTGCCACATTGGCACAAATTGGAAGAAGGCACAACAAAATTGAGAATAAAAAATGAAAAGGGAGGTGATAAGATAAAACTGAGTGGTTTCCAAAAAAATTGGATATAAAAAGGCACAACTTAAAGAATGAGTGGAGTTAGTCCCTTGATAAAGAATTTTTGAAACATGGAAATAACAAGTTCATTTTGAAATGCAACCCAGTTTGCAATGAAAAACTGCAACATGAGTTGAGCGGTTCATGCAATTTGCGTGAGAAGAGGCTACCAAGCCGGCGACTTCGTCTCCTCCGGCGAGCCCTTCTCTCTCCCCTCGTGGTGGCCTTGGCTGCCGGAGGTGGATGGAGGGACGGCTCGCCGGATGGATCTGTGTACAGGTAGGTTGTCTAGGTGTCGGGTTGAGCTCCTCAGCGTTGTTCTCAGTTCCGGCTGGGAGGCGATTGTGGGGGAGACAATTGTGATTTGGTTATCCATCTCGTCCTGCATCGTTTCGTCAGCTTCGTCGCCGTGGGCAGTTGCAGGTCCTTTGCTTTTGTGCTCTAGATCGGGCCTTCGATCTGGTGGCTTGGTTTCCGGTGCGGTTGTTGCCGCTCGTGAATAAATTGCCATGGGCTTCTTCTTTGACGTCCTGCACTCTTTGGATGCGGCGATGGCGAAGTTCGGTGGCTGCCTGTTATGTCGTTCTTCTCCGAGCTACTTGAGATTCGTCTCCCTCTTGTCTGTCGGCGAGGGAGATGTAGTATTTCTAGTGATACCTGCGTCCTGCCTCCTCGCCGATGTGTTGGTCCGCTTGGACCTTAGCTTGAAGACTTCCCGCTTGCAAATGGTCCGTACGCAGATTCCGATGTCCAGCCGGCTCTATGAGAGAGCGGCGGCGGCGGCGGCTGCTGCGGCGCGCCCTCAACTTGTGGCGGCGTATGTGTCTGGTCGACTCCCCAGGAACTTGAAGGTAATTTCTTTCTTTTGGGGGGTTTGTTGTATCACTGGTAACACTTAATGGTTCTAGGTGCTTTTCGTAAAAAAAAAAAACTGCAACATGAGTTCACCCTTGATATACTTCCTTAGTCTAGAAATAACTGTCGCTCAGACGGATGTATCTACCAGTAAATTACGTTTTAGATACATCCGTTTGAGCGACACTTATTTCCGGACGGTGGGAGTAGTTGCAAAGCAACGAGAGTTCATTAAGACTCCTAGGAATTCAATGTATAAATATTTTATAAGTTGAAAACCACCGGCCATAGTTATTTAGAGGAAAAACAATTTAAAAAACACGTGCTGTATTTTGTCTCAAAAACATGAGAAGTTCATGGGACATATATCAAAAGTTTGCAATAAAACAAAAATTGAAAAGGGTATCACCCATCATGAGAGGTGTTTTGTGGAGCAAAAAACGTATGTAAAGATAATCAAATTGAGGAAGTAGAGTTGTGGGAAGTTCAATAGCGACTCTGAGAGAAGTTCTCGAGAAAATGTAATTTTTTCGGAAGATCATCATACAAAATTTCAGAGTTTTGAGCCGACAAATAAACAAAATCAGATAGAAAGAACTAAAAACAAAATGTGAGGGATTCCAGAAAAGTAGCATCTGATTTCCATTGTAAATATGAACTGTTGATGTATACTTTCCATATAAAACATATAAAATTCATTTTCTCCGCAAAAATCTAGGTGGTGCATCAAAAGGTCATTTCGATATGCAAAATAATTATAACAAGGGATAGCTACTATTCTCTTACAAAATTTATAGGGCAGCCTTGTAGGAACTTTGGGAAATGAGCCCTGCTTCAGTGCTCCCCCCTAACCTAATTTCCGAGGGGTATTCTTGTCCCCGTGAGTTTATTTTTTTCCTGGCCCGCGTAGCCCAGATCGAAGCCCTGTCTAGCCCTGTATAACCCAGACCGTATACGTATAGTACCCTCCCCCGAAAAAAAACAACAGACGACCCCACGACCATGTAAGACCTTCCGAATCTAATCATTCACGCAGCTCCATCAATCTCGCGAGCATTCACACAGCTCCATAATTCACGCAGTAGATCTCCAGCGGCGGCCATCTCGTCGTCGGTGATCTCGTCGGACAGCGGGCACGGCAACGTCGTGAATCTCCAGCGCTCACAGGTACCGCATCCCGCGTGCCCCCATTAGTCTCGCTCGCGGCAACATTGAACAAACTGCCGCTGTCTTCATGGTAGTGGTTAACCTACCGGGGCGGGTAACCAAGCTACCAGGCGGCGCAGGCGACCGTGGATCTTGTTCCGGTAGTGGTGATCCTCGTGATCTGGGTTTCTTCAGTCTAGAGTTAAGGTAGTGGCAGTTGCCGCCGGCTGTGTGCACCACGACTATCGTTATTTGATGTGGCGTCTAACCTAGGTATCCGACGGCAGAGGTAATCACGGATCTAGCTAGGTTGGGTAGTGCTGCTCCTCGCGATTCAAAGTGATCACGACAGGTGTCGTGGCCATCTTCCTTACTAGGTTTGCAAGATCTGAACGCCCTCGGTTGGGGTAGATTACTTAACATCCGTGATCGTGTGCTATGTGTTGTATATCTCAGTATTGATAATGTTTGCACATGTGATGATACATATTATTTGTTGTAGGAAATGGCGGACGATGGGTTATCTTATATCATGGTAGACATGGAGTTTGGAGAACTGATGAAAGATTGGATAGAAGATTGGTCAGATGATGAAAATTCAGATCGTGGAGATTGGTCAGAGGATGGGAACAAATGGGAAGATCTTAATGTGAGTGGCATTATCATGTTGTAATTTTTTGGTGGCATCCGACAACATTATATTTTTGTGTTGAAAATTTATAGACGGATGAGCTTGATGATGGTCAAGGAAAACAACTCGGAGCTCTCGAATGAAGATTACATTAGTCAGGTACAGACGTGGAATTTTTTGTTGGCATGGAAATTGAATTTTTTCTAGAATATTATATGATAAGTAATTATGTATTTGTGTTGTATTTTTCAGCTCATTTCCAAATTTCATAATGCGTACGACTATTACGGTAAATCCGACGCAGAGACAAGCCTTAATGGCGAATCATTAGATGCACCTGATTCTAGGGAGTCGAAGTCGTCTACCATCATGAGTGAGGTATGCATGTAATCAATGTTGTATGGAAGTAATGTTTAACCATAGAAAACTGTTTTCGTGGCTATGTTTTGATTGTGTAGGTGACAGAAGATGAGGGGGAGAAGAATGTCCAAGATACTACCAGTGCAGATGATAAGAGGGATATGTTCATGCTAATAATGGAAATGACTTTTATGTCTCACGATGCTGCGTTTGATTTCTACAACAGCTATGGTATAGATAATGGTTTCAACATTAGAAAGGGTAAGGTCAGGTATAGCAAAACCGAGTCACATCATATGCGTTATAGGCGGTTTGTTTGTTCCAGAGAAGGGAAACGTGACAACAAGTTGCTAACCAAGGAAGCACGCACCAGTAGGCTCAGAGCCGAGACACGCTGCAACTTCGAAGCACACCTGACCGTAAAGCTTGACCAAAAGCGTGGGGTTTGGTATGTTCAAAGTTTTGACGACAAGCATAGCCATATGATGGCAAGACCGGACGAGGTACCTTTTCTTTGGTCCCATAGAAAAATCACGGAGTACCAGAAAGCTGAGAGCACTTCCATGACGCGATAGCTTAATGGAGACCCATTACAGTGGATGCCACATGTCGGTTACCCTTGACAAAAGCACTTCCATGACGCTTCATTTATCATCATGGAAGTGAACACTTCCGTGATGATAATTTTGGTATTGTCATGGAACACTTCTACGACAGCATAGGTATGACTATCTTGATTCTGTCATAAAATGGATTAGTTTCAAGTGGTTCCATCCACTTGAAACTAATATGCGGTTCTTTCACCCAATGATATAATTAATAAATCATCATCTTCATCATATGATTAACAACTTATCATCATAATACATCATTGTCATATAACAACTCCTCATGGTCATCATTTTCGTCAATGAGACATTATATAGCAAGTTGGTCACTAGTCATAATCACAATCGTCATCATCATCATCAACTCTAACACAATGTAGCACATAATAACACATTGAACCTAGGACCTACTCCTCTCTCATAGGACCTACTACACTCTCTTAGGTAAAATAACATAAAACAAGATAGGCCCTGACTCTCCACGATGGAGAATGGAGATTATCTTGTCTTCAATTTTGCGCTTCGCATAATGTTGCTTCAAAGTAGCTCGCTACGATTGAACATACATTTTTTTCCAATCTTTGATTGTCATGTCTTCATTGGTTTTAGAAATCCAGTATGAACAGCAGTGATGCGTAAGATGAACGCCTAGCTGTAGGCTCATAACATCAAGGCGACCTTTCGGAAACATCATATGAGGCACAAAATCCTTTGGGATTTTCTGTTGAAAAACATAGTAATAACTTTGTAGTTGGCAATGTAGTTTAGTTTTAGAAGAAATTATGCAAAAGATGCACGGATGTCGTAATAGTAAAAAAATCTTGCCATGACATCTCCATCGATGTTACCGCAGTTCAACACGTGCACTAGTGGCACGTATTGACCACAATGTGCAGGAGTTTGATAATAGATATTTTAATTCTCAAGATCACTAATAAATGAGATCAGATGATTTTTCTCCTGATAAGTTAATTCTGAGCCATCGGTGTAGTAGGTTCTGTCTACCATCTTCCGCACATTCTTTGAAGAATGAAAATAAGCTATCAATGGAAATAAGTTGTCAACTATTTTGAAATAAACAATATAAATTACTTAATAACTATGTTTGAGAAACTCACATAGTGGTAGAATTCGAAGCGTATCAACAAGGACCCAAATGTCCATATTGTCTTCGTTGATGTCAGAATCACCAAGATCCATGGTGACAAGCATACCCTCATGAAAATCATACGTCTTGCAAAATGCTTCCCAATTCGCGCAACCAAAATGGGATACACTCTCAAAATTGTATAGATTTACAGCAAAATCCATACCATGATGAGTCCTTAGGTGAATTATCTTCGTTTCCATACTTTCATGATCTTCAAAATCCATCCTCTGCAAGACATAGCATCTTGCATGGCATGGGATAAGCTAGTCGATTTGTAAAAGACGAAAATTACACGTTGAAGAGGCAGAAGTCGTGCTTAATTACGAAAAAACACTTGTCATTGTTGCGTACCGTTTCAACATCGAAGGTCACCTAGAGCTTAATGCCGAAGCGCCAACCTTCTACCAGGTGAGGCCTATTGCACAAACACCGGTCGTCGCTGCACTAGTCGCACTCTGCCAGGAGACTTTCGTCGTCCGACGACGACATCGACGACATTTCCTATGTTCATAATTGAAAGATTAAACTTGTACAATTAAATATATATTTACTACAAAAACTAAATTAGATCATTATTATTCATCATGGATTGACTATCAGTCTGTCAGGATTCTCCTTCCCCGAAAGACTTAAAGTCAACTCAAAATGTCGTTTAATTCTCTTTCTAGCAAATCCGAGGCACTCGATATTTCATACATATTCTAGCACAAGTCATGCTTAAATTCATGGAAAAATCCGGCATGACCTTTGCTAAAATAGGACATATCGAGCGCCTAAAATTTGCTGGAACGGAAATAAATCAGCACTCTAGCAAAACATAGGCCACTCGGATTTCCCCTGCGATACAAAGATGTCCCTTCTCTCATATATCCAAATAAATTATCATAAGCATTCGCACATGAGCATAAACTGGTGCTCATTGCATTTCAATGGTTCAATATTGACAAAAACATTTCAATATATCTTATAACCCGAATAAGTCATTTGGTTAAGAAGCATAACTAAATACCCTAGTTCTACTCTATTCAACACCAAGGAGTAGATAAGGAGGAGGTGGACTTCTAGAGCTAGCTCGGATGACGGTCACACCAAGGAGACACGACTCTACAAAGCACGCATATTCCACCGAGTGAAAATTTTAGATCATCAAATCTCATATAGCATTCTTTGATGACAAAGTGATAATGACATAAAAATAATTAAATTTTCCAATACATTTCTATATTGAAAAACAAAATTACAAAAAAATTATACCTATTCACTAGTTTTCTATTACTAAAACTTTTTTATATTACTAAAAGTACAAACTATTTTTATACCTAATTATATTACTAAAATTTTCTATTACTAAAACTATTTCTATACCTAATTACAAACTTGCAGAGGAAGGAAGGAGGGAGGAAGAGGGAGGGAGGGAGGAGAGAGGGAGGAGAGAGGGAGGAGGCCGAGATGGCGACAGATGGAGGGGTAGGAAGGAGGGAGGAAGGGCGGGGTATGGAGGTGGGGCAGTGACTACAGGGGGGAGCAGGGAGGAGGAGGGAGAGAGGAGGGGAGGAGGAGGAGGTGGTGGGAGGACGGAGGAGGGCCGCCGGAGGGAGGAGGAGGAGGTCGTGGGAGGAGGGAGGAGGGCCGCCAGAGGGAGGAGAGAGGAGGGCGACTGGAGGGACGAGGAGGAGGTGGGAGGAGGAGGGAAAGAGGATACCATGGGGACGACGGCAATGCGGCGACGGGGGAGGGCCGGACATCGGCGACGGTGGAACGCACGGGAGAATGAGAGCGGGAGTTGAGAGGGGAGAGTGAGGGGCGGCCGGTTGGAGAAGATAGGATGTGTTTAGTAGTAGCGCGCTTTAGGATAAAGCGCTACTGCTAAACGCCATAGCAGTAGCGCCTTTTACCAGAGCCGCCCTACTACTAAGGCTAAGCATGTAAAAATAAGCATAAAAAATACATTGGTCATCAATGATCTTTTTGTGTACAATCTGAATTGTCAATATGAGTCCTCGCCGGTTTAGTAATCGGAGAAGAGTCATATTGCAGCCACAAATCCTACACAAAGAGTTCAATGAAGACCAAGTGGTTGTGATGGTTTGAGAAGTAACATATTTAAGGTGGTAAACACCATGTTCGCGGAGCGAGGTGGGACTAAACTTAGTTGCAAGGAGTGGACTAATCTTAGCAGTAACGAGCTTTGGAGAAAAGCGCTACTGCTAAGCTCAATAGCAGTAGCACGTTTATTAACTAGGCACTACTTCTATACCTAGTTTGGTGAGAAGGTCGTGTCAATTATAGTAGTACCGCTCTTTTCCCCTAATGCGCTACTGCTAAGTGTATATCAGTAGCGCATTTTATTGTCACGCGCTGCTGATAAGTAGCAGTAGCGCCTTATTTTAAACAGCGCCGCTTGTAAGATTCTGTGTATAGGTTTTTCCCTAGTAGTGTGTGTTGGGGAACGTAGCATGCAATTTCAAAAAAATTCCTACGATCACGCAAGATCTATTAGGTTAACGCGGTTGATGTAGTCGAACATCCTCACGATCCAAGCGATCTAGTACCAATCGTACGGCACCTCCGAGTTCAGCACACGTTCAGCTCGATGACGTCCCTCGAACCCTTGATCCAGCAGAGGCTCACGGGAGTGTTTCATCAGCACGACGGCGTGGTGACGGTGATTGTGGTGTGATCCGTGCAGAGCTTTGCCTAAGCACTAGGATGCTATGACGGGAGGAGTAAACTGTGGAGGGGGGCACCGCACAGGGCTAAGACAATAACTGTTGTGCTATGGGGTGCCCCCCCCACCGTATATAAAGGAGGGGAGGAGGAGGCCGGCCACCAAGGGGGCACGCCATGGGGGGGGGAGTCCTACTAGGACTCCACTCCTAGTAGCACTACTAGGGAAAACCTTATACACAGAATCTTAGCAGCAGCGCGGTACAAAAGAGGCGCTACTGCTAATTTTCAGTAGTGCGGATTCAAAACATGCGCTACTGCTACTCAGTTACCAGTAGCGCGGCCTAGTGGAACCACGCTGCTAGTAAAATCGACCGACAGTACCCACCAACCTAGTTTTAGCAGCAGCGCGCTGTCGCGACCCGCGCTACTGGTAAAGTAATAGTAGTAGCGCGCTTTTTTTCCCTGTCGCTACTGCTAATTTTGAAACTGGCCACATGGCGGATCTCGCTTAGCCATAGCGTGTGTGCCAGAAGTGCGCTGCTGCTATGTTCTTAGTAGTAGCGCGCTTTACCGCCCGCGCTACTGCTAAGACGCAACATAATACCACCTTTTCCCTCCCCCCTCCCCCTCCCCCATCTCCTCTCTTCCTCACTTTCCCCTACCTCCCACCTCCTCTCTCCCTCACTTTGCTTCTTCCTCACTACTTCTCCCCCCTTTCTCTCCCTCTTCTACTTATCTTTCTCTCTCTTTATTACTCCTGGCTAACTACACCACCTCCCATTAATGCATCTCCTTTCTCTTTTCCTTCCCCCTCCACTAGTGGAAGTTGTCTCCAACAAATTAGCTAGCTACGTAGATGTAGCATTTAGTGAAGTGACCTATGTGCCCCCTTACTAGATCTAGCTTTGTCAAGAAGAGCTTTGTCCACTTTTGATCTCCCTACTACATCATCATCTCCACTGTGCATGTGCTCGATCTCAAGATAGGTGTGATAAAAAATTCATGCTTTTACAAGAATGGAAATATGTGTATGTGTGTGCGATATGATAATTGGGCGATATGATGAAAATTGTGTGTGTGGCATGAGTTGACGTCGAATTGTGCTTGTGAGTTTCCTATGTTTTGCCGAAATGTCGATTTATTTCTGTTTTGGCGAATTCCGGGCAAACTCTAGATCTATGTGTCCTGTTTTTAGGGAAGGTCATGCCAAATTTTTGTATGACTTTGATGCATATGCACACATTTTTATAATCAATTTGTTTATTATTACCGTGGAGTCGTTCATGATGGTCAGTGGAACGTTGGTGGACACGTTGTTGCGATCGGCGGTGCTGGACATGAAAGAAAATTACCTGACAGAGGTTTTATGTCCATGTCGGAGATGCAAAGGAATAGTTTGGCTCGACCACTATGACGAAGGTCGTGACGAAGCGCACCTGCTCATGACTGGTTTCATGGATGGCTATACTCGCTGGATAATTGAAGATGAGGATGATGATGTTGAGGACGCCGACGGGGCAGGCAATGACGACACGGGGCAAGACGAAGAGATGATCAATAATGATGGCGGGGAAGAAGCCGGACATGGCACGGAGAAGGGGCCGGACATGGCGGAGGAGAAGGGGCTGGACATGGCGGTGGAGAGAACATGGACTCCACGCCGCAGAGTTCGTCGGTACTAAGTTCAATCATGTGGGACCCTCATGTTCAAGCACTGCTTCGCAAGGAGACGAGTACAGAGAGAGCTGCTTCTAGAGAGAAGGCTAAGCTGCAGCAACTGGTGGTAGACTCGAACACTCCATTGCAATCCTGAGGTGACCCGCTTGAGTTTCACGCTCCAACTCCTGATGACGAAGGCTAAAAACAAATGGACCGACACTAGCCTCGATGAGCATCTCAAGTACCTAAAGGATGTTCTTCCCGCAGGGAATCTATGTCCTACTAGTCTGGATGAGGCCAAGAAGTTCGTGTTGATCTGCCGCATGTTAGATACCATGCATGCATCAACGATAGCATAATTTATCGAAAGGAGCACGCGGAAAAAACAAGATGTCCGGTGTGCAATGCTTCTCGATACAAGAAGGCCGGGAAGAAATGCCACCAGAAAGTTGTATGGTACTTACCGATCACTCCCCGTCTCCAGCGGTATTTCGTAGATCCCAAGGAAGCAAACCTCATGCGCTGGCACGCGGAGAGGAAGAAGCCCAACGATGGAGATGATCCGAAGCTGAGACGCGTCAATGATGGAAGCCAGTGGAGAGCGTTGAACGGCTTCTATCGGTATTTCGAATGTGATGCAATGAACATCGTGCTCGGCGCGTGTACTGATGGCATGAATCCATTTGGCAACCAGAACACTAACCATAGCACATGGCCCGTGTTTGTATGGATGTACAACCTCCCCCTAGTTGTGCATGAAGTCAAAGTACATTCACATGAGCATGCTGATTCAACGGCCAAAACAACCAAGAAATAATATTAATCTGTATCTGGGGCTACTTCAAGAGGAGTTAGACACGCTATGGAAAACACCGGCCAAGTCATGGGAGGCCAGCAAAGGCGAGTATTTCTACATGAGAGCCGCGCTGATCACGACGGTGCACGACTATCTCGGTTACGGATATGTCGCAGGCCAGGTGTGCCATGGATATTGCGGATGCACGCGGTGCATGGATGATACGACGTCTCAGCAGCTAACGTCAAGGACAGATGGCGGGTCTGGGAACATCGCGTACATGCGGCATCGAAGATGGCTCGAACCGGACGACCCGTGGAGAAACCGTGGATATCTATTCAATGGTCACACTGAGCATTGTGGACCTCCACGTAAGCGGAGCGGCGCCGAAATCGATGAGCTCTTGTAAAACTGGGAACAGTGCCCCACGCCGGGAAAGATGATGAAAAAGGCGCTGCTGAAGTTATGGAAGACGAGGTCTGTGTTCTAGGACTTGGAGTACTGGCACAAACTCGATACACCTCATTGCCTTGATCAAATGCATATCTGTAAGAATATCCTTGAGATCTTGCTCGCGACATTGATGAACATGCCGGATAAGACCAAGGATCGGCGGAAGGCAAGAAAAGACTTGCAAGATTTGAATATCAGGGAAGATCTGCACATGCCGCCCCTTAAAAAGTCAGACGAGACAGAGACGGAGAAAGAGGAGAGGGAGAAGAAGGGCAAGAAAGTAAATGAAAGAGGATTATTGCCCCCTTCTTGCTTCACCTTAAGTCAGGATGAGATCGATCAATTCTTTTAGTGCCTTACCGGAGTCAAAGTTAGGGCCAGTTACTGTGGCAAGATAAGCAAATATCTAGACACGGACAAGCAAAGGTTCAGCGGGATGATGTCCCATGACTGTCATGTGCTGATGACACAGATACTACCTGTTTCCCTTAGAGGGATAATGGACAGGCACGTCCGTGACACGCTTATTGGTCTCTGCAACTTTTTCGACGTCATCTCTCGAAAGTCGATCAGTGTGAAGCAGCTCCGAAGGCTACAGGAAGAGATCGTTGTGATACTGAATGAGCTTGAGATGTACTTCCCGCCCGCATTCTTTGACATCATGGTGCATCTGTGTGTCCATATTGTGGACGACATAATAGACCTAGGGCCGTCATTCCTGCACAACATGATACCGTTTGAGAGGATGAATGGGATCTTCAAAGGATTCGTTCGTAACATGTCCCGTCCGGATGGAAGCATCGTCCAGGGCTATCTGACACAACAGTGCATCTCTTTTTGCGAGAATTTTCTGTATGGCGCAGACCAGCCGCCTGGTGTTCGTGTTGGTTTGCCCGTTAACAAGCACAATGGGAGGCTCGAAGGAGAAGGTCACTCCAACGGTCGCAGGGAACTCCACGTGCCATACTCAGATCGACGCAACGACTTTGACGGAGTAAACTTGGTAGTGCTACAACACCTAGACGAGGTAGATCCTTTCGTGGCAGTGCACAAAGAAATTATCGCAAAGAAGAATCGTGACCGGGGGGTATGTAGGACGGACGCCGAAGTTACTAGAGAGCACAACTCCACTTTCCTGTATTGGTTCAAAGAGCATATTATTGCTAATCCCCCGGAGGAGGGCTCTATGGACGGATTGCTCATATACGCCTTAGCACATGGCCCCTCTCCCAACCTCGTCACCTATCAGGCATACGATATCAATGGATACACGTTCTACACGGAGGCCAAAGATATGTACAGTGATGATCAGAACTCAGGGGTGACGATGGAATGCATGACCGGCAACGACAACGGCGCAACTGAGAGATTTTACGGAAGGGTTGAGGAGATCTGGGAGCTTGACTACTCTGGACTGCACAACATGACGATGTTCCCTGTCAGATGGGCTAAGAACGTTGAAAGAGAAAACCGGTATTTCACTACCATGACTATACCCGTCGACAAGAGCGCTATCGTGAATGCTATCGCAAAAAAGGAGCCATGGGTACACGCTAAGCACGTGACACAATGCTTCTACATAACCGACCCGCGCAATCCTAGCCGTGTTGTCGTGAGGAGAGGCAAAAGGAACATCATTGGAATGGATGGAGTCGCCAACGAGGAAGACTACGACCAGTACGGCAACCCAATGAGGGAAGATGACGATGACGATGAAGTATACGTCAAAAGAAGAATCAATACTACATTACCTAAGAAAAATCGTACTCCATGGAAAAGGAAAATTCACAGTGAGGGGCTCAATTATTCTTCAACGAACAAGAAGGGAAAGAAGCTCGCTCAAAAACGAAAACGTCAACACTGAGGAAGCGTATGTTACCGGTCAAATGATGTCATATATCTGTTCCTATTTTGTATACACACTTAGCCATTATGCATGGGTCCAATGATGTAATATATGTTCCTATTTTGTATACATACTTAACCGTCAAATGATGCAATATATATCGCCTTCCCTTCGTTCAATGCTCTCGAAAAAAAGAAAAGAAAAGTGAGAAAAAATAAAGGAAAAGGAAATAGAAGGAAACAAATAGGAAAACTGCTATAGGTACTGGTTATAGCAGTAGCGCTTTTCTCAAAAAGAGCTATAGCTAGTCAAGGTAGCAGTAGCGGTTTCCTCGTCCCGCCTCTTTTCCCCCAAATCCCCACTCTGTCTTCCCCCGTCGCGCCGCCGGAGCCTTGCCCTCGCCGCGCCCCTGCACTCGCCCCCGACCCCGGCGCTCGCCCCCTGACCCCGACCCCGACCCCAACCCTAGCTCCGGCCCCAGCGCTCGACCCCGACTCCGACCCCGGCCCCGACCCCGACCCCTGCCAACCTCGGTAGTCGTCAGGCCTGCACCCTCTATAAGCCCCCCTACCGCTCATCGTTTCTCTGCTAGCTAGGGTTCTTTGGTTAATTTACTTAGGTTTTAGTTAGGGCAGTAGTTTAATTAGGTTACCTATTTAGTTATGAATTTAGCTATGTTTATTAGTTTGAGTAATTGTTGCTATTTAATTTTTATAGTGCTAGTTAGTTAATTAGAATTAGTATTTAAAAAACATAATTAGTTTAAGCAAATTGTCCAAATCAACATCCCTTGTTAAAGCAAATTTAGGTAGGCTGAATTTTACATTCAAATATTGTTATGACTTCTTGCATTTTTCTTCAAGTTCTATATTTTTCTTCCTTTTGTATGCAAATTTGAAGTGGAGATGTGATATGTGGATATCTGATGTTTTGGACATGTCATATTTGGAATTTGGACATGATGATTATGTGCAGGGTAAATGATCCGAGTGGCCTATGTTACGCTTATAGAGGTGATAAGGAGTTCATCATAAAGAGTTACGTCGATGCAAACTTTTACACCGATCCGGATGACTCTAAGTCTCAATCTGGATACATATTGAAAGTGGGAGCAATCAGCTAGAGTAGCTCCATGCAGAGCATTGTAGACATAGAAAATTTGCAAAATACATACGACTCTGAATGTGACAGACCCGTTGACTAAACTTCTCTCACAAGCAAAAGATGATCACACCTTAGTACTCTTTGGGTGTTAATCACATAGCGATGTGAACTAGATTATTGACTCTAGTAAACCCTTTGGGTGTTAGTCACATGGCGATGTGAGCAAATCACATAAAGATGTGAACTATTGGTGTTACATCACATGACGATGTGAACTATATTATTGACTCTAGTGCAAGTGGGAGACTGAAGTAAATATGCCTTAGAGGCAATAATAAAGTTGTTATTAATATTTCCTTATATGATGATAAATGTTTTTTATTCATGCTAGAATTGTATTAACCGGAAACTTAGTACATGTGTGAATACATAGACAAAACAGAGTGTCCCTAGTATGCCTCTACTTGACTAGCTCGTTAATCAAAGATGGTTAAGTTTCCTGACCATAGACATGTGTTGTCGTTTGATGAACGGGATCACATCATTAGAGAATGATGTGATGGACAAGACCCATCTGTTAGCTTAGCATTATGATCGTTTAGTTTTATTGCTATTGCTTTCTTCATGACTTATACATGTTCCTCTGACTATGAGATTATGCAACTCCCGAATACCGAAGGAACACCTTGTGTGCTATCAAACGTCACAACATAACTGGGTGATTATAAAGATGCTCTACAGGTGTCTCCAATGGTGTTTGTTGAGTTGGCATAGATCAAGATTAGGATTTGTCACTCCGTGTATCGGAGAGGTATCTCTGGGCCCTCTCGGTAATGCACATCACTATAAGCCTTGCAAGCAATGTGACTAATGAGTTAGTTGCAAGATGATGCATTACAGAACGAGTAAAAAGACTTGCCGGTAACGAGATTGAACTAGGTATGAGGATACCGATGATCGAATCTCGGGCAAGTAACATACCGATGACAAAGGGAATTACGTATGTTGTTATGCGGTTTAACCGATAAAGATCTTCGTAGAATATGTAGGAGCCAATATGAGCATCCAGGTTCCGCTATTGGTTATTGACCGGAGATGTTCTCGGTCTTGTCTACATAGTTCTCGAACCCGTAGGGTCCGCACGCTTAATGTTCGATGACGATTTGTTTTATGAGTTATATGATTTGATTTACCGAAGGTTTTTCGGAGTCCCGGATGAGATCACGGACGTGACGAGGAGTCTCGAAATGGTTGAGACATAAATATTGATATATTGGACCATGTTATTCGGACACGGGAAGTGTTCCGGATAGTTTCGGGTAAAATCGGAGTATCGGAGGGGTGACCGGAACCCCCCGGGAAGCTATTGGGCCTCATGCGCCTTAGTGGAGAAGAGAGAGGGCCGGCCTGGAAGTGGCGCGCGCCCGCCTTGCCCCAATCCGAATAGGACAAGGGGAGGGGACGACGCCCCCCTCCTTCCTTCTCTCCTACTCCTCCTTCCCCTTCTCCCACTTGGAATACGAAAGGGGGGGGGCGATTCCTACTCGGAGTAGGACTCCCCCCCCCCGGGCGCGCCACACCTAAGCCGGCCTCCTCCTCTCTCCCTCCTTTATATATGTGGGAGGGGGGCACCCCAAAGACACACAAGTTGATCTTTAGCCGTGTGCGGTGCCCCCCCTCCACAGTTTTACACCTCGGTCATATCGTCATAGTGCTTAGGCGAAACCCTGCGCCGGTAACTTCCGTCACCACGCCGTCGTGCTGACGAAACTCTCCTTCGGGCTCAACTGGATCAAGAGTTCGAGGGACGTCACCAAGCTGAACGTGTGCAGATCGCGGAGGTGTCGTGCGTTCGGTACTTGGATCGGTTGGATCACGAAGACGTTCGACTACATCAACCGCGTTACTAAACACTTCTGTTTTTGGTCTACGAGGGTACGTGGACACACTCTCCCCGTCTCGTTGCTATGCATCTCCTAGATAGATCTTGCGTGATCATTGGAATTTTTTAAAAATTGCATGCTACGTTCCCCAACATTGACAACCTTCTTGCCCACGTTGGGTGCAAGTATTTGATTTTGTGTGTGTATGTACCGAAGACAAGAATTTGTGTGGTTCTCCTATTGGTTCGATAACCTTGGTTCTCACCGAGGGAAATACTTCTCCGCTACTATATTGCTTCATCCTTTCTCTTCGGGGGAAATCCCAACGTAGCTCACAAGTAGCATTGATATGTCTATTTTGCATAATGATTTCCTATTGTTATTTATAATGTTTTAGTTAGTATTTCACTTCATGAGGCAATTCTGATGCCTTTTCTCTCTTATTATGATAGATTTACATGAAGAGTGAAATTGGCGACAGCTGGAACACTGGACCTAAAAATAACTACATCAGATATATCTATTCTCCGAAGCTCCAAATGACCTAAAAAATTTAGAGATTATTTTGGAATTAATAAAAATACTGGAAGAAGAAATACCTGGAGGGGACCAACCAGTGAGCCACAAGCTCAGGTGGCGCCCCCCCCTCCCTCGAGGGTGTGCCATGTGAGCTTGTGTGCCCACCAGCAAGCCTACATGGCCCACCTTCTCCTATATTGTGTCATTGCCCTAGAAAAAAAAAACCAAAATAGCACTCTAGGGATGAAGCGCCGCCATCCCGAAACGGAATCTGGGCAGGAGTAGTTTTCCTCTCCGGCGGAGCGACTCCGCCGGGGATACTTACCTCCGGGAGGGAAAATCGGAGATATCGACATCACCAACATTCCTCTAATCGTGGGACGACTTATCTCCATCAACATCTTCACCAGCACCATCTCATCTAAAATATTAGTTCATCTCTTGTATTCAAACTTTGTCTCAAAATCATATATTGATACTTGTGGGTTACTAGTGTGCTGATTACATCTTGTAGTTGATGCTGTAGGAGATATGCCCTAGAGGCAATAATAAATGATATTATTTATCTCCGAGTTCATAATTATGTTTATGTTCCATGTTATAACTGCTATGGTTCTCGAGTCTGCAATAACCACGAGGCTCGGAGGAAGACTCATATGCACGTGTGGAATAATAAACGGTAAAATGTATTCCTAGTCTGGCCTCTAAGACTAGCTCAAGTGTTGCATGATGGTTATGTTTTCCTGATCATGGGCATGTCTATGTCACCAACCTTGAGGGCATAATGTTAAGAGAACATTTGTGTTGAATCGACCCGGCATGATGTTATGCTATGAGATTCATTCGTCACAAGTTTATTGGTACATAACACAGAGATGGTTAATGTTTGCATGATTCCTTAGACCATGAGAGTATCGAGTTTCTTCATGCTTGCTTCATGAACTTTGGGGTTTGGTAAACGTCATCCGTAAATGGGTGGCTATTACGGCGGCTTACGGGTTCATGGAAAAGTGTGTCAAGTAACTTGATAGCTCAAGATTGGGATTTGCTCCTCCGACGATGGAGAGATATCTCTGGGCCCTCTCAGTGTTACGGTGTCCATCATCGTCTGGCCAGACACTTTGTGATTTGATCACGGGGATGCCGGAACACGATAACGAGAAAAGAGAACAATACCGGTAACGAGGTAACTAGCATAGTGGACAAGTTGTTGATCCACGGGAATGCCAACATGTCTCACCTCGGGTATTTGTAACATATCGCGAAGCAACAGGAATAACACACGGCAACTGGAGGTTCACTCGAATATTTATTCGTGTGGGTATAGGGGTCAATATGGGTGTCCACGGCTCCGATGTTGATCATTGATCGGAAGGGGTTCCGGGTCATGTCTATACTTCACCGAACCTATAGGGTCACACGCTTAAGGGTCATCTATCTGCTGAATACTAGACAGGGAGTCTGAGAGAAAATCACCGAAAAAGTTTCGGACACCGAAAAGTTTCGGACAACGGAATCGTACCGCAGAGAGAGGTCATCGGATAAGTTTCGATGATACCGAAAAGTTGTTTCGGGATACACCATTAAGTCAAATTGGTTTCGGCACATGCCTAATAATTCTTGGAGGATGCCAGAATCATTCTGGAAGCTTTTTGGAATTTTCTGAGATAAAAACCGGAAATGTTCCGGAGCTGCCGGAGCCACTTCAGATGCGTTTCGCAGATGAAAATCACTAAAACCGGAATTGTTTCGGAACGCATTGAAAATCATTTTAGTGGGTACTGGAAATGTTCTTAGCCCACATAAATATTTTCAGTTCGATCAGACGCTGAAAAATGTCGTCGTGAATAGTGAAAATCAGCTTTATGGTTACTTTATGGAAAGCCACCTTTTGGGGCTTTGCTCCAAAAGATCTTGGGGATGACATGGATGGATAGGAGCCATTTTTTGGGCCCCTCATGGGGGTGTGGCCGGCCACATGGGGTATCCCCCCTTGGGGACCCTCTTGTTCCTTGGTTTCACTCCTAGGTCCTTGTGGAAGGACTTCATTCATGTGCATTTTGGGTTTTTTGTGAAACTACCCTACCCCCTTGGGATTTCCTATAAATAGAGGTGGAGGGGCAGCCCTCCACACTCATCCCTTGCTCTCATACACATGCCATGCATTATCTGGCTTCTTCTCTCCCTCCCACGAAAAGAGTTTCGTAGAGCCGTAAGGCTGTCTGGGTTCCGGCAGGAACTAGTTCTGGACGGCGAAGCCCTGCCGGATAGATGACACCGTATGTGTGCAACTCTGTAGAGAGATCGTAGTTTCGGTCTTAGTTCGTGAGTGCCTCCCGAAGGGCTGTCCGTGTGACCGTCCGAGTTTTGAAGGTCCTCCCGAAGGGCTGTCAGAGTGACCGTTCGAGTTTCGAAGGTCCTCCCGAAGGGCTGTCCGCGACACCGTCCGGGGGGCTGTTCGACCGCCTCCCGGAGGGCTGTCTGAGGGGCAGATGAGGGTATACATCCTCGCGGTTGGGAGGTTGTAAATGCTAGCTGCGGGGATCTGCACCACCGATCGTCATCGACTCTACTTCCCGCTGCGCTACGAGTCGGTAACGAAAAAGATCAAACCTTGTATGCAGTCTCCATAGTAGTCCTGGGCTGGTGCGTAGGTCGGAAATTTTTTGTTTTCTGCTGCGTTCCCCTACAGTGGCATCATGAGCCGTGCTATGCGTAGACGCAGGTTTCGATCTAGAATACATAGAGATGTATGGGAATTGCATAATATAATTAGGTAGTAGATGAGATCTATTGCTGAAAATTATTTATGCGGGTGACAGATGAAATCTGTTACCCGACGTTCTTGTTGCTTCCCTAGAATTTGCGTTTGCTCAATCTCGAGACAGCATGGTGGAATTTGACAAAGTTCTGGCAATCCGTGATCCTGATTGATCATGGAAGTGCTATCAGTTCTTTGGGTTCTGCCGTAGTCAAAAGAAAGATGAAATTCGCAGATGAAAGGGCATTGCAGATATGATCTGCACGGGGGTCATGCGTATGACGAAGTTTAGTATGGGGCTCGAGATTTAATTATCTCATGTTTCATACACCCCGAGATGTTAATCCAGCAACTTCAATAATCATACTTGATGATAAAACGTTGGTAGCTGCGGTTTAATTCAAAACCTTAGAAGCCACGTAAAATAAATTTTTGCATAAACCTATTAGAGGCGTCTAACTTGGTTTTGCAGGATGTGCATGTGATGTGGTATAGCAGTGCTCATACTAATTCGATTATGTATGAGATGACTATATGATGTAATTTGATTAACATGACCTGCGTGTCATGATTCGGCATGATGGCTGGAGCCATATGATTGAATTTTAATGACCTGCGTGTCAACCTTGTTGTAATGCATTATTTTGTTAGCTATAGAGATAGCAATATTATCTGGTGCATCGACAAGGTGGTGGCAATCTTCGTGAAGGTGACCACCGACGCGAATGCCGAAGACGAAGAAATGAAATACTTCTCCGTCAGAAAGGGCTATACCATATCATGCTATTATGAATTGCCTGAGATGTTTATCCCTTATGATGCACCCTTCTTGATTGCGCGGTAGTCGCTTTTATTAGGGTGATCTCTAACTTAAAATATCAAGTAGTTAGTGTTCTCCCAAGTGTAGCACCGTCACGGCACCTATCTTTTCGGGGTGCGCCATGGATGCATGGGTACGAACGATTAGAGAAGTGTGAGGCCGGTGAGGACAGACCTCGCAGCAAGATCACTTGGTTGTCTTGACGTTCATGGCAAGATCGTCCTGAGCTCGGAACACACGCATCGAAAGATGAGCAAGAGTCACATAGAGATGTGATCGGCAAGTTGGCCTACCGATTAAAATTCCCGTTATGAGATGATGATTCTATGGCGATGAATTGAAGTCTGGATCTTGTATCACTCAAAATTATTTGTGAGAGATATTGATTTGAGTGGGAGCGCACTGTTGAATTAACATGTTTAATTCTCAGTGCAATTAATTATGAACACTGTCTAAGTGTTTCTTGCATAATAGTTGTAGAATAATGGCTCGCATTTCCACCTTCCCTATTAAAATTGAATAGCTGTTAAATATCTGGTTAAAACTTTACGATTGGTAACGTAATATGAGGATTGTCCTCAAAAGTGCCGAGAAGGACTTTGTCCTATCGCATGCTTTCCGTATCCTCCTGCTAATGCTATGGATCATGTGACTCTCGTCCTTCGATCCAAAAGCTAGAATTCTGTTACGGTCAAGTGGAATATGTTTGCTTCCATGAAATCCAAACTTCGAAAGTTGGGATAGTTATATGATATTCATGGAACTGAAAATTATTTTCAGATACAAACAAAGCAATGTTTGTTTGCAAGTATTAGTAAAAGTGTTTACTATGCATTTGACTGTTGGGAAAGGGATCCAGAAGAACGCCTGTCATATAATGAAAGGTGAATAAAACAACAACTTAAAGAGAAAGGAAGTGTCCAAAGGGTGTTAGTATGACTTACACGCCTAGGAAGTCCGGGGCTAGTGCCACTCTTAAGTTGGGTGCTTCTTCTGAGAGTAGGAGAAATACTAAAAGTTAAACTGTTAGAAGTATAAAGGCAAAAGGAAAGAAGACTGGAATATCCAGCTCATGTATGAATGGCATACAAGTTTTTGATGTATAGAAGGCTGGTCAAAGATATAGTTCTTGCGAATTATGGTTAAACATGTTAATCACTAATTCTTGGGTATTGTGAGTTGATCACAAAATTGCCCGCTCGATTGCATTCTGTTGCAACTCGATGTAAGAACTACTATGGCCTAAAAGACTAGCTAGAAATGAGGTTAAGGTATACACAGGGAACATAGTAAATGTTACTATACCTTCCATCGGTGTATTGCCGTCTGTATTTATTTTCATAATTCATTTAGAGTTTTACAAACTCTATCCCATTGCATAAGGTATCTTGCAAGAAGGTTGTTCATAAGAGAACTTTTTATGTTCGATGTTATGAATAACACAAGGGCCATACTTTCATTATGAATGAGATGTATGTCATGAATATTGATAATAATACAATACCTCTGGGTTTACTTTCATAATTCATTTTAGAGTTTCATACACGCTAGCCCATTGCACAATGTTTGTTGCAAAAGAGTTGTTCATAAAAACAAAAATTGTTGTGAAGTATTATGAATAACATGAAGGGCCATGCTTCCATCCAAGATGGCATGTATGTTATGAATATTGATGGAAATATGATACATCCATAACACTGACGCTAAATGTCGCAAGACTAAAAGAATACCACACAAGTGTGGCACTACATTTGGTCACATTGGAGAAACCCGCATGGAAAATTCCATTATGATGGATTTTGAAGTCTTTTTGATTTTGAATCATCTGACACTTGCAACTTTCCTCCGAAAAGTGAAGTGACTAAAATACCGTTCACAGGCCATAAGGAACGAACAACAAACTTATTAGTGATCATACATTTGATGTGTGTAGTCTGATAAGTGTTGTTAGTAGTGGATTTATTTATCTTCAGAAATGACTCAAGTAGATATATGGATATTTACTTGATGAGACGTAAGTCTGGATCTTTTGAAATCATTCAAAAGGTTTTCAAAAATGAAGTAGAAGTTATTGTAACAAGAAAATTATGTTTCTGCAATTTGATTGCACAAAGGAATATTTGAGTTACATGTTTAGCGAATGTCTGATGAGTTGTGAAAGGGGTTTCATAACTTGCACCTCCCGGAACACCACTGCAAGTGGAAAGTCTGTGGAGATGTAATCAAACCATTTATGACATGGTAAGGTCAAAGATGACACAAATAAATTTGCCATTATCCCTTTTAAAGTGATGCTTTAAAGACTGCGGCTTTTACACTGAAAAGAGCTACATCGGGTCTGTTGAAATGAAGCCATGGTATGGTACGCCCAACCATGTTATGTCTTTTCTTAACATTTGGAATATGGGGCTTGTGTAAAAGGTTACAAACCTATTCCAAATCAGACAAGTGCTACTTTGTAGGTTATACCAAAATGTTGGGTATTCCTCCCTCACTATACCGAGGCAAATAGTTTTGCCGCGAAACGGTGTGCTTTTAAAGAGAATGGTTCTTTCAAAAAGGTGAGTGGGAGAATAGTTCAACTCGACGAGATAAACAGTATCTACGTCATCAGATCAAAGGAAAGAGACCTTGGAAGTAATTCCAGAGTTTCCTACTGCGACTGATACGGAAGTCTCTACAATAAAATGTATGAACTTCGGTCGAACTTGCAGCTGAACCACGTAGGCAAGGCTCGTGCAAACCTCTCAGGTGCGCAAACGAGATATTGTTGTTAGACAACATTATACCTACGATACACAAGGAAGCGTTGATGGGCCCTGACTCCGGAATTGGCTAAATGCCAATACAACCCAAGTTAGTTTCCATATAAGTGATTCAAGATTAAAACCTTGATACACCTTTCGGAAGACTTAGAGTCTAACGAATATTTATGGAACTTAAAACTGATACGGATAAAATGTTTTATCCATAAAGCTCGACTTGTTGAAATAACAAGTTCAAGAGTTGACTACGATGAGGTTGTTTTCATCGTACCGATGCTTAAAGTCGGTTCGGGTTGAACTAGCAATTAATACATATTTCAATCATGAGATATGAAACATGGATGATAAAAGGATTTCCATCTGATGGAAATGAAAGCTAGGACTTGTATATGATACAGTCCAAAGTAATTTGTCGATCCAAGAGGATGCTAGTAGGTATGCAAACTTCAGAGTTCTAGCAATGGACAGAAGAGAGCAAAATGGAGTTGGAATCTTCGTGTTTTGATGAAATGGTCAAAGGGGTTTTGACTTCATCAATGGGTAACGAAGATGCTTGTAATTCAAGAAAGTAAGTGGGAGCGTAATAATATTTCTAAAAACTTTATGTGCTTGGCACATTGGTAATTGGAAATAAATTTCTTGACACGAATTAGGACTTCATTTGAAAATAGTTTTTGATGAAGTGCTTAGGCTAAATAGCCTCAATATTAGGCATGATGATCTATGGAGATAGATTTACCTAATGGGGCTAAGCAATGAATACATATTGACAAGATGCTAAAACCTTTTAGCATTTAAAACGCCAAGGAGTGATTCTTGCCAAAGTCACATGGAAAGAGTTTTTGCAAGACTCGGTGTCCCAAAACACTGATGAGTAAAATACATAATGCAGATTCCACACACTTTTGTGTTTGGATTAATCATGTATTCCATGGTATGTAAAACAACCAGATATGTCTGATACTCCCAAGGTGTTGCGAGTATGGATACTAAAGTGATCAAAGTACTGATCGTGGGACAACAGTGAAAGATGTCATTGAGTACTAGAGTAAGTACTGATAATATGTTTTCTTGCAAGCGGAGATCATGAAGAGTTCGTTGTAAAATGTTACATCGATAGTCTTCATCTTTTCACCGTGCGATTTTCGATTTAAGTTAACGGTTTTTGTGTAACACACAAGTGGTGGCACAGTTAGTTGGAATTTGTTCAAACTAGTTACTGTGGCGAATTCTATAACAAGGGCTAAGTATGTTGACGCTTTAGAAGCGACAAAGAAGATGTTGAATCATATAGTTCATTCATGAACTTAGTATAGTTCCAAGATGGCTTTTGACAATGGGACACTACTGCAGGTAGTTGCTCCATAACTCAGTCTGAGGAATCCAGGTTCGACCTGTGATTCACATACATACAAAGCCAAGTCCACACAAAATATGAATTTTGTGAAAACGTGAAAACGCGAGGACATGCAAAGATACACACGGAACTGAAGTCGTCAGATCCGTTGGACATCAGGCTATACCACAAGCGAAGCATATTTACACCGGTGTGCCACAGGTGTAAAGTGCATTAGCATTAACTAGATTATTGACTCTAGTGCAAGTGGGAGTCTATAGGAGATATTCCCTAGAGGCAATAATAAATGATATTATTTATCTCCGAGTTCATAATTATGTTTATGTTCCATGCTATAACTGCTATGGTTCTCGAGTCTGCAATAACCACGAGGCTCGGAGGACGACTCATATGCACGTGTGGAATAATAAACGGTAAAATGTATTCCTAGTCTGGCCTCTAAGACTAGCTCAAGTGTTGCATGATGGTTATGTTTTCCTGATCATGGGCATGTCTATGTCACCAACCTTGAGGGCATAATGTTAAGAGAACATTTGTGTTGAATCGACCCGGCATAATGTTATGCTATGAGATTCATTCGTCACAAGTTTATTGGTACATAACACAGAGATGGTTAACGTTTGCATGATTCCTTAGACCATGAGAGTATCGAGTTTCTTCATGCTTGCTTCATGAACTTTGGGGTTTGTTAAACGTCATCCGTAAATGGGTGGCTATTACGACGGCTTATGGGTTCATGGAAAAGTGTGTCAAGTAACTTGATAGCTCAAGATTGGGATTTGCTCCTCCGACGATGGAGAGATATCTCTGGGCCCTCTCAGTGTTACGGTGTCCATCATCGTCTGGCCAGACACTTTGTGATTTGATCACAGGGATGCCGGAACACGATAACGAGAAAAGAGAACAATACCGGTAACGAGGTAACTAGCATAGTGGACAAGTTGTTGATCCACGGGAATGCCAACATGTCTCACCTCGGGTATTTGTAACATATCGCGAAGCAACAGGAATAGCACACGGCAACTGGAGGTTCACTCGAATATTTATTCGTGTGGGTATAGGGGTCAATATGGGTGTCCACGGCTCCGATGTTGATCATTGATCGGAAGGGGTTCCGGGTCATGTCTATACTTCACCGAACCTATAGGGTCACACGCTTAAGGGTCATCTATCTGCTGAATACTAGACAAGGAGTCTGAGAGAAAATCACCGAAAAAGTTTCGGACACCGAAAAGTTTCGGACAGTGGAATCGTACCGCAAAGAGAGGTCCTCGGATAAGTTTCGATGATACCGAAAAGTTGTTTCGGGATACACCATTAAGTCAAATTGGTTTCGGCAAATGCCTAATAATTCTTGGAGGATGCCAGAATCATTCTGGAAGCTTTTTGGAATTTTCTGAGATAAAAACCGGAAATGTTCCGGAGCTGCCGGAGCCACTTCAGATGCGTTTCGCAGATGAAAAACACTAAAACCAGAATTGTTTTGGAACGCGTTGAAAATCATTTTAGTGGGTACTGGAAATGTTCTTAGCCCATATAAATATTTTCAGTTCGATCAGACGCTGAAAAATGTCGTCGTGAATAGTGAAAATCAGCTTTATGGTTACTTTATGGAAAGCCACCTTTTGTGGCTTTGCTCCAAAAGATCTTGGGGATGACATGGATGGATAGGAGCCATTTTTTGGGCCCCTCATGGGGGTGTGGCCGGCCACATGGGGTATCCCCCCTTGGGGACCCTCTTGTTCCTTGGTTTCACTCCTAGGTCCTTGTGGAAGGACTTCATTCATGTGCATTTTGAGTTTTTTCCGAAACTACCCTAACCCCTTGGGATTTCCTATAAATAGAGGTGGAGGGGCAGCCCTCCACACTCATCCCTTGCTCTCATACACATTCCATGCATTATCTGGCTTCTTCTCTCCCTCCCACGAAAAGAGTTTCGTAGAGCCGTAAGGCTGTCTGGGTTCCGGCAGGAACTAGTTCTGGACGGCGAAGCCCTGCCGGATAGATGACACCGTATGTGTGCAACTCTGTAGAGAGATCGTAGTTTCGGTCTTAGTTCGTGAGTGCCTCCCGAAGGGCTGTCCGTGTGACCGTCCGAGTTTCGAAGGTCCTCCCGAAGGGCTGTCCGAGTGACCGTTCGAGTTTCGAAGGTCCTCCCGAAGGGCTGTCCGCGACACCGTCCGGGGGGCTGTTCGACCGCCTCCCGGAGGGCTGTCTGAGGGGCAGATGAGGGTATACATCCTCGCGGTTGGGAGGTTGTAAATCCTAGCTGCGGGGATCTGCACCACCGATCGTCATCGACTCTACTTCCCGCTGCACTACGAGTCAGTAACGAAAAAGATCAAACCTTGTATGCAGTCTCCATAGTGGTCCTGGGCTGGTGCGTAGGTCGGAATTTTTTTGTTTTCTGCTGCGTTCCCCTACAGATGCTAGTTGGTTTATTTGGTGGAAGATTATATGTTCAGCTCCTTAATCATAAACAATACTTCTCTGATCTTGAATATGAATATGATTTGTGAGTAGTTCCGTTTGTTCTTGAGGACATGTGAGAAGTCTTGTTATAAGTAATCATGTGAAGTGGGTATTCGTTATATTTTTTGATGATGTGTATGTTGTTCTTCCTCTAGTGCTATCGTGTGAAAATCGATTACATGGCACTTCACCATGTTTGGGCCAAGGGGAAGGCATTGGGGAGTAAGCGAGAGCGAAATAAGCTTAAATCCTTGTTGATGCATTATTCCGTAAGGAGCAGATTTGGATCCATAAGTTTCATGCTATGGTTATATTTATATTAATTCATCCTTCGTTGTTGCGGATGCCTACAAGAGGAGGTAATCATAAAAGGGTTGCACTACTAGGAAAAAGCCTAGTAGTAGCGCGGGTTAAACAAGTAGCGCGGGTGCCCGCGCTACTACTATGGTGCTGCAGCTAACTAGTGGTAGTAGCATGGTGCATCCCGCGCTACTAGTACGTGTATTAGTAGTAGCGCGGGTTCCACACGCATTACTACTAACTATGTGTAGCGCATGTTTGCGACCCGCGCTACTACAATTGATTTCAAAAATCAAAAAAATTCTTGATCCCATGCATGCTGTCAATGGTCTCAATGGTTTGATCGAGCGACGACAGGGGTCACCGGAGGTGTGGATGGGCAGTGGCAGACCAGATCTGGGACGACTGTTGAAGAGGGACCGGATCTAGGGCAGAGCAAGACGACGGTGTGATGATCCTCTTCCGGGCCAAGGCAGAGAGCTCCTGGTTGGGCATGTCGACGACCTGCGCAGGCATGCGCATGGGACGTGAGTAAAACCGAAGGGAGAAGGAGAGGGAAAAAGAGAAACAAGGGAGAGAGGAAGGAGATGGAGAGCGCATTGGGTTTGGTCGCCGGTGGTGAGGTGCTCCGTCGTGCTGTCATGGAGGCGAGGGGGAAGACAGACGAGCTCCTAGACGGCAGCGACATGAGGAGGCGGCCTCGTTTGGAGCCATGGAGGAGAAGGTGTGCTTGGGCAGGAGCACCATGGGAGAACTTATGAGTATGTTTTGACTAACTTTTATCACCGTTTGTGCTCACTTTTATCATTAGTTACCTTGCACTAGTGAAAGTATAAATCCTAGGCCTTGTTTCGTAGCATTGCAACACCGTTTGTGCTCACTTTTATCATTAGTTATCTTGCTGTTTTTATAATTTCAGAATACAAAAACATATATCTACCATCCATATTGCACTTCTATCACCATCTCTTCGTCGAACTAGTGCACCTATACAAGTTACCATTTTAGTGGGTGTACTGGGGACATAAGAGACTCTTTGTTATTTGGTTGCAGGGTTGTTTGAGAGAGACCATCTTCATCCTATGCCTCCCACGGATTGATAAACCTTAGGTCATCCACTTGAGGGAAATTTGCTACTGTCCTACAAACCTCTGCACTTGGAGGCCCAACAACGTCTACAAAAAGAAGGTTGCGTAGTAGACACCGGGCATGAGGAGATTACGGTGGCCCTAGTGGCTTCTTGGGGAGCGTTGTGCCTCCACAGCGCTCCAAACGGAGATTAGCATCCGCAAGGGTGTGAACTTCGGGATACATTGTCGTCTCCACGTGCCTCGGTTATCTCTTACCCGAGTCCTTTGCTTATGCCCTTTACTTTGCGACAGCCATATTGTTTCTTGTCATATATCTTGCTATCACCTAATAGTTTATCTTGCTTAGCATAAGTTGTTGGTGCACATAGGTGAGCCTAGTTGTTGTAGGTTTTGTGCTTGACAAATTAACAGCTAGATTTATTCCGCATTTGTTCAAGCCTAGACCGTAATTATTTTAAAGCGCCTATTCACCCCCCCCTCTAGGCGACATCCACGATCCTTCAATATTGTTTTTAATCACAGAGCAAGGATTTATGGATCTGTTCTTCATAGTTTCTTAATCAGCAAGTCAATAAACTAGGAATCTAAAAGTGTCATGTTAAAGCATTAACATTATACAATTTGTTTTACTAAAAACAAATGTTGAGCAAAAATAATGAAGTAAAAAACTAGACATGTTTTCTCTGATATATCTACATATCGTCTGATATATCACTCGATATCCGACATCCGATATGTCGAAGCCAAACCAATACGAACCCGATATCCGATATTTTGAAGCTTGGTGCTAAGGAAGCAACTTTAGTGTTATATGAAAGCAGCATGTTAGTGTGTGCAGTATGACTGCCTATCATCGAAGACACCTTCGAAGTTGGCTATCATGACTACAAAGTTAACTAGCTTCACCTCTAAATTTCTTACCATAACTAGCAAGTATTCTATCATAACTAGCTTCGCCTCCAAGTTTATAGTATTGCTGACAACTTAGTTTTTCGAGGTAGGCTTACATTTATACTAAGCTTGTTGCTATGACTAGCGAGTAGCTTAATGACCTCCTTAGTTGCGCACAATACTTTTAGGTATGGTAAGCAACTTAGTTTCATATATAGGCAACTTAGCAACACTAATATGCAACTTTGTTATGTATTTTAGGAAACTGAAATTGTAATTGCAAGCAACTAATATAAGCATCACCGGTAGGCAACTTTAGATTGTTGTAGGCAACTTAGAAAAGCAATGATAAGCAACTTCACACTATATGTATGCACCTAATTTGTAAAGTTGGGCAACTGAGCACCAATGGTAGGCAACTAATTACCAATAGCATGCAACTAAGCATCACCGGTAGGCAACTTTATAGTGTTGTAGGCAACTTAGAAAAGTAATGGTGAGCAACTTCACACTATATCTAGGCAACTAATTTATAAGTTAAGCAACTAAGCAGCAATTGTAGGCAACTAATTAACAATAGCAGGCAACTTTATAGTGTTGCAGGCAACTTAGAAAAGCAATGATAAACAACTTCACAATATATGTAGGCAACTGATCAACAATGGTAAGCAGCTAATTACCGATGATAGGCAACTAATTACCAATAGCGGGCAACTAGGCATCAATGATAGGCAATTCCATAGTATTTATAGACAACTGAGCAGCCAAGATAGGCAATTTGGGATAATGTTAGCAAATTAACAGATGCACGTAGTGCAGTGAAGTTGCTTGCATGTAGCACTACCTCATGTTTCGTGTGATTTTCTCATTCTTTTTACACAAACCATCCTAATTGGTAGTCCTACTAAGCAAAAATCGAGTTGCTTCCCTATAGTGCAACTTAGAGGTGAAACTAATCATTGTTGGTCATGGTAACTAATTTAAAAGAATTCTTGACTCATAGGTAGTCAAATTAGGCAATAAAAATGAGTTGCTCTCCTATAGCACCCAAAGTTGCTCTAAAATAAACTTTTTTGAAACCTATCCATATGGGATCTAGTTTTGAAGAGCTCATCACGAGAAACCCAGCGGTGAAAACGATCTTGATTCGGATGCTCGGATCAAAAGTTATAGCTTTTTAAATTTTGTGAAACCCGAAAATTAATGCGTGTGGGCTCTTGACTGAGGCGGCGTTAGGTTGAACCCTCATGTACTTTTCTGTTTTAACATAGTAGGATGACGTGGTATATAGATTTTTAATATAGAGGGTATGCTCAGGCACTCGATCTAGCGCCCGCGTGCTGTCTATCCACATCCTTTATTTGGCAAGCCTAAATGCTTTGGATGGACAATGTGACCTGCTGTCCAATGCAGTCAAATATATACGGCTACGTATATACTATATATGGCAGCGGAGAGGCAACTCGACTGGTATCTGGCATTCACAGCCCACCGGCATGGCTCCCCGCGTCATGGTGCTGCCGCTCCCGGAGCAGGGCCACGTGACCCCGCTCATGGAGCTGTCGCACCGGCTCGTCGACCACGGCATGGAGGTCACTTTCGTCTGCACCGAGCGCACCCACGCGCTCATTCTCGGCGGCCTCGGACACCGCACCAACGGGTATGAGGCACTGGGCGGGATACAGCTGGTTGCCATACCGGACGGTCTGGCTGACGGCGACGACCGCAGGGACATCAGCAAGTCCCTTGCCGGGTTGTCCTGGAGCATACGAGGCCACGTGGAGGAGCTCATTAGGGCGACCAAGGTGAAGTGGCTCGTTGCCGATGCCACCGTGGTGGGGATGTGCTACGAGGTTGCCAAGAAGCTCGCCGTCAGGATCGCCTGCTTCTCCCCGATGCCGGCGGCATACCTCGGCACACTGTTGAGGATTCCGGAGCTTATAGCTGACGGCTTCTTCGATGACAATGGTATTTGCTACGTAGTACTACGATTTTGCGTTGACCCAGGAATAGTAAAGGATAATTGATAAATGAATAAATAAATTTGCAGGCATCCCGAAGCGACAAGGCGCGTTCCTGCTCGCCCCCAACACGCCGCCGCTCTACACAGCGCACGTACCGTGGGGCGTGGCCGGCGGCCCCGAGGTGCAGCTTACGTTTTTCCAGAACGCTTCCCGGAACGCGCAGGCTGCCAGGCTTGCCGACATGGTCCTGTGCAACACGTTCCACGACGCCGAGGCCGTGGCGTTCGAGCTGTACCCCGAAATACTGCCCATCGGCCCGCTATTCGCCGATGGGAAGACCGTCGGGCAGTTCCTTCCGGAGGACACGAGATGCATCAAGTGGCTCGACGCGCACGCCGACAACTCCGTCGTGTATGCGGCGTTCGGCAGCACCACCGTCTTCGACCCCAGCCAGATTCAGGAGCTCGCCGAGGGGCTGGAGCTCGCCGGCCGGCCCTTCCTCTGGGTGGTGCGCCCGGATTTTTCATCCGGCTTCGGTGGCCTACGCAAGGCGTGGTTCGACGAGTTCGAAAACCGCACCGCCGGCAAGGGCATGGTCGTCAGCTGGTGCGCCCAGCAGCAGGTGGGAGTCCATTTGATCACATCTTAGCGTTGCTTGTAGTTTTATATGGGAAATAATCGCGGCGGCTTGTTCCATTTGAACACAAATTGAAGGTCCTGGCGCACCGCGCCGTCGGGTGCTTCCTGACTCACTGCGGATGGCACTCCGTCTTGGAAGCGCTGAGGAACGGCGTCCCCATGCTATGCTGGCCCTACTTCTTCGACCATTTCACCATCCGGAGCTATATTAGCGACGTCTGGAGGACTGGCTTGGCCATGTCGCCGGGGGAAGATGGCGCCATAAGCAAGGAGGAGGTGAGCACCATGGTGGAACGAGTCATCACTGACCATGTGATTGGAGAGAGGGCACGAATCCTCGGGGATGCAGCTTGCCGGAGCCTTGCCAAGGGTGGTTCTTCCTACGAAAATTTCCAGAAGTTTGTCAATATCCTCAAGGCCACTCTGTAAAGGATTTGTTGCAAAACAATATCCGGTTATTGGCTTATCCCCGTACAACATGCTTATTATGGCATAAGAACTGTTCCAGAAAGGCGTGCACGAATAATTGTTCCAATAAGAGCCGAAGGTTATTTTACGTCTTGTTATTTTAGTTTCCAGATTTGCAGACTGGTTCACTTATTTCCGTGCTATCGTAAATTGTTTCTCCCATGTTATGTTCCATACATTGTGAGTTGTGTTATGATTTCCGAAAAGCTGATCCATTTTTAATATTTCTCGTTCAGGCAGTTTATATATGTCTTAATTTATTCCAACAACTAGCACAGTGTTGAATCTGACATATGAAAATAAATCAATGTTTCACGGACTTTCAGTTATATATGTGATAGAGAAAAAAAATTCCTATATAAACGTTGTAGGTGTTATGCTCCTATATGCTAAACATAAAATCACGTGTGTGCAGGTAATATGCACCTTCAACTTAGTGGGCCGATTATGCCATTGACGAAAATATAATATTGATGGACATTTGTATGAGTTGTTTGGATTAAATTAAACACCTGACCATAAGTCAATGGATATATATTTTTATTTCATGTTAACTTAGTATGTGAGGTTAATATTCAGTTTGTCGCTCATCAATATTACATGCATCTCGATAAAACTATAGATGATTTGTCCAACATGTAGCTAGATGATATTTTCACTTAAACAAAAAGGTGACCTACTTATTAAAGTTGATCAACAAGAACCTCGCTTTATCATGAGGTTAACTATACATAAATAATCTAAATTTTACTTTCTGCAGTTTTTTCTTCATCTCACTTACTCTATGTGCCCTGAACTACCCGGCATCTTGCACATGGATAGTCTCATATGCAACCTCTTCGACCAGTACTTACACATACTTTATGATATTATATTTCTTTTGGACTATTCTAATTTGTATATACAATCAATCTGTTCTCTCAATTGTTTTATTACTATTTATACTATTCAATCGAGTCATTCTCCTCGATTAGAAACCCATCAATGGGCCAGGATTCAGGCCCGCAGAAGGCATAGCAGTGCAAGATTAGGCCCGTAAGCCTGCAATGGAGAGGAGCTCGAGAGGGTTGGCGCAGCAGCGCTTATAAACCACTCTCGAGCTCTCTCAACTAGCGAGGTGGGACTAAACTTTGGCCGCGACGCGGGCAGCACATGTCCTTTGGTCCCGGTTGGTGGCACCAACCGGGACTAAAGGGGTGTATTGGTCCCGGCTGGTGCCACGAACCCGTACCAATGCACCCCCTTTAGTCCCGGCTGGTGCCACCAACCGGGACCAAAGGCCGCCGCTTCCCGCCCTTTGGGCTGCTAATAATCCATGACTTGATCACTTAGGATGCATCCAGTTGAAACTAATTCGCTGTTCTTTCACCCAATGATATAATAACTCATCATCATCATCATCATATTAATATAAAAACTCTTGCATCATATCATCACCGACAACACACTAGCTAATAATCATCATAGTCATTACCACCAACAGTATTTAATCATCATAGTCATAGTGTATCTACCTAATCACCTGCCAGGTTAGACAACAAAGGGAGGAGTTTTTGAAAAGGTTAAGATGTTAGAAACTACTGTATGCCAAATCAACGTGGTTAGAGCCTCCATAGTTGATGTTGTCAGAGCAATATAATTGTAAGGCTGCCAGATTTAAATATGTCCTGCGATCAAATATCCATTGTTGTTGAAATAATTTTATAGTGTATACTAATCTATCGCGGTAGGTGTAGAGTGTCTTCGAGCTGCAAGAAAATCGTAGTACGAACTCCCAAGGTTTGTTTCATTGCTCCAACCAACTACCAACCCTTTTCTTCCCGAATTTTTTTTCCTACCATTTTCTTTCCTGACAAGCGTGCTTCATTCCTAACAGCATGACAACAAAATGACAGGTGCATGACCTTTGTGCCTTCACCATCGTGCCTCTAATGCTGTCTATGATTGTATTCATGTGCTTGTATACTAGCCTACATTTCTAAACTCTAGCTCGAAGTTTGCAGATTCGATATATTTTCATTCATTCCAAGTCAATTTTGCTGTTAAGGTTGCAAGTTGCTATTCTTGCCCAGAACTAGTGTGTGGTAATTGTTTGCATTTTAATCTGCAAAACATGATCCCACAATGAGTGGTTCATGGATCTTATACCTCTTTCGAGTTATTATCTCATTATACCCGCATTTGTCTTTGAGAATCATTGAATGGTTGATTTCCTAAATCCTAATATTTCTTGCACATGTGTAACATGCAAATTTTACTAACTTTAGAAGCAACGATGGCCTATCGGAAATAAATAACTGTCAAAAATAGATAAACACGCCGTGATTCATGTGTAGACACACTTTTGTGGTACTAGAATTGTGTCTGAAAAGTACCAATGACTCACTGTATGATGCAGATATGCTAATGTGCGCCTAGACTGGCTCCCTCCATGCTTCCTCCCCACCACCCCTCCTCTGGCTTCTATTGTTTCCACATTTGATTCTTCATCTGCTATCGGCTCTGATTATCTTCTTACGCCTCCTCCTTTGGTAGTTGCTTGTTGTTGTTGTTGTTGTTGTTGCTGTTGTTTTGATTATTATTTTGGTTCTTCCCCTTCCCCTCCTCCTCCTTTGATTGATCTGTCTACTCTTACCCTTGGTTTTGATTCTTCTCTTCCACCTCCTTGTTCTTGTTCCGCTTCTCCCTTTGCAGCTTCCTGAAGTGCGCTATAATTATAGAGGTAGGGATGTCCTTAAACGTGTCATCAATATCCTTTTCCTAGTTCACTTGATAATCCATGTCAAGGAGGGGCTCTCCCTCGATTGGCTACGCAAAAAGCACGCCCACGTCTTAGAGGCTCACTCCCATTCCCCAAATGAAAACCGGAAAGTATGCGTTGCTGGAATCCATCGATCGACTAGTGCAGTTATAAGATCCTTGTACTCGAAATCATCAGAAAGTCGTTCCACCATTCAACTTGAAACTATAAATTTAGTAGCCTTGAGCATTTCACACACTTGTGGATATAAAAGCTAAGTCCACCGCAAGAATAACTCAAGAAACAAGTGTGCACCTTTCTGTTAGAGCGTACCTGGGCACCGTGTCATCCTTTATTTCCCGGCCAATCATTGTCGACCAGAGTATCAACGGCTCTAGACTCATCACAACCCCATGATCATTGAGTGTCGTTCAAAAGATGGACATGTGAACCATGGGCACACATGTCATATGGGTCCAGCATAGGACATGGGCAAGTCCAAAGTTCACACATCCATCTTACGAATGACACTCGATGATCATGGGGTTCTGAGAAGTCTGGACCCGTAGATACTCCAAACATAGGGGGTTTGCTAGGAATGCAAGGATTACATGGTGCACAAGTACACTCTAATCAAAATTTGCACACTTCTTGTTGACTTATTCTTGCGATGGACTTAGCTTTTATATCCACAATTGTGTTACTACTAAGCTTATAGCGCTCGGTCGAACGGTGGAATGAATACCTATTAATTTCATGGAAGAGGTTCTTGTAACTCCACTAGTCAATCGATGGATTCTAGCAGCACATACTCTCTGGTTTCCATTTGGAGAAATAGGAGGCTCGAAGAAGTTGGCATGCTTTTGGGGTTGCCAATCGAGAGAGAGCCGTCTTTCACATATATTATCCAGTGAATTGGGAAAAGATATGGATGACTGGTTTAAAGTTATCCCTGACTACATAACAATTGCTGACTTCAAGAAGCTGCAAACCAAGAAGCGGAACAAGAAGAAGCAGCAGATGGAGGAGGAGGCGGAAGAGCAGAATCAGAATCAAGGGGAAGAAGAGGAGCAACGACACCCAGAGTGGGAGCAGAAGGGGGAGTTGAAAACCCACAAGAATAACTAGAACAACAAGAAGAAGAAGAAGAAGAAGCAGCCATAGGAGCAGCCGGAGATAAGAATCAAAACCGACAACTGCAAAAGAAGCAAACGCGTAAATGGAAGCCTGAGGAGGGGCTAGTGAGGATGGTGGGAGGGAGCCGGTATGTTCACACATTGGCATATCTGCGTTATAAATTGTGTCCCTAGTACTTTTCCGACAACATTCTTGTACTACAAAAGTGTGTCTAGCCCTAGATAGTACATCTTATTCTATCAAGGGAAAGCATGTCGTCTTCATCTTTTTTTGAGAAAATACTTTGTTAGTTATTTATTTCTGTTAGGATATGTTTTTGGCACGTGATATTTGGGTGTTACGGAGAACTTATTGAGTGTAATATTTTATATATTAGCTTGTCAGCTGGAGCTGACATTTTTTTTTGGTCGCAACTAATGTCATGAACATTAGCAAAGCCATTTTCAGTTATCGAAGTTCTCTTCCACACAAAAATATTACTATGAAAGTTCTCTAAAACTTGGCTAACATATGCTGATTAACAGAGTAGGCAACTAAGTTACTTTGTACACTAAATTTGAGGAAAGAGGACAAAGCCCCAGGGTTGTGCGAATCTTCACAATTCGAAGATGGCCAAGGGAAAAATCACATGGACATAAGCAACATAATAGGAAATCACTAGATGACAAGATTCACATCACAATTGTGCTCTCAAAATATCAAAACCAGTGAACCAACCTGTGATTGGATCTTTGATGGTTAGAAGAACATTGGGTTCCTACACTTGACACTGCTGCTCGCATCTTCATGGATTCATTATATTCTTCCCGGCATACTCATTCAGTGGGAGAAGATGTTCCCATCGAGACTATGAAGGCATCTGTGGTTGCTTGGTCAATCTCACGATGATATGCTGACACAGTCTCTCAAAGTGCTCATAGGGGTAGCGGTGTGTGCGTGCATTCATAGGGACGTGTACCTCCTATTTGTTGGCAAGTATGTATGGGAGCATCGAGCACCTTGGCTCTAGACATTCGAGGTGGAATTATATGAGCCTGTAATAATACAGGTTGTGTATGTTGCTTCAGTTTGCGCTTGTTTGTTCTGGGAGCTATTTTATTGGCAAAAGTATCAGCTGTTGGAATTTCGTGTAATCTTTATTAGAGATACCCGTTTACTAGCAATAAACATCTGTGTACTCATGCGTGTTGACAAGTGAGACGTTACATTTAGTGGATATCGATCAGCGAACAACACCATGTACGTGTCTAGCCAGCATTAGACTACCCACAATGGGAGTAATATAGATGGTAACATCACACATATCTAGGCAAAATAGATGATGTGCCAAGTAATCAATGAAGAAAGAGAGGCATGTGGTACCATGGCTAGTTACTCATAGCACGAATAACATCACACATATCAAGACAAGATGAGTGTACAACCTAATAAATGGAGTGTTGCATTACATCATGCACATGTTACTAGTCTAGGTCACTTTCCATCATGGCTAGTCTTAAAGTCCGCGTCCCAACTGCAACTGGGTACTCCTGCTAATTAAATCATCCATCTAATTTCATGCAGCTACCAAATGTAACTCCCGAAATTATCATCACAACAATTTCACGATTACTATAACTATAAAGCAAATCCCACAATTACGACACCAACATTGGAGAGTCGGCTGGCAACCATAGACAAGAGCAAAACTACTGACGGCTGCATATAGATTATAGCATGCAGCGTGATTAGCAGTTGATCTTTTGCAGCCCATGTGCGAAGTAGAGGAAAGTTGGATCAGCAGCTCCGTCCTTGTAGTAGGCGAACACCAAGCTGCCATTATCATGCATGCTCTCGCCCACAAAGCTGAAACAGGTCAAGAGGAGCTGTTTTAGAACTTGCTGAAGTTGAATGGATATATTAGTATACTACCTTCCCAAAAAAAGGTAATCACCATATTTTTTTCCCTAAGTATTAAGTTTATTGAATAAATTGCCAGCATCTCGAATATGAAAGGAAGAATGAAGTACTAACACGTTTGAGGCATGGCAAACAGTGAACTTACAACTCAAGGTTTTAGATGTTGGTTGTAGTTGTTTACACAGGCATGGCCACCGGATCATCCAGTATTGATAGATAATAACAAATCGCCCTTCTTTAAAAAGAAAAAAAATAGCCAACTAATTCACAATAGTACGTAGAAAAAGGGTCTAATGTGAAACTCATTAGTCCCGGTTTGGTATTGAACCGGCAGTAATGTGATCATTAATGCCGGTTCCAACGGCCAGGCGGGCGGCGCTCATTACTACCGGTTCGTGGCGAACCTTTAGTACCGGTTCGTGCCACGAACCGGTACTAAAGAGGTGGTGGCCTTTAGTACGGGTTGGTGGCTCCAACCGGTACTAAAGGGGTGGTCTTTAGTACCGGTTGGAGCCACCAACCGGTACTAAAAGTGGTGGCCTTTTGTACGGGTTGGTGGCTCCAACGGGTACTAAAGACCCCCCCCCCTCCTTAGTACCGGTTGGAGCCACCAACCGGTACTAAAGGTGGTGCGCTGCCACCCGCAGTGCACAATGTTTAGTCCCACCTCGCTAGTTGAGAGGAGCTCGCACCGGTTTATAAGCCCCGCCGCGGCTACCGACTGCATACAAGGTTTGATCTTTTTCGTTACAGACTCGTAGCGCAGCGGGAAGTAGAGTCGATGACGATCGGCGGTGCAGATCCCCGCAGCTAGGATTTACAACCTCCCAACCGCGAGGATGAATACCCTCATCCGCCATACGGACAGCCCTCCGGGAGCCGGTCGAACAGTCCCCCGGACGGTGTCGCGGACAGCCCTTCGGGAGGACCTTCGAAACTCGAACGGTCACTCGGACAGCCCTCCGGGAGGACCCACAGAACTCGGACCGTCACTTGGACGGCCCTTCGGGAGGCACTCTCGAACAGCCCCTCAGGGCACTAAGATCAAAACTACGACCTCTCTACAGAGTTGCACACATATGGTGTCAGCTATCCGGCAGGGCTTCGCCGTCCAGAACTAGTTCCTGCCGGATCCCAGACAGCCTTTCGGCTCTACGAAACTATTTCGCTGGGAGGGAGAGAAGAAGCCAGATCATTGCAATGGCATGTATGTGAGAGCAAGGGATGAGTGTGGAGGGCTGCCCCTCCACCTCTATTTATAAGAAATCCCAAGGGGGTAGGGTAGTTTCACACAAAACCCAAAATGCACATGAATGAAGTCCTTCCACAAGGACCTAGGAGTGAAACCAAGGAACAAGAGGGTCCCCAAGGGGGGATACCCCATGTGGCCGTCCACACCCCCATGAGGGGCCCAAAAAATGGCTCCTATCCATCCATGTCATCCCCAAGATCTTTTGGAGCAAAGCCCCAAAAGGTGGCTTTCCATAAAGTAACCATAAAGCTGATTTTCACTATTCACGACGACATTTTTCAGCGTATGATCGAACTGAAAATATTTATGTGGGCTAAGAACATTTCCAGTACCCACTAAAATGATTTTCAACGTGTTCCGAAACAATTCCGGTTTTAGTAATTTTCATCTGCGAAACGCATCTGAAGTGGCTCCGGCAGCTCCGGAACATTTCCGGTTTTTATCTCAGAAAATTCCAAAAAGCTTCCAGAATGATTCTGGCATCCTCCAAGAATTATCAGGCATGTGCCGAAACCAATTTGACTTAATGGTGTATCCCGAAACAACTTTTCGGTATCATCGAAACTTATCCGATGACCTCTCTCTGCGGTACGATTCCGCTGTCCGAAACTTTTCGGTGTCCGAAACTTTTTCAGTGATTTTCTCTCAGACTCCCTGTCTAGTATTCAGCAGATAGATGACCCTTAAGCGTGTGACCCTATAGGTTCGGTGAAGTATAGACATGACCCGGAACCCCTTCCGATCAATGATCAACATCGGAGCCGTGGACACCCATATTGACCCCTATACCCACACGAATAAATATTCGAGTGAACCTCCAGTTGCCGTGTGCTATTCCTGTTGCTTCGCGATATGTTACAAATACCCGAGGTGAGACATGTTGGCATTCTTGTGGATCAACAACTTGTCCACTATGCTAGCTACCTCGTTACCGGTATTGTTCTCTTTTCTCGTTATCGTGTTCCGGCATCCCCGTGATCAAATCACAATGTGTCTGGCCAGACGATGATGCATACCGTAACACCGAGAGGGCCCAGAGATATCTCTCCATCGTCGGAGGAGCAAATCCCAATCTTGAGCTATCAAGTTACTTGACACTCTTTTCCATGAACCCGTAAGCCGCCGTAATAGCCACCCATTTATGGATGACGTTTAACGAACCCCAAAGTTCATGAAGCAAGCATGAAGAAACTCGATACTCTCATGGTCTAAGGAATCATGCAAACGTTAACCATCTCTGTGTTATGTACCAATAAACTTGTGACGAATGAATCTCATAGCATAACATCATGCCGGGTCGATTCAACACAAATGTTCTCTTAACATTGTGCCCTCAAGGTTGCTGACATAGACATGCTCATGATCAGGAAAACATAACCATCATGCAACACTTGAGCTAGTCTTAGAGGCCAGACTAGGAATACATTTTACCGTTTATTATTCCACACGTGCATATGAGTCTTCCTCCGAGCCTCGTGGTTATTGCAGACTCGAGAACCATAGCAGTTATAGCATGGAACATAAACATAATTATGAACTCGGAGATAACTAATATCATTTATTATTGCCTCTAGGGCATATCTCCTACATTACGTACTGCGTACGGGGTGGAGAGATCACGACCAGGACGATAAGGAACCGCAAGCCCTGCTTCGGCCATAAGACTGACTTCTCCCTCATCCAGCAACTGAGTGGTACTCTCAGTGATGTACTCTATGTCCTACACCACATGCTGGAGTACAGACGAGATCTGCAGAATCTTCGCATGTCACCTAGATCCGGCGATGCCCATATTCTGCAATGGGCAAAAAACCTAGGAGATATTCTCGATCATCTACTCCAATCTGAGTTCTATCACATCAAGCGTGAACTTTCCCAAATCATCATGAAGGAGGTCCTCGAAAAAACAGGGATGTTCTACGAAGAAGCGCAAATGTCGCGTGAAGACGTCCGAACACGCGTAGCCGCTCAGCGTCTCGACCTGAAGCCTTTCACTGCGCTCGGGGACTATCTCCCTGACTTGGAGGGATGGGACGACATGTTGGAGTGATTGACGATATATGACGAAGAGTCCGTTTAGCATACTTTCTGTATGACGAAACTTTGAGTTATGCACGACGAAACTTTATTTATGATGTAACTAAACTGTCCTCCTCAACTAGCGAAGATCACTCTAGTTAGGGCATTTTGGGTATGATGAACTTGTTAATTATGCTTATGATATGTTGCTAATATTTTTGCCATGTCTGTCTCTTTCTGTTGCTCAAGTATATATGTTGCATATCATCGACTCATGTGACGATGCAGATGCATAGATCATCGATGGCGAAGAAGTGCTACGCCAGGAGTATACGACGAGTGGCCGGAGCATCAGGCCCATCGCGTGCGGGGCTTGGGCGGCGGTGCGGAGGACATCGGCGGTGTCGGGGTTGGGCTGGACCTGCAGGAATGTGAGGGGATCTGGCCGGCTGAAGAGGAGGAGGTGCTAGGCGGCGAGATGCAGCCCCTCGGTACGCCCCCTGGTTGCAGCTCGGCGCAGCCGCCCCTTGGCGACCGCGCCCCCTGTCCTATAGGCGAGGCCGGTACCCTTCTTATAGGTACAGTGGTAGAGTGGCAGGCGGCAGGCACGGGCGGCTAGCGGCAAGCGGTTGGAGTCTTCAAGATAGAGTGAGAGAGGTCCCGAGCCGGCTCCTGATTGTATAGAAAGAAACAGCTAGCCGCAGACTGCATACATCATGCGTGTGCGCGCTAGAGATAAGGCCACCGCCCGACAAAACGGTCAGTTGACCAAGATACTGAATCACTACAGATTCGCCCGCAGCTAGCGAAAAGGATACGTGCACACGCCAAGACCTGAACCACGTTAACAAAATTCACGGACGGGCGTCTACAGTCACAAGCAATTCTACACCGCAGGGTCCCAAACTAATACACGTGCCCACTCTTGATAGGTTCCCAAATCCAGATCACTCAACCGGATCTAGAAATCACACACAATGACACAATACAAGGAAATGGAACAGGGGAAGGGAATGCTTGCAGCCAACAACCTCGGGTAGGGGGGGGGGGGGGCGTAGGGCTCTCAGGTCACTACCAGGAGTAGCATCACGAATCAAGCGACACAGAGAGAACACCGCAGCCCAATAGCCATGGTGTCGCCTTAGCCTCTCCCTCTCCCCCCTCTATCTCGAGAGATGAATCAAACCAAGAACTGGACGCCTCACCACCAAAACGCTCTCTATAGGGTCAGCAAGTGAGAAGTCCAATCAAAATCGCCATGCCTCTCTCCCCATGCTCTCGCCTAAGGAAATGGGGAAGGAAACAGACAAAGGCAGCTACATGGGGGAGAGAAAAGAGAAGTTCAAAACAAATGGGACTCAGACCAGGAGAAATGACCCACAAAATTAACGGGTCTCCCTAAAAAGTTTGCGGGCCCGATAAGAACGAAACAGCACGAGAGCTGGAAAAAACAGAACTGGATGAATCTCAACAGTGTGATCGGACGGAAAAAAAAAGAATGAAAGCCAATTAATTCCATCCGACTGAAAATTAGCAAAATCGCATTTTTCTTTTACGATAAAGCAGCTGGCCGCTGATTTTATGAAGGGGTGCCCAAGCAGGCATTACAAACTGGAAACAGGAAAAAAAATAGCAAACTATTGACTACAATGCTCATGGGGCCAGGCCAGCCATTACCTTGTAGTTGTATGCATGTGCTCTTTCCTTGGTTTCTTTTATTTCAGTACTAGTAGCGATAACTAATTAATTAATTAAACTGACACAGATGGAGGTGCGGCTGAGAGAGAATGGATGCATAAAGGTCCTCCTCTTAGCTGCTGCTGCCGCCATGAGATCATCAACCAGACGATGAAAGTCACGGTGGGAGGAGCCTCCTTGTGCCACGGCTGCGCGTGCCTTGGCGGCGAGGTCCATCACCTTGATTCTCGCAGCGTCCCCTCGCCCTCCGGCGCCCATAAACCCCGTCAATGCCCGTGCCACGTTTTGGCCCGGAACAACCTCGTGTTCTTGGTTTCTCTCACTGCGTAGGCCGGCCGCGGCGCCATCCGGCCACAGCGGCTCCCCGATCCCTAGGACCTCCGTCACCTGCCTCTCGGTGATGAACTGCTCAAAAAAGACGGGCCATGTGAGCACAGGCAGGCCAGCCGCCACCGTCTCTAGGATGGAGTTCCACCCACAGTGCGTCACAAATGCACCCACTGCCGGGTGCCCTAGTATAGCTGTCTGTGGAGCCCAGGCTCTGATGATGAGCCCCCTATCCTGGACCTGGACGCGCTCCTCCCACCCCTTGGGTGAATTCCAATCCTCCTTGCCCCTCACCACCCACAGGAACGACTTCCCCGAGGCATCCAGCCCAAGAGCAAGCTCGTCCAGCTGAGCATCCTTGGCGTGCGCCATGCTGCCGAAGGAGACGTACGCCACCGAATGGTCTGGCTTCGAGTCAAGCCAATCCATGATGATGCACTTGTTCTTCTTCTTGTCCTTCTCCTTCCTCTCCTCTGCGGCTGCGGCTGCGGGCAAGGGCAATGACGCAACAGGCCCTAGAAAGTAGGCGCGCTTCACGTAGCCCTGGCGTCTGTATATCTCGCAATAAGGCTTCTCCAGGTCTGATGAAGTGTTCATGGCGAGGCCAAAGCAGTCAGCTTGAAGTGAGTTCAACGAGTTAATGAATGAGTAGTGGTGTGTCCTCAAGAAATTTGGTAACTCGGCCCTCGGTATCCGTATAGGCGGGACGGGGAACCGAGGGACCTCCCTCACGGCATCGTCATTGCCAACCTCGTCCGCGAGGTGACGCACAGCAAGCATCGAGAAGGCGCCCATCACACTGAATGTGACGCACGGCACACCCAGCTCGTCCGCGATGCTGCCGTTCCAGGTGCATAGCATGTCGGTGATGATCGCGTCCGGAGACTGAGCCCGGATGAGCGTCTCCTGCGCGGGGCGCGTCACGGCATCCACTAGGGTAGCTTTGCGGATGCGCAACGAGGCTTCCGGCGTGGCAACCTTCCCGAGGTTCTAGACGCCTTTGGGGATGCCGTCCACAGTCGGGAACGGATAGGTCGCTATCTTCACACCCTGATGCCCACGGTCCTGCAGCAAGGACTGGACGATCGACACGTTGGCCGAAGTGACCGCCACGGTTGCTTCTACGGCGTCATTTGCTGCGGCGAGGCGCATGGCAAGCTCGGTGAAGGGATCGATGTGGCTTGTTGCAAAGTAGGGGATGAGCAGGACCCGAAGCTTGCTGGTGCTGGTGCTGGGGCTGGGGCTGGGGGTACTATTGTTGGAGGCCATCTTCTTCTCTGCTTGTTTACGCCCGCGCGGAAGGCCTATAAATAAGAAAATTGGAGATCACAGTCAGCAATTTCCCTTGGGTAAACCAAACATCCACGCCCAACAACTTTATCTCTCATCACAACAACGAAACAACGGACACGCATGCTGGATTCCACAAATATTTTATTATTTGTACTAAATAAATGACCCTTGGAGAAACTTAATCCACCCATCGACCCCCCGGAAAACTTATCTAAGAATTTAAGGCCTAACAATTGGACGTGTACGCGTTTAATCGTGACCCAAGACCACCTGCCAGCATAGCGACCGCCTGTCGCCCCCATATTGCATTTCAAACTCTCCCCTCCCCTCCCATAATCAAGTTGGGACAGGGACATTCATGGGCTGCAGAGAGGTACATTGATTGACACAACTTGATGAACCTAGCTACTCCCGCTCCCCTCCCCTAATCAAGTTTGGGACCGGGACATTCATAGGTTAGCAGATATGTACACTGATGTACTCAACTTTATTTCTACTCGTACTACCATGCATGCTGGGCGTGTAGCACGTTGGATCCGATACCGCAACCGACAACTTCTCTTCAATTTTGGGAGTCCCATATTGCATTTCAACCCCTCCCCTCCCCTCCCATAATCAAGTTGGGACCGGGACATTCATGGGCTGACAGAGAGGTACACTGATTGACACAACTTGATGAACCTAGCTACTCCCGCTCCCCTCCCCTAATCAAGTTTGGGACCGGGACATTCATGGGTTAGCAGATATGTACACTGATGTACTCAACTTTATTTCTACTCGTACTACCATGCATGCTGGGCGTGTAGCACGTTGGATCCGATACCGCAACCGACAACTTCTCTTCAATTTTGGGAGTCCCATATTGCATTTCAACCCCTCCCCTCCCCTCCCATAATCAAGTTGGGACCGGGACATTCATGGGCTGACAGAGAGGTACACTGATTGACACAACTTGATGAACCTAGCTACTCCCGCTCCCCTCCCCTAATCAAGTTTGGGACCGGGACATTCATGGGTTAGCAGATAGGTACACTAATTGACTCAACTTTATTTCTACTCGTACTACCTATAGCTCATGCATGCTGGGCGTGTAGCACGTTGGATCCGATACCGCAACCGACAACTTCTCTTCAATTTTGGGAGTCCCATATTGCATTTCAACCCCTCCCCTCCCCTCCCATAATCAAGTTGGGACCGGGACATTCATGGGCTGACAGAGAGGTACACTGATTGACACAACTTGATGAACCTAGCTACTCCCGCTCCCCTCCCCTAATCAAGTTTGGCACCGGGACATTCATGGCCTAGCAGATAGGTACACTAATTGACTCAACTTTATTTCTACTCGTACTACCTATAGCTCATGCATGCTGGGCGTGTAGCACGTTGGATCCGATACCGCAACCGACAAGAGTTAAATAATGTCATTTTTTATTGCCTCTAGGGCATATCTACTACACTTAGGCGAAGCCCTGCGCAGATCACATCACCATCACCGTCACCACGCCGTCGTGCTGACGAAACTCTCCCTCGACACTTTGCTGGATCAAGAGTTCGAGGGACGTCATCGAGCTGAATGTGTGCAGAACTTGGAGGTACCATACGTTCGGTGCTTGATCGGTTGGATCGTGAAGACGTTCGACTACATCAACCGTGTTAAGCTAATGCCTCCGCTATCGGTATAGGAGGGTATGTGGACGCACTCTCCCCTTCTCATTGCTATGCATCTTCTAGATAGATGTTGCATGATCGTTGGAATTTTTTTGAAATTGCATGCTACGTTTCCTAACAGCCTCCCCCAGGTCGACTATTTCCACCCCCGCGCAATCGTATCAAGGAACAAGATGCCCACAGCCACCAGAAACACATCCAGAAAGAGAACCCTAGCCTCCGATATCCATCCGGAGGGGGAATTTGCAAGGAAGAGATCACCATCTTCACCAGCATGTACAAGGGGACATCAGCATCATCATAATAACCACCATCATCGTCATCATCATCCGTCTCCATCCCATTCTAATATCAAAACCCTTGTGGATCATCATGTGTATTACTCGTTTGAATCATCCATGTTTAACATCACCGCTTATATGATGTTTGTCGCCACTATGGACCAGTAAACCCCTATGAGGCATCTGGATCTATCTCAATAGATTTTGATGCCCAATATGTATGCCGCTTCGTCCAAGTCCTTCATTGAAAAAATCTTCTTCAATGAGTCTTTTATTTCGCTACGAAAATTCATGTCTTTTCCAATCAACAATATGTCATCCACATATAAGATTAGAAATGCTTTTGCGCTCCAACTAAATTTCTTGTAAACACAAGATTCTTTGTCATTCCTGATCAAGCCAAACTCTTTGACCACTTCATGAAAAATGAATGTTCCAGCTCCTTGATGTTTGCTTGAGACCATATAGGCCTTTTGAAGCTTGCATACCTTTCCAGCAGCTATAGGAATGAAAAAACCTTTGGGTTGTATCATGTATACACCTTCATTGAGATTTCTATTTAGAAAAGCCGTTTTGGTGTCCATCTGCCATATTTCATATTCGAAATAAGCAGCAATTGCCAGCAATATCCACAAAGACTTAAGCATAACTACTGGCAATAAAGTCTCGTCGTAGTCAACTCCTTGAACTTGCGTGAACCCTTTCAAGACAAGTCTAGCTTTATGGATAGTAATGTTACCATCTGCGTCTGTCTTTCATTTGAATATCCATTTACAACCAATGGGCTTTACGCCCTCTGGAGGTACTACCAAGTTCCAAACTTGGTTTTCATCACTGAAAAAAATAGCGCTCTATAGCGTCGTTAATAGCACGCTATAGCGTATTGAGAATTGCCTCGCTAAATATATCGGTGTACAATGTCTCGCTAATAGCACGCTATAGCGTGATATAGCATGCTAATAGCATATTTTAAGGTCGGCGCTATTTTGTTGTAGCGCGCTATTTTTTTCATTGGTTTTCATACATGGATTCCATTTTGAATTTCATGGCTTTGTGCCATTCCCTTGAACTAGGCCCTGCCATCGATTCCTTGAAGAGCACAGGTTTATCATCCTCAAGGATCAAGATTTCATTATGAAACCACTCAAGTAGCTGGATAGCCCTACCCGATCTGCGCGGTGGAGTAACAATCTTGTTTGAGGTTTTTGCATCACATGCGACAACTTTTGGCTCAGTTGTAGGGATAATTTGTGAAATTACTTCTGGTTTCTTAGCCCTATCAATGGTTGCCGAAGATTCACAATCTCATCAACCTGTACTGTCCTCCCACTCACCACTTTAGCGAGAAAATCTTCATCGAGAAAGTGTCCAACCTTTGCAACAAACACTTTCTTTTCGGATGGTTGGTGTTGGGGATATTTACTAGTGTTCATACCCGGCAGGATGATGACCCAACCTTAGAGAAGGCTCAGCGAGTCATCTCACTGCAGGGTTAAAGATGATTGAGGGGCCAGCTTGATGGAGGCCTAATAAGAAAGGCCGGCTCAAGCTTTGGGACCGCTCAAGAAGACGATGAATGGCTTAAGGGACGTCTTGGAGAACAAGTTGGAAAGAATAGGAGCGGGTCAGGATGACGACCCGGACTCTCATTTAAATCTAGGGTTCAGCCTGTATATATAAAGGGGAGCATCTAATCGAAAAAGACTAAGTTGCAATCTCTGAAAAGCTAGGTTAGCGAATCCGAATCTTTGCAATCATGACCCACAACAATATAATCAAGCATGACGTAGTCTTTTACCTCCACCGTGAGGGGCTGAACCTGGGTAACCCACTGTCTTCACATTCTCTATCAACCCCATTAAGCTTCCACACTTGTGCGATGGCCTCATTTCCAAGTCATTCCACAAGGGCATATGTCGTGTCAAAACCACGATACTTGGCGCCCACCATGGGGCGTACGCATGGCGGATTTGAGTTCTTAGCGGGATCTCTCCCAGGGATAGGGCAGTATGCGGTTGGCTTGATGATGAAGAGCCGCCGTAGGAACTTCTACATTGATGATTCGTACTGGGGCCCCGACGACGAATCAGTTGAGTATGGGTACCGGGTCCCCTTCAGCAAAATCCACACCTTCATCGGCGTGGTCGGCGAGTCGGCCATCGGGTTGGAGAACATCACTGGTGTCGAGTCAGCGCGCCGCGCTAGTCCGAGCCAGGCAAGAACCGGCCCGCCTCAAGCCTGCCGGAACCATGTCTTGGTAGGGTTCACCCACGGGGTGGCCTAGTTGGAGGAATCCCTGTCTGGAGATGATGCGCTCGCCCAATCTGACGGTCAATCCTCGAGGGGAGAAACCGAGTCGATCCGTCCTCTGCATGATGGAAGGCTCGGAAACACTAACGACGTCTTTCCAGAAGTCCCTGAGCCGCCTCGTTTTGCGGCGGTATACAGGTGGGTAGGCAAGATCCAGTGCATGATCCGGCTAATCCAGTGGCTGGACAGAACCTCACCCTTGCCATTTCAGGAGGAGCCGACATGTTGGCCGCCGGCCCTCAGAGAACCGGGGTGCAGGCGCTCGAGGACTTGATGAATACTCTGACAGGCCTGCTGGCCGAGCCGGTTACTATGGAGAACGCAGCAGCACACAATGCGGAGATCACGAAGTGTCATGAGGATATCAATGCGGAGAACACATGCATGGCTCAGGCGCAGGCCTGGCTTGCCGAAGAGAGGCAGCGCCTAGATGAGGAGGCGCATTACCTAAGCTGCCGACAGGCCGAGTCAGAGCTCGTCCATCGGAGGCGTCAATAATGCTAGCTTCCGGCCGATCTTGATCCAACTCAGTTGTTCAGCACACTGCCGGCTCCGACGAACGCGAGGGCTAGAGTTGTTCCCCTAGGGGGAACACCTTTGCAGGAGCCGGTTCAGTAAAGGCAGCCGGCCCAGCATCACACGCCAGATCAGCAATAGCAGCCACTGTCTCACCGGTTCCAGACCCCAATTGGACACTAGTTCAACCCGGTAGATAATGTGCTGGCAGCAACCCACAACATGGCGGCTATTCTGACCGAGGGGGACAGTCCGATTCAGGCGGAGCCCAGGAACGCTATTGCGATGCTCAAGACAGCAGTAGTGCAGCAAGCCAACTACTCTCATAGCCATCATCGGCTTCCCAGAGCCGTACCAGGATCCAGCGTCTATAGTCATCGGCGGTTTCTAGCAGCGCACACCGCAGAAGAGCCGCCCAACCGCTGGCGGATCAGAACCAACCCAGAATCCTGAACGCGCAGGGCATTGTGGACGCCGCTCGGGCTCTCCGAGCGATGCAGGAAAACACACATGCCGTATATAACCCGCCGACGAACGTCAACCCGTCGTCGGCACGCGACCCGGCCACCACAGCCCGCCCAGCTGGCCAGCTTGGGGGTTTATCGAGCCGCATGATCGGAACTCCTTGTTTGGTACCAGCACTACGAGAAGCGCGCATACCCCCAGATTTCAAAGGTCCTCGCAAGGTTCCTAATTACACAGCGAATCTGGAGCCAACCGAGTGGATCGAGAGTTACGAACTAGCAATGGACTTATTGGGCGCAAGTGAGGCAGTGTGTGCGCGTTATCTGGCTCTCATGTTGGAAGGCCCCGCTCGCACTTGGTTGAAAAACCTACCAGTGAATGCTATCAACACTTGGTAGGAACTTAAGGAGTGCTTTATCAAGAATTTTCAGGGAACCTACAAAAGGCAAACCACAATTGTTAATCTTGAATGTTGCGTTGAGCGGGAGGATGTGTCGGCGCACCATTGGGCTCGCCGGGTTGCGGAGATTATACACAGTTCCGACAGTATCTGCTCACGCGGTGCTTGTTCTGGAACGAACATGCTAATTTCAGCCACTTGTCCAAAAGCTAGGGCGACTCAAGAGAAAGGCGCGGGACATGGGTGATCTCATGGATGTCTTAACCCGCTATGCGGAGTCTGACTACACTAAGGATCCGCCGTCTGACAAGAAAAAAGCCGGTAAAGACAAGAAAGGCGGTGGCAAGGGCCACCAGCAGAACAAGAATAATGGGTAGAACAACAACGGCGGTAAATATAAATGTTATGAATGTAGCTCCAATCTGGTGGCAAACACAAATACAGGGAACAAAAGTAAGCGTCAGAACGATGGTTCTAGGAGGCAGTCATCTGTTAATCGCCCTCTCAGCTACAAGGAAGCTCTCAAGGGTCCATGTCCGAAGCATAGCTACAATGGCAAGCCGTCTAGCCAGTCACGGGAAAACTACTACATCATGCTGGAATTTTCCAAACGGATCTTCTAGAACCATCATAATGGGGGCGGCAGCGGCTGGCAACCCTTTGTCGGTGTACAAAAATAGGGGCACACCTTTGTACCCTTTTACTTGTGCACGGGCAGTCGTAGCCACGCGCCACGGCCACACTAAGCAGAGCAGTGGAGGGAAGCCGGAGAGAAGCCGAAGCACAAGATGATCAAGGCAACGCCAAGAACAAAGATACCAAAGAGCGAGAGGGCGAGGTGCACTCCCCCGGCAAGACCCTTGCCGGGGCAGACCTCCGCGGCCCCGGCAAGAACCTTGCCGGGGCAACTTGCCCGAACACCAACAGAGTGAGCCGCCCTTGAGCCGACGGGTTCCAACCCAACCAACTACGATTGGACCAGGGCTCGGGAGGCACCTCTGTGGTGGCATGCAGATCTTTGTCCAGATCATAGAGATATGAGATCAGATGAGAACCAAAAGACGGCGACCCTCGGCGGGATCCTTGCCGGGGAGATCCACAAGACCCCCGGCAAACACCTTGCCGGGGACGACTGCAACGCCACGGCAAGACCCTTGCCGAGGGCGTCAGCGGGGCCACCGCCAGGCCCGCGTCAACCAGCTGGGCAGGCACCTACATGGCGACGGGCAGCCTCTACGCCAACTGAGCAAGCACCTGCGTGGTGGCATGCAGATCTCCGTGAAGATCCTACAACCGCGCCACCTCAGCTGCCTGCCTGCCTACATGGGCGCGTGTCGAAGCGGGGCGAGGCGGCAGCGAAAGGGACGGGCCTCGTTCCCGTCCCCAATAAAGCTAAGGGACACCTAAGCTATGCATTAAATGCGTCTTGTCCTGTAACGCGAGCGATAAGCTCATAGTACTGTAGGCCTTTCCACCTCCTGTTTGCCATTGTGGCAGCCCCTTTCGACTATAAAAGGAGGCCCATGGCGTACTGGAAGGGGATTCGGCTCTTTTGAACTACACAGCCACCATTGCTAGTTCGAGAGCTCAAGAACACTCAATACATCCACCAAAGCAGGACTAGTGTTTTACGCATCCTCGCGGCCAGGCAACCGTACTAGGGATTCTTGTGATTGTGTCGTTTCCCACCGACATCTATGGCCAGGTAGGGGCGCAATTGTGAGAATCTGGTCTAGTAGTTAGCCTAGCAGTTCTTCATCGCCATGGCTCCCATGAAGAAGACGATCACGGCGGTCGGCTCGTCGGGAGCCGAACGGCCCGTGCCAGTGCGGTCGAACAGCGGGCCGGTCGCGGACAGGACCCGGGCCGCAGTCCGCGAGCACCAGCATCGCTCTGGCAGTCAGAGCCTTGCGAGCGGCATCGTTCGTGCGCCAGGCGATGGGCCGCACGCCGCCAAATCCAAAGACGGAGCTGGACCCCCTGCAGGCGGCGCGGGGCCCTCCAAGAGTGTCGTTGTGCCACCCACGGGTGGCGCAGCAACCTACAAGACGCCCACGCCGGCGCCCACGACACCGGAGACCCTGGACACCGCCGTGGGAAGAGCCCTGTGCATCGTCCGCGGGACGAAGGAGTCCAGCATGCTCGCCGAAGTGCTGGCGAAAATGGCACGCAGCCGCAGGGCCGTGGTAGAGCTCCTTCTAACATAGTTAGAAGTCGAAGCGCGCCGCGGTCCACACAGCTATCACCACCACCCATGCCAGCGGAAGCTTTGGCGCACGCGCATCTGCTCCTCGACCTCCCTCCTGCTGTGGAGAAGCTCGACGAGTGGAGAGCCACTATCCAGAGCCTCGTCACCGTCGCCAATAAAGATGATCCGCGACCGGCGGGGCCTTCGGGCCGGCGCTCCATCGAACCACTGCATGCCAGCGGTGGAGGGGCCGGGGGTGCTGCCCCCACGGTCCACTCTCCTCCGCCACGCCAGCCACCGTGGGTGTCGGCCCGTCGCTGGGCCGTGATAATATTTCCATAGCGTCGTCCGACCCACGGACCCACCGCGACAAACGCCAAGTTCTTCGAGAACGAGCTCATGAAGATGCTCGAACCACTACCGAGCGCTGGCGTGATACACGACACCAGTCGGACAAGCGGGCGGGACCCGCTATGGACCACCCAGCACCGGGGGCTCCGGCGGCCTACCTTACGAGGTGGGCTGCCTAGCTTTTACCCGTGAGCTGCGGCAGTTCCAGTGGCCGTCCCACCGCACGTTGAAGCCCGACGTCGGCGAGAAGTACACTGGCAAGACCGATCCATCGGAGTTCCTCAGCATCTACACCATCGCGATGCAGGCTGCCGGAGCTCGCGACGCCTAGGTGCTTGCCAATTACTTCCCGTTGGCACTGAAGGCCAATGTCATGTCTTGGTTGATGCACTTGCCGGCGGATTCCATTTATTCTTGGTCGGATCTGTGCCATGAGTTCGTTGTCGCCTTCATTGGAGGCCACCAAGCTCATGGCCAGGCCAGTGATTTGCATATCATTCCCCAGAAGGAAGGGGAAAACCTGCGCAAGTACATCCAGAGATTCAGCCAGGTGCAGTACAACATCCCCGACGTTCATCCCGCCGCCGTGATAAGCGCATTCCATCAGAACGTGCGCAACCGCAAGATGCGCGAAGAGCTGGCGATGACCAAGGTTAAGGATGTGGCCGAACTTTATTTTCTGGCTGATAGGTGCGCCCGGGCTGAAGAGGGAAGGAAGTACCCCGGGAAGGACGCCGGCGCAGAAACCGACTCTACTGATGAAGACACCGCCGCCCCGACGAAGAAGGGCCGGCGTCGCAACAGGAAACGCAAGGGCAGGACCGTGCTTGCCGTCGAGGGATCCGACAGCACCGGCCCTGCCAAGAAGGCCAAGTCAGACGACCCCGGCAAGGAGATTGCCGGGTGCGCCGCCTGCCGGGCCTTGGCAGCTGCCGACAAGCCAGGAAGCTCCGACAAGCAGTACTGCAAGATCCACCGCACCAAGGGCCACGACCTCCAGAACTGCCGACAAGTCGAGCTACTTGCTGAGAAGCAAAAAGCTGAGTATGAGAGGCGGGACAAGGAGAAGGGCCAGGATGGTGCCGAGGGATCCGGCAAGAAGCGTGGCGGCCAAGGAGGCCGCCGCGCCAAGGACAACTAGTAAGAGAGGCCCGCCCGGGGCCGTGACAAGAAGCAAGAAGACGATGATCGTGACGAGGACGACGAGTCCGGCGAGCGAGAGTTCCAGAAGGCTACGGAGGCCATGTGCGTCGATGGTGGCGCCTCGCTGCATACTTCTCACCGCTAGCTCAAGCAGTGGGCGCGTGAGATTACAGCAGCAGAGCCGTCGTTCGATGCTCAGAAGCCGCTCAGGTGGTCCAGCACGCCCCTCATCTTTGGCGCCGTGGACCACCCTGACCGGACAACCGCGGTCGGGTGTTTGCCGTTGCTGGTCTCGCCAACGATACACAACCTCAAGGTGAACAAGATGTTGGTCGACGGCGGGGCCGACCTGAACTTGATCTCGCCCGTCGTGATCAAGAGGCTGCAAATTCCTGATGGAGACCTCGAGGAAATGGGCACGTTTCAAGGGGTCAATCCGGTGAGGAGCCAGCCAAAGGGGAAGGTCACACTGCCCGTGACGTTCGGAGGAGAGTTGAACTACAGGACGGAGAGGATAGTCTTTGATGTGGCCGAGATCCCCTTGCCCTACAACGGGATCCTCGGCCGCCCGGCACTAGCCAAGTTCATGGCGGCGTCGCACTACGCCTACAACATGCTGAAGATGCCCGGGCCATTGACCATCATCTCCGTCCCCTCCAACAAGAAGGACGCGCTGATTTGCGCCGACCAACTCTACCAGGAAGCAGTTGCAGTAGCTGCCGCCAAGGCACTTCCTAGTGCCGCCGAAGCCCCGGGAGGGAAGAACAAGCCCGGCAAGACCTCTCGCACCCACTCCGGCAAGCGCACCTCTTCGGAGTTTTGTGCTACGAGGACGTGCCAGAGAGCTCCACCGGCAAGAGCAAGAAATCCAGAGCTGAGCCACCGCAGACCAAGAAGGTGTCCGTTTGGGAGGATGGCACGGGAGGGGCTTTCACCGTAAGCTCCACCATTGACAGCAAATAGGAAGGAGCGCTCTTCACCTTCCTGTGGGCGCATGTCGACGTATTTGCATGGCAAGCCTCCGACATCCCCGGTGTTCCCAGGGAGGTGATTGAGCACCACCTAGCTGTCTGTCCTCATGCCAACTCACCACTTCACCGGAGCCGCTTCAGCGACTGGCTTTTACACCGCTCCAGATCTCCTTGACCGCCATCATGGTCCACCGCACCGGATCTGCTTAACCGGCGCCCTCGTCCACCACAGTGTAGGCCCTTCACTGACTCCCTCGTCCGTCCCTTCGCTGGCCCTTCATACAAGCCCTCGTCCGCTGCAACAGATCCGCCTCACCGAAAGCACTGTACAACGCGCCCGCCGACGCCTTCGTCCACTGCACCGGACCTGCTCCACGGACGCCATATTCAACTCCACCGGCCCTGCTTTACCGACGCCGCAGCCTCATCAGGTTATTTCGATCTGTACTCCTTCGGTTTTTCTCTTTATCGTGCAACTGTTCACTTACCACAGATGAGCTTTCTTGTATGTCGACAGGCACCGCAACCGTAGCACCGGAGCCACTTCAGCAACGGCGACAGCCGGCCCAAACTCAACCGCAACACGAGCACCATCGATGATCCTTAGCTATCAAGTATGCCAACGATACCCATATGCCGCCGAGAATCAGGTACTATTATCCAACGGTCGGTGCCTACGCTCACTTTCTTAGCATAAGCACCGCACCTTTGAATATCTTGAGGGCATCATTCAGTTTTTCATGAGACGCGTTATTCTGCTTGCACCTGTAGGGCCATACTTCTGGTAGTGAACATGTTACATGTGCTAAATTACATACTAGTGCACATATACTTAATATGCTTTAGTTTTGTACTAAGTATTACTGTACTTCCTAGATATCACTGCCTACTATTTTGCTGCTTGCGTGCTATATTTATGATAATGGTGTTGTTCTGATGCCACCTATTGGTTCCATCAGACTGCTTCATGTTCTCTATGCTTAATTACACATCAGCAAACTAGCATGTGGGTCCGCTGTTTTTGTTCGTTTTACCCCACATTTTCTGATGCTAACTATTACATCACTGCTACGAGCCTCTGTTCATTACTTTTTTGTGTGCTCTTGATCTTCCCAAGTTGCATGACTAATTTGATGCTTCTATTAATTATGGAGCTGCCAACCCCATCAAGCAAAATATTTGTTCTTTTGGGGCTGGCACCTCGAACAAGCATAAAAATAGAGGGAAGCAGATATATTGTCGTGTATGCACACACCCTTCTTTCATTAGTTTAGATGAACCATTGATGATAAATTCGAACCAGTGCATGCGATTAAAATTAATTTTACCTAAATAGAGGGTGCAGAATAAACTACAACAAGTAGATTTGCAACCACGGGATGCTGACGATATCTTCAAAAACATTGCAACAGCAGCGAGGCTTCACAGCAACATATGGTAAGCCAGTGTGTTTTAGTACATGTGAAATGTAATGTGTGTCGGCTGCTTTCTTGGCTTGTGCCCTCAACCTGTAATCCTACAGAATAACAAATAGTTCAGTTGTCTGCTTTGCTGTATTGCTTGATTCGAAAGCTTGTTTGTTACTTGTTACGCTATACCTGAGTTGGCCAATATGTCAGCAGTGACTGCTGTACTATCGTAAAGAAATGCATGCCTAGTTTGTTTGAGTCCTTAACTTTTCCTCTGAACTTCATCAGAAGACTGTCTTCGTAGTTTATATGAGGCCACACTGTTAAGTGCTTTCTCAGATTATTTCAACTGCTTAGATGCCTTGGCAACTTAAATATAGCGGTGGTACACTCCCTTTCAACTAGGGATGTCAACTGGGTCCCGGTTAATCCCGATTAAAGTCCACTAGTGGTATGACAGTTCAAAAGAGTTTTTGTTTTTTGAGGAAAATGAACCACGGAGCTAGCAAAAACTAACTAGATGGGACTGGCGGATGTCGTTTATTTGCCACTTACATCCCTAGTTGCATCTTACCATTTTAATTTCTTTTCGGCTGATGCTGCTTCGAACCATTTAAATATAGCTTGCCATGCTCGGCAATAATTAGTATGTCGTTTACCATGTAAGCTTACTGCCTGGATCATGCGATAACTATGTCTTACTTATGTCCAGCGCAAACCTTTCAGGATGCCGTTCACACTAGGACACAATGTACAACCCCAAAATCTATTTGTGGAAGCAGTGCGTCATCCATGTTACCAGATGGTAGCAGTTCAGAGGCAACACCGCCGGAGAGCAGTCTGAGCATGGATATTATAGTTCTTGAGGCTCTACTAGGGGCAGAAAGAGATGGTGTGGCTGCCATGAATGAGGTAATCTCGATCTTGAAGCTAGAAATTATGCAATTAGCTGCACGCATTATGCAAGCAACCCAAGAATTGGAGGAAGTAAGAATGTTGCATTTGAAGACGGAGGAGGTCCTGCTGCTTCTGCTATCTGAAGCCCAGGGTAATCCCAGTTCTTCTTTAGACAGCGGTTGAAATTGTCATTAGATTATTGTACTTGCATGTTGTGTCATGTCTCTGAATGGATTATGTTGTAAGACCCCCTATGTTGTCCATGTGTTGTAATGATCCAAATTTCTTAGGCGAGGTAATCATCAGTACTTGTATGATTGACATAAGGTGAACTGTTTTTCATGTGAGCATATTGTATTGGATGAAATAACTGTTTGACACAAAGTGTATCCAACCTACTGAATTCGAAGATCACGACATTTCTAAATCATAATCATATATAAAGGTGGAATAAATCTTTGATGTGGTTTTGAAGAAAGAAATAACAAAATGTAGAATTATCTGTGGATATTCGTAATCGAATAAAAATTGGATTTGGATTTAGTTGCCAGGGCCCAGGGCAAACGTGAATGCTACTTCTCCCAAGTTTTGAACGAAGCGGCTAAACACCCACTATCATTTGTGGGCTGCCCGAAGCAAGTGTTTGCGAGATGGAAATTACTATCTACCCCTAACACTTGACATCCTTATCGACCAGATTTACACTCCTGTCGATAGGGGTAGACTAGTAACTTCAATCAGACGTGACACGACAGCCTCTGAGCCCATTCAGACACGGTGGGCACCAAACGTGGGTGGGAAAACACATTTCATTCAAGCTCGTTTGAAAGACATGTGTCTCTCCCTCCATTTCCCCATTCATGCACGGTGGGCGGCAAAACAAACTCTCCTCGTCCGAAATCGATGTAGGCTAATATTTTAAATAGGGGCAGATGTGTAACTTCCCTCAGACGTGACACAACCGCCCTACCTGTCAGCCCCGTTCATACACCATGGGCGCCAACCGTGGGCGGCAAAACACCCTCTCCTCGCCCGAAATTGTTACCGGCAAATATTTGGGAGATGCGAGATTACCGTTGTATCCCCAACCGACGTGATGTACGAAATTTTAAACGGGGGATAAGTTCGTAACCTTCCCACATTTCAGACAAGCGTGTCCCAAAGTTTGAGATCCCCCCTCCCCCTCCATTTCCCCAATCATACACCGTCGGTGCCACGACAACCTCCCCAGTGCGGCCAGCCTCCTCCGTCCGCCACCCCATCCTCCACCTTGTCGGAGCCGCTACCCCTACCCCGTCGTCCACTTCAAGAGATGGACGTCTCTCATCCACGGCGCCGGACCCGGATCCTTTTATCGCGTCGTCTCTGTTCATCGGCGCCGTCGTCCACTTTGCCGTTGCCGCACCTACGACCGCCTCGTCCACGGCAACATCAATTATCCCCCAACCCGGCCGTCTGCCATGTAAAGTCTTCTTCCCCGCCGCCGACAGCCATCGCACCCGCTGCACCCTCAACGTATCAGCAGGGGCCTACATGGCGTTGCAAGAGAGGTGGTACCACTACTAGGAAAAGGCCTACTAGTGGCGCACCAGTTTTGCCTACGAATGGCGCACTACTGGTGCGCCACTAGTATTTTTTACTAATGGCGCACCACTGGTGCGCCATTAGTATCTAGTGTACTAATGGCGCACCAGGCAGTGCGCCATTAGTATAGGCACGGTGCGCCATTAGTATGCCTCCCAGGGGGCCATATTTACCCATGTGCTTTGCCATACTAATGGCGCACTGCGGGGTGATGCGCCATTAGTATCCTTTGGCATACTAATGGCGCACGTCGGGGTGATGCGCCATTAGTATCCTTTGGCATACTAATGGCGCACGTTTGTGTGATGCGCCATTAGTATCCTTTGGCATACTAATGGCGCACATTGGGGTGATGCGCCATTAGTATGTATATTAGGGATTATTTTTTTCCTTTTCTAATATTTGCACAGATTACAAAATATATTATTGGACAGAATATAAACAGCACCACACAGCAACAGCAGATTCATCGAATACAATAAAAGATTAGTCTCCGAATACAATTCATCATATTAGTCTCCGAATTAAAAAGACCGAACAAAGATAGAACATTACAAGTCTCGAGACCACGAGTAGCGAGTTTGTCTTCACATTACAAATCGATCATCTAAACTACCATCACATAGAAGAGAGCAGCGGTCATCACGATGAGCATCATCGCGATGAAAGTGGTCTTCATCCGGTTCCTCCAACGCTCCCTCCTCTCTCCCGCTAGATAGCGCGCGTATCTAGATTCCGCCTCCGCCCTAGTGGTGTACCCTTTGTAACTGTTACTGCTGAAACGGTGAACCTGTCTCCGACACTCCTCCCAGTCGTGGTAGACTCCGGGAACCTTACCCTTGTACACGACATACGACGGCATCTCTATGCACTAGCCAAACAACGGACAATACATAACCAATAAATAAGTATGTAACAAAAGGATCGAAAGAGAAAAGCAAGACATTAATAGCACGATTCATGGTCCTACTAATAAATAGCATCGATTACATCTAAGTTGAACGACTGTCCAAACCAAAGAGACATACAAGTTCATTAAAGTTTAATTACAACATGAGCTAATCAATGTTTCAGAACTACACATAGCATCACTACTTTCGTCTCGACTCATGGGACCGGAGCGTGGATGAAGCCGCCGTCTGTCGTGATGGTCATGAATTCGCGGGTGTTGTCAGCCTGCATTTGTAGCGTTGTGTCTATCTCACTGTTGGACGGTTGAAATTTGAGGTAGAACTGCCCCGAGGTACGAAGGACATCTTGATGGATGATTTCTGCAAACTCCGACTGGATGCGAAAGAATTCTTGTCGGATTTCCGCGTCCTGGATTGCCGCCAAGCTTGCGGCACAATCTTTGAGATTATTTGGTAGCAGAAGGTGATTATGGTCCCGTACGATCGCCCGCATGTGATGGAGGGCGTAGTAGGCATCCTTCTGACCGCCAGGCGGCTGCTTGACGCAGGGGAACGTCGTATTGTGGGTGAACACATGCCTGCCGTACCTACGAACTGGCCTCTTAAAGGTGCCTCCAGATTGTAGGAGATATGCCCTAGATGCAATAATAAATGTTATTGATTATCTCCTTGTTCATAATTATGTTTATGTTCCATGCTATAACTGTTGTGGTTCCTGAGCCCGTATATCCATAAAGGCTCTGGGGAGAACCCATATGCACGTGTGGAATAATAAACGGTAAAATGTATTCCTAGTCGTGCCTCTAAGACTAGCTCAAGTGTTGCATGATGATTATGTTTTCCCAATCATGGGCATGTCTATGCCAAGCAACTTTGAGGGCACAATGTCAGGAAGGACATTTGTGTTGAATCGACCCGAATTGATGTTATGCTATGAGATACATTCGTCACAAGTTAATGGTTTATAACACAGAGATAGTTAATGTTTGCATAATTCCTTAGACCATGAGAGTATCGAGTTTCTTCATGCTTGCTTCATGAACTTTGGGGTTTGTTAAACGTCATCCCTAACTGGATGGCTATTACGGCGGCTTACGGGTTCATGGGAAAGTATGTTAAGTAACTTGATAGCTCGAGATTGGGATTTGCTCCTCCGACGATGGAGAGATATACTCGGGCCCACTCGGTGTTACGGTGTCCATCATCGTCTGGCCAGACACTTTGTGATTTGATCACGGGGATGCCGGAACACGAAACGAGAAAAGAGAACAAAACCGGTAACGAGGTAACTTGCATAGTGGACAAAGTGTTAGCCCACGGGGATGCAATAAATCTCACCTCAGGTGTTTGTGATATATCGTGAAGCAACAGGAATAGCTCACCTCAACTGGAGGTTCACTCGAATATTCATTCGTGTGGGTATAGGGGTCAATATGGGTGTCCACGGCTCCGATGTTGATCATTGATCGGAAGGGGTTCCAGGTCATGTCTATACTTCACCGAACCTATAGGGTCACACGCTTAAGGGTCATCTATCTGCTGAATACTAGACAGGGAGTCTGAGAGAAAATCACCGAAAAAGTTTCGGACACCGAAAAGTTTCGGACAGCGGAATCGTACCGCAGAGAGAGGTCACCGGATGAGTTTCGGTGAAACCGAAAAAGTTGTTTCGGGGTATGCCATTAAGTCAAAATCATTTCGGCACATGCCTGATAATTCTTGGAGGGTGCCAGAATCATTCTGGAAACTTTATGGAATTTTCAGAAATAAAAACCGAAAATGTTTCGGAGCTGCCGGTACCGCTTTGGCTGTTTTTCGCACATGAAATTCACTAATCTGAAATTGTTTCAGAACGAATCCAAAATCATCTTAGTGGGTACTGGAATTATTCTAAGACCCACAGAAATATTTTCGGATTTAGTGGACGCGAAAAATTGTCTTCATGAATAGTGAAAATGCATTCTTGTTTGCTTTTCGCAGATGAAAATCACTAAACCGAAATTGTTTCGGAAAGCGTTGAAAATTATTTTAGTGGGTACTCGAAATGTTTTGAGCCCACATAAATATTTTCAATTCGAACAGACGCTGAAAAATGTCGTCATGAATAGTGAAAGTGCTTTTTGCTTGGCTTCTTGGAGAAGCCACCTTGAGGGCCTTTTTGGTATTTCCCCCCTTGGCTTCTTGGAGAAGCCACCCTTGGGCTTGGCCTATCAATAGGGGTGGAGGGGGCTGCCTAAAGGATCATCCCTTCTCACATACATGCCATTGCAATGATCTGGCTTCTTCTCTCCCTCCCAGCGAAATAGTTTCGTAGAGCCGAAAGGCTGTCTGGGTTCCGGCAGGAACTAGTTCTGGACGGCGAAGCCCTGCCGGATAGCTGACACCGTATGTGTGCAACTCTGTAGAGAGGTCGTAGTTTCGATCTTAGTGCCCTGAGGGGCTGTTCGAGAGTGCCTCCCGAAGGGCTGTCCAAGTGACGGTCCGAGTTCTGTGGGTCCTCCCGGAGGGCTGTCCGAGTGACCGTTCGAGTTTCGAAGGTCCTCCCGAAGGGCTGTCCGCGACACCGTCCGGGGGACTGTTCGACCGCCTCCCGGAGGTCTGTCCGTATGGCGGATGAGGGTATTCATCCTCGCGGTTGGGAGGTTGTAAATCCTAGCTGCGGGTATCTGCACCGCCGATCGTCATCGACTCTACTTCCCGCTGCGCTACGAGTCGGTAACGAAAAAGATCAAACCATGTATGCAGTCTCCATAGTGGTCCTGGGCTGGTGCGTAGGTCGGAAATTTTTTGTGTTTGCTCAATCTCGAGACAGCATGGTGGAATTTGACAAAGTTCTGGCAATCCGTGATCCTGATTGATCATGGAAGTGCTATCAGTTCTTTGGGTTCTGCCGTAGTCAAAAGAAAGATGAAATTCGCAGATGAAAGGGCATTGCAGATATTATCTGCACGGGGGTCATGCGTATGACGAAGTTTAGTATGGGGCTCGAGATTTAATTATCTCGTGTTTCATACACCCCGAGATAAAACGTTGGTAGCTGCGGTTTAAGTCAAAACCTTAGAAGCCACGTAAAATAAAATTTTGCATTAACCGATTAGAGGTGTCTAACTTGGTTTTGCAGGATGTGCATGTGATGTGGTATAGCAGTGCTCATACTAATTCGATTATGTATGAGATGACTATATGATGTAATTTGATTAACATGACCTGCATGTCATGGTTCGGCATGATGGCTGGAGCCATATGATTGCACTTTAATGACCTGCGTGTCAACCCTAAGTAATGCATTAATTTTATACGCTATGGAGATAGCAATATTATCTGGTGCATCGACAAGGTGGTGGAAATCTTCGCGAAGGTGAACACCAACACGAATGCCGAAGACAAAGAAATGAAATACTTCTCCGTCAGAAAGGGCTATACCATATCATGTTATTATGAATTGCCTGAGATGTTTATCCCTTATGTTGCACCCTTCTTGATTGCACGGTAGTCGCTTTTTATTAGGGTGATCTCTCACAAAAATACCAAGCAGTTAGTGTTCTCCCAAGTGTAGCACTGTCACGGCACCTATCTTTTCGAGGTGCGCCGTGTCACACGGGTACGAACGATTAGAGAAGTGTGAGGCGGGTGAGTTGAGACCTCGCAGCGAGATCACTTGGTTGTCTTGACGTTCAGGCATGACCGTCATGAGCTCGGAACACACGCATCGAAAGATGAACAAGAGTCACATAGAGATGTGATTGGCAAGTTGGCCTACCGGTTGAGATTTTTCATCATCAGTGGTGTTACACCAATGGCGAACAATTGAAATGTGGGTCTTGTATCACTCACAATCAATTTTGAGAGATATTGATTTGAGTGGGAGCGCACTGTTGAATTAACATGTTTAATTCTTAGTGCAATTAATTATGAACACTGTCTAAGTGTTTCTTGCAAAATAGTTGTAGAATAATGGCTCGCGTTTCCACCTTCCCTATTAAAATTGAATAACTGTTAAATATCTGGTTAAAACTTTACGATTGGTAACGTAATATGAGGATTGTCCTCAAAAGTGCCGAGAAGGATTTTGTCCTATCGCATGCTTTCCGTATCCTCCCGCTAATGCTATGGATCATGTGACTCTCGTCCTTCGATCCAAAAGCTATAATTCCGTTTCAGTCAAGTGCAATATGTTTGCTTCCATGAAACCCAAACTTCGAAAGTTGGGATAGTTATATGATATTCATGGAACTGAAAATTATTTTCAGATACAAACAAAGCAATGTTTGTTTGCAAGTATTAGTAAAAGTGTTTACTATGCATTTGACTGTTGGGAAAGGGATCCAGAAGAACGCCTGTCATATAATGAAAGGTGAATAAAACAACAACTTAAAGAGAAAGGAAGTGTCCAAAGGGTGTTAGTATGACTTACACGCCTAGGAAGTTCGGGGCTAACGCCACTCTTAAGTTGGGTGCTTCTTTTGCGAGTAGGAGAAATACTAAAAGTTAAACTGTTAGAAGTATAAAGGCAGAAAGAAAGATGACTGGAATATCCAGCTCATGTATGAATGTCATACAAGTTTTTGATGTATAGTAGGTTGTTCAAAGAGATAGTTCTTGGGAATTATGGTTAAACATGTTAATCACTAATTCTTGGGTATTGTGAGTTAATCACAAAGATACCCGCTCGATTGCATTCAATTGCGAATCACTGTAAGAGCTACTGTGGCCTAAAAAGACTAGCCAGAAATGAGGTTAAGGTATACACAGGGAACATAGTAAATGTTACTATACCTTCCATCAGTGTATTGCTGTCTGTATTTATTTTCATAATTCATTTAGAGTTTTAAAAACTCTAGCCCATTGCATAAGGTATCTTGCAAGAAGGTTGTTCATAAGGGAACCTTTTATGTTCGATGTTATGAATAACACAAGGGCCATACTCTCATTATGAATGAGATGTATGTTATGAATATTGATAATAATACAATACCTCTGGGTTTACTTTCATAATTAATTTTAGAGTTTCATACACTCTAGCCCATTGCACAATGTTTTTTGCAAAAGAGTTGTTCATAAAAACAACAATTGTTGTTAAGTATTATGAATAACATGAAGGGCCATGCTTCCATCCAAGATGGGACGTATGTTATGAATATTGAGGGTAATATGATACATCCATAACACTGACGCTAAATGTCGCAAGACTAAAAGAATACCACACAAGTGTGGCACTACATTTGGTCACATTGGAGAAACCCGCATGGAAAATTCCATTATGATGGATTTTGAAGTCTTTTTGATTTTGAATCATCTGACACTTGCAACTTTCCTCTGAAAAGTGAAGTGACTAAAATACCGTTCACAGGCCATAAGGAACGAACAACAAACTTATTAGTGATCACACATTTGATGTGTGTAGTCCGATAAGTGTTGTTAGTGGTGGATTTATTTATCTTCAGAAATGACTCAAGTAGATATATGGATATTTACTTGATGAGACGTAAGTCTGGATCTTTTGAAATCATTCGAAAGGTTTTCAAAAATGAAGTAGAAGTTATTGTAACAAGAAAATTATGTTTCTGCAATTTGATTGCACAAAGGAATATTTGAGTTACATGTTTAGCGAATGTCTGATGAGTTGTGAAAGGGGTTTCATAACTTGCACCTCCCGGAACACCACTGCAAGTGAAAAGTCCGTGGAGATGTAATCTAACCATTTATGACATGGTAAGGTCAAAGATGACATAAATAAATTTGCCATTATCCTTTTTAAAGTGATGCTTTAGAGACTGCGGCTTTTACACTGAAAAGAGCTACATCGGGTCTGTTGAAATGAAGCCATGGTATGGTACGCCCAACCATGTTGTATCTTTTCTTAACATTTGGAATATGGGGCTTGTGTAAAAGGTTACAAACCTATTCCAAATCAGACAAGTGCTACTTTGTAGGTTATCCCAAGTCATTGGGTATTCCTCCCTCACTATACCGAGGCAAATAGGTTTGCCACAAAGAACGGTATGCTTTTAAAGAGAATGGTTCTTTCTAAAAGGTGAGTGGGAGAATAGTGCAACTCGACGAGATAACAGTATCTTCATCAGATCAAAGGAAAGAGACCTTGGAAGTAATTCCAGAGTTTCCTACTGCGACTGATATGGAAGTCTCTACAATAAAATGTATGAACTTCGGTCGAACTTGCAGCTGAACCATGTAGGCAAGGCTCGTGCAAACCTCTCAGGTGCGCAAACGAGATATTGTTGTTAGACAACATTATACCTACGATACACAAGGAAGCGTTGATGGGCCCTGACTCCAGAATTGGCTAAATGCCAATACAACCCGAGTTAGTTTCCATATAAGTGATTCAAGATTAAAACCTTGATACACCTTTCGGAAGACATAGAGTCTAACGAATATTTATGGAACTTAAAACTGATACGGATAAAAATGTTTTATCCATAAAGCTCGACTTGTTGAAATAACAAGTTCAAGAGTTGAGTACGATGAGGTTGTTTTCATCGTAGCGATGCTTAAAGTCGGTTCGGGTTGAACTAGTAATTAATACATATTTCAACCATGAGATATGAAACATGGATGATAAAACGATTTCCATCTGATGGAAATGAAATCTAGGACTTGTATATGATACAGTCCAAAGTAATTTGTCGATCTAGAGGATGCTAGTAGGTATGCAAACTTCAGAGTTCCAGCAATGGACAGAAGAGAGCAAAATGGAGTTGGAATCTTCGTGTTTTGATGAAATGGTCAAAGGGGTTTTGACTTCATCAATGGGTAACGAAGATGCTTGTAATTCAAGAAAGTAAGTGGGAGCGTAATAATATTTCTAAAAACCTTATGTGCTTGGCACAATGGTAATTGGAAATAAATTTCTTGACACAAATTAGGACTTCATTTGAAAATAGTTTTTTCGATGAAGTGCTTAGGCTAAATAGCCTCAATATTAGGCATGATGATCTATGGAGATAGATTTACCTAATGGGGCTAAGCAATGAATAGATATTGACAAGATGCTAAAACCTTTTAGCATTTAAAACGACAAGGAGTGATTCTTGCCAAAGTCACATGGAAAGAGTTTTTGCAAGACTCGGTGTCCCAAAACACTGATGAGTAAAATACATGATGCATATTCCACACACTTTTGTGTTTGGATTAATCATGTATTCCATGGTATGTAAAACAACCAGATATGTCCGATACTCCCAAGGTGTTGCGAGTATGGATACCTAAGTGATCAAATTACTGATCATGGGACAACAGTGAAAGATGTCACAGAGTACTAGAGTAAGTATTGATGACATGGTTTTCTCGCAAGTAGAGATCATGAAGATTTCATTGTAAAATGTTACATCGATACAGTCTTCATCTTTTCTCCATGTGATTTTTGATTTAAATTAAGGGTTTTGTGTAACACACAATGTGGTGGCACAGTTAGTTGGAATTTGTTCAAACTAGTTACTGTGGCGAATTCTATAACAAGGGCTAAGTATGTTGACGCTTTAGAAGCGACAAAGAAGATGTTGAATCATATAGTTCATTCATGAACTTAGTATAGTTCCAAGATGGCTTTTGACAATGGGACACTACTGCAGGTAGTTGCTCCATAACTCAGTCTGAGGAATCCAGGTTCGACCTTTGATTCACATACATACAAAGCCAAGTCCACACAAAATATGAATTTTGTGAAAACGCGAGGACATGCAAAGATACACACGGAACTGAAGTCGTCAGATCCGTTGGACATCAGGCTATACCACAAGCGAAGCATATTTACACCGGTGTGCCACAGGTGTGAAGTGCATTAGCATAAGCTAGATTGTTGTCTCTAGTGCAAGTGGGAGTCTGTAGGAGATATGCCCTAGAGGCAATAATAAATGTTATTGATTATCTCCTTGTTCATAATTATGTTTATGTTCCATGCTATAACTGCTGTGGTTCCCGAGCCCGTATATCCATAAAGGCTCTGGGGAGAACCCATATGCACGTGTGGAATAATAAACGGTAAAATGTATTCCTAGTCGTGCCTCTAAGACTAGCTCAAGTGTTGCATGATGATTATGTTTTCCCAATCATGGGCATGTCTATGCCAAGCAACTTTGAGGGCACAATGTCAGGAAGGACATTTGTGTTGAATCGACCCGAATTGATGTTATGCTATGAGATACATTCGTCACAAGTTAATGGTTTATAACACAGAGATAGTTAATGTTTGCATAATTCCTTAGACCATGAGAGTATCGAGTTTCTTCATGCTTGCTTCATGAACTTTGGGGTTTGTTAAACGTCATTCGTAACTGGATGGCTATTACGGCGGCTTACGGGTTCATGGGAAAGTATGTTAAGTAACTTGATAGCTCGAGATTGGGATTTGCTCCTCCGACGATGGAGAGATATACTCGGGCCCACTCGGTGTTACGGTGTCCATCATCGTCTGGCCAGACACTTTGTGATTTGATCACGGGGATGCCGGAACACGAAACGAGAAAAGAGAACAAAACCGGTAACGAGGTAACTTGCATAGTGGACAAAGTGTTGGCCCATGGGGATGCAATAAATCTCACCTCAGGTGTTTGTGATATATCGTGAAGCAACAGGAATAGCTCACCTCAACTGGAGGTTCACTCGAATATTCATTCGTGTGGGTATAGGGGTCAATATGGGTGTCCACGGCTCCGATGTTGATCATTGATCGGAAGGGGTTCCAGGTCATGTCTATACTTCACCGAACCTATAGGGTCACACGCTTAAGGGTCATCTATCTGCTGAATACTAGACAGGGAGTCTGAGAGAAAATCACCGAAAAAGTTTCGGACACCGAAAAGTTTCGGACAGCGGAATCGTACCGTAGAGAGAGGTCACCGGATGAGTTTCGGTGAAACCGAAAAAGTTGTTTCGGGGTATGCCATTAAGTCAAAATCATTTCGGCACATGCCTGATAATTCTTGGAGGGTGCCAGAATCATTCATGAAACTTTATGGAATTTTCAGAAATAAAAACCGAAAATGTTTCGGAGCTGCCGGTACCGCTTTGGCTGTTTTTCGCAGATGAAATTCACTAATCTGAAATTGTTTCAGAACGAATCCAAAATCATCTTAGTGGGTACTGGAATTATTCTAAGACCCACAGAAATATTTTCGGATTTAGTGGACGCGAAAAATTGTCTTCATGAATAGTGAAAACGCATTCTTGTTTGCTTTTCGCAGATGAAAATCACTAAACCGAAATTGTTTCGGAAAGCGTTGAAAATTATTTTAGTGGGTACTGGAAATGTTCTGAGCCCACATAAATATTTTCAATTCGAACGGACGCTGAAAAATGTCGTCATGAATAGTGAAAGTGCTTTTTGCTTGGCTTCTTGGAGAAGCCACCTTGAGGGCCTTTTTGGTATTTCCCCCCTTGGCTTCTTGGAGAAGCCACCCTTGGGCTTGGCCTATATAGGGGTGGAGGGGGCTGCCTAAAGGATCATCCCTTCTCACATACATGCCATTGCAATGATATGGCTTCTTCTCTCCCTCCCAGCGAAATAGTTTCGTAGAGCCGAAAGGCTGTCTGGGTTCCGGCAGGAACTAGTTCTGGACGGCGAAGCCCTGCCGGATAGCTGACACCGTATGTGTGCAACTCTGTAGAGAGGTCGTAGTTTCGATCTTAGTGCCCTGAGGGGCTGTTCGAGAGTGCCTCCCGAAGGGCTGTCCAAGTGACGGTCCGAGTTCTGTGGGTCCTCCAGGAGGGCCGTCCGAGTGACCGTTCGAGTTTCGAAGGTCCTCCCGAAGGGCTGTCCGCGACACCGTCCGGGGGACTGTTCGACCGCCTCCCGGAGGGCTGTCCGTATGGCGGATGAGGGTATTCATCCTCGCGGTTGGGAGGTTGTAAATCCTAGCTGCGGGGATCTGCACCGCCGATCGTCATCGACTCTACTTCCCGCTGCGCTACGAGTCGGTAACGAAAAAGATCAAACCTTGTATGCAGTCTCCATAGTGGTCCTGGGCTGGTGCGTAGGTCAGAAATTTTTTGTTTTCTGCTACGTTACCCTATACAGATGCGGCGTAGCCGGGGAGAGCATCATCAAGAACTTTTTTGATATTTGTGTAGTCTATCTTGGAGTCACGGTCCGGGTCGAAATACGTGGCCATGGAATATTTCGGGCTTAAGAGGACGAGTGTGCAATGTGTGTCACTGCACGGAACACGGAATGTTAGAAAAAAAAGAACGATCGAAATCTAAGAAATCATATGTTACGGGGCGGTTAGGGGATGACTTACTCGGGAAAGTAAGGCACGAGGAAGTTATCCTTATCTGGGTTTACCAGAATGACGCCTTCGAGGTGTGAACTCGCGACTTGCCGGTCCCCAGCGCTGCCCAAGATCTTCGCACGCGTGTAGAAGGGGTCGACTATCACAATGTCCGGGGTCTTGTCTCTAATGATCCGCATCTCCATACTCAGCGAAAACAGCCGAACGAAGGTGTAGTGCAGCGGATGAAGGTTAAGCATAGCAAAGATGTCATCAAACCGCAGGACGATCGTACCCCCGACGGCGCTATCCACAAAGCCCTTGCCCTCTGGCACCTTGGCCACGAAAACCGGGTATGCCACATCATTCTCTCTGAGACGCCGCTTCTCCAAAAAAAGAACACTATCATGCAGACCCCGCATAGCACCGGTTGCAGCATTGAGCATATTTGTCGGTAGCATCGCCCTACCCGCCACATGCACCCTCCTCGAGATATCCTTAGGTGAAGGTGGCCCGTCCTGAGCACGGATCGTACTCGGTGCCGGCTGGCTTGCACTGGCGCCCTTGTTAGTCTTACGTTTCCGTCCCTTCTTCCTGATCTGCTGTAATGGGATCGAGTTCTGCTCACAGACCGTCTTCTTGAGCGTGTTGGGGCTGATAATATTTCGCACCTCAGCTATCTGAGGCTCGGTGAAGGCGGCAGCTGGAAGCGTCTCCTGAGAACTGAACGCCAGACGACGCCAGTTGCAATTGGGTTTCTCCGCCGTACCAGCTAGATCGCGGTCGTCTTTTTCAGGGTTGGGTTCTTGAGAAGGAGGCCCGCAGAACTCGTTACCGTACCCATGTTCGGCAAAGTACTTATCGACATTGGAAAATGTACCGCCGTCGTTGTTGTCGTCGTCCGGATCATGTGCCATATGCATGTCTGGATCCTGTCTGTGGGGTTCTTGCCATGGCTTGGCGCTGGCACGACTGGCGGTCTTGTCTGTGGGGCGGTGTCCCCTGCCCCCAAATGAATCTGGCTCTTCGGCCAAAGCAGGGGCCAGCTTACGCAGGCGCTGAGGGTCATCACATCATCTTCGTCGGCCCCAGCGGGTCGAATCGGAGCTAACAACTCGTCGCAGCCTGGCAGCACCTGAACCAGTTCAACCCTGTAAAAGCTGGGTGACATCGGATTACCGTGGAACACGCGGTTGCCTGGTTGAACGATTCTGCCCTTGGTGACATCGACCAACTCGCCGCCCATGAAGTGCAGGAGAGTGCAAGGAACGTCGGCGGCGCCCTGCGAAAACATGTAGGGCGTCAGGGATGCCCAGTCAAAGGCAAGGAGATGAAGTCATCGGCCGAGAGGCTTAGTTACCGTGATGCCGTCGAGCTCCGCTAATGTCGAGGCACCACCAACGGCGGGCGTGCACCTGACGGAGGGGCCGCTTGCTGGCGAGGTGCCGGCCGGCGTACACCCGGGCGCATTAAGCTCCAATGCCCGTGCCGGCGCCGGAGACACTAATACCGCCTCCGCCGGAGACACCAATGGCGCCGCCTGCGCGTTGTGCGAGTTGCTGGCCGTGAAGCTGGGAACCGGGGGAGGCCCCTGTTGGCCGCCCGCAATCCACGTCGTCAGCCCTTTAATCAAGGTAGGCACTATGGCGGTGAACGTCGTTCCCAGTTGTTGTTGCACTTGCTCTTGGACAATCTCCGGAATCCGCGCCACTTGTGCCTTGAGTTCCTGAACCTCGCGCGACTGGCTTTCCGAGCTGGTCTTTTTCTCCTTTCGCCCACCAGCGGTATAGTATGACGACCATTTGTGGACAAGCCTTTGCCGGCCACACGACCAGCTAACGACGGCTTACTGAGCTTATCCTTGTTTTTCATTACGTTCAACGCCCTATTTAAAGGGGTGTCAAAAGGGGAGCTCTGGGACGACCCCGCGCTACTGCTTTCAGCCTCCTGCGGAAGGAATGTGAAGCATTTAGAAATTTGGCTTCATTAATTAGAATGAAACCATATGGAGCTAATTACGGGGGGGTGTATTCCTTACCAGAACAAGCTCAAGCGCCCTGGTCTTCGGATCCGTGGTAAGCTCCTTTGTTACCGGGTCCTTGTACCGGGCCCTGACAAAGTTCCTGGTCTGCTTGTCACGTAATTTCTCGAAGCGGGGCGGTAGGCCTTGCTCGGCACGCTCCGCGTCCTCCTTGTCCCATATAGGCTCCGCCACTCTGTAACCGCCGGGACCGAGTTGGTGGACCCCTAAGTTCAACTCCCGCATTTCTTTCCCCCACTGACTTGATTCGGAGGTTGCGCTGCTCTCGCACTTGATCTTGAACTCCTTGTAGTCATCTTCGCTCATCAAAGGATATTTCGCCTTGATCTTCTCATAACTATCACCTTTTTCAATCATTGCCTTCACCGTGCTTCTCCATGTAGACAGGGCCGTGCTCATCCTCGTGAGGGCGGCACTGTTCACTTTATTCCCTGAGAGGCATGTGTTTGCAAACTCAGCAGGGGACTTGTATCGTTCGTGCAGCTTCGTGAAGAGGAGGCTGTGCAAATTCCCTCGGTCCTTATGCCTTAGGTTTTCGGTGTTGATCGAGACGGTGCTCCGGAGAATGCACCCGAGCTGAACCGAGTACCCCTTGACTACTTGTTTGGGCGCCGTTGGATGCCCATCGGAGTTCACTTCAGTAAATTCCTCCTAGACGGTGCCGAGCACGTTCGGGCGCCGGTCCTTCCGTTGCCTCTTCGGTTGGCTGCCATCTGTGCGTGCGCCGCCATCATCAGTGGTGGCATCCTCGGCGGCACCATCAGTGGTGTCATCCCCGACCCCACTAGGGGTTGTGTAGTCAGGATTGGTGTCTTCCGCGGCATCGTCCCGATAGCGGTGAGGTTCTTCCTCCAGCTCCTGGGACAACTCCCAGAATTGCTTGCCGCCCGAACCGCCGGCCTCATCGTTGTGGGCCATGTTTCGCTCTAAATAGGAAAAAAGTTTGGTCAAAAAGTTGGTTAGTGTGAAGGAACAAGATCATGGTCTCATCATTTAGGGTTTGTCGACACCGAGAGGCATACTAAAAGCTAAGCTTTTATCATTTAGGGTTTGTCGACGCCAAGGCACCCTAAAAGCCTAAGCTTTCATCATTTGGGCCTAATCACTTGGCTCTATTGCCACCTATGGTTTAATGCAGCAAGAATAAAGGGGCAATTGATCCTACTTAATTAAGTACTAAGATACCCCGGCCCATGCATTAGTCGCAAGTACCCGATATGTCCTATTTTTAGCAAAGTCATGCTAAAATTCACGGAAAATTTCAGCATGACCTTTGCTGAAAATAGGACATATGGAGTACCCGAATTTGCCGGAACGGAAGTTAATCGACATTCCGGCAAACTCAAGGGCCTCTCGGGGTACCTGCAAAATCATCACGACACGATGGTCGGAGACAAAACCCAGCAAACTAGCACCACAATGTGCCTCTACTTTCATATGGATGAAAAGGCCACAATGTGCCTCTACTAGCACCACAATCTTAGTTAACTTCTGGGGACATCAGAAAGTTAACATCCGCCTGATTATTATGAGGACTTCACTGCCACTGTTTACTCAAACTTAAGTTAGTAATTAAAAATATAAAATAGGATAACCCAGTGACAGGACTGTTGGTTGATGTCACAAAAAAAGTTGCTAGTCTCAACATGTTCTACAGTTGTTAAAATTATCTTACTGTATTTAGAACAAACTAACACCACAGAGTCTACTAATTCAGGTAGAAGCCATCATTCATTATAAATTTGAATATATGATATTCCATAAAATAATCTGTCTACAAAATGAGATACATCCCATTTGAACTACCAAAACTGTAACCAACGTTATTACCTAATTATGAAAAAAGTACATTACATATAAATTATTTCATCACTGAGAGGAGATAACCAAAAGTTTCCAAGCAATATGATTAAGAAAATGGGATTTAGGCATCCAAATGCCAAAAAAGACCAAATCACATTTTTAAACCAGGTTACACAAAGAAAATGCACCTAAGAACCAAGAGGAACTGTTACAACTCCATAAGGTATATCCAAGTCATATGCAAGATTACTTCAAAATTGGAGAGCCATGTCGTTTCTACTGGACCTAAATAGAGCTAGCTGCTGGTGTTGAACAATAAGCAACCACACCACACACTAAGACAAGTAACTGAAATGACTCTCTTTGTATTGTAGTAGAAGAAGAAACAAGAGAGAGATGCAAGATAGTAGTATATATAGGTGAGTCAACCTATTATTCTAGGCAGCTGCCTTGCTGGTGATTCGGTGTCGTCGCAACTGGATCCCTCCGACTCGACCTGCGATCTTCTACAAGGAAAAAGTAGCAGCTCAGTCAACCACCATATAATTATACAAGGAAAAAATGTTACTTGGCACAAGTGTAAACGAGAAGCTTGAGGTAGCTGCAGATTGAAGTGATAAAGTGCAAAGGAGAAGCTTGAGCTAGTAAACAATTTCTGAATGTTATAAAGTGGGGAAAGTAAAATAAAATTCATGACTAGTCATGGCAGTAGAAAAGAGATGAGATTTCACAGAGCCAAGCATAGTCCAGAATGTCAAATTTTCAGTTAGTTAATTATTACAGTCCTTTGCTAAAAGAGATGATCCGTCCAAGAAATTTAATACTAGATGCATGCAGTCTGTTGAGGATCTTTTAGTGAATGACTAACAACAAGTAGCCGAGCTTGCCCAACAAAGATTAGATTCAGAAGTGCTGGCTGCTGCTAGTGAATGGAGCTGACAGTTATACAGTGTCAATTGACAGTATGTACAGTGAGATGATCAAACGTTTGTGCTGAATAGCAGTGGCAGTGTAATGTTAACTAAATACAGTTGGCAGTGTATAGAGTGTTAATTGACAGTGGCTTGTCCTGGATATAACTCATTTTCTAGGTTTACCTTGGGTAGATAGCCCATGAATGCGGAACAGATACTTACATTCATGCCGTGAGATAAACTTATTTTCAAGTATAAACCATGGATAATTACCCGATTATACAGTGCATTTTTCTTCAGTGTATGTCCAGTGCATTTTTCTTCTTCTTTCGTTGAGTACCATAAATTAGACCTATCATTGTGTAAGATGCAGGAGTACTTCTTATACTTTGTGGCATTGCCATACTTAGCTTAGGTTCAGAAATGGGGACTAAAAACAGTGATTTAATTCACCAATTCAATTTTCATTTTCAAGTTTAAATTTGAATTTCAACAGTAGTGATTTTACACCCAGTTCAATAGTGATTTTACCTCGATTTCAACGGTAATTTCAGCAGCAGAGTCGGGGGCGGGGACTAAAAAAATCTTAACCCTAATAGCATAGTGGAGCGCGTGGAAGATGAGGTGGGGAGGCGGGTATACGGGCACCTTGGCGTGCAGGCGCTCGAGGGCGACGAACTGGCGCTCGAGGGCGGCGGGTAGACGGGCACCTCCCCGGAGAGCGCCTCCAGCCACGTCTCCTCCACGAGCAGCTCCGGACTCGGCGAGGCGGAGGTTGCGGCACGCGCGGGCGAGGGCGAGGTTGGTGTCAGCCCTGCGGCGCTGCTCCGGCGAGAGTGGGGTGGGTCGGAGGGGAGGAAGGGGAGGATGGGGAGAGGGAGGCGGCGGGGGCGCGGATTGGGAGCGGACGGAGAGGAACTGGCGCGAGGGAGAGGGACGAAGAGGAACTGGCGAGGGAGAGGGAGGAATTAGCTATAGGGGGAAACTTACTAATGGCGCACCCAGAAACGGTGCGCCATTAGAATGTTTTTTTTATATAGCAATGGCGCACCCACGATCGATGCGCCATTAGTAAACTTTTTTTTATATAGCAATGGCGCACCAGCCAGAGGTGCGCCATTAGTAATCTTTTTATTATTATTATTATTTTTTGTTGCATCTAATAATTTTTTAGAAAATGAATATGAATATGAAACAGTAATAATTTTTTATAAAAACAGTAATGAGTTTTTAAAAAATATAATCAAATTTGTTATTTGAAAATATTTATGAATATGAAAAAAATCATCAAATTTATTATTTGAAAATACAATCAAATTTGTTTTTTTTTTGCAATTTTAGTTGCATTCATTTGTGACGGTGGAGCGAGCCGGGGAGGGTGCGGGGGGTGCTCGCCGGCGAGGGGGGCCGGATCTGGCGAGGTGGGATAGCGATCGAGATCGAGTGTCCATGAAATTTAAAAATATTCATGAGTTCAAAAAGTGCCCATGAAATACAATCGAGAAATGAAGGCTACAATTTAAATACAATCGATCTTAGCTAGCTATCTGTTCACAATCTTCTTGCCCTTATTTTTCGTAACTGGAGTTCTTCTCTTGAACGGACGTCCTTTAGGTAGGGTGGTCATGCTTCTTCTTGTGGTGTATGCTGATACTTCATCGTCGTCGTCATGTTCCATCTTCAGGTCGCCGTACTTGTCGAAGTCTTGCTCATTGGCGACTCCATCCATTCCGATGATCTTCCTTTTGCCTCTCCTCACGACAACACGACTCGGCTTTGACGGGTCGGTAATGAAGACGCATTGGTCCACTTGGGAAGCCAGTACCCATGGCTCATTTTTCGCGGTGACGTTCGCGCCTGCGGTCTTGGATTTGGCTTCGGGTATAACCATGGTGGTGAAATACCGGTCTTCTTTTATGACGCTCTTGGCCCATCTGACACGGAACATCGGGACCTTCTCTCCAGCGTAGCTCAGCTCCCAGATCTCCTCGATCCTTCCGTAGTATCTGTCCTTGTCGTTACCGGTGTAGGATTCCATCGTTACCCCGGAGTTCTGATAACCATCGCTCTTCATGTCCTTGTCCTCGGTGTAGAATGTGTAGCCGTTGATATCGTACGCCTCATACGTCATCAGGTTGTGCTCGGCGCCCTGTGACAAGGCGAATATGAGTTGTTCTTCCGCGGAAGAATCCTCATGTAAAGGGTACGACAGAAGCTTCTGCTTGAACCAACGCGTGAAACATGAGTTGTGCTCTTTGATTATATCTCCGTCCGTCCTCTGTTGGCCTCGGTTATTGTACATCTTCTCAATAAAGGTTTTGTGCTCTACCACCCAAGGATCGACCACGTCTATGTGTTGTAGCGCGACTAGGTTTGCTCTTTCAAAGTCGGCGAGTCGACCATCGAAGTCGACATGCATTTCGCGGCGACCCTCACGGTGACCCCATCCAGCAAGCCTGCCGAGGTGCGCGTTGACGGGCAGACCAACGGGGTTCTTGATGCCTAGATAATTCGTGCAGTAGGAGATGCACTCTTCAGTCAGAAAGCCCCTGGCTATGCTTACCTCCGGACGTGACATGTTGCGAACGTATCCTTTGATGACACCATTCATCCTTTCGAACGGCATCATGCTGTGCAGGAACGTCGGCCCAAGTTGGATGATATCCTCCACGATATGGACCAGCAGATGCACCATAACGTCGAAGAATGCGGGCGGGAAGTACATCTCAAGCTCGCATAGTATCACCACGATCTCTTCCTGTAGCCTTCTGAGTTGCCTCACGCCAACCGACTTCCGAGAGATGATGTCGAAAAAGTTGCATAGGCCAAATAGCGTTTCACGGACGTGCGCGTCCATGATCCCACGGATTACAACTGGAAGTATCTGCGTCATCAGGACGTGACAGTCGTGAGACTTCATCCCGCTGAACTTCTGCTTCGCTGAGTCTAGGTATCTGCTTATCTTCCCCGCGTAACCGTAAGGAAGTTTTACTCCTACAAGGCAGGTGAAAAATTGATCGATCTCCTCCTGACTTAGAGTGAAGCACGCGGGAGGGAAGTCATTTCCGGTCTTCTTGGCCTTTTTGCCTTTGCGACGACTTTCCGTGTCCTACTTCGCCTCATCATCATCATCATCATTAGCGTGAAGCTCCTCCCTTATGCCCATTGATTTCAAGTCTGCCCTTGCTTTCGGCCCATCTTTGGTCCTCTCTGGCATGTTGAGCAGGGTACCAAGAAGACTCTCGCACACGTTCTTTGTGATATGCATGACATCAAGGCTGTGAGGCACACGGTGGAGCTTCAAGTACGGCAAGTCCCAGAAAACAGACCTCGTTTTCCATACCTTCAGCAGCGGCTCTGGCGCCTTTCGCTTCTTTCCCGGCTCTGGCGCCTTTTGCATCTTTCCCGGCAGTGGGCAATCTTTCCAATTTTTCAACAGCTCGTCTATTTCCTCGCCGCTCCTCGTACGCGGGCGTCTTCGGTGTTCGGTTTCACCATCGAATAGATCCTTGCGTTTCCTCCACGGGTCATCGTCGCGAAGCCACCTTCGGTGTCCCATGAACAAGGTTTTCGAAGACCCGGGATCTCTATCTACCTGGCGATACGTTGTGTCATCCATGCACCTGACGCATCCAAAAAATCCGTGGACCACCTGCCCCGCGAGATATCCGTAACCGAGATAGTCGTGCACCGTCGTGAGCAGTGCGGCTCTCATAGGGAAATATTCTTTCTCTACAGCGTCCCACGTATTTGCTGGCGTTTTCCACAGCGTGTCAAGCTCCTCTTTCAGCAGCCCCAGATACAGATTGATGTCGTTCCCTGGTTGTTTCGGCCCTTCAATTAGCATACTCATGTGAATGTACTTCCTCTTCATGCACAACCAGGGGGGAAGGTTGTACATCCACACAAACACAGGCCAGGTGCTATGTGTGCTTCTCTGGCTACCAAACGGATTAACTCCATCGGTGCTCGCGCCCAGCACGATGTTCCTTGGATCCTTCCCAAATTCTCGGTGTTCGAAGTTCAACGCTTACCACTGGCTCCCATCCTTAGGGTGACTCATCATCTTGTCTTTTTTATTTATCTCTGGATCATTTGCGTCATCTTCTCGCTTCTCCTCCTCCCTATCTGCGTGCCAACGCAGGAGCTTTGCTACCTTAGGGTCCGCGAAATACCGCTGCAGACGAGGAGTGATCGGAAAGTACGACACCACTTTTCGAGGAGCTTTCTTCCTCTTCTTGTATCGAGTGACGCCGCACACCGGACATATGGTAGACTCCGCGTGCTCGTCCCGATAAATGATGCAATTGTTCATGCACACATGGTATTTCACGTGCGGTAAATCCAGAGGACACACGATTTTCTTCGCCTCCTCGAAACTGGTCGGGCACTTGTTCCCCTTGGGAAGACGTTCGTGCCAGAATGACATGTTCTCGTCGAAGCATGCGTCGGTCATTTTGTGTTTTACCTTCATCTCCAGAGCCATGAGCGTTACTTTCAGGCGGGTATCCTCGGGCCTGCATCCTTCATACAATGGAGTACCCGCGTCTATCTCGAGTTGATCCAGCTTGGCTTTCTCTCGGGCGGCAGCTCTTGCGTTATCCGTCTGCTTGAGAAGCAGCTCTTGAATATGAGGGTCCTGCACCCCGCCCATCGATGGTCCATCGTCGTCTGCTCCGCCGGCATCTTCATCTTCATGATCATGCCCTTCGTCTGCTCCTGCATCTTCCTCATCATCATGTCCGACATCTTCTACATGATGACTATGTACAGCATCACCACCGTGATCATGTCCTGGAGATTCTTCGTCTTCTCGCCCGCCCGAGACGCCGTGGTTGTCTTGCTGCCCTTCCTCATTTCTTGCCCGGCCCCCATGGACGACTTCATAGTCATCTTCATCACCTTGCCACCGTTAACCATCCATGAAACCACGCAAGAGCAGGTGGTCCCGCACCTGCCCGGAATTCCGGTCCGCGATAAGGCTCTTCAGCTTGCATCTTCGACACGGACATCTTATCTCCATCTCGTTCTTTTCAAGCATCTCGGCCTTCGCGGAGCTCAAAAACCTATTCACCATGGTCGACTGCGGGGTAGAGCAAAACGATATTTGAGAACCAAGAAAAAATTTGGCATGACTTTCCCTAAAAATAGGACCAAAAAGAATGCATACTGCCAAAATTCTCGCCGAAACAGAAATGAATCAACATTCCGGCAAAATATTGGCAACTATCGCATTTCAAATACCGGTACCTGCATAGATCTAGCTAGGCCATAAAAAGTGCATGTGCACGTTGTTGGAGGGAGAACAACATAAAGATAGCTTCCCCCTTACTTACCTATCAAAAAAAGGTAATTTAACCACTTAATTTGGATGAATTTATGGTGCAAATGAGGTGAGGAGGAGCAGGCAGCCGAGACAAGCTTGGAGGAGGAGGTGGAGAGAATGAAGTGGGGAAAGTGAGTGGGTAGGTGTGGCTGTCCAAAATATCTAGCTCGTCCCAGGTTACTAATGGCGCACCACCAAAAAAAATAACACTAATGGCGCACCAGGGAACAGTGCGCCATTACTAGTTTAAACTAGTAATGGCGCACTGTTCCCTGGTCCGCCATTAGTAGTTTTGCAAAAAAATAAAAAATAAAAAAATATAGTAGTGGCGCACTGTGAGGCTGGTGTGCCATTACTAGTTAGAACTAGTAATGGGGCACTGTGCCCTCGTGCGCCATTAGTATGTTTGGAAAAAAAATGTTACTAATGGCGCACCTTGCGTCTGGTGCGCCATTAGTGTCTTTCACACTAATGGCGCACCAGACCGTGGTGCGCCACTGCTATATAGTAGAGGCGCACCACATGCCTGATGCGCCATTATTGGCCATTCCATCTATAGCCCTATTCCTAGTAGTGTACTCTTCAATATGTGCTTAAGTTATTGATCTCACCCGGAAAATAGATCTTAAATTGTTTACTGTACTTTTCTTGTCCGTACCAAATCGTAGTGGCTAGTTGAATGCAAACATTGGTTGCGAAGTAGCTTTGCCCGGTTTGCACCTTCAGATCCGCCATGTCACGGTCACTATACTCGTAAAGCTTATGGTTTCCCCACTTTATATTCACTACCATCATCGTAGGTGCTTCACTGCTTCATGTCGTGCTAGCACTGCTCCTCAAGACCTCACCCCATCAAGCGAAACAACATGCCACTCATAATTCCAAAGCTTACGTGTTGAAATACGAATCTGATATGATGCACATATTACTAAAACAGAGAACATTTAATTGGTCACCTAATGTTCCTATATTCGTTTCGAAAAGCATGTGCGCAACCCACTGGTCCAGCTAGTTCCACTTTCCTGATTTTACTCTTGATGCTTAGGGTTTTCCCATTTTATCTACTCTACTATGATCTGCGTAGGTGCTTTCTGTCATACTAGCATTACTCCACCCTTCAAGCTAAACAACACAACACTCAAAATTACAAAGCTTATTTGTTCAAATATGATTGTGATATGATACTGATATTAGTTAACAGACACATTAAATTGGTTAGCTAAAGGTCCCACTTGAGTTTCCAAATGCATGTCGCGACATATAGAGAGACAACAGAATTGCATTTCGTTGTCACTTGTTGACTGTACTTTCTTGTCCATACCAAATCTTAGTTGTTATTTCAAAGCAAATATTGGTTGCTAACTACCCTTTGCGCGGTTTGCAGCTTCAGATCTGCCATCCCACTGCCACGGTCAACACTATACTCATCATGCTTACGGTTTCCCCATTTTATAATGACCACGATCAGCCTACGTGGTTCGTGTCGTAATAGCACTGTTCCACCCATCGAGCTAAACAAGCTTAGTTGTACAAATTCACATGTGATATTATGCTGATATTAGTAAAACTGAGAGATGTTTAATTGGTCAGCTAAATGTTCCTACTTTATTTTCTAAATGCATGTGAGACACATATGGGAGACCGGAAGGAATAGTATTACTCTGTGTGCTCTAGTTCATCATGGGTGGCCAACCGACATTGTATAGAAAGACTTGTAGTATCTTCAATCTGCTTGCTCTTCTGCTCTTCTTTATGATGATCCTCTTCTCTTGCAGTCGACTGGTCAGATCGAGTTATTCTCCCTTAGTATATTTTGAATCTGTCAGGTCAGGTCGACTTGTTCTTCTTTACTATATGTTGAAGTTGTCATATGCGAAGTATCATCACTTTTGGAGCTCTCATATTTTGAGTAGTAGGCCACAATATATTAATGAACACACCAAATTACAACATGCATGGCACCTCTTAGAAGAATTGTAGAGATAGCACAAAGGGGTTTCCAGGGAGGAAGTATTGGATTAGAATCACTTCTGCATTACAAAGATAATCTCACTTGTTTTTATGTTTTCATGCATGTCAGGTACTGAACATTATCAAAATGAATATGAGAATGGGAGCACGAAAGGAATATTGCGGAACAATCCACTGGCTAACAAACTTGGCATGGATGAGGATGGTCTATCTTATTCACCCATCAAGGTGCATGCTCTAACTTGGCAAGGTTGTATTGGTCCCACATATTTTGCATCTGACCTCTTGCATTACTTCTACTTTGTTACACCATATGCTTATTTTAAGCATCATATATGAGTATATGCCATACCTATCCATTTTTTGTACCTATTCCATGTGTCGTCATACTATGTTTTTCTAGTCAAATGTTGTTCTTTCGTAATAGATGTCCAAAAGGAAGAGGGTGATTGCAGATCCTCAAGGAGTACAAACTAGGTATTTGGAGAAGGTAGTGATGCCTGTTAAATCAGATAGATCAGCAGCCACAGAAAACACAGGCCCAACTTTAACAGACTTTACCCCTACTCCAGTGGCCAAACCCCTCACTACTAGTGAAAGGCCTGCTAGTGGCGCACCTGTTTTGGCTACTAATGGCGCACTACAGGCGCGCCACTAGCATCACGCCATTAGAATTTTTTACTAAAGGTGTGCCATTAGTATATCCCACGGTGCGCCATTAATATATGACTTAGTAATGGCACACCACATAGAAGTGCGCCATTACTAACAAATTTTTTTCAAATCTTTTTCAGAATTTTTTTTCAAATATTTTTTTTATAAAAAATATTCACAATTTTTTTTCTTAATCTCTGGTCACTATGGCTTAATCTCAAGCCAATATGCTTAATCTCAAGTCAAATCGCACTGCGTGGTCAAATTTCCCGGAAGGTCACCCATCCTCACACTACTCCAGCCCAAGCACGCTTAACTTCACAATTCTATCCAACCCCAACACCAGCTCACTTCACAGGCACTTGTTGATATATATATCATATCAATCCTATTAAACCTTGTTGATGTCTAGGACTTTGTTCATGTTCATGAGGGTGATGAAATTTTGAAAAAATATTTCAAACTTCCCGGTCATATTACGTATCATATTTTGAAAAAAAATTCCAAATTTTTTTTAAACCAATTTTTTTTGTGTTACTAGTGGCGCACCTAGCAAATGGTGCGCCACTAGTAAGTTTGAATTTTTTTCCATTTTCCCCCCTCTAGATCTTAAAAGCCCCGTATCTGTCGTTCTGTTAGGTTTTTGGGGATTTTGAAGATGTTAAACGGGGTTCAAATCGTATGTAACTTTTCGAGTAGATGATTTTTCATATAAAAAACTTTTTAATCCGAGTTCGTATGCGAAAGTTATGCCCATTTTACAAATTTCAGAGAGATTTTGCAAATAAAGTCGAAAGTCATATTTGTAAATTTTCCCAACAACTAGACCACATATCACATGGGAAACTTATTTTATTTTATTTTTTTGACATTTCCATCATTTTCTTTTATTTTTTCTAAAACTGAAAAGGCGGTCGGGGGGGGGATCGGTGGAATTTTTGGGCAAAGTTAGTAATGGCGCACCGTGGGTGTGGTGCGCCATTACTAGTTTAAACTAGTAATGGGGCACAACTAGTAATGAAGCACCACACCCACGGTGCGCCATTACTAACTTTGAAAAAAAATTAAAAACAAATTGTTAGTAGTGGCGCACCGAGGGTGTGGTGCGCCATTACAAGTTTTAACTAGTAACGGCGCACTGTCCCCTTGGTGCGCCATTACTAGTTTTGAAAAAAAATAAAAAAATTGTTAGTAGTGGCGCACCGAGGGTGTGGTGCGCCATTACTATTTAAACTAGTAATGTCGCACTATCCCCTGGTGCGCCATTACTAGTTTCGAAAAAAAAATAAAAAAAAATTGTTAGTAGTGGCGCACCGTGGATGTGGTGCACCATTACTATTTGGAAACTAATGGCGTACCAACACATGGTGCGCCATTAGTATATAGTAATGGTGCACCACATGTGTGGTGCGCCATTAGTGTCCATATTATCTATAGCCCTTTTCATAGTAGTGAATGGATAAACAAAACTGCATTCCTTAATGGATTTATTAAAGAAGAGTTGTATATGATGCAACCAGAAGGTTTTTTCAATCCTAAAGGTGCTAACAAAATATGCAAGCTCCAGCGATCCATCTATGGACTGGTGCAAGCATCTCGGAGTCGGAATATACGCTTTGATAAGTTGATCAAAGGATATAGTTTTATACAGACTTGCGGTGAAGCCTGTATTTACAAGAAAGTGAGTGGGAGCACTACAACATTTCTAATAAGTATATGTGAATGACATATTGTTGATCGGAAATAATGTAGAATTATTCTGCAAAGCATAAAGGAGTGTTTGAAAGGAGTTTTTCAAAGAAAAACCTCGGTGAAGTTGCTTACATATTGAGCATCAAGATCTATAGAGATAGATCAAGACGCTTGATAAGTTTTTCAATGAGTACATACCTTGACAAGTTTTTGAAGTAGTTCAAAATGGAACAATCAAAGAAAGAGTTCTTGCCTGTGTTACAAGGTGTGAAATTGAGTAGGACTCAAAGCCCGACCACGGCAGAAGATAGAAAGAGAATGAAAGTCATTCTCTATGCCTTGGCCATAGGTTCTATAAAGTATACCATGCTGTGTACCAGATCTATTGTATACCCTATACTGATTTTTGCAAGGGAGTACAATAGTGATCTAGGAGTAGATCACTGGACAACGGTCAAAATTATCCTTAGTGAAATAAGGATATGTTTCTCGATTATGGAGGTGACAAAATGGTTCATCGTAAAGGGTTACGTCGATGCAAATTTTGATACTGATCCAGATGACTCTAAGTCTCAATCTGGATACATATTGAAAGTGGGAGCAATTAGCTAGAGTAGCTCCGTGCAGAGCATTGTTGACATAGAAATTTGCAAAATACATACGGATCTGAATGTGGCAGACCCGTTGACTAAACTTCTCTCACAAGCAAAACATGATCACACCTTAGTACTCTTTGGGTGTTAATCACATAGCAATGTGAACTAGATTATTGACTCTAGCAAACCCTTTGGGTGTTGGTCACATGATGATGTGAACTATGGGTGTTAATCACATGATGATGTGAACTATTGGGATTAAATCACATGGTGATCTGAACTAGATTATTGACTCTAGTCAAGTGGGAGACTGAACAAAATATGCCATAGAGGCAATAATAAAGTTATTATTTATTTCCTTATATCATGATAAATTTTTATTATTCATGCTAGAATTGTATTAACCGAAACATAATACATGTGTGAATACATAGACAAACAGAGTGTCACTAGTATGCCTCTACTTGACTAGCTCGTTAATCGAAGATGGTTAAGTTTCCTAGCCATGGACATGAGTTGTCATTTGATTAACGGGATCACATCATTAGGACAATGATGTGATTGACTTGACCCATTCCGTTAGCTTAGCACTTGATCGTTTAGTATGTTGCTATTGCTTTCTTCATGACTTATACATGTTCCCATGACTATGAGATTATGCAACTCCCGTTTACCGGAGGAACACTTTGTGTGCTACCAAACGTCACAACGTAACTGGGTGATTATAAAGGTGCTCTACAGGTGTCTCCAAAGGTACTTGTTGGGTTGGCGTATTTCAAGATCAGGATTTGTCACTCCGATTGTCGGAGAGGTATCTCTGGGCCCACTCGGTAATGCACATCACTATAAGCCTTGCAAGCATTGCAACTAATGAGTTAGTTGCGGGATGATGTATTACAGAACGAGTAAAGAGACTTGCCGGTAACGAGATTGAACTAGGTATTGAGATACCGATGATCGAATCTCGGGCAAGTAACATACCGATGACAAAGGGAACAATGTATGTTGTTATGCGGTCTGACCGATAAAGATCTTCGTAGAATATGTGGGAGCCAATATGAGCATCCAGGTTCCGCTATTGGTTATTGACCGGAGACGTGTCTCAGTCATGTCTACATAGTTCTCGAACCCGTAGGGTCCGCACGCTTAAAGTTTCGATGGCAGTTATATTATGAGTTTTGATGTACCGAAGGTAGTTCGGAGTTCCGGATGAGATCGGGGACATGACGAGGAGTCTCGAAATGGTCGAGACATAAAGTTCGATATATTGGACGAGTATATTCGGACATCAGAAAGGTTCCGAGTGATTTGTGTATTTTTCGGAGTACCGGAGAGTTACGGGAATTCGCCGGGGAGTATATGGGCCTTATTGGGCTTTAGGGGAAAGAGAGAGGAGAGGCTGGGCGCCCCCCAAGGCCTAGTCCGAATTGGACTAGGGGGAGGGGCTGCGCCCCCTCCTTCCTTCTCTTCTCTCTCCCCTTTCCTTGACTCCTACTCCTACTACTTCGAAGGGGGGGAATCCTACTCCCGGTGGGAGTAGGACTCCTCCCAGGGCGCGCCATAGAGAGAGCCGGCCCTCCCCCTCCTCCACTGCTTTATATACGGGGAGGGGACCACCCCTTGGAGACACAACAATTGATCGTTTGATCTTTTAGCCGTGTGCGGTGGCCCCCTCCACCATAGTCCACCTCGATAATACTATAGAGGTGCTTAGGCGAAGCCCTGCGTCGGTAGAACATCATCATCGTCACCATGCCGTCGTGCTGACGGAACTCTCCCTCAAAGCTCGGCTGGATCGGAGTTCGAGGGACGTCATCGAGCTGAACGTGTGCTGAACTCAGAGGTGCCATACGTTAGGTACTTGGATCGGTCGGATCATGAAGACGTACGACTACATCAACCGCGTTGTGCTAACGCTTCCGCTTTCGTTCTACGAGGGTACGTGGACACACTCTCCCCTCTCGTTGCTATGCATCACCATGATCCTGTGTGTGCGTAGGAAAATTTTGAAATTACTACGTTCCCCAACATCATTCCGTTTGGACTCTGTTTGATATTCGTTTTCTGCGAAACTCTGAAATAGGCAAAAAACAACAATTCTGGGCTGGGCCTCCGGTTAATAGGTTAGTCCCAAAAATAATATAAAAGTGTATAATAAAGCCCATAAATGTCCAAAACAGAATATAATATAGCATGGAACAATCAAAAATTATAGATACGTTGGAGACGTATCAGATATGTTTAATGATTCATATTATTGTGGATATTCACGGTATTATCGATATGGTTTTCATGGGTTTATTCTCTGAGATGATTCATTATTATCTTTCAATGTGTGAGTAATGCCCCCTGGGCGTGGGTGATGTAGGTGAGTGGTAAGATTCATTTGTGCCTATTCTATATGTCGTCATTCGTGTTTGTAGTCTTATGATCTGTTTAGTAAGTTGTTATTTTGTGGTAAACTCTATGTGTGTTATGCAATTTAAAGGCCCAGACAACATGATCTAAAGACCTACACATGTAACACATATTGTGCAAGAAATGTGCGACCTCTGACCTGATAGGTGGCAACATCTATGAGGACCAAAGACAATATGAGGTAACGGTGATCCATTCAACTTAATGCATGGTTCCTTTTTAATGACCTAAATTGTGGAGACGACTACACTGTGGCAATGGTGAAGCAGGAGTTCCATAAATCTAGGGTGATCCGCCTACTGAACAAGCAAACCAAATACTAAACTCATGATACAAGGTGTCTGCTATTACCATCGCACTGGCGCACTTGACGTATACCCGTATCCAAAGTCTCTCCACGCCTAATCTCTCCACTAGAGGAACAACACTTTTACTTTCTGTTTTATTTATGTTGTTTATCCTTAAGTTACTATCCTCTCTGCATCCAACTCATCCTATCAACTATTCTGGTTTATTTGTCTCTTGGGACACTAACAACTTCTACAGAGTCACAAGCAGTTACTTGCTACTTGGGATCTGCGTTGGTTTTTTCCGCGAAGAGGAAGGGATGATGCAGTACAGTAGAGATAAGTATTTCCCTCGGTTATGAAACCAAGGTTATCAATCCAGTAGGAGAATCATGCAACACCTCATTAACAGTACCTGCACACAAAATAAAAAATCATTGCACCCAACGCAAACAAGGGGTTGTCAATCCCTTGGCAGTTAATTGGAAGATTAAATTGTATGGTGATAAATAAATAGATCGTACAAAAATAAAAAATAAAATAAATAAAGAAAAAGTGTAGCAAGGTATTTATAAGATTTTTAATATATGATAGAAGTAGACCCGGGAGCCATAGTTTTCACTAGAGGCATAAAGTGGGTGAACAAATTATTGTTGGGCAATTGATAGAAAAGAAAATAATCATGACGATATCCAAGCCAATCACTAGTAGAAAAAGGGCCATTTGTCCCGGTTCATAAGGCCCATCTGTCCCGGTTGGGGAACCGGGACTAAAGGGTCGTTACTAATTCCCTAGGCCTTTAGTCCCGGTTCTTATACTAACCGGCACAGATGGGCTTCCACGTGGCCGGTGCTGCGAGCCCAGGCAGGAGACCCTTAGTTCTGGTTGGTGGCACCAACCGGGACCAATAGGCATCCACGCGTCAACTGTTCAGGGGCTAGGGTTTTTTTTCTGAAAGGGGGGTGGATTTGGGGGTTTTGTATGGTTAATTAAGGTGTTTCATATATTGTGTTAGGTAGCTAATTAATTAATAGAGAGAAGTGTCCTCTCTTATCTCCGTGCTTGGTCGACGCTACGTACTATACGTATAGAGAGGCCCTCGACACGCTAGCTAGTAAGAAAATGAAGGAAACCATTAAGTACAGAAGTTCGTCATGCATACCGAGTGAAGTGATCGACCTCTCCTTCCCCGAGAGATTGGTCGAACAACAAGTTTTCGTATTATCTATCCGACGCTACTGGCTACATACATATACAATATGTAAGATCTCTTACAATCCCCTAGCATTTGAACTCATGTTCTACATGGTATTCTCCGACTTGGTCAAGAAATAATCTCGCCAATTCCTCTTGAATTGCTTTGATGCGATCTTGTGGTAGGAGTTCATTCCTCTTCTGCCACGTCTAATTTGAAGAAGGGGGTTAATACATATATATGAATGAAACTCAACAGAAATGATGGTGTAATAAAATGAAATTGTGAATATTATTGCTTACGCACTTCATATTGTCTTTTAGAGTAGCCCCGCTTATCTTTGCAAGTCGCGTTGTAGATGAACTCGCACACGTAGTATCCACAGTAATCATTCCCTTGTTCCTGCCACAAGCACTTTACGAGAAATAGAGGTCAATCAAACTGATAATAAAGCATTATAAATGGCATTGATGAAAGTAGCTAGAATCAACGGGAGACGCACACAACTAGCTAGCTAGTAGTACTTACTTTCGGGTATGTATATCGCAGCTCCTTCGGCAGTCCCGGAGTTTCTGCGGTGAACTTTTTCCAAACCCTGCAAGACAAAGAAAATAATTATTACTTGAGATATCAGGAAATGAACAAAACGTTGCCGATATGGTGCGATAATGATCGATTGAACTTACTTGTTGAGAATTTTAGTCACCTCGGCATAGGTCTCGGGATCTTTTCGTCTTGAGTCTAAGACGGTTACTAGTACCTGCTCAAGCTTAATCTTCAGGAGAATATAGTGGAAGCTGCGCACGCATGCATAACTCATCAATTACATTACTATAACCTCGCACGAGTAATAAGGGAAACCGAATATGCACACGATAGTAACACTCACTCGAAGTTGTAAGGAAAGAGTATTAAATCTTTGTTTTGATTTATTATCAATGATTTGAGCAAGTTGGCCTCGGCATCTTTGGCGCTCTTTTTAACCTCAAATTCATCTATGAGATTTGTGTTAATGAACCCAATATCATACATTTCTGCTTTTCTGCACTCGACGATCTTCAATCTGCATAATGTAGTGAGGATAATTATAAATACATGCAATGAAAGAGCTGAGCTATATATAGAGACTTAATGACAGAAGTAGTACTTACAGACAGTAGCAAGTGACCGTTAATTTATCGAGGGCCTTTTGATTGAAGAACTGGAAGAACTCCTCAAATGGAACATAAAACAGATCAATTCCAACGAGGTCGTGCTCCTCTTTAACTCTCAGATACAAAGTATTCGTCCCTCCAGACTCTTTGCAGGTTTTCATGTACCAATTATGGAATCTTCGCATCATTGTTGTTAGAGATTTATCATCTTTGACGAGAGGCTTCCCGAACTCGTCTTCGTCCACCTCCAAGAAATCATAATGTACATCGTCGGGCAGTTAATCTCCAAGATTGTAATAACCGGGCACCATCCCCGGATCATTAGCGACGATGTCGATAGACACATTGAGCGGGGGGCACGATTGGTTCGCTTGTTCGCCGAGGTGGGCAATTTTTTTCCAAGCTACTCCTCGTTCTTTTAACCTTTGATCATTTCTAGTACTTCCCGACCGCTCCGCTTCGATATATACCTTTTCAGTAACGCTCTCATAGTTGGTTTTCGGCGGAGACTTTGGTGGTTTCCTCAGGGCATCGATAGTGCGCTTTGCTTTCACCGGATCTACCTTCTCCTCCGGAGGTGGATGTCTCTTTGCTTTCACCCCTTCAAAGAAGTCCTTCACTTCTTTTTCCACGATCTTCTTGTTTTCTTCCACGGTCCTCTCGTACGGTAACTTCTCTAGAGGCTTGAGAGGTGGACCGTATCTGTATTGCCTCCCGCCTCTGGCTGTACTGCTAGAAGCCAGAGTAGACAGAGCGGCTGCGGCTGTCTTCTTTCGTGCTTGCTTACGAGGCGGAGGAGAAGGACTACGACGCGCCGGAGCAGACGGGGCGGCGGCGGGTCTCTTCCGCTCTTGCTGGCGAGGCGATGAAGGAGGAGGCTGGTAGCTGTTCAGGCGCGCCGGCGCAGGCGGAGAAGGAGGCGGAGTGCCGCCACGCGCCGGAGAAGGAGGCTCGGTACCCTGATCACTCGCCGGAGGAGGAGGCGGAGGAGGAGGCGGAGTGCCCTGACTCGCCGGAGGAGGAGGAGGAGTCGGAGGCGACAGTTCTGAAGGTTGATGAGCTCCTTCCACCATAGGCATGGACACTTCAGACAAGAACCCAGCCGAGTCTCCCCGTCACCCGTAGGGTGGTCAAGCTGGAGGTCCTCAAATCCTTCTGTGATTTCATCCACCATCACCCTAGCATATCCTTCTGGAATCGGCCGGCAGTGAAAAGTTGCGCCAGGTTCAGGAGGTGCAACAGAGCCAACAGCCGCCTTGACTTTCAATTCCATCCACTGCATCATAATGTGGCAATGCTGAGACTCCGTGATAGCATCCACGGGGTAGCTAGCAGGAGCCTTGAAGACAGGCTCCTAAAGCAGCTCCGTGGAAGCCACGCTGCTTCTCCGCTGAGATGTCGGGGTAGCTTTGGGTGTAGCTTCGGCAGGTCGCGTGCTGTGAACTGCGTCTTGTTCCTCTAGCGCTTGTACCCTTGCGTGCAGCGCCTGTAGTTGGGTCAACTCCTTTTTCTTCTTCCTCTCCCGGCGTTTGTAACCGCCTGCGTCGGGAAATCCAGCCTTCTACGAAAGGGAGCCTGGCGTGCCTCGTGTCCGTCCGGGGTGCTCAGGATTCCCGAGGGCCTCTGTGAGCTCGTCGTTCTCTCTGTCCGGAACGAACGTCCCTTGCTGCGCTTTTTCGATATACTCCTGAAGCTTCTCGATGGGTGTGTTCAGCTACTCGATGGTCCAAACGCACTTCCCTGTTACAGGGTCCAATTTTCCCCCAACCCCGAAGAACCAAGTCCTGCAATGGTCTGGCCAGCATCGCGTCTCTGGTTCGATCCCTTTATCAATGAGTTCATTCTCAGCCTTGTCCCACAACGGCCGGGATTTCAGGTAGCCACCTGACCCCGTGCAATGGTGATGCTTCTTCTTTGCAGCATTTTTCTTGTTTGTCGCTGACATCTTCGCTACTCTCTCAGATTTGTTTTTGGTGACAAATGCGGGCCACTGATCTTTGATATTCTCAAATCGGCCGATGAATTCTGGAGTCTTGTCTTGGTAGACAAATGATGATTTCAGCTCATTCTTCCACCTCCTGAATAGCCAGCCATCTTCCTAAGAGCATAAGCCTTGATCATTGGCTTTTTAACTAGATTCTCCGGATCTTCCTCTGGCGGGAAGGTGAAATTTTCCTGCAACGCGGTCCAAAGATCAGCTTTCTGCCTATCGCTGACATAAGACACCTGAGAGTCTATGTCCTTAGGCTTCAACCATTGCTCGATGCTGATCGGGATCATGTCCCTAACTAGAACCCCGCACTAAGCATTAAATTTTTGCTTGGCACGGAGGGGTTCAATCGGTTGGCCAGCGCGATCAATTTCGATGATCGTGTACCTTTCATCCGTGCGCAACTTTCTCTTCGGGCCTCGTCTCGTTACCGAAGTGTTGCTGGATCCGGTGGGCTAGAAAATAAGAAAAAGAAGAGAGTTAATATGTGTACATACCAAAAACAATTAATGCATCAATTAGCTACATAGTCTGCGCATGCTTAATTAATTAGTATATATACCTGGCCGGACTCCGTTCGGTCACCGGAGCCGTCATCACGGTGTCCTTCCTCCTCGATTCGGTCACCGGAGCCGTCATCACGGTGTCCTTCCTCCTCCATTCGGTCACCGCAGCCGTCATCACGGTGTCCTTCCTCCTCCATTCGGTCACCGCAGCCGTCATCACGGTATCCTTCCTCCTCCATTGTTTGATCATCGTCGTAGCCTGCTTCTTCATCCTGTCTCTCCAGACCATCGGTGCATGTGTCGTTGAGAAACGACAAGACGGCATCACTTCCGTGTGCGATTATCTCCCCCAACACCGCTTCTTTTGCTTCGTCTCGGGGGTGCGGATCCATAGTTTCTGCAAATATTTACAACATGGCAATTATTATTCAAACATGACAGATGGATATATTAGTGACAAACGTAGAACGAGCTAGCAGCACAATAAGGAATCATATTAATGGCCTGGCCTCGTCGCTTCTCTAGGGTTTGGGGTGGCCTCGGCAACGCTTCAAGGGTTTGGGGTGGCCTCAACAACGCTTCAAGGGTTCGGGGTGGCCTCGACGACAACACTCTTTTAACTTGGTAAGTTTGGGTGGCCTCAGGAGAGTTTGTCGATCGGGTAGGGGCGCGGCGGGAGGGGGTATACCGACATCATTTTTTCTAGGGTTTGGGTGTCCTCGAGAGTTTTGGTTGAGCGAGAGGGCCGGGGGGTGCTCCCGTGGTATAAGTTATCACGGTCGAGAGGGTGTATATATATCGACCGCCCCTCATGTCGAAGTTATCCAGGAGGGGGTTATATCGATAAGGACGACATACAGACATGGGAAAATAATGTTATCGGGGAGGGGGTCTATCGACCCCCCCTCGTGTTGAAGTTATCGGGATATAAGAGAAGAATAAAAAATAGAATTTTCTTCTTTTTTTCCTCTTCTTATTTATTTCTCCTCTTCTTCTCCTTTCTTCCTCTTCTTATTTTCCTTTTTCCTCTCCGTATTCTTCTTCTTCCTTCTTCCTAGCTAGATATATAAAACTTTTCTAAAAATGTAAATTTTGCATATATATAAAACTTTTCTAAAAATATTCATATATAAAACTTTTTCTTCTTCTTCTTCTTCTCCTTCTTCCTTCTCGCCTCCTTCTTCCTAAATATATAAAACTTTTCTAAAAATGAAACTAACCTAAAATGTACTAAATCAGAGAACATATATGGATAAAACTTTTCTAAAAATCTAACGTTTGCATATATGAACATATATACACAGAGAACATACATACATATATACATTTTTATAAAAAACCAAAAACAAATAATCATATATATGAAAAAAAATCTGAAAAAATAGGACATATAATCATATATACACACATACATATACTCACACATATACATATAATCTGGAAAAAAAACATCATATAAATGTGGGAAAAAAACAGGGAGGAAGGGGGCAGCGCCGGCCTGACCAGCTTGGTCGGGGCAGGGGCAGAGGCGACGGTGGCGTGGTCGGGGCGGGGCAGGGGCGACGGCGGCGTGGTCGGGCCGGGGCAGGGGCGACGGCGGCGTGGTCGGGGCGGGGCGACGGCGGAGTGGTCGGGCCGGGGCACGGGCGACGGCGGCGTGGTCGGGGCGGGGCGACAGCGGCGCGGTCGGGCGGGCCGACGGCGGCATGGTCGGGGCAGGGGCGGCGGCGTCGACGGGGCAGAGGGCGGCGACGGTGTCGACGGGGCGAGCTCGGGCAGCCTGGCGGCGTCGTCGGGGCGGGGCAACTGCAGAGATGAGTGTGAAAAACGCAAAGTGTTTTCTTATATACCAAGGGCATTAGTAGCGGTTCGTGGCACCGACCGGTACCAATGCCCCCCTTTAGTCCCGGTTGGTTCCACCAACCGGGACCAAAGGTCTCTTTTCAGCAGCCCAAAGGGCGGGAAGCGGCGGCCTTTGGTCCCGGTTGGTGGCACCAACCGGTACTAAAGGGGGGCATTGGTTCCGGTTGGTGGCACGAACCAGTACCAATGCCACCCCTTTAGTCCCGGTTGGTGCCACCAACCGAGACTAAAGGCCGCGCACAATGGCGTGGTGGTGGGAGTTTAGTCACACCTCGCTATTTGAGAGGGGCGCGCAGTGGTTTATAAGCCCCATTGCCGCACCCCTCTCGAGCTCCTCTCTATTGCAGGCTTACGGGCCTAATTGTCACTGCTATGCTAGATGGGCCTACTGGGCCTTCTGCAGGCCTGAATCCTGGCCCATTGATGGGTTTCTAGTCGTATTCAGGCCGTGGTGGCCCAGTAGGTGGCTAATTTTTTATTTTTTCCCAATTTTTTTGTTTTCTTTTTTGCTTTTTTTTGTTTTGTTTCTAGTTACAACAAAATACTTATTTATTTTATTTTATTTTGTTTCTAATTACTTATTTATTTTATTTTATGATAATTCTTTTTGCTATTATAGTTTCTAACAAAAAAAGTTCTTTATGAAAATTCTATTTGCTTTTAATGATTTTGAACAGAAAATACCTTGAAAATTTTAGTTGCATGAATTTTATATAATTTTAGTAGAGGTTGCTTATAATGTTTTGAACAGAAAATACTTTGATAATTTTAGTTTCATAAATTTCATTTATGTTATTAAAGTTTATTTTATTTTATTTTGTTTTGTTTCTGCTTATGTATTTTATTATAGTTTATATTATTTTGTTTCTAATTACAGAAAATAGAGAGGGTTACGACAAAAATTGGAAGCACTTCGTGTACAAAACAGACAATCTCTTTCGAAGTATCACGGTTTCATACGGAAACTCGTCTGTTACAAAGGGATTTCATTCTTTTGAACTTATTTGAACTCCATAGTTTTCCTGTGTTCAAAATACACCATTCAAAGCCACATCATCAATTGTCAACCCTTTCTGACTTCATTTGTTATTTTTCGTGCATTTACTGATTTTTTCAGCTATAAGACCCTGAAATTTAAAAGCACTACAAATGAACTCTGAAAAGGTTGAAAGTTGGCATGGTATCATCATTTCACCCACATAGCATGTGCAAGAAAGTAGAGAGGCTTACGGCAAAAACTTGATGTAGTTCGTGTACAAAACGGACAATCTCTTTCGAAGTATCACGGTTTCATACGGAAACTTGTCTGTTACAAAGGGCTTCCATTTTTTGAACTTATTTGAAGTCCATAGTTTTTCTGTGTTCAAAATGCACCATTCAAAGCCACATCATCAATTTTCAACCCTTTCTGACTTCATTTGTTATTTTTCATGCATTTACTGATTATTTTGAGCTATATGACCTTGAAATTGAAAAACATTTCAAATGAACTCTGAAAAGGATGAAAGTTGGCATGGTATCATCATTTGACCCACATAGCATGTGCAAGAAAGTAGAGAGGCTTACGGCAAAAACTGGATGCACTTCGTGTACAAAACGGACAATCTCTTTCAAAGTATCAGGGTTTCATACGGAAACTCGTCTATTACACAGGGATTTCATTTTTTTGAACGTATTTGAACTCCATAGTTTTTCTGTGTTCAAAATGCACAATTCAAAGCCACATCATCAATTTTCAACCCTTGCTGACTTCATTTGTTAGTTTTCATGCATTTACTGATTTGTTTTTCAGCTATAAGACCCTGAAATTAAAAAGCACTACAAAGGAACTCTGAAAAGGTTGAAAGTTGGCATGGTATCATCATTTTACCCACAGAGCATCTGCAAGAAAGTAGAGATGCTTATGGCAAAAACTGGATGCACTTCGTGTACAAAACGGACAATCTCTTTCGAAGTATCAGGGTTTCATACGGAAACTCATCTGTTACAAAGGGATTTCATTTTTTGAACTTATTTGAACTCCATAGTTTTTCTGTGTTCAAAATGCACCATTCAAAGCCACATCATCAATTTTCAACGCGTTTCTGACTTCATTTGTTATTTTTCATGCATTTACTGATTTTTTTTCAGCTATAAGACCCTGAAATTGAAAAGCACTACAAATGAACATGGATAGATAAGTGACCAAATTAATAGTAGTTCATCATCACATTAAAACCAAAGTACATACATAGTTCAAATTGAACAACATATAGCTTTCCAGAGCATCTAGTTAAACCATACATTGAAACTATGTAAAACCTTTCAATGCAACAACAAATGCGATCATAATCACAACTAAGGTAACAATTGATCCAACGGCATAATGATACCAAGCCTCGGTATGAATGGCATATTTTCTAATCTTTCTAATCCTCAACCGCATTGCATCCATCTTGATCTTGTGATTATCGACGATATCCGCAACATCCAACTCCAATATCATCTTCTCCTCCTCAATTTTTTTATTTTTTCCTTCAAGTAATTGTTTTCTTCTTAAACTAAATTTAACCTCTCGACAATAGGGTCGGTTGGAATTTCCGGTTCAACCACCTCCTACATAAATAAAATCTATGTCACATTGGTCGGCATAATTGTCATAAACAATAAATGAACCAAATAGTTATAAAAAGATAATATATACCACATCCGAATCATAGACAGGACGAGGGCCGACGGGGGCGGATACCAGAAACATCGCACTATATAATAACAAGGAATAATAAAAGTAAGAAAATTAGACAAGTATCTATCTGAAGTAAGAATTTTTTCTTTCAGAAAGAAGATAAGAACAAGAGGCTCACCACGGCGGTGCCGGCGACGTGATCGGCGCGGGCGATCGACGGCGGTGAAGACAGGGACGGGACGTGACGGACCGCTAAACCTAGAAAAATCTCGGGGAAAATGGAGCTCGGAGGTCGAGTTTCGAGAGAAGAAATATTAACTAGTGTGGCTCGGACATTTCATCGAACACCTCATGTGCATAGGAGGTGAGCTAGAGCACCCAAATGCCCTTCCCTCGCCGGCTAGCAAAAAACAGAGCAGTGTGGAGTGCTCTGCTCGCCGGCGATGGGCTATATATAGGCAACTCATTTGTCCCGGTTCGTGGCTGGAACCGGGACCAATGGATGTGGAGGCCCATTGGTCCCGGTTCGTGCCTAGAACCGGGACAAATGGGTCCAGACGAACCAGGACCAAAGCCCACGAGGCCCCGGCCGGCCACCTGGGCTCACGAACCGGGACGAATGCACCCATTGGTCCCGGTTCGTATAAGAACCGGGACTAATGGGCTGGCCAGGCCCGAACGAAAGCCCCTTTTTCTACTAGTGAATAATCATGTATATAGGCATCACGTCCGAGACAAGTAGACTGACTCCTGCCTGCATCTACTACTATTACTCCACACATCGACTACAATCCAGCATGCATCTAGTGTATTAAATCCATAAAGGACGGAGTAACGCCTTAAGAACGATGACATGATGTAGACAAAGTAAACTCACGCATGAATAAACCCCATGTTTTTACCCTTAATAGCAACGATACATACGTGTCATGTCCCTTTCCGTCACTGGGATTGACCACCGCAAGATCGAACCCATTACAAAGCACCTCTTCCCATGGCAAGATAAATCAATCTAGTTGGCCAAACCAAATCAATAGATCAGAGAAGAAATATGAAGCTATAATAATCATGCATAGAAGAGTTCAGAGAGGACTAAAATAATATTCATGGATAATCTAATCATAAACTCGCAATTCATCGGATCCCAACAAACACACCACAAAAAGTGATTACATCGGATAGAACAGCAAGAACATCTAGGAGAACATTGTATTGAAGATCAAAAAGAGAGAAGAAGCCATCTAGCTACTTCATATGGACCCAAAGGTATGTGGTAAACTACTCACGCATCATCGGAAGGGCAGCAAGGTTGATGGAGAGCCCCTCCGTGATCGATTCCCCCTCTAGCGGAGTACCGAAAAAGGCCTCCAGATGGGATCTCTCGAGAATAGAAGCTTGCGGCGGTGGAAAAAGTATTTCATGGACTCCTCTGTTGGTTTCCTGATTTTAGAGTATTTATAGTGGTGGAATTATGTCAAACGGAGCTGTGTGGGCCCCACGAGCCACCAGGGCACGCCCCCCTAGGGCGCGCCGTGGTGACTCGTGGGCCACTTCTTCTTCTTCACGTCTCCTCCCGATGCTTCTAGTGTTTTTTATGTCCAGAAAAAAAATCTCCAAAAAATTTCGTGGCAGTTGGACTTCATTTGGCACTGATATTCTGGAAAATCAAAACAGGCAAAAAACAGTAACTGGCCCTGGGACTAAGTTAATAGGTTAGTCCCAAAAAATGATATATAATTGTTGTAAATGTATATAAAAACATCCAAGATTGATATTATAATAGCATGGAACAATCAAAAATTATAGATACGTTGGAGACGTATCATTACTTAACGTAAGAACTATGACAACTTGTGTGTGACCTAAATGTTACTCATAAATACTCTCCTTTGCTCTTCGTTGGGATGATTACTATTGGGATACTTACATGAAGGTGCTACACTGCCCTATGCGTCTTGTAGGCCATCAGTCGTATGACCCTTTGGCGGGAAGAAAAAGAAAGTCCAGAGCCCAAGACGGCATCCCATATGAGTGGACGCGCTGATATGAGTGCTCATATGGCAACACAAGAGAAACCCGCGAGGGATCAAAACACACGACGACATCTCATACAAGTGGCCTCGCTCATATACGCGGTCGTATGAGGTATGCACAGTTCCAATGAAGGCTCGAGAGCACTCGTTTGGCGCCCTGGCGGCCACAAATCGGCCGAGGAAGAAGGTAACCCTACTCCACTTTATTTCTTTCTTCTTCTTCTTCTTCCTCCCAAACCTCTCCAAACCCTGCCACCACTTTGCTGAATCTCTCTACTCGTTCAGTTTCATTTCAAATCCTTCTGCATGAGCGATCTACGATATGTTTCTCATTCGATGCTCAACTTATTGCTCGCGAATCCATGTTCTATGCCCTAGCATTGCCATGTCAAGGGTATGCGTATTTTTGGCTTGGATTCATAGAGGAGTTTGATACTGTAGTTGTTGTAGGATCACTATTGTAACATTTTATTGGACTGAAATATTATTTTGTAAAGATGTTTACGAGGAGGTCCGCATGTGTCGCTCGTGGTGATGCACCAAGTTCATCCGTGGAGGCCACACAGAGGCAACAAGTTTACACACAGGGGATCATCTTCACTGACCATGAGGACAAGAACAAATACAAGATGCTTCACAACAGGAAGATGAAGACCGCCAAGGATATGCAACATATGAGCAGTCTTGAGTTTCTTTGCACACTCTCGCATAATGTTGGGTTACTCCCAAGGGTGGATAAAGAAGAGCAGATTGCTTTCCGTCTCATGAACCAAGATTTCAACATCACTCGCATGGAGTGCTGCAACTACTTTGGCTTCACCAACAATGATGATGATATTCAATATGTCTATGAATTTCTCGAACCGCACCTGAGGCATTCGTTTAACCAAATGAGTTACCATTGCTACAATCATATGGTCAGTTCCATTGAGTGTCAAGCTATTCAATATTTCTATTATGTTATCACTTACTCATTGCAGGTACAAGGAAATGTTTCAAAGGTGAATGAAGAGAATATGATAATTCTAGAGAAAGCAACAAACCTTGACGTCGGTAATTCACCCAACTTAGGGGCAATACTTTTTTTTCCACCTTGCACACCAATCAAATTGTGCACAAGGAGACATCGTGCGTCATGGAGTAATCACCATGTTGGCCAACTCCCTTGGCATCAACTTGGACCATCTTCCCCCCATTACCGATAACACCCTTGTCAATATAAGTGTTCTTACTAGTGTTGCAATGGTAGTGGTTCGCCGTGGACATCATTGCATTCGTATTCCTGGAGTGGAGCACTTCCTATCCACTCCTATGCCTAACCGTAATTCAATAGAGGAAATAATTTTGCATTATGTGCCATCGGAAGGAGATGTAGCATTTGACCGAGACAGCCCTGAACCTAAACAAGTTGATGAAGAAGAACTCAACATCGACGAGGAAGAGGAGCAGCCCCAAGAAGAAGCACCTGGAGAAGAGGACTACATCACCTACTCAGACATCTACAGTCTTCAGGGCTCCATCAATGACATGAGCAACCTCACCAAGCCCCTTCCACACATGTCCATGTACATGAACAATAGCTTCTCCGAGTGGAGCCAAGGATGGGCTCAGTACCAGCCGCCACCACAATGATCTCACCGGTTTGGGCTTGCAAAAGTTTAAGCTTGGGGGAGGTCACTACCACGTCTCCATCAAGATGTGGTGGTGTTATTTTAATTAAGTTGTAATGAGGTTGTACTTTAGCTCACTGCGCTTCAAACACTTGTGTTTGTTTGTTCCAACACTTTGTTTTTCATTTGGTTTGCTTTTGTTTTTATTCTCGCCGGTTGCAATCTTTCATTTGCAAGGTAAGCTTTCAAAAACCAAAAAACCAATAAATAGAATAAGTTTTGCTTTGCCCCTTCTTTTTGCCCTTGGATTCATTTCCATTCTTGTTTATATTTCAGAGGAGTTGATCTACGCTGGACAATGTGGAATGCAATCTTAAGGAAGAGAAGTGTGTGAATTCTTGATCGTGAAAGTATGTCCTACAACTTCCATCTTTCGCACTTGAATTACTTAGAATAGTTGTAGCAGTAGTATGTGTGATGTATTCAAGTGGGAGTGCTTGATATTTAAACAAAATATTTTGTTCTAGTAGCTAAAATAATTTAGTAACGTTTGTTCAATTTAATCTAGATAAGCAAGACTTGCCGTGGGACTATTTTTTTAAAGTGATGTTAACAAAGAAGAATTGTGCATAAGAGAAAGTCTCAACGGACTAGGGTGTTGAGAAAATTGTAGAGAAGATGATGTTAAAGATACTTAACCCCATAGTGTTAATTTTAATAGACTCTATAGCCCTTGTGGATAAAGTTGTCTAGAGTAACTTAGTTCACAGGTGAATGAGATTATGCCAAAATCAGCATTGCATTTTTACATGGTGCTTCAGCTTCTCGCTGGTGCCATCGCCTTTTAACTATATAAGCGTTCACGTGTGTAAATGTGGCTTCATCACCTTTCTGGATGTTATGCTGAGAATTCCGCTGGCCAATGAATGATCCATCTGATTTTTACCTTGGATTTCGGCTATGAGTTTGTTACCGTACGTAGTGGCTACACTACATCGAATATTATTTAGTTTTCTCTTGAATAGGTGTGTATGTGATAATAACCGAGTACTGATCACAAGTGCTCGAAAGAGACAACATATTGGTCCATAGTACTCAAACTTAAGCAACTGCGAAACCTTATGCATAATCATTTCTTTCGCATAACCCCGGCACCAGAAAACAAAAGTTTCAGCAAGCAAAATAAAGTGCTTGACAGCCTTGATGATGAGACAACTCAAGGGTATGTTAGCGAGTTACTCTAGAATCATGTTGCCTTTACATACCTTTCACTCCCTAATTAATGTTTTCATTGCTCAAGAATGAAAATCTCTTTCGTGCATTCCTGGCAAGCAAGTGTTAACTAGAGTAATTAGAACAAGAGCTACTTTGTTATTTTTTCTAGTTGAGCAAGCGCTTTATGTTGATTATGTTTGCTTCACTAACACTTGCATAATAACCATGCCACCGCTATAGATATACTAAGTTTTCAGGTCAAGAGGCGGAGGGCTATCTAGGCATACTGATCATAAGTGAACTAAAACCTTCTTGTTATTTTGGTTTAAACAACTAAGTTCCTTACTGTTTGGATTTCTGTCTATGTTGCTCAAGCATGATCAATTTTAAGCTTGGGGGAGTTGAGTGTTATCTTAGCCCTCATCACACCCGAGTTTAAGCATGTTTGTTTTATGAAAACCGAGATATCCGCTCCGATATTGCTGCTAATGACTAATGAATACAAAAGATTCCAAAATCCTATCTTTAATTTGTTTCCATGGAAAATGGGACTAAACATGGTCAAAATCAAGCACATATATGGAAAGGATTAAGAGGAGATAAGGAGAGCAAAAGTGGGAGGTGCAGGAAGCCACCAGAGTGCACGACAGTGTCTCATACGAGCGCACTATCTCGTATGAGTGCTCATATGAAGTGCCAGCAGTGCCTTCTGATCCACCCCAACAAGTTTTATAAATGGGCTAGCACCAGAAAGGAAACAGAACATCGCCGAGACCTCCATCTTCGTCATCAACAGCAACCCTAGCCGCCACCATTTTCCATCTCCATGACCATAGCCATCTCCACCACCATCACGGTAGTCATCCTAGTTAGCCACACCTCGTAATCATGTATCACATCCGGCAACTATGTAAGACATATTATCAATTAATAAATCTTCTTGATGTGTTCTTCAATGGTTTCTTCTTGAGATCTCATCGCCATGTGTGAGTAATTCGATAAGGTCATGGGTTGAGGCATAGCCCTACAACCCAATGTATTTGTTGGGAGGATCAATGGAACTATTATAACATCTTGTATGTGTGAAATAAAATTGCTTCATAGTTGTCTCTTGTCTCATTCATGATATTTGTCCCTGCAGGTACCCAGGTTCATAGAGATCGAGCCACAGAGAGGCTAAGGGCAGAGAGAGCATGAAACACCATTTTGAACACCAGTGACAGAAAGGTTTAGTACGGTGGCGTGAATCCTATCTCTGGGTATACAAGAGGTGTAGTCATTAAAAGCCCAATGCTTTTGTCCAATTTTATTTTAATTACTGAGACAACCCCACACGATGGATAGGGCCTTTGGTTAGACAACTAGCGGAGCTAAATCTGGTAGATCTTGGGTAGGGGGTCCCTAGTTGGTACTCTTGACATGATGGTAACAAGGACAAAGGAGTTTAGCCAGATTCGGGCCCTCTCGAGATCATGTGTATGAATTGAGTTGTCATCTATGTCCCTCACCCCTTGGTTTATATCGATACCAGGGTTGCCTAGGGTCACACATAGGTTGGTTACATCTAGGGGCAAACATGGCAAAGACTATCTATATATCTTGAAGTATGCACCAAGTCTTCGGGAGATTCCTTCTTGGTGCTTCTCTGCTCCAATGAGCGAGGCCCGTTAGTTGATAATCTTGGGGATCCTCAGCCCAGCCATATGGCTGGGAGCCGACATGGCTTGTACCCCCTAATCCGGGACTCCATCGGTAGCCCCAGAACTGGTCTTCAAGCCGAGGATGCTCCTCGGTTCCTCCGAGCTATCCTCCTTCACCGGTCTTCATTCTTGCAAGCGGGTTCAACAAGTTCTCCATATGCCTTCTTCAAAATGACCAAGTCCTGGCCAAGGAGTCGTGTACATCGGGCATCCGAGCAGCCCTTTCCAAAGTTTTTTGTCCAATGCTCTTCTATCGGCACCATTTGTCACCCGAGGAATTTTTTCGGATCCGACGATCCTCGAACCCCTGAAATGCTGCCTTAATGGTGAAGCAAGTCTCCTTACTCAGACTTGTATGGTGGCTGGTGATGGTGTCCTACATACGGGGTGCTAACCACGTCGGCTCCCAGATATTGGTTGGGCCGAGGAGCCCCAAACAGCCAACCAATGGGCCACATTCGTCGGGCTTCACGGAGGAATCAAGATGGAATCTTCCGAAGACTTGGTGCACACTCCAAGGAAAGAATTCAATCTTCAGCATTTTTATCTCCAGATGTAACCGACTTAGATGTAGCCCTAGGAACCCCGGTGTCTATCTGAACCGAGGGGTTTAGACCATAGAGGTAGACACATTCATACACGATCTCGAGGTAGATCAACTTGTACTCTGTATCCGATCCACAATCAATACAAACAAAGTAGGACGTAGGGTTTTCTCTCTTTAAGAGGGCCTGAACCTGGGTAAAACATCTTGTCCTCTCTCTGTCCTATTACCATCGTGCCAAGGCTACCAACTCGGGACCCCCTACCCAAGATCTGCCGGATTAGACTGTCATTGGTAGCCCAGACAGGTCCCTCTGAGTAGTCCAAGCAGCTCGACGACTCGCCTCTAGATCGATAATAGCATTGGCTGCGGCATGGCTTTTCTGCCTGTACAACTCTTTGTCTTCGGTAATGTCACACTTCATGCTGATTCGACTGGCCACCACAGCCTGTGGATCAATGTCCTCCTTGCCGTGCAGTCTCGCCTCGCTCCCTGCTATTGGGTTGCGCCTGCTGGCCCGCGCCTCGGTGGTGGCCAGAATACACGACCTCCTGCCTGACCCTGACCACCTCCGCTGCGGTCCCCATCACTGGCTTCACTGCGGCAGCAAGTGCGCAGACGCCGGACAAATCATGAGGAGGATGAGGAGCTCGAGGAAGAGAGAGGTGGGTGGAGGGGGTGCACGGGGAAGAAGAGGGGCTGGCACGCGGTGGCGATCCAATGGTCGCCGTCTCGCGCGCTAGCATAGGTGGGTGGTGGCGGCGTCGTGTATCAGAGATGAAGAGTGAGTTTGGGGATTGGCAAATAAAAAGACGACTCGAGGCTGTCGTGGCTGGGCTTCTAAGGCCTTGTACACTGCAGGTGCTAGTCCGCCGGTGCTAGCTGTGCTGCTTCTCCGTAATTTTGTTGCTCCACAACCTAGAGTGCTCGGTGTGGGGTGCTAGCTGTGCTGCTTCTCCGTAATTTTGTTGCTCCACAACGTAGAGTGCTCGGTGTGGGGTGCTAGCTGTGCTCTTTTTTTTCCTCTGCCGATGGATGCACTGACTTGAAGGGAGTAGTTATTGTCCAAGCACCGGGCTGGCACCGAAGCAAAAGTTTGCTTCCGTCTCCTTTCTAAGCACCCATGTAATCCAGTCTCAAGGAAAAAAACAGTTTTTTTCTCACGCAGCTGTCTAAGCACCTGCCGTTGTACAGGGCCTAAAGGGGTTGTGGCTGGGCTTCTAGCGGCATCGTGGCTGGTGGTTGTGGGACAAGGAGAGATTAACGTAAAAAACCGGTTGTAAAACCAGGAGTGAGCCAAAAAAACCGGTGACATGTGTCAGCTCGTGAAGGAATGACGGTTAGAACTGGGAATTCATGGAAGGGGCTCTAGTTTAGCCACTTTAATTCTTTTATGTATAGATGTATTATAATATTTCATCGTATACCAATAAGTAAGAGTGTATTTCTTTGAGAGTGGATTTGTTAAGACATAACGAGACATTATGATACCCGCAAAAAAAGAGACATTATGATGCAGTTTGAAACATAAAAAAAAACATTACGTAATAATCTAAAACAATACAGACTTCCCAAAAACCAAACCCCGTGCAATATGGGCCTTGGCAGAAATTTCCATGGTCGACGGTAGATACAATGTCACTGTTTGGTATACTGTGCCACATTGTGGTGCTGAAGTTGGCCTGGTACTGTTGGACGCAACTGCGCACATGCATGATAGCAAAATCACTGTCTACTATAGTAACAACATTCATAGGGAACAGGTGAAGTCCAACTTGGAATTTATTGCGCGCTCCCAAAGAGAAAAGTCCAACTTGGCAATCTTAAAAAAAGAAAATTATCACACAACGTACGTACGTGGTTTGTGCGTGCATATAAGTGCTAGCACTATATCTTATTCATCCATTGCCTCCGAGCAAGAAGGAGACCACGTCCGGATAAGAGTCACTACTGGCTCAGTTAAGGAAATTAAACCATGGAGTCTGGGATTAATCTCTTAGGTATATATGATAATAGATATCTGTAGACGAAGATGTCCCAACTTCCAGCTGTGATGTGTATGTCTTCCTTGCACTTATACATACTCTTAGATCTTCACAATCTACCCCATATTTGACTTATAACTCTTCTTTTAGATAGAGTCTGACCGACAATTTTTGCATGACTCAAATCATTTATTTTTCTACCCCATATTTTTATTTAATGTTCTTATTCCAACATTTACAAGATAATGCCGTGTAAAAGGCTTAGAACAAAACAAATTGATATTGTAAAAATTGTAGGTTGCTGGGCGCAGGAGAGTATAAGTGAACAGAATCAAGAATTGTACCTATCCATAGTGCAGTTCCAGTCCTTTTGTAGAGAGAACAGTTCTGGTCCTTGTTGAGATCACTGTACACCGTGATAAACTAATAAAACAAGTAATTGACTGCGTTAGAGATATAGTTGGGTTACATATGTTTGGTAGTCTAGGATTTGTAATCCATCTCCTACCTTATCTCTAGGAGAGGCGTCTTGCCCTTCAAGCCTTGTATTCAATATATACTCGTTCTGGAGGCTCAATAATACATCCATCATATTCCGCAACAATCTCTCTCTCCCTTCCAACATGGTATCAGCCTAACCGATCCAAACCATAGCCGCGCCGCCCCCGGGGCGGTCCGTCTCCATGATCGCCGCCGGGGGCCGCGCCGCCCGTACCTAGGGTTCGTCCGCCGGCCGTGTTGGCCGGCTACCCTAGAGAGTCTTTTTCCCGAGCCCTTGCTCCGGGTTTTTTCGCTCTCTCGCCGGTCGTTTTTTGATCGGCGTTTTTCTTTTTGGTTTTCCGATCTATTCTTGATCGGTTTGCATCGCCCGCCGCCGCCGTCGATCCCCGTGTGCCTCTACTCCGACCCCGGCGCGACCAGCCGGCCTCTCCTCCGACCCGGCGGCCACGCGCGCCGAGGCGGCCCGTTCGGGCCAGCCGCCGTCCGCGCGTTGGTCCGCCCGTCGCCCGTCGCCGGTCGTCACCGCCCTGCTCCGACCGGGACACCTGCATCGCCGTGACCCGGCGGCCTCGCGCCATGCGTTGGCTAATCATAGCCGACGCTCGCGCGCCGGCCCGCCCATCGATCCACGTCACCCGCCTCCGCCGCGTCTGCACGGCGGCTCGGCGGTCTACCTCGCCGGCCTCGTCCTCGGCTGCATCAGGCTCGTCGGCCGCCTCAACTCGGGCGCCACTGCTCCATTGGTCGCTCGGGCCTCGCTGCCCGGGCGTCGGCGTTGCTTTGGCAACCCGGGTGCCGGTGCAGACGTCCCCCGCCGTCCGTCGTCGCCGGCCTCATCCCGGACTCCGCCGCCACCACTTCTCCACCGAGCGGCGTCCCTGACGTCGCGCGCGATCGGCTTGATCATCCGCTCGCCGCCGCGATCCACCTCACCTACGCCGCGCGACCGACCTGGCCCGTCAGTTACGCGCGCCTCCGCAGGTCCCGTGAAGATCGTCCCCAAGTTCAGCGTGCCTCTCCACCGATCGAGCATCGGGCTGCCGCTGCGTCGCCCCGTCGGGCCGCAGCGCCGCCGCCCCGTGGTCGCCTCGTGCGTCGCCGCTGCGTCGCCGCTTCGTCGCCCCTTCGGGCCGTAGTGTCGCGATACGCGGTCCCCGCCGCCGCCCCGAGGCCGTCCCCGCGGTTGCACTGACTCGCGAACCGCCGTTGTGTCGTCCCTTCGGGCCGCAGCGTCACGGCCCGCGGTCCCCGCCGCCGCCCAGACGTCTTCCCGCCGTCGCCCCAACCCGCCTGCCGCCGCTGCGTTGCCCCTTCGGGCCGTAGTGCCGCGACCCGTGGTTCGCTCCGCCGTCACCGCGCGTCGACCTCCCGTGGTATGCGCCGCGCCGTCTCCCTTGGCGCGGGAACGCCACCGTTCGCGCCGGTCTTCGTCACGCTATCAGGGTTCTTTGCCTACTTCGAGCACCGCCGCCGCACTCCTAACCTAGCCGCCGCCGCCGTCAGGCCGCCGCCGCCGCTCTTCTTTGGCCGCCGCCGCCACTACCTTCATAGCCGCCGCCGCCGCCCGTCCACCCCCTTCGTCTTCGTCTAAGCACCAGCCCGTCGCCAGCGTCGCCGTCATCTACCTCGACCACTTCGTCTACTCCGACCACCGTTGGTGACGTCGGCCCCGCGCCGATGGACGCCGCAATCGTCGTCGAGTTCTTCTCTGCTGGCCCCTCCGACTTCTCCGACATGGCGTACAGCTCGTGCAGGTCCCTCGTCTACGCATGCCCGGTGCTGGCACCACCGATGCATGCCTTCATCCACGACGTGTCCCCGGGCCTGGCAAGCCTGGTCAGCGCTTCGTCAACTTCGTCTTTGTCCGTCTACGCATGCCCGGTGCTGGCAACACCGGTGTGTGCCTTCGTCCACGATGTGTCCGGGCTTGGCAAAACCGTCGCGACGCGTCGTCAACAACATTTTCTTCCCGGTGCACCCCTACTTCGACACCACTGCGCCCATGCTAACTCGGCGCCCTCTTGCGCCTGCGGCTCCACAACGACTTCCTCGACACCGGCCACCCCGACTCGACATCGACCACGACATTCTTCGTACGGCTACCTCGACCACGGCTCCACTACCCACGCTCTCGGCTACATCGACATTGGCACAAAGGGTTATCATCCGCTTGAGCAACACGTCGGCTTCCTCTACAGTCAACGCGTCTGCGACGCGACACCGTCCACGATGCTCCCGATAGGACTGCGGGGGGATCTCAGTCCGTCGGCTGCTATTCTCTCCAGTCTGACCATCTGCGTCGCTCCTGTTGTTCGCAACGCTACCGCTACGACTGCGGGGGGATCTCAGTCCGTCGGCTGCTATTCTCTCCAGTCTGACCGTCCGCGTCGCTCCTGTTGTTCGCAACGCTACCGCTACGACTGCGGGGGGATGTTAGAGATATATTTGGGTTACATATGTTTGGTAGTCTAGGATTTGTAATCCATCTCCTACCTTATCTCTAGGAGAGGCGTCTTACCCTCCAAGCCTTGTACTCAATATATACTCGCCCTCGAGGCTCAATAATACATCCATCATATTCCGCAACAATCTCTCTCCCTTCCAACAGGCTGGTTTGCTGATGTCATCATGACATTACTGTATGCATGCTTTTTTTTAAGAAAGAAAATTAGTGTATGCATGCTACCAGGACTTTCTCTGCTGGAGGTGTCATCTGTTTACCGTCCTATTGTTTTTTTCCTAATTCAACATGACTCTTTTAGAAGATTTTTGTTTAACACAGTACAGACACACACGCTCATATATACGCCCTTTTAGATGATTGCATTGTTTCCTATACCGAACTTGTTGTAACGAAGCTTCAAAAAACAAAAAGACTTGTTGAAATGATAGTTGTACGTGACTAATATTTTATGTTACTTTTAGACCTTTAAATCTCAACCATTATAATTAAGATCAATGGCTAAAATTAGTTTAGCCTAAGGGGATAAATCGTGGTGGCTTGTTTGTCTCAGGTTTTAATAAGGGCAGTGTTGTGCGCCATTGCGCCAGCCGAAACTTTCGGCCGGTCTGTTTCCCATAGTACGATTAAGTCTTTTGTAACCGTCGGATGCGAGTCGTATTCCTCCTGCGTCTCTATCACACAAATCTCGCCTCCACGCAAAAAAAGCAGCGCCGGGTCGTCCACTCGTCCTCCCCCGGCCATCACTCTCGCCGCAGTTCGGAGCTCGCCGCCCTCGCCCTCGCCCTCGCCGTTGTGGCCGTGGTTGTCGAGCTCCATGGCTAACATGCAGCTCCCGTGGCCACCCGCTGCACCTTTGTTTTGCTCGGTTGTAGCAAAACTAATCGCCGGTGGTAGCATCCCCGACCACTGGTGTAGCCAAAAAACTTGCTGAGCCACCGTGCGCCGATGCGGCTCCGCCGTCGCCGCTCGCGGCACCACTGCAGGCGGCTGTAGCACCAGGTCATGCGGTTGCATCATGGCATGCTTCCGTGGTCGCAGGCTCGCAGCCCCCCTCGCCGTCGTCGGGTAGCAGTTTCACCGTTGCAACATCGTCGTTGTAGCCTCGCCGTTGAAGCTTTTTGCATGGCCCGAAGGCCGGTTGAAGCTTTCTACCTCTTCGGGTTGCAGCTTTTAACTCTCCATTTGCAGCAAAAAAACGGAGAGACGCCATGACCGTCGTCAAGGAAGAAAGCCGGTTCCAGCACCGGTGTCCCCCCCCGTTGAAGCTTTTCAAATGTAGGGTTGAATCTTCCATGTAAACGGTTGTAGCTTTTTTCATTGGGCAAACGCCAGATTGTGCTGGTTGTAGAAAAAACCGCGCAATGTCGTCGCCCCCACAAACCTCAGCGCCACTAGTTGCAGTATATTTAATCGCCGTTTGTAGCATGGCCGGTCGCTGATTGTAGCACGCGCCGGTGGCGTAGTAGCACAACCAGGGAGCTGGGGACCTAGGAGTGCGCCATGAGGCCGAGGGGGTAGGTGGCGCACGGCCATGGCGTGGAGGGAGGATGTGAGGAAGAAGAATAGAGGCTGGCCAGTTAGAGGAGGATGTGCAGACAGAGGCACATGAGCTTGAAGAAAAAAAGGTACACGAGAAGGGGATAAGAATGAGCGGCGTGAGAGAGAAGGGATGACGCAGGAGGAATAGTCGTCTCAGGTCCACCGTGCCACGTGGTTGTTCACGCCGGCTCCAAACGTTTCCCTTTTATTTTAATAATAATATAATAATATAGATATATGTAGACAGAGATGTCCCAACTCCCAGCTGTGCTTGTTACAACTACTCTTTTAAACAAACTACTAGTATTATGGCTCAGGCCGGCCTGGAAGCTGCCCTGTGAGACTAGTATATAAGTGCTGCCTGTCACCTAGGCCTTGGTAGTTTCACTACACAAGTCGAAGCCAAAAAAAGTCGACATGAGAACTCAGACAATGAGGCTCAGGTGCGACCTCCCGGCACACAACTCTGTGCGGTACACAAGTCGAAACCAAGTCAAGATGAAAACTCCGACAACGAAGCTCATGTTTGACCTCCCGGCACACAACTCCGTGCCGGACAAGTACATCATGCCGGCGGAGAAACGCCCTCGCCGCCACGAGCTAGTGGATGACGGCCTCTCAGTTGCTCTCCCCGTCGTCGATCTTAAGAAAGGCCGTCCACAAGTCGCCCGCGATATCTTGGAGGCCGGCAAGGAGTTTGGCTTCTTCCAGGCACGTAAAGGCTTAGCTGCATCTGCATGCACAGTTAGTTTCCTTGCTTTGCTTCATTGGCCTCCATGATTTGATTTTGCAGGTGGTGAACCACGGTGTAGGGGAAGACGTGGTCCAGGGCTTCAGGGAAGTGGCAGCGGAGTTCTTGAGGTTGCCGGAGGAGGCCAAGCTGGAGTACTACTCCGAGGACCAGAGCAAGGCTTTCCGGGTAATCTCCGGCTGTATCACTTCCCACAAGCTGATGAACGAATGGCCAACACAGCCAGAAATATTTAGGTGAGTAAATGATCGATATAATTAATCGTGTGAAATGGTACTGTGAAGATTCAATCTATGCATGGAGCTCATGCATATAGACGAAACGAACAAATCTAAGGTGTAAACAAGTGTTAACTCTGGTAACATACACGCCATTAGTTTCCAGAGCTAGAAAAGGAAGACCCACGCGCACGTGAAAAAAAGAACAGTCTGGCCTATAGCCAACACTACATGTTATGTTTATTTAAGAGCCACATATTTGGAACACATCATGACACAAAGCCAAGGCCCTTTGATTTGTCAAAATAAAAAACGAAGGCCCATTGATGCAAATCCACAAGATATATTGGGAAAAACAACTCAAAAATAAGATTAAAAAAAAGGTGACTGAATTGTTTGTAATGCGAAGCAACTGAGGATGGTCCAGTCTGGGTGTTTGTTGCTCCCGATTTAAAGAAAAGAAAGCCAAGAGGATGGTCCAGAAAGTACAATTACGTACATGATGGTCTAAGCCTTTGAGGCCATATACAACCATTGATAAAATAGTCTCTTTCTATAGAATATATATTTCATGGCATTCATGAGGCAAATAAATATATCATACAATGGATTATCTCTTCTAGTTATCACTATGAAATAATGTTTGTGTGCTCCTAAAATATGACCATCGTAACCCTCGCAAAAACAATATCACCATCGTACATACCAGAAGAAAACGAAAAAAAAACTTTCAATTTGGAAACCATGGGTCTGTCTCTACTTTATTATGGGTTAATTTGTTGGAATGCATACGCATGCATGCAGGGAGCGTCTTGCCAACTACTCGGTAGCGGTGCAGGAGCTGGCGTGGAAGCTCCTCAGGCTCATCGCCGAGGAGCTCGGCCTGGATGACCACAATTTCTTCAAGGGTGACCTCACCGGCGGCGAGACACTGATGAATGTGCACTACTACCCACTGTGCCCTGACCCGAACCTGACGATGGGCGTCCGTCCACATTCCGACCGCTATATCATAACCGTCCTGTCACAAGGCGACGTCGGTGGCTTACAGGCCAAGATAGGGGGGCGCTGGATCGGTGTTGAACCGATACACAACGCCTTCGTTATCAACTTTGGGCTCCAGATGGAGGTCGCATCGCATCAATTATTAATCCTATGGATTGTATAGGTGGGGCAACTAACTAGCCAAATACGTTGGTTTTGATGTAGATTAACCAACGGGCTTCTTGCAAGCGTGGAGCACCGGGTGGTAACCAACTCTGCTAAGGCGAGGATGTCGGTGGCATCGCTTGTCAGGCCCAGGGTGGACTGCAGGATCGGTCCAGCATCGGTGATGGTGGACGAGGAGACAAACCCTCCCAAGTACAGGGACTTCACATACAGCGAGTTCACGGAAGCGTACGAGGCCACTCTTGGCAACAGGGAGGCCATGCTTGACTTCTTCAAGATCCAGGCCATCACATCCAATGGAGCTAAGAATGATTGAGCATACGTACACACAGATTCCATGATCTCCTTTCATTACTTCACCATGTCTTGTATTACTACTCTACTCCCAATAATTTCTTTCTTGGCAGCGCTGCTTGCTGCTTATTCCACAGCGCCTGCGTGCGCTTCTCTTTTCCTTTTCCAGTTATTGTATGCTACTGTAACTTCTTGAAGTTCTTTGGGATCATGTAAGTGTTGGCCGCCGTTCCCAGCTGTTCGGCTTGTTTTCTATGGAAAAGCAGGACCTTGTGTTTTGCTTGTTTTTGCATTTTGATATTGTTGCTACTTTGTACCTAAAAATAGTAGTAGCTGTTGAAATATTTATCCCGACTTGTGTTTTGCTTCTTTTTGCATTTTGATATTGTTGCTACTTTGTACCTAAAAATAGTACCAACTAGAAAGAGAGTTCGTGCGCTTGTACAGATACAAAGCAAATAAATACTATGTGTCTAGAAACCTGGAAAACAACTTTACCACTCAAACTACTTTGCAAGTAGCAAAACAATATTGGAAATACTCAAAACAACCGAAGATCATTATTAAAAATAAATCTGTTTTCATATAAGTGCCCATGACTCTGTTTACCAGCCATTTCTGGCATCTGTGCAAAACCCTAAAGATTTCAGATCTAGTCATTTCCTTTTCTTCTTTTGCAGGAAAGATCTAGTCATTTTCAAGTTGTCAAAAGAGGACAAAGCCTAAATTATTTCTGGGAAATGATAGTGAAGGGGCATAAATAGCGAAATACAGCCATTGGAAGGTCGCACGGGTGGTGGCACTGAGATTGAACGATAGGGCGCTCATTGGAGCACTGTCCTTATCCTCAGAAACCTCACATTCCTATGGACGCTGAACCTTAAACTGGCTCCACAGGGAGATTCTAGTGAGGCTCGACCACCTTCGCCGGCTGCAGACACTCCATACAACTCCTTCTCCGACAAACTCCCTCTAAAGTCTGAACCTGACCTCTTGCATTAACATGACCTCTATGGTGCTGGATAGGAGGAAAAGTTTAAACAGAAAGCTGTCCAAAATCTGATTCTAAAAAGAAGAAAATACAATTTGTCCAAAAAATTAAGCAGCAGTACAATTCATTCATGGAGTAGAACAGTTTCCTTCAAAAAGCAGCAGCAGGTAATCCTTATAACTAGAGGCCAGTTACTTCATAGCAAGTAACAGTGGCCAATAAAAAGTACAAGTACTAGATATCTAGGAGGGTGCGAACTAGGTACCATCTGGCCTGCCGGCCTTATGGATCTGGCACTACTAGAACCGCCCTTTTTGCCGGGTTTCAAAGAAACTCGGCAGAGCCCATAATAAACTCGGGGAAATCTTTGTCGAGTGCTAAACTTGGTGCACCACACTCGGTTGGACGGGCCCAGTAATCATTAATATTGCCGAGTTCTTTTATCGCGAACTCAGTGAATATTTAAACAATATTTGCCGAGTTCCTACACGAAAAAACTTGGCGAACCACACCGTCACACGGGACGAGCCGTTAACGGACATGCCACATGTCACCAGAGTTTGCTGAGTTTTTGCCCGCTAAACTCGGCAATGTTCGGCTAATAGAAATTAGACATGTGCCAGAACTCATTGCCCAGTGCAAAATATCTGCTGAGTTTAGTAGAACTAGGCAAACTGTTTGCCGAGTTCCAAACTCAGTAGTCTCCCATCCAATAAGGGCCCGACGCGTGGCACTGCATTCTTACCCAGTGCCAAATTTCCCTAAGTTTATAATGAATGAAACTGGGCAAACTGCTTGCCCAGTTTGAAGCTCGGCAGTCTCCCATTCAATAACATCTTGACGCGTGGCACTGCGTTATTACCCAGTGCCACATTTTGCCGAGTGCTTTTGTCAGCAGAACTAGGCAAATTATTTGCCGAGTTTGGCACTCGGCAGTACCAAGTGCAATAAGGGACCGATGAGTGGCACTGCCTTATTGTCGTGTTCCATATTTCCCTGATTGCACGTTCAACGCAGCTAGGCAAATTCTATGCCGATTTTCTGAACGAAAAAGCTCGCTAAAGGTTTGCCATTTGTCGTGTTGCCAACTCGGTGAAGATTGTCTGTATCTACAGCAGATGCTTGCTTCGCTGAGTTCGGAAACTCGGCGTTTCCAAGGTTAGTCTTTTGCCAGAGTAAATAGCATAAAATTACTACAATACGGGTTAGGGTTTCAAAAACTTATCGGATTTTATTTTTTCGCTGATAACTACCAACTCAGGGGCTGGCTGTTTCAAAAAACCCAAATCACCTAGTGCTTTACAATTGATCGTGATTATGACATGTCGGGTCCACACCTAAACGAACAGTATGTTTGACCGTTAACTTACAAGTGGGACCCACATGTTAGTGTCTCATCCTCTTAATAAGCACTCAGGTCCCTGCAATTTTTCTGAAAATGCAATCGGGTCCCTGTAGTTTTTCTTGAAAAGCAATCGGGTCCCTGCTCCTTGCCGCCGTCGTGCCGTCCAAACGGCCTCTGCTACTGCTCCATGCCGCCGCCGCGCACCTGCAGGCCTCTGCTCTTGCTCCATGCCGCCGTCGCGCACCTGCAGGCCTCTGCTGCTGCTCTTTGGCCACAGCGACAGCCTCTGCTACTGCTCCTTGCAGTCGCCGAGCTGCTTCTGACCTCTGGTGCTGCTCCTTGCAGCCGCCGAGCTGCTTCCGGCCTCTGGTGCTGCTCCTTGCAGCCGCCGAGCCCTGCCGTCACGAGTTGGTGTGGCGCGTGTCCGCGGCCGGCGGCGCCACGGTCGAGTTGGTGCGGCGCGTGGTGACTTCGGCGGCGCCCCGGCCGATGTGGCGCATGCGCCGGCCGTCCGAGCTGGTGGCTTCTGGCGGCGGAGGACAGAGGGAGGGCGGGGAGGGGCGTCGCCTGCTTGGGAGAAGAGAAGTTCACCGCTAGGGAGGGGCTAGGTGGGTGCCGTACTCTCTCTCTCTCTCTCGATCGAGAGAGAGAGAGAGAGAGAGAGAGAGAGAGAGAGAGAGAGAGAGAGTTCACGGGAGGGGAGGGGAGCAGAAGGAGAGAAGAAAGAAAAGAGGAGGAAGAGATAACTTACATGTGTGCCTCACATGTAAATTAACGGTCAAACATAACAGTCAAACAAACGGTTTGTTTAGAAATGGGTCCGATCTGCCATAAACATGATCAATTTTATAACACATGGTGATTTGGGTTTTTTGAAACAGCTGACCCCTGAGTTGGTAGTTATCAGCGAAAAAATAAAATCCTGTAGTTTTTTGAAACCCTAACCTGAATTGTAGTAGTTTTACGCTATTTAGTCTCTTTTGCCGAGCTCTGGTACTCGGTAAATGTCCCCTATCAGGTCGACCCAACACAGAATATTGTGTCTAGGATCGTCCTTGCAGAGTACATCAATATATATTGTTCACCACAACAATCTAATCAGCACATGTACATCATAGATCCAAACGACGATATTGAAACAAATATGTCCATAATCTAATCACCACAAATGTAGACAAATCAAACACCAAGTTCATACATAGAGTTGTTAAAGAACAGTTACTGATTCACAACTGGGATAGGAAGAAACATGCCTATGGAAAAGCATGACTAGTGAGCTACGGCGGCTTGTACATCGACAATCAAAGCCATCCGCGATGTAAACCTATTAAACAAGAATAAGAAGGACTGGTGAGTTACAAAGGCGGGTGGATGCACAAGAAAAGAAGCAGTCAGCAAAAAATGTGGCCATGGCATCATTTATGAACATTGTGACTAGGTTATGCTGCGATGGCAGCAAAAATAAGCCATTTCGATCGTAAACGATGGAATGGCGGCATAAATGGTTGTTTCTTGCTTTGAAACTTGTTATCAAACGTCAGTCAAGTTTTCGTCGACGCCTGGGTACCACCAACAGCGTCAGAATGGCTAGCACATTGTGAACCTTGTGAATATCCAGCTGCAGGGTTATGCGAACCAGCTGACATAGGCACCATCTGCAACTGCATGTAGTAGGAGGTTAAGACAAGTTCATTCGATACACTATGACTACAAAGGGCAATAATTTTATCACGAAACGGTTAAAAAGAGAACTCAAAGACTAATGATTACTGGGCCCGTCCAACCGAGTGACCACGACGAAAGGTTACATATTCTACCCCATGGAAAATGCTATGTAATGAAACTAAGACTACCATGAGTGCATTATGGGCAGGAACTAACTTTCCTAGCCTCGTGTTGCGCCAAGATTTCGTGGAAGGTATATGTGTGTATACTAGCTCGGCTGAAAATATCAAGGCATTGGAAAGCTGAGAACTTGAGAAAATTTCATATCTGTTTGAACAAGGGTAGTGGATCATGATAAAATGAAATTATGCAAATGGATGCCTTGTGTTGAACATGTGTACATGTACGTAGGTCTGGGTTTTGTATGCCACACCTGTAGTGTCTCTCTCTCCCTATATGTACTTGTATCTTGGGAGACAAGACACCGGTCGCACCCCTTGTACCTATATATATGTGCCTAGTGCACGATCAATAATTATCGATGCACCAAACCATTCTTTACATGGTATTTATCGCAAGTCGATCCTCTCCCGCTTCCGCCTAACCCTAGCCGCCGCCACCTCGGGCCGCCGCCGCTACCTCCCCTCCTGCGCCCGCTTGCCGCGCCTCGCTCCCTACCTCACTAGCCGCCCACGCTCCCGTCCTGTGCCCACTAGCCGTCGCGCGCCCCGCCCGCAACCCGCTCGCTAAACCCGCTCGTCCGCAACCCGCCAGTGCTCGCATCGCCAGCCGCCCGCGCGCGCCCCCAGCCACGCTACTCGGTTCCTCGCGCCGCTCGCTGCCTGCTGCCGCGCCCGCTTTCGCCCGCAACCCGCCCGCGCGCGCCCCCAGCCACGTTGCTCGCTCCCTCGCGCCGCTCATGGCCTGCTACTGCGCTCGCTTCACTCGCCGCCGCTGCTCGCTTGCATCGCCGCGCCGCACCACCGCCGAGCCGCCATGTCTTCCTCCGCCTCCTCCTACTCCTACCCCTTCGCCGGGCCGGACCCCGCTGACATCCGCGACATCAACATCCACGACCGCGTCCCCGTCGTCCTCGATGCCACCGACGCCACGTACTTCGCGTGGAAGATGTACTTCTCGCTGCTCTTCCGCGAGAACAACCTCGTGGATCACGTTGACGGCTCCGTCGGCTCCCGTGCCATGGTGGGCGACTCCGAGTGGACCGCGATCGACGCCACGCTCATCCGGTGGTTCTTCACCACCATCTCGAAGGACCTGTTACACACGGTCGTGAGCGATGCCCGCGCCGTGTGGGTCAAGCTCAACGGCCTCTTCACCGACAACAAGCTTCAGCGCCGCGTTTTTTTGCAGCTGGAATTTTTTGACTGTCATCAGGATGATCAGTCTATCGATGACTACTGCCGCCTGAAGACGTTGGCGGATGAGCTCCGTGACATTGGCGCCAAGGTTGATGACGACCTCCTCCTCAGCACGCTCACCGCCGGCCTCAATGAGGACTTCGGTAACGCCGCCTCCAACCTCTCCCTCATACCGGAGCCCTCCTTCCCCAAGTTCGTGGCATACTTGCGGTTGGAGGAGCGCCGGATGAAGGGGTCAAGAAGCGCGTGCAGCACCACGCCCTCGCCACCGGCCGCCCCGCCCGCGCATGTGCCCCGTCACCAGCCGGTGCCCCCCATGCCTCCGGGGTTTTACCTCCGGCCCGCGCCCCCCGCCCTACCCGCTGCCCCCCAGCAGCCGCAGCCGGGTGGCGGTCGCCGCGGCAACCGCAGTGGGGGCGCTGGCAAACAGGTGCAGGGGGGCTCGTCAGCAGCAGCAGCAGGCCACCCCACCCTGGACTTACGGCACCAACCCATGGACGGGCGTCGTACATGCGTACTCGATGCCGGTTCCTCGGGCTCCCACTCCGGGCATCCATGGGCCTCGGCCGGCGAGCCACCAGGCGCTCTTCACCGCGCAGAATGCCGCCCCCTACAGCGGCTACGGCGCCGCGCCCGCGTCCGCCTATGGAGGGTTTCTCCCTCCCCAGGTGCCGCCACCGTGGGATCCGGCCCTTCTCGCTGCTCTGCACTCCGCCCCGTCACCGAGCTCCTAGGGTGGCGGCGGTGACTGGTACATGGACTCGGGCGCCATCACTGACATGACTGCTCATCCCGGTAACGTCACATCCGTCACTCATGTTCATACTCCCACTCGCATCACCCTTAGTAACAGTTCCTCCATTCCCATTACACATGTCGGTCATATGTCTTTTCCTTCTACTTCTACTCCCGTTAACATGTCTAATGTTCTTGTGTCTCCTAACTTAGTTACCAATCTTGTTTCTATTCGTCGCCTTGCTCGTGAGAACCCTATCACTGTTGAATTTGACGATATCGGCTTTTCTGTGAAGTACGCCCGTACACGGATGGTACTCCACCGATCTGACAGCCCGGACGAGCTTTACCCGGTGCATCCCTCCGGCGCCACCACCACCCGTCGTCCCGCCGCCTTCGCTTCTAGTGTCGATCTTTGGCATGCCCGCCTCGGCCATCCCAAATCCACCGTTATGCGTCAGATTCTTCAGAGTTTTTCTTTCTCATGTAATAAGATTGACGACCACACTTGTGAGGCTTGCCGTCCTGTAATAAGATTGACAACAGCAAGAAGTTTGACAACGTCGCCGTCCGCAATCTACTTGCATCCCACGGCACCATCTTTCGTCTCACTTGTCCCTACACGTCACAGCAGAATGGCCGCGCCGAGCGCGTCATTCACACTCTTAATGACTGTGTCCGCACGTTACTCTTTCACTCCTACGTGCCTCCTCGGCTCTGGCGGGACGCGCTTGCGACCGCCAGTCTCCTTATTAACATTCGCCCGTGTCGTTCACGCTGGAACTACACTCCTCACCAGCTCCTCTTTGGTGCAGTTCCATCTTATGATGGCCTCCGCATCTTCGGGTGTCTCTGTTATCCTAGCACCGCGTCCACTGCTCCTCACAAACTCGCTCCCCGGTCGCTTCCGTGTATCTTCCTTGGTTATCCTCCCAACAGCAAAGGTTACCGGTGCTATGATCCAGTGCCCACCGCGTTTTCACTTCGCGGCATGTGTACTTTGATGAGCTGGTGTTCCCGTTTCAGCAGGTACCGTCACCCTCGGCGTCTCCCGCGGCGCGGTTCGCCCCTGCTTCCTCCTCTGGCGAACCGCCCAGCCGCGCACTGGGCTCGGCCCTGCCCGCACTCCCCGCGCCGGCGGCCCCCGTCGCGGCCTCCTTGGCGGTCCCCGACCCCGCGGCCCCCTCGGCGGCCCCCGCCGCGGCCCCCTCGGCGGCCCCCGCCGCGGCCCCGTCACCGCGGCCCCCTCGGCCGCCCCCGTCGACGCGGCCGCACCCCTCACTGGTGTGGTCACTCGGGCTCGGACTGGGACACTTCATCCTAGCACGCGCTATACGTGTGATGAGTACGCGTGTGCCGCGTCCACCTCATAACCGTCTTCGCTCCCCACCTCCGCTCGCGCAGCCCTTGGGGATCCGAACTGGCTAGCTGCGATGCGTGAGGAGTTTGACGCCCTGCAGCGCAACCGTACGTGGCAGCTTGTCCCGCGGCCTCCCCGTGCCAATGTCATCACTGACAAGTGGGTCTTTCGCCACAAGACTCGCCCCGACCGCTGTCTTGAGCGCTACAAGGCGCGTTGGGTGGTGCGCGGCTTCCGCCAGCGTGCCGGCATGGACTTCACCGACACCTTTGCCCCGGTTGTCAAACCGGGCACGATTCGTGCTGTCCTCCAGCTTGCTGCTTCTCGTGCCTGGCCAGTCCACCAGCTCGATGTGTCTAATGCTTTCTTGCATGGTCATCTCGACGAGCAGGTGTTCTGTCAGCAACCTACTGGTTTCGTTGACCCCGACTTTCCGGACCACGTGTGCTTGCTCTCCCGTTCTCTCTACGGGTTGAACCAGGCGCCTCGGGCCTGGTACCAGCGGATCGCAGCCTTCCTTCAGCAGCAGGGGTTCCGGTCCACATGGTCCGATGCCTCCCTGTTTGTTTATCACGAGGGTCCTGCTACCGCGTACCTCCTCCTGTAAGTCGACGACATCATCCTGGCTGCCTCCTCGCCAGCGCTCCTTCAGCAGATCACAACTCGCCTCGGCACCGAGTTCGCCCTCAAGGACTTGGGGGCTCTCCACTACTTCCTCGGCATCGAGGTTGTGCGCCGGGCCACTGGCTTCTTTCTGCACCAGTAGAAGTACGCCTACGAGCTTCTGGAGAGAGCGGGCATGCTTAACTCCAAGCCTGCTCCTATGCCTGTCGACACGAAGGCTAAGGTGTCCGCCGTCGAGGGTTCTCCATCGTCCGACGCTTCCTTCTACCGCTCCATCGTCGATGCGCTTCAGTACCTCACACTGACGCGTCCGGACATTCAGTACGATGTCCAGCAGGTGTGCCTTCATATGCATGCTCCTCGTGACACTCATTGGGCTCTGGTAAAACATATTCTTCGGTACATACGTGGCACCACAGTTATGGGTCTCACACTGACGGCATCACCTGACACCAACCTTGTCGTCTACTCCGACGCCGACTGGGCTGGGTGTCCCGACACTCGCCGCTCCACTTCCGGCTACTGCTTCTACCTCGGGCCCTCTCTGATTTCGTGCTCGTCTAAACTACAACCCACGGTCTCACGATCGAGCGCCGAGGCCGAGTACAGGGTTGTGGCCAACGCCATCACGGAGTGCTCTTGGCTACGACAACTACTTCAGGAGTTGCTCTGCGAGGTTACCAAGGCGACGCTTGTTTACTGTGACAACGTCTCCGCGGTGTACCTCGCTGCCAACCCTGTCCATCACCGACGGACGAAGAATATTGAGCTCGACATTCACTTCGTTAGGGAGCACGTCGCACTTGGTCGTGTTCGAGTTCTCCATGTGCCCACCGATCAGCAGTTCGCCGATGTCATGACGAAGGGACTACCCACCTCGACGTTCGAGGGCTTTCGGTCCAGTCTCTGCGTCACCGGCAACGCTTCGACTGCGCGGGGGGGGGGGGGGGGGGGGGGGGGGGGTGTTGAACATGTGTACATGTATGTAGGTCTGGGTTTTGTATGCCGCACCTGTAGTGTCTCTCTCCCCCTGTATGTACTTGTATCTTGGGAGACAAGACACCGGTCACACCCCTTGGACCTATATATATGTGCCTAGTGCACGATCAATAATTATCGATGCACCAAACTATTCTCTACACCTTGTATTCTTCCATCTCCATGATTTCCTCCAGCCTCAAGATCCTTACTTGGGCTGAATCAAGTTACAGACTAGTTGTCACAACCTTGGGCAGAATCAAGATCCTCCCTCAAGGTTCTCATATTCGGGAGCTCGACATGTTGGGCTGCATGTTTGAAAGGTGCCCTGAGTGGATTAGTTAACTCCACTGTCTTGCCAGATTTTTTATTACCGTGATGGAGCTGGCTAATGGTGTTAGTATTGTTGCAGGGTTGCCTTCACTTGCTTACTTTGAATTGTGTGTTGATGATTTCAGTCATCCCTGGTAGGAGAGCATTCCAAGCGCTCAAGCACCTGAGGTTCAATTGTCCACAGGGGCCACTGACCTTTGAAGCGGGGGCTATGCATTCACATAGTGTCCCATCACAACATGGCTTGCCGGTTCATATCGGTTGGCATCCAGCACTTGTCAGCTCCAACACTTACACGAATCAGGTTAGACGTGCCCTGGATGGTATGGAGCTGGAGTAAGTAAAACAGTTTAGACGAGTATAAAGACAGAGCATGAAGACTAAAAAGGTTGAAGCCCATGTTGAGGAGAACATTTAAGTAGCATCATCCTGGTGCTGATATTGACTTGGGGGTTGGTATATTACTGCCGTTGCTCATCAAGTGCATAGATCCCAAACTTCAACACAAGTCCAGTCTAACACAAAGCAATTAGTTCAGCAGTTCAGCTAACTGAGGAGAAGAAAGTTTCAGTGAAAGGCGCTGGGACTGATGCGCCTCCGTTGGTGGATTTATGCACATATTTCACCGGAAATTGGAGGGTCTGCGGCTTTATTTGGTGGCTAAAAAAATCAATATAAGAAATTCCGAAAACTAAAATCTATATCAATACCTCTATACCTACATCTACATCTATACCTAATAATAATAAAGGGGCTATTGCTTCTTACCACCATAATTTCGTCCGTCCACCCCGTCGGTCCAGTTTAATCCTAACCTGCCAAAAACCTACTTTGTAGGTCACTTTTTTTTAGGGTTGCTTCGTACGTCACCTGTGCCACAGATTTCTCTCATGGGCCGCAAGCCTGCAGCCCATGGGCTTCCAAAAAGACAGGCAAAGGTAATTGACTTTGCTAAAGGGTAGAATCGGAGAGCAACTAGTTAACGAGCGCTCCTTCGGGAGCCTCGCAACGATCAGCGTCACTTGGCACCCTCTCGGACATTCGCCACGTGTCGCGCTCTGGACGCTCCCTCCGGATTTTATTTATTTTACTTTTTCGCATGCGTTTTCTGCTTTTTGAACGGTTCTTTTTGGGGTTTTTTCGACGTTTTGGTTGCCCCCCGTCTTTCTTAGCTTTTCGATAAAATAATAAAAAAATTGCGCGAAAAAAACGCGTTTTCTTTTTTTTTCTTTCTTTCTCGAGAGTCATGGTTTTGTTTTCGCGAGAGTCACGGCCGTGCCTTTTGGAAACAAAAAAAAAAGTTTTCTGTTTTTCCTTTCCTGAGAGACCCGGTTTTGCTTCCGCGAGAGGCACGGGTGTGCCTCTTTCGAAAAGGGAAAAAAACCGTGCTCCCTGTTCGGTTTTTTCGCCCGTTTTTTTTCGTCAAAAAAATTCATCAAAACCTATCAACATGCGATCTAGTTTTGAAGATCTCGACGCGAGGAATCCAATGGTGAAAACGGTTCGAGATTTGGACGCACGGTTTGGGAGATAAAACGTTTTGAATAAACGGATCTACGAAAAAAGGGAAAACTCTCAGGTTGCGACAAGTGGCGCGCTGCATGTGTGCCACTTGTCGCGACCTGGGAAAGTGGAGTGTTCTTTAAAACGAGTACTCCTTAATTAGTGATTTGGGTAGAATCGAACCCACAATCTACAAATCAGCTGTTAAACGAGCGACCAACTGGCTAGCTCAAGCCTTTGCTAAAGGGTAGGATTCGTTTCTTAATTAATAGTCCCACATCGCTCTTTTATACCAAACCTCATCGACTTATATACAGGTGACTGGGAGAATCAACAAGAAAGAGAAGCTCACCAAGAACGAAAAGGAACAGACTACGGACGACTCCCGGCTGAGCACAGATGGGACAACAGCGGAGGAGGAGCGAGCCATGGACGGCAATATACCTGGGTGGGAGGAGGAGCTTCGGATATGAGCGGGACCATCATCATTCTCAACGCTATCTCCAGCCACGAATGAGAGCCGCTTCCTACTACTTTTCGGAGAGATCCGCACTATATATAGCTAGGTACAATTTCCTCGCCTTGGATGTCCCAATCCACACACTCCTCTCCCGTGATACATCCTCCTTTCTTTGGTCCTTCCCCATCCGCCAGTCCGTCCTCCTCCTCCCTGACGCGACAAGGAGATGGACGCTACCAAACCCTAAACAAGCGACAGATCAATGGCTGCACATCCACATCTCGGCAACCCATTGTGTATAGACGGTACAGTGGGAAGGTAATTCACGGGACGTGTGGAGCTAGCTAGCGAGGGCTCGACCTACTGGCCAGCTTGTCGGCAGCCCTTCAAAGTCCATGCCGATGGGCAGAAGCGAGGACGAGATGTCAAGAGGGGCGGCAAAGCGGACACGTACACGATGAAAGATTTCGCCATTTTGGAACCACTGCAGGTACCTTTTGCACGTCAACTAGCCCCCTCTTGGCCTTCCTCCCTTCATCTGCGGACACTGGCACTAGCCCCTCCTCTACACGGGAGCCCTCCATCGGCGAACTTTACAGTTGGTATCAACAATGATCTCTTATTTCAGCTGGGTTACAATGACATGCTGGTTAATTAATGGTGGAGATTATTGTGGCCAAGAAGTTGGCGAGGCTGCCTATCAAGGGAATGGATCCCAAACTTCAGCACAAGGGCAAGCTAACACAAGACAATTAGCTCAGCTGATTGAGGCGCAGCAAGATTCTGGTCAGATGAGAATTACTACTGATACGACTCCATTGGTGGACACGTCGCTGCATCTTGTGGTCAGATCCGGGGGCGGCCATATTTCTTGAAATGCTGTTTCTTTCCTGTATCATCGTTGGGTCCTCTATACTTATGTGATAATCATATACAGTTATTTGTACCAAAGTGTATTCCGTTCCACCTACCTTGCTGAAATTGATCTGTCTATTTTGCAAACTTGATCATGCACGCTGCCTCTGCGGTTGCTACTGTATTTCATTCCACCTACCTTAGTGCTGAATTTGATGTCTATTTTATAAACCTGATTATGCAAGCTACAGGAGGCTAGCTGTGGCTGTTAGTATTACAATACACACATCAGCTGCTACTGTATGTATACCAGTTCTCTACAGAAGGCCTGCCCCTTTCACTTATGTACATGCATCTAGCGTACGCGCTGCCAGATAAATGTATGTATTGAGGAGCCACATATTTATGTTGGTATAGGAGTTTTAGCTGACTCCAACCCAATAAGAAAAATCTGCAGCATGTCATCTGCACTGTCTTCTGGCTCCAAAAAGAGCTTCAGCAAAGTATTACATATATCAGTATATTGTGACCAACAACAATGGTGTGACCGATGCTGACTTGATGAGTATGAAGCCATGAAGCAAACACTGAGAGCGAAAAGAACATACCAAAATTAACCTTTGGGCAGTGCTCATCAGGCATGTTTCTTTCTTTTCTAGCCTGTGGGAGCACACATGGGTCAATCAGTTATTGTTCTTACTATGAAGAAACAAAAGAGAATTACAATACACACATCAGCCGTACGTTTTCATGTCATCCTTCCTAATTGCCTGTGTTTTCCAGAACCCGGCTCATGTGGTTCAGGTTCCTGTCAGGATCTGAACTGACAAAACTAAAGAATTGAACACTTAGACTGTAGCAGAGAATGTTTTCCGTCCCGCAGGCTTGCTCTGCCATCCTATCTGCATCATACGGCTTCTGCCGCTTCGTACCGATTCGCGACCACGCTCCTGGATGATGCAGATCTCCCATCCGACGGCTTCGTACCTTTCCGACAAGATCACATCACTTTACTTTCCTGCTTTATTAGTTATTCCACTTTCTTGCTCGTTTGTTTCGTTATTAAATCCACATTTGGGATCGGTGTGATCCATATCTTGTAATAGGAGAAATCCCTGAACCGCCGTGTCCCGTCTAGCAACGAACCCTAGCTACAATACTTCTTAATCTAAGTAAACGTGCCTCTCAAAGTAGCCTGCTTGATGTTCTTGAGTGATCCACTTCTGAATTCGTTCGACAGCCCTTAGCTAGATCTAGATCCTGCCAGTTCCCTCCGTGGAGCCTCACATGATCTCATCAATCAGCTTGAACATCTTTTTCACCAGTCTCTCGAGCAGCGCCGTCGTCCTGCAGCTCTTGAACACTGGGTCCACACGGTCCGTCTCACTTCTCTGGAAGTAGACCTCTTGAAATCCCCGGACATTTTTAAAAATTAATGATTGTTTTAACTCTTGAACGCTTTTTAAAATTATGAACATTTTTTAAAATCATGGTCATTTTTTTAACATATCTCTAGCAAGTTCTGATGCAGGTGCCCCTCACCACCGACTTTATCCCCTACCACAAAGAACAACTCTTGTTCCCTAAAAAAATTACAAGAAGAAGAACACCGATGAATCCTGGATGATATTTCGAAGAGGGACCTGCCAAGATACAAACAAACAGAGTAGGTGCGCTTTTAGGTTGATTAAAATTGCAAATTGTGAAGAGAAAATAGTTTAGTTGGATGTTTAAGAGAAAACTATGAAGAAGGGCAAGGCATGGTCGCCCACAGGCGAGCAGTTAATTTCGTATCGATAATCTTGCTTACTTTCAACATAATGGATTTGCACTAACAAAGGCAACCCCGGAGCGCTCACCACGTGCCCGAGATACAATAATTGACGCTGGCCAAAAGAGCATTTAGAGAGTTGTAGGAGTTAACGCTTGAGAAAGATGTGTTGCGTGATCTTCAAGAGTGTTTTTGTAGCCTAAAATGACAGACAAGGTCGAGAGCAGAGAGTACTCCCGGTACCCCTACATCACCTCCCCGAGTGAGGTGATCGCCCCCCACACCTCTTTGAGCACCGCTGTGACCCTCCCCCCCCCCCCCCCCCCCCCCCCCCCCGCTCTCGCTGCCGCCGTGGGCCGGCGCGGCCGGGCATTGCCCGCGCGGCACACTTGTAAGGCTGGCGGTGGCGGGCCCTTCTTCTCCCTGACGTGGGCGCCCCGCATTGCCCGACGCGGGCACCCTTGTAAGGCCTACGGTGGCCAGTGGTGGCAAGTCCTGGCGGCGGTCTGCTCGGCAGGCGGCGCTCCGGCGCAGGCCTGGGTGGCGGCGAGGTGGTGGCGCAGTTTCTTGGCGGCGGTGGCGGCTTGGTGCGAGATTTGGCCGGCGGCGCCCTGTAAGCCCAGATCTAGGCCCATTGGTCCTAATCTGGGTCAGGGCGGGCTGGTTTGGGCTCCAACGGTTCGCCTCAGGTTGGACTGGCGAGTACCTCGCGATGGGCGCGGCGGCTACGGTGCCACGTCTCCTGCATTGCAGCGGCGGGAGCTTCACGGCCCAATCTGAGCCCGGCCGGGGTGGTTGGCCTGGTGTGCTCCCACTGCTGCGAGCCGGTGGAGGTTGTTCCCTCCCACGTGGCTACGGTACTGCCAGCCCCTCTCAACGGTTGCTTCGTCTTGGTCCGGCCGGCCTCGCATTGTTTGCCATGGTGAGACGTCGATGGTTACCTCAAGACTGTGTTGGCACATGTTGGTGGGCGGCAAGCGTGATGGAGCCGGCGGTTGGTTTATGGTTGTGGTTGTGTGGGGGTCGGGAGAAATCTCTATCGGGTCTTACCGACACTGACGTGGTGACGCCTGTGGGCGCCGCCGAACTTCTTGAAGGGCGTCGGGTATACCCCTTCCCTACTCCCCTCCTTGTACCGGGAGAAATCCTAGGATTATTCTGGACAACAGCATCATCGTCGTCGCAGTTCTTCTTGAAGGTGTTGCTTGGTACGCGGCACTTCGCAGGCATAGGAGTGTGGTGGGAATTCTCCGGAGGGCGTAACAGTTGCGGAAAATCATTGCTTTCGTCAATCTGACGATGTTGACATTTGTTTCACTTGTTTTTCTCTTGTTTTTTCTTTTGGGCTTGATTGTGTTGTTTGCCTCAGCGGCGATCTCACAGTTGAATCGGGTGGTTGCTATATTAATATAGCGAGACGAAAGCCTGTTTCGAGAGACTAAAATGACATAAAAAAAGACCGGAACTTACTTGCGGAACAGAGGTTGCAACGGGTCGTTTGTGGCTCGAAGGAACCTGGCCGGATCTCCAACAAGTCCGAAAGACATCACATTAAACTCGAAATTCCCCAATTGTGTTTGGAAGGTTGTTTTGTACTCCTTCCCTTCTGCCAGATGAATTTGGTGATACCCGACACGCAGGTCGAGCTTGGTGAACCACACAGCTCCACTTATAGTTCATTTAACAGTGCTTTGATAATCGGCACAGGGTATTTGGCAATGGCGGTCATGACGTTCAGGTGCCGGTAATCTATGCACAGGTACGAAGTGCCATCCTTCTTAACTGCGACGACGGGCGAGGCGAACAGGCTTGGACTGCGTTTGATGACGCCGGCCCGAGCACAACACCTCATCGAGAAAACTTGAGAAAGTGAAAGAATTATCAAAAACACAAAAAGATTGGCATGGTGCTTTGAATTGGTCATATTATGAAAAAAAATTGGGTCATTTAACGAATGCCAAAAAACATGCTCTCAAACGGAACCTTCTACGGACACCATATGTTGAACATAGTGTTGTTTTTGACATCCTTAAAATGACCCTAACTTTTGCAAGCAGGTGGGCATGTCCATGGTAGACATCCATGCCAGGTTTAAACAAATTTTGACATCGTTTGCAAGTTGCATCACGTCCGACCATTTATCGTGCTTTTTTCACCGAGAAAACTCCAGAAAATACAAAACTTGTCGAATTCCCAAACAACTTGCCATAGTGCCTTGAATTGGTGATACAAAACAATGAAAATAATTGCGGTCATCTTCGGGTTTCTTTATTTCTTTCTTTGATTTTCACCAGTTTAATTCGGCTTCTTTTTTTTCAACACATGTATATTTTTTCACACAGATTGTATATTTTTTGTATACATCAGCAACATTTTTTCATAGTGTCTTAAGGGAAAAGTAATTAAATGACTGTTGAGAAGTCTCACCCTTGCAAACAAAGATCTGTGCAACAAAAAAATGCAATAGCAAGAAAAGAAAAGGCTTCCTCTGTTGTCTATTCATTCATCTTAACTTCCTCTACTTTCTGCAGCAATATCCTCCTCAAAGGGCTGCTAGGAAATGACACTCCGGCAAATAAAGAATTAAGAAGGAAACTTCATGTAAAGCGTATAATTAGGAAGATCGACACTCAAACAACTGGAAATTCAGATATACAGACATTCAAAATATTGTAATGTACGTTGTGGTCAAAACAGAGAAGAATGGGATACCATGGAATATGGACTTACTTCTTTTCAACCCCTCGTACATGAGGATAACTTAAGGAATCATCAACCGGAAACTCAATTTGGCTCCCTCTCTTTTTCAAATGTCCAAAAATTGAGAAAAAAAAATTTTGTGATCTTTGTCACATACAAATGCTACCTGTAAATTTTGAGGCAAAAAGGTTAAACAATTTGGCCTGCACCAAAAAAAAATCAAAGACAAAATGTCACCACAAAATGACAACCCAAATTTGTTTTTTTCACCGACGAAACACCGCTGCTCCGTTCCATATGAAAATTGTCAAGCATGCTTGCGACACCAACACGATCATCTACAAATTTCTTCAGAATTTTTTGAAAACATTTACTATTTTTATTGAAGTACTGTTCATCCGGGAGCATGTGCTCCCGGGAGCCAAAACGCGGCCCGACTTAAGTACTACTTTATTTAGAGGGATTCTTGAAGTACTACTTATATCTGCAGAGTACACTGTCAATCAATACACCTACATTTGTATGACATATGCATGCCAAAAAATAAATTTGTACACCAGCCAATTTTGTCAAGGTCATCATTTTAGAAACACCACTCCTAACTGGAGCTTAAAGCATGACAGTAGAAGCATGAGCCTCCACTGCTTCTGAATTTTCTTTTAAACTCTACTTCTGAGCTTTCTAGTTTACTGTGCTTATCACTTTGTTAGATCTACACGCATTGACTTCTCAAATAATAGAACGGGACAACTGCCGTGCCATCCAACATCACCATGACAATTAAGGTGTGGCTCAACATGTTTTGTTGATAGAAATACAAAAGGAATGAAACATAAAAGGCCGTATGGCCACAATCAAGCATACCAGCACGCTTCCGACTACGCCGGACACGACGAGCCACGCCGATATCCATCTAGCCTAGAGTTGAACAAATAAACACTAAGCACAGAAACATGACCACACAAAGGCATATAACCAACTAAAAGAGAAATCAGGGGAACCATATGACGAACTCTGCAGAGGTGACACAAAGACATCACCGACAGCAACGCAAAACACCAAATCTAACACAGCCGCACACCTAAACACGAACACCACCACCTGCATTGGCGTAAAAGAGGCGCCTCAAACTGCCCGGTGAACCTAATAGTACCATGCTTTATTAAGCCATAAAAAAATGCTTCTGTACTAAACTATGGAAAGTTTCTAATTTGCAAAACACATGAAGTTTGAGGCAAATTATCCAGATGGGGAATTTGTAAGAACACAAATATGGAAATAACACATGAAAGCGTGCCAAATAAAAAGTACGGATCCTTCCCTTAATGCATCAGAAGTTCAAATCCTCAGGCACTCAACTCGGCAAGTAAATTTGGAATCCCTACATCTAAGCCATTGGACTTGCATCTACAATATCTTGTTCACTATATAGCAAACTCTGATGTGTTCTTCCATAGCTGAAATAGAACAGCAAATGCTAATTGTTCCAGCAAGGGAGACAGTAGATAATTTGTAACATTGCTGGAACAACACAAGGAATACAAAGAAATAGAACAGCAAACTCTGATAAACTGAAGATTATTTACCTTATATTTTCGACCGGCACAATCGAGCAAACAGCACCAGAACACAAAGGAAGGAAGAAATAAATGGAACTAGTTCTAAACAGGTGGCCTACTGCTCTGTACTTTTTTCTAGCCCTATATCTGATAATGCTCAAGATGAACTGTGTCCTGTAAATGAATCTTGATGAAAAATGACTCTATTCGTGCCAGGGAGATGCACAACCAATATCTCAGAGTGCCTATAACATGACCTCAAGTATAGACTCGCATTTTAAAGTCCATGCTGAGTCTACAGTCACTTCGAGAAAACATACTGGCAGAATTTACATATTATCTATAATGTATTGTTGCCTAAACAGTTCCTACAAGCAATGGCAAATGCTAGAACTGATATGAAAATAGTCATAAATCTGAAGGTGCACTAAAATTGGACCTTAAAGTGCATGTTGAATAAGCTTGGAGATGATATACACAAAATGATGGTGGTTGAATCAACCTCTTGCCTTTTTTAAATCAGAATCAACCTCGTGTAGTTTTTTAAAGCTGAAGAAGCACTTCAGATCCTTCAATGCAACAAAGGTACATGAAAGCAGGTTCCATGTCGTTCACCAATCTGAAGCAAAGCACGGACGTAATATTAGTTAGAGGTGATGCTCCACTTAATTGAGTAAGGAAAAAAAAAATTAAGAGCTAAGTCAATGGAATATTTCTAGTTAACTAAATGAAATCAACTAATTAATTATTGTTTATTGTACTCTACATCAGAGAACTATACATGCAACCTGACTTGATTATGTCTCACTATGGTGAAGAAGAGTCTTTTTTTTTCTTTGATAATTTATATATAATACAAAGAACCCTTTCATCTTTGACAAAACGTATAGCTTGACATGGCATTATGAGTCAATAAAAGTGGTCTTCACCGGAAAAAAAAATGACAGTTCATCAATGTAGGAGTCATCCTCTGGTCTCCTCACCGGATATGTTAGCCTTGGCTTGGAAGAAGACTTACTCTTTTAACCAAAATGTCGGTGCCAATAAGTTTTTAAATTGCAGTACCCATACCTTCAGTCAATGCGAGAGGTTATCCTGAAATATCGGAGCACAATGGAAAGTTTGCTGGTAGGGTAGAATTCATACATGTCAAACTTTGAGTTGTGTCATAGGTGTAATTTTTAAAATGAGGCAGATCAATCTATAGTGAAGCGTTGACAAAAATGTAAGGTAATATCAGGCCAACATTATCTAAAGAAAAATAGAAGTATTAAAATTTAGGGAAAAATATATTTTTCGTCCCTCAATTCTCTTGAAAGTATATAAATGGTCCCTCAACTTCAAAACCGGCAAATGATGGTCCCTCAACTTGTCAAACCGGATAACTTTCATCCCCCATATCGCTTTTCATGATTCTTGTCCCCTGGGTTTTGGCCAAAATTTGAGAGAGTTGAGTAAATAAGAACGCACAATATATAAAATAAACAAAAAGATCAAAGAATAATCGAGCTGCAGACATCACATTAGCTGCACCCTCAACCTAACCGTCAAATCTTACACATAGCTAACTGTTTTATTTGGAGATCCGCACAATATATACTTTAGGTCATATAGCTAACCGTGGATGATGTGTCCACGTTGTACCCGTCGCCGAAGGCGATGCAAGTGCAAAGCTGCTGGACGTGAGCCCTGGCGATCTCGTGTTTGCTGCACCAAGAACGAGGCCCTCCTGCCGTGCCAGAAGGCCGTGTGCCATGGCGGGCGGTTGCTGTTAGCTGCATCGTGCCGACGGGGTGAACGGAAGCCGCCGTAGTTGGCGGCGAGGGCTGACAGCGGTCCGCGGCACGCGCACGGACTTCGCAGGCACACCACGTACAACACAAGCTCACCACGCATGCATGCATGCACTGATGCACACCGGCATGCTAGTATTATGTACTAATAAAGTGTCAATCCAATCCCTAAGTATATATCGGTGTCGGTTTAGCTGGCTAGGGTGAGCGTGGCAACGCTGGTTTTATCCCCACACCCGCAATAATTTTTAGTGCTCTTCTTATTTCTTTTTCCAACAGCTGACAAGTGGGTCCCACACAAAACCGTGACAGAAACCATCCTAAGCGGTATTAAGGACTAAACTTATCCGGTTTGAGAAGTCCAGGGACCAAGTTTGGTTGGTTTCAGAGTTGAGGGACCAATTCTATACTTTCAAAAGAACCGAGGGACAAAAAATATACTTTTCCGTAAAATTTACTAATAATAAAATTCCTACGGAAAACATATACACCTGTTTTGATCATAAAGGTTTGGAGAGTACAACATTCCCGGATAAGGAAATATACGAACTGAACTTAAGTTACAGAAGCAGTAGAAACGTTGTTATCCCCGTCTGCAACAACAACAAAAGCATAAAAAAGACGATCCTTGACAAAATGTATTTGTTTCTGTCGCCCTTACCTTCTGCTGCTGAGTGCCATCCCAGAAGAATCGATGGAGAGAAAGCTCATGGCGTTCCCGGATGTGCGATCTCTTTGAATCGGTTTGCAGTATTTGGGAAAATTACTGTTTCCTCCCATGACCCCTCCTCCTCTCCCTGGTTCCCCGCACCGCCGGCGCTCGCAGATGCGACCATCATGGGCCATGGCGCGCCGTGCCACACCGCCGCAAAGCTCTTCCGCCGCCCCTCACTGATTTTTGGATTTTGTTTTTTTACCGGTCCTGGACGAAATCCACGAATTTCGTTTTTTTGGAATTTTTCGGAAAATTTCGGACGAAAATCATAAAGCAAAATTTGAATTTTGGGACGAAAAATAAACGAAATTTTGCCCAGAAATTTGAAATACAACAGAACAACAAATGAGTATCAATTTGTTTAGCAAAATATGCATGTAAAAATCAAAGAGCAGAATCTATTCATCAAATCACTACGTATCAGACTGAAGATCAACACTCCAGTTGCAACCATTCAGACTGTAGCATAGTCCATCAATTCAGATAGTGTCAACCATTCGAAAAGCAACATGATAGTCTAGATTAACATGCGACTTAATAGTTCAGATACTAAGAGTAACATGCGACTTAGTAGTTCAGATACTAAGAGTCGAAATGAACATCCATAATGTTCAGAATTACCGTCCACGATGAATTTAACACGGCATTCAAAGTTCAATTATGCCGTCCCCAAAACACAAACAGAAAGTTCAATTCAGACTTCCTATTGTTCAACTCTTCAGTCTTGCATCAAAAGTATTGAATCGAACACAGACCTTCACTTGGGACTTCCTGTTCATCCACCCGTTAGTCTTCATCAAACCAAAAGCTCTTTTGCTCCCATGCCGCCTAACCTTGCAATTAAAGCATTGTGAATTATATAAACATTACAAGTAGATGGCAGAAACAACAACTCATTGAAGGCAGGCCCAATTGGAATGGCATATAAAATCATACGGACAAAAACAATGTGAATTATATAAATATTACAAGTAGATGGCAGAAACAGCTCATAGATGGCAGCCCCAATTGAAACAGCATATAAAATTAGATGGACTAAAGCATTGTGAATTATATAAACATTACAAGTAGATGGCAGCAACAACTCATAGATGGGAGGCCCAATTGAAACACCAGACCTTCTTGGCTTGCCTAACCTGTTCAGATCTACGGTTCACCAAACTGCCATCACTTGTTACCTCAGCAATGTTTCCTACTTGTCTTGGTAAATCCTTTTCAACTTGCATTGGCGAATCTCCTCCATCAGATTGACTTGCACCATCATCATGGCTATCATCGTCATCATCGATTTCCAGGTCCAGCTCCTCATTTTCTTCATCATCATCATCACGATCATTGTAGTAGTCCTCTTCTTCCTCTACCCTCGTTCTTTTCCCGCGATTGTCCTTCCTTGCAAGACGAGACGCTTTCCTACTTGAGTTGAGCAAACGTATTTGCTCAAACACCTGTAAATTCAAGCATGAGAAGCAAGCACGAGATAAAGTTCAACTTTATTTGCAAAAATTGGTCATCTGTTTTAACAATGACATGCAACAAAATTTGAGAACATATGAAGCAATAATGAATATAAGAGATTAGATACAGTGCAATTGGACAAGCTAGTTACAGATCCTTCTTGGGTGTGCTATCATCCACACATGCTAACTAACCATGCACGTACCACATACAACTAACACTAGTAGAAAATAGGGCTTTGGTTGACGCATGGGTAAGGGCATTAAACCCGGTTCACTCACGAACCGGGACCAAAGGGGGCATCAGTCCCCATTCTTGAGGCCAAGGCGCCGGCCAGGCCTCGAGGGCCATTGGTCCCGGTTCGTCTGACCACTTTGGTCCCGGTTCCAGACACGAACCGAGGCCAATGGGCCTCGCTCCTGGCCCAAAACCTTTCGTCCCGGTTGGTGGATTGAACTGGGACCAAAGGTTTTCCTTTAGTCCCGGTTTTAGCCACAAACCGGGACTAAAGAGAGGCCTATATATACCCCCGCCCCTGCCCGCGAGCAGAGCCACTGCTCTATTTTTTTGCCGGCCATGGGAGAGCTTGGTGGTACTCTAGCTCATCTCCTATGCACATGAGGTGTTCGATGAAATGCCCGAGCCACACTTAAGCTTTTGATACGTCTCCAACGTATCTATAATTTATGAAGTATTCGTGCTGTTATTTTATCATTCTTGGATGTTTTACAATAATTTTATAGAAACTTTATATCATTTTTTGGGACTAACCTATTGACCCAGTGCTAGTTGATGTTTTTGGCTTGTTTTTTACATCGCAGGAAATCAATACCAAACGGAGTCCAAATGCAACGAAACTTCACGGAGATTTTTTATGGACTAGAAGGCCAACAGTGGGCCAAAGAAGCACCTTGGGGGTGCCCCGAGGGGGGCACAACCCACCAGGGCGCGAGTTGTGCCCACCTCGGTGGCCTCCCACACCCCATCTTTGCACTATAAATTTCCAAATATCCCGAAACCCTTCGGGGTTAACCTAGACGGGAAGTTCCACCACCGCATGCCTCTGTAGCCACTGGAAACAAATCGGGAGCCCGTTCCAGCACCCTGCCGGAGGGGCAGATCATCACCGGTGGCCATCTTCATCATCCCGGCGGCCATCATGATGAGGAGGGAGTAGTCCACCCTCGGGGATGAGGGTTTGTGTACCAGTAGCTATGTGTTTAATCTCTCTCTCTCTCGTGATCTTGAGATGTCACGATCTTGATATATCATGGGATTTGTTACCATAGATGGATCATATGATGTTTCTCCCCTCTCTACTCTTGTAATGATGAATTGAATATTTAACCTTTGAAGTTTTGTCTTGTCGGATTGAATGTTCAGATTCGAGAACACATGATGTATGTCTTGCGGTATGAATACTTGAGGTGACAATGGGGTATCATATTTATTCACTTGATGTATGTTATGGCACTCAACTTGCGGATTCCCGAGGTGACATTGGGGTAATCTATGCATAAGGGTTGATGCACGTTTTTATTATCTTTTCTCCGATAGAAACTTTGGGGTCTCCTTTTTGTTCTTTGAGTGGATTGAATATTATGATCATGAAGTTGTTTGATGCATATCGTAGAATTAACTCACGGATACTCGTGATGACATTGGAGTATCTAGGTGACATTAGATTTGGTTGATGTGTGTCATATGGTGTTATTTTAGTATGAACTCTTGATTAGATCGATTGGAAAGAATAGCTTGCGTTATTTTAGTACGAACTCTAGGATAGATTGATCAGAAAGAATAGCTTTGAGGTGGTTTCGTACCCTACAAACAATTTCTATCTTTTGTTCTCCGCTAATAGAAACTCAGGAGTGATTCTTTATTGCACTTTGAGGGATAATCATATGATCCAACTATGTTAGCATTCTTGAGAGATTGCACTAGCGAAAGTACGAACCCTAGGCCTTATTTTCAAGCATTGCAATACATGTGCACCTATATAATTTACCATTGTATTTGGTGTGTTGGGGACACAAGAGACTTTTTGTTATGTGGTTGCAGGGTTGCTTGAGAGAGACCATCTTCATCCTACACCTCCCATAGATTGATAAACCTTAGGTCATCCACTTGAGGGAAAATTGCTACTGTCCTACAAACCTCTGCGCTTGGAGGCCCAACACGAGTCTACAAGAATAAAGTTGCGTAGTAGACATCAAGCTCTTTTCTCGCGCTATTGCCGGGGAGGTGAGTGCTTGAAAGTATATCTTTAGATCTTGCAATAGAATCTTTTAGTTTCTTGTTTTATCACTAGTTTGGTTTATAAAAGAAAACTACAAAAAAATGGAATTTAGGTTGCATCATATTATTGATCATCTTTATAATATCTTTCTTGAAAATGATGGATCGGAAAATTGTGCTCAGTTGTTAGAACAAGAAGTCAACAAAATGTTTGGCACAAAATATTTGAATGATGAGCATGATTTGTTAGTGTGAATTCTCTGAATATCCAAAATGTTAATGATGATTGCACAAGTCATGACAAAAATGTTTCTTATAAGCATGTCACTTTTTGCGGAGTGAATTGGGAGTGCAATTGCACACCATAAAGGGAAGATAGATTTTGTAAGAAGCATAAATATTTAGAAATGAAAAAGTTGCAAGAGAGGCTAGATGATTGTGCTGAAAGATTTAATTTTTTTTTCCATCCTTGTGAACTTTGCAATGAACGTTGTCATTTAAATCTCCAATGCAAATTCTTTCATGATCAAATCATGTCCAAAAATTGTGATAACATGATTACCCGTGAGCATCATAAAGAGCTTAGTCTTCTTTTGGGGTATGAAAAAATGAAACGTATAACTAAGGGTATTCCAAAATTTAATCTCGAGAGATTTGTTGATTTTGATCTAGAGGAAATGTATATGTTTTGTGCGGTAAGTTGCGTTGATAATCCTTATTTTGCCAACTATCTAAAGTCAAGAAAACAAATAGAATATGAAGAGAGCTCTAATGAAAGGGAAAATATTTCCCAATACCCTCCTAGTGTTTATTATGATGAATCAGGTAACGAGGAGGAGCTTCCTATCCAACCAATCTCATCAATAAGAAGCTTGAAAAGATTAATTAAACCCACACATGATGTGGTGAAGAAGAATAAAACAAGAAAGAATAGAGGTAAAAAGGTATCTCTCCCAAATAATGTTGCTCCTATTATTGGTGTGCCTCATGAAAATGATTCAAAAATAATTGTGGAAGATGATGCACTTGATGATGATTTTGTTATGCCTATTGCTTGTTGTGATGATTATGATTGGGAGGATAATGATGCTTCTTACAATCTTGGAAATCTTTTTGGCACCAAAACTTGGGAAAGTATGATGATAGCAGTTGTTATACCGTTGGTGCTATTCAAACTATTAATGATGAGAGTGATTATGCTTATGATATGCCAAGCCACAAGCTTGGGGATGCTATGTTTGATGAGAATGACATGTTTGAGAATTTATTTGCGGCAATTAATGTTTGTCCTAAGCTTGGGGATGCTATGTTTAACGAAGATGATCTTTTTAGTCCCCCTACTTTGAATGATCAAACTTTCTATGATGGTTGGATGCATCCTATCTATGATGAGAACAAAGTTGCCACTTATGATGATTATTGTGATGATACTTATGTTATAAAAAGTAGTGATAATGATTGTCATAATTTTGAATACCCTTTTACTGAACATTACTCTCTTAATGTGGGAACAATTTTTAGTGTTCAAGTCTCATATGATACTCCCACTATTATGAATGAGAATAAAATTGCTTATGTGGAGAGTAATAAATTTTCGATGCTTGTGGATCATGAAAAGAATGCTTTATGTCATGGTTATATTGATGAATCTATTCATGATGCTACTAAAATTATTATGAGAGAGGAACTTGTGATTCATGATGCTCTCATTACATTTCAATTCTTATCTTTTATGCCTAGCTAAAAGGCATTAGAGAAAAGCGCTTGTTGGCGGACAGCCCAACACTTTTACCTACTGTTTTTGCATGTTCACATGATTATGCTACTGTATTGATCATGTTTTATTGCTTTTGTTTCAATAAAGTGCCAAGTAAAGCCTTTGGGATCATGTTGGGTGATAGTTGATTTGACCCTGCTGAAAATCAGAAACGTTTGCGCTCACATCAATAAGTCTCATTTTTAACAGAATAGTGCTTTTGAGTTGATTATTTTTGCAGAAGTTTAATATACGAATTGATCACGTGTTCCTAATTTTTTCATAATTTTTGGAGTAGCAGAAGTATGGTTTGGGTACAGATTACTACAGACTGTTCTGTTTTTGACAAATTCTGTTTTCAATGCATAGCTTGCTTGTTTTCTAGTTTCTATGCCTTATATTGCTCAATATAAATTGTGGAAATGATATGCTACAGTACTCATTGTGTGGAAACAATTATGAATCTTGTCTTTGACAGTACCAAAGTGAAATGGTTTGCTCTTTATCATACTAACCTATCTCACGAAGTTCTGTTAAGTTTTGTGTGATTGAAGTTTTTAAGTTTTGGGTGACATCTCGATATGAGGAGAATACGGAGTGATAATAACCTAAGCCTGGGGATGCCCAAGGCACCGCAAGTTAATATCCAAGGAAGATCCAAGCAACTAAGCTTGGGGATGCCCCGGAAGTCATCCCCTCTTTCGTCTCCAACATTATCGGTAACCTCACTTGGAGCTATGTTTTCATTCGTCACATGATATGTGTTTTGCTTGGAGCGTCATTTTATTTTATTTTTATTTTCTTGATTTTATTTAGAATAATTTTTGGCATCTTTTATTTCAATAAAAGTGGCATTGATAGCCTTTGCCATGCTTATCTTGCATGTATACATGTTGCTGTTTGAAAACAGAAAGTTTATCGATGTTGCAGAAATTCCCGAGGAAAGTCAGAATGTGATTAAATGTTGAAACTTTTTGCATAATAAGATATGATAATTTTTCTACAGTGTGGTAGAATTTCATAATGTTTAGAGTTGAATAAGTATTGATACTCTTGCATTCTTTACATACTGTACTGTTTTGGCAGATTGCTGTTATGTTTGCATTGTCTGCATATGCTTGCTTGTTTAATGAATCTATTTGAGGATAGGAGTATTAAATATGCATAGGCATTTAGCATGCAATGTTGAATAATAATTTTAGTGACTTGCTACAGTAGAGAATGATAAGGTTTTGCATTAGTTTATACTAACTTATCTCACGAGTTCTTTTTGAGTTTTGTGTGGATGAAGCTTTTGAGATTTAGGTTTTCCGTGATATGAGAAGAATTAAGGAGACACAAAAGCTCAAGCTTGGGGACGCCCAAGGCATCCCAAGATAATATTTCAAGAAGTCTAAAGCATCTAAGCTTGGGGATGCCCCAGTAGGCATCCCACCTTTTTCCTTCAACAATTATCAGTTAGTATCAGTTGAGCCTAAGTTTTTACTTCGTCACTTGAGTTGTGCCATTCTTAGAATGTCATTTTATTTTTTCTTTACTTGCTGTTTTAATAAAATACTTAAATCTGCGAGTTTTTTTAATATAATAGAGTCCTCAAATAATTGCCAGGGAGGCTATGTAAGTGGCATTCACACCCCGTAAACGAAGCTCTTTTCTTTGGAATTGCTCTTGTGTTTCACTTATAACCTATGAGTAAATTGTTGAACAAATTTAATGTCATGAAGTTGAAATCATATCATGCCTAGTGGTAGCTTCACATTGGGTTTAGAAAGTGAAATCTTTTTGAGGCTTGACAATCACAATATGGTCATACAAGCAATTCATGAATAATTAGTATAAGGAAGAGAAATTTCACATGCAAATACACTATCATGGAAATCTTTTGTGATTGTGAGCCCCCATCAAAATATTATAGGCCAAAATTGTTGACGTTTGACAAGGAAGACAACGTAATGATTTATGTTTGCTCATATTCTCATGTAAGTCATATTGTCATAGATCCTTCAACATGTGGTGCTTGCCCCCCATCTTTGCTAGCCAAAAATTCCTCACCAAGTAGAGATTTTACTTGTGCATCCAAAAACCCTTAAACCCAAATCTTATTTTTCAAGAGTCCACCATACCTACCTAACGATTGAGGAAGACCTTTCAAGTAAGTTTTCACCGGTGCAATAAGGCAATAAAAATTGCTTCTAAAAGTGTTAGATAATTTAGTGTCAGAGAAAATTGAGCGTTGTACGAACTTATGATGGCAAAGCAATAAAAGCGACAGACTGCATAATAAAGGTTGCTATCATAAGTGGCAATATAACGTGATGTTCTTTTGCACAAAGGGGTTGAGCATACAAACAAATAAGCGCATGGCAACCTTTGCTTCCCTCTGCGAAGGTCCTATCTTTTAATTTTCAGTATTTACTTATATGCAAAGAGTCAAAGTTTTTCTCTCTATTTCATTTTTTTTTCTCCTTTGACAAGCATCATGTGGTGAGGAAAGATCTAGGCACATATGTTCAGTTGAATATATATGCACTACAAGAAACTGTACTTTTCATGTTGGTGACATATTTTCCTGTGAGGCCTGAAGCCCCTCACAGGAATACAAATTTTCCTGGCGTGCAAATTAAGGCCCCAAGGAAAATTACCTATTTTCCTAAGAGTCCAGCCCACAGGAAATATATTTGAGGCCCAGCCCGCCCTACCGCGAAATGGGCTCTGGCGCCGAAAATTCTTACCTCGCTCGAATTCTTTTCCTTTGGCGCGGCGATGAAAACCATCACGTCAATTTTCCTGTGTGTGTGGCCCTATAGGAAAAAAGGCCCAGCGAGATAAACATAAGCCCTAGAACATTCCACACTCGCTCTCCTCTCTGCATGTCACATCTGCTCCATGGCCGCCGCCCTCCTCAAACTTCCTGGCCACAGCCGCAGCCGCCGTCCTCCTCCATAGGTAAATCGTTCCGGCGCCGATCGCCCTCTACTCTCCTGACCTGCACCGCTGGTCGTCCCTCACCTCCTCCACCGCCGTCCGGGTCAGCCTGCGTCCGCCACCGACACCGGCCTTCCATCTCCCCGACTTCTGTCGTTCCTTGCCTGTACTCCCCCCTTGCCGCATCCACCTCCATTGGTGCACTCCACCCCAACACGGCCACCCTATAGACATCCGCCACCTACCCCTGCTCCTTGCTCCAGATCTGTGTAAGTCTCTTGTTGCACATCCAGCACGCCAACGCCTCCTCTGACGTGACACCAGCAACCTCCTCCTCTTCGTTTTGTTCGAGTAAGCTGATCTGTTTTGCTGTGGTAAGTCCCAACCATGGTAATCGAAAAAGTCAGGATCTTTAGTTGTTCATACAATTTACGTAGAATCTAGATCTAAGGACATCAGGATCTTGATTTCCTTCTTTCGCTGGCTCATTGGTGAAAAAATTAGGTTTATGAGTGGCAAAATAAGGGGCCCTTTGCATCTGTTTTCAGTTTGTTGATTTGTTCAATTTTCAGTTTGCTAGAAAGTGTTTTGTTCTCTCACGTCCATGACTGGCTGCACTGCAGCGCTGTTGGTTGCTGCAGGTTATAGGGAGGGTGGCCGGTGGTGACCAGTAGTAAGATTCATGGAATGCTCAGAACGCACAACCTCTATTTTTCCTCAGTCCTTAGATAGCCACCATTAATGGATCATTGTCTTCAAATTTCTCTGTTGTTCGCCATCGTAGCATAAGCAGGAATGTATTTTTCCTGCAGGAGCTACATGACCACTCAATGCTGCTGGATGTGAGAGGTAAATTTGTTTAAGAGAGTGAGTGGGGATGTGCTTGGGTGGGGAATGTGCGTGTGGAGGTAAGGTTAGAGAGAAAAGGCTTGTTTAGTTCATAACTAGTCATGTATTTATGGTATATTGGTAAGTTCGATTGCAATAAATTTAGTTATTTTCTCATTCGGGTGTATTCTATTGCCGTGGAACACTAAATATGACATACATATGTTTCATGTATATTTTGCTTTTAGTTCAACAAAAAATTTGGCCCCCTCTTAGTTGCTCGTCACACTCGTCCACTGCTTGTAGGTACTATTTCTCATCTTTAGATATCTTTGTGGTGGAAGGAGGAAGCCATGTATCATAGGTGCAGTGAAGGGCAAGGCAAAACCTGTCTCAGGTACCTCTCGCACTTTGTCAATATACATGCTTGACTTGATGTGGTAATTATCTCACAAATACTATGATGTGTTGGTTGTTACCTTATTATTTGTTATTGTCCTTATTTATTGGGAAAATTACTTATTTATGATGAGGTAGTGTAAAGTGTTTTGAAACTATCCACCATCTATCCCCGACGCTAACTCAGCCTCTCCTCATATGCACAACACCACTAATCCATTCCTCTAATCTTCTCTTGAACCCATATTTGGTTGCGGGTACCTTGTTGTTTGGAACATGTAATCCCTTGAGCTTGGCACCTGTTCGCATATGCCCTGCTGGAAGAGTGAGCCAGCGCGTGTTCGTGCTTTGTTTTCCATGTGTGTGTGTGTTTCGGTTCAGGTGCAAGACCATGGATACTGAAGACTATGAGGAGTACATACCTCTTCTTTTATGAAGTTCTCGCAGGTCAGCAACATAAGAGTTCTTGCCTTCTTGGTCATCTTCTTAGATAAATTGTTATTCCATCGGCTGAAAGTATACTTTACTTTTCCAGAAATCTTTAGTTCTTGTTCTGAACAAAATCATCTATCCTTGATTGGAATCTTTAGATTGCATATTTTTCATCAGGGCAAAAGAGGGCAGGACCTTGTTAAGAATGACGTCCTAGTGCGCACAAGGTCGAACATGAAGCTACTTGTGAGTATTGTTTAATCCTATCCATTATTTTATAAAGCATCAAGATGTAGTATAACATGTAATGATCGCATTGCTGCCATATGCCATATCTAAGATTTACCAAGAAATACTAAATGAACATCCTTTTTTAGTCCTTGATTAGCCAAGTGTTTTGCTTAGTATTGTCATGGTATTTAAATTATCATCAAGTGGACCAGATTATGTTGTGGAGCCACTTTAAAATATAAAATGTATGTTTCATAGGACTGTAGGATCTATTGTATAGATATGCCAAAAGATGAAGCTTTAAAGATTTAAGAGGATAACAAGTCTTATGGTGAAAGATGTTGGTCATCATCTCCTTATAATTTCAATATAATTCCTGTTAATTGAGTACATGAGTTTGCAGGGAACACAGATTCAGCCCCTGTTAGCTTGGAGGATGGTGCTATGAGCGACCACATCGGCAATGGCAATAGTGGAGGCAACAATGATGGTGAGAACATGATAGTAGCCTAAGGTGACTTAGAAACTTATGAAGATGTAGGTGATGCTCCAGATCATGAACAGTGGACTTAGAAACACGAGTCTTTTGTTACCATTGCATTGCTTTATGCAATGTGATGGATGAGTATTTTGAGTGGTGGTGGCATGTATGCGTAAAACTGTCATATTACTGTTGTTGAGCAAATAAAACAACAAAAATTAAACTTTTCAGATGTCAAATACCAGGTGTTCAATCATGCATGGATTAATGTATGGGTATGTGCTATGTATATACTGATTTTGGATGCTTGTACGAAGATATGATGTGGATTTTGGTTTAATGGGATCATACATGGACCATTGATATTTTCTAATAAATTTGTAATGATAGCAGGATAATGATTTGTTAGTTATATGCCCAACATTGATCCTAAAGAAAGAAAATTACATGCTCAGCGTGCCATTTTTCCTATAGGCTGGCCGCCACAATAAGGCGACCTATAAACCTGACGGCATCGAGGTTTTCCTGAGGGCAGCCGACAGGAATAACAGTCAGGAAAATAATTCCTGTTGGCTGACCGTCAGGCATTAAAAGATTTTCCTGTTGTTTTATTCCTGGAGGAATTTTCCTATCTGGTAACTGTCAGGAACTATTTTCCTGACAGGATTTTGTATTTTCCTGTCGGTTCTTAGCCGTGGGGAAAAGCCTGTTTTCTGGTAGTGATGGGTAGCATAAGTTGTTATTGTTGACATCACCCTTGAGGTGAATACGTGATGACCCATAAGTATAGGGGATATATTGTAGTCCTTTCGATAAGTAAGAGTGTCGAACCCAACGAGGAGCAGAAGGAAATGATAAGCGGTTTTCAGCAAGGTATTGTCTGCAAGCACTGAAATTCTTGGTAACACATAGTTCTGTGATAAGATAATTCGTAACGAGTAACAAGTAACAAGTGTAAATAAAGTGCAGCAAGGTGGCCCAATCCTTTTTGTAGCAAAGGACAAGCCTGGACAAACTCTTATATAGAGAAAAGCGCTCCCGAGGACACATGGGAATTATCGTCAAGCTAGTTTTCATCATACTCATATGATTCGCGTTCGGTACTTTGATAATTTGATATGTGGGTGGACCGGTGCTTGGACAAGCATCCCACTTATGATTAACCCCTATTGCAAGCATCCTCAACTATAAAAGAAGTATTAAGGTAAACCTAACCATAGCATGAAACATATGGATCCAAATCAGCCCCTTACGAAGCAACTCATAAACTAGGGCTTAAGCTTCTGTCACTCTAGCAACCCATCATCTACTTATTACTTCCCAATGTCTTCCTCTAGGCCCAAACAATGGTGAAGTGTCATGTAGTCGACGTGCACATAACACCACTAGAGGAAAGACAAGATACATCTCATCAAAATATCGAACGAATACCCAATTCACATGACTACTAATAGAAAGACTTCTCCCATGTCCTCAGGAACAAACGTAACTACTCACAAATCATATTCATGTTCATAATCAGAGGGGTATTAATATGCTTAATGGATCTGAACATATGATCTTCCACCAAATAAACCAACTAGCATGAACTACAAAGAGTAATCAACACTACTAGCAATCCACAGGTACCAATCTGAGGCTTTGGGAGAAAGATTGGATACAAGTACGACAAAAAAAAGACACATCCGTGACATCTGTTACACATCCGTGACACTTCTATGACGATAATTGTGACAAAACCCGGTATCATCATAGATGTGGTGGGATCCTACTTCTATGACAAAAAATCATGACAGAAAATGGGCTTTTCATCCTGGTCGGGCCGGAGACGCACCTGCATGACATTCTTTGGGCCGTCCATGACGGAAAAAACCGTGGTAGAAGCGAGGGCGAGGAAATATCGGAGTGTTCCCGGTTAGGGTGGGTGGTCGGGGTCGAGCGATGCGCGTTTCTCTCGTACATGCACGCGTGTGGGTGCGAGGCGTTGGGCTCTAACTGAACCCGAGCGAGGCGTTGGGCTCTAACTGAACCCGAGCGATCGATCGATGGCTGTTAACTGAACCCGATCGAGCGATTCCTTTGCTACTGCTGCTAACTGAAGCCGATCGATGCTGCCTCTGGATGAACAGTGAGCGTTGCTGGGGGGGGGGGGGGTTGGATGAACAGTTCCTGGTGGGGGTGGATGAACAAGACCCCGATCGATCGAGCCGGTTGAGGCTGGATGAACAGGACCCCGTGGAGGGCAAGATGAACAGGACCACCCCGTGGAGGGCAGGATGAACAGGAGATGGTGGAGGGCTGGATGAACAGTAGCCCATGGAGGGGTGGTTGAACAGGAGCTCGTGGAGAGGGCTGGTTGAACAGTAGCCGGTGGAGTTGCGCGCGGTGGAGGCTGGATGAACAGTCGCAGGTGGAGGCTGGAGGAGGTCGACGGTGGATGAACAATAGCCCGTGGAGGCTGGAGGGGGTCGACGGTGGAGATGAACAGTGTCCCGTGGAGTCCCATTTTGCAGTACGCCACACCCCTCCCGATGAACAGGACCCCAGTTTTGACCGTAGCGCTCCAACACAAGTCGGTTTCCTCCGTTTTGCGGTACGCCACACCCCCTCCCGATCAACAGGACCCCCGTTTCGACCGTAGGAGGTCTGTTTCCTCCGTTTTGCGGTACGCCAGTCCCCTACCGATGAATAGGATCCCGTTTCGAACGTGGCCAGTCGAACACAAGGCCGTTTCCTCCGTTCTACAGTACGCCAGGACTTGTTTCCATCGGCTGTTCCGTCCAAGCCCTCCCGATGAACACGACGACGCATTCCGTTCCAACCCAGCCGGTTGGCTCCCCATGAACACGACGACGACGCTGTTTCTCCGTTCCGACCCAGCCATGTACACGAGCCCTGGCCGTACGTATGCGCGAGTAGGCGTTCAAGACCCTGCCCGTATGTACGTACGTGGCCGTATTTTCTTTCTTGCACACTGGCCGTTGTACGTACGTGTACATGCTACGTGCGCGCCTCTACTACGACACGTGCGCACCTCTACATCGACTAGTATGTACGTACACGTTCGCGACCAGAATGACAACGCTACGTACGCTTCCACCAGGTGGGTCCCGACTGTCAGGCACTTCCTTGCCTGCGAAGATGTTCCTGGTGCGTCCCAGCAGTCTGGGGGGCAAATCGTTTTTTTTGCCCGGACGCACTTCCTTGTGTGCGAAGATGTAGTTGGTGGGTCCCAGCAGTCAGGGGGAAACGTTTTTTCGTGAAATACGGTGGCCCGTCCGGTGGGTCCCCGCTGTCAGGTGGAGGAATAATTATTTTGCGTGTAATAAGGAGGCACTTCCTTGCTGCGGCCGTGGACCCAACTGTTAGCCTCTCCACGTACAGCCCACGTGGATGGAAGCCGTTCCTTGACCACGTTGACCACGCCGCGCCAAGAGCACCAGGGCGGTGGACGACGGCGAGGCCTAGGAAGGGGACGACGCGGAGCCAGGGAAGGCGCGGCAGTGGATGCCCACGCGGAGAGGAGTACGAGGGTTCACTGGTTCGGCTGCGGTGTGAGGCTGTCGTCGCCGCAGAATAACAGGGGGTGTGGGTGAGTAGAGGGATGGCCTGGCAGCGATGGGAGTAATAGGGGGCGGTCAGGCCTCCGCGGCATCGTAGCCGGCCACGGGAGGCAGGAGCACAAAGCACGACCGGCGCTGGTTTGGGCGGCTGGAGCAAGAAGACCAGAGGTTGAAGAAGCACTATGGCCGTTGGATGGACATCGTATGGTCAATGGAGCTAGAATCATGCATATTGACTAAGTTGACAAAGCCCTCCGTCCCTGTCAACTTAGTAGGCCCACAAGTCATCCTCCCACTATACTGGGTCCCAGCTAGCAGGGGGAGTGTTCATTTTTTTGTGCGTAATAAGGAGGCACTTCCGGTGGGGCCGAGCTGACAGCGGGGGGAATGTTTTTTTCGCGAAATACGATGGCCTGTCCGGTGGGTCCCAGCAGTCAGGGGGGAAACGTTTTTTTGCCAAATACGGTGGCCGGGTCCCTGCTATCAGGTGGAGGAATAATTATTTTGCGCGTAATAAGGAGGCACTTCCTTGCGGCCGGTGTGGACCCAGCTGTCAGCCTCTCCACGTACAGTACTCTTCCGATGGAAGTCGTTCCTTGATCACGTTGACCACGACGTGCCGAGAGCACCAGGGCGATGGACGGTGGCGAGGCCTAGGAAGAGGACGACGCGGAGCCGGGGAAGACGCGGCAGTGGAAGCCCGCGCGGAGAGGAGTATGAGGGTTCGCTGGTTCGGCTGCGGTGTGAGGCTGCCGTCGCCGCTGGCCCTGGCGAGCGGGGGGAATAGTAGGGGCCGGTGAGGCCTCCGCGACAGCACAATTGGCCATGGGAGGCAGGAGCATGCGGCCCGACCGGCGCTGCTTTGGGCGGCTGGAGCAACAAGACCAGAGGTTGAAGAAGCACTACGACCGTTGGATGGACATCGTACGGTCACTGCAGCTAGAATCGTTCATATTGACTAAGTTGACAAAGCCCTTGGTGCGCGTCAACTTAGTAGGCCCACAGGTCAGTTTCCGAAAGGGTGCGCCCCAGATTTCAGGGGGAGGAATCATTTTTTGGGCGGGTGAAGCTAGAATATCCGAGATTGAAAAAGAAGCACGGCATCCATTGGATGGACATCCAACGGCCACTGCTACTACAACCGTGTGTTGACTATAATAAGTTGTCAAAGCCTTGCATACGCGTCAACTTTTTTTTAGGGGACGCGTCAACTTAGTAGGCCCACAAGTGTGTGGGAGAGAACTTCTAGCCCATTTGCGATTTGTAAGAATGTATAGCCCATTTTTGAATTCTAATGGAATTTACTACAGCCCATTTACTGTTTGTTAAAAGTACAACCCATTTTCTAGCTAGGACAATGATTAATAATTTCAACCAACCGTTCAAGACAGAATTCAATAAAATTTCCCACATTTTGATGGGATCCGAAATATTTTTACCCCGAAATTTCTAGTCAGATTAAATATAAATTTGTATTACGTAAAAATCTAATGAAACATTGCGTGTGCAACAATTAAAAATTAAGATTTTCAAAATCGATAAATAATATTTTATAAACTAATTCCGTGCTTGGTGCATTTTTTATAGTTACTGCCCAGTTTTTATAATTACATCCCATTTATTATTTTTGAAAGCCCATTTTCCTGTTAAGCCTAATGCATCCCTCCTAGGAAAGATTTGCATCCCAGCGGGGCGGAGAATAACAAGTTGACCTTGCATGGGTATTCCTCAAAAAAACGTATAGCTGGGCTAGCCATTTTCATCTTGAAAAAAATATAGACGGGCCACAGCTCGCCCAGTTAATACCCTGCTCTCCTCTGTACAACAATCAAAACATCGCCAAGAAAAACTCTGCAGTGCTCACGCCTCAAAAACAAAAATACTGCTCGAGCTGCTTGGTCCCAGCTGTCGGCCGCACCTTGTGCAATTCCCTCGTTTATTGACTACATAGGTTGACGATGGTGTGGAACCATGATGTCAGGAAACCAGGAGGAAGCAAAAAAATATAGTTGTACATAATAAGGAGGCACTTGCGTACGTATGGCTATGTCCCTAGTGGGTCCCTACTGTCAACCAGTCAAAATAAAGTCATCTCCTGAATCCTCATGTTCATTGACCATGTTAACAATGCTCGGCGCCACGGCGAGCGCAACAACTCGAAGGACGACAGAGAGGGCCTCGCGGGCCCTACGGATGGTCTGATACAGCGCCCGCTGCTCATTCAGGAAGCCAGGATCATCGGACACCTATGAGCACCTTCGAGAGACTGAGACAGCATGAAACGGTAAGGCCGCGCTTGGGAGCTCTGGTTTACTTCACAACTGTATTAAGATACAAGTGTAATTTACTCTTCATCGGAAACAACGCGCAAAATACAGGCGTAATGAAACCGAGGGCCCGAGGTCTGTAAGTAAAACCGGCGGGTTACGCATGTAATTTGAGAGACCGGTGTATATTTTACTAGTCGAAATCGACCAACCAAGCGCTTCGCCCGAGACCATCTACTTTTATTTACAAGTGTCAGTTTTACAAGCGGTTTTGGTTGGAAAACGACGATCCAATCACGACCTAAGATGATGAGTTGGTCAGAAGATCATATGGTTTCACGTCTAACCTACCCGACTTGTCGTATAGACTATGAATGAAACATAAGACGATGAACTTCTTAAGCACGGAAACAACAGAAGGGGATGATCTTCCTAACAAGCAAATCACTGGCATTAGATCGACATGCAAAACAATACGAAGAATTATTCTCAGGAGGCACGGTGAACAGCTCGTGATGCCGCATGCCACAACATTCCAAGCTCAACTTTGCAATCAAACACAAGGCCTGGCATTACATAGACAATATTCAGAACAAACTCTTAAAATATCTTACATAAGTCAACATTCATGTGACTATGCATCTCAGCAGAGTAAATATTTACTTCTGAACTGAAGACAGGAATAGGAAAAAACGATCGACGTTGCTCACAGCAAAGGGCGTCCCACTCAAAAATATCAAAGGCATGTCTTCTGGCTAACATCAATCAGCAAAAATTGACAAGGTTTTTCCAATTCCAATATATTAAACTAATGTCAACTTTGACAAGTTTTTCCCATTCAAAATATGTAAAGGATAATTGGTTTGATGCCAACATTTGGCATTGCCAATACTTGGCAAGCCAACAATTGGCGATATCAAAAGTTGCCAACAATTGGCAACTTTTTGTGAGGTTGGCAAGTAAACACTGTAGCCAACCAAGCACTAGCCAATATTTTGCATTTTCCAAATGTTGGCATGTCAATTTTTGGCATCCAACCAATTATGCTCGTAATGCCTATGATTGTGGAACGGGCAGGGTTTGTCATCAGTTTGTCATCTGATAGTCCGGTGGCTCAAGGTGACGACGAATGATTAGAGAACCATTCGATGTATTGTGCATGCTTAAGTATTATTATGGAGGACACGAACCATCTGAACATTTTGTGCAGTTCCACTAAAATCAAGCTGAGCATCCCTGTGGATTTCGTATTTATATGCTGCCAGAAAACTAAGACACATCAGCACACACATGAATATTGGCCCCAGTGTCAACCCACCAATCGGTGGACTAACAAACTGAAAGTACGGTAAAGAGATTACCATACCCAGATACCCCATCATTATTGCTTAGAGTGACATTGACAGACTTGGAGTCCTGTCCTGGTTTCTTGGTACTTGTTTGGGCACTTGTTTGCCCAATGTTCCTCCGAACCACAAGTAAAGCAGCCATCTCTGCAAACTAGTCAAGTCACCAGCGTCTACTAATACTCTGTAAAGCTTCTCGATCATTCCTTGTGTAATGTAGTGCAAACAGTGACTGCTTCTTTCTGCAAAGTGGTAAGACCAACTGGACCCACTAATGCAGCAGTTTGCCTTAGACACATTGGCTCCTTTTGTGCAGTTCAACTAAAATCAAAGTCGGAATAAAACCGAGCTTTAATTTTGATATCCCTGTAAGCAACAAAAGGAATAAGGGAAACAATTACTGAGAAATAACGGTTGATGACTTGTACTCCTAGAAGAAAAACATCTACTGATCTACCTTATCTTAATGGGAAACAAAGCAGGAGAGTAGAAATTCTCAGTCAGTGTGATTCATTCATATTAACTGAGGCATTATCTTAACAATGCCTTTTTTCAACATGTATAAAGAACGACAAAGCAGAAAAGTATCATTCCTAAAACAATGCGACTGATTCATTTTAACAGAGACATTATCTTAACAATACCTTGGTTAAACATGTAGAAAGAACTACAAAGTAGGATAGTACCATTTGTAGAACACTGTAACTGATATATAATAACAGAGACATTATCTGAACAATACATTTCTTAAACATGTACTCGGGCCGATCCCTAACAGAAATGGTACTCCCGTCGATCCCTAACAAGTGTTGCAGTTTTGAACTAAGATTCAGTAGTTAATTCTGAGGAAAGTAGGTACTAACCTTTCAAAACCAAGATTTGAAACAACGCCTGAGGTGGATCTAAAAGAGATGTCAACACATATATGGAAATCCGGTCTCATTTTATGCAGTTCCACCAAAATTAAGCGAAGCAAAATGTCGCAATAGCAACAAGTTGAATAGATATCCCTGTTTTAACAGAGGAAAAAAAGGAATCAATTACTGGCCAATAAAGGAGGATGAAACGTGTGGCCACAAAAATGGTAATCCCGACAATCCCTAATAAGTGTTGCAGTTTTGAAATAAGATTCAGTAGTTAATTCTGAGAGTGGCATTGCTTAATTTTACCAGCGGCATTAGATTAACAAAAAGCATAAACAATTCCAGGGGAGAGTGGGCGCAACAACAACATGTGCTTCCATCTAATTATAAAGGGGGTGATGCAGAGTTTGTTGTAACAAAGCAACAAGCATAATGTCTGGGTTGGTCCCATTTTTGTTCACTACTTAATGGGAAAAGACAGCAATACAATAGCTTCAATTCAACATTTATTTAAAACAGTACCAATACAAGTAGCACAGCATCTCAAAACACACTGCACGATCATGTGGATGAAGTCAAGTACCAACCTGTCATGGCGCACACAAGATCACGTACGAAATCTGCCAACACGAATAGGAAATCCAATCTCGCTTTGTGCAGTTACTATGAAATCAAGTAAAGTTGCCGGTGAGACATTTAAGTTTGCTATAGCAACAAGTTGAATAGATATCCCTGATTTAACAGAGGAAAAAAAGGAAACAATTACTGCCAATAAAAGAGGATGAAACATGCGGCCACAAAAAGAAGCATCTACCTTATCTTGATGGAAAACAAAGTATAGGACAGTAGCATTTCTAAAACGGTTGCATTGATTCATATTAACAGAGAAATTCTCTTAAAATTGTTCAGTAGTTAATTCTGAGAGTGGTATTGCTTAAAATACAATAGTTTATATTCAACATTTATTTAAAACAGTACCAATACAAGTAGCACAACATCTCAAAACACACTGCACGATCATGTGGATGGGACATGGGACATGCCGGCACCATGTGCGTCCACACGTATAAATGGGTGATGCATAGTATGTAGCCAAGCAGCATATCTGCGTTGGTCCCATATTTGTTCTGTTTGAAACTTTTTCCGATGGAGGGCAACAAATCTAGTCCTGCACAAACTACCCGACCCCCCAGTTTCTTTCCCTTTTCAACAAAGAGTTGGGTTCCTTACATATGTGTGTACCGGGTTACCCTCTTTTTCCCTTTTCGACGAAAAAAGCGGCTGGATAGCTAGTCTATACTACTTTCCCTCTCTCCTTTCCTCGTTGAACCACGTCCTAGATTCATGCTCCCCCCACCGCACCCTTCTTTCCTCTTTGAACCAAGACCTAGATTCGACTACAGAATCGAAAAAGATCAGCATGCAGCTAGACCAATGACGGTTTCAAAGAAACTTATACCTTAGGGTCGTCGGGATGTGGCAAGGTGTGCGGCGGGAGGTCGGATCTGCCCGCACTACATACGGCAGCGAGGAAGAAGGGGTCGGTGGCCCTCCCGCACAGGCACTGGGTGAAAGAGAAAAGCGGAGCCGACAGTGGATTGCCTCCCTCGCCGAAGGTGATAGAGTGAACGCTGCACCTCCTCCCCTTCCCGGTGCGACGGGATCCGGACGCCTCCTTCGCCAGTTGTCTGTGAGCGGGGTGAGAGAGACAGAGGCCACAACGCAGTCTTGTTTAGATCTGGTGAAGAGGGTGAGAGAGAGTGAATATAGCAAACCCTAGCAAAGAAACTCTGAGCCTCCAGCGTGTATATATATATGTAGTGCGGCGAGAGTGTGGACAGTGCAAACCCTAGCGAAGAAGCGCTATGGCTCCAGCTTATATATATACTGTAGTACGGGCTGAGCTCCGGTGCCTTAACTGCACCTGCTTTTGGCTGTATGACAGGTGGGCCAGCCACATTTTGGGCCCACCTGTCATAAACCCAAAGCCAGGTGCACTAAAGTCAATGAAGTTGCGTCCATATAGTACTCGTGTATACAACTAATATATAGTGGAGTGGTTTTCTTTTTCTCTCCATAACAATTATTTTAAATTGTGTAAGTACGAAACGAAACTCTTTATTTAACGTACCAGTGAAGAAAACTAATACTTCCGATGAACTAACGATCCACGCGTCCTAGTCGCACTTCCTGTCCTTCACGTGCGGTACACTACCCTCCCTTAAGTGAACAACCACACATGCGCCAAATTATCGAAAACGTGTGAGAGTGTGTACAAATAAAGAATTTTAATTTCAATTATCGGAAAGGTTTGAGAGTATGTACAGTTTGCCCTCTCTAATAATTATGGTTTGTTGTGTTCGGCCTAAACTTGGTCAAACTTTACAAAGTTTTACTTCAGTCAAATCTAATATGCGGAGTAAATAAAAATGGAGGGCTACTACGTCCATCCGGGTTTTTAGTCCACACCATTTTTTTAATCAAAGTTAATAGCTCGACAAATAAAATTACAGGGGAGCTGGAGACAAAGTTGTGAGAAGGCATAGAAATCAATACAAAACTTATGCTCTTAGTACCAACGTCGATCCTTCTTCGAGGAAACATTTGGTTCATAGCCAATTGTGTGATAAAATTGCACCAACGTGAAAGACGACTGCGTCTCCAATGCAACCAAGGTGAACTGACGAAGGATATCATCTTTGTGGGTAACAAGCAAAGAGCAATGATGGAAGACAGCTTGTTTTTCATTGAAAATCGACCAGCTTCACCAGCCGACGCAACCATGAGGCGCAACCATGAGCATCGATAGGTCATCGTGGTGATGCATCATCCATTAGGCATCAAGTTTGGGTGAGGCACCTATGAAGTTCGACAAATCCTCACTGTGGTCTGTTTCTTCTTAGTAGTCAAGCTCGAGGAAGGAAGAACCACGTGGCAGAGGACAGTGAGGCGGAACAACAATGGCCATCCAATTTTGTGCAGTTCCACTAAAATTGAGGAAGACATGCCCGGGTATGGAGATACGCATCGCTGTTTCCAAAAATATAAAAAAGGGATATAGTGTTGTTACTTTGTTTTACAAGATTAACAACGACATCTCAATTGTCAATAAGACTTATGAAAAGTACACCAACAAACAGAAGCATCATGATTAGCTTGGTGGGAACTAAACAAAGATACCCGAGAAAAAAAAGCATTTCTTCATTTAACCAGTGATAGTATTAGATTAGCAGTAGCAATAGGAGCATATGGACAATGACCGCACAACCACCATGTACTTTTTGTCCAAACAAAATGTATACCTCCACCGAGGCATAAATCAAGACAACTTTTCGAGTGGCATTTCCTCTATAATAGTAGGTGATGTTGGACCAGCCGACGAAACCTAGCTACTATACATGGGGAGCTGGGGAGTAGTCGCATAGAAGAAAACCCGCATGCACTGACCTGGGGAGCTGGACCAGTACAAGAAGTTATACCTCAGGTGGGCGAGATGTTGCTTAGGCGGGCGGGCGGGATCTACCCACACGATGGCAGCGGACAAGGGCGCGGAGGACCTTCGTCCGCGCCAGCGCCGGCTCCAAGAGGACGGTGCGCATCGGCTTCCTCCATTGCCGACGGCGACAATGTCAACACTGCACCTCCTCACCTCCCGCAGCGGACGGGATTCGGCCGGATCTGTGACCACCGGTGAGGAGAGAGATAGTGTGGACACTGTCATCTTTTTTTGATATGGAGAGGGTGAGAGAGCGAGACACGAGACGCGAGAAACTCTATCAGACGCGGGTAAAACAATCTCTCCATAGCAGTGGTTTTAAATAGAATAAGCGTGTTCCCGGAAAAAAGAAACGAAAACTAGCGGACAATTTTTTAATGTACCAAGAAAGAAAACTCGATCAAAAACACGCCCCCTCTTCTGGGTCGCCAAAGTCGTCGCACACACACACATAGACATAGACATACATATCCGTGTTTACGTCAAATTCCATTTCCATCTCCATCTCCAATCATATTTGTCCATCTGGCACATTATTTACGTTGTTAATTATATACGCGGCAATATTAACATACAACATATCTTGTTTGCGGGCGTCCAGATCGCTGCCACGACCGCTCCTGACCAACCCGAACCCTCTTCATCACCCGTGCGTGCTTCCCGCCCGAAATGGTCAGTGCCGCATTCATGCCCGGCCAGAGCGGACGCGACATCTCACTGGTGCCAGCATTGAAGTGGCGCACCGGCCGAGAGAGCGTCGCCCGTGCCGCTTCCTGGTGCAATAGCCGGACACAACATGCATGTAAAAAGTTCTTGGGAGTCCATGCTACAGCTAGCCGTCCTCCCCAACTCGTCAATCTCTTCCAGTAGTACTAGTACTCCATGGCGCGATCCATCCACAAGCAGGCGGGAAAGTTATCGTATACTCGGTTTGCAGTGAGTGGCATGCCGAGCGACCGTGTGGGGTCGAGCCGTGGAGGAGGGTGAGACACGAACGCGACAGACGTGATTTAAACGTTGGTTTTGCTCGATGGCGCTATCTAACGAAATGAAACGTTGGTTTCTCTCCGTTTCCATTTTTCTCCGGCAAAACGGAAACTTTCCACTCCATTTTCATTCCTACTCCATGGTTGCCCCGTTACAACATTCCATCAAATACAAAGGAAAACTAACACGCATGTTGATGCATCTCAATGATTCACAGATCATAGCCAATATTTACTTCACAACTAAAGACAAAAGTTGTGAGAGCGTGTACGAAAGAAAAACTACTGATGGGGTCACTACGACTTAAACCCTAAACCCTAAACAGGATTTAATTTCCTGGCCAGGTAGAACCTGTCGAAGGAAAGACGGCTAGCACCCTCGGATCATACGATGCTTTTGTGCAGTTCCACTAAAATCGAGCTGAGCATCCCTGATGGCAAAGATATTGAAGAAGTGTGATTATAACAATAGTACTGGCACTAGTTCATGATACATAAACTCATCACAAGTAGAAGCCGGTAGAAGTAGAGAAAGATCGACATTGAGATGGAGCTACGTGGGGAGCTGCGGCAGTGGAGCAAGCCGGCTCCAAAAGGAAGATGGACTACCTCGGACGTCGGGCTGTAGCTAGAAGGGCGGTTGGGACGTGGCATCGGCCCATACCGCGGTGACCCCCGATTGGGACGCACCGACTATGGATTTTCTCCCTCGCTGATGTCGACCGCGTCTACGCAGAACATTGTTCCCTTCCCCTAGCTGTGGGATCAGGCCGGATATGTGACCAGCGGTGTGGCCACCGTTGTTCTATGCTTGTGAAGAGAGCAACCCAAGCAAGCAGGCTTGTAGCTTAGGCTCCTGCTAGTGTATATATAGTGGTTTTCTTTTTCTCTCCATATCAACCATTTTATATTGCGTACGTGTCATTGAAGAGTGAAATAATGGTTGCTTCTTCCGACTAACTTACTGTGTGATTTGACTGCTCCTTTAGTGGCCCCTACACGTACTCCCCCTACGTGTATGGAACAGTCACACGTACACATGGACGCAAAAACGCGCGCGACGCCCTAATGCATCCATGTCCGAGCACACGAAGGGACACACATGGTCACGCTCAAGTGCTCAACCTACAGGTGCATGCACACACATACTCAGCCAGGGTGAGCTAGTGACCGTATAAACACCGGAAAATGTATATATATTGAGCGCAATGAGCTTATTATGAAGTCCACTGACCGTATTTTTACAAATATACAGTGAAAGACTGTTTATTTATCTCGTTTGAAATTAAGCCATATTAATCGGAGAGGAGGCAGTATGGACTAGCATTACTTTGCTGTGTCCCGTCAACTTGCCGAACGAGGAGAAGCTTGCAGGACGGGAGAAGCTTGCGCGCGGTGGCTCGCAGGACAAGGAGAAACTTTTGACTAATGAAAGCTGTCCTTCGCTCAGGCGGAGGACGTGCAACAGTTAATTCGGTGTCAGATTGCCAGAAGCATACACTATACTAGTAGTACTATTATTGTTGCACTTCCCGAAGAGGCAAACAGCCAAGCGCAAAGTTTACTAGTACTAGTACTAGTACTATAGTCTATAGAGGTATGTACTACTATACTAGTACTAGGAGCCGGATGGAGGAGTGTCTGCACTTTTATTTTATTTTTAAAATGTGATAAAGCAATCTTCAACACATTTGGTTCTCTTCGAGGGTTCTCGCGTGTGATAATGGAAGTTGATTGCATGGAACAATCGCCACAATTCTCGCTCATATCCTGTTACAAATAGGAGCGCTCGATAATATTTCCTTTTTTTTGTTATTTAGCATGTAAACAGGTCAGCAAACCTTGCGGCGCATCTTTGTGCGAACCGTGCTTGCTGCACTTTGAATGTGGCCGAGAGCTGGGTTGATGAAACAACTCGCTTCCTACTTCTTTTTTGCGGGGTACCTCGCTTCCTAGTGACCAGTGTCTTGGCTGATCGTCCTAAGAATGCTTATATATGAATAAAGCTCTCTCATTTACCCGCAAAAAAGATTAAGCCATATTAACCGGAAAGGAGGGGGTATGGACTAGCACTACTTGTTGGTGTGTCCCGTCAACTCGCAGAACGAGGAGAAGCTTGCAGGACAAGGTGAAGCTCGCTTACGCCTTTTGAATAATGCAACGTACCCTCACCCAGGCGGTGGACATGCATCAGTTCATTCGGTGTCAGATTTCCAAAGGCATACACTGTAATACCGAACATGCGAAGTACCATCATTGTTCTACTTCACGAAGAGGAGAAGAGCCAAGCGCAAGGTTTAGTAGTACGAGTAGTACTACTACTAGAACCGCATGGTGGAGCCTCTGTACTCTTATTTTTCTTAATCTTTGATAAAGTACACATTTATTTCGGAGGAAGGGTGGAAAACGGCAACCCAACATGTAATGATGATATCGATCAACCATGCTCGAATATCTCTTGGCCTCCGTGCGAGCCCGTCTGTGTGTTCTCGCTCCTCATCTCTCTCAAGGAACGGTGGGTTGGCCATTTTGCCGTCAATTGAGATCGGTTTGCTCACACTCCGGTCCCACATGTCAGTGATATGCCAAGAGGAGGTGTGTTGACCGACTGGCCATACGTGTACTTGGTTTTGCACCTTCATACTACTCCTCCCTCCGTCACAGTTTACAGGGCACGCTTCATTATGATGCATTTCTCTCAATGCATTTCCACCACCAGAGAGACTTTAGACGCGTTTGGTTTAATGCTCAATTAATTAGGGCGTGGTAACCGCAATTTTCTCTCAATGTAGTACTACGGAGTGGAGTAAGTGCATGCATGTGTGTACACGGGGTGGAAGCACTGCATGCATGTGTGTACGCATTATTTCCTCTAGTAATAGACGCCGTGCTATAACTACCAATGCTATTTTTCAGGACGATCGCTAGTCGCGTTGGTCCCAGAGATTTTCTCTTTTTCTGAAGCGCGCTCTATAAACAGTGACGGATGGAGTAGTATGAGCGGATTCAAAGAAGAGCGTATTGATGGTTGCTTCTTCCGAGCAACTTACAGTGGGAAAGGTGGGGCTTATGATTTGACTGCTCATTACTCACTATTAATGCGGCGCAACGACCGGTCTGAGTCTCCCATGCGGCTGTGCACTACCCCCTCGGTTCTTAAATATACTCCGGAGTATTTGTCTTTCTAGAGATTTCAACGAGTGACTACTCAAATATTTGTCTATTTAGAGATTCAAATGGACTACTACATACGGATGTATATAGACATATTTGAGAGTGTAGATTAACTCATTTTGCTCCGTATGTAGTCACTTGTTGAAATCTCTATAAAGACAAATATTTAGGAACGGAGGGAGTACACATCCGAAGCAAAATGAGTGAATCTACACTCTGAAATATGCCCATTTGAAATTTGTAAAAAGACAAATATTTAGGAACGAAGGAGTATAATTTTGTGCATGGCACATGGACCCGGATGCCGAAGAGGCTTCTAGCAATGCTATCAAGCTTCCAGCATTTGTTTACATAATTGACGTACTATACAAATAATTTTCCAGCGACATGAAATTGTACAATGGTGTGAGCTTTCAGCTTTTGTTTCGCGTGTCTTGCCATCGATGCTCTTTCAGAAACAATAAAAAACTAACTTCCTTGCTAATCAGAGCTAATATTTACATCACACCCGAAGAAAAAGTTGTGAGAAGGTGTTAAATTAAAATTCATCCATGCTTTCATTGGCAGCAACGTCCCCCGAGCTCTGTCTAAATCAACAAGGCATGTTGGGAAAAAAAGTAGCTGTCTGGAGCATGCAACATTCCGATCATTTTGTGCAGTTCCACTAAAATAGAGCTGAGCGTCCCTGTTCCAAAGATATTAAGTGTGATTACGGTAATACAGGACTGCTGATGAAACAATAAACACACAAATAGAAGACGGTCACCTTTGGAGTCTCTCTTAAGACTAACTAGGTGGAGAAGATTAGGCTCGGAGTTGGATGAGGAGGATAGAGCAAAACCAATCTCCCTTTGTGCAGTCGCAATGAAATGTAGAGACGTTGCCCGTGTGACATTTTGGTAGAACTACACAAAACAGTCTTAAGAAAAAAGTGATTTGTGCAGTTCACCAAAAGGTCGCAATAGCAACGAGGTGAAATGGATAGCCTTGTTTGCAAAAAAAGAGGTAGAGAAACAATTACTGGCCAATAACAGTTGATGACACATGTGACGACAAAAAAGAAGCATATTCCTTGTCCTAAAGGAAGATAACAACACTGTTGTGTTGTCTAAAACGGTGTGAGGACATATTGCTATATGGAAAGTACGCCGGACGAGCTACATTTTGGGCAAAGAACTATGGAAGATCCACATGCAGCGACGTGGGAAGATGGGCAGTGGAGCAAGGCCGGAGGGGATACCTGGAGGTCGTCGGGATGTAACTAGGTGAGCGGCGGCGGGCGGAATCTGCCCATACTGCGGCAGCGAGCAGGTGGCGTAGGCCCTACCACGTCGGAGCTTGGTTAAAGAGAACGGCGTGTACCGCAGATCGGGACGTGGTGCCTCGGCGCCGTCGAACGGAGAAACGATGCACGTCCTCCCTTTCTGCCGGCGGACGGGATGCGGCCGGATCAGTGACCAATGGTGAGAGAGAGAGGCCACCACAGCCTTGTGTGAGATACTGTAAAGAGAGACAAACTAGGCAGGCAGGCTCCATTGTATATAGTGGAGCGGACTACCTTTTTCTCCATAAAGATCGTTTTATATTCTGTGTATGCTCTAACTTGGCACGGTTATACTGCTCATATCATGCATATGGTGTCTTGCATTACATAGATTAGACATCATATACGCAATATTCAACATCATGTTCTTAGTTCAGACATCATATCTAATGCCCTCTATTTAGCATATAAATCACATATGTGAATTAAATGATGCGATCCTGATTACTTAGATAACATGTAGGTGAATTATGTCATGCGATCATGTTTAGTTATTCATCATATCTTTGAATTATGTTATGCTATGTTATCCAGTTTAGATAGACATCATATATGTGAAATTATGTCATGCTATCTGTTTTAGTTAATAACTATACATGTCAACTATTTCTCCCTCTTTTTTCCACACTATCTATTGCATCTGTCTATCATACAATGTGTGTACATTCAACTATGTTTCCTGTTTATCAGCCATTTGAATTGGAGCGGGTGATGCCAGCATCTAGCGGACTAAAAACACGGTCTTCAAATACAACAGTGCTACCTCTTGGTGGAGATAGCACCCCGGTTGTACATGCACGAGAACCAGCCCTACCGCACATAACCCAAACTCTCGCAGATTGTACCCCTACTGCGATGGACAGAGAACCAGCTTCACCGAATCTAACCCCAACCCCAGCAGATAGTAACCCAGTTCCTGTTGACACAACACCATCTCCACCACAGAGCTCCCGAACAAGATCAGTTAGTAAGGCAGCTCCAGTGCCCAAAGGGCCAGTACTACCACGGCGAACCCCAACTCCACCAGTTAGTACGCCTATTCCTGTGGAGGAAGAAAAACCAGCTAGTCGTATTTTAGCATCTATCGCATTTGATGTTGTTAAATCGTATGTGCGTATCTTCCCATCTTGGAAATATTATACTGAAGATGAAGAAAAATTCTAGTTGCAGGTGTTTGTCCAGGAGTTATGTGTAAGTAATGTTATTCATGGCAATTACTTTTCTTTATCCCATACATCCTACCTCCATGATGGTTATAATACAGCAAAATTTCCCATTTTTCTCTATAGAGAAGGACCGATTTGGAAACTCAGGATGAGGTAACCTGTGCTAATACCTCTTCTATCTTCAAGAATGCTTGGTAGCCGTATCAAAATTACCTGAAAAAAACGTACTTCACCGGCAAAGAAACTCATCTGAGACACATTTACTGGACGATGACTGGGAACGCTTTGTTCTGTACTGGTCCCGAACAAAGAATGTGGTAAGGTCTATGAGCACATTTTCTATTTTTAAGTACTATATTCTTGCGTCTTACTGTACTCTGTTCATGTAGAACAAGTGCCTAAACCTGAGGAACAACTGTTCTAATTTAAGATTCCATTGCTACCATAGTTCAAAAAAGCGCTAGGCGTTAATTGTGCGATTTGCCACCGCCTTGCGCTTTACTGACCAAAGCGCATGCTTATGCGCAGTTATGTACAGATTAAGCGTAGTTATGCGCAATGCGTTTCGCCAACGCCTAGCGCGCTTAAGCGCTCGCTTGGGCGTGCCTTTTTTAACTATGATTGCTATCGTGCATACTGCTTTGCTCTTGTATCACTGTATTTACTCATACAAAATTATTTTTAAATTGAAGGATCCAATCGAAACTTCAATGGCACAGCAGGTATGTTCACGCATGTTTCTTTAACAGGCTTGCACTTATCAATAGCTATGTTGAATTCAATTTCAATTGTGTATACAGTTGACTTCTCATATCATGCACATTACTAGCATCACAACAGAGCCAATAGTGTTGTTGTACATCTAGACCCGTGGTACCCATCTGAAATCTTGTTGTGTCGTGTAGTTTCCCACGCTTTGTATTCTTTCACTGTTGCTTTGTCTTGAATTGATATGATTTGAACCGTGTCTCTATTTTGATTTGGCAACACAATGCAGTGACCATAGGACATAGATATATGTTTGTTTGCTGCTTTTATTATGTACTAGTACTTGGCAATAGAAGAGTTGGTAGTTTAATCCTGTCCACCTTACTAATGAATTGGTTCACCGAAATGAGTTTCATATACTAGTACATGCTAAACTGTTATGTGTCTGCTTGTTTTTTCTTTTAGAATGCTGACAGAATATTGGGGAAGAGTGCCTTATTAAGCAATGGTAAAGGAAGTAATGCAGATAAGGTTCGGGATAGTGACACATCCTTGTTGGTCTCCAACAAAGCTGATAAAACAGCTAAGAAAGACTATCTCGAAGACAGTGAGACAACCCCAAAGTCCTGTCTTGGTTTAGTGTTGGAGTTACTGGCCACTACCGCTGGCACAAGCTATTCACACTCACTGTTTGAATCAGTTCGGTTTCTTGAGTCTCAACTACAAGCTGAAAGACATCGATCAGCTGTGCTGCGACAAGAAGCGGAAGGACTGCGGAAGTCCCTAGAGCATTCAGATGCATACTTTCTGGTGCAACAGCAAGCGTTGGAGGATTTTAGCGCCAAACAGGACAAAGCTAATAAGCTTGCTAAGCTTATTGCCAGCATGGTGGATACCACGTTTCTTGAGCTCTTCTGAAGTTGTTTCAGTTATGCTCTTGTTTTGCTGCCGCATTTATTTGCACTGGTGGCCAATTTTGACGGCCAGTGTATGTAATATGCTGCTTTGTTCCCTATATTTGCACTGGTGGCGAACTTTGATGCCCAGTGGATGTAATATGTGTAATAGCGGTAATAGGCTAGCGTTAATTGCTTGCTTATTTATTTCCTTATTGTCTTGTTTAGTTGTTTGCTTGTAGTCACTGCAGTTCTTTTTCTGTGTTTTTCTAGTGGCCACAATAACCTATTTTTGGAAACTAGGCCAAAATAATCATGGCAACACATGGACTGTTGTAACCATGGGCCTCCTGCGGGCCGTAGGATCCATTGGCCTTCTATACGGGCTGTAGGATCCATGGGCCTTCTACGGGCCATACGATCCATGGGCCTTTTACGGGCCGTAGGATCCATGGGCCTTCTACGGGGCGTATCGTCATTTCGCCAATCATGGGTCGTACTATTCATGGACAATAACGGGCCGTTTATTGGCCGTATTTGATAACTCTATGAAAACAGCCCAACGGGTTATTTTCGACATGAAAACGGCCCAACGTACTAACGGGCCACAAACGGGCCGACTGTAACCATGGGCTAAATTTGGCCCACAAGCAGAAAATCATAGTAACGGGCCATAAGTAACCGAATGCTGGAAATGAGCCCAAGAATAAATGGGCCATGAGAAGGCCGAAAGATATCATGGGTTGGAAACGGCCCAACGGAATAATGGGCCGGTAATGGGTATAAAGTGATACACTATTCATTACGGGCCAGTTTTACCATGGGCCGTTAAGGGGCCGAGGGTTACTAAGGGCCTCATATGCTCCGAAAGACGTCATGGTTACAGTCGGCCTTTTCACAGGAATGGGCCTCTGTTGGGTCATGCCACATGTCGGCGTATCATAGGCGCTTTGGGTCCAATGAGTGGATGACATCTGTCCCAACGGTGAGCCGACACGTGTTTCCTCCAGCCAATGATGATTTTACACGTTGAAAATCCACATTGGTCGGGGCTGTTGACGGGTTATCGGATCCAAAACCGGACCCGATAGCTTAACGGTGTTCCGTTACGGTGGACGTCACGTGTCGGTCACCCTTAACGAAAGCACTTCTGTGACACGTGATTTATCGTCATGGAAGTGGACACTTCCGTGATGATAATTATGGTAATGTCATGGAACACTTCTACGATAGCACATGTATGACTATCTTGATTCTGTCGTAAAGTTGTCATGGATGTACATGCATGACAGAAAACGTGACCTACTGTGACGAACACGTATCATCATGGAAGTGTATTTTTCTTATAGTGAAGAGATGAACTAGTGTTTTAGAGGAGATGGTGCTGGTGAAGATGTTGATGGAGATTGACCCCCTCCCGATGAGAGGATCGTTGGTGATCACGATGGCGATGATTTCCCCCTCCCGGAGGGAAGTTTCCCCAGCAGAACAGCTCTGCCGGAGCCCTAGATTGGTTCCGCCAAGGTTCCGCCTCGTGGCGGCGGAGTTTCTTCCCGAAAGCTTGCTTCTAATTTTTTCTCGGACGAAAGACTTCATATAGCAGAAGATGGGCACCGGAGGCCTGCTAGGGGGCCCACGAGGCAGGGGGGCGTGCCCATGGGGGTAGGGCGCGCCCCCACACTCGTGGCCAGGGTGTGGGCCCCCTCTGATATTTTGTTCGCTCAGTATTTTTTATTAATTCCAAAAATGACTTCCGTGAAGTTTCAGGACTTTTGGAGCTGTGCAGAATAGGTCTCTAATATTTGCTCCTTTTCTAGCCCAGAATTCCAGCTGCCGGCATTCTCCCTCCTCATGTAAACCTTATAAAATAAGATAGAATAGGCATAAGTATTGTGACATAATGTGTAATAACAGCCCATAATGCAATAAATATCGATGTAATAGCATGATGCAAACTTGACATATCAATACATTGGGAGGCAAAACAATAAGCCCCTATCTTTCTATGTCTCCGGTTGAAACGTTTTGCTCATGTGTATGCATGAGTGTTAGCAATCATAGAAGACTATATGATGGTTGAGTATGTGGAGCTCTTACTTAGACTCCGTTGAATAAGTTGAATTGCAATTTCTTGGTGACTAAGAACATAGGTTGTTGGGTTTCAAAAGAATTCTTTGTTTGAACCTTAACATGTGAATTGGTTGCCATTATAACATGAGAAATTTTATGAGAAAGAATTGCTGTTGTGATGCTAGAAAAAGTGATTGAAATTATCATTAATCAAACTTATGCACTTTGCTAGCATTCACACTTCATAAATTAATTATATTATCATTTACCTACTCGAGAACGAGTAGGAATTAAGCTTGGGGATGCTGATACATCTCCAATGTATCTATAATTTAAGAAGTATTCATGCTGTTATTTTATCATTCTTGGATGTTTTACAATCATTTTATTTTTTTCGAAATGGGGCGCTTTACAATTATTTTATAGCAACTTTATATCATTTTTTGGGACTAACCTATTGACCCTGTGCCCAGTGCCAGTTGTCATTTTTTGCTTGTTTTTTACATCGCAAGAAATCAATACCAAACTGAGTCCAAATGCAACGAAACTTCACGGAGATTTTTTATGGACAAAAAGACCAACAGTGGGCCAAAGAAGCACCTGACTACAGGGAAAACGGTCTATTGCAATGAATTTTTCTGTTGCAATAAGTAACAAACTGTTGCAATATGTATCTATCGCAACAAAGTAGTAATTGTTGCCAAGCGTCGCAATAAACTCCGTGGCAATAGGATGATGCAACATTTTTTGGTATCGTGGCAACATGGAATGGTATCGCAACGATTTTTCTCGTGGCATTTGAATTATATTGCCACGAGCCCTGCCGTTGCGGCACACACATATGGCCACAAAATACTCTTTGTGGCAATAACCTAGCGCAACGAATGAGATTTCGTGGCAAGACCCTCTCGCAATGACATTATTTTGTGGCAACACACTTGTTGCAACGACCAAGGATTTGTAGCAAAAACTTATTGCAACATGCAAATTTTGTGGTGATACATTATCGCAACAGGCAGGTTTCGTGGCAATTTTTTTGCGACGGGTGTAATTCCATGGTGATAACCTATTGCATGTAGTATATATTACACTAATAATGCATTATCCAAGCACCATCTACAAGTACAGAACAATGCTCACATGTTGATAATGGTAGAAGAAAATCATGAGTACATGTCCAAAGCATTCATTCATTCATTAACAAGTTCAAGAATAAAACGTCCAAGTCAGATACATGTTCTACAAAGTCTGAAAGGAAATCTAAATGTTCAAACAAACAAGATACATATGACTTCATCTAGTCAACAAGCATTCTTCAAGAAATCACTTTTCTTCACTTCATGTAGAAAAATCGTCCTACAAGGTGCCTCCTAAACTGGTAATAAATCTTGTTGGGATCTTTCTTCTTCATTTAGAGAAAACCATCCTACAAGGCAAAAACAAAATTTGAAGCTTATAGTTAGTTAAGACAGTAAAGACAATACACAATAAAAATGATTATAAATAAGGGTTGATGATTCTACATGGGTTGGATTCCATATTTATAATCCATATCAAGAATGTACTGTAATATTTAGTCATTAGCACTTCTGACATATCACTATGGCTACTTCTGTACAGTCATTTAGCAAGAAAAGATAGGTGTTGTTTACACAGATACAAGGTCTATAAAGAGATGATTAGTGAGCAGTGAATACAAAAGTTTATATTCTAACATGAATGACCGAATTTCAATGAATACATCAGGTTTCCTCGTTGAGGGCATTCAATAAAGAAGATATTTGCCTCTTTTTATTTGTGGCACATAAACATTAATATCTCAAAGTAGGAAGAGAACTAAAGGTTTGATCATGCTACTTGAGAAAGTAATCATGCCTTTTTTTTCTATGTAAACATACTAATGAAAAGCAGAAAGGGTAATCCGTACACCAATGCATGGATAACATGAGTTCCACCAGTTTATACTTGGCATGTAATCTGCAGGCTGTTCCACGTATAGGCTATTGCACGTATAGAAGAAAAGATTAGCATGCTTATTATTGTTTCTCAACTTAGTATTTCACTTAATAATTAGCATTTGTGGTAGAAACACATGCAAACCAAGGCACAAGTTTTTCTTTGTTTTACTTGCATTTTCCTGAATCAACTATTTTCTTCTCCTCTTCATGACTGATCATGTAGTAAAAGTCTAAAAATTATCCTATCGGTGATGTATCACTTGATATGAGTTTACCCAGAAATGTAGCGTGTTGCTGAAATCTATTTTCTCCAGCCTAGTATAAGTTTAGAAGTTGTTTACTGGGGCTGCACTAGTGTGGTGGTTGCCTTCGAGGTACAGATTCTTTTTTGCCTTGTCTTTTGTGTTGTGTTCAGTTTCAGATGGTATAGTTCGGCATGTACATGCTTCAATGGAAACTAGATCTCATAATTTTGTCAAATACCTTTTCACTTGGAGGACGACGATGGTGTTTAGCTGCTTGCATAAGTTGGTGTTGAGTAATCATGGTCGAATTTTTAAACAGAGAACTTGACCGATTTCCAGTTCCGTTTCTTGGAGCGTCCCTTGCTTGGGAAAACTGCATTGAATGGATAACTCACAAGATTTACTTTTCTCCATAGAACATAACTGTACTAAATTGAAAGCATTTGTATTACCTGATGTGCGTCTTCCTGTCGAGTTCCCAATATCTGCTCAACATCCGACCTCATTGATTGCCTAACCTCATTCATAATATCATGCATCATTGCTTGCTTAGCCTCCTCAAGTTCTCTCTGCCTTGCTACACGTTCCTCCTCAAGCTGTTTTTCCCTGGCAACTCGCTCTTCTTCTCGTTCTCTTTGCCTCTCTGCCTGTTGTTCAACAATTTGCCTCCTTAAGTCATGAACCTCGAGGGTTAGCTCAGCATTTTGCCTCTGGATTTCAGAATGTAGTCTTTCAGAACTGCTAGGCGGCTTAGCCATGTATCCTCGGCCACGAGGCTTCAATGATGTACTTTCCATAGTACATCTGTAGCTATTCTGGAAAATATTGTTTTGCTCTTCACTTGAAATTGGACCACCAATCTCTCCTTCTTTCTCCCTAATCTGGATGCGTGCATTGTCCTACACCACATAAAGATAGCATACTTAAGTTGTTAAGAATGTTAATATAATATTGCACAACATAAGTAATGTAACAAGCTAGATTTCTTTGTTTGAAAATGTTTCTCACATAAACAGTCTGTGATTCTTCATTAGACCACGATCCATTTCGTGTATGAGTGATCTGCCAAAGTTGAAGAATAGTTGGTTCCTTCCCGGTCTCCTCGTCCCTCTACAAGTATAGAGATATGTCCAATAGAGAAACTTGAAATTTGACCATACAAAGGTGCATTACATCTACTCTTTTGAGTACCTTCTCATAGCTAATCTGCGAGTACGATTTTGAACCAGCTATATGCCTCGCCTTTTGCTTCTGGCGATTTTCCGTATTTTTTCGGCTAAGCTCCTGCCACACACAATATAATGAGAGGCATGTTGTAACTAATACAATTTACTTACTACACCTAAGAGGCATGTTGTAACTAATACAATTTACTTGCTACACCTAGTAATGTACACAGAAATAACCTGGAATTTTAAATCAGTGCCAAAATAATTGATCATATAATCCCACTCCTCTGGAGTTACATCCTCGGGTTTATTGGCCCTTCTTTGAGCATCAGTACTGTATGCTTTGTATGTTGAATGCAAAGTTGACCGCCATCCTCTATAGCGCTCTCTAGCAATTGTTAGTATTTTTCCCTTCGTAGAATATGTGTCCTCCAAATCCCACTTAGCCTAAAAAGGAATGATGACAGGAGTCTGTTATTTATAAATAGATATTGGAGAGGCTATGAAAAATGCTGAAGTACAAACTTATACTTACAATGACATCAGCAACGATTGAATCCTTCAGAGAAGAATCAATGGCAGACCACTTGTTCACACCAATGAGTGGTGCCTTCCTTTTCATGTAAACCACCACGTCATCCACAAACAAACGATAGTTCTCTCCGATAGAACCTCCCAATGTTTTGGAAAATTCAATGTGCAGCTTTGAAGAACCATTGGCGAATCGCTTCTTGGCGACCTTGATTCCTTTGAGGACACCTCGCCCCTTCTTCTTTTGACCACCACTTTCTGTCGATTAAAATCCCAGAAAAGCAACTCTGTTTTTAAATTGCCATGCAGTCATAAGGAGCCAAGTCAACAGTAATGCTGGAAATTGTACCTATATCCGCTTCTGTACGATGTCGGCGTGCGTGCGACGGCCAATTGGACTGGTCTATGGGGCTTTCCGTAGCGTTACTTTGTTGTACAGTATTTGTCATGTCATTTGCTGGATTCAAGCCATTGTACAATTAATTGATCCAGTAGTATATATTTGAGGTTAGGCTGTGGATAAGAACTATGTATAACATGTACCTGATGTTGGTTGTGTGCTCTGCTGATTCTTGTACGCAATGATGGTATCGTCCCTTGACGATGATACAGAGCCTCTTGTCAGTGTATCAAAAAAAATATACTTCTCAACAATACTGTACCCATGCTAGATAGACTGTAGTGGCTGGGTATTTGTATTATTGTTAGTACGCTCCTATGAGAAGGTTTTGGTCACAAGAGCTAGAAAAGATATTTCAAAGTTACAATAATGGCATACTCAAACATGATTGTAGAACTATGAATTACGAGAATATTTCAAGCTAGTACATACCCCTTCGTGCTTGAGTGTTGTCTCGCCCTGAGGATAAAGTTGGAGCCCCATTCAGATAACTTGATGTATCAATTCCTGCATGCATTTTCACAAAGTGTGATGGCAAATTTATTATGTAGTTCTTAACTCGTACTTGCTTTTGTAGTTCTAACAAATTTATTATGTTTGCTCCTGGGAACCAAATGCAAGATGTAGTGGGGATGGACATTGTATTGGTGATCATGAGACAATAATCAAGAAATTGAGGGTTGAGAGGCCATCATTCAAGGAAAAGTACATATTGCCAGGGGTTTACAATATTAGTTGTTTGCAATTGCTAAAGTAAATGTACATAGTTCAGATTACCAGATTCTTGCTGAGTAGTTTGTCGATTCTGGTGTGCCAAGATGGTTTCTTCTCTTGATGCCATTGCATATCCTAAACAAATGCATGACAAAAGGTAGGAAGGGGATAATCAATTAAGAAACAGATGGTAGTAAAAATAGCAACATGTCTAAACAGTGCAATGTGTAAAAACAGAGTTATGATATTGAAATTTCTCATCACATTAACATAATATAACACCAAGCAACAGGGACAGATCTGTTCCTCTCTATATTATAGAAAACTTAATCCTAATGTTCTACACAAAAAACTCATCATCATCAGATTCGTTGAGTACTAAATGAGGAACATGGCCATCATTTATATATGTCTCATCATCATCATAGCTATCACTATCAGATTGAAGCTCATCATATCCGGGATCAACTTCGGGTATCTTCGGAATATCTGAAGCATCACCACTGGCACCTTCCATGTCAGATCTAGACCAACTTTCGACATCCCCGTCTATGTCTGGCACATTTGTATCTCCAACTACAATATCAAATAAGTCAGCATCAGCTCCGGTTCCATCGTCATCATTTCCTACGGATGGCATGGCATATAGGTCTCGCGGCTTCAATCTAACAATAGAAGCCCAATTTATCTTCTTGACATCTCTCACATAGAACACTTGTTCTGCTTGAATGCCTAGTATGTAGGGATCATCCCTATATCGAAGTCGGGTAGTATCTACATCGATATAGCCATAATCATCCTTCTTGTAGCCCGTGCTTTGATTTTTATTGGCAGAGGGCACGTCAAACCAGTCACATTGAAATAGCACTACCTCCTTTTCCGAGGGAAAATCTACACAAATAATTTTCTTGATCACACCAAACCAATCAAGGTTGCCAGATCGAGCATCACCCCTAACAACAACACCGCTGTTTTGGGTATTCAAATCTCTTTCTACACTATCATTTCTAAAGAAAAACCCGTTGATGAAGGTGCGGTTATAAACACGAGCTCGAGGGTCAGGTCCTCTAGATAGGGCATACAAAAGATCATTGACTTTCCCTTCTTTGTGAAGTGCCTGGATCTGTATTAACACGTGCAAATTATTAGAAAAATCCACAACTATTTTTATTAACACGAGCATAAGTAATTACTATGTATTATGTTCTTACACGCCTCTCGAACCAATCTACAAACTCGTCTCTGTGCCGTTTCTGGACACCGTGAGCACCAGCCCTTGTAAGCTCATCCAAATGCTCACTATAACAAAAGTGTTGAGTAGGTTCAGAACAGTGCATATGTACCATGAAGAAAAAAATAAAAAATAAAAACATCCTTACTCGGTCCATGAGTTGGATTCCTCGCAGTTTGTTATTATGTAGTGCCTAATTTGCTTCATCTCTGCCTTAGAAAGTGTTTCAAATGTGAAACCTTTCTTTGAGTGATCAATTGTGCCAAATACACTAAGTCCAGCTGGTCCTTCATCTCTAGCTGCAGCTTCATGACGCTCTGGCTGGTTAAGCTTGGTATCAATGTTACCAAAAAAGCGGCTACAAAATGTTAGACACTCTTCAGCTATGTAACCCTCGGCAATTGAACCTTCTGGGTGAGCTTTGTTCCGCACATATCCTTTAAGTGTGCGCAAATATCTTTCCACAGGATACATGCATCGGTAAGCAACAGGTCCACCTAATCGAGCTTCTTTAGCAAGGTGAATAGGAAGGTGCATCATGATATCAAAAAACTGGGGTGGAAGGATCATCTCAAGTCGACAGAGAGTTTCTGGAATTGTACGACTCAACTTTGCTAGCTCTTCAGGATTTAATTCCTTGGAATAAATCGCAGCAAAGAATAGGCTTAGCTCGAGGAATGGGACAACAAATTTCTTGGGAAGTATATTGCGTACCCAAATGGGAAGTTTCTGAAAGAGGACATGGCAGTCATGAGTTTTGAGCCCAGACACCTTACAACCTTCGAGGTCCACACATCTTTTTAGGTTTGATGCATAACCATCGGGCATCCTTACACCATGCAAAAACTTGCATAGCATTTTCTTCTCATCCTTGGTCAAATTATAGCAAGCTAGATTTAAAGTATACTTTCCATTACTGACATTTGGATGCAGATCCTTCCTTATCTTGAAGTGCTGCAAATCAAGACGGGCCTTCAGAGTATCCTTTGATTTACCATCCATATCAAGCAGTGTCCCTAAAAAGCTGTCACAGATGTTCTTCTCAATGTGCATTACATCCAAATTATGCCTAATAAGCAAGTTCTTCCAATAAGGGAGATCAAACAATATACTCTTCTTCCTCCAATTATGCCACTTATTATCATCATCACGCTTCCTCTTTCTAGTTTTCCCAAAGGTTTCCTGCTCAAAACTTGCATGTTGTTGTACCACGTCATTGCCCGAGAGTGGCACCGGAGCATCTCTATTTTCTGTCTCGTTATTGAAGCAACTCTTGTTTCTACGCCACTTGTGGTCACGACTTAGAAAACGGCGATGACCCATGTAACAGTACTTGCGCCCATATTTCAACCATAAATGGTCTGTGTGCATGTGGCAATATGGGCATGCTAGTTTTCCTTTTGTGCTCCAACCAGATAGCATTGCATAAGCTGGGAAATCATTAATTGTCCACATGAGGGCTGCATGCATCTGAAAGTTCTTCTTCGTTGTGGCATCATATGTGTCCGCACCAACATACCATAGATCTTTGAGTTCATCTATCAAAGGCTGTAGATATACATCGATGTTATTTCCTGGTGACTTTTTTCCAGGAATTATCATCGACATAAACCAATATGGTTGTTTCAAACACAACCAAGGAGGCAAGTTATATGGAATTAGAATCACTGGCCAACAAGAGTATGACACATTCATTATCCCATATGGGTTGAACCCATCAGATGCAAGCCCAAGCCTTACATTCCGTGCATCTGAAGAGAATCCTTTAGAATAAATGTTATCAAAATGCTTCCATGCCAAAGAATCTGCAGGGTGCCGCATTATACCATCATCCACACGGTCGTCCTTATGCCATCTCATATATGATGATGTAGCCTCGGTCATAAATAGACGTTGTAGCCGTGGAGTGAGTGGGAAATATCTTAGAACTTTACGGGCCACTTGCTTCTTCCCTTTATGGTTTGTCCTCTCGACATCTAATTCATCAGCGGCAGCAGCTTTCCATCTACATTCCTTACAGGTCGGACAGTAATCCATGTCAGCATACTCTTTCCGGAATAGCACACAATCATTAATGCAAGCATGTATCTTTTGGTAGTCAAGCCCAAGATCCCGGATTATCTTCTGAACTTTCTCGAGAGAATTTGGAATACAATGACCTTTTGGAAACGCTTCTGTGAACAATTGAAGTACTGCCTCACATGCCCTGTTGCTCAACCCAAACAAGCACTTTATCTGGTAGAGTCTCACAATGAAAGAAAGCTTTGTGAGCTCCTTGCAACCAGGGTACAACTCCTTTTCAGCATCCTTCAACAAAGCAAAGAAAGCCTTGGCACATCCACCTGCCTCTTCGTTACTTCTACCTTCTGCAGACCCTTCTGGGATATTACCATCATCATGCAACATCTCTTCACTAGTACCTTCACCTGTGGTTTTGCTATTTTCTGGCTCGGTGCTACGTATGAGAGTGTTGAGCAAATCACGAACTGCAAAGTCATCACCTCTCACCCCTTCACCTTCAGATCCTTCAGCCGTACTTTCGTCATCAGAATCCTCTCCATGGTATTTCCAGCAAGTATAACTGGGATCCATCCCATTCATGAGCAGGTCAAGGTGTACTTCGTCCCTTTCCTTGTAAATAGCATTGAGACATCTTCTACATGGGCATAAAGCGGTTGATCTTCCAGGACTACCGTCAAAAGCCAAATCTAAAAATTCCTTAATGCCACTCTGCCACTCCGCAGAATCCCTATTCATATCCATCCAAATCCTATCTCGAGCCATCTAGCTGATTTTAAACTATAAAATTAGATAAAGGATTTACACACTTGTCAGGAAAGTGAATCTGAAATATGGAAATAGTATGTATAATAGAACAGAATAGTAGTCCATTTAGGACATGAGCTATTTTTCTCAAAATAATACAGATAAATTTTGAGCCTCATAGATACTCGTACTACACGAAATTTGGCATAGTAGTTATATTTGTTTGTAGAATAGGATTACAACATATGCATATTAGGTATTAGCAAAACAAGAGGACACAGTACTGAATGTAACTTATTTCATTTAGACTGAGAAAAAGAAGAAAATTTGACAATGTTGACATAACCGAAACAAACCTTATCAAATTTAACATTAAACGCTATGCATATAGGTATTAGCAAAACGAGAAAATATGTGTACTGAAAGTAACTTATTTCATTCAGACTGGATAAAAAAATGAAAATTTGAGAATGTTGACATAACAGAAACAAACCTTCTCACAGGTCGTCCTCGACGCAACAAGGTACTGGCTTCTTCCTTATCCTGACTTCGACCTTTCCTGCATACAATTTTTCTAAGGATGAGTAAAAGGTGAACCATAATATAAAGTAATACCATTTGCTGCATACAAGAATTATGTATCAGCTTTTATGTGAGCCCAAATCTGACGAGATAACTCAATAAATTTTGGTATGGGAAGCATGTTATGAAATCCAAAGCAAGGCTGGGTATGCAAAGATCACAATGGAACGAAGCCTCATAACTAAAAACTAGACAGAAAAAAAACTTAATGCATAGGCACATGGCATTAAACAATTGTCTGATAACTACATTTACTATAACTGAAAGAGAAAATTTAACTGGGGAGCATAGGGTGAAGGTCTCAATCGGAATTAAATCATATCCAGTGCCACTTCCTGGTCAAAGCTTTGAAGACTATTTTTGGGGGTTAAATCCATATTCCTGTTTACCTTTCACTCTAGCAGGCTATCAACAATTTTACCTGAAGCCTGCGGCTGCCCACCGGAGGAGCACAAGTGTGTATCGCAAGCGGCAGGTGTGAGTGCGTTTGCCTCTGTCAGGGATGAGGGGACGAGAGAGAGAAGAGGCAGTTAAACAGAAGGGCGGATCTTTTGCTGAAGCTCCGGTTTGAGGGAACAAGAAGCCAGATAATGATGGCCAACTGGCTATTCTTGCTGCAGGCCACAAGGCACTATATGATGACATGGTCCCTGCATTTGATGTACTTGGGAAAAGGTGTTGAAAGGCAGAGCTGATTCAGGCTAAAGCGGGATTGAGGGCTGAATGTTTAAAACTACATGCCATGGGCATGCATATATTCTTGTAGTTCATCCAACCATGTGGCTTATCATCGTACAATTGATATGTGCATTCAAAGGTTGATGCCTGATTATGCTGTACGATGTAGCTGCAAGTTTCGAATAAAAGAAAAAATACCTGACGAGAACAGAGGAATACAGTAGAAGAGAGGAAAACAGAGCAGATGAGACCGGAATAGTTGTAGATCTGGAAATCACGCCACGGGCTGTCCACGGGAGCGGCGGCAATCCCGCCCTTCCGACAGGTCGCGGCCATCCGGTGACGCGACATGGCGAGCCCCAGTGCGTTGGTGACCGCCGGCCCTGAAGTTGATCTAGTCGGTGCCGCGCGGCAAGCCCCGGTCCGGAGGCGACCTCTAGCGTGCCGCCGACCGTCGGCCCTGAAGCTGCTCCTGTCGGAGCCGCACGGCAAGCCCCAACGCCGAGGCAACCGTTTTCCCTGAGCTGCTCCCGCCGGCACAGCTACCTGTGGTGCAGTGGCCATCAACCTATTCCCTCCGACGTGCGCAAGAGGCAGCGGCGCTACTCACAGTCCCTGCGGCGCGTGGCCCTCCCTCCCCATCTTAATTGGAAGCAGTGGAAATTCCCCTTTGTGCAGGTGAGAGGGTCATGGCCCCCAGGTAGTCAGGTAGATGGGATGGAGATTAGGCAGAAGGTCAAGTGGGGCACCCCATCACGGGAACAAGAGAGAGGTAGAGAAAGGAATTACCGATGTACGTACAAGAATCTTCTCGTCGACCAACGCTGCGAAGTCGCCGATGTCGTCTACCAACGCCGTGAAGCTGCCATGACGGAGGAAGAAGTAAACCTGATTTCCTAATAGGGTGAAATCAGATTATAGTCCTGTTTAATCCAGATTGAAAGCAGTTATAAGGAGTTCGTGCAGCACCTCACCGTATCCGTGCGGGAAAAGTAATTTTTGCCGGGAACGAGAAGGTCTCTTCGTGGGAAATAAAGCAACCGGCTAAAAATTTTTGGTGGGAAACGAGAAGGCTCTTTACCGCCAAAGTCCAAAGGCAACCGGTGTGGAGTAGGGGAAGTAAAAATATTGCCACGATATATAAATTGTGGTAATAGCAATACTTAATGCAACGTTATTTTGTTTGTTGCCATAAGCCAAGATTTTTGCAACGATTTTTTGTTCGTCGTGATAAGGCTAGCCTTTTTGCAATAATCATGGCACTTATTGCAACAATTAAATAATGTTGCATTATGACGTGCTAGTCGCCACAAAAATGAAAATGTGGTGATAGAATGAGATTTTTGCAACGAAAATTATTTTGTGGCAATATTCCGTTGCAATAGACCGATTTCCTTGTAGTGCTGGGGGGTGCCCCGAGGGGGGCACAATCCACCAGGGCGCGCCAGGGCCCCCTGGCATGCCCAGGTGGGTTGTGCCCACCTCGGTGGCCTCCCGCACTCCCTCTTTGCACTATAAATTCCCAAATATTCCGAAAACCTTCGGGGTTAACCTAGACCGGAAGTTGATAACCCACAAGTATAAGGGATTGGAATAGTTTTTGAGGGTAGAATATTCAACCCAAATTTATTGATTCGACACAAGGGGAGCCAATGAATATTCTCAAGTATTAGCAGCTGGGTTGTCAAGTCAACCACGATTGGATAACTTAATATCTGCAGCAAAGTGTTTAGTAGCAAAGTAGTATGGAAGTAATGGTAAAAGTGGCAAAAGTAATGATATCAATTTTGTAGTAATTGTAACAGTGGCAACGGTAAAGTAAATAAGCGAAGAACAATATGTGAAAAGCTCGTAGGCAGTGGATCGGTGATGGAGAATTATATCGGATGCGGTTCATCATGTAACAGTCATAACATAGGGTGACACAGAACTAGCTCCAATTCATCAATGTAATGTAGGCATGTATTCCAAATATAGTCATACGTGCTTATGGAAAAGAACTTGCATGACATCTTTTGTCCTACCCTCCCGTGCTAGCGGGGTCCTATTGGTAACTAAGGGATATTAAGGCCTCCTTTTAATAGAGTACCGGACCAAAGCATTAACACTTAGTGAATACATGAACTCCACAAACTATGGTCATCACCGGGAGTGGTCCCGATTATTGTCACTTCGAGGTTGCCGAATCATAACACATAGTAGGTGACTATTGACTTGAAAGATAGGATCAAGAACTCACATATATTCATAAAACATAATAGGTTCACATCTAAAATCATGGCACTCGGGCCCTAGTGACAAGCATTAAGCATAGCAAAGTCATAGCAACATCAATATCAGAACATAATGGATACTAGGGATCAAACCCTAACAAAACTAACTCGATTACATGATAAATCTCATCATACCCATCACCGTCCAGCAAGCCTACGATGGAATCACTCACGCACGGCGCTGAGCATCATGAAATTGGTGATGGAGGATGGTTGATGATGATGAAGGCGATGGATTCCCCTCTCCGGAGCCCCGAACAGACTCCAGATCAGCCCTCCCGAGAGAGATTAGGGCTTGGTGTCGGCTCCGTATCGTAAAACGCGATGAATCCTTCTCTCTGATTTTTTTTCTCCCCGAACGTGAATATATGGAGTTGGAGTTGAGGTCGGTGAAGCACCAGGGGGGCCACGAGGCAGGGGGCGCGCCCCCCACCCTCATGGACAGGGTGTGGGCCCCTTGGCCTTGATTCTTTCGCCAATATTTTTTATTATTTCCAAAAATAATATCCGTGAAGTTTGAGGTCATTCCGAGAACTTATGTTTCTACACAAGGATAACACCATGGCAATTCTGCTGAAAACAGCGTCAGTCCGGGTTAGTTCCATTCAAATCATGCAAGTTAGAGTCCAAAACAAGGGCAAAAGTGTTTGGAAAACTAGATACGACGGAGACGTATCAACTCCCCCAACCTTAAACCTTTGTTTGTCCTCAAGCAATTCAGTTGATAAACTGAAAGTGATGAAGAAATACTTTTACAAACTCTGTTTGCTCTTGTTGTTGTAAATATGTAAAGCCAGCATTCATGTTTTCAGCAAAGATTATGACTAACCATATTCACAATAACACTTAGGTCTCATGTTTACTCATATCAATGGCATAATCAACTAGAGAGCAATAATAATAAATCTCGGATGACAACACTTTCTCAATAAAATCATAATATGATATAACAAGATGGTATCTCACTAGCCCTTTCTGAGACCGCAAAATATAAATGCAGAGCACCCTTGAAGATCAAGGACTCACTAAACATTGTAATTCATGGTAAAAGAGATCCAGTCATAGTCATACTCAATATAAACTAATAGTAATGAATGCAAATGACAGCAGTGCTCTCCAACTGGTGCTTTTTAATAAGAAGGTGATGACTCGACATAAAAGTAAATAGATAGACCCTTCGCAGAGGGAAGCAGGGATTTGTAGAGGTGCTAGAGCTTGATTTTGAAATAGAGATAAATAATATTTTGAGTGGTATACTTTCAATGTCAACATAACAACCGAGAGATCTCGATATCTTCCATGCTACACACATTATAGGTGGTTCCCAAGCAGAATGGTAAAGTTTATACTCCCCCTCCACCAACAAGTATCAATCCATGGCTTGCTCGAAACAACGAGTGCCTCCAACTAACAACAGCCCTGGGGGAGTTTTGTTTGCAGTTATTTTGATTTGAATTGCTTAAAGCATGGGACTGGGCATCCCGGTAACCAGCCATTTTCTCGTGAGTGAGGAGCGGAGTGCACTCCTCTTGAGAATAACCCACCTAGCATGGAAGATACAGACAACCCTAGTTGATACATGAGCTATTCGAGCATACAAAACAGAATTTCATTTGAAGGTTTAGAGTTTGGCACATACAAATTTACTTGGAACGGCAGGTAGATACCGCATATAGGAAGGTATAGTGGACTCATATGGAATAATTTAGGGTTTAACGGATTGGATGCACAAGCAGTATTCCCGCTTAGTACAAGTGAAGGCTAGAAATAGACTGGGAAGCGACCAGCTAGAGAGCGACAACAGTCATGAACATGCATTAAAATTAATAAACATTGAGTGCAAGCATGAGTAGGATATAATCCACCATGAACATAAATATCGTGGAGGCTATGTTGATTTTGTTTCAACTACAGGTGTGAACATGTGCCAAGTCAAGTCACTCGAATTGTTCAAAGGAGGATACCACCCTATCATACCACATCATAACCAATTTAATAGCATGTTGGCACGCGAGATAAATCATTATAAACTCCTAGCTAATTAAGAATGGCATAATAAACTATAATCTCTAGTTGTCATTGCAAACATGTTTATTCATAATAGGCTGAATCAGGAACGATGAACTAACAATATTTACAAAAACAAGAGAGGTCGAGTTCATATCATCTTTTCTCATCTCAATCAATCCATCATATATCGTCATTATTGCCTTTCACTTGCACGACCGAACAATGTGTATAATAATAATAGTGCACGTGCATTGGACTAAGCTAGAATCTGTAAGCATTCAATAAACAGGAGAAGACAAGGCAATACGGGCTCTTGGTTAAATCAACAATAATGCATATAAGAGCCACTTCAACATTTTCATAATGGTCTTCTCCTATCGACCCCCAAAGAAAAGAAAGGAAATAAAACTATTTACATGGGAAAGCTCCCAACAAGCAAAAGAAGAACAAGAAATCTTTTTGGGTTTTCTTTTAATTATCACTACTACAGGCATGAAAAGTAAACTAGCTAAAAGCTACAACTAATATTTTTTAGTTTTTCTTAAGGTTTGTCAAACACACAAGAAGAAAGCATAAAAAGAAAAATAAACTAGCATGGATAATACAATGAAAAAGTATGAGCACCGACAGCTAGCATGAGTGTGTGAATACGAATGTAATGTCGGTGAGAAATACGTACTCCCCCAAGCTTAGGCTTTTGGCCTAAGTTGGTCTATGGCCACGGCTGGCCTGGCGGATATCCAAAGTTATAGTTGCGGTTGTACTGAGATACAGCCGCTATTGCATCGTGGGCTGCAGCTTGGAGGCGATCTGTCTCAGTCCTCCTCTCGTACTCGTTCGCCTCCTCCCTGGTTATAACATGTCTCCCTTTTGCCTGAAAGTCAAAGAAAGTAGGAGCAGGGATAGCAACGTGATAGATGCGCCGTCTGTCAAAGATTAGTCGGTACTGGAGGAACTGATCGTTCCTCTCAACAAACTGATGACGAACCATAGCCTCATAATCTAAATAAACAGGAGGCAACTCAATATCATACCCACATTTGGGTATATCGAGAAAATTAGCTAGACGGGTTGCATAAATTCCACCAAAGAAATCTCCATTAATTCTATTATTATGCAACCTACGTGCAACAATGGCTCCCAAATTATAATATTTATCTCCTAATACAGCACTCCTGAGAACACGAGGCAGGGGGCGCGCCCAGGGGGGTAGGCGTGCCCCCACCCTCGTGGACAGGGTGTGGGCCCCCTGGCCTTGATTCTTTTGCCAGTATTTTTATTATTTCCAAAAATAATCTCCGTGAAGTTTCAGGTCATTCCGAGAACTTTTGTTTCTGCACGAAGAGAACACCATGGCAATTCTGCTGAAAACAACATCAGTCTGGGTTAGTTCCCTTCAAATCATGCAAGTTAGAGTACAAAACAAGGGGAAAAGTGTGTGGAAAAGTAGATACGACGAAGACATATCAGAAGTTCCGCCGCCACAAGCCTCTGTAGCCAGCGAAAACCAATCGGGAGCCCGTTCCGGCACCCTGCCGGAGGGGGAGATTATCACCGGTGGCCATCATGATGAGGAGGGAGTAGTCCACCCTCGGGGCTGAGAGTTTGTACCAGTAGCTATGTGTTTAATCTATCTCTCTCTCGTGATCTTGAGATGTCACGATCTTGATATATTATGGGCTTTGTTAACATAGATGGATCATATGATGCTTCTCCCCTCTCTACTCTTGTTATGATGAATTGAATCTTTACCCTTTGAATTTTCGTCTTGTCGGATTGAATGTTCAGATTCAAGAACACATGATGTATGTCTTGTGGTATGAATACTTGAGGTGACAATAGGGTATCATTCTGATTCACTTGATGTATGTTATGGCACTCAACTTGCGGATTCCCGAGGTGACATTGGGGTAATCTATGCATAGGGGTTGATGCACGTTTTTATTATCTTTTCTCCGATAGAAATTTTGGGGTCTCCTTCTAGTTCTTTGAGTGGATTAAATATTATGATCACGAAGTTGTTTTATGCATATCGTAGAATTAACTAACGGATACTCGTGGTGACATTGGAGTATCTAGGTGACATTAGAGTTGGTTGATGTGTGTCATATGCTGTTATTTTAGTACGAATTCTTGATTAGATCGATTCAAAATAATAGCTTGTGTTATTTTAGTACGAATTCTTCATTAGATCGATCAGAAAGAATAGCTTGTGTTATTTTAGTACGAACTCTAGGATAGATTGATTGGAAAGAATAGCTTTGAGGTGGTTTCGTACCCTACAAACAATTTCTATCTTTTGTTCTCCGCTAATAGGAACTCGGGAGTGATTCTTTATTGCACTTTGAGGGATAATCATATGATCCAACTATGTTAGCATTGTTGAGAGATTGCACTAGCGAAAGTACGGACCCTAGGCCTTGTTTTCAAGCATTGCAATACCGTTTGTGCTCACTTTTGTTACTTGTTACCTTGCTGTTTTCTATTGTTCCTATTACAAAAACCAATATCTACTATCCATATTACACTTTTATCACCATATCTTCGCCGAACTAGTGCACCTATACAATTTACCATTGTATTTGGTGTGTTGGGGACACAAGAGACTTTTTGTTATTTGGTTGCAGGGTTGCTTGAGAGAGACCATCTTCATCCTACACCTCCCACGGATTGATAAACCTTAGGTCATACACTTGAGAGAAAATTGCTACTGTCCTACAAAACTCTACGCTTGGAAACCCAACACGAGTCTACAAGAATAAAGTTGCTTAGTAGACATCAGCTTTCTCGTTTCGAAGCTCCATGTCCAAGCTCCATTTTCCTCAAGTTTTGTCTAGGTTTGGCGTTCCCTCCTGTCCCGTCCCCATCCTCACCGTTGTTGATCGCCCACGCCGATCTCGCCGCCGGCACCATCGTGGTGAGCCTCTTGTTCTTATCTTCTTTCTAAAAAAATCATGATGTTCATTTGATCACTACTGTACTTTGGTTTCAATGTTATGATGAGCTTCTATTAATTTGGTCACTTCTCTATTCATGTTGTTCTATAATGGTTTTTGACACACTTAATAATATATAATGCATGCAGATGAACCGACAATTGATGTACAGTGACAGACGCACCTCCGAGTACATTAAGGGCGTGCATAATTTTCTCGAAGTGGCTGAGGCAAACAAGCAGAATGGTCTTACGTGTTGTCCATGCCCTAGATGTGAAAATACGAAGGCTTACTCTGAATCAAAAACCCTTTACATCCACCTGCTTGAGAAGGGATTCATGCCACACTATACTGTTTGGACCAAGCACGGAGAAAGACGGGTTATGATGGAAGACAATGAAGTAGAAGAGGATCATGACCACTATGTGCCCCCTGAATACAGTGATGCTGCAACGGGGGAAGCTGAAGATCAAGAGGAACCAGACGATGTGCCCGATGATGATCTTCGCGGGTCATTGTTGATGCAAAGAGACAATGCCAACGTGAAAAGGAGATGTTGAAGTTCTATCGCATGTTAAGAGGATCACAAAAAAGGGTAGTACCCCAATTGCGAGGATGGCAACATAAATCTCGGTACCACATTGGAATTGCTGCAATGGAATGCAGACATTTATGTATCTGACAACGGATTTGAGAAGCTACTGAAAATATTGAAGAAGAAGCTCCCAAAGGATAATGAATTGCCCGACAATACGTATGGAGCAAAGAAGGTTCTATGCCCTCTAGGATTGGAGGTGCGGAAGATACATGCATGCCCTAATGACAGCATCCTCTACCGCGGTGCGATTTGAACGCATGCCCAGTATGCGGCACATTGCGGTATAAGATCAGACGTGATGACCCTGGCAATGTTGACGGCGAGTGCCCCAGGAAGAGGGTTCATGCCAAGTTGATGTGGTATGCCCCTATAATACTACAGTTGAAACGTTTGTTCAGAAACAAAGAGCATGCCAAGTTGATGCGATGGCACAAAGAGGACCATAAGAAAGACGGGAAGTTGACAGCACCCGCTGACGGGTCGCAGTGTCGAAAAATCGAGAGAACGTGGGGGGACATTGCAGGTGATGCAAGGAACGTATGGTTTGGTAGCGCGGATGGCATTAATCCTTTCGGGGAGCAGAGCATCAATCATAGCACCTGGCCCGTGACTCTATGTATCTGTAACCTTCCTCCTTGGATTTGCATGAAGCGCAAGTTCATTATGATGCCAGTGCTCATCCAAGGCCCTAAGCAACCCGGCAGTGACATTGATGTGTACATAAGCCATTAGTTGAAGAACTTTAACAGTTGTGGAATGGAAAAGGTGTACGTGTGTGGGATGAGCACGACCAGGAGGAATTTGACCTACATGCGTTGTTGTTTGTAACCATCAATGATTGGCCTGCTCTCAGTTACATTTAAGGACAGACAAAGAAGGGATACCATGCATGCACACATTGATTAGATGATACCAAAAGTATATATTTGGAAAAATGCACGAAAAATGTGTACCTGGGACATCGTCGATTTCTTTCGACCAACCATCAATGTCGAAAGAAAGGCAAGCATTTCAAAGGCGAGGCAGATCACCGGAAGAAGCCCGCCGTCCGTACTGGTGTTCACATACTTGTTATGGTCAATGATTTACAAGTAATCTTTGAAAAGGGTCCCGACAGACTATCTGTTCCGAATGACACTGAGGGACGCGCACCCATGTGGAAGAAGAAATCTATATTTTGGGACCTACCCTATTGGAAAGACCTAGAGGTCCGCTCTGCAATCGACGTGATGCACGTGACGAAGAATATTTGCATGAACCTGCTAGGCTTCTTGGTCATGTATGGGAAGACAAAAGATACACCGAAGGCACAAGAGGACCAGCAATGTGTGCAGGAAAACGACGGCATGCCTCGAAAGCACTATGAAGGTCCTGCCAACTATGCTATTACCAAAAATGAGAAGGAAATCTTCTTTGAATGCTTGCTCAGTATGAAGGTCCCGTCTGGCTTCTCGTCCAATATAAAGGGAATAATAAATATGGCAGAGAAAAAGTTCCAGAACCTAAAGTCTCATGACTGCCACGTGATTATGACGCAGCTACTTCAGGTTGCATTGAGGGCGCTTCAACCAGAAAACGTTCGATTAGCCATTGTTAAGCTATGTGCATTTCTCAATCCAATCTCTCAGAAGGTGATTGATCCAGAAATCCTACCAAGGTTAACGAGTGATTTGGCGCAATGTCTTGTCAGTTTCGAGCTGGTATTCCCACCATCCTTCTTCAATATCATGACGCATGTCCTAGTTCATCTAGTCGATGAGAGGTTCATGGGAGTCTTAAAGAAATAGGTTTGTAACCGTGCTAGGCCAGAAGGAAGCATCTCCAAGGTCCATCAACCAGAGGAGGTCATTGGGTTTTGTGTTCACTTCATTCCTGAACTTAAGAAGATTTATCTCCCTCAGTCGCGGTATGGATCCATTTTTAGCAACGAATATCTTGCCTTCGGATCTGTGATAGAAGGTGTACCCAACAGTCTCCTTTTGGTATCCTATGAAGACACATTTCTCCAATTTGTGTTCGAGCTTATCAGGTTGAAGCTTTTTCACATAAGCATCGCAGCCCCAAACTTTAAGAAATGACAGTTTAGGTTTCCTGCCAAACAACAGTTCATATGGTGTCGTCTCAATGGATTTAGACGGTGCCCTATTTAACGTGAATGCAGCTGTCTCTAATGCATAACCCCAAAATGATAGTGATAAATCGGTAAGAGACATCATAGATCGCACCATATCTAATAAAGTACGGTTGTGACGTTCGGACAGAACATTAGGTTGTGGTGTTTCAGGTGGCGTGAGTTGCGAAACAATTCCACATCATTTCAAATGAAGACCACTCGTAACTCAAATATTCGTCTCCGCGATCACATCATAGAAACTTTATTTTATTGTTACGATGATTTTCCACTTCACTCTGAATTTTTTGAACTTTTCAAATGTTTCAGACTTATGTTTCATCAAGTAGATATACCCATATCTGCTCAAATCATCTGTGAAGGTCAGAAAGTAACGATACCCGCCGCGAGCCTCAACACTCATCGGATCCCATACATCATTATGTATTATTTCAATAAGTCAGATGCTCGCTCCATTGTTCCAGAGAACGGAGTTTTAGTCATCTTGCCCATGAGGCATGGTTTGCAAGCATCAAGTGATTCATAATCAAGTTATTCCAAAAGCCCATTAGCATGGAGTTTCTTCATGCGCTTTACACCAATATGACCTAAACGGCAGTGCCACAAATATGTTGCACTATCATTATCAACTTTGCATCTTTTGGCTTCAATATTATGAATATGTGTATTACTACGATCGAGATTCAATAAAGCATTCACCTTGGGTGTATGACCACAGAAGGTTTTATTCATGTAAACAGAATAACAATTATTCTTTGACTTAAATGAATAACCGTATTGCAATAAATATGATCCAATCATATTATGCTCCACGCAAACACCAAATAACATTTATTTTAGGTTCAACACTAATCCCGAAAGTAAAGGGAGTGTGCGATGGTGATCTTATCAACCTTGGAATCATTTCCAACACATATCGTCACCTTGCCCTCAACTAGTCTTTGTTCATTTTATAACTCCTGTTTCGAGTTACCAATCATAGCAACTGAACCAGTATCAAATACCCAGTAGCTACTATGAACACTAGTAAAGTACACACTAAAACATGTATATCATATATACTTTTGTTCACTTTGCCATCCTTCTTATCCACCAAGTATTTATGGCAGTTCCACTTCGAGTGACCATTTCTTTCGCAGTAGAAGCACTCACTTTCAGGCTTGCACTACTAGGGCAAAGCCTATACACAGAACTTTAGCAGTAGCGCATGTTAAAAAAGGGCGCTACTGCTAGACAACAGTAGCGCCCGTAAAAAAACCGCGCTGCAGATACATATATAGCAGTAGCGCGTCCCGTTGTAAAAGCGCCACTACAAAAATTCCGACCACTAAGCCGATCGGCTACACATAGCAATAGCGCTCTTTTAGAAACAGCGTTGCCGCTAATTTCGTTTTAGCAGCGCGTTTATGTGGAAGGCGCTGCTGCTAACGGAAATAAAATAAAATGAAAAACAAGTAGAAAAGTAAATGAAAATGAAAGAAATAGAAAAAGGAGAAAGGAAAGAAAATAAAATGTAAAGAAAAATAACTGAAAAAAGGGAAAAAAAGATAAAGGAATAGCAGTAGCGCGTTTCAGGAAACGCGCTGTAGCCAACTTAGCTATAGCGCGTTTTCAGGAACGCGCTACCGTTAAGTTTCACTTAAACAGCAGTTTCCCTCCCCCGGCCACCACTTCTCCCCCAAATCCCTCGCCCTCGCCGCCGTCTCCCCAATTCGCCGTCGCCCTACTTCGCTGCCGTCTCCTGCCGGCGTGGACGCCCGCAACCTCACTATCTCCCCCCGAGGCCGCTGTCATCCTCACCGCCGCCGCTCGAGGATTCCCTCAGCCTCACCGCCGCCGCCCGAGGCCGCCCTCGACCTCACCGTCGCCGCCCTCGACCTAACCGCTGCCCGAGCCCTCTCAGGACCGCCGCTGCCCGTGCCCGAGGCCGCCTTCTCCGCCCCTGCCTCCGTCGCCCAGCACCTCCCCGCCACCGTCTCTCCCCTCTTTGTAAGTCCCCCACCCCTCCCCCCACTCCTCTCTCTCTCTGCATTTTAGAGCAAAAATTAGTAGAGCAAAAGTTAGTTTATAGCAAAAAAATTAGTTTAGAGCAAAATATGTTAAGTAGTAGATGTTAGAGCAAAAATTAGTTTAGAGCAAAAAAATTTGTTTACAGCAAAAGTTAGTTAGGGTAGTAGGGTTTAATTAGGGTAGATGCTGCTTGTAGTATATAGTGATACTAGTAGATGTTAATTAGGTTAGGGCAGTAGCGGTACTAGTAGATGTTAATTAGATGTTTTTTAGTTAGGGCGGTAGAGTTTTGCTAGGTTAATTAGGTTAGTAGTGCTGCTAGTAGTATTGGTACTGTAGGTTAATTAGGTGAAGTTAAATGAATAACCTAAATGAATGAAATTAGTAGTTAACTGGATTTTTTCCTTTCATCATTATAGAGCATTAAAGTTAACTGAATTTTGTTCTATTAGTAGTTAAATGAATTTTCTTCTACACTTTGTTTTTGAATTAGCTTGTGAAATTTGGAAATGTATATTTGGACATGTGGTTGCTTGGGTATATTTGGACATGTGTTGCGGTGTCGAAGATGGATATTAATTTGAACACTGTTTCCAGGGAATGAAAGCTGAGTGGCCTATGTTTTGCCGGAATGTTGATTCATTTCTGTTCCGGCAAATTTCAGGTTCTCGATTTGTCCACTTTTTAGCAATGGTCATGCCCAAATTTTCCGTGAATTTCGGCATGACTTGTGTTACACACTAGGACATATCGAGTGCCCGGGATTTGCCGCACCGGGAAGGAGTCAATGTTCCTGCAAAACAATAGGTCTTTTTATGTCATTATTCATTTTATTAGGTCTAGAATTAATTGACTAGATTTAATCGTAGTAAACATGGCTAGCAACAATGAAGGACAGGGTTCTGGTGATTGCGACGACGTCTACCGGGCGGCAGCCGAATTTTTGAGCCTTGCCGACGAGACTGAGACCGACACTGAGACTGAGACCTGCTAAGACTGAGACCGGCGCTGAGACTGAGACCGGCGCTGAGACTGAGACCGGCATCGAGACCGGCGCTCAGACTGAGACCGGCGCCGAGACTAGCGGAGCCGGTGTATAACCGAAAGCAACGAGGCAACGGCTTCTTAACAAGCTCAGGACTACTAGACTGGTGGTCACGGAGGTGGATGACGACAATTTTGAGCGAAAAGCGCCACAGGAAGCGCGTGCGTGCTATGGCAATCAAATAGGCTGTATCGTAGGAACAACCGCCACCATCAACGATGAGAAACTACAGAAGATAGATAATATGAGGCCCTCCCTCCTAAAGAAGTTTCACCAGATATTCTTGTTCCCGGGGCGGAATGAAAAGGATTATAAAGATCCAGATAAGGACTCGGCAATGAAGAAGATAAACAAACACGCCATGACCAAGTTTAGCGACGCGTTGGCCGCCTGGAAAACAAGGGTGAAAGCAAGGATCATCGACAAGAAGGAACCCTACTACGAGATTGTAAAGGATAATCCGACAATCACAAAAGAGTAGTTTCAAATATTCAAGGTGGCTTGCAAGGCCGTAGCTGCCAAAAAAAGTCTAAGTACATGAAGGGGCTTCAAGAGAGGAACATTGGGAGCCACCACCTCGGAAGTCGTCGTTACGGTGGGAAGAGGTCCAAATGGGCCAAGGAGGACGCGGAAGCCGCGAGTCTGGGCATCCCAGACCCCTTGGCAGAGTTCACCGTCCCACAGGAGCGTGACGTCCTCAGGGCCCGGCACCGGTGGGACCCAGTGAAGAAGGTTTTCGAGATGAACGCGGTCACGACGGAGTTCATGAGACTGCTGGTAATTTTAGTTTCTGGTCAATTCGACTGCAGTTAGTCATATTTGTAAACGATCCTTGTGCCTTTTGCAGAGAGAGCAGCACAGGATTGCGGCTGAAAGCGACTCGCCGTCTGAGGCGTTGGCGAGGCCCATGTGGGACACTCCATTCAACCGGGCGTTGAACATATTGAAAGGACTCCTGGTGGAGACACGATCGTCGTATGGACGCGTGCACGGTGTCGGAGACGGCGCCACGTGGAAGAAGTACTACCGTGAGACCACGGAGGAGAGAAAGGAAAGACGGAGGTTAACTGAAGAAAACATCGACAAGAAGGTTGAGATTGCGGTTGAGAAGAAATCATCTAAGACAGTCACAACAGCGGTAGCTGCCACAAAACAGGTGCTTGTAGATATGTCTACTACCTTGGTTCCGGCCGTTTTCAATTGGACCAGGGACAATCCAGAAAAAAATGCAGTGGACTTTCCCTTTGCTGACTTCTTGGGGAGCAGCTCGACTAGCGTTGCACCAGCACCTGCAGCTGCACCTGCTCCCGCATCGGCTGCGGCACCGGACGTGCTCGGCGGTGCTTCGTCTTTGGCTAAGCTCGACGCCCTCACGGTATCTGTCACACCGGCCCCCTTCAATAAATGTATAATCTCCCGTTTTGTTGCCTCTCGGATGTCTCACATCGCAGACTTTTCTTTGCAGGCCGACGAAACCCCGTGCACCATATTGTACACCATCGGCGACCAGAAGGTGGACGTGGGGAAGGCGACGATAATTAGGCCGAAGGGACAATTGTTCCACAGCCGGCCGATCCCCCCGAACATCTTCAAGGTTCCGTGGCCAGTGTCAAACCGGGCCATGAGAATTTGCCTCCTCTAGTACTAGTGGGGGATGATGACGAGACCCCGTGGCGGCTTGGTGATTGTTGCAATGGGTGGGTCTTTTTGTGGCCAAAGAGTCTGCTTCGTCTGGAGGCGGCCGGGAGCACACCCACGAGCACGCAGCCTCAGCAAGGTATGAACATCAACACCCCACCAAGCCAATTAGCGTCGGGTGTCGGGTTGGGTGATAGCGGACGGGGTAAGGAAGAGGCTCCATTAGTCGCTGATGACATCGCCATGGATGAGGATGAGGATGACGATGGCACTCAATAGTATGTCTATATTGGCGCCTACTCAGGGTTTGAGCATCATGAGTCGGTGCCTGAATTGCCGTCTCCAGAGGCCGAACGTAGTATTGACGACCTTCCGGTAGTAAAGAAGTCTAGGAAGAGAGCGAGGAAAGGCAAAAAAGCTGATTCTATGATCCAGCCGCCTCAGTAGCCTCGGGTTCATGACCGTGTAGAGATCCCCGGTGTGGATAAACTGCATATCCCCAGTCAACCAATCCTACCTGCACGAGCGCTACGGGCCAGATTCGGCGATCTAAGGACACTTCATGACGATGTGTTGCGGATAGAGAAAGGCCTCATCGCCCCGAAAGATCCAGGATACCCACTGTACGTGGTTAACGTTCCGCGGCAATTGTCGTACGTCGACTTATTCCCCGCGGATAAGTTCTTCCTTCGATTCGATTACATATTCGACATGTTTCACGTGAAGAAGTTGGATTTTACGTTTGTCCACCTTTATGCCTTGCACATGAACTACATCATCGGGGTTGAGCAGATACCTCATATCTGTGTCGCTGACCCGTACTTCATGCACGAGGGCTTCTTGGGAGTCTGCGCAGAGCACCGTGAATACGCGAGGGATTACATCGTCAATTTCATGATCGCCAATAAGGACTAGGAGGTGATTCTCATGCCTTATCATCCCCTGTAAGTCATCCGCGCGGATATCCTTCCTTTGATTTCAATCATTCATTTGCACAGTGGAGGCTAATTAATTTGAGGTGTACTTATTTTGCGCAGCGGCGGGCGCGCCGTCCTCATCATCCTCTACCCTCGATACTCCCACGCTCTTTACTTGGACTCGTCGAAGAACATTCACAAAAAGGATTACACCCACATCAAGGATGTTCTCGACAGTGCTATGTATTACTACGAAGCACGGGGTGGAGAGGTCAAGGACAAGAAGAGAAGGGGCGGCAGGCTCGCCTTCGGCCATAAGACCGACTTCTGCTGCATCCAACAACCGAGTGATTCTCTTAATGGTAGATTCTATGTCCTACACCACATGCTGGAGTACAGACGGGATCACCAGAACCTTCGCATGTCATCTAGATCCGGCGATGCCCATATTCTGCAATGGGCAAAGAACGTAGGAGATATCCAGGATCATCGACTTCGAGCTGAGTACTATCACATCCAGCGCGAACTTGCCCAAATCATCATGAAGGAGGTCGTCGGAAAAACAGGGATGTTCTATGAAGAAGGAAAAATGTCGCGGGAAGACGTCCGAACGGATAGCCTCTCAGCGTCTCGACCTGAAGCCTTTCACTAGGCTCGGGGACTATCTCCCTAACTTGGATGGATGGCACGACATGTTGGAGTGATTGTCGATATATGACAATGTGTCCGTTTAGTCCATACTTTCTGTATGACGAAACTTGGAGTTATGCACGACGAAACTATATTTGTGATGTAATTAAACCGTCCTCCTCGACTAGCGACGATCCCTCTAGTTAGGGCACTTTGGTACGATCAACTTTGTTATTTATGCTTATGATATGTTGCTTCTATTTTTGCCAAGTCTGTCTCTTTCTGTTGCTCAACTATATATCTTGCATATCATCGACTCATGTGACGATGCAGGTGCATAGATCATCGATGGCGAAGAAGTGCTACGCCGGGAGTATATATACAACGAGTGGCCGGAGTGTCAGGCCCAGGTGTACCGGTTTCTGGTTTCTGAGAGACAGGCAGTAGTTAGTTTAGGTTCACGCTAATGCGAGAGAGGGATACGACCTCATGTACTGCATAGTTCCGCTCTCACTCAAAGTGATAGCTCTTCTCACGTATATCATTGTTTAGATGAATGACGATGTAGTTGCAAGTAATCGAGACTTGTATTGCAATTTTCGAGATGATGACGAGATAGCACTTTGTGTTGGATGATGATTATGATGAGACTATTTCTATGTATATGCTATGATTACATTTGTGGCCTCACAACCATTCGATGTGTGTCATGATGACATTTGTATCTGCTAAAGATTCTTGTATAAAGCCTGTTCAAATACAAAACAAATATGCAGAAAAAAAACAAAAACTACTAAAATTAGCAGTAGCGAGTGGAGAAAGTTAGCAGCAGCGTGACAGTAGCAGTAGCGCGTCCAGCCCAAGCACGCTAGAGCTATTATCAGTAGCAAGCTTGCATGAAGCACGCTGCTACTACACTTGTATAGCAGTAGCGCGGGCGCCAACGCGCTGCTGCTAAGTGTTAGTTGTAGCGCCTTATTAGTAGCGTCGCTCCCCGCGCCACTAATGTACCTAAAACCCGCGTTGCTGCTAGGCTTTTCCATAGTAGTGTTGGGTCTAGCTTTGGGCTTCTTCATGGGAGTGGCAACTTGCTTGCCATTCTTCTTAAAGTTTCCTTTCTTTCCCTTGCCCTTTTACTTGAAACTAGTGGTCTTGTCAACCATCAAATACTTTTCTTGATTCCTACCTTCGTCGATTTCAGCATCACGAAGAGCTCAGGAATCGTTTTCGTCATCCCTTGCATATTATAGTTCATCACAAAGTTCCAGTAACTTTGTGATAGTGACTAGAGAACTCTGTCAATCACTAATTTATCTGGTAGATTAACTCCCACTTGATTCAAGCGATTGTAATACTCAGACAATCTAAGCACATGCTCACTGGTCGAGCTATTCTCCTCCATCTTGTAGGCAAAGTACTTGTCAGAGGTCTCATACCTCTCGACTCGGGCATTAGTCTGAAATACCAATTCCAGCTCTTGGAACATCTTATATGCTCCGTGGCGTTCAAAACGTTTTTTGAAGTCCCGGTTCTAAGTCGTAAAGCATGGTGCACTAAACTATCAAGTAGTCATCATACTAAGCTTTGCCAAAATTCATAACATCTGCATCTGCTCCTGCAATAGGTCCATCACCTAGCGGTGCATCAAGGACATAATTCTTTTGTGCAGCAATGAGGATAATCCTCAGATCATGGACCTAGTCCGCATCATTGCTACTATCATCTTTCAACATAGTTTTTATCTAGGAACATATCAAAAATTAACGGGGCGCTACATCGCGAGCTATTGATCCACAACATAGTTATGCAAATACTATCAGGACTAAGTTCATGATAAATTAAAGTTCAATTAATCATATTACTTAAGAACTCCCACTTAGATAGACATCCCTCTAATCATCTAAGTGATCACGTGATACATATCAACTAAACCATGTCCGATCATCACGTGAGATGGAGTAGTTTTCAATGGTGAAAATCACTATGTTGATCATATCTACTATATGATTCACGCTCGACCTTCTCAGTGTTCCAAGGCCATATCTGCATATGCTAGGCTCGTCAAGTTTAACCCGAGTATTCTGCATGTGCAAAACTGGCTTGCACCCATTGTATGTGAACGTAGAGCTTATCACACCCGATCATCACGTGGTGTCTCGGCACGACAAACTGTCGCAACGGTGCATACTCAGGGAGAACACTTATACCTTGAAATTTAGTGAGAGATCATCTTATAATGCTACCGCCGAACAAAGCAAAATAAGATGCATAAAGGATAAACATCACATGCAATCAATATAAGTGATATGATATGGCCATCATCATCTTGTGCCTTTGATCTCCATCTCCAAAGCACCGTCATGATCACCATCGTCACCGGATTGACACCTTGATCTCAGTCGAAGCATCGTTGTCGTCTCGCCAACTATTCCTTCTACGACTATCGCTACCGCTTAGTGATAAAGTAAAGCAATTACATGACGATTGCATTTCATACAATAAAGCGACAACCATATGGCTCCTGCGAGTTGCCGATAACTGTGTTACAAAACATGATCATCTCATACAACAATAATCATGTCTTGAACATATCACATCACAACATGCCTTGCAAAAACAAGTTAGACGTCCTCTACTTTGTTGTTGCAATTTTTACATGGCTGCTACAGGCTTAGCAAGAACCGTTCTTATCCACGCATCAAAACCACAACGATTTTTCGTCAAGTTTGCTGTTTTCACCTTCAACAAAGACCGGGCGTAGTCACACTCGATTCAACTAAATTTGGAGAAACAGAAACCCACTAGCCACCTGTGTGCGAAGCACGTCGGTAGAACCAGTTTCGCGTAAGCGTACGAGCAATGTCGGTTTGAGCTGCTTCATCCAACAATACCGCCGAATCAAAGTATGACATGCTGGTAAGCAGTATGACTATTATCGCCCAAAACTCTTTGTGTTCTACTCATGCAAATAACATCTATGCATAGACCTGGCTCGGATTCCACTGTTGGGGAGCGCGGTAATTTCAAAAAAAAATCCTACGATCACGCAAGATCTATCTGGGTGATTCATAGCAACGAGAGGGGAGAGTGTTGTCCACGTACCCTCGTAGACCAAAAGCGGAAGCGTTATGACAACGCGGTTGATGTAGTCGTACGTCTTCACGACCCGACCGATCCTAGCACCGAAGGTACGGCACCTCCGCGATCTGCACACGTTGAGCTCGGTGACGTCCCATGAACTCTAGATCCAATAGAGGTCGAGGGAGAGTTTCGTCAACACGACAGCGTGATAACGGTGATGATGAAGTAACCGACGCAGGGCTTCGCCTAAGCACTACAACGATATGACCGAGGTGGAAATCTGTGGAGGGGGGCACCGCACACGGCTAAACAATCAACTTGTGTGTCTATGGGGTGCCCCCCTCCCCCGTATATAAAGGAGTGGAGGAGGGGAGGGCCAGCCCTCTATGGCGCGCCCAAGGGGTGGAGTCCTACTCCCAGTAGGAGTAGGTTTCCCCCCTTCCCTAGTTGGAGTAGGAGAAGAAGGAAGAGGGAGAGGGAGAGAAGGAAAGGGGGGATGGCCCCCCTTCCAATTCGGATTCGGCTTGGGGGGAGCAGGCCCCCACCTTGGCCGCCTCCTCCTCTCTTCCACTAAGGCCCAATAAGGCCCATTGACTCCCCGGGGGGTTCCGGTAACCACCCGGTACTCTGGAAAATGCCTGAACTCATCCGGAACAATTCCAGTGTCCAAACATAGCCTTCCAATATATCGATCTTTATGTCTCGACCATTTCGAGACTCTTTTGTCATGTCTGTGATCACATCCGGGACTCCGAACAACCTTCGGTACATCAACACACATAAACTCATAATACCGATCGTCATCGAACGTTAAGCATGCGGACCCTACAGGTCCTAGAACTATGTAGACATGACCGAGACTCTTCTCCGGTCAATAACCAATAGCAGAACCTGGATGCTCATATTGGCTCCTACATATTATACGAAGATCTTTATCGGTCAAACCGCATAACAACATAAGTTGTTCCCTTTTCAAACCGCATAACAACATAAGTTGTTCCCTTTGTCATCGGTATGTTACTTGCCCGATATTCGATCGTCAGTATCATCATACCTAGTTCAGTCTCGTTACCGGCAAGTCTGTTTACTCATTCCGAAATGCATCATCCCGCAACTAACTCATTAGTTACATTGCTTGCAAGGCTTATTGTCGGGGATATACCCCGCGGTATGACCTGTCCGGACTTGGCGTTTCATTGGTAACCCGCCAAAGGATTGGCGACTCACGTGTCTGGCGGTTCACTGGTGTGACGACCCACGAGCCTGAAGACTCATTGGTGACCCAGCGGGTGTTTCAGATGGATGATAAGGGCCAAGGCCCAGAAGACCGGCTCATGTTATGATGGGCCGGATTAAGAGGAAAGGCATAAGGAATATTCTCCTACAAAGGAAGCAAGACTAGGACTCCATTTGTAATAGAGTAATCCTAATCCTAATAGGACCAGTCATGTAACCCACCCCTTTAACATATATAAAGGGGGGCAGGGCACCCCAAGAAGAAGGGGGAAAATAATAGCTAAGCCTAGACACAACTAGAGGAGAGCCGGCTTATGTGGCGTCTTCCTCATGAGCATAATGAGATCTAGCCAAAAACAACATGTAGGGCTGTTACCGGATGATGTTTCCCGGGGCCCGAAGCTGTCTAAATTCTTGTCTTGTGTGTTGATCCGCCACGCGTCTCTCGATTCCGACCAACCCCTTCAAGCTACCGCGTAGATGCGTTGGCCTCACGACTAAGTCCTCACACTAGGACATCTGCCGTGACAATTCCACGACAGTTGGCGCCCACAGTGGGGCTCGCGCACGGTGATGTTGAGTTCTTAAAGCGATCTCTCCCAGGGATCGAGGAGCTCGCGATCATCCGGTGAAAAAGAGTCATCATGCAAGTTTAAATTTGAGAGGTTAGGGTTTCGTACGTGTAGCCGCACACGACCTGGAAGGTAGATATATTTTTTGGTGCGCCTCCGTCAAAGTAATGTCATTGGTTTTCGGCGATCTACCAATCGCAAGTTGCGTCGAAACGGAGAGGAAACCTACATCGCAGTTGTTCTGTCTAAAGTCAAGTTGTGCTAGCTGCTTCACGCCTCCACACATATTCGACTGATGGATCAAGTCCCAAAGAAAACAATGGTGCTGCTACTAGTACTTGCACGGTTTAAAAAAAATCATCAATCACGATCCAGAAGTGAATACAACCACGACCTGGAAGTGGATACAGCGTTGATCCGGCCTCGTTGCGCTGCTGACCTTGGCCGGTATTGCCTCTGAACCGCCGCCGTGGACCGCCCAACGAGTCGCTGTTGTCACCATGGCTGCACCCCGGGCCGCCAGCACCAGGCCGGCCTGTCTCCGCCATTCTCCGCCTCGGTTTTAATCCTAAGTCGCCTTCCGCCGCCGAGTATCACCAAATCAGCGCCTTTGAACTGCCAAGGTCGCTGTGCCGCCTTTAGTTGCAAATCGCCATGCCGAGAGTTGCCTCCACTGTATACTAACTTGGCCAAAGGATTGCCTCCTCTGCCGCGGGTCGAACCGGCTGTCGAGTCGCCACTGCGCCAAGACACCACCGAGAGCCGCCGGCCTCCGTTCTATCAATCCGCCTCGGCTGCAGCAGTACGGAGCCGCGCCTTTACTACCATGGTACATCTGTGCCAGGCCGACCTTGACTCCGTTCACAAGATGAGCTGCTGTCCATGTTTTCAATTGCACGAGGAGGGCCGCCTCACTACCATGTTGCCAAGTCGTCGTGGCCATCGTGACTTAAACCGCCGCCTGTTTTAACTACAGTGGGAGAGGTGTTGCCTGCTTAAACCGCCGTCAGGGTTCGTCCGTGAGCTGCCAGTACGCTTGTTGACTTGCCTCAACTCCAACCTCAAGCCGCCTTATCTCTACATCGCCGGCTTACCTCGTTTCGGCGAGTCGCCGCCGTTCCCACAACCTTGTTTCTACCGTGAACCGCCGGTGCGCCTCCTCATCCGCTCACTTCGCCGGTGCGCCGCAGCTATCACCCGCGCCAGCAGCTTCCTCCCGCTGTTCCAAGGTCACTGCGCCGCCCGGGAGTCTTTGCCCCTGCCTTGGAGCCTCTCCGGGTTAAGGCGTCAAGTCGCCGGGTTACCTCCGCGCCAAATCACCGTTGTGGATGTTTCAATTACCAAATCTCCGGGTTAATTGCTATGGCCTCCGCGCTGTTTCCAAGTCGACTGGCTGTTTCCACCACTGCACTTATTGCCGCCTCTATGGCCTTGTGCTTCGTTCACCTCTGAGTCAGCCCTGCAGCTTCAACCGGGTCCTGAGTTGACCTCGCCTCCGCTCCATCGTCGCCTCCCGTGGTTTCCGGGCGTTCCACAGCTCCGCTGGACTCGGCCTTGACCCGCCGTAGCATGGTCGACATGGTCTCCCGCGTTCGGCCGCGCCGGTTTGACAGCCAAGTCCAATCGCCGCTCCGGCCGCGCCCGTCTCAAGTCGCCAAGACCGACTGTATGCTGGCCAGATTTGGATGCACGACTGCGTATTTTCTTCCATAGGCGGATCAAAACCCGAGAACTCACGCTTCCCTAGCATACGGACGCAGCGTCGCGCGCATACTTAACCGGTTGGCAGATGCTGCTCCCCCACCCGTGATCCACTCCCATCAAGCAAACCTATGTGGGTCAAGTCCCGAGACAGCCATTAAATTTTGGGTGAGGTAGCACGCCCTTAAAGACTACCCATAGTGAGAGTAACAAAAATAGTAACATCACATATATATAGATAAAATAGATGATGTGTCAAGCAATAAATGAAGAAAAAGAGGCATGTGGTAACATAGCTAGTCACTAGTAGTATGAGTAATATCACACATATCAAGGCAAGATGAGTCTATAGCCTAATAAATGAAGTGTTGCATGTTACCATACATATATTACTCTCCATTATAGAGATAGTAACATAAACTAGTAACATGTGCATATTACTAGTCTATGTTAATACCTATTGTGCCTAGTCAAATACTACTAATGGAGGCACATCATCAAGTTCTAGTACGCATGTACTATTGTTTTTGGAGAAGTCTGTGGACGTGGAGGTTACTGCCTTACTGGTGGTTCAGATTGTGTTATTTTTTATATCTGCCTTGTACATCTGCCCAGGAGATACTCTCAAATACTACAACAGCAAACAACGGCGAATCAAAATGTTCAGGGGCTCGCCTCTGCCATAACCGCGCCCGAGCTGCCGCATTTTCACCTCTGCCATGGGTGGATTTATGTACTACAATGCATATGGGAAAAGCAGATGACGACCCAGAAGCGGACGTACTGCGGCCGGCCCGAGCCTCCCGTCTTTGACGATCTAAACCGCCCGCGTACCCGGACAAGTCGCCGCTACTGGCTGCATCCACGCAACCCAGCCGTAGCCACCGCCGGTAAGTCGCCATCGCGGTCTCCGACAAGCCGCCGCTCTACTGCCGCGAATCTACGCTGCCGTGGTCTACACCGTGATCCTCGTTTAAACCGGCTTGCTACCTCTGCTACGGCCGCCTGTGAGTGGCCTAGCGGCCCCGCTGTTGCCGTTGCCAAGCATCAGTTTGTTTCAACCTGTTCAGCCTCTTCGGGTTAACCCGCCCCTGCCCGAGTCACCCCGGTGGCCTTGTGATATCTTTCGTCAAAATACATCAGGTGATATCTTTCCTCTGTATTTTATCAGTATTTTAATCCGTCTGAGAACAATTACTTGGCATGTAATATTGTTTCGCAGATAATTATTCATTACAAATGAGGCGTTATACTGCGGGGATGGAGCACACATTGGCAAACGTTCTGACCCGGCATTTCGTCGGTGCCACACTACCCAATGAATGGACGTGCACAAGTCGCCGCTTCAGTGGCCCGGTTTACATCAACTCGCCCGTCCGCTTTTGCGGCCGGTTCATGCGTCTGCGCCGGCTTGCAACGAGGACGACAACTTACTCGTCCGCACCGGCTTACAACGCCACGGCTGACTCATAAACCTGCTGCCACGGCCGACTCGGCCATGATTGATTTCAGGTTCACCATGGTGATCATCAACCCCGCGGTGGATATTTACTGGCCTCACATATCAGGTGAAATCCATCCAGTATATTTTTATATTACATATTGTTTTCTTTAAAAGAGCAATTACTCTGGCTTGCAAGTTTTCCAATGCAGGACAAGTTGTCTACTGCAAAAGGGACTATTATTTCACTGAGCTATTAATGACTCATACCGGTTTATATTATGGTCAAATATGGAGAGTCTCAAGCCAACTCCTCCAGTAGTCCTAAGACTCGGGGGCTATGATGACATGACTCAGTAAATGTTTCCAGTTTGAGCTGATTCAAGTGCCCCAAGACGTTGAAATGAAAGATAACCCGGTCCCGGAGGCTACTGTTATATTGATGAAAATTTAAAGGCTGTCAGAAAAATTCCGTCTTAAAAAGTATATAACAATCACAAAATCTCGGCTCAATGAAGAAGTTGCAGGTCATCAAGAAAGATTCCGGTTGAAAATCCGGTTCAAGGAAAAGCTGTCTCCCACAAAACTTCGGAGCTCTCAATATCCGGTTTAAGAATTTCCGGTTCAAAAAGAATAATCTCTCGCAAGTTCGAGTTCTCAGGAAAAATTAAAGGGACCAAAGAGAGTCTGTTGCAAAAGCACAGCTCAAACATAAGTGCCCCTCGAGCACAGCTCACAATAATAACTTGGGGGCTTGGTCGTATTCAAACCATAGCTTATACCCTCTTGATTGGCGTAAGGCCATCAGGATAATCATTTGGGGGCTTCCTGTTCAAACATAGGTCGTATTCGAACCAAAGAGAACATAGCTGTTGGGACCCTCTTGATCGGCGCAATGCCAAACCCACTAGGTGGCTTCTTGATCGCATTTGAATCATAGCTTAACCCCTTTTGGGTCCGACTTTGATCGTATTCGAATCACAGACATTAAAAAAGTCTTAAGGTCATTTGGGGGCTTACTTTTCAAACATAGGTCGTATTCGAACCAAAGAGAACATAGCTGTCGGTACCCTCTTGATCGGCGCAATGTCAAACCCACTAGGGGGCTTACTGATCGTATTCGAATCATAGCTTAACCCCTTTTGGTCCGGCTTACTGATCGTATTCGAATGAGAAGCCTCGCTTTTTCTATTTGTTTGCCGTAAGTTTTTTGAAAACAATCTTTCGGGTTTGTCTTGAGACTTTTTTGTTCAGATCTGAGGCATATATGTGTGGTTTCTATTTAACCCGGCTTGGCTTTGGACGATAAGTCGCCAGCATATGACAATCATCAAACATTTGGAAGTCTTGGCTTCTAAATAATGGGTTATCACCCTTACTGTGCAGGTCACATAAACCGGCAGTGCAAATTCAATATCACAGGTATGATATTATAATTACGTTTCAAAGTTATGATTCATAACAGGCTTATCTGTGACTCCTTTTTTACACATCAGTGGTCATATGTAAGATATTATGACCCGCCATGCGGTAAACCGCCAAGGGTTCTTGTGATCTACTTGTGTGCAGGATAAGACTACATTTCGGTGGTTACCCGCCCTGGCTTTTGACGTTAAGTCGCCAGAGCATATGTTGTTTAAACTCTGTGCAGGATTTGCAGAACTATGACTTATAAAAATGCTTAAGTCCAAGCTCATCATTAAAATTGATGCTTCAAAATGATTATCCGTTATGGATTTTCTCAAAGTCTATAAATAGCCGGGTTATAAAAATTCCGGCTTACAATGGAGGCATATTAAATCGCCATCGGCCAAGAGCCGCTGGGTATTTAAACTCCAGATTTACTTGTCAACAGATAAGGTATTCAAAGTGGCTTTGGCGCAATGGCTATTATTTTATCAATAGATATGATTTATTCTATAAATGGAAGGAATAGTCCCGAGTCGCTGCAGGCTTACGACCTGGCACTTGGGGGCTACATTATTCAGATTGAGATTATATCAAATATGCAAGTCCCATGTCACTGCTAGCATGCACCATGGCACTTGGGGGCTAATGCAAAGTTATTTTTTGGCTCACTTTATTGAAGATCCGACTCATCACATTGTAACGAGCCGACCCTTGAGGGCTACCAATTGCTCCTGTAAAAAATTCAAGGTACACAAGCCTCAGCCCATTATATAGAAAGATCCACTACTCAGTTGGTAGAGTACAAAGCTCTTACCCTTATGGACGTGGGTTTAAGCCCCATGGTGGAGATTACATCATATGATGTTATTATCAATGAATTATATACAAAGTCCCAGCTCAGTATTATCTTACTGAGTCGGCCCTTGGGGGCTATACGTTGCTGCTCAAGTCTACATGATCATATTTACAAAGTCCCTGCTCATTATTGCATAATGATCCGGCCCTTGGGGGCTACACTGGTTGAAGTTTTTATGAGCATAAGGCAATTACAAGTCCCAGGTTGCTGCAAGCATGATAACCCGGCACTTGGGGGCTACAGGTGATATGCATATAAGGGAGAAAAATATTCAAATTCTCAGTTTTGAGCAGACCAGATTGACCCGGTGTCTGCAATAATCCTGACCCGGTGTCGGGAACAATTATGACTCAGCATCATCTATTTATAACCCGACAGTTTTGATAATCATAAATTGGCAAGTTTCTACATCTTCAAGCCATCTGAATATCAGTTGAATATTTGAAGACTAATATTTTTGTCAAGTCAGAGCATTGAAGGCCGACTCAAATGGAATCTTTATTTACAATATTTCTTCTACAAGCAAATTGATTATGAAGCTGGTCTATTGACCCGGATTTACTAGAAGAAGGAAATGACAAGGACTTAAGGATGTTCAGGATCAGTTTAATATGGATAAATCCAAATTAGACTGGGGGCGAATGTCGGGGATATACCCCGCGGTATGACCCGGCCGGATATATGAACCGGCCGGACTTGGCGTTTCATTGGTAACCCGCCAGAGGATTGGCGACTCACGTGTCTGGTCGTTCACTGGTGTGATGACTCATGAGCCTGAAGACTCATTGGTGACCCGGCGGGTGTTACAGATGGATGACAAGGCCCAAGGCCCAGAAGGCCGGCTCATGTTATGATGGGCCGTATTAAGAGGAAAGGCATAAGGTATATTCTTCTACAACGGAAGTAAGACTAGGACTCCACTTGTAATAGAGTAATCCTAATCCTAATAGGACTAGTCATGTAACCCGCCCCTTCAACATATATAAGGAGGGGCAGGGCACCCCAAGAAGAAGGGGGAAACTAATAGCTAAGCCTAGACACAACTAGAGGAGAGCCGGCTTATGCGGCGTCTCCCTCATGAGCATAATGAGATCTAGCCACAAACAACATGTAGGGCTGTTATCGGATGATATTTCCCGGAGCCCGAAGCTGTCTAAATCCTTGTCTTGTGTGTTGATCCGCCACGCGTCTCTCGATTCCGACCAACCCCTTCAAGCTACCGCGTAAATGCGTTGGCCTCACGACTAAGTCCTCACACTAGGACATCTGCCGTGACAATTCCACGACAGTTGGCGCCCACCGTGGGGCTCGCGCACGGTGGTATTGAGTTCTTGAAGGGATCTCTCCCAGGGATCAAGGAGCTTGCGATCATCCGGTGAAAAATAGTCATCATGCAAGTTTAAATTTGAGAGGTTAGGGTTTCGTACGTGCAGCCGCACACGACCTGTAAGGCAGATATTTTTTTTTTGGTGCGCCGCCGTCAAAGTCATGTCATTTTCGAGTAGATGATTTTTCATATAAAAAACTTTTTAATCCGAGTCCGTATGCAAAAGTTATGCCCATTTTACTAAATTCGAGAGAGATTTTGTAAATAAAGTCGAAATTCATATTTTTAAAATTTCCCAACAACTAGACCACATATCACATGGGAAACTTATTTTCTTTTTTTTTTGACATTTCCATCATTTTATTTTATTTATTTTAAACTGAAAAGGCGGTCCGGGGGGGGGGGTGCAGTTAGTAATGGCGCACGTTCACAAAGTGCGCCATTACTATGTGTATGACTTGGTCAAACCTTGGTCGAAGTTAGTAATGGCGCACTTTGTATAGGTGCGCCATTACTAAGTTTGACATAGTAATGGCGCACCTATGCAAAGTGTGCCATTACTAAGACCCAGTCATACACATAGTAATGGCGCACTTTGTAAAGGTGCGCCATTAATATGTCAACTAGTAATGGCGCACTATACCCTGGTGCGCCACTACTAACAAATTTTTTTATCTTTTTTTTCAAAACTAGTAATGGCGCACCACACACCAGGTGCGCCATTAGTAATATGCCATTAATGGCGCACCTGTATATGGTGCGTCACTGCTATATAGCAGTGGCGCACCACATACATGGCGCCATTAATGTCCGTATTAGCTATAGCAGTTTTCCTAGTAGTGACACATGTAGAGCATCTTTATAATCAACCAGTTATGTTATGACGTTTGATAGAACACAAGGTGTTCCTCCGGTATTCGGGAGTTGCATAATCTCATAGTCAGAAGAACATGTATAAGTCATGAAGAAAGCAATAGGAATAAAACTCAACGATCATAATGCTAAGCTAACGGATGGGTCTTGTCCATCACATCATTCTCTAATGATGTGATCTAGTTCATCAAATGACAACACATGTCTATGGTCAGAAAACATAACCATCTTTGATTAACGAGCTAGTCAAGTAGAGGCATACTAGGGACACTCTGTTTTGTCTATGTATTCACACATGTACTAAGTTTCCGGTTAATACAATTCTAGCATGAATAATAAACATTTATCATGATATAAGGAAATATAAATAACAACTTTATTATTGCCTCTAGGGCATATTTCCTTCACTGGGATCCGTCGTCGGCAGCCTCTGCTTCAACCCTTCCCCGCTGATCTGTCGGGCGACACAACGGTTCCTTTAGCCCGAGCGGTTGGCGGCTGCGGTCGTGTCCGCATAAGTCCGGGTCACGCCTCTGGCTTTGTAGAAGTGTCTTCGGCCCTCCCTGCAGATATGCGATTCGTTCAACTACTCGGGCGTCCTTGCTGCTGATGTCTACTACGCAACCTTCTTCTTGTAGACGTTGTTGGGCCTTCAAGTCTAGAGGTTTGTAGGACAGTAGCAAATTTCCCTCAAGTGGATGACCTAAGGTTTATCAATCCGTGGGAGGCGTAGGATGAAGATGGTCTCTCTCAAACAACCCTGCAACCAAATAACAAAGAGTCTCTTGTGTCTCCAACACACCCAATACAATGGTAAATTGTATAGGTGCACTAGTTCGGCAAAGAGATGGTGATACAAGTGCAATATGGATGGTAGATATAGGTATTTGTAATCTGAAAATATAAAAATAGCAAGGTAACTAATGATAAAAGTGAGCACAAACGGTATTGCAATGCGTTGAAACAAGGCCTAGGGTTCATACTTTCACTAGTGCAAATTCTCTCAACAATAATAACATAATTGTATCATTTAACAATCCCTCAACATGCAACAAAGAGTCACTCCAAAGCCACTAATACCGGAGAACAAACGAAGAGATTATTGTAGGGTACGAAACCACCTCAAAGTTAGGATCCTTTCTGACCGATCTATTCAACAGTCCGTAGTAAAATAACACGAAGCTATTCTTTCCGTTCGATCTATCATAGAGTTCGTACTAGAATAACACCTTAAGACACAAATCAACCAAAACCCTAATGTCACCTAGATACTCCAATGTCACCTCAAGTATCCGTGGGTATGATTATATGATATGCATCACACAATCTCAGATTCATCTGTTCAACCAACACAAGGAACTTTAAAGAGTGCCCCAAAGTTTCTACCGGAGAGTCAAGACGAAAACGTGTGCCAACCCCTATGCATAAATTCACAAGGTCACTGAACCCGCAAGTTGATCACCAAAACATACATCAAGTAGAACACGTGAATATCCCATTGTCACCATAGGTAAGCACATGCAAGACATACATCAAGTGTTCTCAAATTCTTAAAGACTCAATCCGATAAGATAACTTCAAAGGGAAAACTCAATCCATTACAAGAGAGTAGAGGGGGGGACATTATAAGATCCAACTATAGTAGCAAAGCTCGCGATACATCAAGATCATGCCAAATCAAGAACACGAGAGAGAGAGAGAGATCAAACACATAGCTACTGGTACATACCCTTAGCCCCGAGGGTGAACTACTCCCTCCTCGTCATGGAGAGCGCCGGGATGATGAACATGGCCACCGGTGAGGGATCCCCCCTCCGGCAGGGTGCCGGAACAGGGTCCCGATTGGTTTTTGGTGGCTACAGAGGCTTGCGGCGGCGGAACTCCCGATCTAGGTTATGTTCTGTTTTTTTTGTATATATAAGAGGTTTGGGTCTCGAGAACAAGTCAAGGGGGTCTCCGAGGCGGCCACGAGGTAGGGGGGGCGCGCCCAGGGGGGTTGGGCGCGCCCCCACCCTCGTGGGTGCCTCGGGACTCTTCTGGCCCATCTTCGATGCTCTGTGGGCTTCTTCTGGTCCAAAAATAATCTCTGTCAATTTTCAGGTCAATTGGACTCCGTTTGGTTTTCCTTTTCTGCGATACTCAAAACAAGGAAAAAACAGAAACTGGCACTGGGCTCTAGGTTAATAGGTTAGTCCCAAAAATCATATAAAATAGCATATAAATGCATATAAAACATCCAAGATTGATAATATAATAGCATGGAACAATAAAAAATTATAGATACGTTGAAGACGTATCAGCTGCCAGCGGCGGCAGTTGCTCCAACCTTCCTGGCCATCCCCGTTATGCCGCCCTCTCGGCTGCGGCGTGCCCCTTCACCCCTCCCCCAAGATCCGGCCTTGGCGTGGCACATGGCGGCTCCCTTCACCCACTACGTCTCCCCTGCTACTCCAGCGTGGGTTGCAGCGCCTGTCCCCAAGCTACTGTGAAGGCTCCAGCGTAGTGGCTTTGTGAGTTCATCGTGGTTATTTCCCCACCGGCGGCTGCCATTAGTGCCGAGCTAGTCTGGTGACATGGCAGGCGCAAGAGGGCTCGCAGCGGATTCTTTGTCGGTGCTACTCTAGTCCTGGTGGCTCTGGACCTGCGTCTTCCAGCATCCTTGGCTTGTCGGTGCCCTTTGTCGGCGTGGTTCCGGCCCCGACGATCAAATTGTTGCATTCGCTCCACCTTCCTCGGCTCGTCGGCATCCCAACAGCTTCGACCCCAGCAGCCCAGATCTGCATACCCCTCCGGATCATGGCTTGTCAGTGTCATCGGCCACTGTCACGTTCCCCACGACATCTCTCTTTGCCGCGGCGCCTCCTCGCCCCTGTCCACCTCCATGCCTCGTCCTTGAGCCAGATCCAAAGCCAGCGTTCCCGGCGGCGCCCGGTGCCACCCTCCGGCAGTAGGCACAACCCCACCCTCCCCTTTCTGAGGTGGCGGTCTCATCCAGCGACCTCGCCTGGACCCAGGCCAGGGCAAAAGCTCTGCACGGCTTGGCATTGCTGGCAGCGGCGGCACTCGCGGGTGTCGTTTCCCTTCTTGGAGGCGTTGCCATGGCTTTGATTCATGCCCCACTTCAAACACGGGGGAAACCCTAGATCTGGTTCTTCAGATCAGATGGTGGCAGCATCACGACATCGTTCACCTTCTTGTTGGCGCTATCTTGCTTGCTTGCAGCGTCCCCGGTGTTGCTTTTGGAGATGTTGGATGTAATGCTAGTTCGGCATGCCCCTCTAGTTTCAGGATTGGTGAATTTTGTTGTGTTGTATCCTCTGTTTGGGCCGAGCATCCTTTGTCTCTCTGCTCCGGATGTCATGTCCACGCCTTCCTATGTTTGTGCCTTGTGTTCTATTCCATTGTACTAAATTCTATTTCCTTGTATCAATGAAATCATATGCAAGCTTTGGTGTATTCGCAAAAAAATCTCTACATGCTAGAATGTTCAGTCGGGGTCAGAATCCGGTGCGTCGAAGTCAAAACTAGACATGGATAGTGGGAAATCGGGACATATGTTCCATTAATTGATTTTTACCCCTACAAGTGGGAACTGAGCCAACCCAACTAAGAAGCCTTTTCCATCGTTGTGGAAGGCGCAAATGCATTAACCTGACCACATCAGTGCTCCCAACACTACCGATTGTTGGCCACGCACTACACTCATAAGACCACTATGGGGCTGCTTGGTAAATCAAACGACAAAGACCCACCAAGCATGTGTCGACATCGTTCCTATAAATCAAGGCCGCCATGTTGGAGGTGAGCCAAACACTCCACACACCAAACCTGCACACACACATGCATTGTTCTCGCTCCTCTCTCTGCCCTTCGGTGCCGGTAGCTAGCTAGCTCTTCTGTTCCGGCCAGGAAAGCAAGCGCTAGAGTATACGCACGGAAGAAGAAGAAGGATAAGAAATAATCCCTAGGTACGTAATTCATACAGCACGATCCATGCATGCATTTTATTTATTGTTTTGAAACTGATCCATGCATGTATTGATGAATATCTATCTGGAGTGTGACATATACTTATCAACAATTTTAAAATTCTCTGTGTTCTTATGTATGTATGCATAGAAAGAGGATATCGAAGATTCAATGTGCAGCTGGACATGATTGGAAAAAGGTGATTATGTCGTCAGTGGCAGATCCTTATATGCAAATGAGACAGATCGGCTAACGCTGCTTCAGTTCAAGGATGCAATCAGTCTGGATCCACACCAAGCCTTCATGTCCTGGAACAATAGCACCCACTTCTGTAATTAGGAAGGTGTCTTGTGCAGGGTGAAGACTCTGCCACATCGTGTCAGTTCTCTAAAACTTACAACTCGAGGTTTGGTAGGACACATATCTCCTTCACTTGGGAACCTATCGTTCCTGCATTCTCTAGCCCTGGTGGAAAACACACTCACCGGGGAGATTCCACCCTCCCTCGGTCACCTGCGTCGTCTCCAAACCCTCCACTTGAGAAATAACATGCTACAAGGAAGGATACCAAGTTTTGCAAACTGCTCAAAGCTCAGGGTGCTGGATGTTTCATACAACAATCTAGTTGGCCAATTTCCTACTGAGTTGCCTCCTGTCCTTCAGGTGCTGCGTGTTGGGACTAATAACCTTACTGGCACCATCCCAGCTTCTCTTGTCAATATAACAACACTAACCACCATTAGCTGCCTGAATAATCAAATCAAAGGAAATATCCCAAGTGAGTTTGCAGATCTGCCCAGCTTGCAGTACCTGTATGCAGGTGGCAATAAGCTGGCAGGCAGTTTTCCACAAGCCATCTTGAATCTTTCTACTCTCATTGAACTTGACCTTGGTCTCAACGGTTTAAGTGGAGATCTGCCACCAAATCTCTGTACCGCTCTCCACAATCTCCAGACACTTTTTTTGGGTGGCAACATCTTTCTAGGCGGGCACATTCCTAGTTCATTAAGTAGTGCTTCCAATCTATACGAAGTTGATTTTTCAGGTAACAACTTCACCGGATTGGTGCCCACCACTATTGGCAAACTTACCCAGCTCTCGTCGTTGAATCTTGAAAAGAATCAACTCCAAGCACATAGCAGGGAAGAATGGGAGTTTTTGGACAGCTTAGGCAATTCCACGGACCTACAGATGTTCTCCGTTAGTCGGAATCGCCTATCAGGGCATGTCCCAAATTCATTAGGTAACCTTTCCAATCAACTCCTGGAGATATACTTGGCAGAAAATCAACTATCAGGGGATTTTCCTTCCGGCATAGCAAACCTTCGCAACTTGTTTATTCTAACATTGGGGATGAATCAATTTACAGGTGTGGTTACGGAGTGGATTGGATCTGTCAAGATTTTGCAGCAATTAGTTTTAGAAGCAAACTTCTTTACGGGGGTCATTCCGTCATCCTTGTCAAACTTGTCTCAATTGGGAGAGCTCTATCTATCCTCGAACCACTTCATTGGTCACATACCAGCAAGCTTTGGAAACTTTTCGACGCTTCAAAATTTGGACATTTCCAACAACAATCTTCATGGTAGGGTTCCTTTGGAGATCTTTAAAATCCCAACAATATTTCAGATTGATTTTTCTTTCAACAATCTAGATGGCCAACTTCCTACCGACATTGGCAATGCCAAACAACTCGTACATTTGGTACTTTCATCAAACAAACTATCTGGTGATATTCCCAAAACTCTGGGTGATTGTGAAAGTTTAGAAGACATTGAGTTAGACTCAAATATTTTTGGTGGCAGTATTCCCTCTTCATTAGACCACATAACCAGCCTCAAATTTTTGAACTGTTCTAGCAATAACTTAACTGGGTCAATACCACTATCTCTTGGCAACCTACAACATCTTGAGAAACTAGATTTGTCATTCAACCATCTTCAAGGCGAGGTTCCAGCAAAAGGGATATTCAAGAATGCAACTGCCATTCGGATTGAGGGGAACCAGGGACTGTGTGGTGGGCCATCAGAGTTACTCATGCAAGCATGCGTTGTTACGCCTTCAAATTCAACTAGAAACAATGAATCTTTAGTGCTCAAAGTAGTTATCCCAATAATCAGTATGGTTTTACTTGGTATGGTCATATTTGGCATATTGATATGGAGAGGAAAGCATAAGAGCAAATCTATATCTGTACCATCATTTGCTACAAAATTTCCCAAGATTTCTTTTAGTGATCTAGCCAGAGCGACAGAGGGATTCTCAACGTGCAACTTAATTGGCTGCGGGAGATACAGTTCTGTATATCGAGGAAATCTAGTTGAAGATGAAATTGAGGTTGCCATAAAAGTCTTCAACTTAGAGACAAGAGGAGCACACAAGAGCTTCATTGCAGAATGTAATGTGTTGAGAAATGTGCGGCATCGTAATCTGGTCCCTATCCTAACTGCGTGCTCAAGCATTGATTCTACTGGTAATGATTTCAAGGCCCTGGTGTATGAGTTCATGCCACGCGGAGACTTACATAATCTGTTATATTCAACTATAGACTATGAAGGCTCTTCAGATTTGGACCTTCTTACAATGAGTCAAAGGATGTGCATCGTGGTGGATGTAGCGGATGCAATGGAGTACCTACACCAGAACAACCAAGGAACAGCGGTTCATTGTGATCTGAAGCCTAGCAACATTCTATTGGATGACAATATGACAGCTCATGTTGGAGACTTTGGCTTAGTAAGATTCAAAGTTGGTTCCGCGACGTCATCTCTTGCTAACCCAAGCTCTTCTTCGGTTGGACTAATGGGAACGATCGGATATGCTGCTCCAGGTAATGGCCTTTTTTGTATCTTGTGTTGCTTTAGCTTTTCTGCATATGTGTTAAAGCAAAATTAACTCTTTTGTTATTCATTCATTCTGTAGAATACGCAGGCGGTGGTCAAGTTTCAACTGCCGCGGATGTTTACAGCTTTGGTGTCGTCCTTCTCGAAATATTCCTTCGGAGAAGGCCAACTGATGACATGTTTAAGGATGGACTGAGCATTGTGAAGTTAACAGAGATCAGCTTCCCTGATAGGGTAATGGAGATTGTCGATCCTCAGCTCGTACAAGAGTTGGAGCTTTGCCAAGAAACTCCAACAGCTTTGAAGGAAAAAGGTGTACGCTCTCTGCTATCTATGCTAAACGTTGGCCTTTCTTGCACGAAGCCTTCTCCGCATGAACGCACCAACATGCACGAGGTGGTTGCCAAGCTACCTGAATAAGTAAGCTGTCGTATGTTTGATGTTTTATTGCATTGTGTGTGTGTAATGACATGTACTTTCCGGCGACACCCGACGACGAACAATGACGAAGCAACACTAGATGAACTTGGTTCCTGCCCCAAGTCGGCCTAGCCCGACGAGATACTTTACGCCGAGATGCGCTATCTGTAGCTAGCCTGATTTACTCTAGCTAGCCACGTCCAAGCTAGCTAGCTAGCTCGATATTGCTGATGGTTTCTTGCCGCCAGCCGGAATACAACAACGCACACACGCGAAACAATATTGATCGCCACGGTCGCTCCCGTAATTACTTTATTTTGCTTCTCAGGGTTAGAATTGTCAAGGGGTACAGGGATATTTATACTAGCTAGAACAACTAGTACTAATCCTATTGGGTGACTATGCTGAAACCTACACGGACACATACTGCACCGTACAGAGCCCACGTGTGTACTCGTGTGTAACTCCAACATGTACTGCAGCAGCCCAGATATTGCGCTGAAAAACAGAGATGACAATCGTTTCCATGCACCAATATTATGAAACAAATATTATAGAGTCCCGCTTCGGTACAACCCCGCCCCTCCTAACACGTATATTGGGTAGTATGGTTATTTCACATGGACGTATAGAATACCCACCCGCCTGCGTATGCCATACCGGTCACCCGTACACTAGCCCCCGTACATGGTCGCCGTATGCCCACCCGTGTTGCTGTACACTAGCGTCGTTACTTGTGAAAAAAAAAGCCCGAGCATGACTTGTTGACGCCTCATGTCGAAACCCAAGTGGCGGTAGCGTTCCAGTCGCCGCATTCCTTCCCGGCAGTCGTCGTCACCCTCCACGTGGCCCTAGTCGCCGCCCAAACAACACGCCGCGCGTCCCCTGCCGCCGCCCACAGGCTAAACCCTATTTGTGATCGTCGCTGCAGCCACCGTATTCCTTGGTCGTCGCCCGGATCGCCGTCTGCCCGTGAATCTTCATCGCCGTGGGTGCATTCATCCCCGGCCTCCACCGGCCATCATCCTCACGCCGTGGACGCCTGCCTCCGCCGGCCATCATCGGCACCGCGTGTACGCCTTCGTCTCCGGTCAAAATGGATCCATCTCTCCTCCTCGCCGGTGTCGAAGAGGTCGGTTTGACTCACTAAGTAGGTTACATTAGGTTACTCACTAAGTAGGTTACATTAGGTTACTCACTAAGTAGGTTACATTAGGTTAGTCATTCAAATGATATTATAAAAATTATCTATTGACTCAGTAACTAAGTGCTAGTTTAATGCATAAATTTGTGCAACGTACTGTTAAGCAATTTCACTGTGCACATAATTTAATTATGAAATATTGTAATTGATGAACTGATTATTTTAGGGATGATGTTATATGGTGTTCGGATTGATCTAAGAATTTGTTTAAACATGTATAGATGATGGAGGAGACTGATTATGATGGCGATGATTACATGCATTCAACCTAGCTCTTTGCATACGCTGATGTGTAGTTCACGTTAAACTGCAATATCATGGCACAGCAAATCTCACCTTACTCTTCTAGTCCTTGTCTGTCGTAGCAAAATTTGAAGGTGGAGAGGAGGGACCATGCCACGGTCACCTGCATCTCATATGAGCCAACTTTAAGTGTCCCATGCCTTCTACCTGCTTTCTCGGACCACGCAGCCAAACCTAAACATCTAAAGACTTGAGGTCCCACCCAGGACGCCTGCCAGGTATGGGCACCCACCAGTCCGGCGTGCTTCTCAACCAGGACCCCTGCCGGGTATGAGGCCGCCGCAGCCACCTGCCACGAATCCATCTTCAGAGCTGTACTGCTGCATCAACCTTGGCCAGTCCAACTGCCGCCGACGCCACCATGACACCAGGCAGCGTCACCCTCCTGCGCGAGTCCATCTCCGCTCATCAGGCGCCGAGTCTCCACTGCGCCACGCCGCCGAGATCTGCCGTCATCAATGGAGCAGATGAAACACCGCTCCTCCTCTTGTCCCCTCCAACCAGCACTTGCTCCAAAACGATGCCCCCATTAAGGAGAACGATACCGATAGCACCGTCATCGTCCGATCTGGTAGACCCAGATCTAGGGTTTCCCCCGGAACTTCCCGATCAGGTTGATGTGACCTGCAACGACGATGCCTCCAGAAGGAAACGACGTCTGAGACGCCGCCATCGTCCGCCATGACCGCAGTCTGGCGTGATTTTCACCGGAAGCCACGTCTTCCCAACCTCGTGGCTTGCTGGAACCGAGCGGAACCAAGCCACGAAGACGTATGTTGTCGTCGGTACTCCGGCGGAGATCCGGCATCTCCTCACCGGTCCCTCCACGCGCCGCCGGTCGGCGAAAGGCCTCCCCGTCACCATCACGAGCAGGAGAGCCCACCCCACCGGATGGGGCGCTGCCACCGCCGCCGTCCATGCAGGGCCGCCGCTCCGCCGGCGATGGTGATCGGGCCCCCGCCGCACAGCCCGGATACTCCGTCCTAGCCGCCGCCGTTGGATCGCATGAGAAGGGCCGCCCCCGCCGCCTCAGATGGGATCCGCCGCCTCCCCCCGCCCAGAAACTTTGGCACCGGGCCCGCCGCCACCGCGGCCCACGCCGGCGGCAGCGGCGGCAGGAGGGGGTGGAGGGAGAGGTGCTGGCGGCAGTAGGGTTGGGGCCCCTGGCGTCGCCCGGGGGGAGGCGACGCGAGAGCTTTGGCTTCTTAATCTTTGCCATCTTGGTCCGACGGAGTTCGACGCAGACAACGCGGCGTGAAAGCTTGACCACATTGCTATGGCCGTCCATCGGTAGTAATTTATTGTCTTCAAACGCAAGCAACGTGACTCTCATGTGGTCCTGGTTTGTGTAACAGAGCGCTAGAGAGCTTAAATCTTACTCCCACGAAGCTTGACCACATTGCTATGGCCGTCCATCGGTAGTAATTTATTGCAAGGCTGCATGCATGCTGGCTTACTCGTGTCCTCGTAGGAGCCGCATTTTTTGGCGAACATGTCGTTCCAGAAAACACGGTAGAGACGAGCTTCGTGGGCGTTCACGTCGGTGCGCGACTCCACGGGCTCCGTCTCCATCTCCATCTCTTTTTGCTGGCGAGCCTCCTCGCCACTCCTCACCGCTGGCGCCTCGGCCTTGGTCCTCGTCGCCGTCGTGGCCGCGCTGATATCGTCGTAAAAAGGCGAGCCCATATCCGACTTCGCCGATGGATGGATCAGCTACCGGGTGCACCGTCGACGACCGACGCCACGTAACGATATAGCAGCTAGGGAGTCTGGATCCTCGATCGATCTCCAGTAATTTCTATAGATTTTTACAAAAGTCAAACATTACAAACTTTGATCATGTTTATAAAAAAAAGTAGGTACATCTAGAATACCGAATGCACATCATTGGATACATCGTGAGTTATATTTTTAGAATGTACATGTTTGATATTGTAGATGTAGATAATTTTCTTTATACACTTGGTCAAAGTTGGCAAAGTTTGAATTTCACAAAAATCTATAGGCACTATATTGTGGAATGAAGGGAGTAGTAAGTAGCAGCTCCTGCTCCGCCACTGGCCGTCTCATGGCACGGGCATACCTCAACACCGCCCCCTTCCACGACAGCCTGCTTGCCGGCATCTCCATGTTGAGGTCCATAATGTGGGCAACAACGAGATCGCCGACATCGATGGCGGGGGAATGCCAGCACATGCGCCATCGTTTACATCAAGGCCTCCGTGAGATGTCGACGGCGCGGGTGACGGCAACACCGAGTCGTCGGCGGCGGATGGCAGTGGCACAACCTTCCCGACGACCTCATCGGCATGGTTCGCCACATTATCTCCTCCCCGCGCGACTGCATGCGCCTCGCTGCCGTCTGCAAGCCATGGCACGACGCGGCGTCACGGCTCCCGGTGCAGCCCGCCGTCCCAGCTCTCATACTCTCGCCGTATGGACGTAGCAAGAAGCAGCACATGTGCGGCCCCTGCGGCAGTTGGGTCCTGCACGTCCCTGGCAAGGCTGTCAAGAAGCGGTTCATCGGCTCCCACCATGGCGGCTGGATCGCCGCCATGGATGACCACCAGCTCGTGATTGTGAATTTCTTCTCTGGTGCCGAGGTGGCGCTCACCGCCAAGCAAAAGATGATCGCTTCTATACCCACGGTCAAAGGCCCACACAACATCAAGAAAAATACGATCGGGCGGCGCTAAATCGAATCCCTCGGGCAAAATAAGAACATCACCTACATTCAACCCTCCCTTTTTTCCATTAGCAAGAACTTGTTTCAATTGCATATCATAAGAAATTCGAAGAACTGCTTCAAATACAGTATCAGGAAGCACTCCTCTGATGGCTGCATCCTTGCTGCCATTACACACGAAGGTAATAGTATTGCTGTGTGCAGAGTAGCTTGCCAGGACGGTGGATGGTCTGCACATCTTTGGCGCGGGAACTCGTTTTGGGACATAGCCTTCTACAACGGTGAGCTCTTATGGCCTCACAATGCCCTCTGAAATACTCGTCAAGGTTGAAATTGTTATTAAGGAAGACAAAACGCCCGAGATCATGGCTACCCATCCAGTCGCGTGACTGGAGTTGTTACAACCCCATGTACTACGATGCTTACATCGTGGAGTTGCATGGCGAGTTGTTGATTGCGGAGAGGGAACGATGGTTGAGCAACGGTAAGTATTTCTTCAGGGTATTCAAGCTCGTCTATGCTGACAATGGCGAGTCTCACAAGCAGAAGTGGGCACACGTGACGAATTTCGGCGAGTATGCATTATTCTTGGGGTTGTCTAAAGCAGTACATGTGCCGGTTGGTGGGCATCATGGTATAAAGAGAAATCACATCTACTATTATAGCCCTACAACTGAAGAAGAATTGCCTGATGACAAGGTGGTGTACTCTGTACGGACAGCCGATGGTGATCAAGTGTACTGCAGGGAAGACCAAGGAAGGACAGGATATTATTTAATGCATTGTTATAATAATCCCACATGGCGGGGACGTTGTAATTCTGCCAGGTGGCATTACCCTCCGGACTTCTAGCTCACGTATTCCGTGGCCTCTTCGCCATCTTGCTAACAAGCTCATATGTAACTCTTTGTCAGCGTTTGTAAAATCTTATTATACATCATTTTGTGGAATTTTACTCATCCATTGTAAGATATTTCAACTTTTCTCGACTCAAGAGATGCGTACCTAAAGTTTACAGGGAGCATGGTGCATAAAGGGAAGTCTCGACCATGGTTTTCACTTTCAGTGAGGTTTCGCTGAAATTCACTGAATTTCATTAATTTCAGCAGACACTGAAATATTACATTTCGGTCAAAATATTTCAGCAAATTCACTAGTACACAAGAAATCAAATGTTTTTCAAGATATTTTTTGAAAATTTCAAATATTTAATTAAATTCAAATGAATATTTGGCCTTTTGGCTGAAATGCAAACTGAAATAACTGAATTTCACTGAATTTCAGTGATTTCAGTTGGTGCTGAAATTTTGTTGAGACTGAAATTGAAAACCATGGTCTCGACTCAAGAAGTTAAGAACAGCGTTGCATAGACAAACTAGTACATATGAGAGGTATCATTTCAGTTAGTAGTTGTTCTCAGAGGTATCTATGTTGCATTACTATATATTGTACAAAATAAATGCAGAACAAGTTGCAGAGAGTTTCAGAAATCAAGCCCATTCCCAAAAACTGCACATATGCAACCAACAATGTTTCATGCTTCAGGTTCTAGAGAGTTTCAGAAGTTCTTTTTTCATTACGATTTTTTCTAAGCAAACAAACATGATTCTATTTGTTTATATTACGAGGATGTAGTACATGAGATGAGATCAAGAACACTGAATAGACAGATCCTTCATTCATTAATTACTAGTGATCAGGCAGAACAATCTGGAGAGCATTTGTTTGTAGAAGTACAACTATCTAAGAGCATCAGTACCATTGCTTTTGCGTCCGTATGAGAAAAAAAAGAGTAATTTAAAAACATCCGCATGTTGTGCAATAGCAACTGGCTAAGAGGACGTTATCAACAATCGTTTAAGTAAACATTTCGTTTTTTGGTTACAGCAGCCATTTCTTTGGAACCGTCCATGAAGTAGGCTGGCAATACGGGCCAATTAATGCATTTTACACCACAAGTGATTTGCTCGGAACCCGGCCACGACACCGGGGGGGCGGCACGCTGGTCCGATCTAATCTTCCTTGATTTGCGTATGCAGAACGAAGAGATATACACGCACAAGGCCTGTACAGGCAATCAGGCATGCAGCAAGAAACTGGAAGATGCATGCGTGATTCCCGCATCAGCTGGGAGTGGGTCATCTACACCAACCGCCTGCACGGATCTACATCAAGCGCTCCATCGCAGAACCGAGCGACTGTAGCGACCTCAACATGCATTGTCCACACCGGTGTGGAACCAGATGGCGACTGTAGAAGAGGCTTGGAGTACAAGGCAAGATATTGTGTGTTTAAACTAAGTCTATCTCTATCTCCTTATCTCTAGCTAATCACGTTTATACTTCTAACAAAAAGAAGATTTAACATCAAATGGAAAAAATTCTGTAATGTTGCCTCCATGTGTACAGTTTTGATAATGGAAAAACAAGTACACTGCTTCATTTATGAAACTCTCTAAAACTTGCTCTAGTGATGCAAGAAATCCGGACACTACCAATCCTTAAACATTTCTGGAAACCCACATTGGATCAGTATCGCGGTGCTTGTCAATCATTTCATCTTGCTCTAGTGATGTTATTGCAGAACACCAGGGTTCTGCATTTATTTCATACAGCTGTAAAGACATAGATAGCTCTGAGAACAATTACTAAATTAAACAATGCATGCATTTATTATTATATAGAATCATGTCTCGTACCAGCTGGTTTACTCGAAGTTGTTCTGAATTTCTCGAGTTGAGTCTTCTATTGTCCTTGATGCTCCGCTATAAACTTGAGGTAGTCGTCTCTAATAGTGTGCATCTCTGCCACTGCATCTCTCGTCAGTGCTCGGTCTCGAGGCTGTTGCTTTGAGCATGAGAGGCCAAGCCTGAAGACTGAAACCAAGCACTCCTGCATTCTAATACTGGTAGTGTTAACATTCTTTCCGTTGTGCAGCCAGATTGTTGGGTCAGCTATCTCCATGGACCTATCTGGAAGAGCATCCTCGACAAACTTATGCAGATCCAATAAATCTCTGAATGTTCCTTCTGTTGGGCTCTTCCCGGTGAACATCTCAAGCAGCAATATGCCAAGACTATAAATATCACCAGCTGTTGAGACCATGGAGCCTTCTCCGTACTCTGCAGTTATGCGAACTATCATGGTTAGCAACATAGCCTATGGAGCCTTCTCCATATTCAAGTGAAAACTGAAAATATAAGATTAGAAGAGTTTCGGTCACCTGGAGCAACATAGCCTATGGAACCTCTAATTCCAGTTGAGCTATATGAAGTATGCATTCCCTCGCTTGTATTTTCTTGAAGGATCCTTGAAATGCCAAAGTCTCCAACTCGTGCGCTCATGTCTTCGGTAAGAAGTATGTTGCTTGGCTTAAGATCGCAATGGATCACCAATGGTTGACAGTAGTTGTGCAGGTATTCTACTGCGTCCATGATATCAACAGCAATATCAAGCCTTTGGAGGAGGCTGAGCCTGTTGTTTGTAGTGGGCTCTTGAGATTTTGTATGAAGCCAACAATCCAAGTTACCATTTGGCATGAACTCAAAAACCAATGCCTTGAATTCGTGACCTTGGTGGTTGACGCTCGAACAAGAAGTAACGATCTTAACGAGACAACGGTGTCGTATCCTTCTCATAGCCTCACACTCGGCATCAAAACTCTTGGAATCCCTAGATTGACCAAGATTAAATACCTTGACAGCCAATGGTCTTTCTTCCTTGTCCAAAACACACTTATAGACCGCACCATAACTTCCTCTCCCAAGTAAGTTGGCTTCTGAAAATTCATTAGTTCCCCTCAATAATGCATGATATGAGATTCTCTTATAATGGTCATCAAAAATTGATTTTTGTTCTAATCTCTTCTGACTTGGTTTGAGCTTCTTGACAAGTATCCAAACAAGAAGAATAACTAAAAGTGACAACAAGATTGCTCCAGCTGTCCCTATGGAAATTACAAGAGACTTTTGCATCTTTCTGTTGGTCTTTCTTAACGAGCTTCTGGGGCATGGAGCCAAATGAAGTTGAGTTGTACCACCACACAAATTGATATTCCCGGTGACTGCTAAGTAAGTGATGTTTCTGAAAACACCTTTGTTTGGCACCTCCCCTTGCAAATTATTGAAGGATATATCCAGTTGAGACAAAGATGTCAAATTTTGTAGAACTATTGGGATTGACCCTGATAAGTTGTTGTGTGCTAAGTACAGTTCCTGTAAGTTTCTAATATTTCCGAGGGCAGCTGGGATATTACCAGAGAACTTATTCATGGTCAGGTTCAGTTTACTGAGCCCCTTTATATATGTCAATGGTCGAGGTATGCTTCCCTCAAACAAATTACTGTCTAATGATAACCATTCCAACACTATGCAATTTTGAATACTGTCGGGTATCTTACCAGAAAACTGGTTCCCTGATAGAGTAAGTCGGTTAAGGTTTATTAAGCTACCAACTTCACTAGGAATGAGTCCAGAAAGGGAATTGTATGACAAGTCCAAATACCAAGAAAGGCTATGTAATTTCAAAATCTCTCTTGGTATTGAACCGTTAAGATGGTAATTCTTTGACAAATCAAGTACAAAGAGGTTTTTCAACTCTCCCAGGCTTGCTGGAATTGGCCCCTCCAAGTTGCCATTGTCTGCATAAAGCCTAGTCAACCGTGAAAGGTTTCCTAGCGTGGGAGGTATAAGGCCGACCAAGCTATTATTGTACAAGCCTAGATTTATCAAGTTCTGTAGCTTGCCAACACTCTCTGGAATCACTCCGGATATGGAAGTATTTGCTATTATAAGCCTTCTGAGACCGACCAAATTTCCTATGTCTGTAGGAATGACCCCAGAGACCCTATTGTCTGCTATGTATAAGTCGTAGAGAGTGGTTGAGAGGTTCACAATTGAAGCAGGTAGCTGTCCTCGAAAAGAATTGATGCCGAGTTCCAACCTCTCTAGTTGACTGCAGTTTGCCAAAGAAGTTATGAATTCCCACCCCTTGTTGTCATCTGCTTCAAGCTTATTGTCAACCAAGGTCAGTTGTTGGAGAGCTCCATGCCGCCCTAATGTGGGAGGGACGTACCCCCTAAATTTATTTTTCCAGAGATCAAGTATTGTGAGATCAGACATATTGGATAGTGATGAAGGGAGGACTCCAATGAAGTTATTAGAAGACAAGCTTAGAGCTTTCATCTTGGGGAACTTGTTCCCGATATTATCCGGAATGCTTCCGTAAAGCATATTAAACCCTACGTACAAAAATTCCAGTGATGACCAGTTGTAGAGAGATGGTGGGAGCATACCAGAGATATTGTTTCGGGCGAGATTGAAATACCGCATGCTCTGGATGCTACCGAGCGCCGGTGGGATAGAGCCCACGAGCTGGTTAGTAGAGAGGTCGAGGGACTGTAGATGGGACAAATTGGCCAGCGAAGAGGGGATGGTCCCTGTGAAGGTGTTGTTTCTCAGTGTGATCCGTGCCAGGTACGTGAGCTTCTCACCAAGCTCAGTTGGGATGTACCCGCCAATCGTGTTGTTGTCCAGTCTCATGTCAATCATGGAGACACACGAGCTCAGGTTTGCTGGTAACGTGCCTGAGAACGAGTTGTCATACAAGTGAAGGCTCCGTAGGCGGCGGAGGCGGCCAAGGCTTGCCGGGATGTCCCCGTGGAGCGAGTTGAAGCTGAGGTCGAGCATCCGAAGGAACGTGAGGTTACCGATGGCCGGGGAGAGTGCTCCGGCAATCCCGGTGCCATTCAATCTCAGCGCCACCACCCGTGCCGGCCTGCGGTGGCACGTCACGCCTTCCCAGCTACAGAAGCTGGCGCTGGTGTTCCAGGAGGCCAGCGAGTCCCCATGGCTGAGCTGTGCTTTGAAAGCAAGCAAAGCGGCCTCATCACCGGCGGCGCTCACTGGAACAATCAATTGGACAGCAACAAGTGAGCATAGCAAGCTCATGGCAATGACCCCTATTGTTTTGGTCATCTTGCGATCTTGGTCTGGTTTCCAAGTCGCATTTGCCTGGTCTTTTCCATATCTATACAAGCTTACTTGGTCATGTGGGTATTGCAAATGCTGTGGTAATAATATCTCCATCCGACAGCACAACCTTCAACGTATATATATCTATCTTGATGCAGAGTTTACCATCTGTCAACAAAGAAAAGTCTGTTACCATCATGATCCTAATAATATATCATCAAGATTTGATCGTTTCAAATAGTTGGTATGACTAAGTCAGTCAGTGTAATATTCCGGTCTCCAATGGCTTTTAGTTTACAGATAATGGCATGCTGCAACGGACGGACAGAGGCCACGTTGCCGTCTCGGATTAAGAAATAATAAGAATGACCGGCCGGCCGGCCCTGATGGGCATGTTGCACTTTATATACAACTGGAGGTAAAGAGCTGGTTGCCGGCCCCGTATAATCTAGCTTAAATTCGTAGCAAGTGCTAGACTGACGTATAATACAATTTAGCTTCAATTTGTCAGCATATGATATACATCTATATGAATCTATTTTAAGACATGTAGACTAAATGATTGCAAGTTTGTTGGAGTCATTGGAGCTAGTCACAACGGTTCAGCTTATGCAATGCAAGGATGATCGTGTGTATTTATATATCCACCAATACTGATCTATCTCATATCAACCTGTTGAAAATTGATTTTTCCAAAATGAACTATCTGCCAAATGATTTCCGCCCAATTAGCATAGTGCACAGTCTGACAAAAATTGTCTCTAAGGTTTTGGCCCGAAGATTGGCGACTCTACTGCCAAATATCATAGGTGAAAATCAAGGAGCGTTTATGAAGGGACGATTGCTGCATGAGAATTTTAAGATGGTCCAGGAATCTGCCAAGCATTTGAAGGAAAGCAAATGCAAGAGTGTATTGCTTAAACTAGACATCGCTAAAGCGTTTTACACGGTGGCCTGGCAATTTTATTTGAAGTGCTTCAGAAAGTGGGCTGTGGACCAAAATGGTGCGCTTGCATTGCTATGCTTCTCAGAACAACATTTACTAGGATTCTTTTGAACGGCATCCCTGGACAAAGTTTCTGGCATGGTCGTGGTCTCACGCAAGGCGATGCCCTATCTCACATGCTTTTTATCATTGTCAAGGACACTTTATGCAAACTGTTCGACAAGGCGGAGGAATGTGGGATTCTGGGTGGTTTTAGAAATAGATCTGCTATCCCTCAGCGCATGTTCATCTACGCTGATGATGTTACTCTCTTCCTTAAGGCAACACATGAGGAGGTAGCTGTAGCTAAGTTTCTGTTGGACATCTTTGGTAATGCTTCTGGGTTGAGATGCAACCTAGGAAAGAGCTCGCTTTCCCCTATTTTTTGTGAAGAAGATCAGATTGCAGATTTTGGAAGCACACTCAATTGTCAAATAGCTCCCCTTTCGATAAAATATTTAGGGCTGCCGCTCAGCTGTAAGAAGCTTCGTAAGGATGATTTTCAAGGCTTGATCCACATTGAGAAACAGATTAGGGCTCTGGTGTACATGATTTCTCTACCAGAGTGGCCGGTTAATTTTAGTCCAAGCGGTGTTATCAGCCATTCCAATTTTTCACTTAATGTCCCATGACCCTCCGCCATGGGTGTTCAAGGCCATTGACAAAATTCCCAGAGCATTCCTTTGGAAAGGGACTGATGTGGTAAATGGCGGACACTGCTTGGTGGAAAAAGGTTTGTCGTCCAAAAGAGAGCGAAGGACTAGGCATTTTGGGCCTGAAGATTATGAACTCCGCGCTTCAGTTGCGGTGGGCTTGGAAGGCACGCACATCAAATAATCGTGCATGGAGCATCTTACTAAACACTTTGGAAAATCATGAAAGCCGTCTACTCAATGCTGCTGCTCGTGTTGAGTTAGGCAATGGAAATAGATGTTTCTTCTGGACGGATAAACGGATCAACGGCGCCACAGTAGAAGATATCGCACCAGATGTTTTCAATTCCGTGCCTCCGGTCATCAGGAGAGAAGAACAGTAGCAGAAGCCATGATTAGTGCAGTATGGATCAAGGACATAAAGGGAAAATAAATATTCACATTTTCCATTAGGTCTTAACCTTATGGGAGGTGATTTCTGAAGTTGAAATCATATATGGTGCTGAAGACAAATGGATCTGGTCGTGGAATTCTAAAGGTACCTACTCAGCGAAATCTGTTTATAAAGCACACTTCATCAATTATGTGTAGTACTGCTTGCACCATTTGGAAGGCTGGGGCTCCTTTAAAAATGAAAGCTCTTTTTCTGGCTGGTCGTCAAGGGGCGTGTCTCGACAGCGGACCATCTAGCTAAGCGTGATTTGCCTCATAATGTTGCATGCTGTTTGTACAACATTGCACAATAATCAGTTCATCATCTCTTCATGGCTGTAGTGTCGTAACCATCATTTGGAGTTCAGTGCTTCTTTGGGCAAATCTGAGTGAGGCTATCCCTCAAAATGCTCCTGCTCTCCAGGATTGGTGGCAAGAGGCCAGAAATAGTCCAACGGTTGTCGCTCTTCACCCTGATTGGTTGTTGGGGGTGGAGCGGTCGTCGTGGCAGCGTCGCTGTCCTTCCTTTCCTTTAGCTGCCATGGCAGTGGGTGTGGACGATGGGTTGCTGACAGTAGCTAGCTGCATATATACTTGATACGAGTTGTCATAATTTACTTTGAATACATTGGGCCCAAAAAGACTCACACCAATCTTTAGTACAATCCTGTGGCTTGTCCCGCATGGCCTATGCCTCGACGAAACTTCCCGCGAAACAGCCGCAGCCGCGGCCGCGGCGGCAATGCCCTCTGGCAAGAAGCGCGCATTGCCCAAGCCCTCGACATCCGGTGGCAGCACAGTGACAGGCACCAAAGTCCACTCAACCCTCCATCTCCTCCCTCAGCCCATCTACAACGCAATCTTGTTCCTATCCGTGACCAGGGTGATGGAGTGGGGAGCGCCAGGAGGGCGACATGTGAAGCGCGCCAGCCGATGGCCTCGGGAGGCGGCGAGTGAGGGGCGGCGGCGCACAGCATCCTGAAAAGGCAGGGATCGTTGCGTTAGGAAATTTATGATTTGGAATTGATTGTCATGGAACTGAATTTTATTGTTTGGTAATGTGCTATCGGTTCCTGCCATTTGTAGCGTGTCTGGTTGGGAAAGTTTGAAAAGGTTAGGAAAGTTTTTGTTGGGAGGATGAAAACACCAACGTGAGGCGCTGATGATGGGAGGTGAGACGAAAATAAATCAGACGAAAATAAACCAGTCGAAAATAAATCAGACGAAAAGAAACCGTGGAGTCTATCCTACCAAGTGAGACATTGGGAGTAGAGATATACATGTCCTGCCTTATCTAATCATAAGTGCTTTTTTAAGTGAACTCATCGTTAAGGGCCAACCAATGGTATTACTAGCTCCAGCCGAAGCGGTCAAGCATGCATAGAAGAAGAGTTTCAATTGAGACACGTCTCACCCTTTAAGACGTGCATGTGCCCATTATCAGGAGAAAAAAGACAAGCATGTGCACAGATTGCTTTTCTTCATTGTAGCTTACTCTGGACGAGCCGAGCACACATAGTGATCCACACACATGAAGTAGTAATAGGTGAATCCATGTAAATTATATTTAATCATTGTGGCGGTTTCATCACAATTCCCTAAAATGCATTTAAATTATGTATACAATATAGAACAGATCTTACTTAAAACATATTTTTTAGAGATTATTTAAAATACACATGATATATCTGTTTCAATCGGATAATATTGTGTTTACAAAGTGCAAAATCACACTTAAGTGTCAATTGGATCATGCGACGAGCTAAGCACAATGCCGTATATAAAAAACATAATAAGCCGATCACATGAATATTAGAATCATCCAAAGTACGTGAAAAATGCGTCCATCATCTAGACATCTACCATTCCATTTTGTAGGTTCTCATTATAATACGGTGATGATTATAAGGAGTGAAGATGAGAGAGGTTCTATTTTTCCACATGAAGAAATTATTGATGAGAGGATATCATGTAGGACTAGAAATTACGCTCACAGACGTTAATTAAAATATTTGCACCATCGGTTGTGGTCTGGTGCAAATATATTATTATATTTTTAATGGAATGCATAACACATACATTTTTTATAGAATATTGAGTGGACAAAAAATATAAGTACATATGGGAATTATTGCAAAAAATCCATTTCAGAGTAAATGAAATAAATAACCCAATAACACAAGTGTATTTCATTCAAATATACTAACATAATTATCAATTAGTTTTCGCTGGCCATATCAAGTGCATTAAAACCAAACTTCATAATTAACTTACAAGAAACCCTAGCAGTAGCGCGTGTTTAAAGCCTATCAGTAGCGCGGGATGCGTCGCTACTAGTAAGGCGCTACAGCTAAAGGTTAGCAGTAGCGTGTGTTGGACTGCGCTACTGCTATATCGACTTAGTAGCAGCGCTTTGTAGTATGAGCGCTACTGGTAATTAGTAGTAGCGCTTCTCCTAAAACGCGCTACTACTATTATTCCGTATTTCTTTTTTATTTCATGTTGTATTCATACACCTTTATACAAGTTTTCATACCGCAGCAATTTAAAGAATGATTTTACATCATAATGAGTTATTACATCACTTGAAACTAGTCCACGGTTCTTTCACCCAATGATATAATATATCATCATCATCATCATCATATCATTAATAACTTATCATCATAATACATCATTGTCATATAACACCTCCTCATGATCATCGTTTTCATCAATGAGACATCACATACAAGTTGGTCACTAGACATAATCACAACTACTCATCATCATCAACTCTCATAAACATATTGTACCTCATAGGACTTACTACATTATCTTAGGACCTACTACCTTAGCACATGATCATGAGTATTAGCTAGGACCTACTACCTTCTCCTAGGTAAAATAGCATAAAATAAGATAGCCCCTGACTCTCCATTATGGAGAATGGAGATTATCCTGTCTCCAATTCTTGCCTTTCGCACAATCTTGCTTCCAAGAACCTCCTTACGACTGTCCATACATTTTTTCCATTCTTTGATTACCATGTGTTCAACAGTTTTGGAAATCTGATATGGACAGGTGAGACTCGTAGGATGACCTGGCTGTATGTTCAAAACATCAAGGCGACCATTCTGATACATCAAATGAGGCACACAATCCATCGGGATTTTCTGTTGAAAAACATAGTAATAACTTCGTAGTTAGCAATGTAGTTCAGTTTTAGAAGTATGCAAAAGATGCACGGATGTCGTAATAGTAAAAAATCTTACCAGGATATCTCCATGGAAGTTATCGTGGTTCAACACGTGCACTAGTGGCACATATTGACAATAATTTGGAGGAGTTTGACAAAAGGCATTGTAATTCTCAAGATCAGTACAATATGCGACCAGATGACTTTTCTCCTGATAAGTTAACTCAGAGCCTTCGGTGTAGTTGGTTCTGTCTACCATCTTCCGCACATTCTTTGAAGAATGAAAGTAAGCTATCAATGGTAATAAGTTGTCAACTATTTTGAAATAAACAATATAAATTACTTAATAACTGTGTTGGAGAAGCTCACATAGGGGAAGAATTGGAAGCGTATCAACAAGGACCCAAATGTCCAAATTGTCTTCGGCGGTGTCAGGATCACCAAGATCCATGGTGACAAGCATACCCTCATAAAAACCCTACATCTCGCAAAGTGCTTCCCAATTCTTGCAACCAAAATGGGTTACGCTCTCAGAATTATACAGATTTACTTCAAAATCCATACCATGATGGGTCCTTAGGTGAATTTTCTTCGTTTTCATACTTTCATGGTCTTCAAAACCCATCATCTCCAAGACATAGCGTCTTGCATAGCATGGGATAAGCTAGTCGAATTGCAAAAGATGAAAAGTACACGTTGAAATAGTTGAAGTCGTGCATAATTACAAAAAAAAACACTTGTCGTCGTTGCATACCGTTTCAACATCGAAGGTCTCCTCGAGCTTAACGCTGAAGCGCCGATCTTCGTCCAGGTCAAGGAACCTGTCGCACATACCTCGTTCGTCGTGGCACCAGTCGCACTCCCCCGGGAGACTTTCGTCGTCCGAGTACGACATTTCCTATGTTCATAATTCAAAGATTAAACTTGTACAATTAAATATATGTACACAAAAACTAAATTAGAACATTATTTTCATCACGGGTTGACTATCGGTCTGTCGAGTCTTTTCTTCAAAACTCTCAGCTCACGTGGTATATATATATTCGACCGTCGGTGATGGTAGCTCCTCCTTTCGTTCCCGAGTGCATTACACCAAATTGTCTAGCACACGGGAATGAAAGAGAAGCTACCTCCACGACAACAGTCGGGATTCTTCGTCCTCTCATATATGGTGGAAACTCTCCCTCACTGATTCCTCTCTGACATTTGCGACCGTCGGTGATGGTCGTTACTCCTCCTTCCCCTAGTGCATTACTCCTCGATATTTCCTACATATTCTAGCACAAGTCATGCCAAAATCCACGAAAAATTCTGGCATGACCTTTGCTAAAACAGGACATATAGAGCGCCTAAAATTTGCCGAAACGGAAATTAATCAACACTCCGGCAAAACATAGGCCACTCGAAGGTGTAACCTGAACATGACCGGCCACTTGGGCAACCACATATCCTATTTGAGCAACACAAGATATACATGTTTGTCTGTTCTCACCTCGAGGTCGGAGGCGGTCGGTGACGGGGATGACGACAGGGATGATGGAGGGGCTCCTTGATTTCTGCAAAAACAAAAACCCTATAAGTTATCACTAATACATCCCGAATAGTATCATACATATAACATCACTAATACAACTAAAACCATAGCGAACGACGGGTATGGACGTCGATGCGAGAATAATTGCTTAAACTAAAAAAATAACAACAAATGTGACATGTTCAACTAGTTCTATTAATTCAACTAGTTCTTACTAAATATAAACTTACTATAAATAGAAATAAACTAGTTCTTTCTAAAAATAAACTAGTTCAACTATTTATATTAATTTTCTTACTAAAAATACATTAGTTGTATTAATTCAACTAGTTCTTACTAAAACTAAACTAGTTCAACTAGTTTATTAATTTACTTACTAATTATTTTAAACACTTACTAAATACAGTAAAAAAACTACATTATACAATAGTAAAAAACTACAGTGAAAAACAGAAAAAAAAAGAGATGGGGTCGGGGGAGACGGCGGCACCGAGGCGCGGCGAGGCGGGATCGGGGGAGACGGCGGCGAGGCGGGGTCGGGGGAGACGGCGGCGAGGCGGGTCGAGGGAGACGGTGGCGGAGAGCGAGGGCAGGGGCTCCGGCGAGGGCGAGGGCAGGGGCTCCGGTGGAGGCGACGAGGGGGAGAAGAGAGAGTGTGGAATTGGGGGAGGAAGCAGAGGAGGGAAGCCCGCGCGGGGGGTTAGGTCAAAATAGCTTTAGCAGTAGCATGGGAAACGAAAACGCGCTGCTGCTAAAATCCGTAGCAGTAGCGCGGTCCTCACAAACCCGCTACTCCTAAGCTGGGCCTGTTCTGTGGACAAGTTCAAACTTAGCAGTAGCGCCCTACACTAAAAGTGCGCTGCTACTAATTTTATAGCAGTAGCGCGGTTTGTATAAGGGCGCTACTACTATACCTAGCATGTCGGCAACGGTGTGGCAATTATAGTAGTAGTGCGTTTTATTCCTGCCGCGCTACTGCTAAGTGGATAGCAGTAGCGCCCTTTATGTCAACGCACTAGTGCTAAGCAGCAGTAGCGCCTCATTTTAACACGCGCTACTGGTAAGATTCTGTGTATAAGGTTTTCCCTAGTAGTGCTAGTACCAAAACTCTGTTCAGATACAAATTAGAAAAAGGAAGATAAGTAGCAATCATGGGTAGGGATTCAGAAATAATTTATATATGAAACCATCATCTAGACATCTACCATTCCATTGTGTAGGTCCTCATTATAATAGGATGTATGATTATATGGAGTGAAGATGAGAGAGTTTCTATTTTTCCACATGAAGAAACTGATGAGAGGATATCACGTAGGAGTAGAAATTACGGTCACATAGGTTAATTAAAATATTTGCACCGTTGGTTGTGGTGTGGTGCACATATATTATTATATTTTTACTGGAATGCATAACACATACGTTTTTTGTAGAATATTAAGTGGACAAAAAATATAAGTATATATTTGAATTATTGCATAATATCTATTTCAGAGTAAATGAAATAAATAACCCAATAACACAAGTCTATTTCATTCAAATATAATAACATAATTATCAATTAGTTTTCGCTGGCCATATCAAGTACATTAAAACCGAACTTCATAATTAACTTACATGAAAATAGTGGTGAGATCTAGTACCAAAACTCTGATCATATACAAATTAGAAAAAGGACGATAAGTAGCGATCATGGGTGGGGATTCGGATATAATTTATATATGAAACCATCACCTAGACATCTACCATTCCGTTGTGTTGGTTCTCATTATAAAACGATGTATGATTATATGGAGTGAAGATGAGGGAGGTTCTATTTTTCCACATGAAGAAACTGGTGAGAGGATATCACGTAGGAGTAGAAATTACGCTCACATAGGTTAATTAAAATATTTGCACCGTTGATTATGGTGTGGTACAAATATATTATTATATTTTTACTGGAATGCGTAACACATACATTTTTATTAGAATATTGAGTGGAAAAAATATAAGTATATATTAGAATTATTGCAAAATATTTATTTCAGAGTAAATGAAATAAATCACCCAATAACACAAGTCTGTTTCATTCAAATATACTAACAAAATTATCAATTAGTTTTTGCTGGCCATATCAAGTACACTAAAACCAAACTTCATAATTAACTTACATGAAAATAGTGGTGAGATTTAGTACTAAAACTCTATTCATATACAAATCAGAAAAATGAAGATAGGTAGTGATCATGGGTTGGGATTCAGATATATTTTTTATATGAAACCATCATCTAGACATGTACCATTCCGTTGTGTAGGTTCTCATTATAATACAATGTATGATTATAAGGAGTGAAGATGAGAGGTTCTATTTTTCCACATGAAGAAACTGATGAGAGGATATCAAGTAGGAGTAGAAATTATTCTCACGTAGGTTAATTAAAATATTTGCACCATTGGTTGTGGTGTGGTGCAAATATATTATTATATTTTTACTGGAATGCGTAACACATACAAATTTTATAGAATATTGAGTGGACAAAAAATATAAGTATATGTTAGAATTATTGCAAAAAATCTATTTCATAGTAAATGAAATAAATAACCCAATAACACAAGTCTATTTCATTCAAATATACTAACATAATTATCAATTAGTTTTCGCTGGCCATATCAAGTGCATTAAAACCAAACTTCATAATTAACAAATTAGAAAAAGGAAGATATGTAGTGATCATGGGTAGGGATTCAAATATATTATATCTATGAAATTCAAATGAGGAGATGACAAAAAAAGTAGTTCGGCATAATTCCTCCATATGATGTCAATGATGTATGGATTCCCAAAATACAGAAGTGTACATCCAGATTATATATATATATATATATATATATATATATATATATATATATATATATATATATATATATATATGGAATAAAAAGCAAATGCCAAACTAGCAACTTGATTTCCACTCGGTAACGTGTAATACGCCGTGATGGATGGCCAATGTTAAGATAAGACGCCAATATTCTTGGGATGTTTGTGTGCATCATCTATTGGAATTGTTTGCACAAGAGAGAATCAAAGAGTATATGCATGAATAAGGATCCAGTACAATGTCCATGATATCAAGTATGAAGAACTATATATATATATATATATATATATATATATATATATATATATATATATATATATATATATATATATATATATATATATATATATATATATATATATATATATATATATATATATATATATATATATATATATATATATATATATATATATATATATATATATATGCCAGCTTGGTGCGCATGTGTAGGAGCACATTGTGCATATCGAGAGAAATGGTGTTGTCACATCGAGAGTAAAGAATAGAAATAAGAGATGTACATGTGCTCTAAAGTAGAACACCATGGAAGAAGCAAAATCACGAAATTATGTACAAGTTATGAAAAAATGAGTGAGATAAAACATGATAGTCATACTTTATGAATAAGAAAATATTATTTACATGTACTTAGTAGTGCAATACGGGAAAGAAAGGTTAAAATACAAGCAATGCTATTTAGGTTTTTTTGGGAAGTTCTTTGAAAATGAAGAGATAAAGTTGGTGATTTGTTTGAAATTGAAGGACTATACACATTGAGTCATACGCCTTATTGGCATTGATCTTATTTTCTGCCACACCAAAGTTCTTACTAATCACCTCACACACTTCATGGAAATAAGCCTAAAGTCCAATCACTTTAGTACTTATAATTAAATGTCAATAGGAATGTGTAGAATAAGGCAATAAAACAAATGCTAACTACATCTTATTGTTGTGTATTTTGCCTACAAGCTTTTCTATAATTCCAACTGTCTATCTAAAAGGCACACCAATATCTCAGATTTAATGATACATAGCTCACATTTGAGAATTCTAGCCACGCAAATGCGCGGGTAACACAACTAGTTATTCAATAATATAATAATATGGCTGTGAGCATCGCTTGATGCAGAGTTTGGGGTTGAACCTATTTTTCAGAATAAATAAAAATAATTTGTGCACATGGAGCAACAACACCACATGTGATGTAGTGCTCCTACTGTAAGAACTGTACAGCTCCATGTGTGTCCCGTAAATTTTGTAGAGCCTTTGAAATGAATGGTGGTCCCTGACTACAGGATTTTTTCTTTTTTGCAGTGTGCCAATTTTTTTCGTGAAGGCCCATTAAGACTTGGTTAAAACATTGCCGAGTATTGTACTTGGCCAAGGATTTTCGCCTTACACCCTTCATGCAAACAAGGGAAATTTGCCAAGAACCTTCTGTTGGGCACCGGAAAAGTCTTTGCCAGGATGCAAAAATGGGCACTCGACAAAAAAAATTTAACTTGAAGGGAGTCGAATATGAGCACATTGTTTGCAACATGCGCAAGGAAATCACACAAGACAAAAAACATATAGAGAGCAGCTATTACAGAGGGATGTTCATGCCTCTGGATAAGTCCACTGGTTTGAGATCTAATCTACAATTTCTGATGGAAAAATATGTTTAGCTACAATGTTACAGAGGTACAGGCAGCACAGCATGATTGAAAATTCTACCCCCTTTGTACTGTAAGCTTAAAGCTACTACAAACATTACAACGTTTCAGCAGCTCGCTCAATTATGAAGTACAACGAAGCCCAATTTGGAAATGTTGAGTGACTTTCGATCTTATACACAAACCATACGCGCTATAATGTTTTGATTTTTAACATGCATTTGAAAAATATTAAATGTGTATAAACAAATATTGACCATGTATACGAAAAATGAAGACAAAAAAATATACAATGTGTTTGAAAAAAATTGATCATATATTCAAAATAATGTTAATCAAGCATTTGAAAAAAATAAACAAGTATTTGAAAAATGTCAATCAAGGATTTGAAAATGTTAAATTTTTCTAGAACAAATGTGACTATGTATTCAAAACATGTTAATCTTGCACTGAAAAATGTTCATAAAGCATTTGAAAAATGTTATATGTATTTAATTTTTTTTGAAAATGTATTATAAAATGTAAACCTTGTACTTGAAAAATAAATATTCAACTGCATTTAAAAATGTTAAACCTTTAGTAAAAATGTATTAGATATATACCAGAAATACATAATGTGTATGGAAAAAGTAAACATAAAAGCTATAAAATTTTGTAAAATGTTCAATGTGTATAATTTTTTTCCTCGTGTATACAAAAAATGTTGAATATGTACTGAAAACCTAGAAAAACAAAAAAAAAGAAAGGGAAAAAAGGAAGAAGAAAAATTGAAGAAAACAGAGAGAGAACCAAAAAATAGATAAAAGAAGAAAGAGAAGAAGAGAAAAAACAAGTGAAAGCCGAGGAAAAATGACGAAAACCGATGAAAAATAAAAAAAATTGGAAGAACCGTTAAAAATAAAGTAAACCATCAACAAAATAAATAAAAGAAAATAGACCGAATAAAAAAGATAAAGAAAATGAAGAAACAGGTGAAAATGTCAGCACAAAAAATACATCGAAGGCACAACCGAAACGTTGAAATGTTCCAGAGAAGCATCTGCTCACAAAAAAATCTGACGCAGCAATGAGAGCTATCGCCTTCAGCGGAGAGTAGCTTCCATCTGGGTTAAATAAAGATATAGCTCTCGCGCAATGGGCTCGTCGATACATCGATAGCACTTTACACATGGGCCAGCGGCCGAGCGGCAGCAACCACAATACCTGGTTCAGAGAACCCCTTTTGTTACAGTTTTTACATTTTAGAACCAATTTTTCTACTGGTTTTAAAAATATTTTTGTTTTATCATGTTTATCCATAAAATTCTTATCTTTTATTACAAAAATATTCATCTTTGATTAAAAATATTTATGTTGTACTCAAATTTGTTGAGCATGTATTGAAATATATTCATCCCATATTGAAAAATGTTAAAATTTGTAATTGATGTTTTCATTCATTTAAATGATTCTGTTTATTAGAATTTTTTTATCTTGTGTTTTAAAGCTCGTCGTGTATTAGTATTCACGTATATTTCAGTTCTGTCACCATGTATTAGAACATGTTTACCCCGTGTTCTAAATATTCACCATGCACTTTAAAAAATTTCATCGGTTACTAATACATGCCCGCCGTGCATTAAAATATTTATAGTATATTTAGAACATGTTCATGTTTTATGTTACAAACATTCATCATGTATGAAACGATGTTCATCATGTATTAAAGTTAGAAGGATTCACTCTGTTTAAAAAGAATTCCATTCATCTAAAAAAACAAACCAAAAACTATGAAAAAATAAATTAAAATGGGAGCACCAATAGTATAAAGCACAAAAATAAGGAAAATAATGAGAAAAAGTAGGAAGAATAAATGTAGGGAAAGAAAAAAACACAAGCAAAGATGCACCACAAAAACAACCAAAACAAGAACAAAGAAATAAAAGAGGGGTGAAAACGCAAGGGGGGAATACTGCAGGCCAGAAGTATGGTTCCATCAGGACATCATAATTGGTGCCCGCGGCGCTGGTTTGTTTAGTTCACGCCTGATGACGCCACCATGCGCCGGCCCATCTACTTCTTCCTTTTGTTCCCCCTCACCGGTGCTCAGGTATTTCACGTACAGGTCGCTCTTTCTCAAGAAAAATAAAGAACGTACATACAGATCACTCGTTCCCCGACCTCGTCTCAGTAAATGAAATTGACCTTTGATGAGGTAGGAGGAGGAGGGGGGCGATGTTAGGGCATGTCTCTCTCAAAGTAGTTTTGGTGATTGTGCGTTGAGTATTTCAGATATTCATTCATTGGCGCGAGACGATTCTTTCCCCTGGGAGCTTCAAGTGAAGATGGTGTATTCCTTCGTTTTGGTTTGGTGGACTTGAGTCGTAGGAGACACTACTATCAAGAGGGGGTCCGCATTGGATAGGCTAGGGTGGAATCAACACGTACACTTCCTTTTTGCACCCCCAGCTCATTTCATCTCCTTGGAGTTTACTGTTTCAACTGGAGTAGGGTTTGTGAGGTGCTCTACCGCTGCCCTAGCGGTAGTGCCGCCTATAGTCCCCAAGCGGCAGTACCGCTGTCCAACAGTGGTAGTACCGCTCGGGTACATCGGCAGCAATACCGTCCTGGTTCGGCAATGCTACTGCCTTGATTCGAGGGCGTCTCTCTCGTGTCTGGTTGTGCGGCAGTAGTAGCGGCAGTAGCAGCGGAAGTACCACTCGTGGGCGGTAGTACCGTGGCTACCACCGCTACTAGTGCCGCCCCAGCCCTCTCTCCCTATTTGGTTGCCTTTGCTCTCAGTCTCGCGGTAGTACCGCTAGGGGTCGCGGTAGTACCGCTGCCACCAGCAGTAGTACCGCTCGACTGAGCAGTAGTTCCGCTCCATGCGGGCTGAAAAGGGGGGGTAACGGTTGGATAAGTTCCCCCCTATAAAAGGAGGTCTTCTTCTCCAAAGAGACCTACCTCTTCCCTCCCCAAGCTCCATTGTTGATCAAATCTCTATTTTCGCCTGATCTCTCTCTCTAGCCAATCAAACTTGTTGATTTTCTAGGGATTGGTTGAGAAGGCCCCGATCTACACTTCCACCAAGAGAAATTTGATTCCCCCACTAATCCCTTGCAGATCTTGTTACTCTTGGGTGTTTGAGCACCCTAGACAGTTGAGGTCACCGCGGAGCCATATTCCATTGTGGTGAAGCTTCGTGGTGTCGTTGCAAGCCTCCAATTAAGTTGTGGAGATTGCCCCAACCTTGTTTGTAAAGGTTCGGTCACCGCCTCCAAGGGCACCAATAGTGGAATCACGACATCTCGCATTGTGTGAGGGTGCGAGGAGAATACGGTCGCCCTAGTGGCTTCTTGGGGAGCATTCTGCCTCCACACCGCTCCAACGGAGACATACTTCCTCTCAACGGGAAGGAACTTCGATAACACATCCTCGTCTTCACCGGCTCCACTCTTGGTTATCTCTTACCTTTACTTGTGAAAGCCTATATTGTGTTGTATCCCACTCTTGGTTATCCGAAGAGTATGGTTGACACCACGAACGAGGTGGAGGAGCACCCCGGTGCGAATCCCGCTTTGACTGTGGCTGATGGGGGATCCTCGGTCTCTCGTGAGGAGTTCAATGTGGCCTTGGACACATTGAAAACCTCCATGACGACCGAGGTCAAAGGCATGCCTAAGAATTTCCTTGATGTTCTTAAATTATCCACCGCACCGTTGGACGTGGTCGATCCCACTAACAAGGTGATGGATGCTAACTCCAACAAGGGGGAATCTACTAGTGATCAAGTTCCTTTGACTAGTGGTAGAAGTGGAAATGGCATATTTGCCCATGTGGAACCTCCAATTACTTATGGAGGACCGGTTCCCTCCACGCATATGAATCATGTTGGTCCTCCTCCTAAGCTTGTGAAAAATGAGGATTTTGCCTCTTGGTTCTATCGCTTTAAACATCATTTAAATCATAGTTCTACTAATCTTTGGAGAACTATTGAGCAAGGTTTCTACCCGCATGACCCAAGCAACTTCTCTCCTAGAGAAGCCGCAGATCATCAATTCAACGAGTCCGCTCTCTCATTCTCCAAGAAGCAATTCCACTCAAAGATATTGCGCATATCTGACCTTTCACCGTGGCCAAGGAAGCATGGCAACATGTTGTTTCCATTTACAAGGGAAGCGCAAGCATTCAACGCTCAAACTTTGAAGTGGTGCAAGATGAAGCCGATGAGTTTGCATTGAATGAAGATGAAGAACCTCGAGAGCTTTACCGGAGATTAACCACTCTCGCGGTCTCACTCTGAGATCATGGGAGCAAGGATACGGATGAAAATTGTATCAAGCGCAAGTTTCTCAAGGCCATGATGCCTTACCATAAGGCCATGTCCTCCGTCATCCGTCAAAGGCTGGACTTTCACGCCTTGTCCTCAAGTGAGGTGTTGGATGAGTTTGTTGCAATGAGGATCTTGGACAAGACCGCCGATAATGCGGTGTTGCGTTCTCAACGAGTAAAGAAGCCCAACCTTGCTTTGAAGGCCAAGGCTAGTGTGGAAGAAGAGGGTGAAGATGAAGAAGAAGAGTGTTGCCCCAAAGAAACAAAATATGCTTATCATGAGCACATGTCTCTCGCTTCACGGAAATTTTGGAGCAAGAAGAAATCAAGGACCAACTTCAACGAGAACAACTTAAGTGGCGCCAAGGGCAAGCAACACGTGAGGACATGCTATAATTTTGGCAATGTAAACCATTTTGTTGCGGAGTGCCCATACGAGAAGAGGGAAGACAATGGTGGCAAGCTTATCCGAAAAGACAAGGCCAAGTCCTTCCCCAACAAGAACAACTTCACCAAGAAGACTCCTCCCAAGGGGTTGGTGGCACAAGAAGAGTACAATGAGGATGATGAAAACGGTGAGACGATTTCCATGGCCTCTGTTGCCATTGCAACAACTCCACGGGTGTCCCTCTTTGACTCACCCAATGAGAACATCACCGCCAAGTACCTCATGGCCAAAGCCACCAACAAGGTAACCCCAAACATCAAAACCACCATCACTACTAATCCTTCCTTGACGGATTGCATTGATGAAAGTGAGGGGTCTAAGGAGGAAGAAAATGATTTTGAGTCTTTTATGAGTAAGCTCAAGCGTAATTAAACCCAAGAAGCACTTCGTTGCTCTCTTGGAACAACTTGGTGAAGCCAATGACATGATCGAGGCTCACGAAGAAACCATCTCCAAGATGGAAGGGCATAGTCGTGACTATGCCGATGAGATATCAGATCTCTCTAATGCTCTTGAGGAAGAGCGTGGTCATCGTTTTGCTCTTGAGGAGTCACACAACGATGATCGTGCTAAATTAGAAGAAAGATCTTGATCATGCTCTTGTTGTATCTCATGTGCTCAATTCCGAGAAGGCTAAACTTGGGGTTGACCATGCTAGACTCAAGGAGGAGTTCGATATACTTGGCAAGGCTCACAAGGCCTTGAAGAGTGCTCATGCCAACCTCAAAGAGTCTCATGATCAACTCCAAGTAAACCTAACAAAGGAGAAAGCCACATTTCCTCATATGGTTTTAATTGATAATGCAAATGCTACTAACTCGTGTTGTGAGCATGTGCATCTTGTGGAGGAGAATGCCAAGTTGAAGGAGCAACTTGAGAAAGGCCTTGTGTCTTGCATACAAGGTGAGAAGAACCTCAACGACCTTTTGAGCAATCAAAAGGAAGTTGTGGGCAAGGAGGGAATTTGGTTTGCACCCAAGTCCAATAATAAGAAGAAAAATGACAAGGCCAAATGACCTTATCCTCTCAAGCAAACTTTTGTGAAGGAGGGAGAGGGTGCTTCTAAGGAGAAGAAGAACAATGTGAAGGGTGGTGGTGTCAAGGAGGGAAATGCCACCCCTTCCAACAAAGCCGACGAGTTTAACCCTTCTTATGTGTTATGTCATGCTAGTGATGGGCATGTTGATGTCAAATTTCTTGGTTCTCCTTATGAGTATATTGAATGGTGTATTTGGGTTCCTAAGACCCTTGTTACTAACATCAAAGGACCCATTACAAAATGGGTACCTAAAACCAAGCATTGATCTCTTGGACATGTTTGCTTCCGGTGGGGGATCATGGTTGCTCGATATTTGAGCCACAAATCATATGACCTGAAGCAAGGACTTGGTGGTGGACGTGCACAAGGTTTCATCTAGGACTGCTAATGTCGAGTGGGGTGATGCCTCATCTTCTAAGGTATTGGGTCTTGGCAAGGTTGTCATTTCTCATGATCTCACGATCGAGAAAGTCATGCTTGTTGAGTCCCTTGCATACAACTTACTTTCCGTTCGTCAACTCGCACTCATGGGCTTTGCCACTTTCTTTGATATTGATATTGTGGCCCTCTTGTGGAGCAAGACTCTTAAAGTAGCCTTTGTAGGGCATGTCGAGAACGGTCTATATGTGATTAACTTGTCAGAGCGATCCTTAAGACTGCGACATGCCTTATGGCTATTGTTGACGTGGGATGGCTTTGGCATCGCCGTTTAGCCCACGTAAATATGAGATCTTTTCAAAGTCTTCTCAAGGGGGGACCATGTTCGTGGACTAACAAATTTTAGTTTTTCCAAAGATTGTGCTTGCAGTTCTTGTATCGAAGGAAAGCTACATGAGAAGGCTCACCCACCCACGACTATCATCTACTCGAAGAGGCCCTTGGAGCTCCTTCACATGGATCTCTTTGGGCCTCCATCCTTTGATAGTCTTGGGGGTAGAAAGTATTGCTTGGTGATTGTGGATGATTATTCAAGATACACTTGGGTATATTTCTTCAAGAGGAAGAGTGAGACCCAACAAACCGTCATCGACTTTGCAAATTAAGCTCAACGGCAACACAATGCAAAGATCTTGACGATAAGAAGTGATAACGGCACTGAGTTCAAGAACTAAACCTTGTATGAGTTTCTTAGTGATGAGGGGATCAAGCATCAATATTCCGCACCTTACACCCCTCAACAAAATGGTGTAGCGGAGAGGAAGAACCAGACGTTGATGGATGTGGCAAGGACCATGATGGCAGAGTTCAAGTCTCGGTACAACTTTTGGGCCGAAGCCATCAACACCGCTTGTCATGCATCCAATCGGCTCTATCTCCGCAAAGGCTTGAATAAGACTCCATATGAGATACTCACCATATTCGTCCGGAAGATGATATTGAAGGTAATAGAGACATCTGGGTCGATGTGCAGACGCCTCCAGTTCTACCATTATGTGATTTTCTCAACCATATTTATGTCTTCGATATTGTTTATTCAAAATTAGTTGACAACTAATTTCTATTGACAGCTTATTTCCATTCAAGCAAACATGTCCGGCGCTTGGTAGACAGGACCGCCCACTGTCCCGGGGCTGAACTAAACTGCGAGGAGATAAGTCATTATGTTTCATGGCTTGAGGATCTTGATGCTGTCAAGAGAAATAATTTTCCTGAATTTGAAAATCTTAGTACTCAAAACGTGCGACCAATAGTGATCGTATTGAACTACGGTCAGATCTTAGTCCTGAACTTAATCTCAAAGAGTGATTTGCTTTTGTAGTGTTATGAACGCTTATAATATCATGACCATGTTAAACTCGATGATATCTTTGCTTCTGGTACGAGTGAATGTTTCTTCTTTAAGCTAGTGTTGGTGGTGATTAGATAGCGGTAATGACTATGATGATTAAATAGTGGTAATGACGACTATGATGTTTTTTAGCTAGCTAGTATACTGTTGTTGGTGATTATATGATGCAAGAGTTTTTATATTAATATGATGATGATGATGATGATGATGAGTTATTATATCATTTATGAAAGAAACCGCAGATTAGTTTCAACTGGATGGATCCTAGCTAAGTGATCAAGTATACCGGATCACTAATTAGCTAGGATCCACATGCATCCAGTCAAAACTAATCTGCTGTACTTTCACCTAATGATTTAACAACTCATTATAATGTAAAACAATCACTAAATTAAATTGAAAACACAAAATTAGAGAAAAATAAAAAATAAAACCAAAACACCCCCAAAACATTTAGTACCGGTTGGTGTTACCAACCGTTACTAATGTTCTACACGCACCCGGGCCTAGCTCGTGCCACGTGGTGGCACGTTAGCGCCGGTTCGTGCCAAACCGGTACTAAAGGGAGGGGGGGACCTTTAGTCCCCACCCTTTAGTGCCGGTTACGTAACCGGCACTAAAGGCCATTACGAACCGGGACTAAAGCCCGGTTCTGCACTAGCGATGAAATCCTCTCAATAATAAAGGCACACCTTTTGAAGAATCCCAACATGGGCGTGAGTTCATGTGAAAACATGTTTGTCAATATTTTTATTCAATTGAAAGGTGAGCAAGAGAGAGTCGATGCATTGACTGGAACAGCAAACCTAGGCAAATCTCACTGCCAATTAATGAAAGTGGACTAAGTGCAAGAAAAGAAAAGGTAATTGTACTGAGGAATGCTTTGACCTAGAAGCTCCTTAAATTTTTTCTTCATATTTGTAATAATTAATATATAAATGTATCCTTGTATCCATGTTTTTAGAAAATTGGCGTATCGGGCGTATCCCCGTATCGCGTATCCGACACGTATCCAAGTATCCGTGCAACATAGATAGGGAATGCTTGGCGGCCGACGTATTTAGTCGATTATTTTAGCTATCTTTGCCTGGGGGAAAATCATTTTGGTCTTGGAAATCAGCTGCAATTCAATAGTTGCGGATTCGTGGAAGTTGTTGCTTAGATTTCGATATTATATTACTTATGTTGCGTGCCATGTTCTAGGGCGGTGCTCTGCCCTCAAATCTAAAGCACCGCAAATGCATTTCATAGGCAACCAATCGGGAAGGAAACTCCTCCTGCCCCCTCTTCTCCGCCTTCTCCACCAAGGCGGCTCACGCTCTACAGATCAACCAAAGCGAGCTATCATTTCTGATTATCTTTTGGACAAATTGATTTATTTTTCTGAGAATCAGATTTTGGGTAGGCTGCTTGTGCACCAAATTCTAGTATCTGCACATGGAAAGTGTATACTCTGCTAACAAGCAGCCTGACTTTACTACCTCAAGTCTTATTGTACGCAAAAGAAACATATGTTTGTGATTATTCTAGCGTTTTTAATCTGATCCGAAGCATTTTGTTTTAGATATAAACAAATAAAATTGGATCTTTCTGCTTGCAAAAGCGATTATAAGAAAAAATAGAAAAAAAAATGAAACTCTCTGCAACTTATGGTTTACTGAAGCATGGAGAAATAATGTTACCTCCATGTGTACAGTTTTGATAATGGGAAAACAATTACACTGCTTGATTTATGAATCTACTATTATTGCACAACACCATGGTTCTGTATTTATTGGATACAGTTGTAAAGCAACATACATAGCTCTAAGAACATACATGGTTCTATTAATAATTTTTTTAGTATGCATGATCATGTCTTGTGCCAGCCTGTTTATGCAACGCTGCTCTGAATTTCTTGAGTCGAGGCTTCTGGTTCTGCTCCATGCTCCCCTACGAACTTGAGGTATACATCTCTGATTGCGTGCATCTCCGATGTTGCATCACTTGTCAATGCTCGGTCACGAGGATGTTGCTTTGAGCAGGATATGCCAAGTCTCAAGACTAAAACCAATAACTCCTGAATTCTAATAATTGTAGTATTATTGTGTGGTCCGCTGTGCAACCACATTGTCGGGTCAACTATCTCCATGGTTCTATCTGGAAGAGCATCCTCGACAAACTTATGCAGACCCAATGAATCTCCGAACGTGCCTTCTGTTGGGCTTCTTCCCGTAAACATCTCAAGAAGCAATATGCCAAGGCTATAAATATCACCAGCTGTAGAGACTGCGGAGCCTTCTCCATACTCTGCAATTATGCAAAGTCTTGTGGTTAGCATGCCATACTCGAGTGAAAAGTAATAATAAAATTAGAAGAGTTTTAGTCACCTGGAGCAACATAGCCTATGGAACCTCTAAGTCCAGTTGAGCCATATGAAGTTTGCATCGCCTCACTTGTATTTTCTTGAAGGATCCTTGATATGCCAAAGTCTCCAACCCGGGCGCTCATGTCTTCAGCAAGAAGAATGTTGCTTGGCTTAAGATCACAGTGGATTACCAAGGGCTGACAGTAGTTGTGCAAATATTCTACTGCGTCCACAATATCGACAGCAATATCAAGCCTCTGGGCAAGGCCGAGCGTGTTGTTTGTAGTGGGATCTTCAGATGGTTGATGAAGCCAGCTATCCAAGTTACCATTGGGCATGAATTCAAAAACCAATGCCTTGAACTCTTGACCTTGCTGGTTGATGCTAGAACAAGAAGTAATGATCTTAATGAGACAACGGTGTCGTATCCTTCTCATAGCCTCACATTCAGCCTCAAAACTCTTTGAATACCTAGATTGACCAAGGTTAAACACCTTGACAGCCAATGTTCTTTCTTCATTGTCCAAAACACACTTATAAACCGCACCATAACTTCCTCTCCCAAGCAAGTTGACTTCTGAAAATCCGTTAGTTCCCCTCAGTAATGCATGATAGGGGATTCTCTCGTACCGGTCATCTACAATTGAATTTCGTGCCAATATCTTCTGGCTTGGTTTGAGTTTCTTGCACAATATCCAAAGAAGAAGAATAACTGATAGAGAGAACACGATTACTCCAAAGGTTGCTAGAGAAATTACAAGAGACTTTGACATCCTTTTATTGTTCTTCCTTGTGGAGCATGGAGCCAGGTGAAGTTGAGATGTACCACCACACAAATTCACATTGCCAGCAACTGCTAAGTAAGTGATGTTTCTGAAAACACCTTCGTTTGGCACCTCGCCTTGCAAATTATTGAAGGATATATCCAATTTGTTCAATGATATCAAATTCTGTAGTACTAATGGGATTGTCCCTGACAAGTTGTTATGTGCTAGGTACAATTCCTGCAAGCTTCCTATGCTACCAAGGGCCTTAGGAATATTACCAGAGAACTTATTCATGTCCAGGTTCAATATACTGAGCCCCTTTATATTTGTCAGTGACCGAGGTATGCTTCCCTCAAAGAAATTGTTGTCTAAGAATATCTGTTCCAACACTATGCAATTCTGAATACTATCAGGTACCTTTCCGGACAACTGGTTTCCTGATAGACTCAGTTGGTTAAGGTTTCCCAAGTTACCAACTTCATTAGGGAGGGGTCCAGAAAGGGAATTGTATGACAAGTCCAAATACCAGGATAGGCTAATTAATTGGAAAATCTCTTTTGGTATTGAACCGTTAAGATGGTAATTCTTCGACAAATCAAGTGCATAGAGATTTTTCAAATCCCCCAGGCTTGCTGGAATTGGCCCCTCCAAGTTTGCATTACGTGCAGCAAGCGTATTTAACTTCGTAAGGTTCCCTAGCGACGATGGTATGAGGCCAGACAAGCTAGTATTGTACAATAATAGCTCAATCAAATTCTCTAGCTTACCAATGCCCTCTGGAATCACTCCAGATATGGAATTGACCGCTATCCCAAGTGTTTCCAGACCAACCAGATAATCCCTGAGATCATATTGCTACTTAAGCTTAAGGTCTGCAGAGTCGTTGAGAGGTTCACAATTGTACCCGGTAGTTGTCCTCCAAAAGAATTGAAGTTCAATGACAGTCGCAGTAGTTGGCTGCAGTTTGCCAGAGAAGTAATGAATTCCCACCCCTTGTTGTCATTGGCTTCAAGCTTATTGACTGCCAAATTCACTTCTTGAAGAGTGCCCAGCTTCCCCAACATGGGAGGCACGTATCCACTAAAGTTATTCTGCACGAGGCTAAGTCTTACAAGGGAAGACATGTTGGATATTGAAGAAGGGATGGTCCCCGTAAAGTGATTACCACCCGCGCCAAGATATCTCAACTTGGGGAACTTGCTTCCTATATCATCCGGAATGCTTCCGGAGAACATGTTTTGCCCTACATCAAATGTTTCCAGCAATGACCAGTTGTAGATAGAAGGTGGGAGCATACCATTGAGGAGGTTGTTGAAGAGACCGAAATATCGCATGCTCTGGATGCTGCCGAGCCCTGGCGGGATTGAGCCCACGAGCTGGTTATCGGCAAGGGACACGGCATGTAGATGGGACAGATTGGCCAATGACGTCGGGATGGGCCCTGTGAAGCTGTTGTTTCTCAGTGTGATCACTTCTAGGGATGTTAGCTTCTCGCCGAGCTCAGCCGGGATGGGTCCGCCAAGCGTGTTGTTGTCCAGTCTCATTTCTATCATGCGGACGCATGCGCTCAGGTTCGCAGGTATTGTGCCGGAGAAGGAGTTCGTGTCCAAGTAGAGCCACCGCAGGCGACGGAGACGGCCAAGGCTAGCCGGAATGACCCCATGGAACGAGTTGGATCTCAGGTTGAGCATCCGCAGGAATGTGAGGTTCCCGATGGCGGGTGAGAGTGGTCCGACAAGGCCGGTGCCATCCAATGTCAGAGCCACCACCCGCATTGGCCTCCGCTGGCTACACACCACGCCTTGCCAGCTGCAGAAGCCCACGCTGCTGTTCCAGGAAGCCAGCGAGCCGCCATGGCTGACCTGCGCTTTGAAAGCAAGCAGTGCGGGCTTGTCACTAGCGGTCGGCGTGGAGGTCATGAGTATGGCTAGAAATGACCACACGAAGCTAATGGCGATGGCCCTCATGGCGATGACATGCTACTCTTGGGTTGGTTGCTAGATTAGCAGTTACCTGTTCCATATATACTTGCTTACCTGGTCGGTCGTTCATGCTTCCTTGCCGTGTGCGTGCTGCAACTGGTGTGCTAATATTCCAGCAATGTCTACATCACTATTTTTCGTTTCTCAGAAATGATGTACATTACTAGCTAGATCCGAAACCTTAGCTGCAGATATCTCCAGAGGCGTCACCATTAATTAATTCGTTCATAACCTATACGGCATACCAACTGGAGATGACTATCAAAATTGTGCAGAGAGTTTTCTAGGGAGAATTTCGACCACCGTATATACTTGCTTACCTTGCCGTGTGCGTGCTTCAAGTGCTGTGCTAATATTCCAACAAATGTCTACATCGCTATTTATGTCCCTTCACTTTCATTGTTGGATCATTGCTGGAATATTGGCACAGCACTTGCATCACGGCATTGCGAATTGGCGATGACCATAGAAATTATGCAGAGTATTCCACGGAGAATGTCGACCACCCCTTCGTCAGCAAAGGCTTTGAACATCCTGGTATGTATTGTTAGTCAAATAAACCAAATCAGGTTGCGTGCGTTCACGGGGGGTTAGTGCCTGCATGCGTTTGTGTTCATGGACCTGTTCGTTCAGGTACGTGCAGGCTAGCTGCATGCATGGAGGCTTGGCCGGGTCTTGTGGAGGAGCCAGTGGCTTGCCAACAGGAAGAGGTGCGTTGAGTCCTGCGGATCATGCGAGGGAAGTCCGGCGTAGAGTTCACGCGCGCGTGTGAGTAAGTCGCTGGACTCGGTTGTTCAGCGTTGAGTGGTCTGGGCTATAAAATTGCCATGTAATCCCTTGTGTGTTTTGGTTAAGCCAAGTGAATACAGAGAAAGAAAAAGGCGCCGGCGATCGTCGCCCCGGGGGTGGGGTGGGGGCCGTCCATCGCCGCGGGTGTTCGACGCCCGCCAGATCTGGCGAGCCCAGACCTGGCCGCCACCACAGCCACGAGCACGAGCCTCCCCGTGAAGCCCGCTGCGCAGCCACCAAGCCTTCGCTGCCCCTCCGCGCCTCTGCGCCCCTCACCAGCGCAAAGCACCGCGAACACCCCCGCACCAACAGCCTCCGAGCAGGATGAAGAAGAGCCCCGCCCGAGACCGGCGGCGGCGAGGGAGGGAAGGGACAAGGGGAGTTTTTTCCTTGGTGACCATATTACGGAGCTGCCCCCCCCCCCCCCCCCCACACACACACACACACGCACGGGAGTGATGCGGGGAGGGGTAGCTCCGTAATATCGTTTTAATAGTACTAACATGGTCGCCCCCGCTCGGGCGACTCGGGCGGGATCGCAACCCTAGCCGCCAGGGGCTCCCCGTCCTTCCATCCCTCCCTTCGCCTCGGCCTAGGGCGGCGATGGTGGCGGGTGCGGCGGCCGGCCCTGCTTCGGGCAGCGGCCTTGGCTGTGTTGGGCGGCGGTGGCCGGGTCTGCGGCGACAGACCTTCTGACCTCGGATCGGCGGTGGCGGCAATGGAGGGTCTGGTGGTTGGGTCGGCGCCATGCGCGATTTGCCCTCCAGACAGATCTGATCTTGCCTGTGCGGCCTGCTCGATGTGCGGCGGCTCAGATTGGCGGCGACCCGTGCACACGATGCTTGATGGAGGTTCTTCGAGCGGATCCGGGTGAAAACCTCGTTCTCGGCTTGATGCCAAGACCGGCATTGGCGGCACTCTTTTGTGTCATTACCTTCTTGAGGGCATCGCCGTGGAGAAGCTCCAGACCTCTATCCGCTACCTTCGAGGGAAATCCTAGATCAGTAGATCGGATGACGGCGACATGTTGGTGTCTCTTCCTCCTTGGGGGCGTCATTCTTGAAGGTGTACACGGGATCGAGGGACCAGTGGGCGGCTTTTTTGGTGGAGCAGTGCTTCATCCTACACATTGATGACGACGGATCTTGGCGGCGTGGCGCAGTGGAGACTCGGCGCCCGATGCGCGGTGATGGACTCGCGCAGGAGGAGGTAGTTGTTTGGCGTCATGGTGGCGTCGATGGCGGAGTGACGTGACAAGGTAGAAGCCTCAATATTTGCTCTGAAGATGGACCTGTGGAAGATGGCGGCGACGACACATGTGAGTGTGTCAGACCAGTTTATGCCCCAGACCCGGTATGTGGCTCGGTTGGGGCTTCTGACTTTTGATAATAGGCTTAGGTGAGTGGTCTGGGTATTTGGCCCAGCTAGCACTCATTCATCATATGGATAGGAGTAGTGGCATATTTCGCCAAGATGGCGGATTCAGGCATATAGTTGTAATACTTTGTAAGGTCTTCGAGAATAATCAATAAAGTGACTGCATGTGCATGCATCTCCCAGATGCAGAGGCCAAGGGTCATCCTTCTTTTCTAAAAAAAATAGTATTAATATGTTTTAAGTGTATTCATATGTTTTCTCCATCTTATAAAACCGGCCCACAGAATTCATATCTTGTAAAACACTTTTTTGTATCCCTTTTTTCTTCTCAATTTTCTGAACTCATCATTTTCCCTGTTGATACGCATAGCTTGCGCTGAAATCTTGAGCTTTGGCTTCTTAATCTTTGCCATCTTGGTCCGACGGAGTTCGACGCAGACAACGCGGCGTAAAAGCTTGAGCACATTGCTATGGCCGTCCATCGGTAGTAATTTTCCGTCTTCAAATGCAAGCAACGTGACTTTCATGTGATCCATGCTAGTGGTGTTGGCGGTGAAAACTCCACGAAAGCCACGTGGCCAATCCCCATGAAGGACTTCCACGCTGATCGTTTCCTCCACAGAGTTGACGATGTGGGCGAATGCCAGCTCTAGCGTGCTGAGCTTGCTGGTGGCCCCTTCATGGTACATCATGTATGATTTAGGGGACAGACTATAGATCAGTCAAGTGAAATAAAATTTGTGTCAATCGACTAACCAAATTTTATTTCAGTCGATTTGCTGCCCAGAGATCGATCCCCTGGGTGGGACACATGCATGCACACCCAACCGGCTAATCTAGTTAAGCACCGGCCATTAGCACATATTAATCACAAGCAAAACACCCGTCACAACCATTATCCGAACAACAACACGATGTGTTATATGCAACGCAACTGTTAGTGGATACAATACATGCATGCACATATATCATTTTTACGATGTGTTATACGCAACCAAAAAAACATAAAATAGTGAAACGATATCGGTATTGCCTCTAAAGAAAGAAAATGTAATAAAATAAAAAAAACAAAATCAAAATAATGAAGTTTTCTATGTAAGAATGAAACCCTTTGAGAAGAAAGAAAAAAACTAAAACAAAATCAAAATAGTAAAGGTTTCTAGGGAATAATGAACCCCTTTAAGAAAAAAAAAAGGAAAAGAGGAAAATTTTGCACACAAGTTTGCCTGAAATTGCACTTTTAGTAATATGCAAGCAACGAACATATAATATTGCAATTTCGCACTCTACTACAATTTACACACATGTTGTATAGTACTTGCGTGTATAGTTATTTAAACACAAAAAGTATAATATTTTCTAAAAAATAATGAAGTAGTGCATTAGTACCACCCTTTAAGAAGAAAGCAACGAAAAACTAAATCATGATCAAATTTGCACATAATTTACACATAAGTTGCACTCTTTATAGCTATGCAAGAACTAACATATACTAGTAGAATTTACATAAAAAATAAGTTTCAAATAAGAAATGAATTAGTGGCATATATTGGTATTACCCTCAAATAAGAGAGAAGTGAAATAAAAACTTAAAACTAAAATTTCGTCAAGATTAGTACAAAAATTGTACTTTTTATAATATGTAGGAAGAAACATACAATGGTGAAATTTCCAGACACTAATATAATGTATACATGTAGTACTTGTGTGCATATATTTACACACACTCAACATCCAAAAAACACATAAAGAAAAAAGAAAAATCATCAAAAAAGAAAATAAAACTAGAATAAAAAATAAAGCAAAAATACCCACAAAAGAAAGAATGAACATGTTGCACTGGTATTACCATTTAAGAACAAAGAAAATGGGAAAAAGAATCTATAATAAACTCTGACAAAATTTGCACGAAATATACATAAAAATTGCGCTTTTAAATAATATGCAATAATAAGCATACAAAAGTGGAACTTTTGCAAAAACAAAATCTAAGAACAAATGAATCATTTGTTTTAACCTTAAAGTAGAATGAAATGAAGTAAAGACAAAAAATATCAAAATAATATTTTTTTTCTGAAATTGGATGAATTAGTGGTGTTCTATTTCCTTTAAGAAGAGAGAAAATTAAAAAAAAAACTGGGGAACAACTTTGCACCGAAGTTGCACTTTATCATAATATGCAAAAATAATCATATAATCATGAAATTTGGTCGCATATTATATAGTGTTTGTATGTATATAATGAAACTCAGCCGAAAACCAACAAAAATAAAAAACTAACAACAAGAAAAAAGAAAAACACAACCCAGAAGAACAAAAACGATCCCAAGAAGCAATTCGACTGACCCAAAACAGGGGTCAATCGATTTCACACAGCCCAACCCAACAACAGAATTAAAGAGAAGAAAATGAAAACACCACACATTTCAAAGCACATCCAACAAAAAGAAAATCAACTGACCACAAAATGATGATTTAGATGCACCCTGGTTTCTTTAACAGAGCGCTAGAGAGCTTAAATATTTGGCCTCGGATTGGACGACACCTTTCACCTTCAGATCAACCTCAACATAGGTTGGATCGACAGATAGCAAAACAGCTCGAGTGGGGCCTGTTAGTGCAAGATACGGACCCTATATGCATGCACATCACATATATATAAGGTTAGCCGACAAATAAGCAGGCCAAATAGTATTGTCGCAGAAGGAAGTAGGCGGCCACGGGGGATGTGCACAAACCTGCTTGGTGATTCTTTGGCAGTTGTCTCTTTCGCGATGGAAGATGATATTACGGTTGTGGTCCACTATGTCGCGGGCGGCGACCATGCCGTACACGTCGAGTGGCCACTGTAGGCCCCCTATTATCACCTCGACTTTGATCGAAAAGATCTGCAGAGTATCCTGCTCATGGACGAAGGCGTCGTGGCTACCGTCGGTGAAACACATGGGAGTGATAGACGCTGCAAACAACGATCACAGTGCACGTAACAAAGTCAGCGACAGAAAAGAATGATTAAAACCGTAAAGGTAGCAATTAGGAGAGGCGTGAAAGGATCCAAGGCTTCATGCTGGCTTACTCGTGTCCTGGTAGGAGCCGCATTTCTTGGCGAACATGTCGTTCCAGAAAGCACGATAGAGACGAGTTTTGTGGGCGTTCACGTCGGTGCGCGACTCCTAAGGTTCCGTCTCCATCTCTTTTTGCCGGCGAGCCAAGTATGCCGTCTGCGCCTCCTCGCCACACTTCTCCGCCGGCGCCTCAGCCTTGGTCGTCGTGGCCGCGCTGATATCGTCGTCAAAAAGCAAGCCCATATCCGACTGCGCCCATGGATGGATGGATTGATCGATCAGCTGTCACGTGCACAAACCGATCGTAAAAAACCCAGCCTCGACGCTCGATCGATCTCCTCTGGGTTGGAATATATATAGCGAGCCCGTGATTGTATTTGGACACAAACTTATCACCTCTAGCTTCTCGACAGTTGCTCAAAACCTGCAAGATCAACTCTATTTAAGCTTATGGATAGGAAGGGGTAATGAGGTGGAGTTGCAGTAAGCACTAAGCAAACATGGTGGCTAACTTACGCAAATAAGAGTGAGAAGAGAAGCAACGAAATGATCGTGAAGCTAGAAGTGATCATGAACTGATCCTGAAACTACTTACGTTCAAACATAAGCCAAACCGTGTTCACTTCCCGGACTCCACCGAAAAGAGACCATCACGGTTACACACGCGGTTGATGCATTTTAATTGAGTCAAGTGTTAAGTTCTCTACAACCGGATATTAACAAATTCTCATCTGCCACATAACCGCACGCACCGCTCTCGAAAGTTTATACCCTGCAGGGGTGTCCCAACTTAGCCATCACAAGTGTAAGGGCATATTTATCCCTTAGGTGTTTTGGTGATTGATGACAATGCTTTTGCGGACTAATCGTGTGCCTTGAGTTTCTCAGACGGTTCATCGCAAGGCACAAGACGGTTTGGTGCCCATCGAAGACTATTGAAGACGGCGTTTTTTTACGTTTCTTTTTGGTGGATTTGAGTCGTAGGAAAGCCGTACTATTAAGAGGGGTCCGCGTCGGAAAGGTTTGGGTGGAATCATCACGTACACGTCTTCTTCCTTGTCTCCACCTTTCCCCTGCACTTTGGAGCATCCCCCGTTTATCCTCTATGCGATTGTCCTGGCTGCTGGTGCTGAGCTTGCGGTAGTACTGCTCCCTGGAGCGGTAGTACCGCAGGCACCTGCGGTAGTACCGTGCCACGGCGCGGTAGTACCGCAGGAGCCCACGGTAGTACCGCTCCTCCGGAGCCGTAGTACCGTGGCCCCCGGGCCTAGTACCGCTTCTTTGCGGTAGTAGGGGCGGATGTAATTTTTTACATCCGCGCCTCCGCGGTAGTACCGCGCCTTGGGCGTGGTAGTACCCCGCGCGGCCTGGTTCAGCTGCCACGCGGTAGTACCGCTCCCCTGCGGTGGTACCGTGTCGGATTTTTGCATCGTTTTATTTCTAGAGGTAGTAGGCACTGATGTATTTTTATTAATCCGCGCCCTCCCCAGGCTAGGACTTTTCTGCCTTGCGGTAGTACCGCAAGGGGGGCGCGGTAGTACCGCGCTTGCGGAAGTACCGCCCCCAATCAGGCCTGTTCTAGTACCTGCCGTTGCCGCGGTAGTACCGCATGGCACTGCGGTAGTACCGCTTGGTAGGAGCAGTAGTACCGCATGTCGCGGGCTATTTAGGTGGATAACGGTTGGATTTCGTCCACTACTATAAAAGGGGTGTCTTCTTCCTCTAGACACTTACCTCTTCCAACCCTAAGGTCCATTGTTGCTCCAAGTTCCATTTTCGCTCGATCTCACTCCCTAGCCAATCAAACTCGTTGATTTGCTCGGGAGTGGTTGAGAAGGCCCCGATCTACACTTCAACCAAGAGAAATTTGATTCCCCCCACTAATCCCTTGCGGATCTTGTTACTCTTGGGTGTTTGAGCACCCTAGATGGTTGAGGTCACCGCGGAGCCATATTCCATTGTGGTGAAGCTTCGTGGTGTCGTTGGGAGCCTCCAATTAAGTTGTGGAGATTGCCCCAACCTTGTTTGTAAAGGTTCGGTCGCCGCCTCCAATAGCACCTATAGTGGAATCATGGCATCTCGCATTGTGTGAGGGCGTGAGGAGAATACGGTGGCCCTAGTGGCTTCTTGGGGAGCATTGTGCCTCCACACCGCTCCAACGGAGACGTACTTCCCCTCAAAGGGAAGGAACTTCGGTAACACATCCTCGTCTCCACCGGCTCCACTCTTGGTTATCTCGTGCCTTTACTTGTGCAAGCTTAATTGTGTTATATCTCTTGCTTGCTTGTGTGCTTATCATTGTTGCCTCATATAGGTTGCTCACTTAGTTTCATATCTAGACAACCTACTTTGATGCAAAGTTTAAATTGTTAAAGAAAAGCTAAAAATTGTTAGTTGCCTATTCACCCCCCTCTCTAGTCAACTATATCGATCCTTTCAATTGGTATCAGAGCCTCGTCTCTTTATTAAGGACTTTGCCGTCCGAAGAGTGTGAATCCGGGCTCGTCTTCGGCTGACGGGGGAACTACGGTCTCTCGTGAGGAATTCAATGTGGCTTTGGACACATTGAAAACCTCCATGACGACCGAGGTTGAAACCATGTTTAATAAGTTCATTGAAGGGCTTAAACTTTCCACCGCACCTTTGAAAGTGGGTGATCCCGCTAACAAGGTGACGGATGCTACCTCCGACAAAGGGGAAGCTACTAGTGAGAAAGGTCCTTCTTCTAGTGGTAAACATGGCACCGGCATCTTTGCCCATGTGGAACCTCCACCGATTTATGGTGGACCTATTCCATCTACTCATTTGAATCATGCCGGTCCTCCCCCCAAGATAGATAAAAAGGAGGATTTTGATTCTTGGGTCTATCGTTTTAAGCGTCATGTAAATCATGTGAACACTAACCTTTGGAGAATATTTGAAGAAGGTTTTTATCCGCATGAACGAAGCAACTTCACTCCTAGAGAAGCCGTGGGTGATCAATTCAATGAGAATGCTCTCTTCATCATCCAAGAAGCAATCCTTCCCGAAGACCTTCCTCATCTCCGGCCCTACTCCTTGGCCAAAGATGCTTGGCACAAAGTGGTTTCCCTCTATCGGGGAAGTGCAAGCATTCAATGTTCCAACTATGAAGTGGTGCAAGATGAAGCCGATGAGTCTGCAATGAAAGAAGATGAAGAACCTCGTGAGCTTTATCGGAGAGTTACCAAACTCGCGGTCTCTCTCCGAGATCATGGAAGTAAGGACACGGATGACAATTGGATCAAGCGCAAATTCCTCAAGGCAATGATGCCTTACCACAAGGCCATGTCATCCGTCATTCGTCAAAGGCCGGACTTCCACACCTTGTCCTCAAGTGAGGTGTTAGATGAGTTTGTGGCTATGAGCATATTGGACAAGACCGCCGACAATGCGGTTTTTCGCTCTCAAAGAGCCAAGAAGCCCAACCTTGCTTTGAAGGCCAAGGTGTGTGTCGAAGAAGAGGAAGAGGAGGAAGATGAGGAGAGCAACCTTGAAGATACGAAGTATGCCTATCATGAACACATGGCTCTTGCTTCAAGGCAATTTTGGAGCAAGAAGAACTCAAGGCCCAACTTCAACAAGAACAATTCAAGTGGCGCAAGGGGCAAGCAACGAGTAAGGACTTGTTTCAATTGTGGCAATGTGAGCCACTTTGTTGCGGAGTGCCCGTATGAGAAGAGGGAAGACAACGGTGGCAAGCTCATCCGAAAGGACAAGGCCAAGTCTTTCCCCAACAAGAGCAACTTCACCAAGAAGACTCCTCACAAGGCGTTGGTGGTACAAGAAGAGTACAATGAGGATGATGACGATGATGAAGATGGTGAGACGGTTGCCATGGCCTCCGTGGCGATTGCGACGACTCCTCGGGTGTCTCTCTTCGACTCACCAAATGAGAACATCACCGCCAAGTGCCTCATGGACAAAGCCACCAACAAGGTAACCCCCAACATCAAAACTACCATCATTAATCATCCTTCTTCGACGGATAGCATTGATGAACATGTGGGAGCTAATGTGGAGGAGAATGAGTTTGAGACCTTTATGGGTAAACTCAAGGGTAAATCCAAGAAGCACTTCGTTGCTCTCTTGGAACAACTTGGTGAAGCCAATTTCATGATTGAGGTTCATGAAGATACCATCTCTAAGATGGAAGGGCATAGTCGTGACTATGCCGATGAGATTTCGGATCTTTCCAATGCTCTTGAGGAAGAGCGTGGTCTTCGTTTGGCTCTTGAGGAGTCACACAACGATGATCATGCTAAATTAAAGAAAGATCTTGATCATGCTCTTGTTGTTTCTCATGTGCTAAACTCCGAGAAGGCAAAGCTTGGGGTTGATCTTGCTAGACTCCAAGTGGAGTTTGACATTCTCGACAAGGCTCACAAAGTCTTGAAGGGTGTTCATGCTAGCCTCAAGGAGTCTCATGATCAACTCGAAGTAAAGCTAACCAAGGAGAAAGCCACCTTTCCTCATATGGTGTTGATTGATAATGCAAATGCTTCTAACCCTCGTTGTGAGCATATGCATCTTATTGAGGAGAATGCTAAGTTGAAGGAGCAACTTGAGAAAGGCCTCGTGTCATGCATACAAGGCGAGAAGAACCTCAACGACCTTTTGAGCAATCAAAAGGAAGTTGTGGCCAAGGAAGGAATTGGGTTCGCACCCAACCCCAAGAACAAGAAGAAGAATGACAAGACCAAACGACCTCCCCCTCTCAAGCAAACTTTTGTGAAAGAGGGAGAGGGTGCTTCCAAGGAGAAGAAGAACAATGCGAAGGGTGGCGTTGTCAAGAAGGGCAATGCCACCCCTCCCAAAAAGCCGGCGACTTTAACCCTTCTTATGTATTGTGCCGTGCTAGTGATGGGCATGTTTATGCCAAATTTGTTGGTTCTCCTTATGAGTACATTGAATGGTCTATTTGGGTTCCCAAGACCCTTGTTACTAACATCAAAGGACCCATTACAAAATGGGTACCTAAAACCAAGCATTGATCTCTTGTAGGTGTTTGCTTCCGGTGGGGGATCATGGTTGCTCGATAGTGGGGCTACAAATCATATGACCGGAAGCAAGGACTTGGTGGTGGACGTGCACAAGATTCCATCTATGGCCACCAATGTTGAGTGGGGTGATGCCTCATCTTCTAAGGTATTGGGACTCGGCAAGGTTGTCATTTCTCATGAACTCACGATCGAGAAAGTCATGCTTGTCGAGTCCCTTGCATACAATTTACTTTCCGTTCGTCAACTTGCTATCATGGGCTTTGCCACTTTCTTTGATATTGATACCGTGGCCGTCTTTTGGAGCAAGACTATTAAAGTAGCCTTTGTTGGGCATGTCGAGAACGGTCTATATGTGATTAACTTGTCGGAGCGACCCACTAAGACCGCGACAGGCCTAATGGCTAAAGTTGACGTGGGATGGCTTTGGCATCGCCGTTTAGCCCATGTCAATATGAGATATTTGCAAAGTCTTCTCAAGGGGGGCCATGTCCGAGGACTAACAAATGTTAGTTTTGCTAAAGATCGTGCTTGCAGTGCTTGTATCGAAGGGAAGTTACATGAGAAGGCTCACCCTCCCACGACTATCATTTAATCAAAGAGGCCTTTGGAGCTCCTTCACTTGGATCTCTTTGGGCCTCCATCTTTCGATAGTCTTGGGGGTAGGAAGTATTGCTTGGTGATTGTGGATGATTATTCAAGATACACTTGGGTATATTTCTTTAAGTGGAAGAGCGAGACCCAACAAACCGTCATTGACTTTGAAAATGAAGCTCAACGTCAACACAATGCAAAGATCTTGACAATAAGAAGTGACAACGGCACCGAGTTCAAGAATTACACCTTGGATGAGTTTCTTAGCGAGCTCAATATTCCGCACCATACACCCCTCAACAAAATGGTGTTGCGGAGAGGAAGAACCGGACGTTGATGGATGCGGCAAGGACCATGATGGCGGAGTTCAAGTCTCCGTACAACTTTTGGGCCGAAGCCACCAACACCGCATGTCATGCATCCAATCGGCTCTATCTCCGCAAGGGCTTGAACAAGACTCCTTATGAGATACTCAGCGGTAACAAGCCCAACCTCAAGTACTTTCGGGTGTTCGGGTGCAAGTGTTTTATTCTCAAGAAAGGTGTTCGGTTGTCTAAATTTGAGGCTAGAGCTTATGAGGGCATATTTGTTGGTTATGCTACAAACTCTCATGCTTACCGTGTCCTCAATAAGTCCACGGGACTTATTGAGGAGACGTGTAACGTGGAGTTTGATGAGAATAACGGCTCCCAAGTGGAGCAAAGTGGCAGTTGTGATGTAGGTGATGAAATTCCTCCCCAAGCCATAAGAAGAATGGGTGTTGGTTTCATCCTACCCATTGAGGAACCCCTTTTGGCCGAAGGAGAAGGACAATGCTCCACTCAAGTGGAGCCATCACCAACCCAAGGCCCACACGCTTCTGAAGAACAAAGTGAAGGCCCTCAACCTCATGAACAAGACCAAGGGCAAGATCATACTCAAGACGGTGTTGACACACCAAGTGATGCCCACGGTCAAGTCCTCTCCCCCGAGCAAGTTCAAGATCAAGAACAAGCTCAAGACGACGCTCAAGATGATCAAGTTTCCGCTCCTCATTTCTCTCATGAGGAGGAATTGGAGCGTCGTGCCACCAAGGTTGCATCAAAGCTCTCCACCAAAGGTCATCTCATGGAGAATGTGCTTGGAAGCTTGAAAAAGGGGGTAAGCACTCGTAGACAATTGGCAAACTATTGTGAACATCACGCGTTTGTCTCTTGTGTTGAACCCAAAAAGGTCTATGAGGCGCTCGAAGATCCGGATTGGCTTAATGCCATGCATGAAGAACTTAACAACTTCGAGTACAACAAGATGTGGAGATTGGTGCCAAGACCAACGGGGAACCACAATGTCATTGGAACCAAGTGGATTTTCAAGAACAAGCAAGATGCTCATGGAATCATCATCTGGAACAAGGCTCGCTTGGTAGCACAAGGCTGCTCCCAAGTCGAGGGTATCGACTACGGTGAAACCTTTGCTCCCGTTGCTCGTCTTGAGTCCATTCGCATGTTCATTGCTTATACTGCTCATCATAACTTTAAGCTGCAACAAATGGATGTGAAAAGTGCTTTTCTTAATGGTCCTATTAATGAGTTGGTATATGTCAAGCAACCCCCCGGGTTCGAGGATCCCTAATTTCCTGATCATGTGTATCAACTCGATAAGGCACTCTATGGCCTTATACAAGCCCCACGTGCGTGGTATGAGCACCTTACCGAGTTGTTACAAGATCGTGGATTTGAAGTTGGGCTCATCGACCCCACTCTTTTTACTAAGAAGGTCAATGGGGAGTTGTTTGTGTGCCAACTATATGTTGATGACATTATCTTTGGTTCCCCTAACAAAGCTTTCAATGAGGAATTTGCCGCACTAATGACCTCAAAGTTCAAGATGTCTTCCATGGGAGAGTTGAAGTTCTTTCTCGGTTTCGAAGTGAAGCAAAGAAGAGAAGGTACCTTCATCAACCAAGCCAAATATACTCAAGACATGCTCAAGAGATTCAAGCTAAGTGATGTCAAGCCGGCTTCCACTCCAATGCCCACCAAGTGCCAACTTGACATCGATCCCAATGGTAAAGCGGTGGATCAAAAGGTATATCGTTCCATGATTGGATCCTTGCTTTACCTTTGTGCATCTAGAACGGATATCATGTTGAGTGTGGGAATTTGTGCACGGTTTCAAGCCACACCTAAGGAAAGCCACTTTGTGGCGGTCAAGCGAATCTTTCGATATTTGGCTCATACCCCAAACTTTGGCTTATGGTACCCAAGAGGAGTAAACTTCAAGCTTGTAGGATATTCGGATTCCGATTGGGCGGGAGACAAAGTGGATAGGAAGTCCACTTCCGGAGGGTGCCAATTCCTTGGTTGCTCTTTGGTAAGTTGGTCTTCTAAAAAGCAAAGTTGTGTGTCTCTCTCGTCCACCGAAGTGGAGTATGTGGCGGCCGGTAGTTGTTGTGCACAACTCTTATGGATGAGGCAAACTTTAAAGTATTACGGTGTCATTTGTGACAAAGTGCCTATTTGGTGTGACAATGAAAGTGCCATCAAGATTTCCCACCATGTAGATGGCTTGGAGAAGGGGGTGTGGTGCTTCTAGGCGGCTGCGACAGAGAGGAGGCATATGTAGCGTTGGGGGTGCACGGTGGTGCGGTGCCCACCATGCTAGATCAGGATCCATGGCTGGCTGGAGGAGATTGGAGAGGGATGGGGTTGCATGGAGAGGCAAAGTGGTATTCTGCAAATGCCAAGAGCAGAGCGGCGGGATTCTTTTTGTAAATAAAAGTGCCACCGCTGGCCTGGCATGTGCTAGATATAGATCGTATGGTCGAATGTGTGCTTGGACCCCTGCTCCTGCGGATCTCATTAAATAAATGTTGTCTAAATTTGGTTCAATTTGGTTTGGTAATACTTGGCTTCGTTTCCTTGTGATGTACGATGGATAGATGTCCAATCACACGTTGCCCCGCCTCAATAAATAAATCCGTTGCTCGCTCATGGTCCCATGAAATACGTCTTGTGGTGAGGTCAGAGCAGAGCGTTGCTGATGTTATTTTTTTCTTGAAATATTGGTCTCTATTGAAAGTTCACATCCACATTGACAATGGTAGCAAGCAAGTTCAGACTGCACAACGAAACCCTCGGCACACTAAATGCTCAGAACTTTTTGGGTCCGGATCAGGTTATCCACCCCAAACCCTACACTATCTATGGGTGTGTGGATATGGTGATACCAAGAAATGTATGCATTGAAAGTAACAGACAGCGAGGCATCAACCATACCTACCAAGGAGCTTTCGTCAGGATGAGGCAGCATCTCGACATACTTGATGGAGTTGCCAAGGACCGAAATATTGCGAGGATATTTTGGATCGCCACCTCCCATGTCGGGGCTGACTAGCAGTGGCAGGTCTAGGTAGCTGAGCTTGGGGCGTTAGGCAAGCACGTCACACCAATATAAGATGTTTTTGGATATTTCAATATGGACCACATACAAACTCAAATGAGTGAACAAACACACTAAAACACGCCTAAATACATCTGATTCAAAAAAAGTTAGAATATCTTATAATAAAGAACAGATACCGTCAGGAATGCGTCAAAATCGTCAGGAATGAGAGCTTACCGTCAGGAATTTCCCGTTAGCAACAGCTTGTCAGGAATAATGCGCGTTCCTGACGGGCCCCCCATGATCGACAAACTGTGATGCCTGACGGTGGCACCGTCAGGAAATGCCTTCAGGAATCTGGCCGTCAGGAATGCTCTCTGCTTTCCTGAACGTTACTAGGTCGCCATGAGGAATGAGCACCTCCTAATCATGAAGGCTGGCTATGTCAGGAAAGTGAAACATGGTAGCACAGTGACCCCGTCAGGAATGATTATTTACCCCAAAAAATCAAAATAATATTGAATTAATGAAATTCACAGCCAATTGTGGTACAACAATTAATATTCATGCACAAACAAAGGTCACATAGCCTAGTTTAAGATGGCATCCCATTCATAGCTCACAATATATACCCATTACACAAACCTCCATGTTCACCAGATTCGCGTAATTACCAAAAAGCTCAACTTAACACTAGTTATTAGCCAGACCCAAAGACATACTAGAGTCCTAAATTTCCATCAGTAGTAGCGATTGACAAATAGAAGGGTCCGTGCACATAGTTACCAATACAAGCACTAATTATAACTATGGCATTCCTAAATGATTTTCATGTGTTGGACCAGAACCATGATCATCCATTTGAGTACCAGCATCAACATGCCTTTCATCATCTGAAGAGTCTGTCATTGGAGTACCACCATCTTCTTGGTCTTGGGGTGTTTCATTCATCTGCAAAGTGTTAATGCAATAGATTTCAACATAGTGAAGTAAAACAGCGAACACACACTAAAGCAGAACTTGCACATTTTACAAGTATTAGAACAGGCTATTAATAAAGCAGGAGCAACTGATTGCCATAGATTGATTTTCCTAATCTTCACTACATGCAATTGTATTAGGTGATATATTCTGTCTATCCCATCTGTTTTGTGAAACAGGAAAAAGAAATAGTATTCTCACTTTATACGCTAGTCAAGTGCATGGTCAGTAGATATAAGCACATGAGTAACTGATGTAAACGAGCCAAAAGCCCAAGTTATCTTTCTGAGATCAGATAAAAAATGTGGAAGATATGAAGTGCATCAACATCTTGTGTAATATGAAAAACGCTAACTGGTAATCTGGTATAGTGATCATTAGATCAAATAGAGAGTGAAGTCGTGGTCAGAAGCTTGCACCTATTCAAGCAATTCAGATCTACTGCACAATTTGACATGCAAGAGATTATGTAGCTTCAGTGTCTAATTTAGAACTCGGAGTACATGGAAATGAAACTGCAAGTATAGTCTAAAATTGAACAAGGCTAGTCAATGGTATTATCATAGAACATGGTATTTGTGATTAGAATAGGCTCAAGTTTGTTGCATAGAGGGGTTGAGTGTCATGGTGTACATACCAGATCACCGCCATCCATCAGCTCATCTTGGTAGGCAAGAAGATCTTCGGGTACTTCCCATCCCAGCTTGCCATAAAACCCCTACAGTGCAATAAATGGTGAAATCGATGTGCAAACCATCAACAAGATCCATAATGCAATCAAAGCAAATTTGTGTAAAAGATGAGCAATACCGGTACATGTTTGCTCAGAACAAAATTATTCTTGCAGCGCCTTTTAAGTTGAGCATTTTCCTTCAATAAACAATGGTATGATATGGAGTTTGATGGCCTTGTGTCATTCTCTCTAGCTTTTGCAACGACCACTGCTTTCTTTATAGCACCATCACCTATTGCTAGTCGCCCATGGGGCATGCCACCAATGGAGGAGTACATGATTTCTGGATCGAGATCACGGTCCTTCCAATGTAGTGGATCTGCTGCTTTCAGAGCTGTGTAATATGTGTTCTGAAACAATGCAATAACAATATCTCGCTATTAATTTCAGATTAACAAGTTTTGAAGTTCTGAAGGAAGAGCAAACATGCATGAACTTACAAGACGCTCGTTGACCTTAGTGTTGTTGATGGGGCCACTTTCTCCACTCTCGGTACAATTTTTAACTCCTGCCTTCATGCACTTGTAAGTGTTCATCCTCATCAAAGCTCGTGACACAAACTCCTATGTTACATGAACCCAAATATGTTCCAGTCTTCTCATAGATCTCTGAGCGAAACCTATACCCATTCACATCATAAATTCCATAGGTTTTCACTCTTGTCGGAAACCCATATGACATTTGACGCAATGCATTATGAACACCTGAAGTTGTTTGACACTGCACCAAAATGTTTACTTATATTAGTTTTTGCTTCTATGTAGTTGAAAAAATAGTGAGTGGAATAAGTATGGGGCACATTACATGAGATTTGAACCAGCTGAAAAAGTTAGGGCACTTGTTGCCAAGTATCGAACCATTTAATCTTAGTTCACACTGTTGTTCATCAGTTTGTATGCTTTCTCCCCTACAATGTTTTGTATCAAATTCACTACAAGGACAAAACAGACCTTGGTCATCAAGTTATTCCAAAATAATTATTTATGCTACTGAATTTCTACAAGGACAGAAAACACCTACGTGAAGAAATCATCCATCTCTGGCATGTTAGTCAGAATATACAAGAATGCCACCTTGTATTCTTGTGTTGTGAAATCATAATGACCCATATAGCTCAAGCATCGTCCAGGATGTTGAAACATCTCAAGATCACAAGTGGAATGAAATGATAATCTGCCATCATCATATCTAGGTGGTCGGTTTCTAACTGAGTGCACATCAGATTTAAAATAAAGGGAGAAAAGATTTGTGGCCTCATCAATAAGGAAAGCCTCAGCTATTGATCCCTCGACTCGTGACTTATTACGTACTTTCTTCCTTAGTTTTCCAATACCCCTGAATCAAAGAAAAACAAGCTATGAAGAAATGCATTTGCCAAGTAAACAACTTTTTTTACTTTCATATAAGATATACCTCTCAAATCGATACATCCATGTATTCTGGACAGGGCCTGCTAGCCTGGCTTGGCGAGGTAGATGAATCATTAGGTGTTGCATGGGATTGAAAAACCCAGGAGGGAATATCTTCTCTAATTTGCAAATAATCACCACGATGTTCTTTTCCAGACTTGCTACTATGTCTTTGCTGAGTTGTTTAGCACACAACTGCCTATAGAAAAAGCTAAGCTCGAAAAGACAAATCCAAATGCCTTCAGGAAGAAAACCACGGAAAGCAGCTGGGAGTAAACACTCAATGAATATGTGGTAATCATGACTTTTCAGTCCAAACAATTTCTTATCCTTCAGATTAACCCCTCTTCTGAAGTTGGAAGCATACCCATCAGGAAATAATAGCTTTTTGAACCAATTCAAAATGATGACCTTATGCTTCCCCTCAATGCTGAAAAGTGCCCTTGGCTTATCCCACTTGCCATTTGGCTTTTCGACTAGATTCATCTTAGGACGTTTGCAAATCTTAGCTTGATCTTTCCTCGCTTTGACATTATCTTTTGTTTTATCAGTTATGTCAAAGCATGTGTTCCAAATAGCCTCAGCTACATTCTTCTCATTGTGCATTACATCAATACAATGCCGAAAAACCAATTTGTTGGAGTAAGGCAGATCCCAGAAACAACTAACATGTGTCCAGTTGTGTTCTTTTCCATATGTTTTGGTGTTTCCTACTTGGGCTCTCATTTGGGCTTCTACTTCTTTACCTTTCAAATGCCTAGGTGGTTCATCTAATATTATTGTGTCTTTCCGAAATGCATCAGCCTGGGTTCTAAACTCATGGCCTACCGGAAGAAACCTCCTATGACAATCAAACCAGCAAGCCTTTCCACCATTTTCTAACCAGAATGCTTTGGTATCACTCATACAATCATAACAACAAAATTTTCCATGGGTGCTCCACCCAGCAACCATTCCAAAGGCTGGAAAATCATGGACTGACCATAGATAGGCTGCCTTCATCGGGAAGTTTGCCTTCCCATATGCATCCCACGTTTGAACACCACCCTACAACTCAATCAATTCATCAACCAAAGGTTGCATAAGGACATTGAGTTTTTTTAGGCAAGCCAAAAGCTAACGGCTTTAGGCAGGGTTACATTCAGATAGAGACAGAGCAACTAATTGACTTGGGACACCGGCAATGACTCTGCATCCGCCATTCTTCCTTACCCAAGCGGCCAGCGCATGTGCTAGTTGGTTGCCCTCTTGTTTGGTCGCCGACCAGGAGACGGATTCGAAGAGCCCCATCTGATCTCTGATGTCTTGGACAATGTGGTGCAGTTGTGATTTGTCCACTCCTTCCGCTTTCAGTCGATTCACTATGGTTAGGCAGTCAGATTCAATGATTAGTTTGCCTTGGTACAAGCCTGACAGCTCGCTCATCCCCAATTTAATTGCCTCCGCTTCTGCTTCTTCAGGGCCTGCACTTGCCTTGATCTTCCTACAAACTGACAAGACCACATCTCCCCTGTGATCTCTGACTACCGTTCCAAGACAGGTATCCTCTGATTTGCCGACGAACGACGCATCTGTATTTAGTTTCCAAATTCCGACAGGAGGGGGGTTCCATTTGCAGATCGTCTTTGGAGTATGGGTGGGAGTGTTCAGTTTTTCAGGGAACAGACTACCTTTCCCTCGGTCATCTGTCAGTTCGCACATTGACTGGTGGATCTCTTCCTTGTACCTCTCCAAGAAGTCAACCGATACAGAAACTCTTGCTTTTCCTTCTCCATGTATGCAGTCATCGCGTAGGAACCAAGCTCTCTAGAACAGTAACATTAGCTTCTCCCTTGTGTCTTCATCGCACGTCGCTAAGAGGCATTGGAGCCAGTCCCTTCCTGTGTACCTGAGTTCTTTCTCTGTGGGTAAAGCCCAAACTTTCCTCATCTCACTCCGGAGAGCTTTAGCTTTGGTGCACGCCACCACTGCGTGGAACTCATATTCATCCTCCTGACCACAGATGGTACATGTTGCAATCTTCCCCAAGGTGCGCCTGACTTTATTTTTGATGGTGGCCAGAGAATTTGTTGCGATTCTCCAAGCATTTATCTTTATCTTCTGGGGAATTTTGGACTTCCAAATCAGATCCCAGCTGCTCCTATTATTTGCTGAGCCTAAAGAGCTAGATGCCTGAGGCTTATCCCTCACTTTGATTTCCTCGGCCAGTTTATACGCACTCCTTATAGAGAAAATACCCGTATTTTCATGATGCCAAGCAATGCTGTCCGTAGACCTCCTGGTGGGCAGTTTTATCCTACAGATTGCCTCTGCATCGTATACAGGGAAGATTTGGTGGATGAGTTCTGAATTCCATTCATTGGCGTCCGGTTTGATGAGCTGGTTCACCCAACGTAGGCGTGAATTCCTTACAAAGGTGGCCGCCTTTAGTCCATTAAGCCTGGGGATCCAATTATCCCTCTGTATCCTAATTTTCGGGCCATCACCGATCCTCCAAATGACTCCTTCTTTCAGGAGTTCCAGCCCAAATTCCATCCCTCTCCATACCGGCGATGCGTCAGTCGCAAAGACTGTATCTAGTAACTCCCCATTCGGGTAATATTTGGACTTTAGAACCCTAGCACACAGGCTATCCAGATATTGGAGTAATCTCCATCCTTGCCTCGCAAGCAAAGCCTGATTAAAGGACAACATATCACGGAAACCAATTCCACCTCCAGGATAACAAGAGCAAGAAATATGTACTCAGAACGATTTATGACTTCAGGAGGCCGATTTAAACTAACCACAAACACTAGCCAGCATGAATAAGAAGCAGCGGACAAACTATAAGGAGTGAAGCCATCTGTGGATACAACTACTCGCTGATTCCTAGGATCTAATGCAAAGTCTGGGTAATCCTTATCAAGTTGTTGCCATGCTTCACCATCACGTGGGTGCACCATTTTACCAGGAGTTTCTTTGTGCGATCGCAACATTTTTGCGGTCTCCTCATGTGCAAACAATCGCTGCAACCTATCTTTTATAGGCAAGTGCCGCAACACCTTACGTGGGATCTTTTTTGAACCAGCCTTGTACCTAGGGGTCTTACAAAAATCACATTTCTGCTTATTCTTATTGTCCTTGTAATACAACATGCAAGTTTTGGGACAAACATGAATTTTATGATATGGCATACCAAGACCCTCTAGCAATTTCTTTGACCTATAGAAGTCCTTTGGCAGTGAGGAATTGTTAGGCAGCAGCTCATGGATCAGTTGTAGTGTATCATTATAACAAGATTCAGGTTGATTGTGTTGTGACTTTATTGTCAAGAACCGTGCTATGGCAGACATAGTTGAGTGGCTTGTATTTTCATGCACCAACTCTTTTACATTATCAATCATTCTATAGAAAGCTTGGGGGGGGGGGGGGGGGGGGGGGGGGTGGCACGCGCAGCTAGATCATTCAACATAGTGTCCATCCGATCAGCCTCCCAGCATCCACATAGTCTGTAATTTCGACATGCCCTTCACCATGTGCATTCCAGACAGTATAATTCCACTTGAAACCAAAATGACACAGATCTAACTCTACATCATCCCTGTTCTTGCTCTCATAGTTTCGACATTTAGCACACGGACACTTAATCTTTCCATTCTGGACTACACTTGGCATAGAGAAGGCAAAATCTATGAATTCTTTTGTCTTATTATACCACTCATCAGTTGATTTACTGTGAGTCCAACCACTATACATCCACTCACGCTCCGTCATTCAATAATGCTGTTATTGCACAATTTGGAATGTATAACAGTTAATGATCTAACATGGCAATGAAGAAATTACATAAACAAGCATAGAGATGTGGAAGAGTGGACATTGTACCTGTCAATGGAGAGGGTTGCCGTGCAACAATATCACTCCTCAAACTTGGCCTTCGAAGAACTACAGCTTCCTGATTTTGCTTCTCTGCAGACATATGACAACTAAAATATCAATTCATTTGCACTGGGATCATAAAACAAATTATTTAAAACTGAATCATATACTCCCTCCGGTCCTTTTTACTCTGCATATTAGGTTTGTCTGAAGTCAATCTCATCCAACTTTGACCAAGTTTATACAAAAAATTATTAACATTCACATAACAAAACCAATATCATTAGATCCATCTTGAAATATATTTTCATATTATATTTACTAGATATTATAGATGCTAATAATTTTTTATATAAATTTGGTCAAACTTAGCATGGTTTGACTTTCGCCAAACCCAATGTGCAGAGTAAAAAGGACCGGAGGGAGTACTAATCACAGTCTCCAGTAATGATGCGGCCACTCTTTTCAAAAGAACAACAAAAGATAGCATCTTTTACCTCAAGAAAAGTGTCAAATACTAAACAACGACCACTGCCTGCTGTTACTAGTGAACTCTGCTTTTACTAAACATGAAAGGTCTACAAGATGTTACCTTTTTTGGTCGGTTTGCAGGCGCTGGACTGCAAGGAAAACAGATGGCGAGGCAGTGAGTCGGATCTGGAAGACGAGGAAGCGACGGTCGATGCAGAGGCGCTGGAGTGGCTGGACGACGAGGGGGACTGCTGGACGTCGATGGGGTGGCGCTAGAAGCGCCGGTCGATGGGGGTCGAAGCGGCGCTGTATTCAGTGGCGGAGCCAGGAAAAATGTATCACCGGGGCCAAGTGCTGTTAATACTCATCAGGGAGGGCCAAACCATTGAAAGACTGATATTTAGCAGCAAATAATCACTATTTTTTCATTGTTCATTAGCAAATGTGCACTAAATCCCAAATGTTAGGGGGGGGGGGGGGGGCGATTTTGACCAGCCGTTCCTGACGTTGGGCCCATCCACGTCAGCGATGGGGGCACAACTGGCGCGAAAACTACGCCCGAGCAGAAAAATCGCGCGCCTTGCTCGCTCCTTGCCAAAATTCGCGCGCCCTGCTCACTCCTCGCCACGTTCCTGAAGGCGGTGTACCGTCACGTAGGGGCGCAAGATTTTATTCCTGACGTGGATCGGCTCCCTTCACGAATATGGGCCACGTTCCTGAAGGCTTCTCGTATTCCTGATGGTTAATATGCGGCCCTTCCTTCAGGATTGACTCGACCCATTCGCCATTCACGTCGCACGTTCCTGAAGGAGGACTCGTAACCTTCACGAATCATATAAACCGTCACGAAAAAGTCTGTTTGGGGTAGTGGAGTAGCTTGTAAGAAATTCCTAAGATTCCAGAAATAACATACTCGATCCAGTAATCAGCAGTCAGTCACACTGCTAATTAACAAAGTATATTTGGAGAGAGTTGCCTCCGTGGCGTCTGGCGTAATGCCGTTCTAGACCTTTCCCACTCCAGTAGCATCTCCTGATTCAACTCTTTCCTATTCCCAATCTTTCTCCGCCAAAATCTAAGCCCAATCTATTCCCCTCTTTAGCAGTTTTGCTGGATTCTTGCATCTCCGCTGAGATCTACTCATGGAAGGAAATCAACTGGCTGCTATCCAAGAAGAAGAAGGGGAAGAAAGAGGAGCCGGGCAAACAGAGGAATATCAAGAGGCAGAGGTTCCAGATCTGGCTTTGAATCTGCAAGTAATGAGTATCTCTGCACCAAGGGTTCATAATCTGCGGGCAACACAGGTCAGTCAAGATCCACAGATTGAGTCTGGTTACAATCTCTTAACCAAAGTAGCTTGCACAGGAGGTACCCCGAGGTCCTTATCTCAGCAAGCTATTTCTCAAGCAATGGCCCGAGCATGGAGACATCATTTTCATGCGATTTCTCAAGTATCTGCAAATCTTTTCATGCCCATTTTACCTCTCAAGAATCAATGATGTTTGTTCTTATGCGTCAGCCATGGACAATGGGTTCAGATAATCTACTCATTGAATGGATAGACCCGGCAGATGAATCTAAGACGAAGGATGATTACAAGTTCGACCACATATATGTGAGTGTTCGTGTTTATGGGGTACCAAAAAATCACAGATCGCTCCAACTTTTACAGCAAATCCTCTCTACTGTTGGCAAGCCGTCTGAATTTCACCCTTTGCAAGAAAGCATGTTGTTTGCTAGTAGATCAGACTATATTTGGGGAACTACAAAGATTAGAATTAGTGATTCAACTGTGGACAAAATCAGTTTGACATTGGATGAAAAGAACTCTAAAACGGTCTATCTTTATTATGAAAAGGTTGGCAGAATCTGCTTGTTTTGTGGAGTGATGTTTCATACAGTCCAACATTGCCAGAAGAGGAATAACATTATTATGGAAAGGGTGAGAAGAGGACAATCAACAGATATGGTGAATGGGTAATGGACTCAGCGAAAATTCCATCACAGGCCATTGAAAAAGAAATAGCCACAAATCCCATTCTGAGCAGATTTCAAAAGATGTTCCAGGAGGATCAGAATAAGGAAAGAGGCAAACAAGTCCTGGGTAAAACAGATTTGCATCCAAGTTTCCCTACAAGGCAATACTACTATGGTAGCACTGGTCCAACTTTGACTACAGAGAAGCAATGTTTTAAATAGCGGGCTATGGAAAATAGCGGCGGGCCTCCAAATCAGCTAAAGCAGGCTATAGCGGACTTTTTGTGAAGGCGACCATTTAACGGCACCCTGCGAAACTATGCAGAGAAGCAAAGTAATCAGGTAAGAATACATGATTTCATCACAGAGGGCAGGCAAGAGAACGAACGTACTCAGTTACCTACTATCCACAACCATCCAATTCAGAATCTGTACACAAGAGAGAGACAAGTCAAAGGTACTGGTGGCGCCGAAATGCACAGGACAACTTCATTTAATAATTCTGGAATTCATGACTATGAAATGGAGGATTTGCCTGAGAATGTTCAGTACGGACAGAAGCTTGGGCATAAATAGCCCGCCTGTTGTACAGATGTCAATCCAATCCTTGGATAAACCAATGGCCCATGAGGAGAAGCATGTCCAAATAAATCAATCCAAGACAACAAACCCTTCTAGCCAACTTCAACAGCCACTGACCACTCATGATGGCATGCGCAAAATTCTGCAGCACCAAATTGATGTTGGCCATGGAGATACCGGGAATACAGGTGAATTGCAGTGTTATGCGATACAGACCGAGGCCACTAGTGGTGAAGGAAGAGAGAGAGGGAAGGATGCAGAGCAATTTGAGGGAAAAGAGGAAAAAGGAGACAACCGTGAAAGTGATGGAGGACAAGTTAGAGAAGCAGATGTACATTACAACCTAGAGGAGGAGAAGGAGGAAATCAAAGACAACAACATCCAGGTCGGCCTAGTGGGTGGGATGTTCCACCCCCTGGATTTGGCATTCTCGACGCCAACCTTCATGGGGCTGCTCTCTTTGGGGACGGTTCTGTCTGTGATTGTCGTTCTTACTCATCAAGGAAGATGGATGTTGGACCTTTTGCGCACAGAAATAAACGTCAGACTACGGGACACATGGGTCGTCCCTATCCTCCTCCTCGTAAGAGAGAAGGTTTGGTGATGAACACCAATGGTAGTGATACAACTCCATGCAGGCTTCCTTGTTCTTCTTCGCCAGATTCGAGCGAAACTTCTTTCAGCCCTCCTGTCCAAGTTTTCTCACCTCCTCACACTGTTGGACATTACCAAATGGATGTTAATATTAATACTTATAGGGCCGGGACTCCAAATTCTCTTCAAGGTGAGAGTGAGACAACCTCAAATATACATGGGGATCCTATGGTCGCCTCAGAATGCCTACGTGATGAAGATATGGAGCTGGATAGGGCAATGGTGCCAGCCCATAAGGCACCACGGGCGCCATGAAATTCATAGCATGGAACTGCCGAGGCAAAGGCAAGGGCCTAGGCAGTGAAAAGATGACTTATCTTGCCAATCTCATGCGTTCTACTAGTGCTCAGATAACCTTCGTTTCTGAAATTAAATCTTCCAGGACTAACAGGCTGACCTTCTTAATCGTTTTGAAATTGTAGATAGCGTAGTCGTCCCATCAAGAGGCGAGTCAGGAGGTCTTTGGCTGATCTGGACGGATGAAGTTCAAGTCAATGTGCATTTTGCGGACTTCCACGTGATCCTTGCCTCTGTAGTTAACCCAGTCTCTAGTGTTTCTTTTGCTCTTGTTTGTATATATGGTGACCCGTACCATCGTAACACTAGTGATATCTGGGATCGTATTGCCTCTTTTGTGTACGATAACCAAGGCAGCCCTATCTTATGTATGGGAGATCTTAATGATATACTTTATGATGCTGATAAAAGTTCTCCCTTTGTGAATCAATCTCGTGTGTATGCTTTTCGTCACATTGTAAAACATTGTAGTCTGATTGATCTAGGATATAGTGGACCTGCTTATACTTGGACAAATAAAAGGTATGCTTCTAACCCGACCATGGAAAGACATGATAGATGTTTGGTTAATGCTGAATGGTGCGCGGTTTTTCCCATTTCTAACGTTTATAATTTGCCTATTATTCTAAGTGATCATGCTCCTATTCTCCTTTCTACTGATGCTCATATGCGTAAGCCTAAAAGAAATTTTAAATTTGAAAACTGGTGGCTTATGGAAAGTGATTTTCATGAATATGCTAAAAGTACATGGTTTGCTTCCAGGAACAAAGTTTTCCACAATAGGACAACTAACCTTGCAGGAGCTTTAAGAATATGGTGCAAAAGGAAGAAGCCAATTCAGCAAGAGCTCGATACTTTAGGTGAGCAAATAAAAAATATCCAAATGAAACCTCTACAGGTACAGGACCACTCTCTAGAAGCCTCCTTGATTTCTAAGTATGAGCAGAACATGACTAGATTAACAGAGTATTATAAGCAAAGAGCTAAAAGGCATTGGGCTATCAATTGTGATAGAAACACAAATTATTTTCATCATGCTGTTCTTAAGAGGAGGAGGAAAAATAGAATTATTTCTATTAAGGATGAGAAATACAACCTTCAAGTTGAGCCTCATGCTATTGCTAAGACCTTCATAAATTAGTTTCAGAATATTTTTTCCTCCTCTAACATGAGTCATGGCAGGCCTTATATGCACACATCCTACCAGCAAGGAGGTAATGATTTTACTTATTGCATCCCAGATAAAAAAGAGATTTTGGATACATTGAAAGCCATGAAAAGTAATGCTTCACCGGGACCGGATGGATTCAATGTGGAGTTCTATTTAGCTGCATGGGATTGTATAGGTGACGACATAACCAAGCTACTCAGAGATTTCTACATACAAGGTACTATCCCAAATCATTTGAATGATACTCATATTGTTTTGATTCATAAGAAAATAGCTAGCTCCTCAGATTCCTCAAGATTTTAGACCCATTAGCCTTTGCAACGTAATTTACAAAGTTATTGCTAAAACTCTAGGAAATAGGCTTTAACCGCACTTGCCTAGCTATATTCCACTAGTAGAAAACAGGGTTTGGTTCGGGCAGGGCAAGCCCATTAGTCCTGGTTCAGTCACGAACCGGGACCCATGGGGGCATTGGTCCCGGTTCGTGAGCCCAGGGGGGGCGGCCGGGGCCTCGTGGGCATTGGTCCCGGTTCGTCTGGACCTTTTGGTCCCAGTTGGTGGGACGAACCGGGACCAATGGGTCTGGCTCCTGGCCCACCACCATTTGTCCCGGTTGGTGGCTTGAACCGGGACCAAAGGCTCCCCTTTAGTCTCGGTTCATGCCACCAACCGGGACCAATGAGGTGCCTATATATACCCCCTCGTGTAAGAGCAGAGCACACTGCCCTGTTTTTTCGGCCGCCGAGGGGGAGAGGGCTTGGTGGTGCTCTAGCTCACCTCCTATGCACACAAGGTGTTCGATGGAATGCCTGAGCCACACTACTTAAGCTTTCTCCTCTCCAAGCTCGACCTCCAAGCTCCATTTTCCTCAATATTTGTCTAGGTTTAGCGGTCCGTCACGCCCCGTCCCCGTCTTCGCCGCCGTCGATCACCCGCGCCGATCTCATCGCCGGCACCACCTTGGTGAGCCTCTTGTTCTTATCTTCTTTCTGAAAAGAAAAATATTCTTACTTGTATGTTTAGTTAGATACTTGTATTATTTTCTTACTTTTATTATTGCATCTTATATAGTGCGATGGTTTTGGTATCCGCCCCCGTCGGCCCTCGTCCTGTCTATGATTCGGATGTGGTATATATTATCTTTATAACTATTGGTTCATTTATATTTTATGAACATTATGCCGACCAACGTGACATAGATTTTATTTATCTAGGAGGTATGTGAACCGGAAACTCCAACCGACCATATTGTCGAGAGGTTAAATTTAGTTGAAGAAGAAAACAATTTCTTGAAGGAAAAAATAAAAAAAAATGAGGAGGAGAAGATGATATTGGAGTTGCATGTTGCGGATGTCGTCGATGATGACAAAATCAAGATGGATGCAATGCGCTTGAAGATTAGAAAGATTAGAAAATATGCCATTCATACCGAGGCTTGGTATCATTATGTCGTTGGATCAATTGTTACCTTGGTTGCGATTATGATCGCATTTGTTTTCGCATTGAAATATTTTACATAGTTTCAATGTATGGTTTAATTAATTAGATGCTCTGGAGAGCTATATGTTGTTAGATGAGAACTATGTATGTACTTTGGTTTTAATGTGATGATGAACTTCTATTAATTTGGTCACTTAATTATCTATTCATGATGTTCTGTAATGGTTTTTGGACCACTTAATTATATATAATGCACGCACATGAACCGGCAATGGATGTACGGTGACAGACACACCTCCGAGTACATTAAGGGCGTGCATGAGTTTCTCGAAGCGGCTGAGGCAAACAAGCAGAATGGTTTTATGTGTTCTCCATGCACTAATTGTGGGAATATGAAGTCTTACTCTGACCGGAAAATCCTTCACACCCACCTGCTTTACAAGGGTTTCATGCCACACTATAATGTTTGGACGAGGCACGGAGAAATAGGGGTTATGATGGAAGACGGCGAAGAAGAAGAGTTTGATGACAACTATGTGCCCCCTGAATACGGTGATGCTGCAACGGGGGGAGCTAGTGAAGATCAAGAGGAACCAGACGATGTGCCCAATGATGCTGCAACGGGTGAAGCTGCTGAAGATCAAGAGGAACCAGACGATGTGCCCGATGATGATGATCTCCGCCGGGTCATTGTCGATGCAAGGACGCAATGCGAAAGTAAAAAGGAGAAGCTGAAGTTCGATCGCATGTTAGAGGATCACAAAAAAGGGTTGTGCCCCAATTGCGAAGATGGCAACACAAAGCTCGGTACCGTACTGGAATTGCTGCAGTGGAAGGCAGAGAATGCTGTGCCTGACAAAGGATTTGAGAAGCTACTGAAAATACTGAAGAAGAAGCTTCCAAAGGATAACAAATTGCCCGACAGTACATACGCAGCAAAGAAGGTCGTATGCCCTCTAGGATTGGAGGTGCAGAAGATACATGCATGCCCTAATGACTGCATCCTCTACCGCGGTGCATACAAGGATCTGAACGCATGCCCGATATGCGGTGCATTGCGGTATAACATCAGACGAGATGACCCTGGTGATGTTGACGGCGAGCCCCCCATGAAAAGGGTTCTTGCTAAGGTGATGTGGTATGCTCCTATAATACCACGGTTGAAACGACTGTTCAGAAACAAAGAGCATGCCAAGTTGATGCGATGGCACAGTGAGGACCGTAAGAAAGACGGGAAGTTGAGAGCACCCGCTGACGGGTCGCAGTGGAGAAAAATCGAGAGAAAGTACTGGGCTGAGTTTGCAAGTGACCCAAGAAACGTGTGGTTTGCTTTAAGCGCGGATGGCATTAATCCTTTCGGGGAGCAGAGCAGCAATCACAGCACCTGGCCCGTGACTCTATGTATGTATAACCTTCCTCCTTGGATGTGCATGAAGCGGAAGTTCATTATGATGCCAATTCTCATCCAAGGCCCTAAGCAACCCGGCAACGACATTGATGTGTACCTAAGGCCATTAGTTGAAGAACTTTTACAGCTGTGGAATGGAAACGGTGTACGTGCGTGGGATGAGCACAAACTGGAGGAATTTAACCTGCACGCGTTGCTGTTTGTAACCATCAACGATTGGCCCGCTCTCAGTAACCTTTCAGGACACACAAACAAGGGATACCACGCATGCACGCACTGTTTAGATGACACCGAAAGTATATACCTGGACAGATGCAGGAAGAATGTGTACGTGGGCCATCGTTGATTTCTCCCGACCAACCATCAATGTCGAAAGAAAGGCAAGCATTTCAAAGGCGAGGCAGATCACTGAAAGAAGCCCGCCATGCGTACCAGTGATCACGTACTTGCTATGGTCAATGATTTACACGTAATCTTTGGAAAGGGTCCCGGCGGACTAGCTGTTCCAAATGACACTGAGGGACGCGCACCCATGTGGAAGAAGAAATCTATATTCTTCGACCTACCCTACTGGAAAGACCTAGAGGTCTGCTCTTCAATCGACGTGATGCACGTGACGAAGAACCTTTGCGTGAACCTGCTAGGCTTCCTGGGCGTGTATGGGAAGACAAAAGATACACCTGAGGCACGGGAGGACCTGCAACGTTTGCACGAAAAAGACGGCATGCCTCCGAAGCAGTATGAAGGTCCTGCCAGCTACACTCTTACCAAAGAAGAGAAGGAAATCTTTTTTGAATGCCTGCTCAGTATGAAGGTCCCGCCTGGCTTCTCGTCGAATATAAAGGGAATAATAAATATTCCAGAGAAAAAGTTCCAGAATTTAAAGTCTCATGACTGCCACGTGATTATGACGCAACTGCTTCCGGTTGCATTGAGGGGGCTTCTACCGCAAAACGTCCGATTAGCCATTGTGAAGCTATGTGCATTCCTCAATGCAATCTCTCAGAAGGTAATCGATCCAGAAATCATACCAAGGCTAAGGAGTGATGTGGCGCAATGTCTTGTCAGTTTCGAGCTGGTGTTCCCACCATCCTTCTTCAATATCATGACGCACGTCCTAGTTCATCTAGTCGACGAGATTGTCATTCTGGGCCCCGTATTTCTACACAATATGTTCCCCTTTGAGAGGTTCATGGGAGTCCTAAAGAAATATGTCCGTAACCGCGCTAGGCCCGAAGGAAGCATCTCCATGGGCCATCAAACAGAGGATGTCATTGGGTTTTGTGTTGACTTCATTCCTGGCCTTAAGAAGATAGGTCTCCCTAAATCGCGGTATGAGGGGAGACTGACTGGAAAAGGCACGCTAGGACCGGACTCAATAATATGCAGGGACGGACATTCTTGGTCTCAAGCACAGTACACAGTTCTACAGAACTCTACCTTGGTGACCCCATATGTCGATGAACACAAGAACAGTCTGCGCTCCAAACACCCGGAGCAGTGTGACGACTGGATTACATGTGAACACATCAGGACTTTTGGCAGTTGGTTGGAAACACGTCTCAGAGGTGACAACACTGTTTGTGATGAGCTGTACTCGTTGTCCAGGGGACCATCTTCGACTGTATTGACTTACAAAGGATACGAGATAAATGGGAATACATTTTACACGATCGCCCAAGATCAAAAGAGCACCAACCAAAACAGCGGTGTCCGCTTTGATGCAGCAACCGAGAGGGGAAAGGACACATATTATGGTTACATAGTGGACATATGGGAACTTGACTACGGACATGATTTTAAGGTCCCTTTGTTTAAGTGCAGATGGGTCAATCTGTCAGGAGGCGGGGTACGGGTAGACCCACAGGACGGAATGACAACAGTGGATCTGAAAAATCTTGGGTACACCGACGAACCGTTCGTCCTAGCCAATGATGTGGCACAGGTTATCTATGTGAAGGACATGTCTACCAAACCGAGAAAAAGAAAAGATAAGGAAGCGAATACATCATACGATGAGCCAAAGCGCCACATAGTTCTTTCAGGAAAAAGGGACATCGTGGGAGTGGAGGGCAAGACAGACATGTCTGAAGATTATGAAAAGTTTCATGGAATTCCTCCCTTCAAAGTCAAGGCTGACCTAAGCATCCTGATAAACGATGAAGATTATCCATGGTTACGGCGCAATAAGCAAATGACACAAGCGATGAAAAAGTGAAGACTTTCTCCCGCAACTATTATGATGATACCATGCCAACTTTGTAATAGACGAGTATGATACCATTGTCCGTTTTGTACATGCACATGGTATGTGTGTGAAATTATGATATCATGCAAACTTTCAACTTTTTCAGAGTTCATTTGAAATGCTTTAATGTCTTATGCACGGTTCGTGGCACCAACCGGGACCAATGCCCCCCTTTAGTCCCGGTTGGTGCCACCAACCGGGACCAAAGGTCCCTTTTCAGCAGCCCAAAGGGCGGGAAGCGGAGGCCTTTGGTCCCGGTTGGTGGCACCAACCGGGACTAAAGGGGGGCATTGGTCCCGGTTGGTGCCACGAACCGGGACCAATGGTGTGGGTATATAAGCCCGCACTTGTGAAATTTTCAGCAGTTTCTCATTCTCCGACGCCGACGTCGCCCTCTGCCCCGACGCTGACGCCCTGCTTCTCGTCAGGCTGCCCGATTCAGCTCACCCCGCCGACGCCTTCGCCGCCCCGGTCGCCGCCCGCGCCTCGCGCCGTCACCACCTCGCGCCGCCATCGCCGCCCCGCTCCACCGCTTCCCCGACCTCGCGGCGCGCCTCGACGCCACCGCTGCCCCGCGTCGCCCCGATGTCGTCCCTGCCCCACGCGCCACCGCCTCTGCCTCAGGCCGGCCCCGACCCCTTCCCGCGCCCGTCGTCGCCGTCGCTGCGGGGAAGAACCACGCCGGCTCCCACGACCCGTTCATCCCCGAGGCCGTTCGTCCGCCGCCGCACCGATTCCAGCCAGCGACCTCGACCCCTCGCCGCGCTGTGAGCCCCTGCCTCCTCCCCTTTCCTTCTCATTGTCGTCCCCACACGCCACCCGCACGCTATCTTCACTGTATGTATGTATACAGTATAATGCTCTGTATAAGCTCTGTATGTATGTATGTATGTTATGATCAATGTATGTATGTATGTATGTTCACTGTATAATGCTCTGTATAGGCTGTATAATGCTCGTTTTTGCATTTTTTTTACGAAGAAAAAGGTCTATTTTTTGGTGATATGTATATATGTTCATATGCTCATTAATATTTAAGAAAATGTTCATATGCTCATTAAGAAAAAGGTCTATTTTTTGGTGAAATGAGATGTGTTTTGTGTTGGAGAAGAAAAGAGGAAGAAGGAAGAAGGAAGAAGAAGGAAGAAGAAGGAAAAGGAGGAGAAGAAGGAGAAGAAGAGGATAGGAAGAAAAAATAGATTAAATAAATCTATTTTTTCTTCTTCTCCTTTTTTTCTTCTTCTCCTCTTTTTTTTGTCTTCTTCCTCTTCTTATTTTTTATCAGGAACGAGAGTGTCGAGGATCGCCGAGCGGTCGAGGGTCTGGAACTAGGGTAGAGGGTAGAGGGGGGGGGGGTCGATATACCCCCTCCCCGATAACATTTTTTTCCATGTATATATGCAAAAGCTACATTTTTAGAAAAGTTTTATATATCTAGCTAGGAAAGGAAGAAGAAGAAAAAGAATGAGAGGAAAAAAGCGTTATACCAATATTGCCGATTATGGCCTCTGTTTGTTGCCCATCATCGACAGAACCAATAAATAAGAAGAGGAAAAAAGAAGAAAAAGAAGAGGAGAAGAAGAAAGGAATAGAGGAGAAGAAAAAAATTTAGAATATTTTCTAAAAAAATTTCTTCTCCTCTATTCCTTTCTTATTCTCCTCTTTTTTTTCTTCTTCTTTTTTCTTATGTTTTATCGGGTCTGTCGTCGTCGATATACCCCTCCCGATAACTTCAACACGAGGGGGGGATAACTTCATCACAAGGGGGGGGGGTCGATATAACCCCTCCCCGATACCATTATTTTCCCGTAATAATTGCCATGTTGTAATATTTGCAGAAACAATGGAGCACGGACGAGACGAGGAAGCAGAAGAGGTGTTGGGGGACATAATCTTAGCCGGAGGTGATGTCATGTCGTATCTTAACGACAATGATGGTCTGGAAGAACAGGGTGAAGAAGCAGGTTACGATGATCGAAGAATGGAGGAGGAAACACATGATGATGATGGCTCCGGTGACCCAATGCTGGTGCAAGAAGGAGCCCGTGTTGACGGCTCCGGTGACCGAACAGAGTCCGGCCAGGTAAATATATTAGTTAAGCCTGTGCTGACTAGCTAATTGGTGCATTCATTGTTTTGGTATGTACACATATTAATTAACTCTCGTCTTTCTTCTTTTTTCTAGCCCTCCGGATCGAGAACAACTTCGGTAAAGAGACGAGGCTCGAAGAAAAAGTTGTGCGCGGATGAAAGGTTTGAGATCACATCAATCGCGCGCGACGGCCAACCGATTGAACCCATCTGGACAAAGGAAGCCTTTTCTGCTCAGTGTGGGGTTCTTGTTAGGGACAAGATCCCGATCAGCATCCATCAATGGTATAAGCCTAAGAAAGAAGACCCTGAGGTGTCTTATGTGAATGATATGCAGAAAGATGATCTTTGGACTGAGCTGAAGGCAAATTTCACCCTACCGCCAGAGGAGGATCCGGAGAAGCCAGTTATAGAGCAATTAATCAAGTCTCATGCTCTTAAGAAGATGGCAGACCTATTCAGGAGGTGGAAGAATGAGCTGAAAAGGTTCGTCGACAAAGAAGAGACACCAGAATTCATCGGCAAATATGAGAAGATCAAAGATCAATGGCCCGCATTTGTGGCCCGCATATGAGAAGGCACACTATCTGATTATCATTTCTCCTACACAATACTAGCACAAAATTTGTTGGTGTTTCAGAGACAAAAGGCAGGAATATTGCAGGAATGCAATGTTATGAGGAAACGGATCCGATACTCTCTCTCTCTTTTCCCGAGACAAAACAGGCCTGGGATGAGAGATGGAGAAAGAGGTGGAGGGGCATTAGGCTGGGGTGAGACATGGATCCACTACTTCTGCGGCCTCGCGCATTGGCAAAGAGGAAAAGCTCCTACCTTGAGTCAGTGCGGCGACCGTGACTGCCGTCCGGCTTAGTCCGAGGCGAGGCAGGGCAGGCCGGCAGCATCGCAGGTGAAGAAGGTCGATGCGTCCTAGTGGCCAGGGACTCCGGTCGCCGGAGATCCCTTGCACGGCCGCGGTGGCGGGGGGAGTGGGGATTTTCTTTTGGGGGTCGGCTGAGCAGATAGAGAAACCAAACTAATCGTGACGTGGCAAAAGAAAGAAAATGGTAATGCCAAATTAAAAAAAATTACAAGAGAAAATTTCAATCTATTCGTCCTCTGTCATGGCAGAACATAGAACACTAGAAGTAACAAAAATTACAATCAGGTCCATGGACCCAAATTAATTGACGCACACTTAGAATAACTTTTGTACAAAGTTATATTAAATGTGCGTCGATTAATATGGATCAAAGGGAGTACTCTCTTCTGCCCAAACAAACAAAACCTTACTAGCTTCGGTAAGGGTTTTTTTTAAGGTGAGGTATTGGAGAATGCCGACAAGGCCTTAATGTACTGAAGCATTGGGGACAACAACATGTAAATTTTATTCAGTGTCGGATGGGGGTGGAAATAGATTTGTAGTGAAGTATACCAACATATTCAAGAATTTTATGAGTGCATTATTTTCTGCCTCGTGGGAGGAGAGAGGCGGGGAGATCGACAGAGTGGAGTGGGTGCAGTGGAGAGAGCCGGAGAGGTGTGTGGTGCTTAGGCATAGTCCGGCCGTCGACGTGGATAGTGGTGGGATCGTCGTAGGTCACAAGCGCAAGTTTAACTAGATCCAGCGACCAAGCGCAATAGTCGATAGGATCGTGCTTTGGGGAGCGGGAAGGCAATTGCAGAGGTGGATAGGTACGAAGGAAGAGATAGCACGGTGGGTTTAGTGGCGGTCCTTTAAGGGGCGGCTCGTCAGTCGGCTACCGGACGTTGGAGGTTGGGGCGCTGTGTCGTTGCGACGAGGACGAGGCCGCTCGGGTTAGGGGACAGGAAAGTGCGGAATGCATGGACAACGGGAGACGTAACCTTATTTTCTATTTTGGATAGTAGAAAGGAGATTTGAAGCAGGGCCGGATTGAAGTTGAAGAATATCATAGCGACCTGTTCACACGATCTCTCGGACGGCTGCTGGGTGGGTGTGAATTTTCTTTGTTTCGGGGTCGGTTAAAAAAACAGACAAAAAGAATGATGCTTTCCATGGCAAAATAGGAAAAATAGTGGTACTCCTTTTGCCCAAACAAACAAAACTTTATTAAGAGGACGACGATGGATGTTAGACACGTGGTTGGTTGGGAGTGCTAGTTGGATGCAGTGGTGTGCAGTGTAGTTCATTGTGATTGTAGTACTGTTTTATTATTGTGATCGGTGTGATTGTACGTAAGGTGCAATGAGCACTTGGTAGAGTGGTAGATGGTAAGCTCAGCACATAAGGTACAAGGTAAGAGCATCTCTAGTAGACCCCTTATATCTCATTCAACTATAAAAATAACTGCTAATTTTTAGTTTCGGCGGAAAAAGTAATTCGAACAGATCCCTTATACATCTTTGACCTTCAATTTTTTTCAAGGATGCGATAAGAAACTCCTTCTGGTCCGCAAAAAACACAGTTTTCGCGTCCACTTCTGCAATGCCCTGTATCGGAAGAAAGCAGTTGGCGGGAGCCCAACTGCCACAGAAACTTCCGCGTGCGCTGTTCGCGTCTGCCATCCGCACCGCCAAGGACGCCCATGTCGTCTGCGCCACCCCGGCCATCCCCTGGCCGTGTCTCTTGCTACGACGAGCTAGCTAGCTATTCCCTCCGTTCCAAAATAGATGACCAAATTTTATACTAAAGTTAGTATAAAGTTGAGTCATCTATTTTGAAATGGAGAGAGTAGCTCCTGGATCGATAGCTAGGTAGCTAGCTCTGTATCAATTCAAGGTGCTAGCTAGCTCCTAGATTGGCTGCTTCGTGCGTTTCGTATTTGGTCGGCGGCGGCTTTGTATTTGGCCGCTTCATGCGTTGTCTATGGACACGGGCAAGGCCGGCCCTGAGGAGGGGCGGAAGGGGCGGCCCCCCGGGCCCCCGAGTACGAAGGGGCCCCGATTGCTTGGTTTCCATATGTACATACGTGATTATAGCCCATGTAAGATCGTCTGATTTCTATAGAAAGGGGAAAAAGGTAACAGATCGCAATCTTCTCGCCTTGCCGTACGGGCGTAATCTTCTCCGATTTTTACTCCGATTCCCTGCCACTGGAGACACTAATCACAAGCAAAACTGCCGGCCGATTGGTGCGCTCGCTGCCTTTGCATTCTCTCGTACAGAAAAAAGGTGCAAGCGCTCGACACAATATCCTTCATCGATGCCACACATGACTCTGGGATCCGAGATTGCAACTGCTGAACGGCCAAGCAAACAATCCTGGCGCCCTATTTGGCGGACGAATCAGCCCCAAGGTTGACTGCGCCCTCGCCCATGCCTTCTAATCGCGATTTTCTGCTGCTGCACGTGTTTACTGGAAGAACGTAATACAATCTACCTGCTCTCCGATGCGCAAATCTCTCTTTTTCTATAGTCTTTTAGATCATTCATTTGTTGCATGAAGATCATCCCCATACATATCTCTTTCTCACTCCGATTTCTTGTGTTGGTTAGGATTAGAAAAGACGAGTTCGGATTTTTATTGGTGACTAGTAAGAAGCAAAAATATCTTGCAATTTTTAATTTTCTAGCCATCCAGATCTTTGTTCCAAGCCTTTCTTAGCATTTTTTATTAAAGTAACAGTATTTTTAATTTCTGGTATTATATGTGTGTGTGCTAATTAGCAAGATGTTATCTAGAAAGTACGCATCTGGTAATGACTAAAGAAAATAAACTTGCGTGTCAGTTTATTGAGATCAAGAAAGGAGATATTGACATTTTCCTATAACAGGTACAAGTACTTCTGTTAGAAATTCCGTGGAATGCCTTTAGTTACCGTTGAAAAAAGTGCAAAATATAGGATAATAATATTTAGTGTAGGCACGAACCTAATAGAAACATATAGGGCCGATCGAAAAGAGCAATTTTTTCTGTGAATGTTTATGACCTTGATTTGTTGGATGGTCGACATGACAATGCAACATAAAATATGGGGCATTGAGTATTTAGATGTAACTGAGATGGAGAAAAATGTGGCTTTAGGGCCCCTTTGTGTTGTCTTGCCCCGGCCCCCCGAAATCTCAGGACCGGCCTTAGACACGGGCGAGAGGAAGAAGAAGACATGGGAAAGAATATAAGCAAATATTCAGTTTTTAAGTTTAAGTTTAAGGGGTATCTTCGGCCGCAGCTAAAACCGACACTTAAAACGCTTTTCCACGAGCTGTAAACACATTATATCATAGTTTTAAATAGCCCGCTATAACATGTTACAGCGTTTATAAAAGGTCTTTCGCTAAGAGACTTTGGTCCAAATAAATGAACAAATATTTTAAATAGCGCGCTATAGCCCGCTAGCATTTAGAAAAGGTCCGTCGCTAAGAGGCTTAGCGCGCTATTTAAAACAATGCATTATATAGATCCGTGTTATAAGGGGTCTGCTAGACTGGCCCTAAGTACAGCCGGTCGACCGTATACAACCAAAGAGCATGCACTGCATCAGCACTGTTGAATATATATTTTGTATTGCATGTGTATTGAAGTTGTGGCCCACCTCCTAGTCTTGTATAGTTGAGATAGAGGCCTTCTTTTATATTATATATGTGTGCACCAGCACCCTAATAAACATATCGTATTGCAAATTACGGGTCTACATGGTATCATCCTCTCCGGTCTAAACATAGGGTCAGCTGCCGACGTCGCCGCCGCCGCACCCGCCGCCGCCGCGCCCTCACTACCCCGCGCCGCCGCCGCCAGTGCGTTGCTTCCGCCCGCATGCCTTCCGCCGCCGCTGCTGCCTTTCCTCTACGGCCACAGCCGCGCTAGCGAGCCGCCCCGCGTACGTTTCCTATATGCCGTGTGTGCTGCTGCTGCTGACTTTTCCTCACGCAGCCATCAAGCTAGCTAGCCCCGCGTACGTTTGAATCGCCTCGCTCGCCTCCTGTTGCGCCCGCGCTGCCGCCTCGCTAGCCAGCCACCGCGCCCGACGCCGCTGCTGCTGCCATCTCCTCCTCCCAACCCTAACCCTAGCCGCTACCCCGCACGCCGCCGCCATATCATGGCCCTTCTCCCCGGGCTCCTCCACCATCCACTCGTCCAACCCGTTCGCTCGTCCCGTGCCCTCCGCCGCCGCCATCCGTGATCTCAATATTAAGGCCCGGGTCCCCATCCGTCTCGAGAGCTTCAGCACGTCGTACTATGAGTGGAAGATCTACTTCAATCTCGTCTTCCGTGAGTACTATCTCACCGAGCATATCGACGGTTCTGTGGACAGTGCGTACATGCGCGGCGACCCGGAGTGGTCCGCCATCGAGGCCACGATCATCCGTTGGTTCTACCAGACGGTCTTGAAGGACATCTTCCACACGGTCGTCGCCGAGGACGACGACGCCTGCACCGTGTGGGCCAAGATCAACGCGCTCTTCACCGACAACAAACCCTAGCGCCTTGTTTTCATGCAGCAGGAGTTCTTCGGCTGTCACCAGGACAACTTCACCATCGACGAGTACTGCATGAGGCTCATGATGCCGACGAGCTTCGCGACTTCGGCGCTAAGGTCTCTGACGACCTCATGCTCAGCACCCTCACCGCCGGGCTCAATGAGGATTTCGGCAACGCGGCGTCCAACCTCACCCTGCTGCCGCAACCCACTTTCCAGCACGTCGTCGCGTACCTCAAACTTGAGGAGCGCGGGATGACGAAGCTGAAGTAGCGGGTCCAGCACACCGCTCTCGCCGCCGATACCACCCGCGGCGGCCCTGCTCCTCCGGCCGCCCCTCGCCAGTCCGCGCCGCCAGCACCCGTCGGCTACTACCCGCTGTCGCCCGCTCCGCCCGTGCCCCCAGCGCCTCCCCAGCAACCGCAAGGTGGCGGGGGCCGGCGCAACCGGCGGGGTGGCGGGGGCCGCCGCCAGCAGCAGCCGCAGCAGCAGGAGGCTCAGGGCGCCGAGGGGGGGGGGCACTTCCAGCAGCCGCCTCCACCATGGGTCGCCGGGCAGAACCCGTGGACGGGCGACGTCCACACCTATCACATGCCCGTCCCGCGGGCTCCTGCACCGGTTCTCCTTGGCCCCCGTCCAGCGGGCCATCAGGCGTTCGTCGCCGCCCCCTACCAGCCCTACGGTGCCCCACTCATGGCGCCACCCCTTGGTGGCTACGGCGTGCCCGCACAGGCGCTGCCCTATGGAGGCCAGCTGCCGCCGCCGGCACCTGCACCGTGGGACCCTGCCCTCCTAACCGCCCTACACTCAGCGCCATCACCGAGCAACTATGGTGGCGGAGGCGACTGGTACATGGACTCGGGTGCTACTGCGCACATGACAGCTCATCCCGGTAACCTTTCCTCTTCCACTCCATGTCACACCCCTACTCGTATCACCCTTGGCAACAGTTCCTCCTTACCCATCACCCATGTCGGTAGCACTAGTTTTCGTTCTAATTCCACACCTATCACTATGTCTAATGTTCTCATTTCACCTGATTTAGTCACTAACTTAGTCTTTGTTCGTCGTCTTACTCGTGAGAGTCCTCTTACTGTGGAATTTGACGGTGTTGGTTTTTCTGTGAAGGACGTCTGTTCCCGGATGGTGCTTCACCGATGTGATAGCCCTGACGAGCTTTACCCCGTGCACGCCGGCTGCTCCACCTCCACTCCCGTCGCCCTCTCCGCCGGCATCGATCTTTGGCATGTTCGCTTGGGCCACCCCAACCCCGCCGTTTTGCGTCAGTTTCTTATGAGTTTTTCTTTCACATGTAATAAGCTCGACAAGCATACTTGTGAGGCTTGTCGTTTGGGCAAGCACGTTCGTCTTCCCTTTAGTGCGTCTACTTCAGTTTTCACTTTTCCGTTTCAGTTGATTCATAGTGATGTTTGGACGTCTCCCGTTGCGAGTAACACATGCTATCTATACTATTTGGTGCTTTTAGATGATTATTCTCATTATGTGTGGACTTTTCCTATTCGTCGTAAATCCGATGCTTTAGCCACACTCACCACCTTTTATTCCTATGTCACCACTCAGTTCGGTCACCCCATACTTGCACTCCAAACTGATAACGGAAAAGAGTCTGACTTGCCCCTACACTTCACAGCAGAACGGCCGCGCCGAGCGCATTCTCCGCACTTTTAATGACTGCGTTCACACGTTGCTTTTTCACGCTAATGTGCCCGCTCGGTTCTGGCCCGATGCCATCGCCACCGCCTCTCTCTTAGTCAACATTCGTCCGTATCGTCCTCAGTGGAACTATGCTCCTCACCACCTTCTTTTCTGTACACCACCGTCCTATGATGGTCTTCGCATCTTTAGGTGTCTCTGTTATCCTAGCACTGCGTCCACCACGCCACACAAATTTGCACCCCGTTCCGTCCCATGCATCTTCCTTGGCTACCCTGCCAACACCAAAGGTTACCGGTGGTATGATCCTGTCACTCATCTTGTGTAAACCTCGAGGCACGTGTACTTCGTTGAGACAGTGTTCCCTTTTTTTCAGGTTCCTCCGGCCGTGGCTCCTTCGGCTCCAGCCCCGGCGCCCCCTGCCTGGTGCGATGCGCGGCCGCACCCCCTGGTGTCCCCCGGCTCGGCGCCTTCTACCGCCCCCTCCCGGGTTCTCGACTCCCTCCCCCGAGGTTGAGTCCGACCGGGCCCTCGGGTCCCCGGCTCCCTCCTACGAGGTCGAGCCAGTGGGCACCCCGCCAGTCATACCGGCCGACGCCGCCACTCCTGCGACGGGCTCGACCTCAACCTCGCCCGTCGCCTCCTCCGTTGCTGGCTCGGCCGGCGCCGGCGCGGCTCCTGATGCCGCGGGCCCCACCCCTGACACCGCGGCCCCCGCCGCCGCGGGCGCCCCCGTTGTGGCCGCTGCCCCGCCACCCTCGCCGGCCCGGTCACCCGTGCCCGTGCAGGAGTGCATCGGCCGAGCACGCGCTACTCCTCCAACGAGTATGCATGCGCTGCCTCGACTTCGACACCGTCACCCATCCCCACCTCCGCTCGTGCCGCCCTTCGGGATCCCCATTGGCTGGCTGCGACGTAGGAGGAGTTCGACGCCCTCCAGTGCAACCGCACATGGCAGCTTGTTCCGCGACCCCTCCGTTCTAACATCATCTCTAGCAAGTGGTTGTTTCTCCACAAGACTCGCCCGGACGGTTCTCTTGAGCGCTACAAGGCTCGATGGGTGGTTCATGGTTTTCGGCAGCGCACGGGCATGGACTTCACCGACACCTTCACCCTGGTTGTGAAACCGGGCACGATCCGCGCCGTCCTTCAGCTGGCGGTCTCGTGCGCCTGGCCTGTGCATCAGTTGGACATTTCCAACGCCTTCTTGCACGGTCATCTCACCGAGCAGGTGTTCTGTGAGCAGCCTACTGGTTTCGTCGACGTCGAGCATCCCGACTTCATGTGCTTGCTCTCCCGCTCTCTTTACGGGTTGAAGCAGGCACCTCGGGCTTGGTACCAGCGTATCGCAGCCTTCCTGCAGTCTCTGGGCTTTCGGTCCACTCGCTCCGATGCCTCACTGTTTGTGTATCATCAGGGAGCTGACACTGCATATTTGCTGGTCTACGTCGACGACATCATCCTCACGGCGTCCGACCCAGATCTCCTTCAGCAGCTGACTCTTCGTCTTCGTGATGAGTTCGCCCTCAAGGACTTGGGGCCCCTGCACTACTTTCTCGGCATCGAGATGATCCGCCAGGTTGACGGTTTCTTTCTGCATCAGCAGAAGTACGCCCACGAGCTCCTTGAGCATGCCGGTATGCTTAACTGCAAGCAGGCGCCCACCCCCGTCGACACGAAGGCGAAGGTCTCTGCTCTGGAGGGGTCTCTCGCGTTCGATGGAGCGTTTTATCGCTCTATCGTCGGTGCTTTACAGTACTTGACGCTGACTCGCCCCGACCTGCAGTACTCTATTCAGCAGGTGTGCCTCCATATGCACGCCCAGCGTGACTCTCACTGGTCTCTGGTGAAGCGTATTCTCCGTTACATACGCGGCACCATGTCCTTGGGACTCACCCTGACGGCCTCCGCCTCCATCGATCTCGTGGCCTACTCAGATGGTGACTGGGCTGGCTGCCCCGACACGCGACGCTCTACGTCAGGCTACTCCGTCTACCTTGGGCCCTCGTTGATCTCTTGGTCATCGAAGCGGCAGCCCACGGTCTCCCGCTCCAGCGCCGAGGCAGAGTATCGCGCCGTGGCTAATGCCGTGGCCGAGTGCTCTTGGATACGTCAGCTGCTCCAGGAGTTGCTTTGTGATGTTCACCAGGCCACTCTTGTCTACTGCGATAACGTCAGCGCGGTTTACCTCTCCGCCAACCCTGTTGAGGATATAGACCTTGGAGTCACCCGCCAGGAGGGCCGGGTTACTCTAAGGGTCATTACCAGAAGCCCGGAGCTAAGTTTCAAGATAATGGGCCAGAGATGGGCTGAGACCCAGATATGGCTTAAAGCCCGTCGTTACAATCAGTGTTATAGTAGACTTGTAGTATAAGGCAAGTATTGATTAGAGTCCGAGCCGGACGCTCTTATGAGCCGGCCGGGACTCTAAGGGCTGCTGGGCGTCAGCCTCCCTATATAAAGGGAGGACCCGGCAGCGGTTCAAGGGCGACAATAATCTCATCGAGAGCCGGGCGTAGCTGTTTAGCTCCCTGGCAATCGTAACCCTGATTAATAACACCTCGAACTGGACGTAGGCTTTTACCTTCACCGTAAGGGGCCGAACCAGTATAAACCCTCGTGTTCCTTGTCCCGCATAACCCCTTCAAGCTTCCTAGTTGCGATGGCTCCACGACTAAGTCCTAGTTTAAGGACATCTGCCGTGACAATTCCACGACAGTTGGCGCCCACCGTGGGGCTGGCGCACGGTGGATTTGAGTTCTTGAAGGGCAGCTTCGAAGGGCTCAAGGGATACGCCGTAGGCCGGATGACCAAGAGTCGTCGCGGCAAGCTCTACATCGACGACGAGGACTGGGGCCCCGACGCCGGCTCAATTGAGTACGGGTACCGGGTCCCCTTTGGCGGAATCCATGTTTTCATTGGCAAGGTTGGTGAGCCGGGCCCTGAGCCGGATCTCTGCGCCGATCTCATCGAAACGGCTCAGCGCGCACGACCAGCCCGGGCCCGGCCTGCCTTAAGGCGCGCTTTTGTGGGATGCATCCATGGAGGGCCCTCTGATCCATCCGGATCTGGTGATGAGGCGGCCGCCGGCTCTGACGGCGAGTCGGCCACTGATGAGTCAAACTCGTTGTACCAACTTCAAGATGGCAGGTTCATGGGCTGTTCCGACGGCGACAGTATTCCGGACCTTTTTGAGCCGCCAAGTCAGGTTGGAGTTTTTATGGCTGGTGCGCAGCCTGTTCAGAACCCCGCTTCCGGATAAGGAAACCCGGTGCCTTCCCCGGCTCAGGTGCTGATGGATCTCACGGACAAGATGACAGCCCTGTTAACTGCCACGGTTGACCCGGCAGATCAAGTTTAGCATGATGCGGAGGTGGCACAGTTAAAATTGGATCTGATGAAAGCTAAAGAGGATATTGCAGCAGAAGGGATCAGGCTGGCGGCAGAGCGGGCGGCTCTCGACGCCCGGACTCAGTTGATTCAGGCGCAGTCCTTCCAACTCACGATGGATCAAAACGCGGCCAACGAGGTCATGAGAAGGAGGCATCAGAAGGCCCAGTCTCGACTCCCGCCGGTTTACGATCCGCGCAATCTGTTCAACACGCCAGGTGCGGGACCCAGTAACCCACCAGGGGTCATTGCGCCCGGGTCAGGACCCCTTATTCAGCCACGAGTGATGGGGCCTCCCCAGGTGCCCCCTGCCCCGCCTCAGTATGTGCCAATACCCCCGGGTCATTACGATAACCCGCTGGAGAACATGGTAGCTGCGGCAGCACGACTGGCGGCTCTTCCCGTTGACGGCGATTCTCCGGCAGCCATCGAAACCCGCCGGGTCAGGGAACTCCTGCAGACAGCTCTAGCACAGCAAGAGGCGTACTCCTACAGCCGGGACAGGATCCACTCAACTCCTCGCCCAGGCCAGAGCCCGAGCTACAGCCGGCACATGGTCTCAGCAACCGGTTCAAGTAATGTCCGGCGCCATGACCCGCCCCCTGGCCATGGCCCGGCTCATGTTGGAACCTTCTACGCAGCAGACCAAGCACGGCAATAGGCGGAGCAGGTGCCGCAATTGACGGCTTACCAGACCCCCCCGGCTTAACCGACGGCGTCCGTTGATGTGGGTATTTTTACCAGGACCGGGGGTGTCCCTTGTTTGGTGCCGGCCATCCGTAATGAACGTCTACCTAAGGACTTCAAGGGCCCTAGGAAGGTGCCTAACTATACAGCTGACTTACAGCCTGCGGCCTGGATTGAGAGTTATGAGATGGCTATGGAATTGCTAGAGGTCAGTGAGGCGGCCATGGCCAAGTATTTCACCATGATGTTAGATGGAACTGCCCACACGTGGTTCAAAGGGCTACCACCGAACTCCATTGGGTCTTGGGCTGAGCTGAAAGCCCGGTTCATTCAAAACTTCAAGGATACCTGTAGGCAGTCTATGTCAATTGTGGACTTGACTAACTGTAAGCAGCAGGAAGGTGAATCCACGACCCATTGGGTTCGCCGGGTCAAGGAGATCATACATTCATCAGATAAAATGGATGCCGGCTCTGCAGTCTTGATGTTGGAACAGAACTGTCGCTTTGTGCCCCTAAAGATGAAACTTGGGCGGCTTAAACGCGACTGCACGGATATGGGTACACTAATGGCGGCTCTTGTCAAATACGCCGATTCTGATGGTACCAAAGATCCCCCTTCAGATGATGAAAGGACAGGGAAGGGAAAGAAGAACGGCAATGGAAAGGGTCCTCAGTTTAACCCGGGGAATCAAGGAGGAGGCAAGCGCAAGGCCGATGGCAGCCTGGAGTTCGTAGCCAACACCCAAGGCAACAACCAGAGACGCAAGGGGAGGCCCCCTCCCCGAGGCGGCGGGTCAGGGCCTTCTCTGGAGCAGCTGTTGAATGAACCTTGTCCGAGACACGGCTCCAGAGAGAAGCCAGCAACTCATCTGTGGAAGGATTGTGCTATCATGAAGGCCTTTAAAAACTACAATGGCCCGGGCGGCGGCTCAGGCGCAGGCGGCCCCGGCGCTGGCGGCTTTCATGGCCCGGGCGGCGGGTCAAATTCCGGGCCTCAGAGCAGTCAAGGGGGCTTTAATCAACAGTCTGGTCAGGGTCATCAACAGCAACAGGGGGGCTATCAGACCAACCCAAAGCAGCTCAGCGGTGGACAGTATCACGTGTTCACCACTAGTTTGTGCAAACGAGACGAGAAGCTTCACAAGAGGGCTGTTAATGCTGTTGAGCCAGCGGTTCCACGTTACTTACGGTGGTCGGAGCAGCCCATAGTGTGGAGTAGGGAGGATCACCCTCCCCGGGTGGATAACCCGGGCCACCTGACCTTAGTGGTGGCTCCTCAAGTGGGAGGCTATAAGTTCACAAAGGTACTCATGGATGGAGGCAGCAACATCAACATCCTCTATTATGAGACTTTCCGTCGTATGGGGTTAGTTGATAAGAACCTCAGCCAGTCAAATACTATCTTCCATGGTGTGGTACCCGGTAAATCGGCTTATCCAGTCGGCAAGATCGAACTGGAAGTGGCCTTCGGTGATGAGAACAACTACAGGGTGGAAAAGTTGACCTTTGAGGTGGTCAAGATAAGAAGTCCATACCATGCTATATTCGGACGGCCGGCTTACGCCAAGTTCATGGCACGGCCGTGTTATGTGTACTTACAACTCAAGATGCCGGGTCACAACGGGACCATTACGGTTCACGGCAGCCGGAAGGTGGCTCTGGAGTGTGAGGAAGGTGACGCGGCTTATGCAGAGTCTGTTTGTGCCACAGAAGAGTTGAAATTTTATAAAGACAATATTGACCCAACAGATATGACCTCTCTGAAAAAGCCAACCACGGAGAATGAACCAGCAATGAAGTTTAAATCAGCTGATGAGACTAAACTAGTTGATTTTGTTCCAGGTGACTCGTCTCAGCAGTTCAGCATCAGTGCAAATCTGGACCCGAAATAGGAAGGCGCGCTCATCGAGTTCATCCGTGGGAATAGGGACATCTTTGCATGGAAACCTTCTGACATGCCAGGTGTACCTAGAGAACTCGCTGAGCACACTCTCAATGTTGATCCAAAATTTAAGCCGGTCAGACAGTTCCTTCGACGGTTTAACGAAGAGAGGCGGAAGGCTATTGGTGAAGAAGTGGCCCGGCTTTTGGCGGCCGGGTTCATTGTTGAGGTTTTTCACCCAGAGTGGTTGGCTAACCCGGTGCTTGTACTTAAAAAGAACGGCACCTGGCGGATGTGTGTGGACTACACGGACTTGAACAAGGCGTGTCCGGCTGATCCTTTTGCTCTCCCCCGTATCGATCAAATCATTGATGCTACGGCAGGTTGTGCACGCTTAAGTTTCTTGGATGCTTATTCCGGGTATCATCAGATTAAGATGGCAGTTAAGGACCAGGAGAAGACGGCATTCAACACTCCCTTTGGAGCCTTCTGCTATGTGTCTATGCCCTTTGGACTCAAGTGTGCACAGGCGACTTACCAGCGTTGTGTGCAGAATTGCCTTCATAAACAGATCGGGCGCAATGTTCACGCTTACGTGGACGACATTGTGGTTAAATCCATCAAGGAGGAAACCCTGATAGATGACTTAAGGGAAACCTTCGACAATCTCCGGGTCTATAAGATGATGCTTAACCCGGCCAAATGTGTTTTCGGTGTTCCTGCAGGCAAACTATTGGGCTTCTTGGTTTCTGACAGAGGCATTGAGGCTAACCCGGAGAAGATCAAGGCCATCACTTCCTTGGCTAAGCCGGCGTGTGTAAATGATGTTCAGCGTTTGGCGGGTCGCATCGCTGCTTTAAGCCGGTTTATAAGTCGTTTGGGTGAGAAGGCTATGCCCTTATATCAGTTGATGAAGAAAACTGACAACTTCGTCTGGAATGATGCAGCTAATACCGCTTTTAAGGATTTGAAAAAGCAACTGGCAGAGCCCCCCGTCCTTGCTGCTCCGGTTGATAAGGAGCCCTTGCTACTATATGTGGCGGCAAACGGACGAGCCGTCAGCGTGGCTATTGTGGTGGAACGCAAGGAGGCGGGTAAGGAGCATCCGGTTCAGCGGCCGGTTTATTATGTCAGTGAGGTGCTCATTGAGTCCAAGCAGCGGTATCCGCATTGGCAGAAGCTCGTGTATGGGGTGTTTATGGCGAGCCGGAAGCTTAAGCATTATTTTCAGGGTCATCCCATCACTGTGGTCAGTTCCGCCCCTCTTGGTGATATTATCCAAAACAGAGAGGCTACAGGGAGAATTGCTAAGTGGGCTATAGAACTTGGACCTCATGACCTTAAATATGTGCCGCGCACTGCTGTTAAGTCTCAGGCCTTGGTGGATTTCATCAATGATTGGACAGAGTCACAAGTACCCGAGCAAAAGCCGGATAACACTTATTGGACTATTCACTTTGATGGGTCCAGGCAGCTGGAGGGCTCGGGGGCTGGTGTTGTCTTGGCTTCCCCTAAAGGTGACAAATTCCATTATGTGCTACGGTAGATGTTTCCTTGCACTAACAATGCGGCTGAATACGAGGCTTTGCTCCACGGTCTTCGGGTAGCTAAGGAGATGAGCTTAAGCCGGGTGAGGTGCTTTGGTGACTCAGTCTTGGTGGCTCAACAAGTATCAGGCACCTGGGATTCTAAGGATCCTCTAATGGCGGCTTATCGCCGCGAGGTTGATGCCATTGCCGGGCACTTCCAGGGGTACCAAGTGGAGCATATTGATCGCAGGAGGAACGAGGCGGCTGATGCGTTAAGCCGGCTAGGCTCTCAGCGAAAGCCGGTGCCGCCTAACACTTTCCTGGATGTCCTGTACAACCCTTCGGTCAAGTTGCCTACAGAGGAGGACTTGGCTACCCTGACCCGGAGGCGCGACTGGTGGCGGCTCTTCATATCATACCAGACTGGACAATGCCATATCTGGCTTATATGACCCGGGGAGAGTTGCCTGAGGATGAAATTCTGGCCAGGCAAATAACCCGGCGGGCTAAGTCCATGATTGTTATCGATGGCGAGCTGCATCATCGCAGTGTTTCAGGGGCATTTTAGCGTTGTATCTCCCCTGGGGAAGGTCAAGAGCTCTTGCGCGAGATCCATGAAGGGGATTGCGGCCATCATGCCGGTTCAAAATCTCTTGTGGCCAAGGCTTTCCGTCATGGTTTTTATTGGCTGACGGCTCACGCTGATGCAGAGGATTTGGTCAGTAAATGTGATGGCTGCCAAAGGTTCTCCCGGCGGGCTCATGTGCCGGCTCAGGAATTGAGGATGATCCCAATCACTTGGCCCTTTGCGGTCTGGGGGCTTGATATGGTCAGGCCTTTTAAACGATCCAAGGATAAGAAGACCCACCTCTTGGTGGCAGTGGACAAATTCACGAAGTGGGTGGAAGCTGAGCCAGTTAGCAAGTGTGATGCAGCCACGGCGGTTCAATTTATGAAAAAGGTGATCTTCCGCTTCGGCTTTCCGCACAGCATCATAACAGACAATGGCACTAATCTGTCCAAAGGCGCTATGGAGGAGTTTTGTCAACGAGAGCATATCCGGCTTGATGTTTCCTCAGTGGCACACCCCCAATCAATGGTCAAGCTGAGAGAGCTAACCAGGAGATTCTGAAGGGCATCAAACCCCGGCTTTTGGTCCCTTTGCAACGGACGCCGGGTTGTTGGGTGGAGGAGTTGCCCTCCGTCTTATGGAGCATCAACACTACCCCTAACAGGTCTACTGGCTTCACGCCTTTCTTCATGGTTTATGGAGCAGAAGCGGTTCTCCCCAGCGACATTCGTCATGATTCACCTCGTGTGGCGGCTTATGTTGAGACGGATAATGAACAGGCGCGCCAAGATGCTCTGGACTTGTTGGACGAACAGCATGATGTGGCAGCAGCCCGTTCAGCGATTTACCAACAAGACCTGCGCCGTTATCATAGCCGCCGGGTCAAGTCCCGGGTCTTTCAGGAAGGCGACCTGGTGCTCCGGCTCATCCAGGATCAAACAGATGCACACAAGTTATCCCCACCTTGGGAAGGGCCTTTTGTGGTCAGTAAGAACTTGCATAACGGGTCATATTACCTCATTGATATCCGGGAGCATAAAGACTCGCGTAAATCTGAGGAGGAGACCCGTCGGCCGTGGAACATAGCTCAGCTTCGGCCTTACTACACTTGAGCTACCGGCTCTTGTGGTGTACATATTTATCTCAGCTATGTATATATTATGATAAAGTAATAAAGCAGGACCTCTGTCCTTTGCTCTCTTCCAAACATGTGTGTTGCTTTTTACATGCTGACTTGCAGAAGATCCGGCTTATGATCATCTTCGAATCTAGATGTAAGCGGTAAAGTCACTTGGGGGCTTCTTGTTCACACATGGGTCGTATTCGAACCCAAGAGAACATAGCTGTCCATACCCATTTGATTGGCAAGGTGCCGAGCTCATTGGGAAGTTGCCTCTGGTCATATTTGAATCATAGTGTAACCCCTCTGAGAACCGACGTGGATCGTATTCGAATCAGCGTCGTTAAACAATTTTCAGAATCACTTGGGGGCTTCCTGTTCAAACATGGGTCGTATTCGAACCAAAGAGAACATAGCTGTCGATACCCTCTTGATTGGCATCGCCACACCCACTGGGGGCTATATGATCGTATCCGAATCTTAGCTTAATCCCTGTGGACCGGGTTTCTGGTCGTATTCGAACCGGAAGCCCTTAAGTTTTTATATTTTACCACAAGTTTACTCTGGTCATATCAAAGTATGTACTACCGGGTTTCACTTGCCGGCTTAATTTTGGAGTTAAGATACCAACCATGCTACCCAGGTCATTTAATCCGGAGGGTGGTAAGCCGTCTTGAGACTTGTGATTTACCTTTCTATGCAGATGTTTGAAGGTACTTTAAAAAAAAGGTTGAGAAGCACAAAGGATAATTATAACCCGGAGGAGCATCAAAAAGAATGACTTCAAAGGATTTCAGCATTCATTACGTGCACGATGGCACGGCAGAGATAAATTGTTGCACCTATTCTATTACAAAAATCTTTCAAAGTTTCAAGGGTGGAGCGTTGTTTGGTGAGCCGATAGCCGGTTTATGACGCCTGCTGAGTCGAAGTCCCCGTCTCATCTTCTGCTCGGGCTGATCCCAAGGTTTCGAAGGTCGACGACTTCCAGTTGATGCCACTGAGAGCTTCGAACTGAGCTTCTTCGTCAATTAACCTAGCCGGGTTAATCTCCGGGGCGAAGGTGTGCTGGCGAGCCGGAGGAATTAGATTGATAGCTTCATAGCGAGGGGTTGGAATCCTCTGATTCTCCGTGTTGTATCCCGGCTGATACTTGGTTAAATCGGTGTCGTTCCCGATGATGGTGGCCACCGGGCGCACAGCCTTCACACAAGCCGCGAAGTCCTTCTGGTCGAACGCTGAGCCGTCTTCTTTCAGGCTGGGGTAACCCAGGGCGATGTCTGCCGGGTCTAGCTCCGACAAGAAGGCTTTGGCCCGGCTCAGTGCGGCGATTGCTCCGGATCTCGCGGATGCTCGTCGTAGTTCCTGGATCCGCTGCGGCAGAACGGCGAGCCGGCGCAGGACTTCGGCCAGATGAGTCGGCACTTCATTCGACAGGGCCACCACAGCTAAGGCCCGCTGTGACCCGGTATAGAGCTGTTCCACCAGGGTGTACACGGCCTTTAACTTGGTGACCACGCTCTGGTTCAAGTTGGCGCTTCTGGAACCTGTTTAACAACATCAGATGACCCGGTGATAAGGATGAGTTAGGAGATGTAAACATTCCAACGTGAATGAAAGCCGGTGAGGCGACTTACCAAAGATGGCAGCTACCATTTGGGACACTTGACGCTTTAGGCTGGAGAGCTCAGCGGTCTTCTCGGTAAGGGCTTTCTCCGCCTGTTCGGCCCGGGTCACCAGAGCGGCTTTCTCCTCAGCCCAGGCCTTCCGCTCAGCATCGAATTCGGTCTTCAACTTCTCTTGAGCGGCGATGCTGGAGACAAACTTGGCGTTGGCCTTCCGGTTCTCCATCTCTTGTGCTTTCAGCCGGCCCTTGAGATCCGCCAGGTCCGACTCTAATTTCTTGCCAACAGCCTGCATATATTTCCGGGTTATTAAACAGTCATTATATAAGTCCCAAGCACTTTCCAAGCAAAGACACTTGGCACTTGGGGGCTAATGCATATTGAACGTGTCTATCTACGTACTGCCGGTAAAATTAAGTAAGCTGGACTCTAAGTCTACAACATATGCCAAGTATAAGTTATAGACTTGGGGGCTAGCATGACAAGGATCACTATGCGGAAAGTAAGAAGACAGCAGAAGGTTACCTCAGACTTTTGTTGGATCTGATTGACCAGGGCGATCTCCGCGTCCCGGCTCTTGTGAACCTGGCTGATGTAGCCAGAAACGAGCTCTCCAATGCTCAAATCGGGGAAGCCCGAGAGATCCAGATTCGCCCGACGGGGTCGCAGCAGCTCCCCCTTCGCGGAGCATTGGGCCAGTGCGGTCGGCCTCCCCGGCTCAACATACTCCGTCCGGGTAATTACCACGTCCGGGTCGTTAGCCGGTGGGGTTGAGCCGGAGGCCTCCGGATTAGCTGACGCTTCGGTCGTTGTCTTGGTGGTCGGGGCAGGGGCTTCAGGCGCCGTATCCATGGAAATGGTGGCCTCAGAGGCGGCTGGCGGATCTTGAGCCGTCGTCTCCGGCTCAGGCAAGTCCGGCACTCCGGCTGACCTGGTCTTCTTTGCTCTTTTGGTGAGCTTTGCCTGGGCACTGAAAAGACAGAAGTGTTAGGCATACAAAGAGTAAATACAGACAGGTAATGTAAGGTGATTGTTATTACCCGGGTGCAGTTTTGAAGGCCGGCAGACTTGACTGCATGGAGTCACCAGAAGAAGGGGAGGTCTCCTGGTAATTGGAGTCAGAAGAGTTAAGCGGCTGACGGATGACACCCGCCAACGGATGAAAAGGGTACAGATGAGAAAAAACCTCAGTGCGACGCTTCCTTGTTGCGTCGGGTAACCCGGCGGAGAGATCGGTGTCTTTGCGGGCCCGGGTGTGACGCCGGCTTTCGTGAACCTGCTGCTTCAGAAGAAATTGAGGGTCTTGATGAGCTAATGGATGAGAAAAGCTTACTTTCCGGGTTACTTTTCGGACTTTCAGCTGTGGTAAAGGCTCCGAGTCGGAGGAAAATGATGTTACCTCTTCAATCACCGGGTTACTGGCGCCAGTGTCGTCCTGTCAATAAGCAAAATGTTGATAAGGCGGACAGCAATAAACAACCAATATGGCAAGAGATTAAAGGTTTAAGGGTTACCTCAGACTCGGAGCTGTCGCTTAATTGCAGCAGCTCCGAAGCAGTGGGTCTGCTTCCCTTTTTACGATGGGCGGCTTTCTTCGCCTTCCTTGCCTTCTTGGCCGCCTCATGGTCATACTTGACCCGCCAGAACTTGTCATCAGCCTGAGAAGTACAGTAATAAAATCTTAAAATGGTTCAGAGCAAGGTGACGTGTAAAAAAAAGTGGAAGGGCTAAGGTCAGCGGCTTACCGCAGGGGCTGGATTGGTCTTGCAGAACGGGGCTAGACCGGTCTTTCCACAGTCGGCCAAGCTCTCGTTTAACAGATCCTTGGTTTCTTCTTCAGCAACGTCTTCTGGAAGATCATTTCGGCTGTGCCTCTGCGGTCGTCCTTTCGCCCGGTGTACTCACACATTAAGCCGGGGCGGCGGCTCAAGGGGATCACCCGGCATGTGATCCAGACCCGGAGCAGGTCTATTCCGTTCAGACCGTTGCCTAGCAGAGCTTTGATCTTGTTGATTGTTGGAAGCAGAGGCTGATGTTCTGCGGCAGTCAGCTTGTCGGATAACGGATGAGTCGGCTCTAGGCGGGTTGGGCGAAAGCCGGGCAGCGGGCTCTCATCAGCCGGGGACGTGTCTTGGCAGTAGAACCAAGTCATGTTCCAGTCCTTGGGGTGACTTGGTGGTTCTGCGTAAGGGAACAGACAATCCCTGCGCCGTTGGATGGAGATGCCGCCTAACTCTAGACTTGGCCATTTGCGCACTCGGTTTGGCGGTTCAAATAGAACAGCTCTCTGAAGAGCAGCAGACTCGGCTCTTCTCCAAGGTATACTTCACAAAAAACTTGGAAGTTGCAGATGTTGGATATGGAATTGGGTCCTATATCCTGAGGTCGAAGATCAAAGGAGTTGAGCACATCCCGGAAGAATTTTGAGCCGGGCGGTGCGAAGCCCCGGCTCATATGGTCCGCAAAGATCACTACCTCCCCGTCTCTCGGCTGTGGCCTTTCTTCTGACGGATCAGGGGCACGGTAGGACATCACTTCCTTCCTGGGTAGATATCCGGACTTAACAAAGTTGGCCAGGGTTTCATCAGTGACGTTGGATCTCATCCAGTTGCAAGTGATGGGAGCCTTGGGAGGCATGGTGACGGTTGGTGGTTCTATGATAAAGAGAAAGGTGTCCGGGTTAATTATAAGCCGGAGTTTATCATTCAAACTACAATGACGGCTTATGAAAGGGACTAATGATATGTATTGATACGATGGGTTATCTAAGCCGTCGGGGCTTTCAGGATAAATTGATCATCTACGGTTTACTACAGATAAGCCACAAGAGTCTACAGAGCATGGTTCTCTTTAAACCGGAAAGTTTTTCGGCGCGTGTATTCTTGAAGTCGGAAGTATAAGCCGCCAAGATTCAAGGACTGCAGTTTTTACTAAGTGTGGTAAAACAGATTTCACATATTACAGTAACTTTTTTGGATCAAAATAGTCGGAGCAGAGAAAGTTTTCTAGACCTAAAAAACAGAGGCAGGAGAAGTTCTTGAGGTTGAACACAGTTCTTATGCAGTAAAAAGAGGGTTTCTTATAGATGAAATGGGTCTCAAACCTTTACCGCAGTGGTTCTACGCGAGGTTAAGGATCAATCAACTACGGTGGCAACAAGAACTACCGAGTTTGTGGGCAATGGTGACGAACACGAAGAACTGAAGGAACCCTACCGCAGATCTATTCTAGCAAGGCAGAGAAGACTCACCGGAGTTGAGGAAGAGAGGAGGTCGCCGGCGTTATCTGGTCCGGGTCAGGGTGATGAAGCGGCCGGGTCGATGAAGATCAGGGGCGCGACGGCAACGGCGGCGGCAGAAGCTCGGGCAGAGGAACGACAGCGCGAGGAAGAAGAAGGAGAGTGTGAAAAGAGAGTGCCGAGCCGGCCTATTTATAAGGAAAGACATAAGTGGGTGCGAGATTCAAGGAGACCACGGCGTGGTTATCTCCCCTTCACGGCGCCTCGATTTTCGCAAAGACAGTAAAAGCAGAGATCCGTTGCGGATCTGGCGGAGTAAAAAACGGACTTAATGGAGGATGATGTCACGGCGGATTACCCGGAGTCCGGAGAATGACGTCACTCCGGGTTATGGCTTTCACACGAACGGTAAGCCGGAGATGTTCCTGTCAGCAGAGTTGAAGATTGACACGAGCCGGCTCAAGTCAATCTGGGGCCTAATGTTGAGGATATAGACCTTGGAGTCACCCGCCAGGAGGGCCGGGTTACTCTAAGGGTCATTACCAGAAGCCCGGAGCTAAGTTTCAAGATAATGGGCTGAGACCCGGATATGGCTTAAAGCCCGTAGTTACAATCAGTGTTATAGTAGACTTGTAGTATAAGGCAAGTATTGATTAGAGTCCGAGCTGGACGCTCTTATGAGCCGGCCGGGACTCTAAGGGCTGCTGGGCGTCAGCCTCCCTATATAAAGGGAGGACCCGGCAGCGGTTCAAGGGCGACAATAATCTCATCGAGAGCCGGGCATAGCTGTTTAGCTCCGTGGCAATCGTAACCCTGATTAATAACACCTCGAACTGGACGTAGGCTTTTACCTTCACCGTAAGGGGCCGAACCAGTATAAACCCTCGTGTTCCTTGTCCCGCATAACCCCTTCAAGCTTCCTAGTTGCGATGGCTCCACGACTAAGTCCTAGTTTAAGGACATCTGCCGTGACAATTCCACGACAAACCCGGTACACCATCGACGGACAAAGCATATTGAGCTCGATATTGACTTCGTGCGCGAGCAGGTTGCCCTTGGCCGTGTTCGGGTTCTCCACGTGCCAATGATGCAACAGTTTGCTGATGTGATGACTAAGGGATTGCCTACTCCCGTCTTCGAGGAGTTTCGGTCCAGTCTCTGTGTCTCCGGCGACGCTCCAACTGTGGGGAGGAGGGGGGGTGTTGAGTTATATAGTTTTTCTTTTGCTTCACTTATTAGAATTCTCTATGTGCTTCACTTATATCTTTTGAGCTATATAGTTTTTGCTCTAGTGCTTCACTTATATCTTTTAGAGCTCGACGGTGGATTTATTTTGAAGAAATATATGAACTCTCATGCTTCGCTTATATTATTTTGAGAGTCTTAAATAGCATGGTTAATTGCTTAAATAATCTTAATATGCTTGGTATTCAAGATTTGTAAATCTTTCTTTTGAGTGCGTTGAATACTAAGAAAAGTTTGATGCTTGATGATTGTTTTGAGATATGGAGGTAGTGATATTAAAGTTGTGATAGTTGAGTAGTTATGAAATTGAGAAATACTTGTGTGAAAGTTTGCAAATCCCGTAGCATGCATGTATGGTAGACGTTATGTAACAAATTTGAAGCATGAGATGTTATTTGATTGTCCTCCTTATGAGTGGCGGTCGGGGACGAGCGATGGTGTTTTCCTACCAATCTATCCCCCTAGGAGCATGCGCGTAATACTTTGTTTTTGATGACTTGTAGATTTTTGCAATAAGTATGTGAGTTCTTTATGACTAATGTTGAGTCCATGGATTATACGCACACTCACCCTTCCATCATTGCTAGCCTCTTCGGTACCGTGCATTGCCCTTTCGCACATTGAGAGTTGGTGCAAACTTTGCCGGTATATCCAAACCCCGTGATATGATACGCTCTGTCACACATAAACCTCCTTATATCTTCCTCAAAACAGCCACCATACCTACCTATTATGGCATTTACATAGCCATTCCGAGATATATTGCCATGCAACTTTCCACCGTTCCGTTTATCATGACACGTTCATCATTGTCATATTGCTTTGCATGATCATGTAGTTGACATCGTATTTGTGGCAAAGCCACCATGCATAATTCTTTCATACATATCACTCTTGATTCATTGCACATCCTGGTACACCGCCGGAGGCATTCATATAGAGTCATATCTTATTCTAGTATCGAGTTGTAATCATTGAGTTGTAAATAGATAGAAGTGAAGCAGCAGTGTTGTAGCACTCTCATCCCTTGCTAGACTAAATATTCGTCGGTGCGTAAAATTATTGAATCTTGATGAATTCATGACACCAGCTCATCTACCAGCTGTGAAGTACATTTGTATTGAAAATTGTCAAGAGTTGACGTCCCTGTCGGTTGATAGGCTCCACAGTTTGGAGGTGATGATTCTTGATGGTTGTCCTAATTTGAACACGCAGAGGGCAATAATATTACCATCCTCTCTTAAGATCCTCAGGTTGTCTGCATGTGGAGGCATACAAACCATCGAGTTTCGCCAGTTGGGGAGTTCTCCAGCACTGAGGCGACTGTGTAATTAATTTCTTCAGGATGAGATGTTCATTGGAACTCTGAACTACCCTTTTGCTTAGTTGTTAGAAATTATCATGTAGCGTTGGTTCGTCGGAACTATGCACTATTATTGTTGTCGTCAGTGTTTAATTTACGCCTATTATTTGCGGAACTGCTTAGATCTTAATGAGGAAGATTTAGCAATTTCTGTCTCTGTTTGGTTTCAGCGTGCTCCAGGACATTAACACAGCAAACTATTTTATTGTGTTCGTCCTGAACGAGAGAGTGCAGAGGGCGTCCTGGCTCCGCTTACTCGCAAGAACAACCGGATATCTTCAGGAACATTGTTAGAGCACACGTGAAATATTTTTCTGATACACATGCCATTTTTCAAATACATGATGTTCATTTAAAAAATATGTGTTCTAAACACTTATCGAGTACATAGTAACTTTTTTTTTCAAATACACATTGTACAATTTTAAAATGGATACATTTTTTTAAACTACGCAAACCTTCTTTTACATTGTAGGCCAGGCAGCCATAGTAAGAGGCACAAGCGCCTCCTATTTGCCGCGCAGCCCTGGCGCCTACCCCCCTCATGCGAATTTGATCCCTACCGGTTTATTTCTTCCTATTTCTTTTTTCGTTTTTAAATTTTCTCTTTTTTTTCTGTTTTTCTTTTTCTTTTTTACATTTTTAATTTAAATTTAATTTTTGTTTTATTTTCCTTTATATTTTTTCCTTTATGAACATCTTTCAAATTTGTGAACATCTTTTGAAATTGTTAATATTGAGTTCATGAACTTTTTTTGAAATTGTGAATACTTTCCAAATTCCTGAACATTTTATACAAATTCATGAAAAACATTCAACTCAAAAATATGTTCAGAAATTGTGTACATTTTTTTGAACACGTGAACAATTGTTTTGAACCGGAGAACATTTTTTATTATTTGATGATTTTTTTTAATTTCACCAACAGTTTTGAATTTGTAAACATTTTTTGAAATTTTGAAATAATTCTCGGAATTTTCATGTTTTTTTGAACATTGTGAGCACTTTTTAGAAATTCTTGAACATATTTTAAATAGGAATTTTTTTTTGAAATCACTATTTTTTGAGTCAGTGAGCATTTATCATTTCATGAACATTTTTCAAATCATGCACATTTTTTGAATTCATGAACAATTTTTTTTGATAATTCATAACTTTTTTGCAATCCTGAATTATTTTGCATATACTCACCCCTATGAACGCACACATGCACACCCTACCACTATGAGCACCTCTGAGAGACTAAGACGGCATATCATTTTGAGATTTTACGAAGTCACCGGAGGCGCCTCGTAGTTGACGGGAACGTCGCCTCCCACTAAACAAGCATCGTCGGAAATTCTGAAATGAATCTAGGTAAATGCGAGCACCAGGATTTGAACTATGTTAGGCTAGGGGTACCAATGTCCTCTTAACCATCCAATCACAGGTTGGTTCACTCGATCCATGTTTGTTAATCAGATCATATACTAGAAGGAACGTAAATTAAACTGTAATCAATCTCACACTAGTTGAAAAAGGCCTATTTGTCCTGGTTCCAGAGGCCCATGTGTCCCGGTTATGGAACCGGGACTAAAGCCCATGACCTTTAGTCCCGGTTTGCTTACGAACCGGGACAGATGGTGCTAAACGTGGCCGCTGCTGCGAGTCCAGGCAGGAGGGCCTTTAGTCCCGGTTGGTAACACCAACCGGGACCAAAAAGCATCCACGTGTCAGCAGCTCAGGAGCTGGGGTTCTTTTTTTTCTTTGAAGGGGGGGGGGGGGGGGGGGTTGGCGGTTTTGGAGGGTTAATTTGGGGGTTTTATATTTTGTATTAGCTAGCTAATAGCTAGAGAGAAGTGACCTCTCTTATCTCCGTGCTTGGTCGACGCTACGTACTATACGTATAGAGAGGACTCGACACGCTAGCTAGTAAGAAATTGAAGGAAACAATTAAGTACAGAAGATCGTCATGAACATATACAGAGAGAAGTGATCGACCTCTCCTTCTCTGAGAGATTGGTCGAACAACAAGTTTTCGTATATCTATCCGACGCTAGTAGCTACATATATACAATATAAGATCTCTTACAATCCCTAACATCTGAAGTCAAGTTCCACATGGTATTCTCCGGTTGGATTGATGGCGTGGTCAAGAAAGAATCCCGCCAATTCCTTTTGAATTGCTCGTATGCGATCTTGTGGTAGGAGTTCGTCCCGCATCTGCCAGATCTAAATTGAAGAAGAGGGTCAATACATGTGTGTGAATGAAACTCAACACAAATGATGGTAATAAAATAAAATTGTGAATATTTTTGCTTACGCACTTCATATTGTTTTTCAGAGTAGCTCGCTTATTCTTGGCGTCGCGTTGTAGATGAACTCGCAAATACAATATCCACAGAAATCATTCCCACGTTCCTGCCACAAGCACTTTACGAGAAATAGAGGTCAATCAAACTGATAAGCAAGAGCATGCTAAATGGTATTGATGAAACTAGATAGAATCAAAGGGAGATATGCGGAACTAGGTAGTAGTACTAACTTTCGGGTGTTCAAATTTCAGCTCGGTCGGCAGTCCCGGAGAAATTGCAGTGAACTCTTTTCAAACCCTGCCAAACAAAGAAAATAACTACTTGATATCAAGAAATGAACAAAGTTGCTGATATGGTGCGATAATGATCGATTGAACTTACTTCTGGAGCATTTGAGTCATGTACGCATACTCCTCGGCATCTTTTCGTCTCGAGGCTAAGACGGTTACTAGTCCCTGCTCAAGCTTAATCTCTAGAAGAATAAAGTGGAAGCTGCGCACGCATGCATAACTCATCATTTACATTACTATAACCTCGAGTAATAAGGGAAACCGAATATGCACAAAACAGTAACACTCACTGGAAGTTGTAAGGAAAGAGTATTTTATCTTTGCTTTGATTTTTGAGCAACGATTGTAGCAAGTTGTCCTCGGTTTCTGAGACATCCTTTTTAACCGTCCATTCCTGTATGACATTTTGGTTAATGAACCCAATGTCATATATTTGTGCTTTTTTGAATTCGACGATCTTCAATCTGCATAATATAGTGAGGATAATTATATATACATGCAATGAAAGAGCTGAGCTATATAGAGAGACTTAATTACAGAAAGTAGTACTTACAGACAGTAGCAAGCCACGGGTGATTTGTCGAGGACCTTTTGATTGTACAACTGAAAAAACTCATCAAAATCAACAGTTAACAGATGTTGTCCAATGAAGTCGTGCTCATCTTTAATTCTCATCGACAAAGCATCCTTCCCAGACTCACTTCAGGTTTTCATGTACCATTCATGGAATCTTCGCATCATCGTTTTTAGAGCAAGAGTTCCATCTTTCACGAGAGGCTTCCCGTACTGGTATCTGAACACTTCCACCTCCATTGTATCAAAATGTACATCGTCGCCCAGGTAATCACCAGGATTGGTACCGGGCACCATCCCCGGCAGATTTGTGACAATATCGCTAGACACCTTGAGCGGGGGGCATGATTGGTTAGCCTGCTCGCCGAGCTGCGGGATTTTTTTCCCACTTCTTCGTTCTGTTAACCTTTTATCACTTGAAGTAGTTCCCGACCGGCGCGCATCTCCTAGTGTCTTTTTAAGAGCGCGGACATGGTTGTCATCCGGCGAACATGATGGTGGTCACTTCAGGGCATCCATAATGCGCTTCGCTTCCACCGGATCTATCTTCTCCTTCGGAGGTGGAGGTTTCTTCGCAAAAAAGTCCTTCACATAGGCTTCACAGATCTCCGTGTTTTCGTCCACGGTCCTCTCGTATGGTAACTTCTCTAGAGGCTTGAGAGATGGACCGTATCTGTATTGCCTCCCGCCTCTGGTTGTACTGCTAGCCACCGGAGCAGCCGGAGCGGCGGCGGCTGTCTTCCTTCGTTGCTTATGAGGCGGAGAAGGAGGCAGAGTGCTCCGATGCGCCGGAGCAGCCGGAGCGGCGGCGTCTGTCTTCCGGCGTTGCTGACGAGGCGGAGGAGGAGGCGGACTGCTCAGACGTGCTAGAGGAAGCGAAGGAGGAGGTGGAGTGCCGGACTCACGTGCTTGAGCAGCCGGAGAAGGACGCGGAGTGCCCTGATCACTCGCCGGAGGAGGAGGAAGAGGAGGCGGAGTGCCCTGACTCGCCGGAGGAGGAGGAGGCGGCAGAGGCGTCCAGTTCGTAAACTTGATGTGCTCCTTCCGCCATAGACATGGAGTCTTCAGAGCAAGACCCGGCTGAGTCTCCCCTTCACCTGTAGGGTGGTCAAGCTCGAGTTTCTCAAATCCCTCCGTTACTTCATCCACCATCACAACAGCATAACCATGTGAAATCGGACGACAATGAAAAGTTCCATCGGGTTGAGGAGGTGCAACAGAGCCGACAACCGCCATGACTTTGAGGTTCTGCCATTGCGTCATAAGCTGGCAATGTTGAGCCTCCGTGATAGCATCCACGGGGTAGCTAGGAGCCGTGAAGTCAGGCTGCTGAACGAGCTCGGTGGAAGCCACGCTGCTTCTCCACTGAGATGGTGGGGTAGCTCCAGCAGCTTGCTGGCTCTCAACTTGTTCCTCTAGATTTCGTACCCTTGCATTCAGCTTCTACATTTCGCTCTGCTCCAGTTTCCTCCTCCTCTCTTGAGTTTTGTAACCACCTGCGCCGGGAAACTCAACCTTCCACGCAACGGAACCTTCCACGCAAGGACCTCCGGATCGTGGCACGTACGACAGGGAGTCCAGCACCCCTACGCACGCCTCCGTGCTCTTGTAGCGGCCACACCCCCGTGCGCCACGTCCATCGAGGCGTCCTCGTGCGTCGGCCATGAAAAGGAGTTGCCGCCGAGGTTTAGGTTGCACAGCGTGGGGCCGAGCACCGGGAACCCGCTGGAGAAGGCGTTCCTGAAGAGCGGAGGCAGCCCAGGACGAGCTGCCAAAATTACACTACCGGAATCTGCAGCTTCCAAAAATCTGCTGCACAAAAAAATGCTTTTCGTTCAGATTGTGCTTTTCCAAAGTAGAAATTGGCTTTGGCAGCCAAACCAAACGGAGTAGAGTATAGTACATAATTATTTCAAGGGGGGTCCGTTGCTCGGCGTCCTTCGCCAAGATCAGCGGCGGAGCTTGAGCCGAAATTATGGGGGGGCCATGGCTGGGGGGGGGGGGGGCAAACATAATTATTTTAGCTGATTTTCAATGGAAATTATGCCTAACACAAAGGAGTATATACATGTTTTCTTGTGAGCTTGGGGGGGGGGGGGGGGGGGCTTGTCCCAGGTTGGCCCCCATGTAGCTCCACCACTGGCCAAGATGCAGGTGGCGCCGGACTAGGTCCTGGCAGACTAGGTCCTGCCGGCGTGACCGGTCCAAGACCACCAAGGAGAACAATGCCCGCAACCGGCGCTGGATCAGCCAGGACTTCCTCTAGATCAAGGTGGTCGAGTCGGAGCGCGAGCTCCGCGAAAAAGATGAGAAGGCGTGGCACAAGGCGGAGGCGGACGTGCGGCGACTGCGGCGCGAGCGCGACGCCTCTTCCCGGGACAGATGCCGCGGCGGCTGGGGCGGCTTCCGCAACAGCCGCGACGACGACGACGATGACAACGATGGCGGTTCCAGTGGCCTCGAAGGCCATGCCTATGAGGTCACCATTTGGTATTTCATGTAGTTTTAGTTTAGATTAGGTTCAGATTAGTTTTAGGTATTGAAATTGTTAAATTTCATCCGAAATTGCATGTAATATATCAAACTAGTTAAATTTCATCTGAATTTCATGTTTAAACTGCTTGAAATGGGGGGAAATTTGAGGGACATCGTTGGATAGTGTCCGCCCAGCCGGATGTCCGTGGACATGTTTGAGGGCGTCCATCTGATGAGCCACATTGGAGATGCCCTAAGCCCTTTGCATATAATATAGTACTCCCTCTGATCAATATTACTCAAGTAATTTGGATCTGAGGGAGTACTATCTCTAGGAAAGACTGCATTTGTGCTAAAATATATATATCTTATTGCATTGGGTCTTGTGTTGATGGAAAAATATCAGTAGTAAATTTTACTAGCTCGATCTATCATTGATTGTAATTAAATGTACCATCGCGAATAAATCGTACTATGCATTGAGTTTTAAGCGAATATGGATAGAGTAAAATCACTCGCTCCCTCGGTTAATAATTAAAGAGTTACTATACCAACCAAAAGAAACATGCATGGAAATAAGGGAACGACCTGATGAAATAACAAGATCGTCCGTGTATGGCAGATTTTACTTAACCATTGTTATTCGCAACCAAAAGCGAAAGATAGTATAATTAAGAAGTTTTACTTTTTTTTGTTTTTTATTGTGAGGACTTTGCTTGAACTAGCTGCAATTCAAGTCTCCCATCACAAAAAAAAAAAAAATTCAAGTCTCGACTGTAAACCACAGATATTCTCTGGTCCCAGCAACCTCATTGCTTTCAATGCAAACCTGGAATGTAATTCAGAAAAGCAGATGTTCGGTTTTGCAACTCCATTTGATGTTCCTTTGGGTGGATTGGTTTGATGGTTAATCGCCTTCCACAACACTGAGCAACTAGCAAATGGTGGACAGTCAGACCACATCTACTTTAATTTTTGTTTGTCCTAGAAATTAGGTACAGGTTTTTTAACCCAAGTTTGGACTTGTTGCAACAGAATTCACATAGTTAAAAGATAGTCGATCATGCAGTATAACTGAAGTAGTGTTTAGTTTTTCTGCTCTGTTGGCCCGAAACCCTGACGATCCAAGCTGATGAGGATTGGAACAATAGGAACATGCATGGACATAGCGACCCGAATCAACAAACAATATAGAATCGTCGGTGTAGGGAAGATTTTAGTTAACCATTGGCATTCGCAACCAAAAGCAAAAGGTAGTATAATTAAGTAGTATGCTGGAATGGAATCAGGTTCTTGTTCATCTACATCTACTTTGCTTCAACTTTTGCTTTTTCTTTTGGCGGGCGACTTTGCTTCAACTTTTTCTTTTTCTTTTGGCGGGCGACTTTGCTTCAAAAAGGGCCAGTGTGATTGGATTTAAACAAATATAGTATATCATACATAGAGTAGTAAACAAACAAATCGTACTATACATCAGTTATACAATACCAAAGATAATTGTACTATATATAATTGTACTACTCATCGATCGACTTAACCACACCACACCTGGACGCATGCAATTCATTAAATAACTCTGCCGCCTATTTTTAGAATCATCCAAATCGAAAAGAAGGTCGTGCGCTGAAATCAACTCCGATAAGACTGACACCTGGAGGCAAGCCATGCAGTTACCTGATTAAGTCAAGTTGGCAGTAGTTAACTCCTCTTCCTCCTTTGGTGCAGAATCCGTCAAGTTGGTACGACTTAACACCTCCTCCTCAAAATCGAAAAGATGTCGTCGGCTGATACCATCTCTGATAAGACCGACACTGTTCTGCACGTCTCCCAGCCCCTGATGCGCCATGAGCAGCCAAACCAAGGTGATGAGCTCTCCCCCAGTGCTCAGCCGTCGGGCATGCTCTTCCGGCCGGCACTTTCCGGCTGCGTACACAAGCATCCGCACCCACACCTGCTCCAGTCTTTCCACCTCGGCCTGGATGCCCCCTTGGTCTTCCAGCACCGCTTTGTGATCCCGCAAGAAGATCCAGTCAGGAAAGTCCAAGTCACCACTAGTAAATATATCAAGAAAGTCGTCCTTGCTGGATGCACCCGTGACACAGTCTGAGCGCGACGCCAATACATCCTGCACGTTGGTGCTGACGGGTAACATGTCAGGGTGCTCCACCAGCAGGTACAACATGTACTCAGATAGCATCTTGCAGGTATCCACAAGACGTCGCCGCCGTGCTGCCTCTTGGTCCTCCTCTTGGGTCGCCACATCAACCAGCGGCCGGCCATCGCCACTGCTACTCATCATCATTGTTGACTTGGCCGCCTTGTGCACCACCACGTCTGTCCAAAGGTGTAGCATCAGCAAGGCCCGCTCGAAGGGGAGGGTGAGTAGTAATCTATAAGCACCTGGAACGCTGATGGGCTTAGGACTACCCCACTCGTGGCCTAATGAGTCATGGATGAGCTCCTTGATCTCCCTCGTGACTTGGGCATGCTTGGTGTTGCTTATCTTCTTCCATAGCTCACTAGCTCCAAATACGCCTGCCATCTTCTTTGCCATTAACAAGATGGTGCTACTCCACTTCCTGCGGTCTTGAGCTGACATGCTCCTGGTGGAGCTAAACAAGTTGTACTGCCCCATTGAGTTTGACCACCATGACTTGGTCTCTGGTTGGATCCTCGCGAAGATAGGCCAGGCCACTCGAGTGAGCAGCGCATGACACCATCCAGCTCGAGCTTCCAAGAAGGGCCACTCCCATGGTGACATCATCACCATGAAGAACGAGCAAGCTTCCAAGCAAAATGCTCCAATGAATAATATATAGGTGATCGCAGCATCAACTCTACTTCTTTTATACTCTTTCTCCGTTTTCTCGGCATCGGCACTACTAGTCATCATCATCTTGACGTAGAGCACAAAGGCAACCACTGTGGAGGCGAGGGAGACACACCAAAGGATGGCACCGGGCATTGTTTGAATTACCCGGGATTTCGTGAAGAAGCCGTCATACATTATGCTAAGCTCAATCTCCACCCTCTTGAAAACCGTTTGTACATCTCCCGAAGCCTCGCCAAATTTTTCCAGAGTTTGCTCGTCCATGTCGAAGAGTTTTCGTCCAGCAAATATATCCCGCAAGCCTCGCTCTGTGTGAAGAGCAGCATACCTAACAATTGCTTGATAGGCCTGCACATTGTTTTCACTGTCCTCTACTTCAAGGGATGCCTTCTTTGCTTCTCTGCTAGTGGAGGTCCTGAGGCCTTTCTGGCTTCCCAACTTGAGTGCCCAAATCCTCTCCCCATACTTGATGATCCCGGCAATGAATAACAATGCAGCCGGGATTACAAGTTGGTAGTGTGCCAATGCCGCCCATTTCCACAACACATACACAACTAGGCATGCTTGGCCTAGAAGGTTCAGCAGATGCCTCAACCACAGCTCATTGTCCTCCAATGAAAAAGCAGTCACAGTGTCCTGTCCTCCAAGGTGGCTAAGAAGGAAAGGTGCCCACAAGAGAGTGAGCTGATGGGCTGGTTTATGATGATCATTGTCATCTGTGGTGGAAGTGGTAGGCAAATTGACTGAAAGGTGGCCTAGTGCATATGCTGCTATGAAATCACCTGATAGGTAAGACAACCATATCATGATTGTAAGCAGCATATGGCTGTGGCGGCGCCGAAGGCCGCCGGAGAAGAAGAGGAATAGTTGCAGGACAAAGCTCAAGAGAATCAATGCATGGATTTCCCAATCGTGGAATAGTTGCATAATGGTAGTGTATGTTGAAGCTTCTGCCATTGATGTACGTAATCTTGGATCGATGCTAGTTGACAGCTCTCTTGATCTTGATTTACAACTGCATGCACATCAACTGTTTCTGATAATTAGGTGCAATCAGGGTATGCTGTGTATATATAAGGTACGTTAGTTTCATGACTAAAGTACTGCCGAGTTGTTTGAACTAAAACAAGGGGTCATGATATATATCTGTGTGATGTATGTACGTACGTAGATGATGTTTTCTCTCTAGTATATTTTTGAGATTTTTTCCAAAACTTATTTTTCCAAGAAATTCTTGCAATCTCTTTATAATTAGTTGTTTGGACATACAGAGTATGAGGTTGAGAATGGATTAAATTTATCTACTGTATGTGTATCTAGCTAGCCGGGCTAATTAAACAAGAAAATGACATACGTTGGATAGCAGAGAATTCATGATTATAAGTACTTCCGTCAAATTATATTCTAGAGTTTGTGGACCTAAACCAAGAGACCCTGCCATGGAGCTCACGCTTCTGGTGCCGTTCACCTTCATAGTCTAACTCATGGCCGGCCTCAAACCAACGACCGGTGTTTAATGCAAAAGAATATGTACAATGAATAAAGAGGAATAATGCACGTGTATGTATGTAGGTATTCTGTCTAGTATATTTTCGAGAAACTTTTCAAAAACAAATTTGATAAATTCTTGCAACCTCCTATTATAATGAGCTATTTGGACATACAGATATGATGTTGAGAATGGGTTATATTTACTGATTGGATCGAGATATAATGCATACAGGCATGCATGTTTCCACATACCCTTCCTATGTACTCCAAACATAGGTACACATACTAGTAATTTAATCCAAACGGGTGAAGGTGAGTACCCTAAATCAACACGGCGCCTTGATTTATTTGCTAGTATCATCATGCATGGCATTGCGATGTAAACAAGAGCCTTTAATTAATCATTACTTGCCGCTCTGCGAAAACCTAACGAAACGTAATGTACTATGCGAAAATTACAGGAATTGGAATATCAAGGCATACCTGATGAATGAGTACTCCAGTATTTTCTTGTTTAGCACCCAGCTTGCATGCATTCATCGACTTTAATTAGATATATGTGTGCCTATCATATCCTCATATCTACCGATTATCAGATGGAATGCTTCCCTCTAAGTCAGCCATATATACATGTGTGTGCTCAGTCTCAGTACATGAGATACCTAGCAGGTGTTGCAAGCTACGGTCTTTATTCCTTTGTCTATTCTTTTTATACAATGATTCCTTTCTCTATCTTTAGACAATGCAAACATGTATTGGTTCCATTCCTTTCTTGTACTGGCAAACTATTCCTAATGTCACCTAGCCATTTGATTCCAGGGACGGAGCTCACGTACAACCGCTGGTGTCAGTTGACACCAGTGCGGTTTAGCGTTCCATCTAACACGCTTAACAAGTTCTGTCTCTGACCCCAGCCAAAAAAATCGATTGACCCCAGCCCAGCCGCCAGGAAGCTACACAGGCCCAAAGTGTTAGCCCAATTACAGTCGTGCAAACAAAAAGGTAACAAGTGACCCTAACAAAAAGCCAAGAACACATTGATCTGATCGCTGCTTGGTCTCTCTGATATACGCTGCAGTACGTGCAGGTCGCACGATCCACAGTTACACACCGATACGTCTCTTTGCCGCCTCAATCCTCAATTCCCACTCCCAAAAACAAACCCTAGCAATCTCAATCTCTCTCACCTCTTCGAGGAATAACACAAGCCCGAACCAAGAATAGTTTGTCTTGATGCCGCCTGGCCGGCCGCAGCGGCAGCGGCACAATTTTAATGTAAATGTGAAGATCATGACCAAGATTGTTTTGCGTAATGTGCGGGCAAATACTCGATTCTCCTTAGCGTCAGTCAACAATGTTTTGCATAACAAAATGGGAGCAGTTTTGAGTGATTGACTGATTTGCTACGTAAGAAAAATATTTTTTTTCTACCATTACGAATGATGACATGATTGATCTCTTTAAGAAGACGAAAGATCGTGAAGGGAAATTATAAAAGGAGAGTCTCAAGTGACTTCAATTTTTTCTCTTGATCATATATTTCTTAGTATTATTTGTTTTGTACCATTGTTGTCGGTATAATATGTTTTGTTTGTTCATCCTTTGCTTGAAGTTACAAATGAAGCTCTGAAGTCAGTGTTTTTTCTTCTTCTAAATTTTTAAGTAAGAGGTTTCTTGACTTCACCCGGTATGAAAATTTTGAAATAACAACTATTAAATTGTTTATCGATTGCATATTTTCGATCTTTGTATTGTCTTCCGAAAGTTACTTATATTTCCTTGCCATAGTTCAGTAGTGGGTAGTGTAGTGGCTGACACCGGTGCTGAATTTTTTCTAGCTTCGTCCCAGGTGATTCCCATGTCACGCAAAACTGGCAGTGCAACACTATCCTCGCCATCTCCTTCCATGTCCTGGAACGCCACTTCAGCAAGACCTTCCGGCAGCAACTTGATCTTCTACCCATGAACACAGCTGGCAGGCTGAATCTTCCATGGAAACTGGAAAGGCGGGTATGAAATGCGACACAAGTAGGAGAGAAATCATAAGGATTATCAGTTTTGTGTATGGATATATATATATATATACACACACACACGAAACTATTCACGAAATTTGTCTGCATGTCATGATCCGAGCTAGCTCACATTTGTATTCCGCATCATCTTCATTGTTTTCTTTCTCACCTACATAATCCATCCACAAGCTCATCTTAAAATGAGCTCTTGGGGTGGAACAGCCTCAACAGACACGTCAGTGACTTCAACAATTTCTTGGCCAGTCTACTCCAATCCAATGAATCTTAACACAACAAAAAATGTACCTAATTGCGGGAGATTGGAGAATACCACAGCATACAATTCAGAGTACAACTGCCTGCACCAGGGAATAAAATGAACTCTCAGTAATAAAAGTAAGCCTTCGAATGAAACTAGTTTCCAGAAAAGTACTTTCGCATGATCTAAATTTTTTGTGAAAATGTTCTGTAATCCTATCATGAAAAATATCCTTGACCCTACCCTAGTATGATCTAACATTTTCTATTTGTTGAGATGAGAGTAGTATCAAAGAAGAAACTAAGAGTAAAATTACATTAGTATTTGTATGATCTGGAGCAGCAAGATCAATTGATCTTTTGCATAAGCTTAATGAGGATGTAAGAAAATATTGTGAATGGACTAAATTTAGCAATTGGATCTAGAGATATATCCCAATCTCATATTTCCAGTCTATCCCTAAGTCCCAACAGCACCTTATAATCTATTAGTACCATCATGACGTTGCAATGCAGATAATTTTCGTTTGAAAAAGAGGGATCACTGATGCATGCAGTGCAAACATGGGTCTTTAATTACTTGATGCTCAACAAAAACCTGGCAAAATAAAATGTATTAAGTGAAAACAACCCAAATTGGAATATCAAGGCATACCTGCTGACTGAGTGCTCCAGTAGTTTCTTATGTCGCACCTAGCTCGCATGCGTCAACTTAATTTAATGCTACCGATTATTACAGACGGAGTGCTTTCCTCTGAGTCTGTCATATATGTATGTGCTCAGTATATGATACCTAGCAGGCGTTGCAAGCTAGGGTCTTCATTCCTTTCTCTTTTCATTTCAGATAATGGTTCCTTTCTCTTTTTGAGACAATGGGAACATGTATTGATTCTATTCCTTTCTTGTACTAGTAAACCAGAGAAAAAGGGTTTCGCTGGGAAATTAAATAGTAAAAGGTTAGTTTAAACCATGCCTAATGCCACGCAGCCATGTGATTGCCATGTAGCGCAGCCGGCGGTGGGGAGAACTGGCAGTGCATGGCGGATCTAGGACCCAGGCCAGGGGGGCCTGGGCCTGGGCCTGGGGCGTGCACAATGCTTTCTTCGGTCAGTGTAGCATTTTGGGCCCTGTAGACACACTGTAGCTTACTATTGCAGGCCTAGGGCCCGGGGCGTGGCCCAGTCCTAGCTCCGCGCCATCCTCGCCATCTCATTCCATGTCCTGGAACGCCGCTTTAGCAAGGCCACCTCCGGCAGCAACTTCATCTCCAGCCAACACTGCCCCTAAACCCAGCTGGTAGGAAAGGCGGGTATGAAAACCAGGGACCGTGCCATATGCATGATGTATGTACGTAGGTATTCTGTAGCATATTTTCGAGATTTTTTAAAAACAATTCTGAGAAACTATTGCAATCTCTTTAATAAGGAACTGTTTGGACATACAGATATGGAGCGAGGTTGAGAATAGATGAAATTTAGTAATTGGATCGAGATACAAATGCACACATGTTTCCACGTACTCTTCCTATGTACCCCTAAATCCAAACGGCCTTAATTTATCAGTATCATCATGCATGACGTTCCAATGCAAACAGATCTTTAATTAATTAATTATTACTTGCTTCTGAGCGGAAACATAAAAATATAGTATAATGTACTTTGTGAAAACTATAATTGGGATATCAAGGCATACCTGCTGAGTGCTGACTGAGTACTCCATTAGTTTCTTGCTCCATTTAGCACCCAGCTCGCATGTATGCATCGACTTTAATTAGATACATGTGTGCCTATCATATGATCATATGTACCCATTATTATAGACGGAGTGCTTTCCCCTGAGTCGTCTGTAATATATATAGGGACATTTACCTTTGTGCCCCTGACTCGAGCCAACTACTCAAATTTACCCCTAACTTTTTTTTTGCTCTAATTTGCGCCTAAAAAGCATTTTAGGTCTCCAGAATGCCATTCCATCTGGTCAAAGTTGTTTGATGAAAACTTCAAAAATTCTTAACAAATTCATATGAACTCAGAATAATGCAAAATAGGATATCAAAATGTTCATAAAAACATCACCTATATGCGCATGTCATTACGTTCATGAAAAATCACTCTTTAAAGCTTTTTAGGGTTTATAACATTAAAAAACCATTTAGGGTGAATGCAAATAGATGCACATATAGGTGATTAACGTAAATCACATGCATGTATATGTGATATTTTTATGAGCATTTTGGTATCTTATTTCATTCTTCTAAGTTCATATGAATTTGTTATGAATTTTATAAATTTTGGTCAAACAACTTTGACCAGATGGAAGGGCATTCTAGAGATCTAAATTGCTTTTTAGGGGCAAACTTGAGCACATCAAAAAGTTAGGTTTTTGAAATCCGGTATGGACAGCTGTGATGCGTAGGATGATCACCTGGCTGTAAGCTCATAACATCAACGCGACCTTTCGGAAACATCATCAGGTGAAGCACACAATCATTTGAGATTATCTATTGAAAAACATAGTAATAACTTGGTAGTTAGCAATGTATAGTTGAGTTATAGAAGAATTTATGCAAAAGAAGCACGGGGATGTCTCGTAATAGTAAAAAATCTTACCATTTTATCTTCATGGATGTTACCGTAGTTCAACATGTGCACTAGTAGCACGTATTGACCATAATGTTGAGGAGTTTGATAGTAGTAATTCTCAACATCAGTACAAAATGCGATCAGATGATTTTGCTCCTGATAAGTTAATTCTGAGCCATCGGTGTAGTAGGTTCTGTCTACCATATTCCGCACATTCTTTGAACAATGAAAATAAGCTGTCAACTATTTTGAAATAAAAAATATAAATTTCTTAATAACTATGTTTGAGAAACTCACATAGGGGAAGAATTAGAAGCGTATCAACAAGGACCCAAATATCCAAATTGTCTTCGCCAGTGTCAGGATCACGAAGATCCATGGTGACAAGCATACCCTCATAAAAACCATACATCTTGCAAAGTGGTTCCCAATTCTTGCAACCAAAATGGGTTACACTCTCAGAATTATACAGATTTACTTCAAAATCCATACCATGATGGGTCCTCAGCTGGATTTTCTTTGTTTCCATAGTTTCATGATCTTCAAAATCCACTCTCTTCAAGACATAGCGTCTTGCATGGCAAGGGATAAACTAGTTGAATTGTAAAAGACAAAATTACACGTTGAAGTAGTAGAAGTCGTGCTTAATTACGAAAAAAAACTTGTCATCGTTTCGTACCGTTTCAGCCTCGAAGGTCTCCTGGAGCTTAATGCTAAAGCGCCAACCTTCGTCTAGGAGAGGCCTGTCGCACAGACCCTGGTCGTCGTTACACCAGTCGCACTCCCCTGGGAGACTTTCGTCATCCGTTGATGACATTTCCTAGGTTCATATAATTTAGAGATTAAACTTGTACAATTAAAAATATGTACTACAAAAACTAAATTAGATCATTATTATTCATCACGGGTTGACTATCGGAGCAATCAAAGTAGGAGTAGTTTTCCAATTTGAGCATTCAATAAGCGAAACCAAATCGTAAAATGAATTAGTATTCAAATTAGCATGCATTCAATAAGCAAAACTACATCATCTCTTGCGTTCGTATATCGTCAAATATTATCACTAATACACCCCGAATACTATCATACATATAGCATGGCTAATACAGTTAGAACCGTAGCGCCCGACGGGTATCGACACGGGCGGTGGACACCCAAAGAGAAGGAACCATCAAAGGATCATAGCTCCAGTGAGATCCCTGAAGAACCTGGCAGATATTGTCGAACCTGCCCTCCAACGCAACCATGTAGCAACGAACGTGCTCGTCCTCATCGCTGACACGGTGACGTACCACCTCCGCGGTGTCCGAAAGCCTCGGCACCGTCTGGCCCACGCGACCGCCACCAAACAAGGTTCGGGTCAACGACGGGCTGGCTCCTCACCAAGCTGCGCCCCCCAGAAGGTTCCACCTCCCAGTACCAGCCCAGCGGCGCCCAGTCCCGGACATGGCCCCTCTGATCAAGCAGGCCTCCTCTGCCGAGTCGATGACGAGGATGCGGGATAGGCATCCCCGACGTCGATGCAGGAATAATTGTTTTAACTAAAAAAACTAGTTCTATTAATTTTCTTACTAAAAATAAACTACTTCTATAAAAAATAAACTAGTTTTATTAATCAACTAGTTCAACTAATTAAACACTTACTATAAATAAAATAAAGTAATACTTACTAAAAATAAACTAGTTTAACTAGTTCTATTATTTTTCTAACTAATTCTATTAAACACTTAATAAAAAATATCTAATTCAACTAACCTAACATCTAGTGTGCGCGGTTGATTGATCAGACGGCAAAGCAATAACTCGGACAAGCAAAGAAGAAAAAAGGGTTGCAAGACTGACAGTAGGCGGCTGGTGTGCGCGGTCGTACGACTGCTTGCCGAACTGCCACTCCGACTCCGAGAGCTTGCAGTTCGAGATGTGGTTAACCAGCCGGACCAACTCTGTGTCCGGCAGGTCCTTGGTGCTCAGCCGACACGGGTCTCGGTGCCCGCTCATGCTGCTGATGATGTGCTGCCGGGCTTGAAGGGGGGCACTCGGCGCTTCACGAAGGCGGCCAGAAGGTCAGAGGCCTAGAGACCCTCCGACTCCGTCACCACCTGCAGGCAGGCTATGGCAGCGATGGAGGTGGCCGACAGTTGCTTGGGCTTGAACGTCCAGCTGGCGCGCGGCTCGGCACGGCCGGCAGGTTTAGGTAGTCCATCGTCGGGTCAATATTCTTGACGAAGAAGAGATTGGATGATGACTTCATTTGCAAATTGCTTATTCTTTCGCACGCTACCATTAATTGGCTTCTTTATTGCAACTTCTTTATTATTAAGAAGACCCTTGTAAACTTCGCCAAATCCACCTTTTCCAATTATGTTGCTATTCTTTAAAATGGGCTTGAGCTCCCCCTTTTTGAAAATTTTAATGCCTGTTGCCTTCTCTAATAGAGGGCCGCCATTATTTTTTGTAGAATTCCTTCATCTTCTTCTCTTTGTAAAGAATAATAAGGAACGATATAATTACCATGAGAAGAATACCCCCTATTGCACCTAGATGGGCAGAAGATAAACTTAATTTATATCATTAAATCAATGGTTACAAATCTAGCAGAAATGTTAAGTATAAGAAGTACTATTCTCTTATATTCATCTACTCGAGGTAAAACAATTTACCGCTAGAATTATCAGGACAAAAAAGAATCTAAATCAGGAGAGGAGAGGGATTCAAACTCCAAGGGAAGTGCGCAGAAGACAAAGAAAGCATGTGCTCTCTCCTTGCTAAATTATAGTGGATATAAACTTTGTCCTACTTCAATTTTTATAATCTTTGCCCGAGTTTATAGGGAAAAAATCTAGCATCTACAATACCAGTAGATTCATCATGAAATATATCTGCATATGCTATAATATTTGGTATTGTAAATATTCATATATTTTTCAATAAATTAGGAAAAAAATTCAAAGTTTGAGTAGCTCATAAATTACAGCTAGGTCATTTATAAAAATTAAGGAGTACGCAATTGACTGACCAAAGTCTATTGAAACAATTATATATGCATACTTTATATTGATTAAGAGATGTGCAGGCAATGGCTATGCCATACTCCCTCCAATCAAAAATACATGATGTTCCAGGATTGTCCTAAATCAAATTTCTATCAGTTTGATCAAATATGTAGAAACGTATACCAACATCTGCCACAACAGCTTAGATTTATCGAACCTAAAGAAATATGACTTAGGAAAAACTTTGAAGTTCAAGTATTTTGGAATGGAGGAAGTAGATGTGTTAGTGTGTTCATGATTTAGATTGGCAACTGGGGCATACATATATACAGACGCATAAAGATGCATTTTGAAGTATAGGTTCACTCATTTTGCTGAATATGTACATAGTCTATATTGTTTTTTGTCTAAAAAGGCTTATAGTATTTATGAACGGACGGAGTAGCTTACCCACAGCTGCCTTTGATGCTGGAGGGAATACATCTGTGCAAGTCCCCCCTTTGCCGTCGTCTTTCATACCGAATTTGCATGGACAATCATAACCATCCAGCCTGTTTTTGCAGATCCCGCCATTTGGGCAGGGATTTGTAGGGAGCTTGCACTCATCAATGTCTGAAGAATGACCATTCAAAAAAAAAGGACTGAAGAATCAACACTCCGGGTAGTTAACGAATTGCTAATTAATGACAATTGCTTGTATATATAGGATTATATATATGTAGTATGTACGTACATTGGCATCCGTTTGGGATGTACGGGTTGCCGTCGTAGTGTTCCCAGCACTTGCAGACATAGCCACGAGTAATTGTTGTTCTTGTTGTCGGAAAATCACGAGTACGTGTTGTTGCGTTGGCACAAGAGCTGTTGCCGCTGACACAGGCGTAGTCTGAAGGAAGCCGTCCTTCATCCGGACACGAATTAGTGTTCCCGGCGGCGAAATCGAGGATGAAGGGTGTCCCCTGGGGGTACCTTTCGAGTAGCGTCATGTTGCCGCGTATGTCAGGCGTAGAGAAGCTGTACACTGATTCCTCCACCAGCATGCCGTAGGAGCACGGGTAGGTTTCCCACCACCTATTCTTGTCATTTCCTTGGACCGACAAGCTGATAATTTCGTTGGGGCCGTTGTCGGGCGGGAAGGGGGCCACGCACGACCCGTTCGTCCCGGCCGGCCTATCCAGGTAGTTGCTCTCTGGTACACTGCAAGGGAACCCGTCCGCCGCCGCCGAGAAGTAAGGTTCGTAACTCAACTGAGCGTCAACTATCCAGCCGACGCCCTGGAGAACATTACGCTTGGATGACATAGCGAAATCCATACGCAGGGACAAGGAGGAGCTCGTGTTCTCACTCATGCTGCAGCGGTACGAGACCGCAGCGTAGGCTCGTGCATCGCTGGTGGCGACCGATATGCTCGCTAGCTCCATCAGCGACCACGACCATGCGAGCTTGCCCTCGGAGTCGCCCTTGCGTGTTCTGTTGCCAGCAAGGAAGGCGCGAGAGTGGTTGCAGAGGACCTCGAAGCCCTCGCGGAAGCAGCGGAGGCCGATGCCGAACGGGAAGGGGATGGTGATGTTGCCGCACTTTTCGCGGCAACCCGGGCGCTGCCCTTCGGCCGCCGAGGCAAGGATGACAACAAGGAGGACTGGAAGCAGCATCCGGAAAAGGAATTGGGAGCTGGACGTGGCCATGGTGTGCTATCGCTTATATATGATGAGCTGCTGCATTCTCCCTTGTTATATACACGGACGACCGCATTCTCCCTTGTTATCACTGACCACGTCCAATGTCTGGAGAACAACAGCGCTGCAACAATTATCTTTAGGAATTAGGACTACTTGTTACGTATTAATTAATGGTTTGTGCAACGAAGTTTCGTTTGCTCTCTTTCCTTGTTTGTGTCCCGGTACTCCAGTGGTCAACGTCTATCACATGAATATGAATCGCTGGGGTCGGCATTTTGCTTCTTCTTTCGAGGATAATATAGTACTACCTCCGTGCTAGTTTATTGACCCTCTTCTTATTTTTCTATTAGAAAAGGGGGACATCCCCGGTCTCTGCATCAGAGTGATGCATGCGGCCATCTTTATTAGGGGGCAAATAGGTTCAACAATAATCTAAAAGTCTCGAACAAAAGCTGCTCATAAAGAGCTAAGGAACAAAAATAAAAGCCACAACCAGCTGGCAAACGAGAGATAGAAAAACTAATTGACTGTCCTATTACATGACCGCCATCCAAACCGGCTGAAAATATCCCGTGCTACCATCTCTCATCGGATAGATCCAGTAACCAAACCCTCCCTGGTCTCCGTCGGAGTGAGTAACGACCACATACGGATCAATGCAGTGGCTCGGAAGATAAACTGCAAAAAATGAGTATTTGTTGTTCTGTTAAAGACCAAATCATTTCTGTAATTCCAGATAGCCCATAATAAAGCACATACTCCTACACGAATGTGTCTCACTGTTTGGGACTCAATTCCATCCAACCACATCCCAAATAACGTGTTAATATTATTCGGAGGAGTAATATTGAAGACTATGTTAACTGATTGCCAAAGGACAATTGAGAAAGAGGTGTTTGATTGTTTCATCCCTATCACAAAAGCTACATCTAGAGGATCCAATCCAGTTGCGTCTAATCAAGTTATCCTTAGTTAAAATGACTTGTTTGTGTACAAACCACATAAACACTTTAACTCTCAATGGAACTTTGACATGCCAAACATGTTTGGAAGTAGGAATAGAACTAGAATTAATAACATCGAGATACATGGATTTAACCATAAATTCTCCATTCCTAGTAAGCTTCCAACACAACTGATCCGGACGTTGAGAGAGTTGAACATCCATCAATCTTCTCACAAGATGGAGCCATGCTTCCCAACGGTTGCCGGCTAACGCTCTCCTGAAGCTGATATTTAGAGGCGTGGACTGACATACTGACTCAACGGTTGCATCTCTCCGTTGAACAATATTATAGAGAGAAGGATACTGAAGCGCGAGAAGCGTGTACCCTAGCCAGGTATCCTCCCAGAATCTCGTAGAAGTACCGTTACCGACAACAACTTGGTTCGATTAAGAAAGACCGATTTAACCCTCATCAGTCCTTTCCAGAAACACGAATCCATCGGCCTCACTGTCACCTGGGATAAAGTTTTGGATTGAAGGTACTTATTACGCAGAATCTGTGCCCATGTGGCCTCGATCTCTCGAGAAAGCTTATACAACCATTTCCTAAGAAGACATTTGTTCTTCACCTTAAGATTTTCGATACCTAGACCCCCTTGGTCCTTCGGTCGAAAAATAATGTCCCATTTAGCTAGTCTATACTTCCTCTTCAGCTCATCACTTTGCCAGAAAAAACAGGATCGACAGAAATCAAGTCTTTTCCGAACTCCCACTGGTACCTCGAGAAAAGACAAAAGAAACATGCGCATACTTGTGAGAAACGAATTAATGAGAATTAAACGGCCTCCATACGACATCAATTTGCCCTTCCAGCAGCATAATTTCTTCTCAGAACGATCCTCAATGCACTTCCATTCTCTATTTGTTAGCTTACGATGATGAATGGGTATACCTAAATACGTAAAAGGTAAAGCCCCCAATTCACAACCGAACAATTGCTTATACGCCTCTTGTTATTCATTGGCTCTTCCAAAACAGAACAATTCGCTCTTGTGGAAATTGATTTTTAGTCCGGTCAATTGTTCAAATAAGCATAACACCAGCGTCATGTTTCTTGCTTTCGCCACGTCATGCTCCATAAAGATGATTGTATCATCTGCGTACTGTAGGACAGATACACCTCCATCAACTAGATGAGGTACCAAACTACCTACTTGGCCAGCATCTTTAGCCCTCGCTATTAGAATCGTCAACATGTCGACTACAATGTTGAACAGAATAGGTGACATTGGATCTCCTTGTCTCAAGCCCTTATGTGTTTGGAAATAGCGGCCTATATCATCATTCACTTTAATTCCAACACTACCTTTTTGCGTGAAATATTCTACCTGTTGTCTCCAGGCTTGATCAAAACCTTTCATCCTCAACGCTTGTTGGAGGAATCGCCATTCGACTTTGTCGTACGCTTTTTCGAAATCCACTTCGAAAATTACCCCATCTAGTTTTTTCGTATGGATTTCATGGAGCGTTTCATGCAGGACCACCACCCCTTCGAGGATGTTTCTGTCTGGCATGAAAGCAGTTTGGGACGGCTGCACCACAGAATGTGCAATCTGCGTGAGTCTATTTGTCCCAACCTTGGTGAAAATTTTAAAACTTACATTCAGAAGACAGATGGGCCTGAACTGCTCAATTCGCATGGCCTCTGTTTTCAGATGAAACAAGTGAAGCTGTCCAGCGAATAAATCCTGGTACATCGAAAGAAAATTCCCTTTGATAATATGCCAGCACCTTTTATAAAATTCCGCTGGAAATCCATCCGGACCCGGAGCTTTATTATTCTTCATCTGAGAAATAGCTTCAAACACCTCTTTCTCCGAGAACGGGGCAGTTAAAATATCGTTCTCATCTGAAGCAAGCCGAGGGACATCTTCAATCCGTGACTCATCCAGAGATACGAAATTATCCTCCGGAGGCCCAAAAAGCTGCTTATAATAATTAGTGATGTATAATTTTAGGTTCTCCTGTCCTACAATCGTCCCTTCGTCTTGCTCAAGCTGAAAGATCCTTTTCTTTCTATGCTTGCCGTTTGCGATCATATGAAATAATTGAGTGTTGGCGTCCCCCTGGACCACTTTGCGAACCTTTGCCCGCAATGCCCACTTAATTCTGCTTCTTGCATGAGCTCTTTCAATCTCATCTCCGCATCTAATTTAACATGAAGTTCCGTTGAATCTAGGACCATGGACTCTGCTTTCACATCTAAGGCCTGAATAAGGGTAAGGAGCCTTTCCTTTTCAACCTTATAAATCCCACTGAGATGCTTAGCGCACCCACGCAAGAAACTTCGCAAGTGTCATATCTTATTCTTCCATCTCTCAATTGAAGTCCTTCCTCCTGAATCTTTAGACCATTCCCTGGCTATAAGATCAGAAAAGCCTTCTCTCTTAAACCACGCTAATTCGAAAGAGAAGGTATTCTTATTCCCCATGTGCGTTGCCTCACCAGAGTCAACCAGTAAAGGGGTGTGGCCTGAGATTCCGGGCGATAATGCCTGGACGGTAACCAGAGGAACTTCTGTTCCCAGTCAACGCTCGCGATGACATGGTCTAGCTTCTCAAACATAGGGGTTGGCAAAGTATTAGCCCATGTGAATTTTCTTCCCGAAAGCTCTATCTCTCTCAGATCCAAGCTTTCCATAATGGTGTTAAACATAAACGACCATCTGCCATCAAAATTATCATTGTTTTTTCGTCTCTCCTTCTAATGATATTGAAATCACCCCCACCAAGATTGGAAGTTGCTCAGACCCGCAAATACGGACTAGATCTGCCAAAAAATCCGGTTTGAATTCTGGGTGTGCGGCCCCGTACACTGCCACCAGGGCCCAATTAAACCCATCGACCTTCGACCTAACCCGAAACTTGACGGCAAAATCTCCCATGACCACACTTCGGACTTCCAACGTCTCGCATCTAACACCAAGTAAGATCCCACCTGATCTTCCTCTCGGGGGAAGACAGTGCCAATCATAATCGACACCTCCCGACAACGTATTTAGGAATTGAGGAGAAGAATTGCCTCTTCCTGTTTCAGAAAGAGCAATAAAATCCAACCTATGTTCGATAGAAGCCTCTGCTAGAAATCTTCTTTTAGCCAAGTCCCTCAGACCTCTCCTACTTCTAAAAATTCCTCTCATAACTCATCATGAATTTTTTTGGTCATCCGGTTCCTAGCACTTCTACGCACCGCTGACGCTGGGTAAATTTTGCGTTTCTACTTGCGTTTAGGCTTGGCTAAGTCCTCCACTCAGTCCTCACAACCGGGTTCAGTGGGTCTACCGCAAGGATCCTCTATAGGTTCACTATCCCCAAGAGGTAAAGAATCTTCCTCCTCCTCGGTCTCGGGGGGGGGGGGAGGGGCAATATCTACACAAAGCGTATCTAACACCCTCACTCCCAACTGAGCAATGTCGGAATCGTTCATAGGTTTAACAGCTGCTAAATTGCGAATCATATCTAAAGCACGATCCGCTTCAAGATCCAAGAGGTCATTAACTGAATGCGAGATTTCATTATCATTACTACCTAGTGAAACTCCTAGCTGATTTGCATTATGAATAATCTCATCATCAGAAAAATGCAGTATTGAATAGGAATGTTGACCGACATACCCGTAGTGACCTCAATATCACGAAGCTTGGCCGCCCGCCTGGCGCACCTCAGCTGCATGTCATCAACATCTGGCTGGTCATGAATGCGACAACTCATCCGCCGCCCCTCAGAAACAGGATCCGGGATACCTCCAAAAGCTATGACCTCCTCCCTAGTGGCCTCGATAGGGGTAAGGCCTCCCGCCCCACCCCCACCGCGCGGATGTAGAGAAGCCCCAGGACCCGCCGCCGGCCCCGGCCCCGGAGAGCGCAGGGTGGGAGAGCGTTGGGCCATCTGCCCACGCTCCCCACCTGACGCGGACAGCTCAGTCGTCGTCCCGCCCAAAGGCTGGCGAGGGGAGGTGAGAACAGGGGCCGCCTGCCCCCGCTCCTCTCCAAGACCAGCTGACAAGCCGGCGGGTGATGCACCTGTAGGGTAACGCAGCAGAAAACAAAAAATTTCCGACCTACGCACCAGCCCAGGACCACTATGGAGACTGCATACATGGTTTGATCTTTTTCGTTACCGACTCGTAGCGCAGCGGGAAGTAGAGTCGATGACGATCGGCGGTGCAGATCCCCGCAGCTAGGATTTACAACCTCCCAACCGAGAGGATGAATACCCTCATCCGCCATACGGACAGCCCTCCAGGAGGCGGTCGAACAGCCCCACGGACGGTGTCGCGGACAGCCCTTTGGGAGGACCTTCGAAACTCGAACGGTCACTCGGACAGCCCTCCGGGAGGACCCACAGAACTCGGACTGTCACTTGGATAGCCCTTCGGGAGGCACTCTCGAACAGCCCCTCAGGGCACTAAGATCGAAACTATGACCTCTCTACAGAGTTGCACACATACGGTGTCAGCTATCCGGCAGGGCTTCGCCGTCCAGAACTAGTTCCTGCCGGAACCCAGACAGCCTTTCGGCTCTACGAAACTATTTCGCTGGGAGGGAGAGAAGAAGCCAGATTATTGCAATGGCATGTATGTGAGAAGGGATGATCCTTTAGGCAGCCCCCTCCACCCCTATTTATAGGCCAAGCCCAAGGGTGGCTTCTCCAAGAAGCCAAGGGGGGAAATACCAAAAAGGCCCTCAAGGTGGCTTCTCCAAGAAGCCAAGCAAAAAGCACTTTCACTATTCATGACGACATTTTTCAGCGTCCGTTCGAATTGAAAATATTTATGTGGGCTCAGAACATTTCCAGTACCCACTAAAATAATTTTCAACGCGTTCCGAAACAATTTCGGTTTAGTGATTTTCATCTGCGAAAAGCAAACAAGAATGCGTTTTCACTATTCACGAAGACAATTTTTCGCGTCCACTAAATCCGAAAATATTTCTGTGGGTCTTAGAATAATTCCAGTACCCACTGAAATGATTTTGGATTCGTTCTGAAACAATTTCAGATTAGTGAATTTCATCTGCGAAAAACAGCCAAAGCGGTACGGGCAGCTCCGAAACATTTTCGGTTTTTATTTCTGAAAATTCCAAAAAGTTTCCAGAATGATTCTGGCACCCTCCAAGAATTATCAGGCATGTGCCGAAACCATTTTGACTTAATGGCATACCCCGAAACAACTTTTTCGGTTTCACCGAAACTCATCCGGTGACCTCTCTCTGCGGTACGATTCCGCTGTTCGAAACTTTTCGGTGTCCGAAACTTTTTCGGTAATTTTCTCTCAGACTCCCTGTCTACTATTCAGCAGATAGATGACCCTTAAGCGTGTGACCCTATAGGTTCGGTGAAGTATAGACATGACCTGGAACCCCTTCCGATCAATGATCAACATCGGAGCCGTGGACACCCATATTGACCCCTATACCCACACGAATGAATATTCGAGTGAACCTCCAGTTGAGGTGAGCTATTCCTGTTGCTTCACGATATATCACAAACACCTGAGGTGAGATTTATTGCATCCCCGTGGGCCAACACTTTGTCCACTATGCAAGTTACCTCGTTACCGGTTTTGTTCTCTTTTCTCGTTTCGTTTTCCGGCATCCCCGTGATCAAATCACAAAGTGTCTGGCCAGACGATGATGGACACCGTAACATCGAGTGGGCCCGAGTATATCTCTCCATCGTCGGAGGAGCAAATCCCAATCTCGAGCTATCAAGTTACTTAACATACTTTCCCATGAACCCGTAAGCCGCCGAAATAGCCATCCAGTTATGGATGACGTTTAACAAACCCCAAAGTTCATGAAGCAAGCATGAAGAAACTCGATACTCTCATGGTCTAAGGAATTATGCAAACATTAACTATCTCTGTGTTATAAACCATTAACTTGTGACGAATGTATCTCATAGCATAACATCAATTCGGGTCGATTCAACACAAATGTCCTTCCTGACATTGTGCCCTCAAAGTTGCTTGGCATAGACATGCCCATGATTGGGAAAACATAATCATCATGCAACACTTGAGCTAGTCTTAGAGGCACGACTAGGAATACATTTTACCGTTTATTATTCCACACGTGCATATGGGTTCTCCCCAGAGCCTTTATGGATATACGGGCTCAGGAACCACAGCAGTTATAGCATGGAACATAAGCATAATTATGAACAAGGAGATAATCAATAACATTTATTATTGCCTCTAGGGCATATATCCTACAGACTCCCACTTGCACTAGAGACAATAATCTAGCTTATGCTAATGCACTTCACACCTGTGGCACACCGGTGTAAATATGGTTCGCTTGTGGTATAGCCTGATGTCCAACGGATCTGACGACTTCATTTCCGTGTGTATCTTTGCATGTCCTCGCGTTTTCACAAAATTCATATTTTGTGTGGACTTGGCTTTGTATGTATGTGAATCACAGGTCGAACCTGGATTCCTCAGACTGAGTTATGGAGCAACTACCTGCAGTAGTGTCCCATTGTCAAAAGCCATCTTGGAACTATACTAAGTTCATGAATGAACTATATGATTCAACATCTTCTTTGTCGCTTCTAAAGCGTCAACATACTTAGGCCTTGTTATAGAATTCGCCACAGTAACTAGTTTGAACAAATTCCAACTAACTGTGCCACCACATTGTGTGTTACACAAAACCCTTAATTTAAATCGAAAATCGCATGGAGAAAAGATGAAGACTGTATCGATGTAACATTTTACAACGAACTCTTCATGATCTCTGCTTGCGAGAAAACCATGTCATCAGTACTTACTCTAGTACTCTGTGACATCTTTCACTGTTGTCCCATGATCAGTAATTTGATCACTTTGGTATCCATACTCGCAACACCTTGGGAGTATCGGACATATCTGGTTGTTTTACATACCATGGAATACATGATTAATCCAAACACAAAAGTGTGTGGAATCTGCATCATGTATTTTACTCATCAGTGTTTTGGGACACCGAATCTTGCAAAAACTCTTTCCATGTGACTTTGGCAAGAATCACTCCTTGGCGTTTTAAATGCTAAAAGGTGTTAGCATCTTGTCAATATGTATTCATTGCTTAGCCCCATTAGGTAAATCTATCTCCATAGATCATCATGCCTAATATTGAGGCTATTTAGCCTAAGCACTTCATCGAAAAACTATTTTCAGATGAGGTCCTAATTTGTGTCAAGAAATTTATTTCCAATTACCAATGTGCCAAGCACATAAGGTTTTTAGAAATATTATTACGCTCCCACTTACTTTCTTGAATTACAAGCATCTTCGTTACCCATTAATGAAGTCAAAAACCCTTTGACCATTTCATCAAAACACGAAGATTCCAACTCCATTTTGCTCTCTTCTGTCCATTGCTGGAACTCTGAAGTTTGCATACCTACTAGCATCCTCTGGATCGACAAATTACTTTGGACTGTATCATATACAAGTCCTAGCTTTCATTTCCATCAGATGGAAATCATTTTATCATCCATGTTTCATATCTCATGATAGAAATATGTATTAATTGCTAGTTCAACCCGAACCGACTTTAAGCATCGCTACGATGAAAACAACCTCATCGTAGTCAACTCTTGAACTTGTTATTTCAACAAGTCGAGCTTTATGGATAAAACATTTTTATCCGTATCAGTTTTAAGTTCCATAAATATTCGTTAGACTCTAAGTCTTCCGAAAGGTGTATCAAGGTTTTAATCTTGAATTACTTATATGGAAACTAACTCGGGTTGTATTGGCATTTAGCCAATTCTGGAGTCAGGGCCCATCAACGCTTCCTTGTGTACCGTAGGTATAATGTTGTCTAATAACAATATCTCATTTGCGCACCTGAGAGGTTTGCACGAGCCTTGCCTACGTGGTTCAGATGCAAGTTCGACCGAAGTTCATACATTTTATTGTAGAGACTTCCATATCAGTCGCAGTAGGAAACTCTGGAATTACTTCCAAGGTCTCTTTCCTTTGATCTGATGAAGATACTCTTTATCTCGTCAAGTTGCACTATTCTCCCACTCACCTTTTAGAAAGAACCATTCTCTTTAAAGGCATACCGTTCTTTGTGGCAAACCTATTTGCCTCGGTATAGTGAGGGAGGAATACCCAATGACTTGGGATAACCTACAAAGTAGCACTTGTCTGATTTGGAATAGGTTTGTAACCTTTTACACAAGCCCCATATTCCAAATGTTAAGAAAAGATACAACATGGTTGGGCGTACCATACCATGGCTTCATTTCAACAGACCCGATGTAGCTCTTTTCAGTGTAAAAGCCGCAATCTCTAAAGCATCACTTTAAAAAGGATAATGGCAAATTTATTTATGTCATCTTTGACCTTACCATGTCATAAATGGTTAGATTACATCTCCACGGACTTTTCACTTGCAGTGGTGTTCCGGGAGGTGCAAGTTATGAAACCCCTTTCACAACTCATCAGACATTCGCTAAACATGTAACTCAAATATTCCTTTGTGCAATCAAATTGCAGAAAGATAATTTTCTTGTTACTATAACTTCTACTTCATTTTTGAAAACCTTTCGAATGATTTCAAAAGATCCAGACTTACGTCTCATCAAGTAAATATCCATATATCTACTTGAGTCATTTCTGAAGATAAATAAATCCACCACTAACAACACTTATCGGACTACACACATCAAATGTATGATCACTAATAAGTTTGTTGTTCGTTCCTTATGGCATGTGAACGGTATTTTAGTCACTTCACTTTTCGGAGGAAAGTTGCAAGTGTCAGAGGATTCAAAATCAAAAAGACTTCAAAATCCATCATAATGGAATTTTCCATGCGGGTTTCTCCAATGTGACCAAATGTAGTGCCACACTTGTGTGGTATTCTTTTAGTCTTGCGACATTTAGCGTCAGTGTTATGGATGTATCATATTACCCTCAATATTCATAACATACGTCCCATCTTGGATGGAAGCATGGCCCTTCATGTTATTCATAATACTTAACAACAATTGTTGTTTTTATGAACAACTCTTTTGCAACAAACATTGTGCAATGGGCTAGAGTGTATGAAACTCTAAAATGAATTATGAAAGTAAACCCAGAGGTATTGTATTATTATCAATATTCATAACATACATCTCATTCATAATGAAAGTATGGCCCTTGTGTTATTCATAACATCGAACATAAAAGGTTCTCTTATGAACAACCTTCTTGCAAGATACCTTATGCAATGGGCGAGAGTTTGTAAAACTCTAAATGAATTATGAAAATAAATACAGACGGCAATACACCGATGGAAGGTATAGTAACATTTACTATGTTCCCTGTGTATACCTTAACCTCATTTCTGGCTAGTCTTTTTAGGCCATAGTAGCTCTTATAGTGATTCGCAATTGAATGCAATCGAGCGGGTATCTTTGTGATTAACTCACAATACCCAAGAATTAGTGATTAACATGTTTAACCATAATTCCCAAGAACTATATCTTTGACCAGCCTACTATACATCAAAAACTTGTATGACATTCATACATGAGCTGGATATTCCAGTCATCTTTCTTTCTGCCTTTATACTTCTAACAGTTTAACTTTTAGTATTTCTCCTACTCGCAAAAGAAGCACCCAACTTAAGAGTGGCGTTAGCCCCGGACTTCCTAGGCGTGTAAGTCATACTAACACCCTTTGGACACTTCCTTTCTCTTTAAGTTGTTGTTTTATTCACCTTTCATTCTATGACAGGCGTTCTTCTGGATCCCTTTCCCAACAGTCAAATGCATAGTAAACACTTTTACTAATACTTGCAAACAAACATTGCTTTGTTTGTATCTGAAAATAATTTCCAGTTCCATGAATATCATATAACTATCCCAACTTTCGAAGTTTGGGTTTCATGGAAGCAAACATATTGCACTTGACTGAAACGGAATTATAGCTTTTGGATCGAAGGACGAGAGTCACATGATCCATAGCATTAGCGGGAGGATACGGAAAGCATGCGATAGGACAAAGTCCTTCTCGGCACTTTTGAGGACAATCCTCATATTACGTTACCAATCGTAAAGTTTTAACCAGATATTTAACAGCTATTCAATTTTAATAGGGAAGGTGGAAACACGAGCCATTATTCTACAACTATTTTGCAAGAAACACTTAGACAGTGTTCATAATTAATTGCACTGAGAATTAAACATGTTAATTCAACAGTGCGCTCCCACTCAAATCAATATCTCTCAAAATTGATTGTGAGTGATACAAGACCCACATTTCAATTGTTCGCCATTGGTGTAACACCACTGATGATGAAAAATCTCAACCGGTAGGCCAACTTGCCAATCACATCTCTATGTGACTCTTGTTCATCTTTCGATGCGTGTGTTCCGAGCTCATGACGGTCATGCCTGAACGTCAAGACAACCAAGTGATCTTGCTGCGAGGTCTCAACTCCCCCGCCTCACACTTCTCTAATCGTTCGTACCCGTGTGACATGGCGCACCCCGAAAAGATAGGTGCCGTGACGGTGCTACACTTGGGAGAACACTAACTACTTGGTATTTTTGTGAGAGATCACCCTGATAAAAAGCGACTACCGCGCAATCAAGAAGGGTGCAACATAAGGGATAAACATCTCAGGCAATTCATAATAACATGATATGGTATAGCCCTTTCTGACGGAGAAGTATTTCATTTCCTCGTCTTCGGCATTTGTGTTGGTGTTCACCTTCGCGAAGATTGCCACCACCTTGTCGATGCACCAGATAATATTGCTATCTCCATAGCGTATAAAATTAATGCATTACTTAAGGTTGACACGCAGGTCATTAAAGTGCAATCATATGGCTCCAGCCATCATGCCGAACCATGACACGCAGGTCATGTTAATCAAATTACATCATATAGTCATCTCATACATAATCGAATTAGTATGAGCACTGCTATACCACATCACATGCACATCCTGCAAAACCAAGTTAGACACCTCTAATCGGTTTATGCAAAATTTTATTTTACGTGGCTTCTAAGGTTTTGACTTAAACCGCAGCTACCAACGTTTTATCATCAAGTATGATTATTCAAGTTGCTAGATTAACATCTCGGGGTGTATGAAACTCGAGATAATTAAATCTCGAGCCACATACTAAACTTCGTCATACGCATGACCCCCGTGCAGATAATATCTGCAATGCCCTTTCATCTGCGAATTTCATCTTTCTTTTGACTACGGCAGAACCCAAAGAACTGATAGCACTTCCATGATCAATCAGGATCATGGATTGCCAGAACTTTGTCAAATTCCACCATGCTGTCTCGAGATTGAGCAAACGCATAAGCTAGATTATTGTCTCTAGTGCAAGTGGGAGTCTGTAGGAGATATGCCCTAGAGGCAATAATAAATGTTATTGATTATCTCCCTGTTCATAATTATGTTTATGTTCCATGCTATATCTGCTATGGTTCCCGAGCCCGTATATCCATAAAGGCTCTGGGGAGAACCCATATGCACGTGTGGAATAATAAACGATAAAATGTATTCCTAGTCATGCCTCTAAGACTAGCTCAAGTGTTGCATGATGATTATGTTTTCCCAATCATGGGCATGTCTATGCCAAGCAAATGTGAATCACTGTAAGAGCTACTGTGGCCTAAAAAGACTAGCCAGAAATGAGGTTAAGGTATACACAGGGAACATAGTAAATGTTACTATACCTTCCATCGGTGTATTGCCGTCTGTATTTATTTTCATAATTCATTTAGAGTTTTACAAACTCTAGCCCATTGCATAAGGTATCTTGCAAGAAGGTTGTTCATAAGAGAACCTTTTATGTTCGATGTTATGAATAACACAAGGGCCATACTTTCATTATGAATGAGATGTATGTTATGAATATTGATAATAATACAATACCTCTGGGTTTACTTTCATAATTCATTTTAGAGTTTCATACACTCTAGCCCATTGCACAATGTTTGTTGCAAAAGAGTTGTTCATAAAAACAACAATTGTTGTTAAGTATTATGAATAACATGAAGGGCCATGCTTCCATCCAAGATGGGACGTATGTTATGAATATTGAGGGTAATATGATACATCCATAACACTGACGCTAAATGTCGCAAGACTAAAAGAATACCACACAAGTGTGGCACTACATTTGGTCACATTGGAGAAACCCGCATTGAAAATTCCATTATGATGGATTTTGAAGTCTTTTTGATTTTGAATCATCTGACAGTTGCAATTTTCCTCCGAAAAGTGAAGTGACTAAAATACCGTTCACAGGCCATAAGGAACGAACAACAAACTTATTAGTGATCATACATTTGATGTGTGTAGTCCGATAAGTGTTGTTAGTGGTGGATTTATTTATCTTCAGAAATGACTCAAGTAGATATATGGATATTTACTTGATGAGACGTAAGTCTGGATCTTTTGAAATCATTCGAAAGGTTTTCAAAAATGAAGTAGAAGTTATTGTAACAAGAAAATTATGTTTCTGCAATTTGATTGCACAAAGGAATATTTGAGTTACATGTTTAGCGAATGTCTGACGAGTTGTGAAAGGGGTTTCATAACTTGCACCTCCCGGAACACCACTGCAAGTGAAAAGTCCGTGGAGATGTAATCTAACCATTTATGACATGGTAAGGTCAAAGATGACATAAATAAATTTGCCATTATCCTTTTTAAAGTGATGCTTTAGAGTCTGCGGCTTTTACACTGAAAAGAGCTACATCGGGTCTGTTGAAATGAAGTCATGGTATGGTACGCCCAACCATGTTGTATCTTTTCTTAACATTTGGAATATGGGGCTTGTGTAAAAGGTTACAAACCTATTCCAAATCAGACAAGTGCTACTTTGTAGGTTATCCCAAGTCATTGGGTATTCCTCCCTCACTATACCGAGGCAAATAGGTTTGCCACAAAGAACGGTATGCTTTTAAAGAGAATGGTTCTTTCTAAACGGTGAGTGGGAGAATAGTGCAACTCGACGAGATAAACAGTATCTTCATCAGATCAAAGGAAAGAGACCTTGGAAGTAATTCCAGAGTTTCCTACTGCGACTGATACGAAAGTCTCTACAATAAAATGTATGAACTTCGGTCGAACTTGCATCTGAACCACGTAGGCAAGGCTCGTGCAAACCTCTCAGGTGCGCAAACGAGATACTGTTGTTAGACAACATTATACCTATGGTACACAAGGAAGCGTTGATGGGCCCTGACTCCAGAATTGGCTAAATGCCAATACAACCCTAGTTAGTTTCCATATAAGTGATTCAAGATTAAAACCTTGATACACCTTTCGGAAGACTTAGAGTCTAACGAATATTTATGGAACTTAAAACTGATACGGATAAAAATGTTTTATCCATAAAGCTCGACTTGTTGAAATAACAAGTTCAAGAGTTGACTACGATGATGTTGTCTTCATCGTAGCGATGCTTAAAGTCGGTTCGGGTTGAACTAGCAATTAATACATATTTCAATCATGAGATATGAAACATGGATGATAAAAGGATTTCCATCTGATGGAAATGAAAGCTAGGACTTGTATATGATACAGTCCAAAGTAATTTGTCGATCCAGAGGATGCTAGTAGGTATGCAAACTTCAGAGTTCCAGCAATGGACAGAAGAGAGCAAAATGGAGTTGGAATCTTCGTGTTTTGATGAAATGGTCAAAGGGGTTTTGACTTCATCAATGGGTAACGAATATGCTTGTAATTCAAGAAAGTAAGTGGGAGCGTAATAATATTTCTAAAAACCTTATGTGCTTGGCACATTGGTAGTTGGAAATAAATTTCTTGACACAAATTAGGACTTCATTTGAAAATAGTTTTTCGATGAAGTGCTTAGGCTAAATAGCCTCAATATTAGGCATGATGATCTATGGAGATAGATTTACCTAATGGGGCTAAGCAATGAATACATATTGACAAGATGCTAAAACCTTTTAGCATTTAAAACGCCAAGGAGTGATTCTTGCCAAAGTCACATGGAAAGAGTTTTTGCAAGACTCGGTGTCCCAAAACACTGATGAGTAAAATACTTGATGCAGATTCCACACACTTTTGTGTTTGGATTAATCATGTATTCCATGGTATGTAAAACAACCAGATATGTCCGATACTCCCAAGGTGTTGCGAGTATGGATACCAAAGTGATCAAATTACTGATCATGGGACAACAGTGAAAGATGTCACAGAGTACTAGAGTAAGTACTGATGACATGGTTTTCTCGCAAGCAGAGATCATGAAGAGTTCGTTGTAAAATGTTACATCGATACAGTCTTCATCTTTTCTCCACGCGATTTTCGATTTAAATTAAGGGTTTTGTGTAACACACAATGTGGTGGCACAGTTAGTTGGAATTTGTTCAAACTAGTTACTGTGGCGAATTCTATAACAAGGGCTAAGTATGTTGACGCTTTAGAAGCGACAAAGAAGATGTTGAATCATATAGTTCATTCATGAACTTAGTATAGTTCCAAGATGGATTTTGACAATGGGACACTACTGCAGGTAGTTGCTCCATAACTCAGTCTGAGGAATCCAGGTTCGACCTGTGATTCACATACATACAAAGCCAAGTCCACACAAAATATGAATTTTGTGAAAACGCGAGGACATGCAAAGATACACACGGAACTGAAGTCGTCAGATCCATTGGACATCAGGCTATACCACAAGCGAAGCATATTTACACCGGTGTGCCACAGGTGTGAAGTGCATTAGCATAAGCTAGATTATTGTCTCTAGTGCAAGTGGGAGTCTGTAGGAGATATGCCCTAGAGGCAATAATAAATGTTATTGATTATCTCCCTGTTAATAATTATGTTTATGTTCCATGCTATAACTGCTATGGTTCCCGAGCCCGTATATCCATAAAGGCTCTGGGGAGAACCCATATGCACGTGTGGAATAATAAACGATAAAATGTATTCCTAGTCATGCCTCTAAGACTAGCTCAAGTGTTGCATGATGATTATGTTTTCCCAATCATGGGCATGTCTATGCCAAGCAACTTTGAGGGCACAATGTCAGGAAGGACATTTGTGTTGAATCGACCCGAATTGATGTTATGCTATGAGATACATTCGTCACAAGTTTATTGGTACATAACACAGAGATGGTTAACGTTTGCATGATTCCTTAGACCATGAGAGTATCGAGTTTCTTCCTGCTTGCTTCATGAACTTTGGGGTTTGTTAAACGTCATCCGTAAATGGGTGGCTATTACGGCGGCTTACGGGTTCATGTAAAAGTGTGTCAAGTAACTTGATAGCTCAAGATTGGGATTTGCTCCTCCAACGATGGAGAGATATCTCTGGGCCCTCTCGGTGTTACGGTATCCATCATCGTCTGGCCAGACACTTTGTGATTTGATCACGGGGATGCCGGAACACGATAACGAGAAAAGAGAACAATACCGGTAACGAGGTAACTAGCATAGTGGACAAGTTGTTGATCCACGGGAATGCCAACATGTCTCACCTCGGGTATTTGTAACATAACGCGAAGCAACAGGAATAGCACACGGCAACTGGAGGTTCACTCGAATATTTATTCGTGTGGGTATAGGGGTCAATATGGGTGTCCACGGCTCCGATGTTGATCATTGATCGGAAGGGGTTCCGGGTCATGTCTATACTTCACCGAACCTATAGGGTCACACGCTTAAGGGTCATCTATCTGCTGAATACTAGACAGGGAGTCTGAGAGAAAATCACCGAAAAAGTTTCGGACAGCGGAATCGTACCGCAGAGAGAGGTCATCGGATAAGTTTCGATGATACCGAAAAGTTGTTTCGGGATACACCATTAAGTCAAATTGGTTTCGGCACATGCCTGATAATTCTTGGAGGATGCCAGAATCATTCTGGAAGCTTTTTGGAATTTTCTGAGATAAAAACCGGAAATGTTCCGGAGCTGCCGGAGCCACTTCAGATGCGTTTCGCAGATGAAAATAACTAAAACGGAATTGTTTCGGAACGCGTTGAAAATCATTTTAGTGGGTACTAGAAATGTTCTTAGCCCACATAAATATTTTCAGTTCGATCAGACGCTGAAAAATGTCGTCGTGAATAGTGAAAATCAGCTTTATGGTTACTTTATGGAAAGCCACCTTTTGGGGCTTTGCTCCAAAAGATCTTGGGGATGACATGGATGGATAGGAGCCATTTTTTGGGCCCCTCATGGGGGTGTGGCCGGCCACATGGGGTATCCCCCCTTGGGGACCCTCTTGTTCCTTGGTTTCACTCCTAGGTCCTTATGGAAGGACTTCATTCATGTGCATTTTGGGTTTTTTGTGAAACTACCCTACCCCCTTGGGATTTCCTATAAATAGAGGTGGAGGGGCAGCCCTCCACACTCATCCCTTGCTCTCATACACATGCCATGCATTATCTGGCTTCTTCTCTTCCTCCCACGAAAAGAGTTTCGTAGAGCCGTAAGGCTGCCTGGGTTCCGGCAGGAACTAGTTCTGGACGGCGAAGCCCTGCCGGATAGATGACACCGTATGTGTGCAACTCTGTAGAGAGATCGTAGTTTCGGTCTTAGTTCGTGAGTGCCTCCCGAAGGGCTGTCCGTGTGACCGTCCGAGTTTCGAAGGTCCTCCCGAAGGGCTGTCCGAGTGACCGTTCGAGTTTCGAAGGTCCTCCCGAAGGGCTGTCCGCGACACCGTCCGAGGGACTGTTCGACCGCCTCCCGGAGGGCTGTCCGAGGAGCAGATGAGGGTATACATCCTCGCGGTTGGGAGGTTGTAAATCCTAGCTGCGGGGATCTGCACCGCCGATCATCATCGACTCTACTTCCCGCTGCGCTACGAGTCGGTAACGAAAAAGATCAAACCATGTATGCAGTCTCCATAGTGGTCCTGGGCTGGTGCGTAGGTCGGAAATTTTTTGTTTTCTGCTGCGTTCCCCGACACACAGAACTCGGACCGTCACTTGGACAGCCCTTCGGGAGGTACTCTCGAACAGCCCCTCAGGGCACTAAGATCGAAACTACGACCTCTCTACAGAGTTGCACACATAGGGTGTCAGCTATCCGGCAGGGCTACGCCGTCCAGAACTAGTTCCTGCCGGAACCCAGACAGCCTTTCGGCTCTACGAAACTATTTCGCTGGGAGGGAGAGAAGAAGCCAGATCATTGCAATGGCATGTATGTGAGAAGGGATGATCCTTTAGGCAGCCCCCTCCACCCCTATTTATAGGCCAAGCCCAAGGGTGGCTTCTCCAAGAAGCCAAGGGGGGAAATACCAAAAAGGCCCTCAAGGTGGCTTCTCCAAGAAGCCAAGCAAAAAGCACTTTCACTATTCATGACGACATTTTTCAGCGTCCGTTCGAATTGAAAATATTTATGTGGGCTCAGAACATTTCCAGTACCCACTAAAATAATTTTCAACGCGTTCCGAAACAATTTCGGTTTAGTGATTTTCATCTGCAAAAAGCAAACAAGAATGCGTTTTCACTATTCATGAAGACAATTTTTCGCGTCCACTAAATCTGAAAATATTTCCGTGGGTCTTAGAATAATTCCAGTACCCACTAAAATGATTTTGGATTCGTTCTGAAACAATTTCAGATTAGTGAATTTCATCTGCGAAAAACAGCCAAAGCGGTACCGGCAGCTCCGAAACATTTTCGGTTTTTATTTCTGAAAATTCCAAAAAGTTTCCAGAATGATTCTGGCACCCTCCAAGAATTATCAGGCATGTGCCGAAACCATTTTGACTTAATGGCATACCCCGAGACAACTTTTTCGGTTTCACCGAAACTCATCCGGTGACCTCTCTCTACGGTACGATTCCGCTGTCCGAAACTTTGCGGTGTCCGAAACTTTTTCGGTGATTTTCTCTCAGACTCCCTGTCTAGTATTCAGCAGATAGATGACCCTTAAGCGTGTGACCCTATAGGTTCGGTGAAGTATAGACATGACCTGGAACCCCTTCCGATCAATGATCAACATCGGAGCCGTGGACACCCATATTGACCCCTATACCCACACGAATGAATATTCGAGTGAACCTCCAGTTGAGGTGAGCTATTCCTGTCGCTTCACGATATATCACAAACACCTGAGGTGAGATTTATTGCATCCCCGTGGGCCAACACTTTGTCCACTATGCAAGTTACCTCGTTACCGGTTTTGTTCTCTTTTCTCGTTTCGTTTTCCGGCATCCCCGTGATCAAATCACAAAGTGTCTGGCCAGACGATGATGGACACCGTAACACCGAGTGGGCCCGAGTATATCTCTCCATCGTCGGAGGAGCAAATCCCAATCTCGAGCTATCAAGTTACTTAACATACTTTCCCATGAACCCGTAAGCCGCCGTAATAGCCATCCAGTTACGGATGACGTTTAACAAACCCCGAAGTTCATGAAGCAAGCATGAAGAAACTCGATACTCTCATGGTCTAAGGAATTATGCAAACATTAACTATCTCTGTGTTATAAACCATTAACTTGTGACGAATGTATCTCATAGCATAACATCAATTCGGGTCGATTCAACACAAATGTCCTTCCTGACATTGTGCCCTCAAAGTTGCTTGGCATAGACATGCCCATGATTGGGAAAACATAATCATCATGCAACACTTGAGCTAGTCTTAGAGGCACGACTAGGAATACATTTTACCGTTTATTATTCCACACCTGCATATGGGTTCTCCCCAGAGCCTTTATGGATATACGGGCTCGGGAACCACAACACTTATAGCATGGAACATAAACATAATTATGAACAAGGAGATAATCAATAACATTTATTATTGCCTCTAGGGCATATCTCCTACAGCACCCATGATAGTCGGCGTCGGCTGGAGCAAACCCTGCGGCGGAGCAGGTGACTGCCGGCCTCGGAGCCAACAGACGCCGCAGGCATGGTCGCCCTAACCACCGCAGGAGAGGAAGGAATTGAGGCCTCCTGCCCCGGTCTCCCTCTCAACATCGGCACGTCGCCGATTGGCAAAGGAGACACCTCCACCTCGGTCCTCAACTGTGGCACAACATCGGAAGGAGAAGGGGAAGGAGCCACCTGCCCACGATCCTCCCCCCCCTCGGTAGAGCCCTCAACCACTTCAAAGTCTAAGGGGGGAAGCGTGCCCTCTGGCACGTCATCAGACTCCACCCGATCGCTCCAAAGCCTAGGAGGAGCAGAAGCAGGTTCAAACGAACCGAATCTCAGAGTGCTCATAGGTACCGTAACAGAAGAAGCAGCCCCAGACCCAGGAGGCTGCGAGGTGGAACTCGGACCGTTGGTCGACTCATGCCCAACATCATCCCCTCGCGCTTGCGTGTTACCCGAACCATCATTCTTATCATGCATATCCACATCCGTCCCTACCATAGCCTCAGCGAAAAGACCTGTATCTTCAAACTCAATCTTAAGGTTGGAGACCTCGCCCTTGTAGGTCCACTTGACCACGTCAGGCACAAACTTGATATCGAGGACACTCACCAGCAGGCGGGCCACTCCATTAGCTCTGGTGAAAGCCATATCTACCTTCTCGGTTTTCCTGACCAGAATCCCCAAGCTAGCAGCAACCCGAGTGTCGTGAAGCGGCTTGGAAGGAGCCCCAGAGAATCGCAACCGAACTTGGGTGAGGGGCTTGCCCCGTGGCTCAACTCGCTTCCACTCATGGAACTCAAGGATGCACTCAGTACCAGGTACTCTGCATAACCCAAAACTCAACATACGCTCCAAGTACTCTGATGTAGGAAACTCAACCTTATAAGTGTTATCCTCGAGATGAGTGAGCTCCCACTGAAAGTTACCTGGAACTAACTCAGTGAGCCTGTGCATAATCTGCGCCTCATACACATCACTCTTAGTGACTTTGACAATCTCTGTAGTTGTGCTCTGGGGTTCGTCGGGTATCTCCCTCGCACTAGGAGAGTCAAAAAACATCAACTCAGCACAATAGATTCCATAGATGGTGATACTCGGCATCTGATCCCACAGAATAGGGCACTCCCCCGTGTCATGCTTAGGCTTGAGGCAGGTATCACAAAGCTCAGTCACACACTCAGCAATAAAGTGACCTCTCTCTCCACAACGGTAGCACAACATCTTCTCCTTTTTACGCGCCCACTTGGAAGCTCTATCCGCGTCAGACTTGTCAGCAGCCCTGACAAACCCCGTCACAAAGGGCTCCGTCAACGGCACGTCAGCGGAAGCCAGTGCAGTCACCACTTCCATAGCCTTCCCGGATAGCTCTGGCGCCTGACCGGAGGCATCGTCCTCCGAGGATGCCGTCGGTTCCACCACAGCAGGCGGTGGAGGCTGGCGGTAATGGTTCCTACCACCGCGACCACCGCGACCACCATGATGACCTCGGTAACCGCCTCGCTGCCTATAATCAGGGCCAGACGCCCCCTCTACAAAACCCCCCAAAGGGCCGTAGAAAGGTCTTTCAGCTGACCCATCACTCTGCCATGCGTAGCCACGCCCGCCACCCGCAGACAATGAGCCACGATGTTGTCCATCCCCATAAGCATTGTATCGATCATCACCCCATTTTCCTCGGGGCGGATGCGGCCAAGCGACGTAATGTGGCAGAGGCGCGGCTTGCGGCTGCTGACCCGGCACCGAAGCCTGCTTGCGAGGTGCAACCACGGCCGCACCGGGCGTCGGCGGCCTTTGCGGAGTAGCACCGCGCCCCACAGCAGCAGTAGACGGCATCGGAACAGTCGGATTTAGTGTAATTTTTTTTCCATAGGTTTAACTAACAAAGTATCAATGCGTGTCACAAAAAATTATGCCATTGAACACTATGTTCAAATATGAATCAAACGAAATAACTTTTGCCAACATGTATTAACATTTTGTTATCAAGATTTATGATCAAAAATTAACATAAAGTACAAAGGAGACTAATAAACCAGGATGGAAAGAGTACCTCCATCACGTCACACAACCTACCCCGATGAGGACCGCATATATCGGAGCTTGGTCACATGCTGTGTTGATTACCGGAAACACGGATTCCAAGCAACTTGTCCAACCCTGACTGACTGATGTCACAACTTGCCCTGCAATTGCTACTGCCAATTAATGGACTTAGTCTCTAAGGTGCCACTAGCAGACCACTATGTTACTAGTCTATATTAGTATTATCTATATCTATACCAACTAATATAGAAGCTATTGCTTCTTACCACCGTAATTTAGTTTGTTTTTTGGTCCGCCATCATGTTAGATTTTTTTCCCTTCGTCCGTACGCATCCGTACATACGTTGATCTATTTTCCGTCTACGCTCTTACTTGGGCCTGGCCTTGCGATCGTTTCATGTGGCTGATGCATTGCCACTTGGGCCTCAGCCCGTCTACGTCAGATATTCTAGCCAGTATTAATGTAAAAAAAATAGAAGATTGTGGTTAATAGATAGTCCCACGTCGTTTACTTCTACACAGTCCCACCAGTTTAAATGTGTTTGTGAGTTGACGACAACAAGCAACATCGAAGGAGTTGGTCAAAGAAGGAATTAATCGAGCGGGAGATGCTGCCTCAAGAATCGAATGAATTAACTAACGAAGAAAAGAACAGAGGGAACCCCGGGTGAGGAAAAGGAGCCCAGCAACGTTGGGTTGATGCAGGCGATGTCATGGCGAGAGCAGAGGCGGCTGTCGACTGTGGGGGCGAGGAGATCGGGGCATGGGAGGCATGCCTGTGTGGCAGCACAGAAGGACGGGATCGACAGAAGAGAGGAATTTGGGATCGGGCAAGGGAAACATGAGATGGGCCTCCTAGGCAAGTGGGTGTTGCGCTGCTTCTCTCTCTCTCTCTTTGCTATTTTTTATTTGATTATAAAAAATGCTATTATTTATTTATTTTTAATTTAGAAATAAACAGAGAACTAAAAGAAGTGAGGAAAATTCCCTTCGAGTTTTGAAGTGAGGATATTTCCCCTGCATCAATTTAAATGTGCTTAATCGAGGAACATATAGGATTTGGTCATGATGGAAGAATTTGAATTAAATTCAAAACAAATGTACACGGATCACTATGCCACAGAGCTAGCTGAACGTGGTTCACTCCAAGTCTGAAAAAGAATCTATAGAAGATGGGCAAGTTTGGTAAAATGACGAATATACACAAAGAAATAGCATATGGGAAAGTTGTGTACACGGAAAAATACTCCTATAGTTCCCGCAAGCACATCGATTGATTTCAATTAGAAGAACACACCGTGTATGCTGCTGCCAAAAAATAAAAAGAGGAATAACCCTGTATGGACTCAGCCGGCAAGTGATGCGACGAGGAAGCACTTGAGCATGAAGTCACACATTTCACCGTTTGAGTTTGAAACTATAATTCTAAAAACAATAATTATTTAGTAACTCTAATATTTATTGAATAAGTAGTTTGACCACAGTTACCAGAGTTTGACCAAAAATTCAAAACTCCTTCAATTTGAGGATAACTTTTTTTCCTTTCAGAATCCAAGGATTCGAAATCAGACCCGGCTTCTCGTGCTGAATATTTTCATATATTATATGTTTTTTTTCGACATCGTATGCAAAAGTTATAACCGTTACTGTTTCATAACACTTTTTTGCAAAATATGCCGAGATTTATGTTTTTTAATTTTCCTAACTAGTAGATGCAGTAACATAACTACATCTCGACAGATTTTAACTTTTTAAAGTTTTTATAACCTTTAGTCCCGGTTGGTCTCCAACAACCGGGACTAAAGGGGTTCGCACTGCCCCTTTAGTCCCGGTTGGTGTCTCTAACCGGGACTAAATGTTGCGTTTGACCCGGGACTAAAGCTAGCCGAGCCCCGTCCGGCGTCTTAGCCGCTCGAACCGGGACTAATGCTTACATTAGTCCCGATTCGTAAAGCGACTGGGACTAATGCTCTGATCTGTGCAGGACCAAAGCCCTGTTTTCTATTAGTGGTCTTATCCCATTTACACTATATGGTAAGACGAAATGCTTCCATTGCATGTGGAGATAAATAAGTTGGTGGAGATAACTCTCTTAGATATATAAAATGCCAAAGGACTGCTGCATTGTATATGACCACTGGCCAACTTGATTGGAGCCAAAGCAGACAAGCTTTGCAAATTCAATGGACGTACGGGCGTGTTATTTAAATTGCGTGGGGAGCAGAACGATAGCAAGCGCAACGGCAAGAAAGGAAACAATGAGGAAGACGCGCAAAGGCCGTCTCAAGGTCTCCATGTCGGCAAAAATGTAATCATTTTGTAAAAGCCATCAGCAAGTTTCTTAACGAAGATGCCCTCGACGAGGCCAAGTCAAGTCCAAGTTCAGTGGTTGTATTTTCGAGGAAGACGGCAGATGCATGAATGGTATCTGGAGGACACTCCAGTCCACTTGCGTAACTCTGCAGCACAAGTGGAAGTGGTGTCATTCTCGACCCAAAAAAGTGCAAGTGGTGTTGCTGCATGTGCCAAGCCCGACGAGGCGACGACCAGTCTTCACATCAAGCTACTGCACTTCAACTCTTCTGTTAGCAGAAGATGATGCATGCATATAATAATCTCAATCATACAAACACAGCATCTCTTGATTAGACCGCGTTAAATATCTACTGAACCACAAGTTTGTAAAGAAGACCCGTGTGCAATGTTTGGATCTGTTTCTTGCACTCTATTTAGAAATAAAACTAGTCATCAGTAGCACGGGCTAGGATTTTACATAATAAACAGGAAAAAAAATGCAAAGTGAAATCAGGTATTATAATATTTTGGAAAATGATCACTTAGAAAAACATGTATTATTATTTCTTAATTATAGTTGTGTGAAGATGCATTCTTAGTTTGGGACTCCTATGTTAATGTGTTACCGTCAGATATTTTCATATTATATCACACAAAGTTTTTTATCCATTGTTGAAGGTAGTGTTGCTTTTCAATATTTATTCCACTGAGGGTTGTCTCAGAACAATATTACAAAATTATTGCTTTATTACAATATAAATGAGGTTTAGCTAGGTTGAAATTACAGTATGTGCACAACGTCCTGCCCATATGTTTTATATATGGTAAGGTTGAAATTACTATATTGCATTGAAATTTGTTTTCTTTGTCCCCTGCCGCAAATTTATTATCCATCAGAATTGCACAATACATCTCAAAGAATAAATTAAAATAATTATAGACAACTCAAAACCTGTACGGAGGAAATTGAAGGAAAATATGAGAAATATCAGGGATGTTGTTTTTGTGATCATGATGAAACAATACAACACCTATTTATAGATTGCCCTCTCGTGAAATTACTTTGGCAAACGATTCATATAGCCTTGAATCATTATTTGGGGACGTGGTTAGCTGGAGTTGATCACACTACTGCATCTCGTATTTGGATTGGAATATGTGCGCTTATTTAACTGGTTTGGATGGCGGTCGCATAACAGGATAGGAGTCTAGGGAGCTTGTCCTTTTTATCATACCGGTTGTGATATTGAATTTTTTATATTTTTCTTTGCTCCACTTACGAGCTGTAATACTTTTACGACTCTGTACTTTGAGACTTTTTAATAAGATGGCTGCATGCATCGTTCAGATGCAGAGGCCGGGGGCAAGCCTCCTTTTAAAAAAAAATCTGTATCTCAATCGTAAAAGCCAATGTGATGGGATTCTAACATTTCTTGTCCGAAAGGAAGACTTCATACATACACAAATAAAATATTTAATGGAGATATCAGTGGTTGGTGCTCCAAGACAAGATGGTGCTCGTTCGCCACCCAGTTAGTGCATCTCCAATGCCAACCCGCAAATTTTCTTTCGCATCCGTCCGCGGACAAGGGCTTACCAATCCGCCGGCAAAAATGCGGGAGGACGACATCCAACGCTAGCCACATACATTTTAAAAACAATTCTAACCTACCGGGCCAAATTCGTGCAAACACGGCCGGATTTCATATAAACATGACGGATTTCATACAAACCAAAAAAAATGTTTACATTTTGAACAAATTTTAACTAAAAAGGTAAATTATATATATGCATGTACGGGTGCGTGGAACTCCACTCCCACGACATGGTTACACTACACTAGTCTACGGCCGACCACGACGGATTCCTTTGTCTTGGCCATGTCTGGCAGCCTGATCACTGGATCGTCGTGAGCCCCGGATGCATGTGCTTTAGCGCAAAGGACGGCTCGCTTCCCCACCGCTCATTGGAGTGGACCCGTGGCTAATGCTTCAAGGGGAGGGGAAGGGGTCACCTCCGCTTCTGTGGCGCCCATGCGGGATCGACGATCGTCCTTGCAAAAGAAAAACTGGGCAACACACCGGTTGTGTACGCCGGCATCGCCTCAGCGGTGGCCTTCATGGGACCCAAGCGGCGGCGGCCTCCCGTGTTCTACTTCTCCTCCATGATGGCGGCAAACACGAAGGCGCTGGCCATCGACTCGTCACTCTCCGCGCACTCCGCATTTGTCTCTTCCTGCATGGCGCGGCCGCGGGCATGGGAAGCGCGGTCGTCGCCGTGCTCCCCGTCTTGCCGGCGTGGAGCAACTCGCCAACTTCTCATCGAGCTGGGTTGGAGCGGCGAGTTGTTGAACCATGCACCATGTTGGGGCGGCAACTGGCTCCGTCGGCTAGGCAAGGGAGGTGAAGCAGTGAGCTGTCTCGCTCGTGCTCGTATCCAGCGGGCTCGGCGAGCCACCCAGTCGGCTTGTATGCCGGAGAACTGCTCTTCGGAAGTCATCAGAAGAGTGGAGAAAAATTGTAAAGGAGGAGATGGGGGAGTGGCGGTGTTGTGTGATTCTTGCCTGGCGTTTGGCCTTGATTAAATAGAGGGTGGACGGGAGGAGCTAGGACAGCTTGCCTTTAATGTCGGTCCGCTCATGAACGAAAGTGTGGCTGGAGTAGGTTTCTCGGCTTTCTTGCGGGTTTAATGGAGGCATTTGAATTCGGCAAGGAGCCGTGCTTCAATGGCGGAGGCAGTGAGAGGCCGCGTCCGCCCTGAGCCGCCTTCAATGGAGAGCGACGCGCTCTATAGCTGCATGAACGCGGGAAGCTGGCGCCGGGCGGGAAACGGCGCGGAAGAGGGGAGGGTTTTTTGGAGGGCGAGGTCGGTCAGAATCGGGCGTAGTAGCTGTCCGGACTCCGGCAAATCTCCCCCACATTTGTCTCCGGTTTGCAGGATAAATCATGCCTGGAACGTGCTGCAGACCGATACATAATCACGTTGGATGGCTTCCATGGTCCGGACGGTTTCAGGATGTTTAGGGGTCCACCTGCCCTTGTGTATCTCTTGGCCGATGTGATGGGATCACAAATAATTGATACTACTCTCAGAAGGAGATGTAGTTATCTGATGTGTGAGCATCAACAGTAAAACTTGGTAAATCCGGTTTCTGAAAGGCCTGCAAATGTGACCCGGCGTGTTTGATGGTACTGGCTGGTCACATCTCATAATTGGTGCTATGCATCTGAGTACCTGATATTTCATCCCCTAAATTCATACAGACCATTCAAAAGAAATCCTACGTTTAAGGTTAGCATAGTACGCTTCATCGTCAGAGATGTCCACGACGTCCGTGTCGGCGCCAGGTAGATGAGCACATAGGAGGGCTCCGCCACATCCTCCTCATCCATATATGCGAGCATCTCGTCATTGTCCGCGGCATGCTCCTCCTCCGCCTCCTGCAGATGACGGCGGTTGGCCTCCGCCTCCGATTCCGACCTGAGAGAATCGAGTATTGCCTGCTGCTTCGCTTGCAGGTCCTCGCCCCACATCCTCTTCTTGCTCCTGCTCCGTGTCCTACCCATCCTCCTCCAACTCCTCCTCCTCGTCCTCTTCCTCCTCCTCTGGATCCACCACGTCCGGAGGTAGCCCCGCGGCGATCTGGGCTTCACGTCTTGCCCGTATCTGCTCAAGGAGCTATAGCCGGCGCTTCGGCGATAGATATGGGTAGCTCCTTACCCATCGGCGTGGTGGCATGGATACTAGTGGTGGTGGACGTTGAGTGAAAAGTGGCAACGGAGGTGGACCGGAGGGGTAATTGTGGACGGCTAGGGTTTTGTTGACGGCGGTCGGCTTAAATTGCCAGGCTTGGCACTACGCGGCCCGCCAGAGCGGCACAATCGGTCTGATGGAGGAGATGAGCTTTGGACTCCCGGTTTTCAGAGTGTTTTGCTGCAGGACCCCATCATCAGTCAGACATGGTGGACGTGCCCTGATCTCCCCATATCCGCCCAAGATTTGAGCTAGATATGAGTTGTGGCGGTAAGCCCGGGGGTTTGAGACCCGTTTGAGGCGCCCGTCTGGGTCAGGTTTTTTTGACCGGTCACTCACCGGGCCGTCCACCTGGGCAATAGAAGGGGGTATGGGGTGCCCGACTATAGATGCTATGATGGAATCAATGGAAAATATTTCCAAAAAGAAAACAAATGAGAAGGTGATGCAGCAGCCATATACACCCAACTACTAGAGCATGCTGTTTGAACTTTGAGTCTTCTGACAAGTGGCAGGTGTTGGAAATAACCACGATGTGTGGCCTAGTCCGGCTCGGACTTGGTGCAATCACCTAATAGTACTAGGATTAGGACTGTGTAGACGTGTAGGTTTACTAGCGTTTGCTCCTATATACTATATATACATAGGTATACCCTTGTAATCTGTACTAACCCAGATCAAAGAAATAAAGTTTTAGGTGCGACACGCACCTATTGCTATCCATCGGCGCCTTGTATTGTTTAGCGTGTGTGCGTAAGTTTCGGCGAGTTGCTTCAGCGGTCAAGGAGCCGGCGTGATAGTTTCGTACGTGCATGTGCATGTACTAGTTCACGTCAAGAATACATTGACCAGCTTGTCTGCCTGCTTGCTCCTTGTATACGTACGCGTGTATCTCAACGGCCGAAAGCACAGGTCGTCGGAGTCACGTTGTACAAAGTGCGTCGGAAAGTACTCGATGTACGGGGGTCTGTGCCAACAGCAGGGCTCTTCTCATTCACTAGTAGAAAAAAAGGCTTCCATACGCCCCATTAGTCCCCAAAACAATCGAACCGCGACAAAAGGGGCCTTTTAGTCGCGGTTCGGGAGGAGACCCGCGACCAACTATCTGGGCCCAGCGCGCTCGGTCGACAGCTGGCGGACGGGAGGGGCTTTAGTCCCGGGCCTTTAGTCGCGGTTGGCCAGGCCAACCGGGACTAAAGGCCCATCCAGCTGGCAGACGGGAGGGGCTTTAGTCCCGGTTGGCCTGGCCAACCGGGACTAAAAGTCCCCGAAGGCCTTTAGTCGCGGTTGGCCAGGCCAACCGGGACTAAAGGCCCATCCCTATATATAGGACTCAGCTCACTTCACTTCACTCAGCTCACTTCACAATTTTCAGAAGGGGCTGGTGGGTTTGTTTTTGGTTCCTCCTATGCACACAAGGTGTTCGATGAAATGCCCGAGAGCCTGAAACAAACATGATATGAAGTTTCTGAGCCACACTTGAGCTTTCTCATTTATTTTTCCTCCGCGATCGCGGTTAGCAACTTGAACCTTTCATGTGTCATTGATAAAATATGCATGTGTGTAGTTTATTGTTTAATTTGTATTATTTCTAGCTAGTTAGTTTAACAAATGCATGATGGTTAATTATATACTTTATATAATAATAATGCAGATGAATCGGCAATGGATGTACGGTCCCCGACTCTCCGGCGAGTTCACTACGGGTTTGAAAGATTTCCTCGTAGTGGCAAATGCAAACAAGCAGCAAGGTTTTATTATCTGTCCATGTGCTGTCTGTAAGAATCAGAAGGGTTACTCCTCCTCAAGAGACGTTCACATGCACCTGCTTCGGCACGGTTTCATGCCAAGCTATAATTGTTAGACCAAGCATGGAGAAAGAGGGGTTAGAATGGAAGAAGATGAAGAAGGGGATGATATCGATGACAACTATCATGATCATTTCGGTGATACTTTCATGGAGGATGATGCTGAAGGTGGGGAAGGGTTAGGTGAAGGTGAAGAAGAGGCACATGATGAGCCCGCTGATGATCTTGGTCGGACCATTGCTGATGCACGGAGACGCTGCGAAACTGACAAGGATAGGGAGAATTTGAATCGCATGTTAGAGGATCACAAAAAGTCGTTGTATCCAGGATGCGATAATAGTCTGAAAAAGCTGGGCTGCACACTGGATTTGCTAAAATGGAAGGCACGGGAAGGTGTAGGTGACTCATCATTTGAAAATTTGCTGAAAATGTTGAAGAATATGTTTCCGAAGAACAACGAGTTGCCCGCCAGTACGTACGAAGCAAAGAAGGTTGTCTGCCCTCTAGGTTTAGAGGTTCTGAAGATACATGCATGCATTAACGACTGCATCCTCTACCGCGGTGAATACGAGAATTTGAATGAATGCCCTGTATGCACTGCATTGCGTTATAAGATCAGAGGCGATGACCCTGGTGACGATGTTGAGGGCGAGAAACCCAGGAAGAGGGTTCCCGCCAAGGTGATGTGGTATGCTCCTATAATACCACGGTTGAAACGTCTGTTCATGAACAAAAAGCATGCCAAGTCGTTGCGATGGCACAAAGAGGACCGTAAGTCCGACGGGGAGTTGAGACACCCCGCTGATGGAACGCAATGGAGAAAGATCGACAGAGTGTTCAAAGATTTTGCAGCTGACGCAAGGAACATAAGATTTGGTCTAAGTACTGATGGCATGAATCCTTTTGGCGAGCAGAGCTCCAGCCATAGCACCTGGCCCGTGACTCTATGCATCTACAACCTTCCTCCTTGGTTGTGCATGAAGCGGAAGTTCATTATGATGCCAGTGCTCATCCAAGGTCCAAAGCAACCCGGGAACGACATCGATGTGTACCTAAGGCCATTAGTTGATGAACTTTTACAGTTGTGGGCCAGACCTGGTGTACGTGTCTGGGATGAGCACAAAGGAGAGGAATTTGACCTACGAGCGTTGCTTTTTGTAACCATCAACGATTGGCCTGCTCTCAGTAACCTTTCGGGACAGACAAATAAGGGATACAATGCATGCACGCACTGCTTACATGAGACTGAAAGTGTACGTTTGGTTAATTGTAAGAAGAACGTGTACCTGGGTCATCGTCGATTTCTTCCCCGAAATCATAACGTAAGAAAGAAAGGCAAGCATTTCAACGGCAAGGCAGATCACCGGCTGAAGCCTGCGGAACGTACTGGTGCTGAGATATTTGATATGGTCAAGGATTTGAAAGTCATCTTTGGAAAGGGTCCTGGCGGACAATCAGTTCCGTGGGGAGTTGACGGGCACGCACTCATGTGGAAGAAGAAATCTATATTTTGGGAGCTAGAATATTGGAAAGTCCTAGATGTCCGCTCTGCAATCGACGTGATGCATGTTACGAAGAATATTTGCGTGAACCTGCTAAGCTTCTTGGGCGTGTATGGGAAGACAAATGATACAAAGGAAGCACGGCAGGACCAGCAACTTTTGAAAGACCCAGATGACCGGCATCCGGAATGGTTTCAAGGTCGTGCCAGCTACGCTCTTACCAAAGAAGAGAAGGTCATTTTTTTTGAATGCCTGAGCAGTATGAAGGTCCCGTCTGGCTTCTCGTCGAATATAAAGGGAATAATAAACATGGCGGAGAAAAAGTTCCAAAACCTGAAATCTCACGACTGCCACGTGATTATGACGCAATTGCTTCCGATTGCTTTGAGGGGGCTCCTACCGGAAAATGTTCGAGTAGCCATTGTGAAGCTATGTGCATTCCTCAATGCAATCTCTCAGAAGGTAATCAATCCAGAAGATCTACCACGGTTACAGAACGATGTGGTCCAATGCCTTGTCAGTTTCGAGTTGGTGTTCCCACCATCCTTCTTCGATATTATGACGCACCTCCTGCTCCACCTAGTCGAAGAGATTTCCATTCTCGGTCCTGTATTTCTACACAATATGTTCCCCTTTGAGAGGTTCATAGGAGTATTAAAGAAATATGTTCGTAACCGTGCTAGGCCAGAAGGAAGCATCGTTAAGGGCTATGGAAATGAGGAGGTAATTGAGTTCTGTATTGACTATGTTCCTGACCTTAAGCCGATTGGTATTCCTCAATCGCGACACGAGGGGAGACTAAGTGGAAAAGGCAATATCGAAAGGAAATCCACGATATGTATGGACGGTCATTCTATGACTGAAGCACACCACACAGTTCTACAAAATTCCAGCTTTGTGGCTCCGTACTTCGAGCAACACAAGAATATTTTACGCTCGGACAACCCGGGGAAGCCTGAATCCTGGATTAGAAAGGCCCACATGGAGACTTTGGCAGTTGGTTGCGAAAACATTTAATGAATGACAATGATGTTGGAGATCAGCTGTACATGTTGGCCAAGAAACCATCTTCGACTATAACGATTTTCCAAGGGTACGAGATAAATGGGAATACATTTTACACCATCGCCCAAGATAAAAAGAGCACCAACCAAAACAGTGGTGTCCGCTTTGATGCAGCAACCGAGAATGGGCGAAAGGTCACATATTATGGTTACATAGAGGAGATATGGGAACTTGACTATGGACCCTCCTTTAAGGTCCCTTTGTTCCGGTGCAAATGGTTCAAGCTAACAGGAGGTGGGGTAAAGGTGGACGAGCAATACGGAATGACAATGGTGGATTTCAACAATCTTGGTTACCTTGACGAACCATTCGTCCTTGCCAAAGATGTCGCTCAGGTTTTTTATTTGAAGGACATGAGTAGCAAACCGAGGAAACGGAAAGATAAGAAAACGATCAGTACATCATGCGATGATCCAAAGCGCCACATTGTTCTTTCAGGGAAAAGAAACATCGTGGGAGTGGAGGACAAGACAGACATGTCAGAAGATTATAATATGTTTGGTGAAATTCCGCCCTTCAAAGTGAACACTGACCCAAGCATTAAGTTAAATGATGAGGATGCTCCATGGATACGGCACAATCGTAAGCAAGCAGGGACACAAGGGAAGAATTGATGTGTAATAATTTATTGTACCAAACTTTGTATTTGGTCGATGAACTGAATGATGTATCAAACCTTTTGTCAAACCTTCAAGGGATCGATGAACTGAATTTTTTGGTATATTATTTGTATTTTTAAGATTTTAAAATGAATTAGTTTTATTTTTCTGATTTTTTGATATATTATTTGTATTTTTAAGATTTTAAAATGAATTAGTTTTATTTTTCTGATTTTTTTGATATATAATTGTATTTTTAAGATTTTAAAATGAATTAGTTTTATTTTTCTGATTTTTTTGATATATTATTTGTATTTTTAACATTTTAATAGAAAAAATAATTATCATAAAGTAAAATAAATAAGTAATTAGAAACAAAATAAAATAAAATAAAATAAATAAGTTTTTTGTTGTAAGTAGAAACAAAACAAAATAAATAAAGCAAAAAAGAAAACAAAAAACAGGCAAAAAATAAAAAATATGCCACCTACTCGGCCACCACGGCCTGAATACGACTAGAAACCCATCGATGGGCCAGGATTCAGGCCCGCAGAAGGCCTAGTAGGCCCATCAAGCATAGCAGTGACAATTAGGCCCGTAAGCCTGCAATGGAGAGGAGCTCAAGAGGGGAGCGGCAGTGGGGCTTATAAACCACTGCGCGCCCCTCTCAACTAGCGAGGTGGGACTAAACTTTCGACGCGGGCGTAGCAGCAGAATGCCTTTAGTCCCGGTTGGGGAGGCGGACCGGGACTAAAGGTACCCTTTAGTCGCGGTTGTTGTCCCCAACCGCGACTAAAGGCTCTTTCTGCGCGGGAACGAAAGCGGCGCCAAAACCCTTTAGTCCCGGTTGGGGAGGCGGACCGCGACTAAAGGTACCCTTTAATCGCGGTTGGTGTGGACAACCGCGACTAAAGGGTACCTTTAGTCGCGGTCCGCCTCCCCAACCGGGACTAAAGGTATCTCTATATATACTGCACTTAGCAGTTTCCGCCACTTCCCATTCTCCTCTCTCGATGCCGAAGCCCTGCCCCGACGCCGATCGACACCGAAGCCCTGCCCCGACGCCGATGCCGACGCCGAAGCCCTGCGCGCTGCCGCCCCCGTCCCCAGTGAGCGCCGCCGCCCGTGCCCTGCCCGCCGCAGCCCCTGCCCTTGCCCTGCCGCCCGCCGCCCGCCGCCCGACGCCCTGCCGCCCTCCGCCTGCCCCTGCCTTCCGTCCTCCGCACGCCTCCCGCCGCCGGAAAAGGAAGAAGAAGAAAGAAGAAAGAAAACAGAAGAACAAAACAAAAGAAAACAGAAGAAAAACAAGAAAAAGGAAGAAAAAAGAAAAAGGAAGAAAAAAGAAAAAGGAAGAAAACAAAAGAAAACAAAAGAAAAAGGAAGAAGAAAGAAAAAAAGAAAACAAAAGAAAACAGAAGAAAAACAAACAGAAGAAAAACAAACAGAAGAAAAAAACAGAAGAAAAAAGGAAAAAGGAAAAAAGAAAGAAAAAAACAGAAGAAAAACAAAAGAAAACAAAAGGAAACAGAAGAAAAAGGAAGAAGAGAAAAAGAAGAAAGAAAAAGGAAGAAGAAAAAAATGAAAACCAAATGAAAACCAAAAGAAAGAAGAAAGAAAAAGGAAGAAGAAAAAAAGAAGAAGAAAGGAAGAAGACAGGAAGAAGAAGAAAGAAAGAAGAAAGAAAAAGGAAGAAGAAGAAAGAAAGAAGAAAGAAACCAAATGAAAAAAGAAGAAAAGAAAGAAGAAAGAAAGAAGAAAGAAAAAGGAAGAAGAAAAAAGAAAGAAGAAAGAAAAAGGAAGAAGAAAAAATAGAAAACAAAACAAAAGAAACCAAATGAAAACCAAAAAGAAAGAAGACAGAAAACCAAAAGAAAGAAGAAAAAAAAAGAAAGAAGAAAAAAAGAAAGAAGAAAGAAAGAAGAAAAAGGAAGAAGAAAAAAAGGAAGAAGAAAAAAAGAAAGAAGAAAGAAAGAAGAAAGAAAAAGGAAGAAGAAAAAAAGAAGAAAGAAAAAGGAAGAAGAAAAAAAGAAGAAAGAAAAAGGAAGAAGAAAAAAAGAAGAAAGAATAAGGAAGAAGAAAAAAATGAAAACCAAATGAAAACCAAAAGAAAGAAGAAAGAAAAAGGAAGAAGAAAAAAAGAAGAAGAAAGGAAGAAGAAAGGAAGAAGAAGAAAGAAAGAAGAAAGAAGGAAGAAGAAAGGAAGAAGAAAGGAAGAAGAAGAAAAAAAGAAGAAAAAAGGAAGAAGAAGAAAAAAAGAAGAAAAAAGGAAGAAGAAAGAAACCAAATGAAAACCAAAAATAAAAACAAAGAAAACAAAACAAAATACTTGGCAGTGCTCAATAATCTTATTGTTTAATTCCTCCTCCTCTATGTCCCCCTAATCTTATTTTTAATTCCTTTATACTTAAAGAATTTTTACTACATGCAGGAGTGACATATGGCGGACGATAGAGCCGAGCCGCTTAGGGATCCGGAGGCTGAACGTTATTTAATGGGCGTCATCAACAACGAGATTCCTTATGTGCTGGGCTCAGAATATGAGCAAGAAGAGGATGTAGTCTCTGCTTTTCTGAACCTTGACAGTGGAACAGAGATTGTCGATGATCAAGAAGGTGAAGGAACGGACATTGTCGACGGAGGTCAACCGTCAACAAACGACGATCTCGAATTGCAAGTAGCAACCACCTCCGGCGAGGTATATATATACATTGAGCCTCTCATGATACAAACTTACTGAAATGTGAATACATATGTATTAACGCGCGCGACTCTCTTTCTTTTTTTAGCCCTCCGGATCGAGTATGACAAAGCGTGGCAAATCCAGGCGATGAAAATAGGAGAAACATATGCCATTGAGTTTGTCAGTGAAACCGGCAAGCCCCTACAGCACACCTCAAAGTTTATCAACCAATGCGGAGTCGTTGTTAGAGACAACGTCCCGATCACCGTCCAGGAATGGAAGGAGCCAAAGAAGGCACGTCTTGGTTTCAGTTTTGTCGACAAGAGAATGAAAAAGGATTGCTGGAGAAAGCTTATGGAACATTTCATTCTACCTCCGGAATACAACAAAGTCGATGAATTCGGTAACGAGGTTCCGGGTGGACGTCAGAGGAGGAGGCTAGTTAAAGAGTTCGCTCTTCAGAAGATGGGCGAAGCATTTCGGAACTTCAAGAAAAATTTAACCCGTGACTATGTCAACAAGGGCAAGACTCCGGATTTCAATGGACAACATGAGAAACTGAAAGATGATTGGCCAGAATTTGTGAGGCAAAAGCAATCGGAGCATTTCAAGGAAATATCGAAAAAAATAAGGATAATGCGAGTAAGAAAAAGTTCCATCATATTATGGGGCCAGGAGGATACCGCCTTTCGGAGCCTAGGTGGCAGAAGATGGAGGAGGACCTGAGGGTGCGAGGAATCCCTCTAGGTACAGAGGGATGGGACCCAAGGGCCAAAAGCTGGTGGTACGGGCATGGGGGATCGCTAGACCCGGAGACAGGGGTGTGTGTTCACCGGCAGAGACAGTTTGCTCCCACCCAAGCCCTTATTGACGCAATGACCCAAGCTCAAGAGGGCTTGATCAAGTTCAACAAAGAGAAAGACGCACTGACAACAGCCCTCGGGAATGATGAACACGGAGGACGTGTACGAGGCAAATGCAAAGTTCCGTGGAAAGTAGGGTTTTCCCAGGACAATGACCCGTACTGTTACAGAAGCCGTAAGAGAAAGACGGACCGGGATGCAGATCTTATGACGAAGTTTGCATCGGAACTCCATGAGTTGAAGCAGACCGTGCATGAACTAGTAAAAGAAAAATCGGCTGCAGGGCCGCATGAAGATCATGAAGCGGATCGCGGAAGCCAGCAGCGGAGAAGCAGCGTGGCTTCCACGGATGCCCGCCTGGTGCTAGTGCACCGATGATCGAGATTCGTGCACCGGAGCCTCACTACCCCGTGGATGATGTAAAGGAGATGAAAGAATGTGATCTGCATTATCCCGTGGGGAACGTTTCCACGAAGGTAGCTAGCGGCAGTGCTTTACCCTGTACACCTGGAGCACTCCACCACAATAACCCCATTGCATATGGCTATGCTCGTGTCACGGTGGAAGACGTAGTCCAAGGGTTTGAGGACCTGGAGATTGACAAACCTACACCCGAAGGGGAGAGAAGACTTGGAGATGTCAAGCGCCAGATCATTCTATGGAAAAAGAAGTACATAGTGTTTTCAGGCGAGGCGCCAAGGCTAGCAAGTCCACCCCCTCTGATGGTGGTGGTGGTGGTGGTGGCGGCGGTGGCGGTGGTGGTGGTCGTGGTGGTTCACCTACACCTCCTTCACGCCATTCGACGCCGTCCCCCGATCCATAACCTCCGACGGGTACGACGCCCCCCAATCCACCTCCGGCGAAGAAGCAGAAGCATGCGGACAGCAAGGAAACCCGCTCCTGGACTATTAACCCGGACCCTTATGTACCTAAGACCACAAGGGTACCGGAGCCATCACTGAAGCCTCTCCTCCCAAGGCCTTGGGAACTTAGTGAAGCTGAAATCAAATTGGCCGCGTCTGCTGATTATGAGAAATGGAAGGCGGATATGAAGGCGATAAAAGAGCCTGAGCCCAAGCAAGTATTCACTGAGAAGCAAAAGAAGTGGGCTAAGGATTTTTTGACGACACCGACCAAGCCGAGCTGAATATGCCTGACGACTATGGACATGAACTTCGTAGGCAAGCAAAAATATTGAAGGAGGAGAAAGAAGAAAGTAAAAAAAGCGGGAAACAAGTTGACCAGCTCGGGATGCAGAAGAAACAATCGATCCCCCCGCTCATAGTGAAAGCCGGTCCGGAAGAGGACCCCGAGATCATAGCAGCTGCGGCAGCACTTGGATTGACTGTAGCGAGTGCCATGAAACAAGCGTCCGAGATGGGTTTGACTCTTCGTGCCTTCTTAGGCCTTGAGGATGCGCCAGTATGTGAGATAGCATTACAATATGTGCGGAATGGGCCTCTCGTCGAGCCTGCGCGGGAAAAGAGTCTACCACCACAAATGCGAAATCTGCTACGTTGGTACAAGCAATTCATAACATGGGCCGACAAAGAATATGTTTATGCGGATGTTACAGATGAGCATCACACCAAACGGTACTCTGTACAAGTTCATATGAGTGAATTGTTCCAGCTGTTCAATCTGCGCGACCTCGACAAATCTATGCTGAGTTGCTACGTTCTGTAAGTGATTTATTTCTACCTCATCTCGTTCTTCATTGCCTGCACTATATATATATATATATATATATATATATATATATTGTCCTAACTATATTGTTGCGTACGCTATTATGCAGATTGAAGATTTGGGAATGCAAAATAAGAAACATCCATGATGTTGGGTTCATTGACCCACATATCGTTAATGGACATGTGTTACAACATCACCCCGAAGACGTGGAGAAGACTTGTACAAGTTTCTTAGAAAGCATCAACTCAAAAGTCATATTCTATTTCCTTACCATTTTGGATGAGTGTTTCTATCTTGTGCCCATTCTCTTTTGTTTACTCCATGCATGGTATGTCTAATCGATGAGTTATGCATGACTGTGCATGTAACGTGCCCGCAGGTTCCACTGGATTCTGCTAAATATTGAACTTCACACCTCCAGAGTTCTAATCATGGACTCTATGGATTCGGATCCAAAGCGTTGGGCCGACATGAGAAAAATGCTGCAAAAGTAATTATTTTCAATCATTTGAGCTCTATATCGATCGGTCTCTTTCGTTCATTTCCTAATATAAAGTAACTAATAACTACCTTGTTCATTTAATTTTCTTTGCCCTGTAGGGTTTGGAGACGGTTCTCAGAAGAAATTGTCGGTGAATTCAAACATGAGCTAGATTTCAGAAGGTTAGTTAATGTGGATAAGCAGCCACCGGGGACCAATCTATGTGGATACTATGTTTGTGAGAACATCCGGAGACACACCTCTGAGCGGAAGGCATCGGATAGCGTGCGGAACACGACGGATAACTTGCGGAGGAGGCTTAGTCCAGAAGCTCGCTTCCGACCAATTCAAGAAGAATTAGCAGGATTTTTCATGAGGGAAGTCATCAATCCTAAAGGAGAACACTATACCGAGGACGAAGAAATTTATATGCATACCCGAGATTGAAACTTGTTCGAAGTTGTATATGGTCATCCATCCTAATTGTGTATGGAAACTTGTTCGAAGTTGTATATGGTCACCCGAGATTGAATATATATTATATATTCCTCTTGAATTCTTCTTGTTTGAAATTTCATATGCATGTATATAGTAGCGTAGAATATGTGTACTGAAACTTCATCAAAATTAAAATAAAACACAAAATAAAATATAAAAGAAATAAAACACTCCAAATTAAAAAGAAACCAGGTTTAGGGGGGCTAAAACCCTAAACCTGCGGAGCAGGCCTTTAGTCCCGGTTGGCCACGAGAACCGGGACTAAAGGTCCTCCGCCCCGACGGACCACGGGCGCCCACGTGGACGGGCCTTTAGTCCCGGTCAGCCACAAGAACCGGGACTAAAGCCTTTAGTCGCGGTCCGTAAGAGGCGCGACTAAAGGGGGGTCTTTAATCGCGCATATTTAGTCCTGGTTGCACAGCCGGGACTAAAGGCTGTTGCGAACCAGGACTAAAGGGCTTTTTTCTACCAGTGATTGTTCTGGTTTTGACAAGTCGTTGGATATGTCGGAGTACTTAATGCAGCAGGAGCAGCGACTTACATGCCTAGTTGCTGTTCTGATCCTTTATAGAAAACCTAGTTTTTCCACGTGAGGTCGGTTGTTGCGGTATTTTGCTGGAAGCAACCATTAGTGCCGAGTGGAGTGAGGTCAACTCAACGGCATGAAGTTTATGCTGAACTTTTAATTACCAGAGCCCCGGCTGAACAAACTACATAGCTAAAACAATGTTAAAATTTCACGATGGTACTAAAATGCAAAACACTAAAACTAAAAAATTTCATGATTATTTTTTGCCGGTTTTTCATGAGAGTAGTATTTTGCCGAGAAGCTTGTGGCCGCCGTGTATATAACAAGGGAGAGGTGTGCTGGTGCAGCCCATTCAAACCTAGCTAGTTCCATCGCCATAACCCATAGAGGTAGTAGAGCACAATGAGCACCACGTCCTGCTCGCAGTTGCATTTGCAACTGCTGCTCCTACCAGTAATAATCCTACTAGTCATCCTTGCCGCCGCCGCTGAAGAGCGACTGACAAGAGAATAGTCAAGCGCACAGGCGAGGGCTACGATACGCCTGAGTCGTTGCGTTTGTCTACCAAGAACATAAAGTGGTCGCAGTCGCCGCTCGAGCTGGTGAGTATCTCACTCACCAAGGGCAAGGTGCGAGCGTACGCCGGGATAGCGTACCGCTGCAGGAGGAATGACAACCGGACCTTCTACACGGAACAAGATATGGTGTTCGCCCAAACGCTTTTCGACGTGTCGATTACGCGTAATTTTCTCGTCGGTGTCGGCTGGAGAGTCCAGCCTTTACTGGATACCAGTTATCTTGTGAGGCACAAGATATGTTTCCACCCGCGGTTAATGGGTCATGTGAGACGAAGAATATGGCCCCGGCAAGGCTTTCGGATGGCTTATCAAGGTAGAAGACTCCATGTGGCACCGCTACGAGTTGGAAACCAAGCCGTGCTCCGACGCCATGCTGGTGGAGAAGTCATGGGTACAACTTCTCTACGCTCGACTTGTACGGCGACAAGACGCTACTAAAGAAGAACCCGCGGGGCATTGCTCTCGCGCTTGATTTCGCTGCCGGGAACACTTGTTGTCCGGCGGAAGGTCAGCCGCGGCCTCCCGGCTACGCTTGCGTCAGCGGCAACAGCGGCTATATATGCAGGTGTTAGGACCATTACGCTGGCAACCCTTACATCACTCACGGATGCCAAGGTACATACTCCTACCTGTCACTACTCTCTTTTTTGCGAATTGAACAATTAATTGTCACTCTTACAAATTCGTTAATTAACTCAGAAAAGTGTTGGCTCTTCCTTCAGACATTGATGAGTGCAAGCTCCCCGATATCTGTGCAAATGGCGGGGTCTGCAAAAACAAGCCAGGAGGCTATGACTGCCCATGCAGGATCGGAATGAAAAACGATGGCGAACGGGGAAACTGCGTACATCAATCAATTCACTACAGCAGCAAAGGCCACTGTGGGTAAGCACTACTAAGCTACTACTGCACTGCAGTCGAGTGTTTCTTTTTGTTCAGGGTGAGATATATCATATATATATATATATATATATATATATATATATATATATATATATATATATATATGTTCCCGTAGCATCAATTAGCACCAGCCTTTTGGGCGCCACCATGCAAATCCTCTCCTGTTGCCTGTCAAAATTATCAACATATATAGAAACACATGCACGCATGACACTAATGATGTTTAGGACGGAATGGGTCAGATTTAAAGACAAAGCAATTTTCGTTTGACCCTGAAACTTTTTCTACACATAAGATACACCATTACATTTCCCGTATCAAACATTGGCATTTTTCGGGGTTCCTTTACTATATATTTAAGTCATTTAGTGTATTTCTAGGAACTTAGAGAGTATAATTTATATTTGAACTACAAATGCCAGGAAAAATGACAAAAATACGGTTGAAAATATATTTTCTGTTCTTTACTGTATGTTTAGGCCTTATCCAAAAATGCAAAAGAATTGCAAACCTCAAGGCACCAAAAATGAAATATATTTTGTGTTCTTTACTGTATGTTTAGGCCTTGTCCAAGAAAAGGAAAAAAGAATTTCAATCCTCAAGGCACCAAAAATGAAATTATATTCCCCAAACATTGACTTTATTGGGTTTTTTAATTCTAAAAAATATAAACGAAGTCTCAACAAATGAAATTTGCATGGTGTCATTATATCGTGAATTTTCAAGAATTTCCACAAAATCTTTGAATTACACTGCTTAGAAACCGAACCATCTCCGATTAAGAGTCTAGCTTTTGACAAGGAACGTGTCAGATTTGAAGGCCAGGTGAGCGCTGCTTCATCGTTTGACCTTGATACTTTTTGTACACTAAGGATACATCATTAAGTTTTTCATGTCAAACTTTGTCATTTTTCACCAGTCGGTTGCTAAAGTTAAGTCATATATAGCATTTCCTGGCATTTAGTTAATAGAATTCACATTTGGGCTGCAAGTGCACAAATGTTTTTGGCAAAATAGTATTGAAAATCATATTTGTGTTCTTTATTCTATGTTTAGGCCTTATCCAAGAAAACGAAAGAAATTCTAAATCTCAGGATACCAAGATATTTCTACACTCAGGATGCACCATTAAGTTTTTCATGTCAAACTTTGGGATTTTTCATCATCCAGTTGCCAAATTTAAGTCATTTATAGCATCTCCTGGCATTTATTAGTCAATATAATTCACATTGGACTGCAAGTGCACATATTTTCTTTGGCAAAATTGGATTGAAAATCATATTTGTGTTCTTTAGTCTATGTTTAGGCCTTATCCAAGTAAAGAAGATAAATTCTCAATCTCAGGTTACCAAGACTCGACCCTGAAGATTGAGTTTATTTTTTTAATTCCAAAAAATTAAGAAGTCTCAAAAATATAAAACTTGGCATGCTGTCGTTTTATGATCCTTATAGGATGTGTTAATTTTTTTAGAAGATTTCGATTAATTTGAAGAATACATGACTTTAAGGTTTTTTTCTCCATCTATTTGCCGAGTAACCGTGGGAAAGGACACAAAAAAAATAAACTTTGTCGGCAGACGCCCACACGAGTCTGTATTTTTGTTTGCCTGAGCTTAGGGTGCAAAGAAAATGAGTACACATCACACCGGGTGAGGGTGAGATCCTTTCCAATGGAGTCAGTTTTCACATGTCCTTTGGGTGCCACCGCACAAATGCAGTCCTCTTGCCAATCATATTTATCAACATAGAAACACATGCATGTATGACAGTGGGACTGCGTGTATATTTCTTGATGGAAACTCAAATGATTTTCAAAGGATTAAAATCAGTCGGTTCTCTATTGTTTAATTAATTTCTATAAATGTTCTGGCTTTAATATACATGCTTTACTTGGCATTTGCACACTTAATTTCCTCGCAGTTTCAACCCTTTTCTAGTCTCTATTTAGATTCTTTTTTCTTTTGATAACTATATTGGCAATTTGTTTAGATTCTTAGTAGATGAGCAAACGAAACCCATCTACCTCGTCAGCGTCCACCTCGCCATTGTAATCACCATCGGCATTTCCTCCTTCTACCTGACTACTCTGCCCTGGTTCATAACCATAAGCATTTTCTCCTTCTACCTGACTGCTCTGTCCTTGTTCGTAACCATCATCTCCAATATTTGACATAGATAACTGCCTCCCTACACTGCTATGACCAGGATCGTAGCCACCCTCGCCTTCATGTGCACTGACCTCCTTCACGACGGGAAGCACTAAAGCAACAGGATTGCATCCCCTTCGTTCACATCCTTTTAACCACCGCACCCAATCCGAGTCTCGCTATATTGGCCTCAAATAAAAGTAAATTATTGAACTTGACCGTGTCCACAATGCATGAACACCGACGGTGTGTGTTTCAGTATCAAGACCTAAACTTGCCGCAATCCATTCTTTGAACTGACTGACAGACCTCTGTGTGAGTAAATTCACTCAGATCAGCTCCCATATCAGTTGTTTGGACAGTACCAGGACCGCAGTAAAATCTTAACTTCACTACATCGGACATCTCGGCTCCCCACTAACAAATATTAGACATGTCTATATATTAGCTACCTATAAATTACAGAATATTAACGGAGCAACTAATACAATTCACACACCTACAAGTATATTACGAATATTTGCCGGAGCAACTACAAATATTGACAGATTAATATATTTGACCGGACTGCCTATATTACGGACCTTTTTTCGGAGCTACTATAAATACTGACACTCCTAAATACTTGACATCCACATATAGTACGGAATATTACCGGAGCAACTACACATTTTTACACAACTAATTAGTTGACATCTAAATATATTTACGTATACTACCGGGGCAAATAACAATAATCGCACACGTAATTTATTCCACATCGAAACATATTAACAAATACCTACGAAAAATAAAATGTTTGTTGAAATATACCCTTGAAGCGTGCGTGCGAACGAAGAACGACGAACGGTGGCCACCAAACTGCCGGAGCTTCACCTCCACCACACTGCCCCAACTTCACCACCACCACCTCCACCAAAATGCTCACCACGACCACCACGAGCTACCCCATCAGTAGATCGAGACCTCTTTTGGCTGCCCTAACTAAGTTGAATCCATTCACGGTGCCAAAACTGCAAAAAAATGGCTCATTTAGGTGTAGAAATTGGGGCATTTTGGTATAGAGAGAGGAGAAGGAAAGAACATAAGAAGAACAGAAGTTGCGTGGAGGAAATGGAGAATAAGGCCGCAGGGAGCCGGGCCAGCCGCGCGCCAGGTGGGGCCGCACCCTGTCGGCCAGCAGCAGGCCGATCGGCCAGCAGCAGGCCGATCGGCCAGCAGCAGGCCGATCGGCCAGCAGCAGGCCGATCGGCCAGCAGCAGGCCGATCGGCCAGCAGTAGGCTGACAGGGGCGCGCCCGCGCCGACAGCTCCCTCCCTCCCCCTCGCGACGTGGCCAGCCCAATGCGAGGCCGACACGTGGCAGGCGGGCCAGCTGTCGGCCGGCTACTGGCCGACTGCACCCACTCGGCCTGCTGCGGGCTGACTAGGCCCAGTCGGCCTGCTGCGGGCCGACGATGTATTATTTTTAAAAATTATTTTTTGAGTGTAATATTTTTGCAAATTAATAAAAAAATGTATTATTTTAAAAAAATTAGCCAGGGTCAGCAGGCTGAAGATGAAGTCCACGAACTCCTTGCCGGGCTGAGTGAATAATACAACTAAATGGTTGAAAAAAGGATTTCAAAATGATAAAAAAATAACAAATTTTATACTGTTTGGGAAATAGTTTCAGAAACAATTTTAATTATTTCCTTGTTTCCGTTATTTTCAATAATATTCGAATGTTTCAGTCATATTTCATAAACACAACCAATGCCTCTCATATGCTTTCTTTATAGAAAATCAATAAGTTTTGTGCCCTAGTCTGTTATAACAACTTTTCTTTCCTCTCTAAGTTGGAATCTGAAGTACCTGCCAGCAGGGCCAACTAAGCAAGGCAACTGCAGCGGCACAAGCAGGGATATGTTTCGACATATCATACACCGTGTAGGGCCCATACCTAGAAAGCGCGACCCACACCGAAAATTTCTTTTGGAGGCCCAGCTCCATAGAGGCCTCCATTTGCAATTCATTAAATTTCATAATTTGAAGTTCCAAAATATTATGAAAAAAACATACAGATATACATGCAGGCATAACACACATGTGAGTAAATTTTCAGAATGAAATACGTCGAAATGAGTACTGGGCAAAAAATATCTTAGGCTTTTCAGCACATGATACTATTCATCCTCAAAGTCCATGAATTTGTTTTTTTGTACAGGCCGCATTCCAACGTATTTTTACGCAGATACACATCACATCCGTGTCTACTTGTACAATTTTTCCAGATTATTTGGAAACTAAAAAGTTCAAATTTCGATTTTTTTTTCAAACATTTCGGCCTCCATGGAGGCCGAGCTCCAAAACGCCCCAGTCGACCCATACCTCTTTTACATGTTTACTTCACGTAAGATGGAAGAACCTTGATGCTTGTTAAGTGAAAGGAAAAAATTGCATAAAACGGGGTGTAGATGTAGATGTCCAGACGATATGTGCATGACCACATGACCAAAATGGTATGATCTAGCTACAAAATCCCTATATAAATGGCCAAGCTAGCTACCTAAAGATCGATAACTCTGTAACATGTTGTCAAGCCATTTCTTCTATTCTTAGACAAGTATGGGACGTTGGAGTGAAACAAAGATCCTACATGTGTAGTGGCAAGGGCCAAGAGCTTCAAGGGTATGGGCATAGAGTATAATTCATCTGGCGTGAGACCGGTAGAAATTATGGAAAGAGACAACGGGAAATCCTACATAGGTTCCTTGCAACCTACAGTTGGTCGGTGTAGTTACACACAGAAAGGGATGCTAAATTTTTGTGTGTGTTTTGCACTTGAATGTAATCACATGTACTAGTGTACAATGATTATTGATAAATCATCTCCTATATCTTTAGCTCCTTGGACCTGTCAGAGTCTCTTTTTTTCTGTTACATCAATAATCATGAGTTTCTGTTTCGCAAAGGTCATCAATTCATATATTTTTCTCTTTACCAGTTTTCTCTGTGTTTTTACTTTAGCTTTTATGTCTGTTTTTCAATCTTTTTGTTTATCTTCTCCTTTTTCCACTTTGTTTAAATTTGTGAACTTCAAAAGAAATTAACATCTTTTACCAGTTCGAACTTGCAGTTTTTTGTTCCAAACTAGCTATCTTGCCAGTTCTTTTTCACTTGTGATCCGCACCCAGTACGCATCCTGGCTCTAACTTGCATTTTATCCAACTCTCCACCCGCTTATTCTGGCCGGAAAGCTTCCCTAGCGCCAGCTACAGAATCTCTCTGCGCCCCATACCAACTCCGAACAGAAAAGACACAAGGCATAGCTAGTGGTGGAAAGAGGCTGATGCCTTCCCACCCACCCAGGTTAAGGTATGGTACTTGTAATTTATGTATATAGCACCAATTATACTATAGGGGTTTCCCTTACTGCTTTTCTGTAAAAAAGGAACACATGTAACAATGCATCGAATGTTCCAACCACACATGTATGTATTCGACAGCATGGATACTATGACGAGGGCCAGTATGGTTGTTGCACACGTGGATGGAGGACTGCCCATAAGTAACTCACAATTGTGTTTGTACTTTGTACCACACCTAGAGTTAATGAATTTGTCATTATAAGTGAAAGTTTTAAATCACAACATTCAACTATATTAAAAATATTATATATAATTTTAAAGTTATATTGAAAAATATCAACATACCAACATTCAATGTCATGGATACTCTGTTTCTTTTTACATGGCATATATGATTTATCTGAAATCAACTCGCAAACGTTGACCAATTTTATATTAAAAAGTATCAACACATACAATATTAAAGTTATACATTATGAAAATGAATTCCACTATACATCTAATAATATTGATTTGGCATTGCGAAAGTTAATGCTTTTTCTATAAACATGGTCAAAATTTATTTGAACTTCAGACAATCTTATATGCGAAGACCTATGCAGACGGCTGCCGTCGGCAAAGATGACACGTCATCGATCCGCGGCTCGCCGTCCATCTACGCTGGCCGTTTCGGCATATCTATTTTTCTGCGTTTTTTTCATAACTATATTTTTATGTTTTCTTACACATTATTATTTGATTAATTTACATGTAGCATGTGTTAATATAAGCATACATACATTATTTTTTGGTTCTATACGCGGAGGGTTGTGACCCCCTTCACAGACGGCGCCGCCGCCGGCCGGCACCTGGAGTGGAGAAACAGCCACATCGGGTCTATACGGAGGGGATGTTGCTCCCATGTGTTTTTTATATATGGGATAACCTACCACAACCGGGTGGTGTTGTGGCATGTCTGAAGAGGCGGCACGCGTCTCCGGGGTGTGGCCCCCCTCACGGATGGCGGCAGCACCGGCACCTGGAGGGGGGAAACGAACGCGTCGGGTCTACACAGAGGTGATGTAGCTATGGGTTTGGCCCGGATGTTTCTCCCAGGTGTCCCTCTGGGCTGACCTAACACAACCGGGTGGAGAGATCCACAGGTGAAAGCCTGTCCGTGGGAAGTCAAAGGGCTAGATCTCGTGGTCAACCGCTCCAGGGTTAGGCGGGACGGGGGCCCTGGGGGTAGCAATGCCACCGGAGCGTCGGACCGACCCCTCATACATGAGGGTTGCAGTTGTGGAATGTATGAAGAGGTGACACGTGTCTCCGGGGTGTGGCCCCCTTCACGGACGGCGCCGCCGCCGGCAACTGAAGGGGGAAATGGACGTGTCGGGTCTACATGGAGGGGATGTAGCTGTGGGTTTGGCCCAGATGTTGGTCCTAGGTGTCCCTCTTGGCTGACCAAACACAACCGGGTGAAGTGGTCCACTGGTCAAAGCCCGTCCGTGGGAAGTCAAAGGGCTAGATCTCGTGGTCAACCGCTCCAGCATTAGGCGGGACGGGGCCCCTGGGGCAGCAATGTCACCGAAGCGTCGCACCGAGCCCTCATGCATGCGGGGTGGTGTTGTGGCATTCCTAAAGAGGCAGCACGCGTCTCCGGGGTGTGGCCAGCCTCACGGACGGCGCTGCCGCCGGCACCTGGAGGGAGAAACGGACGCGTCGGGTCTACGGAGGGGCTGTAGCTGTGGGTTTGGCCCGGATGTTGCTCCCAGGTGTCCCTCTGGGCTGACCTAACACAACCGGGTGGAGAGGTCCACAGGTCAAAGCCTGTCCGTGGGAAGTCAAAGGCTAGATCTCGTGGTCAACCGCTTCAGGGTTAGGCGGGACGGGGGCCCTGGGGGGGCGGGGTAGCAATGCCACTGGAGTGTCGCACCGACCTCTCATACATGCGGGGTGGTGTTGTGGCATGCCTAAAGAGGCGGCACGCGTCTCCGGGGTGTGGCCCCCCTCATGGACGGCACCACCGCCGGCACCTGGAGGGGGGAAACAGGCGCATCGGGTCTACACGGAGGTGATGTAGCTGTGGGTTTGGCCCGAATGTTGATTCCAGGTGTCCCTCTGGGCTGACATAACACAACCGGGTGGAGAGGTCCACAGGTCAAAGCCCGTCTGTGGGAAGTCAAAGGGCTAGATCTCGTGTTAAACCCTCTCCAGGGTTTGGTGGGACGGGGGCCCTGGGGGGTAACAATGCCACCGGAGCGTCGCACCGATCCCTCATACATGCGGGGTGGTGTTGTGGCTGTTGGGGAACGTAGTAATTTCAAAAAAATTCCTACGCACACGCAAGATCATGGTGATGCATAGCAACGAGAGGGTAGAGTGCCGTCCACGTACCCTCGTAGACTGTAAGCGGAAGCGTTATGACAACACAGTTGATGTAGTCGTACGTCTTCACGATCGACCGATCCTAGTACCGAACGTACGGCACCTCCGCGATCTGCACACATTCAGGTCAGTGACGTCCCACGAACTCACGATCCAGTAGAGCTTCGCGGGAGAGTTCCGTCAGCACTACGGCGTGATGACGGTGATGATGAAGTTACCGACGCAGGACATCACCTAAGCACCGCTATGATATGACCGAGGTGGATTATGGTGGAGGGGGGCACCACACACGGCTAAAAGATCAATGATCAATTGTTGTGTCTCCAAGGGATGCCCCCCTCCCCGTATATAAAGGAGTGGAGGAGGGGGAGGGGGCCGGCCTCCTAGGCGCGCCCCAAGGGGAGTCCTACTCCCACCGGGAGTAGGATTCCCCCCCTTCCAAGAGTAGGAGTAGGAGGGAAGGAAGGAGAGAGAGGGGGAAGGAAGAAGGGGGGCGCTGCCCCCCTTCCTTGTCCTGTTCGGACTAGAGGGGGAGGGGGCGTGCGGCCAGCCCTGGCCGCCCCTCCTCTTCTCCACCAAGGCCCATTAGGCCCAATACACTCCCCGGGGGGTTCCGGTAACCCCCCGGTACTCCGGTTTTTGCCTGATATCATCCGGAACCTTTCCGATGTCCAAATATAGGCTTCTAATATATCAATCTTTATGTCTCGACCATTTCGAGACTCCTCATCATGTCCGTGATCACATCCGGGACTCCGAACTATCTTCGGTACATCAAAACACATATACTCATAATACCGATCGTCATAGAACGTTATGCGTGCGGACCCTACGGGTTCGAGAACTATGTAGACATGACCGAGACTCATCTCCGGTCAATAACCAATGGCGGAACCTCGATGCTCATATTGGTTCGTACATATTCTACGAAGATCTTTATCGGTCAAACCGCACAACACTATACATTGTTCCCTTTTGTCATCGGTATGTAACTCGCCCGAGATTCGATCGTCGGTATCTCAATACCTAGTTCAATCTAGTTACTGGAAGTCTCTTTACTCGTTCCGTAGTGTATCATCCCGGAACTAACTCATTAGTCACAATGCTTGCAAGGCTTATAGTGATGTGCATTACCGAGAGGGCCCAGAGATACCTCTCCGACAATCGGAGTGACAAATCCTAATCTTGATCTATGCCAACTCAACAAGTACCGTCAGAGACACCTGTTGAGCACCTTTATAATCACCCAGTTACATTGTGATGTTTGGTAGCACACAAAGTGATCCTCTGGTATTTGGGTGTTGCATAATCTCATAGTCATAGGAACATGTATAAGTCATGAAGAAAGCAATAGCAATATACAAAACGATCAAGTGGTAAGCTAACGGAATGGGTCAAGTCAATCACATCATTCTCTAATGATGTGATCCCGTTAATCAAATGACAACTCATGTCTATGCCTAGGAAACTTAACCATCTTTGACTCAACGAGTTAGTCAAGTAGAGGCATACTAGTGACACTCTGTTTCTCTATGTATTCACACATGTATCAAGTTTCCGGTTAATACAATTCTAGCATGAATAATAAACATTTATCATGATATAAGGAAAAAATAATAACATTATTATTGCCTCTAGCGCATATTTCCTTCAGTGGCATGACTAAAGAGGCGGCACGCGTCTCCGGGGTGTGGCCCCCCTCACGGGCGACGCCGCCGCCGGCACCTGGAGGGGGGAAACGGACGCGTCAGGTCTACACGGAGGTGATGTAGCTGTGGGTTTGGCCCGGATGTTGCTCCCAGGTGTCCCTCTGGGCTGACCTAACACAACCGGGTGGAGAGGTCCACAGGTCAAAGCCCGTCCGTGGGAAGTCAAAGGGCTAGATCTCGTGGTCAACCGCTCCAGGGTTAGGCGGGACGGGGGCCCTGGGTGCGGTAGCAATGCCACAGGAGCATCACATCGGCCCCTCATACATGCGGGGTGGTGTTGTGGCATGTCTGAAGAGGCGGCACGCGTCTCTGGGATGTGGCCCCCCTCACGGACGGCGCCGCCGTCGGCACCTGGAGGGGGGAAAGGGACGCGTCGGGTCTACACGGAGGTGATGTAGCTGTGGGTTTGGCCCAGATGTTGCTCCCATGTGTCCGTCTGGGCTGACCTAACACAACCGGCTGAAGAGGTCCACTGGTCAAAGCCCGTCCATGGGAAGTCAAAGGGCTAGATCTCGTGGTCAACCGCTCCAGGGTTAGGCGGGACACGGGCCCTAGGGGTAGCAATGCCACCGGAGCGTCGCACCGGCCCCTCATCCATGCGGGGTGGTGTTGTGGCATGCCTGAAGAGGCGACATGCGTCTCCGGTGTGGCCCCCCTCACGGACGGCGCCGACGCCAGCACCTGGAGGGAGGAAACGGACGCGTCGGGTCTACACGGAGGTGATGTAGCTGTGGGTTTGGCCCGGATGTTGCTCCCATGTGTCCGTCTGGGCTGACCTAACACAAGCGGGTAGAGAGGTCCACAAGTCAAAGCCCGTCCGTGGGAAGTCAAAGGGTTAGATCTCGTGGTCAACCGCTCCAGGGTTAGGCAGGACGGGGGCCTGCTACCTCATGAGCACTGCGTTGGATTTCCCCAAAGAGGAAAGGATGATGCAGTAGAGTAGCATAAGTATTTCCCTCAGTTTTTGAGAACCAAGGTATCAATCCAGTAGGAGGCTCCACGCTTAGTCCCTAGTACCTGCACAAAACAAATAGCTCCTCGCAACCAACGCGAATAGGGGTTGTCAATCCCTTCACGGTCACTTACGAGAGTGAGATCTGATAGATATGATAGATAATATTTTTGGTATTTTTGGTATAAAGATGCAAAGTAAAATAAAAAGTAAAGTGAATAGCAAAGCGATAATAAAGTGATAGAGATTAATATGATGAGAATAGACCCGGGGGCCATAGGTTTCACTAGTGGCTTCTCTCAAGAGCATAAGTATTTTTACGGTGGGTGAACGAATTACTGTTGAGCAATTGACAGAATTGAGCATAGTTATGAGAGTATCTAGGTATGATCATGTATATAGGCATCACGTCCGAGACAAGTAGACCGACTCCTGCCTGCATCTACTACTATTACTCCACTCATCGACCGCTATGCAGCATGCATCTAGAGTATTAAGTTAAAAACAGAGTAACGCCTTAAGCAAGATGACATGATGTAGAGGGATAAATTCATGCAATATGATAAAAAAACCCATCTTTTTATCCTCGATGGCAACAATACAATACGTGCCTTGCTGCCCCTTTTGTCACTGGGTAAGGACACCGCAAGATTGGACCCAAAGCTAAGCACTTCTCCCATTGCAAGAAAAACCAATCTAGTAGGCCAAAGCAAACTGATAATTCAAAGAGACTTGCAAAGATAACCAATCATACATAAAAGAATTCAGAGAAGATTCAAATATTGCTCATAGATAATCTTGATCATAAACCCACAATTCATCGGTCTCAACAAACACACCGCAAAAAGAAGATTACATCGAATAGATCTCCACGAGAGAGGGGGAGAACATTGTATTGAGATCCAAAAAGAGAGAAGAATCCATCTAGCTAATAACTATGGACCCGAAGGTCTGAGGTAAACTACTCACACTTCATCGGAGAGGCTACGATGATGTAGAAGCCCTCCGTGATGGATTCCCCTTTCGGCGGAGCTCCAGAACAGGCCCCAAGATGGGATCTCGTGGGTACAGAAGGTTGCGGCGGTGGAATTAGGTTTTTGGGTCCGTATCTGATCATACGGGGGTACGTAGGTATATATAGGAGGAAGAGGTACGTCGGTGGAGCAAAGGGGGGCGCAAGAGGCAGGGGGCGCGCCCTGGGGGGGGGGCGCCCTCCACCCTCGTGGCCGCCTCTCTTCTTTCTTCACGGGGGGTCCAAGTCTCCTGGATCATATTCTGCGAGAAAATCATGCTCCCGAAGGTTTCATTCTGTTTGGACTCCATTTGATATTCCGTTTCTGCGAAACACTGAAATAGGCAAAAGACAACAATTCTGGGCTGGGCCTTCGGTTAATAGGTTAGTCCCAAAAGTAATATAAAAGTGGAAAATAAAGCCCAAGATAGTCCAAAACAGTAGATAATATAGCATGGAGCAATCAAAAATTATAGATACGTTGGAGACGTATCAAGCATCCCCAAGCTTAATTCCTGCTCGTCCTCGAGTAGGTAAATGATAAAAAAGATAATTTTTGATGCGGAGTGCTACTTGGCATAATTTCAATGTAATTCTTCTTAATTGTGGTATGAATATTCAGATTCGAAAGATTCAAGACAAAAGTTCATATTGTCATAAAAATAATAATACTTCAAGCATACTAACTAAGCAATTATGTCATCTCAAAATAACATGGCCAAAGAAAGTTCATCCCTACAAAATCATATAGTTTAGTCATGCTCTATCTTCGTCACACAAGAATGCTCTCATCATGCACAACCCCGATGACAAGCCAAGCAATTGTTTCATACTTTAATAATCTCAAACTTATAAACTTTCACGCAATATATGAGCGCGAGCCATGGACATAGCACTATGGGTGGAATATAATATGATGATGGGGGTGATGTGGAGAAGACAAAAAAGGAGAAAGTCTCACATCAACGAGGCTAATCAATGGGCTATGGAGATGCCCGTCGATTGATGTTAATGCAAGGAGTAGGGATTGCCATGCAACGGATGCACTAGAGCTATAAATGTATGAAATCTCAACAAAAGAAACTAAGTGGGTGTGCATCCAACTTGCTTGTTCACGAAGACCTAGGGCATTTGAGGAAGCCCATCGTTGGAATATGCAAGCCAAGTTCTATAATGAAAGATTCCCACTAGTATATGAAAGTGACAAAACAAGAGACTCTCTATCATGAAGATTATGGTGCTACTTTGAAGCACAATTATGGCAAAAGGATAGTAACATTGTCCCTTCTCTCTTTTTCTCTCATTTTTTTTCTTTCTTTCTTTTTTTTCTTTTTTTATTCCTCACTTGGGACAATGCTCTAGAAAATGATGATCATCACACTTCTATTTATTTACAACTCAATGATTACAACTCGATACTAGAACAAAGTATGACTCTATATGAATGCCTCCGGTGGTGTACCGGGATATGCAATGAAACAAGAGTGACATGTATGAAAGAATTATGAATGGTGGCTTTGCCACAAATACTATGTCAACTACATGATCATGCTAAGCAATATGACAATGAATGAATGTGTCATGATAAACTGGATGGTGGAAACTTGCATGGCAATATATCTCGGAATGGCTATGGAAATGCCATAATAGGTAGGTATGGTGGCTGTTTTGAGGAAGATATAGGGAGGTTTATGTGTGAAAGAGCGTATCATATCACGGGGTTTGGATGCACCGGCGAAGTTTGCACCAACTCTCGATGTGTGAAAGGGCAATGCACGGTACCGAAGAGGCTAGCAATGGTGGAAAGGTGAGAGTGCGTATAATCCATGGACTCAACAATAGTCATAAAGAACTCACATACTTATTGCAAAAATCTAGAAGCCATCAAAAACCAAAGCACTACGCGCATGCTCCTAGGGGGATAGATTGGTAGGAAAAGACCATCGCTCATCCCCGACCACCACTCAGAAGGAGGACAATCAAAGAACACCTCATGTTTCAAATTTGTTATATAACGTTTACCATACGTGCATGCTACGGGACTTGCAAACTTCAATACAAGCATTTCTCAAATTCACAACTACTCAACTAGCACGACTTTGATATTATCACCTCTATATCTCAAAACAGTATGATAAATTCATGCCTTGCCGCCCCTTCTGTCACTGGGTAAGGACACTGTCGTGGTACTAATGCTGACAGTAGAAAGGGGGGTAGGTTATGGAGAGGCAGGTCCTAGCTACGGCGAAGTTGTTGGCAAGTGTTTTACGAGTTCAGGCCCTTCTCTGAGGAAGTAACAACCCTATGTCTCAGAGCCCAGAGGCGGTCGACTGGAATATGAATGTGTGTGTTACAGGGGGTGCGAACCCTTGTGCCAGTGGAGGGGGGTGGCTTATATAGAGTGCGCCAGGACCCCAGCCAGCCCACGACGCCAAGGGTTCAATGTACATTAAGTCATAGCGTTACTGGTAACGCTAGCTGTAAAGGAATATAAATGGTCCTTAAGACTACAGAGTAAATGTCCGGCCGTTGTTGTAGAGTGACCTTTGATCTTCTTCACGCCGAGTGCTTTCTGGTGCGGTCGAGTGCTTCGATTCTTCCGAGTGGAATGTCTTATGTCGAGTGAATGATGATATCCCTCTAATGCTGCTGACTTTAGGGTAATGCCCTTAGGGTGGGTATCTAGGTCAGGCCTGTAACCCTACCCTAGGTATATAACCACATCATTAGCCCCCGAATGGTTCAGGGTTTGAGTGGAGAAGGAGTTGAAAGTGTTTCCGACTCGACTTCGACGCCTTGTGAGAGTCTTGTTAAGATGGACTGATTCGGAGTGAAGACGCCAACTACTTTTTCAGTCGCCTTGATCCATTCTTGATTTACGCCGAGTGAACTTTTGCTGTCAAGTCCCGAGTGTAGGCACGTGAAAAAATCTTTCGTCTGATAAGTGGCTCCGTCGTCTGCGGATTTTGCGGGATTCGAATATTGGGAAGCGCACGGGGTGGAGGTGGTCGCAGCGATCGGACTGGATTAGGCAAGCGCGCCTCGATCTCCGCGCCGCCTTTTTCGCCACGTACCGAGCGCGCGTCTGTTGCGGGATCTGGCGAGATCGTTTGGGGCCACCGGTCAGCCATTCGGAACCAGTCTCATATAAGGTTTCGGGCTGGGGTTTTTGCAACAGCACCTCTCCAGTTTTCTTCTTCTTCCTCTGCTTCCTCCGGCACGCACACTGTTGCCCTAGCATCGCCGCGCTGCTCGAGCTTCGTCCACTGCAATGGGGAAGGACAAAACGGCGGCCCTGGAGCATGCGAAGAAGACGTCGGCAAAGGTGAAGGGATGGACACCAAGCCGGGGCGGGTCCTCGTCGAGGGTAGGTCTGCCGCGCGGCTGGATCCAGGGCGACTGGATTCGGTCGACGATTCAGGAGGAAGACCCCTTAGATATGGCGCAAGAGGGATTAATCCCTCCCGGAGATGCACGGCTTCCAGGGGGTGAATCCGAGCCGCAGCCGCAGCCCGGTGGGGGCGTCCTCCTTGCTACCCATCTCGATCGAGGGTTTTCTCTACCGCCGCATCCTTTCTTTCGGGCGTTTCTGAACTTTTTCGGAGCGCAACTCCACCACTTCACTCCCAACTCCATCGTTTACATCGCGGCCTTCGTTTCCTTGTGTGAGAGTTTTCTGGGCTGCCGACCGCATTGGGGCCTTTTCAAACATATCTTCACCTGCCGCTGTCAGTCGGTCAAGAAGGCCACCTCGAGTGACGAGAGGACCAAGGTCATCCAGATGTGCGGGGGCCTTGCGATCCAAATGAGAGGGAAGAGCTGCTTCCCGGCCATGACCCTTCCTGAGTCGGTCCGGGGTGGCAGTCGACCTGGTTCTACTGCCAAGACCAGCCGACTCCAGGGCACTCGACCGGACTTCCCCCCTTCTCTTTGGCCCGAGTAGAAAAGCCTGCTACCTTGAAAGTGATCCCGGAGGAGAGGGCACATATGGAGGTGTTGGTTGATATGGTAGTCGAGCTTGTTCGAGATGGAGTGACTGGTATGGATCTGCTGGAGACTTTCCTTAGGCAACGCATTCAGCCGCTTCAGTATCGTGATCATCCGATGTGGATGTATTCGGACCCTGATGATTCCACTCGGATCCACCCGGAGGAGGTCTCGGAAGAGATGCTGGAGCGGTGGTTGAGATGTATTACTGGCAACAAGGACAATCCCAGAGGATCCAGGAGGATTCCTCCGCTCAGCGATAAGTATGAGGTAGACCAGGTACGTTTCAGAGTCGTCGAGTATTTCGTTGAATCATCATGTAGCTGTTGATTATCAGTCGACTGATGATTATCTTGCTTGTTGTCTCAATGCTGAACGGCGAGCAGAAGTCGAGCGGGGAGGAGGAAGGTGGAAGTGCAGGCGAAAGCGGCAAGTGGCAGACCGGCGGTGAAGAGGAGGAGGATAGTGACGACCAGAGCGACGAAGATGCGGTCGACTCTCCTCCTCGCAGGACGAGGCGATCTAAGTTCGCCCATGATCCGTTAAACGATCGTGGTAAAGCTGTCGCGCCAACCAGTCAGCCGCCCAAACGCCCTCGGGTGGCCTCTCCAGCGCCGACTGAAAGGGCACCAAAGCAACAAAAAGCCGCGCCATCCAAGCCGCCCAAAGCCTTGCCTAGGATCAAAGTGGTCATCCCCACTGTCTCCGCGTCAGATCTTGAACTTGAATTCTTTATTTATTATGAACTGAGTCTTGGTCGATTCGCTGATACGGCCGATTGAAACTTTGAAAATTGCAGTGCTGCGACCTCCGAGACCTCTGGCGAGAAGAACAAAGGCGAAGAAATGGAAGACGCCGCCACCTCCAATCTAGGTACGATCTTGCAGTCTTGTCTGGATTGTTCAGACTTACTATCGGTCGATTTCATTTCTCATGCTTGATTTTTTCTGCAGCTCCACCTCAAGTTATTGACCTCCCAGACGACGATGATGAAGCGCCTCTGATCTCTCGGAGGAACAGGAAGGCGCCAGCGGGGAAGGTGCCTCAGTCGACGCCCGTGACGGAGTCGGCGGCCCAGGAGGGAGGCAACATCACTCGGCCTGCCGTCACCTTTGCTGATCGTTTGGCGAGTGCCCAACCTTCATCGTCGACTGCACCGCCTCCGACTGATACTCCTTCGCTCTTCGTCGCGCACCACGTCCTGGAAGATCAAGTGGGGGCTGCCAAAGAGGCTATACACCAGGCGGGTCTTATGATGGAGCAGATGAAGGTGGTTCGGGAGGCTAGCCAGACTGCCTATGACGCCAGTTCAGCTCTCCAGAGCAATGTCCAGGTTAGTTGATGTTTTTCCGACTCCTCAGCTTGTTCTATTAGGATATGGTACCTAAAAACTCTTTTCAAACTCTTTTCATCTATCTGTGTTTCGGGTCTGTACACCCATTGGGTGTTTCTGATTTGTCTTTGAGCAATCCTTTATCTTGAGTCGACTAAGTTGAATCGACTGAACTTCTAGTGGGGGCACGTTGAGTGCACCTACTAGGTGTAGTCCTCGAGACCATGGTTGACTTCGGGCAGTCGACTATGGTCTGAGCAGCTAAACTCTTCGCTCGGCCTGGACAGACCATGTCGAGTGGTAACTGAACCTGTGGGGGCACGCTAAGTGCACCCACTGGGTGTAGTCCCCGAGACCGTGGTCGACTACGGGCAGTCGACTACGGTCTGAAAACTACTTGGTTCTTCTGCCTTCTCTTCTTTTTTTTACTCGGTCTGGACGGACCTTGCTGAGTGGAAATTGTACCAGTGGGGGCAAGCTAAGTGCACCCACTAGGTGTAGTCCCCGAGAGTACTGTTGGATGTTTGATTCGGCAGTAGTCTTAGAACTGTTGAAATTGTCCTTTATTGCTCAGAAGTAATTAAACTGTAAGCTCGTCGACTGACTACTCTTTTTGCAGAAATCCTGTGAGCTCGGGGCTCGTTACGCCGAGCTGGAAAAGAAGCAGATCCAGCTCAACCTGGACCTGAAGCTTGCTCAAGAGCATCTGAAGAAGACCCAAGACGGAGCAGTTGGTACGTTTGGTGAGAATTTAGTTTACTGTCGTTGTCCTGTCTTCCCATGTCTCGTTCTGACTCGATTGTCGTCTCTTGCAGAAAAAACGAAGGAGGCTCTAGAGAAGAAAGACCGTGATTTGGCTGAGGCACATAAAGCAGCACTTGCGAAGACCAAACTTGCTGAAGAGAAGCTGGTTTCAGTCGGCAAGCTTGAAGAGGAAAATGCCAGGCTGAAGACCGCGCTTGACGAAGCTAACAAAGAATCCACTCGACTGAAGAAGGACAAAGATGCACTGACGGACAAAACCAACGACTTGGCGCAGAAGAGGAACGAGCTGGAGGTTTATCTAGGAGGGCTCGCCCAAAAACTGTCCCTCATGCTTGAAGGTATTCCTTTTCCGATTGCTTTGTCGTTGTCGATTCATCATGCCACCGTCAACTCACTTCTCGTTTCTGCACACAGAATTCTGCCCGAACTTCGAGGAGGAGACTGGGTGAGTCGAAACGAACTTGGACCCCATCAACTCCCCTATCAAAGATGATGCTGCCATGCAACGTGCTCCGACTGGAATCCCGTCTGTCAAGCGTTACTAACAACATCGCTCGTCTGAAAGTGGCGGTTTCCCGAGTCGACACTGCTCTCTGGCCCAAAGCTAGTCTTCAGAATGATTTGGAGTCCCTGATGGTCCGACTCAACCAAATCCCAGACCGAGTGCTAGAGTGGAAGAAATCTTCTGCCCGTTGCGGTGCTGATGTAGCCTTGTCCCTGGTCCGGGTCCATTGCAAGGATGTGAAGGAAGACAAGCTTGCAGCACTTCAAGTTGCCAACAACAAGAAGCTCAACTTCCAGTCCTTCCTGGAAACCTTCATTGACGCAGTCACTCGGATTGTAGACGGAATCGACTTAGGTGAGTTTGTTGAGCATGCCAGTCCTCCTGCTGAGGAGTAAAAAACTTGATGCCGTTCTTTAAATTTGCCTCGGAATGCCGAGTGATTTTGTAACCGTGAAACTCTTTCGGGCTTGGGCCCGAGTACTTTTGCTTAAATTTGTCTCGGAATGACGAGTGATCCTGTAACCGTAAAACTCTTTTGGGCTTGGAGCCCGAGTACTTTTGTCCATGGTTGGGAACACTTTAAGACGTATCCGAACTTGGTTTATTTCCAAACTTACTTGTGTTTTGTTCTCGGAGTGGAACTTGTTCTTCACCTGGATTATTATTAACCTGAGATGCAGCTCTGAGGAGAAGATTTCGGTCGACCTGCACCTCGTCGTCCATGCAGATAAGGATGGAGTGCACGTTGTACTTGTGGCGTAGCTCAGAGGAGAAGGTCGCAGTCGACCCGCACCTCGTCGTCCTTGCAGATAAGGATGTAGCACACGTTGTACTTGTGGCGCAGCTCAGAGGAGAAGGTCGCAGTCGACTTGCACCTCGTCGTCCTTGCGGATAAGGATGGAGCGCACGTTGTACTTGTTGTCAGAAGAGCAGACCGGATCTTACTCGGACTGTATTTTTTCCTTAGGCGAGTACTAGACTGTAGCTAAGCCCCCGAGTGAGAGGGTTGCTCTTCACTCGGTGGGATTTTTGTAACTTAGGCTAGTACTGGACTGCAGCTAAGCCCCCGAGTGAGAGGGTTGCTCTTCACTCGGTGGGATTTTTGTAACTTAGGCGAGTTCTGGACTGCAGCTAAGCCCCCGAGTGAGAGGGTTGCTCTTCACTCGGTGGGATTTTTCAAACTTAGGCGAGTACTGGACTGCAGCTAAGGCCCCGAGTGAGAGGCTTGCTCACCACTCGGTAGGAATTTTCAAACTTAGGCGAGTACTGGGCTGCAGCTAAGCCTCCGAGTGAGAGGCTTGCTCACCACTCGGTATGATTCTTCAAACTTAGGCGAGTTCTGGACTGCAGCTAAGCCCCCGAGTGAGAGGCTTGCTCACCACTCGGTAGGATTTTTCAAACTTAGGCGAGTACTGGACTGCAGCTATGCCCCCGAGTGAGAGGCTTGCTCACCACTCGGTAGGATTCTTCAAACTTAGGCGAGTTCTGGACTGCAGCTAAGCCCCCGAGTGAGAGGCTTGCTCACCACTCGGTAGGATTTTTGTTTTTGAAACTTAGGCGAATCGGATTCGCGACTAAGCCCCCGAGTGAGAGGCTTGCTCACCACTCGGTAGGATTTTTGTATTTGAAACTTAGGCGAATCGGATTCGCGACTAAGCCCCGAGTGGGAGGCTGGCTCTCCACTCGGTAAGATTTTGAAAACTTAGGCGAAACGGATTCGCGGCTAAGTCACCCACTGGGGGATTTGAGACACAAATATAAGCAATAACAAACATTTTGACATACCGAAAAGCTCTTGTCTTTGATAACCAAAACTACAAAATGTATCTTTTATTACATCTCGACCGACTGAGTTCTTAAGTATAAAAGGGGCGGAGCAGCTCCGCATTCCAAGCCCGGGGCTCGTCTCTTTTGTGTTTGACATTGTACAGATGGTACGCTCCGTTGTGGAGCACTCTGGTGACGATGAAGGGGCCTTCCCAGGCAGGAGCCAGCTTGTGTGGCTTCTGTTGGTCTACCCGGAGAACCAAATCTCCCTCTTGAACAGCTCGACCTCTCACGTTCTTGGCGTGGAATCGACGCAGGTCTTGCTGATAGATGGTCGACCGGATCAGGGCCATCTCTCTTTCCTCTTCCAAGAGGTCAACTGCATCTTGCCGTGCTTGCTCTGCTTCGATTTTTGAGAAAAGCTCAACTCGGGGAGCGTTCTGGAGCAAGTCACTCGGGAGCACAGCTTCGGCTCCATAAACCAGGAAGAACGGAGTTCAGCCAGTCGACCGATTTGGAGTTGTTCTCAATCCCCACAACACTGATGGAAGTTCATCGACCCATGCTCCCGCCGCATGCTTGAGGTCATGCATCAATCGGGGTTTCAAGCCTTTGGGAATCAACCCATTTGCTCTTTCAGCTTGTCCATTCGACTGGGGACGAGCGACTGAGGCATAGTCGACTCGAGTACCTTGAGAAGCACAGAAATCTCTGTACTCATCAGAATCGAAGTTCGATCCATTGTCAGTGATGGTGCTGTGAGGAACACCATATCTGAACGTTAGCTCTCTAATGAAGGTAACAACAGTGCTGGCTTCAAGGTTCTTGATAGGCTTGGCCTCAATCCATTTGGTGAATTTGTCGACTGCCACAAGCACATGAGTAAAGCCGTTTCTTCCAGTTCTGTGTGGTCCGACCATATCCAAGCCCCAGACTGCAAAAGGCCAGGCAAGTGGAATGGTTTTCGAGGCTGACGCATGCTTGTGAGACATGTTGGAGTAAAACTGGCATCCTTCGCACTTGTCGACTATTTCCTTCGCCATCTCATTCGCTCGCGGCCAGTAAAAACCTGCTCGGTATGCTTTGGCCACGATGGTCCGAGAGGACGCATGGTGACCACAGGTCCCCGAGTGGATATCGTTGAGGATCACTCGACCTTCTTCTGGCGTTATACACTTCTGACAGACTCCAGTCGCACTCTCTCTGAACAACTGCCCTTTGATTACTATAAAGGCTTTGGATCGATGGACGATCTGCCTAGCCTCATCTTCATCTTCTGGGAGTTCTTTCCTGAGAATGTATGCAATATATGGTACCGTCCAGTCAGGAGTGACAACCAAAACCTCTATGATCAAGTCGACCACGGCGGGAACTTCTACTTCAGTCGGATCTATGGCACTCTTCGGTTGTAGGGGTTCTTCAGTGAAGGGATCTTCTTGTACTGAAGGTGAATGAATATGTTCCAAGAACACATTGCTGGGAATGGCTCCCCTCTTGGAACCTATCTTTGCCAGATCATCGGCTGCTTGATTTTTCAGTCGGAGTATGTGATGGAGTTCCAGCCCCTCAAACTTCTTCTCTAACTTTCTTACTGCATTGCAATAACCAGTCATGGCCGGACTTCTGATGTCCCATTCCTTCATCACTTGATTGACCACTAAATCTGAGTCGCCATAGACCATGAGGCGACGGACGCCGAGTGAAATGGCCATACGCAACCCATATAGAAGTGCTTCGTATTCAGCTGCATTGTTAGAAGAATCAAAGTGAATCTGAAGAACATAACTGAGTTTGTCTCCTCGGGGCGATACCAATATTACCCCAGCATCGGAACCATTCAACATCTTGGAGCCGTCAAAAAACATGGTCCAGTGCTCCGAGCGCACTTGAGTCGGCAGTTGCTGTTCGATCCACTCGGCCAAGAAATCTGCTATTGCTTGGGACTTGATTGCTTTCTTTGCTTCAAACTCAATGCCTAAGGGAAGGAGTTCGATCGCCCGCTTTGCCACTCGACCAGTTGCATCTCTATTATTCAGGATCTCTGATAGTGGTGCGTCGCTGACGACTGTAATGGAATGATCAGAGAAATAGTGAGCAACCTTCTTCGCGGTCATGTATATCCCATACACAAGCTTTTGATAGTGTGGATATCTTTGCTTTGATGGGGTCAGAACTTCGGAGAGATAGTACACTGGGCGCTGAACTTTGTATGCCTTTCCTTCCTCATCTCGCTCGACCGTGAGCACAGTACTAACAACTTGTCCAGTGGCTGCAATATAAAGCAGTAAAGGTTCTTTGCTGATTGGGGCAGCTAGTACTGGCTGGGTGGAAAGCAGGGCTTTGAGCTCTGCAAATGCTGCGTCAGCTTCATCAGTCCACTCGAACTTGTCAGCCTTCTTCATCAGTCGGTAAAGAGGAAGCGCCTTTTCACCAAGGCGAGAAATGAATTGACTCAGAGCGGCCAAACATCCAGTCAAATTTTGGACATCATGCACACGCACAGGGCGTTTCATTCGGAGTATGGCACCAACTTTCTCTGGGTTAGCGTCAATCCCTCATTCGGAAACGAGGAAGCCGAGCAACTTTCCGCCAGGAACTCCAAATGTGCACTTTGCTGGATTGAGCTTGATATCATACCTTCTGAGGTTTGCAAAGGTTTCTGCGAGGTCAGCCAACAGGTCGGAACCTTTTCGTGACTTGACCACGATGTCATCCATGTATGCCTCCACATTCTGACTGATTTGAGTGAGCAGGAACTTCTGAATCATCCTCATGAATGTGGCTCCCGCGTTCTTCAGGCCGAATGGCATGGTGACATAACAGAAGCATCCAAATGGCGTAATGAAAGCCGTTTTTATCTCATCGGGTCCATACAGTCGGATCTGATGGTACCTGGAATAAGCGTCCAGAAAGGACAATCTCTCACATCCCGCAGTCGAGTCAAAAATTTGGTCGATACGGGGGAGAGGAAAATGATCTTTCGGGCAGGCCCGATTGATATGTTTGAAGTCAATGCACATGCGGAGTGAATCGTCCTTCTTGGGGACCATGACAACATTGGCGAGCCACTCGGAGTGGTAAGTTTCTCTGATGAACTCAGCTGCCAAAAGCCGAGCCACTTCTTCACCAATGGCTTTCCTCTTCTGCACGGGGGACCGTCGAAGATGTTCCTTGACTGGTTTCACTTTTGGGTCGACTCGCAAACGGTGCTCAGCCAGTCCCCTGGGTACACCCGGCATGTCGGCAGGCTTCCATACGAAGATGTCCCAGTTCTCACGGAGGAACTGGATGAGCGCTTCTTCCTATTTGCTGTCGAGGGTGGTTGAAATATGAGTCGGAGCATCCTCAGGGTCAGTCGGATGAATATGAACTGGCTTGGTTTCACCGGAGGACTAAAATGCAGAGTCGGTTGCAGGCTTCTTGGATCGTAGCAAAATACTCGGATCTACATCTTTCTGATACTCTTGCAACTCTACAACTGCAATTTGCGCATCAGTGATCCTTGAGCCCTTCTGGAAGCACTCCTCCTCCTTCTGCCGATTCCCAGTGACAGTGATCACCCCCTTAAGACCAGGCATCTTCATCTTGAGGTACACGTAACACGGTCGAGCCATGAAACGCGCATATGCGGGCCTACCCTAGATAGCATGATAGACACTCTGGAAATCTACGACTTCAAATGTCAACTTCTCTTTCCGGTAATTCTTGGAATCACCGAAAACCACATCAAGTGCAATTTGGCCGAGTGATTAAGCCTTCTTGCCAGGGATAACTCCATGGAAGCTCATACTGCTCGTGCTAAGTTTGGACATCGGAATGCCCATCCCCTTCAAGGTCTCCACGTACAGGATATTCAGGCCGCTACCACCATCCATTAGCACCTTAGTCAGTCGGGTGCCCTCGACAACTGGGTCGACCACCAACGCCTGCCTCCCGGGGGTGGCGATGTGCGCTGGGTGATCAGACTGGTCGAATGTTATAGCAGTCTGAGACCACTTCAAATAGCTCGGTGTTGCCGGGGCAACCATATTCACTTCTCTGTTTATTACTTTCAGTCGACTTTTACTTTCGACGTCAGCAAAAATCATCAGAGTGGAATTGATATTGGGAAAACCATCATCATCTTCATCCCTGTCGTCACCCTTGTCTGACTCCTTCTCCTTCTCTTTGGGCTGTTTATCGCGAAACTGCTGGATCAGGAGTCGACACTGTCGAGTGGTGTGCTTGGGGTAAATGAAATTACCCCCTTGAACTTTCCTTGGGTCACTGCCAAGGCTTCACCAGGAGCCGCTGGTTCAGCCTTCCGCTTCTGCTTCCGACTGGAATTTGCTCCTCCGGCATCCTAGGCGACTGTTTTATGCTTGCCGCTCCGGAGCCGGTCTTCGTTTTCACTGTTAGCGTACTTGGTGGCAATTTACATCATTCGACTGAGGGACATGTCACCAGTACGACCAAACTTCAGGTTCAGCTCTCTGTACTTGACGCCCTCTTTGAACGCGCAAACTGCTTGGTGTTCTGACACACCCTCCACTGTGTGGTTCAGAGTGATCCACCTCTGGATATAATCCCTCAAAGTTTCTCCCGGCTTCTGAATACAAGACTGTAACTCTGTTAGCCCCGCCGGTCGTTTGCAGGTGCCCTCGAAGGTTCTGACAAACACTCGGGCCAGCTCTTCCCAACTGTCAATGCTGCCAGGAGCTAGCTGATTCAGCCGCGCCCTGGCCGAGCCTTCCAACATCAAAGGAAGGTGTTTCATAGCTACATCATCATCACCTCCACTGATCTGTACAACCACTCGGTAGTCCTCAAGCCAGGTGCGGGCTTGGACGATCCGGTAAACTTACTGACACTACTAGGAAAAGGGCTATAGATGATATGGCTACTAATGGCACACCAGACATGTGGTGCGCCACTACTATATAGCAGTGGCGCACCATGTGTTGGTGCGCCATTAGTATGAAAGATACGAGTGGCGCACCAGACCAACGGTGCGCCATTAGTAATAATTATTTAAAAAAAAATACTAATGGCGCACAAGGGCACAGTGCGCCATTACTAGTTTTAACTAGTAGTGGCGCACCACTCACCCCGTGCGCCACTACTAACAATTTTTTTTTACCTTTTTTTCAAAACTAGTAATGGCGCACCACGGTACAGTGCGCCATTATTAGTTCAAACTAGTAATGGCGCACCACAACCACAGTGCGCCACTACTAACAGTATTTTTTTATTTTTTTGGAAAACTACTAGTGGCGCACCACGTAACAGGTGCGCCATTAGTAACCACGGTGCGCCACTAGTAACTTTCTGAGTATTTGCACCCCCCCTTGGACCGCCTTTTCAGTTTCAAAAAAAATAAAATGATAAAAATGTCAAAAAAAATAAAAGAAAATAAGATTCCCATGTAATATGTGGTCTACTTGTTAGCAAAATTTACAAACATGAATTTTCGACTTTTTTGCAAAATCTCTCGAGAATTTGTAAAATGGGCATAACTTTTGCATACGAACTCCGATGAAAAAGTTTTTTATATGAAAAATCATCTACTCGAAAAGTTACATCCGAATTCAATCGGGGGTAAACCCCGTTGAACATCCTCAGAATCCCCAAAAACCTAACAGAATAAAAGATACGGGGCTTTTATGATCTAGAGAGGCAAAAAATGAAAAAAATTCAAACTTACTAGTGGCGCACCATTTGCTAGGTGCGCCACTAGTAACAGAAAAAAAAATTCAATTTTTTTTCATTTTTTTTTCAAAATATGATACGTAATATAACCGGGAAGTTTGAAATATTTTTTCAAAATTTCATCACACTCATGAACATGAAAAAAGTCCTAGACATCAACAAGGTTTAATAGGATTGATATCATAGATATATCAAAAAGTGCCTGTGAAGTGAGTTGGTGCTGGGTTGGATAGAATTGCGAAGTTAAGCGTGCTCGGGCTGGAGGAGTGTGAGGATGGGTGACCTTTCGAGAAGTTTGACCATAGAGTGCGATTTGACTTGAGATTGAGCATATTGACCCGAGATTAAGCCATAGTGACCTGAGATTAAGAAAAATACAAAAAAAATGAATTTTTTTTCTAAAATAAATAAATAAGATATTGTTACTAATGGCGCACTTCTATGTGGTGCGCCATTAGTATACCAGATACTAATGGCGCACCACTGGTACGCCATTACTAAAAAAATCTAATGGCGTGGTGCTAGTGGCGCACCTGTAGTGCGCCATTAGTAGCGAAAACAGGTGCGCCACTAGCAGCCCTTTTTCTAGTAGTGTGTCTCCAGTCGCCAACCTGAAGTTGGGAGGAATCACTGCCGCCCTGATGGTTCTGCTGAAGCACTCGGGACCGGAAACATGCACTCTTCTTCCAGTCGGGTGGTCTCTGGTAGGGCCTTCCCTGTATGCTCTGTTCCTGTCAACCAGACCTTGAACGAGGATGGATCTCGCATCAAAACCTGCCCCCCTGGGGTCGACTGGAATCCTTTGTCCACCACTGGGAGGACGTCTGTCATGATGCTGTCGAGGCGCATAAGACCCGCTCCTCGGAGGAGGGGTGGGCACTCGACGCCGATCATCTGGAACTCGGTAATCTGACTGCTCATGATATCTGTACCGATCTCGCCAGTCTCCATGTCCCTCACGCCGCAAGGGCGATCTTGGGCTATGGGCCGACGGAACTGTGTCTGCTCTTGTGGACCCACTGTGGATCCTATTCCGTGATTGGGACACTGTTGTGTTCAACTCCCCAGCTGCCAGGAGCAAATCTCTGATCTGCACTAAGCCTCTGCCAGCCTCCGATGGAGAAGGTTGGATCGACTCCGCTATTCGGGCTACCGCTTCAAGATTCTGAATTGGAGTTCGGTATACCTGAGTTGGCGGCGGAGAAAGTTGTCGTCGACTGGATTCTGGACGCCGCTCCCGAGCACGCTCGTCTAGTGCGTGCTGGAGGTTCTCTAGTCGAGTGCGCTCGGCCAGGTTGGCCAGGCGCGCTTCCTCCAAGGCCAGGGCCTCGGGGGTCTCTCCAATGATTGAAGTGCATCCATGTTGCGGCGACGGTGCTCTTCTCTCTGCCGTGAAGAAAAGACTCGGGGTGGTATTCTTCGTGAACACGTGACGGATCGCCGCCACCGTTTCCGCCACCATTGCGGTCGAAGCCTGGAGGACTACGTGGTCCATCGACCATCAGGACTTCCGCCGCGGGGTCACTGCTACCGCACTCGGATGTGGTCTCAACGGAGCCAGTCGACAGGTCGAACAAGCCGTACAGATTTTCGTCGGGCTCAATTGCCGTGACCTGTGGGGCGGCCGACTGGCGGGCCGCCGCATACCTCACCCACCGCTGGAGCCGCGACCGACCGGAACGCTTGCGTCGGCGGGTAGCGGGGAGTGAAGAAGCCACAGGAGCCGACCAATACTGAGTCGACGGCTGACGGAGGAGAACACCACGGACGCACGCGCGAAAGTGCGTAGCCCCGCGGACATGGAGCGCGTCGACGTCGAGTGGTGCCTCCTGGAGCCAAGCGGAGTCGTCGGCGACGAAGGTGAGCACGCCGAGACGGATCTCGCGCCCCTCGGCCAAACCTCCACCGGAAACCATGATGATGGGAATTGGCGAAAATGCAACTTTAACCGGAAAAATGCTAAAACACCTGCCCCACGGTGGGCGCCAACTGTTGTGGTACTAATGCTGACAGTAGAAAGGGGGTAGGTTATGGAGAGGCAGGTCCTAGCGATGGCGAAATTGTTGACAAGTGTTTTACGAGTTCAGGCCCTTCTCTGAGGAAGTAACAACCCTACGTCTCGGAGTCTGGAGGCGGTCGATTGGAATATGAATGTGTGTGTTACTGGGGTTGCAAACCCTTGTGCCAGTGGAGGAGGGTGGCTTATATAGAGTGCGCCAGGACCCCAGCCAGCCCACGACGCCAAGGGTTCAATGTACATTAAGTCATAGCGTTACTGGTAACACTAGCTGTAAAGGACTATAAATGGTCTTTAAGACTACAGAGTAAATGTCCGGCCATTGTTGTCGAGTGACCTTTGATCTTCTTCACGTCGAGTGCTTTCTGTGCGGTCAAGTGCTTCGATCCTTTCGAGTGGAATGTCTTATGTCGAGTGAATGATGATATCCCTCTAATGCTGCTGACTTTAGGGTATTGCCCTTAGGGTGGGTATCTAGGTCAGGCCTGTAACCCTACCCAAGGTATATAACCTCATCAGACACCGCAAGATTGAACCCAAAGCTAAGCACTTCTCCCATTGCAAGAAAAACTAATCTAGTAGGATAAACCAAACTGATAATTTGAAGAGACTTGCAAAGATAACCAATCATACATAAAAGAATTCAGAGAAGATTCAAATATTGCTCATAGATAATCTTGATCATAAACCCACAATTCATCGGTCTCAACAAACACACCACAAAAAGAAGATTACATCGAATAGATCTCCACGAGGGAGGGGGAGAACATTATATTGAGATCCAAAAAGAGAGAAGAAGCCATCTAGCTAATAACTATGGACCCGAAGGTCTGAGGTAAACTACTCACACTTCATCGGAGAGGCTAAGTTGATGTAGAAGCCCTGCGTGATGGATTCCCCTTCCGGCGGAGCTCCGGAACAGGCTCCAAGATGGGATCTCGTGGGTACAGAAGGGTGCGGCGGTGGAATTAGGTTTTTGGCTCCGTATCTGATCGTATGGGGGTACGTACGTATATATAGGAGGAAGAGGTACGTCGGTGGAGCAAAGGGGGGCCCACGAGGCATGGGGCGCACCCTAGGGGGGGGCGCCCTCCACCCTCGTGGCCGCCTCTCTTCTTTCTTGACGGGGGGGTCCAAGTATCCTGGATCATATTATGCGAGAAAATCACGCTCCCGAAGGTTTCATTCCGTTTGGACTCCGTTTGATATTCCGTTTCTGCGAAACACTGAAATAGGCAAAAAACAGCAATTCTGGGCTGGGCCTCCGGTTAATAGGTTAGTCCCAAAAGTAATATAAAAGTGGAAAATAAAGCCCAATATAGTCCAAAACATTAGATAATATAGCATGGAGCAATCAAAAATTATAGATACGTTGGAGACGTATCAGGGCCCTGGGGGTAGCAATGCCACCGGAGCGTCGCACCGGCCCCTCATACATGCGGGGTGGTGTTTTCGCATACCTGAAGAGGGGGCACGCATCTCCGGGGTGTGGCCCTCCCTCACGGACGGCGCCGCCGCCGGCACCTGGAGGGGGGAAACAGACGCGTCGGGTCTACACGAAGGTGATGTAGTTGTGGGTTTGGCCAGGATGTTGCTCCAAGGTGTCCCTCTGAGATGACCTAACACAACCGGGTGGAGAGGTCCATAGTTCAAAGCCCGTCCGTGGGAAGTCAAAGGGCTATATCTCGTGGTCAACCGCTCCAGGGTTAGGCGGGACGGGGGCCCTGGGGGTAGCAATGCCACCGGAGCGTCGCACCGGCCCCTCATACAAGCGGGGTGGTGTTGTGTCTTGACTGAAGAGGCGGCACGAGTCTCCGGGGTGTGGCCCCCCTCACGGATGGCACCGCCGCCAGCACCTGGAGGGGGGAACGGACGCGTCGGGTCTACACGGAGGTGATGTAGCTGTGGGTTTGGCCTGGATCTTGCTCCCAGGTGTCCCTCTGGGCTGAACTAAGGGTGGAGAGGTGCACAGGTTAAAGCCCGTCCGTGGGAAGTCAAAGGGCTAGATCTCATGGTCAACCGCTCCACGATTAGGCGGGACTGGGCCCTGGGGTAGCAATGCCACCGGAGCGTCGCATCGACCCTCATATATGTGGGGTGGTGTTGTGGCATGCCTGAAGAGGCAGCACGCGTCTCCGGGGTGTGGCCCCCCTCACGGACGGTGCCGACGCCGGCTGCTGGAGGGGGGAAAGATCGCGTCGAGTCTACACGGAGGTGATGTAGCTGTGGGTTTGGCCCGGATGTTGCTGTCATGTGTCCGTCTGGGCTGACCTAACACAAGCGGGTGGCGAGGTCCACAGTTCAAAACCAGTCCGTGGGATGTCAAAGAGCTAAATCTCATGGTCAACCTCTCCAGGGTTAGGTGGGACGGGGGCCCTGGGAGTAGCAATGCCACCGGAGCGTCGCACCGGCCCCTCGTACATGCGGGGTGGTGTTTTGGCTTGCCTGAAGAGGCGGCACGCGTCTCCAGGGTATGGCCCACCCTCACAGACGGCGCCGCCGCCGGCACTTGGAGGGGGGAAACAGACGCGTTGGGTCTACACGGAGGTGATGTAGCTGTGGGTTTGGCTCGGATGTTGCTCCCAGGTGTCCCTCTGGGATGACCTAACACAACCGGGTGGAGAGGTCCATAGTTCAAAGCCCATCTGTGGGAAGTCAAAGGGCTAGATCTCGTGGTCCACCGCTCCAGGGTTAGGCAGGACGGGGGCCCTTGGGGGGTAGCAATGCCACCGGAGCGTCGCACCGGCCCCTCATATATGCGGGGTGGTGTTGTGGCATGTCTGAAGAGGCGACACGCGCCTCCGGGGTGTGGCCCAGTCACGGACGGCGCCGCCGCCGGCACCTGGAGGTGGGGAAATGGACGCATCGGGTCTACACGGAGGTGATGTAGCTGTGGGTTTGGCCCGGATGTTGCTCCTAGGTGTCCCTCTGGGCTGACCTAACACAACCGGGTGGAGAGGTCCACAGGTCAAAGCCCGTCCGTGGGAAGTCAAAGGGCTAGATCTCGTGGTCAACCGCTCCAGGGTTAGGCGGGACGGAGGCCCTGGTGGTAGCAATGCCACCGGAGCATCGCATCGGCCCCTCATACATGCGGGGTGGTGTTCTGGCATGTCTGAAGAGGTGGCACGCGTCTCCGGGGTATGTCCCCCCTCACGGACAGCGCCGCCGCCGGCACCTGGACGGGGAAACGGACGCGTCCAGGTCTACACGGAGGTGATGTAGCTATGGGTTTCACCCGGATGTTGCTCCCAAGTGTCCCTCTGGGCTGACCTAACATAACTGGGTGGAGATGTGCACACGTCAAAGCCCATCCGTGCGAAGTCAAATGGCTAGATCTCGTGGTCAACCGCTCCATGGTTAGGCGGGACGGGGGCCCTGGGGGTAGCAATCCAACCGAAGCGTCGTACCGGCCCCTCATACATGCGGGGTGGTGTTGTGGGATGTCTGAAGAGGCGGCACGCGTCTCCGGGGTGTGGCCCCCCTCACGGACGGCGCCGCCGCCGGCACCTGGCGGCGGGAAACGGACGCGTCGGGTCTATACAGAGGGGACGTAGCTGTGGGTTTGGCCCGGATGTTGTTACCCGGTGTCCCTCTGGACTGACCTAACACAACCGGGTGGAGAGGTCCACAGGTCAAAGCCCCTCCGTGGGAAGTCAAAGGGCTAGATCTCGTGGTCAACCGCTCCTGGGTTATGTGTGACGGGGCCGTGGGGGGTAGAAATGCCACAGGAGCGTCACACCGGCCCCTCATTTATGCGGGGTGGTGTTGGGGCATGCCTGAAGAGGCGGCACGCGTCTTCGGGGTGTGGCCTCTCTCACGGATGGCGCCGCCACCGTCACCTGGAGGGGGAAACGTACGCGTCGGGTCTATATGGAAATCGGACCGGTGCCCGGGCACCGAAAGTTTGAAAGTAATTCTCCGTTTTCCATGGGCATAGTTTGCCACGTGGCATCTTGTGCTGCTGCAAAAAAAGATGCTATCTATACATAATTTATTTTAGAAAAAGAAAAAAGTTGATGCATAAAAAAAAGGAAAAAAAGAAAAATAGCTATGCCTACGTAATATATGACACGTGGCATGATTTCGTCTATGCCGAGGGTTAAGCCGTCGGCCTAGGATGCCTTATCCACTCGCGGCGCACCCCCTCCTCCACTAATTCTCTCCCCCACCCGCCTCGACCCGCGCCGCCCGCCGCCCGCCTCCACTCCCCGCCGCCCGCCTCCACTCCCCGCCGCCCGTTCCACCCGTGCCGCTCCACCCCGCCCGCCGCCGCCGCCGCCGCTCCACCCGCACTGCCCCCCGCCCCCTCCTCGCGCCGCCGCCGCAGCCAGCGCCTTCTCCACCCGCTCACCGAACCACCACCCCCATCCCCTGCCTCCTCTCACCGGCGTGCGTCGTTGCTGCCCCGACCTCGTGCCTTCCCTGTCCTGCTCAGGGCTCGGTGTGCCGGCCCGCGCTCGGAGCCCCACCTCGCCGACGAGCTGCCGCGGCGGCCCCGGCCCCCGTCCACCCGTCCCCGGCCGCTGCCCCCGGCCTCCCTGCTTGCTAGCTGCACCCGCGCCAACGTCGCCCGCCGATGAGCTTTTTTTTCATTTTTTGCATTTTTACTGCTTGTTATGTGATAGATGCATGTGTAGTCTTTGGTGAAGTTTGTGATAGATGGATGGATTGATGTATATTGGTTAGTTTTGTCTTTGGTCAAGTTATTGATAGGTTATGTTGATTCATCTCCGTGGAGTTATATTTGACGTTTTGCGAGTGGTGGAGAGTAGAGATGCATAGTCAAAAGAAGCTTATAAGAATGAATGAATGAATGAATGAGTGTTGGAATGTAGGTGAGATTCGAGACCCAAAATGAATTATCATAGTTAAAAAAGCAATTTGAGTCACTTAGTATATAAAATAGTTAATGAAGCTTTTATTTTCATTTTGTGATGTTGTCAAATAGCTATGTGAGACGCGCTAAAAAATTGAAGAACAAAATTGGTATATTTGAGATGTTGTCAAATAGCTATAGTTTCATTTTATGATGTTGACAAAATTGGTATCTGAAGAGTAGTTATTTTATCATGATGATCTTGCAAAAAGAAGTTGAAGAACAAAATTTGACACTGAATGAAAATTAGGACTTGAAGTATCATGGTGATCTAAAACCTTGATTAGATGTCATTAGCAATATGATTGTTTTCATAGTTTGAAGTGTCAATGCTTTATGTGATGTGATACCCTCAAATTTTTTGACTCGGTAAAATTTACAGGCTTTGTGGTATTTCATCTCCCTGGAGCATTCGTCGTCTGGGTTTTTGGTCCGTGATCCTGCCACTACTCGACTACTTCCTCTACAGCGGAGGGTGAGCTACGAATCCACCTTCACCTCCTGAGATTTCATTTTCACATCAAGTCGCATAACCTAGGCGTCTCCCGTCCGAAAGGGTTGCATCGATAAATACGCATTCAATTGCATATTTATCACCGTAGCTCTTTCGGATTGTCCAGCGCTTTCCACGGACAACCCGAGGATGTGTAGATTGGGTACGTTGTTCATGCTCTACCCCGTTCCGAGACAGGATTTCGGCGGCGCCTCCATGTTGTTCTCCGGATGCACATTCTCTCGACATTTTTTCGAGACGTGTATTTGGAGAACAGTGGGGAGGTGCTGCCGAAATTTTGTCTCGGAATGGGGTAGAGCATCGACAACGTACTCAATCTGCACATTCTCGGGTGGGATTAGGACCCATCTTTACCTATTAGAGATGTAGGTGGATTAAATGTCATTTCTCGTCAACCCTGTAAAAAATGAAATATTGATGTGAGTAATTTAAATGAATCCTTAATTTTGTTGTGTGGCTTCCAATAAAGAAGAGATGGCAGATAATAAGTGGATGTATAGTGGGTTTTTCCGTCGGAATCAAGTAACAACAGAGTGGGTTGAGAAAACTGATGTGTTTTTGAAAGAGATATTCCGTAGTCCAATGAGGATTGTGCCAGAATGCCCGTGTGCCAAATGTAACAGACGTATGCGCAGAGATAAGAGTGAGATGACTAAGCACCTTTGCATGCATGGATTTATGCCCAACTTTAATATGCCGATAAACTTTGCCCAGCGGGACCGTGGTAGAGAGGAGGTGATACGACAACGCGTCGCTGGTTATGAGGATGATGGTGTTAGAGACATGCTAGATGATGTCTTCGCTGCATAGCCGACACCTCCGTCACATTCAACGAATGAAACGGAGGAGCCGGATGAAACCGCAAAGGCCTTCCTGGATATCTTGGCCTCGTCAAAGAAACCTCTTTATGAGGGTGCCAAGCTCTCTGTGCTGGATGCCATCTCGCAACTGATGGTAGTCAAGGCTGAGTACGGCTGTAGCCGAGGTTGCTTCGAAGCATTTCTGGGAGTATGGGCTAACAACCTGCCTGAGGGCCATGAACTGCCAAAAACCATGTACGCTACTGAAGGCGCTCTCCATGGATTATGAGAAAATACACGTTTGTCCAAAGAATTGCCTGTTTTTTAGGCATGAGTATGCGAATGACAACTACTGTAGGAAGTGCGGTTCCTCTCGGTATACTGAGGTGGTCGATGAGCATGGTGAGAAGCAGCAGCTAAAAATCCCTGTGAAGGTTCTTCGGTATCTTGATTTTATAAGAAGACTGTTGATACGTCTCCGTCGTATCTACTTTTCCTAACACTTTTCCCCTTATTTTGGGCTCTAACCCGGACTGATGCTGTTTTCAGCAGAATTGCCATGGTGTTATTTTTGTGCAGAAACAAAAGTTCTCGGAATGACCTGAAAATCAACGGAGATTAATTTTGGAAATAATAAAAAATATCGGCGAAAGAATCAAGGCCAGGGGGCCCACACCCTGTCCATGAGGGTGGGAGGCGCGCCTGCCCCCTGGGCGCGCCCCCTGCCTCGTGGGCCCCCTGGTGCTCCACCGACCTCAACTCCAACTCCATATATTCGTGTTCGGGGAGAAAAAAAATCATAGAGAAGGATTCATCGCGTTTTACGATACGGAGCCGCCGCCAAGCCCTAAACTCTCTCGAGAGGGCTGATCTGGAGTCCGTTTGGGGCTCTGGAGAGGGGAATCCGTTGCCATCGTCATCATCAACCTTCCTGCATCACCAATATCATGATGCTCACCACCGTGCGTGAGTAATTCCATCATAGGCTTGCTGGACGGTGATGGGTTGGATGAGATTTATCATGTAATCGAGTTACTTTTGTTAGGGTTTGATCCCTAGTATCCACTGTGTTCTGAGATTGATGTTGCTATGACTTTGCTATGCTTAATGCTTGTCACTAGGGACCAAGTGCTATGATTTCAGATCTGAACCTATTATGTTTTCATGAATATATGTGTGTTCTTGATCCTATCTTGCAAGTCTATAGTCACCTATTATGTGTTATGATCCGCTAACCCCGAAGTGACAATAATCGGGATACTTACCGGTGATGACCGTAGTTTGAGGAGTTCATGTATTCACAAAGTTTTAATGCTTTGGTCCGGTACTCTATTAAAAGGAGGCCTTAATATCCCTTAGTTTCCAATAGGACCCTGCTGCCATGGGAGGGTAGGACAAAAGATGTCATGCAAGTTCTTTTCATAAGCACGTATGACTATATTCGAAATACATGCCTACATTACATTGACGAACTGGAGCTAGTTTTGTGTCACCCTATGTTATAACTGTTACATTATGAACCACATCCGGCATAATTATCCATCACCAATCCAATGCCTACGAGCTTTTCACATATTGTTCTTTGCTTAGTTACTTTTCCGCTGCTACTGTTACAATCACTACAAAACCCAAAAATATTACTTTTGCTACTGTTACCATTACTATCATATTACTTTGCTACTAAATACTTTGCTGAAGATATTAAGTTATCCAGGTGTGGTTGAATTGACAACTCAACTGCTAATACTTGAGAATATTCTTTGGCTCCCCTTGTGTCGAAGAAACTTGCTAAGGCCAGGGAGAATGAAAATATTGAAACTGATAACTACGAAGATAGTGATAATGAAGGTCCTCCTAATAAATATGAATTGCCTGTTGTTCCTGAGGGTTATGTTATGGACGAAGAAACTGCTAGAGACTTTCTTGCTTGCAATGATAGAAGTGATCTTAAGAGACTACTAGCTAAACTGAAACAAAAGACTTTAAATGCTAGAATGAAATATGAACCTGCTTTTGCTACTTCACCTATCTTTGTTACCGATAAGGATTATGATTTCTCTGTCGATCGTGAGATAATTACTTTGGTTGAATCTAATCCTTTCTATGGCTATGAATCTGAAACTGTTGTGGCACATCTTACTAAATTAAATGATATAGCCACCCTATTCACTAATGATGAGAAAACTCGTTACTACTATATCCTGAAATTATTTCCGTTCTCATTAAAGGGTGATTCTAAGACATGGTTTAATTCTCTTGATCCTGGTTGTGTTCATAGTCTCCAGGATATGATTTATTACTTCTCTGCTAAATATTTCCCCGCTCATAAGAAACAAGCTGCTTTAAGGGATGTATATAATTTTGTGCAAATTGAAGAAGAGAATCTCCCACAAGCTTGGGGGAGGCTTCTCCAATTACTTAATGCTTTGCCTGATCATCCTCTTAAGAAAAATGAAATGCTTGATATCTTTTATAATGGACTAACCGATACTTCCAAGGACCACTTGGATAGTTGTGCTCGTTGTGTTTTCAGGGAAAGAACAGTTGATCAAGCTGAAATTTTATTGAATAATATGTTGACTAATGAAAATAATTGGACACTTCCTGAACCAACTCCTAAGCCAACTCCGAAGAAGAGGGATGTTCTATTTCTCAGTCCCGAAGATATGAAAGAGGCAAAGAAATCTATGAAAGAAAAAGGTATAAAAGCTGAAGATGTTAAGAATTTACCTCCTGTTGAAAAAATACATGGTCTTAATTTACCGCCTGTTGAACAAACACATGGTCTTGATAACCCGACACGGGTAGTGAAGGTAAATTCTCTCTATAGATTTGATGAAGGTGATATTCCTCGTTATAAGTCTGCTAGCCAATGCTTAGATGAGTTTGATAATTTTATTGTTAAACAAGAAAAATTCAATGCTTATGTTGGTAGACAATTGAAACACAATGCTTACATGATTGGACAATTGAGTGATTATATGTCTAGAGTTAAAGGTGAACTTAAACTCATTAGTAAACATGCTTCTATGGTTACCACTCAAGTAGAACAAGTACTTAAAGCTCAAAATGATTTGCTCAATGAGTTGAATGGTAAGAATAATGACTTTGCTGTTAGGGTTGCAACTAGAGGGAGTAAAGTGACTCAGGAACCTTTGTATCCTGAGGGCCACCCCAAGAGAATTGAGCAAGATTCTCAGAGAACTAGTGTAGATGCACCAAGTCCTTCTAAAAATAAGAAAAAGAAAAATGATAGGACTTTGCATGCTTCTAGTGAACCTGACACATCTGAGAATCCTTATGACATATCTATTTCTGATGCTGAAACACAATCTGGTGATGAACATGAACGTGGTGATAATGTAAATGATGATGTTCATGTTGATGCTCAACCAAGTAATGATAATGATGTAGAAATTGAACCTGTTGTTGATCTTGATAACCCACAATCAAAGAATCAACGTTATGATAAGAGAGACTTTGTTGCTAGGAAGCACGGTAAAGAAAGAGAACCCTGGGTTCAGAAACCCATGCCCTTTCCTCCTAAGCCATCCAAGAAAAAGGATGATGAGGATTTTGAGCGCTTTGCTGAAATGATTAGACCTATATTTTTGCGTTTGCGTTTAACTGATATGCTTAAGACAAATCCTTATGCTAAGTACATGAAAGATATTATTACTAATAGAAGAAAGATACCGGAAGCTGAAATTTCCACCATGCTTGCTAATTATACTTTTAAAGGTGGAATACCTAAGAAACTAGGAGATCCAGGAGTACCCACTATACCATGCTCCATTAAAACAAATTATGTTAAAACTGCTTTATGTGATCTTGGAGTTGGTGTTAGTGTTATGCCTCTCTCTTTATATCGTAGACTTGATTTGAATAAGTTGACACCTACTGAAATATCTTTGCAAATGGCCGATAAATCAACCACTATACCTATCGGTATTTGTGAGGATGTGCCTGTTGTGGTTGCAAACGTTACTATTTTAACGGACTTTGTTATTCTTGATATTCCCAAGGACGATAGTATGTCTATTATTCTTGGTAGACCCTTTTTGAATATTGTAGGGGCTGTTATTGATTGCAACAAAGGCAATGTCACTTTTCATGTTAATGGTAATGAGCATACGGTACACTTTCCGAGGAAACAACCTCAAGTTCATAGTATAAACTCTATTGGAAAAATTCCATCGATTATTATTGGAGGTTTTAAATTTCCTCTTCCTACTGCTAAGAAGAAATATGATATTCTTATTATTGGGCACGTGCATATCCCCGTTGAGGTAACTTAGTGTTGTTCGAAATTTCTCTGGTTTCATGTGATTCGGAATGAGTTTGTTAACAAGACCTGATCAACCTTGTTAGTGGATTCCTTTTGATGAGCACGAGATGGATGAATCTAGAAAGCACAACTGATACGTATCCAACGTATCTATAATTTTTGATTGCTCCATGCTATGTTATCTACTGTTTTGGGCAATATTGGGCTTTATTATTCACTTTTATATTACTTTTGGGACTAACCTATTAACCGGAGGCCCAGCCCAGAATTGTTGTTTTTTGCCTATTTCAGTGTTTCGAAGAAAAGGAATATCAAACGGAGTCCAATGGACGTGCCAATTTTTGACAAATTTTTATGGACCAAAAGAAGACCCCAGAGCAAAAGAGTTGGGCCAGGAGAGTCCCGGGCTGCCCACGAGGGTGGGAGGCGCGCCCCCCCTTGGGCGCGCCCCTGCCTCGTGGACGACCCGGAGACCCCCCCTGACGTGAGACCTACGCCAAAAAATCCTATAAATACTGAAACCTATCGGGAACAGAATAGATCGGGAGTTCCGCCGCCGCAAGCCTCTGTAGCCACAAAAAGTCAATCGGGACCCTGTTCCGGCACCCTGCCGGAGGGGGGAACCCTCACCGGTGGCCATCTTCATCATCCCGGCGATCTCCATGACGAGGAGGGAGTAGTTCACCCTCGGGGCTGAGGGTATGTACCAGTAGCTATGTGTTTGATCTCTCTCTCTCTCTCGTGTTCTTGATTTCGCACGATCTTGATGTATCGCGAGCTTTGCTATTATAGTTGGATCTTATGTTTCTTCTCCCCCTCTACTCTCTTGTAATGGATTGAGTTTCCCCTTTGAAGTTATCTTATCGGATTGAGTCTTTAAATATTTGAGAACACTTGATGTATGTCTTGCCATGCATATCTGTGGTGACAATGGGATATCACGTGATTCACTTGATGTATGTCTAGGTGATCAACTTGCGGGTTCCACCCATGAACTTATGCATAGGGGTTGGCACACGTTTTCGTCGTGATTCTCCGGTAGAAACTTTGGGGCACTCTTTGAGGTTCTATGTGTTGGTTGAATAGATGAATCTGAGATTTTGTGATGCATATCGTATAATCATACCCACAGACTTGAGGTGACATTGGAATATCGAGGTGACATTATGGTTTTGGTTGATTTGTATCTTAAGGTGTTATTCTAGTACGAACTCTAGGGCTGTTTGTGACACTTATAGGAATAGCCCAATAGATTGATTGGAAAGAATAACTTTGAGGTGGTTTCGTACCCTAACATAATCTCTTCGTTTGTTCTCCGCTATTAGTGACTTTGGAGTGACTCTTTGTTGCATGTTGAGGGATAGTTATATGATCCAACTATGTTATTATTGTTGAGAGAACTTGCACTAGTGAAAGTATGAACCCTAGGCCTTGTTTCAAAGCATTGCAATACCGTTTACGCTCACTTTTATTATTAGTTACCTTGCTGTTTTTATATTTTCAGATTACACATACCTATTTCTACCATCCATATTGCACTTGTATCACCATCTCTTCGCCGAACTAGTGCACCTATACAATTTACCATTGTATTGGGTGTGTTGGGGACACAAGAGACTCTTTGTTATTTGGTTGCAGGGTTGCTTGAGAGAGACCATCTTCATCCTACGCCTCCCACGGATTGATAAACCTTAGGTCATTCACTTGAAGGAAATTTGCTACTGTCCTACAAACCTCTGCACTTGGAGGCCCAACAACGTCTACAAGGAGAAGGTTGAGTAGTAGACATCAAGCTCTTTTCTGGCGCCGTTGCCGGGGAGGCTAGGTAAGCGGCACTCATACCCCGTTAACTAAGCTCTTCGGGGAGGTGAGTGCTTGAAGGTATATCTTTAGATCTTGCAATCGAATCTTTTTGTTTCTTGTTTTAGCACTAGTTTAGTTTATAAAAGAAAACTACAAAAAAATGGAATTAAGGGTACCTCATATGCTTCATCTTTTTAATGTCTATCGTGAAAATGATGGGAAGGAAAATTGTGCTCAAGTACTAGAAGAAGAAATCTATAAAATGTTTGGCACTAAATCTTTGAATGATGAGCATGATTGCAATGTTGTTAGTATGAACTCCTTGAATATCCATGATGCTAATGGTATGCAAGGCCACAAGCTTGGGGAAGCTATGTTTGATGAAGATGATATTTTTTGTCCCCAAAGTTTTGATGAGAAAATTTATTATGATGAAAGCATGCCTCCTATATATGATGATTATTGTGATGACACGTATGCTATAAAGAATAAAGATAACCATGAAACTTTTCATCATGATTTTAATTTTCAATTGGATTATGCTTCACATGATAGTTATTTTGTTGAGTTTGCTCCCACTACTATTGGTGACAATAAATTTGCTTATGTGGAGAGTAGTAAAATTTCTATGCAAGTAGATCATGAAAAGAATACTTTATGTGATGGTTATATTGTTGAATTCATTCATGATGCTACTGAAAATTATTATGAGAGAGGATCATATGCTTCTACATATTGCAATAATATCAAGTTTCCTCTCTATGTGCTTAATGTTTTGAAGTTATGCTTGTTTTGCCTTCCTATGCTAGTTGATTATTGTTCCCATAAGTTGTTTGCTCACAAAATCCCTATGCATACGAAGTGGGTTAGACTTAAATGTGCTAGTCATATTCTTCATGATGCTCCCTTTATGTTTCAATTCTTATCTTTTATGTGAGCATCATTAAATCATCATGCCTAGCTAGGGGCATTAAACGATAGCGCTTGTTGGGAGGCAACCCAATTTTATTTTAGTTTCTTGCTTTTTGGTTCTGTTTAGTAATAAATAATCCATCTAGCTTCTGTTTAGATGTGGTTTTATGTTTTAATTAGTATTTGTGCCAAGTAGAACCTTTGGGAAGACTTGGGTGAAGTCTTTATGATCATGCTGTAAAAAACAGAAACTTTAGCGCTCACGAGATTAGCTTCAACTTTTTACTGGAGAGCGGTATTTAGTTGATTCTTTTTGCAGACGATTACTAGACAAATTCCGCAGGTCCAACAATTTATTTTAGAATTTTTGTAGCTCCATAAGTATACGTTTGATACAGATTACTACAGACTGTTCTGTTTTTGACAGATTCTGTTTTCATTGTGTTGCTCGCTTATTTTGATGAATCTATGGCTAGTAAAATAGTTTATAAACCATAGAGAAGTTGGAATACAGTAGGTTTAACACAAATATAAATAAATAATAAGTTCATTACAGTACCTTGAAGTGGTGTTTTGTTTTCTTTCGCTAACGGAGCTTACGAGTTTTCTGTTAAGTTTTGTGTTGTGAAGTTTTCAAGTTTTGGGTAAAGATTCGATGGACTATGGAATAAGGAGTGGCAAGAGACTAAGCTTGGGGATGAACAAGGCACCCCAAGGTAATATTCAGGGAAAACCAAGAGCCTAAGCTTGGGGATGCCCCGGAAGGCATCCCCTCTTTCGTCTTCGTTCATCGGTAACTTTACTTGGTGCTATATTTTTATTCACCACATGATATGTGTTTTGCTTGGAGCTTCAATTTATTTTGTTAGTATTTGCTTGCTTTTATTTATAATAAGTTTTTGCATCTCTATTTTCAATAAAAATGTCAAGGATAGCCTTCACCATGCTTATTTTGCAAGTATGCATGTTGCTGTTTGAAAACAGAAAGTTTACCGCTGTTGCAAAAATTCCCTAGAAAATTCAGAATGTGATAAAATGTTGAAACCTTTTGCATAAGAAGCTCTGATAAATTTACTACATTTTGAATTTTCGTTCATAATTATTTGAGCTAGGGAAGTATGGATCTTGCTGCATTCTTTACAGACTGTTCTGTTTAGGCAGATTGCTGTTATGCTTGCATTGTTTGCATATGTTTGTTTGTTTAATGATTTTATTTGAGGATTGGACTATTAAATATGCAGAGGCATTTAGTATGAAATGTTGAATAATAATTTTAGTGATTTGCTACAGTATAGTATGATAAGGTTTTTGCATTGGTTTATACTAACTTATCTCACGAGTTCTTGTTGAGTTTGGTGTGGATGAAGCTTTAGGGATTTAGGAAACCGTGATATGAGAGGAATTAAGGAGACACAAAATCTCAAGCTTGGGGATGCCCAAGGCACCCCAAGATAATATTTCAAGAAGTCTCAAGCATCTAAACTTGGGGATGCCCCGGTAGGCATCCCACCTTTCTTCTTCAATAATTATCGGTTAGTATCGGTTGAACCTAAGTTTTTGATTCTTCACATGATGTGTGCTATCCTTGAATTGTCATTTTATTTTGTTTTGCTTGCGGCTTGAATAAAATACAAAGATCTGAAATTCTTAAAATGAGAGTCTTCACATGGTTGCATAATTATTCTACTACTCGTTGATCTTCACTTATATCTTTCGGAGTAGTTTGTTGTTTGCTCTAGTGCTTCACTTATATCTTTTAGAGCACGGTGGTGGATTTGTTTTATAGAAACCATTGAACTCTCATGCTTCACTTATATTATTTTGAGAGTCTTAAATATCATGGTAATTTGCTTAATCTTAATACGCTAGGTATTCAAGAATAGTAAAAACTTTCTTATGAGTGTGTTGAATACTAAGAGAAGTTTGATGCTTGATGATTGTTTTGAGATATGGAGGTAATAATGTTAAAGTCGTGCTAGTTGAGTAGTTGTGAATTTGAGAAATACTTGTGTTAAAGTTTGTGATTCCCGTAGCATGCACGTATGGTGAACCGTTATGTGATGAAGTCGGAGCATGATTTATTCATTGATTGTCTTCCTTATGAGTGGCGGTCGGGGACGAGCGATGGTCTTTTCCTACCAATCTATCCCCCTAGGAGCATGCGCGTAATACTTTGCTTTGATGACTTGTAGATTTTTGCAATAAGTATATGAGTTCTTTATGACTAATGTTGAGTCCATGGATCATACGCACTTTTCCTCCTTCCACCAATGCTAGCCTCTCTAATACCGCACACCTTTCACCGGTATCATACACCCACCTTATACCTTCCTCAGAACAGCCACCATACCTACCTATCATGGCATTTCCATAGCCATTCCGAGATATATTGCCATGCAACTTTCCACCATTCCGTTTGTTATGACACACTCCACCATTGTCATATTGCTTAGCATGATCATGTAGTTGACATCGTATTTGTGGCAAAGCCACCTTTCATAATTCTTTCATACATGTCACTCTTGATTCATTGCATATCCCGGTACACCGTCGGAGGCATTCATATAGAGTCCTACTTTGTTCTAAGTATCGAGTTGTAATTGTTGAGTTGTAAGAAAAATAGAAGTCTGATGATCATCATTTTTAGAGCATTGTCCCAAGTGAGGAAAGGATGATGGAGACTAGGATTCCCCCACAAGTCGGGATGAGACTCCGGACGAAAAAAAAGAGGCCATAAAAAAAAGAGAAAAGGCCCAAATAAAAAAAAGTGAAAAAGAGAGAAGGGACAATGTTACTATCCTTTTACCACACTTGTGCTTCAAAGTAGCACCATGATCTTCATGATAGAGAGTCTCTCATTTTGTCACTTTCATATACTAGTGGGAATTTTTCATTATAGAACTTGGCTTGTATATTCCAATGATGGGCTTCCTCAAAGTGCCCTAGGTCTTCGTGAGCAAGCGAGTTGGATGCACACCCACTTAGTTTCTTTTGTTGAGCTTTCATATACTTATAGCTCTAGTGCATCCGTTGCATCGCAATCCCTACTCACTCACATTGATATCTATTGATGGGCATCTCCATAGCCCGTTGATACGCCTAGTTGATGTGAGACTATCTTCCCCTCTTTTTGTCTTCTCCACAACCACCATTCTATTCCACATATAGTGCTATATCCATGGCTCACGCTCATGTATTGCGTGAAGATTGAAAAAGTTTTGAAAATGTCAAAAGTATGAAACAATTGCTTGGCTTGTCATCGGGGTTGTGCATGATTTAAATACTTTGTGTGGTGAAGATAGAGCATAGCCAAACTATATGATTTTGTAGGGATAACTTTCTTTGGCCATGTTATTTTGAGAAGACATAATTGCTTAGTTAGTATGCTTGAAGTATTATTATTTTTATGTCAATATGAACTTTTATCTTGAATCTTTCGGATCTGAATATTCATACCACAAGTAAGAAGAATTACAATGAAATTATGCCAAATAGCATTCCACATCAAAAATTATCTTTTTTATCATTTACCTACTCGAGGACGAGCAGGAATTAAGCTTGGGGATGCTTGATACGTCTCCAACGTATCTATAATTTTTGATTCCTCCATGCTATGTTATCTACTGTTTTGGGCAATATTGGGCTTTATTATTCACTTTTATATTACTTTTGGGACTAACCTATTAACCGGAGGCCCAGCCCAGAATTGTTGTTTTTTTGCCTATTTCAGTGTTTCGAAGAAAAGGAATATCAAACGGAGTCCAATGGACGTGCCAATTTTTGACGAATTTTTATGGACCAAATGAAGACCCCGGAGCAAAAGAGTTGGGCCAGGAGAGTCCCGGGCTGCCCATGAGGGTGGGGGGCGCCCCCCCCTAGGCCGCGCCCCCCTGCCTCGTGGACGACCCAGAGACCCCCCTGACGTGAGACCTACGCCAAAAAATCCTATAAATACTGAAACATATCGGGAATAGAATAGATCGGGAGTTCCGCTGCCGCAAGCCTCTGTAGCCACAAAAACTCAATCGGGACACTGTTCCGGCACCCTGCCGGAGGGGGGAACCCTCACCTGAGGCCATCTTCATCATCCCGGTGATCTCCATGACCAGGAGGGAGTAGTTCACCCTCGGGGCTGAGGGTATGTACCAGTAGCTATGTGTTTGATCTCTCTCTCTCTCTCTCTCTCGTGTTCTTGATTTGGCACGATCTTGATGTATCGCGAGCTTTGCTATTATAGTTGGATCTTATGTTTCTTCTCCCCCTCTACTCTCTTGTAATGGATTGAGTTTCCCCTTTGAAGTTATCTTATCGGATTGAGTCTTTAAATATTTGAGAACACTTGATGTATGTCTTGCCATGCGTATCTGTGGTGACAATGGGATATCACATGATTCACTTGATGTATGTCTTGGTGATCAACTTGCGGGTTCCATCCATGAACTTATGCATAGGATTTGGCACACTTTTTCATCGTGATTCTCCGGTAGAAACTTTGGGGCACTCTTTGAGGTTCTATGTGTTGGTTGAATAGATGAATCTGAGATTTTGTGATGCATATCGTATAATCATACCCACAGATACTTGAGGTGACATTGGAGTATCGAGGTGACATTAGGGTTTTGGTTGATTTGTATCTTAAGGTGTTATTCTAGTACGAACTCTAGGGCTATTTGTGACACTTATAGGAATAGCCCAATAGATTGATTGGAAAGAATAACTTTGAGGTGGTTTCGTACCCTACCATAATCTCTTCATTTGTTCTCCGCTATTAGTCACTTTGGAGTGACTCTTTGTTGCATGTTGAGGGATAGTTATATGATCCAACTATGTTATTATTGTTGAGAGAACTTGCACTAGTGAAAGTATGAACCCTAGGCCTTGTTTCAAAGCATTGCAATACCGTTTACGCTCACTTTTATTATTAGTTACCTTGCGGTTTTTATATTTTCAGATTACAAATACCTATTTCTACCATCCATATTGCACTTGTATTACCATCTCTTCGCCGAACTAGTGCACCTATACAATTTACCATTGTATTGGGTGTGTTGCGGACACAAGAGACTCTTTGTTATTTGGTTGCAGGGTTGCTTGAGAGAGACCATCTTCATCCTACGCCTCCCACGGATTGATAAACCTTAGGTCATCCACTTGAGGGAAATTTGCTACTGTCCTACAAACCTCTGTACTTGGAGGCCCAACAACGTCTACAAGGAGAAGGTTGAGTTGTAGACATCAAAAACCTTCTGTACCCACCTTTTACTTTCTGTTATTTAGATTAAATAAAGAAATAATAGTATTTTCCGTCTGTTTTCTGAATCACACGTGCAATAAAAAAATTACCCCGAAAATAAAAGTTCTCCAAATGCCCCGAAACTAAAATATGTTTTTTCTGGAATATTTGAGAATATTTGGCACTGAGAACAAAGCAGGGGGAGCAAGCACCTGGCCACGAGGGTCCAGGGCGCGCTCACCCCCCTTGGGCGCGCCCCCATGCCTCGTGGGCCCATGGTGGCTCCCCTCCACTTATTCCTGCACCCACACACACCTTCTTCCTCCCAAAAAAAATCACCAGCCAGCTCAAGCACGAGTTCTAGCCCATTTTGCTGCGATTTTCGATCTCCTTGCTCAATGCCCCATTCACAAAACTGCTTTGGGGGATTTTTCTTTGGTATGTGACTCCTCCAATGGTCCAATTAGTTTTTGTTCTAGTGCTTTATTCATTGCAAATTTTTGCTGCTTAGGTGACCATGTTCTTGAGCTTGCATGTCAAATTTATATGGTTCCAAGTAGTTCTAATGCATGATATAGTCTCCAGGCACTTGTGGGAGTAGTTGCTATCAATCTTATTGAGTTTGGTTCACTTTTATTTGAAGTTACTAAAAATTTCAGAAATTGTCAGAAAATGATGAAGAGATTTTTGAGGGGCTCTTCGAGCCGAAGCTCGAAGGATAAGCAAAGTGAGGAAGAAGAGAGGCCCAAATATAATCTCCCTCGCACCGCGGAGGTTCGGCCGTGTGAATGGCCTTGTGATGATTTCTTCAGAGCAGCCGGGATTTATGATGACTTTTATGAGTTGGCTGAGAATGCAGGCCTCACCAACTTCCTCCACGACAAGCTCGATCAGTATCTCCTACTCACTAATATCTTTGTGCTAAATTTTCATTTCCATGCTAGGAGATCACCACCTTCGGTGGATTAGTATTTATATGATGACTATAAGGAGATGTCACTTTATGAATTTTGTGCGGTTTGCAAGTTGCCCTTTTCGGGCAGCGTAGAGGAACCACATCGTAACGATGTGGAGGGGTTTGTTGATGAAATTGTTGTAGGGGAAACTCGGAAGGTTTCCGATGCAAGAATTACTAGCATACATTTTCCTGTCCAACGTTACTTTGCAATATTTGCTAGTAGATGTTTGATCGGTCGCGGAAACTGTGGCAACCTAAGTGCCCCTGACATTGTTATTTTGTGCCATGCCCTGTTTCGTGATGACACATTTAGTATGGGCGCTATTGTTGCAAGGGGATTAAAACTTAATCGTACTAAGGGACCCATCTTGGGAGGCATCTTCGCCTCGCTTCATATTTTAACATACCTATTAGGCATTATGAGAAAGAAGAAAAATTGCTGCCTCCTGTTTTTCTAGACTACAAGAGTATGGTTGCACATGATTTCATTGTTAAGAACAGGAAAAAGGAGCTTAACTATAGACTGATATTTGATAGAAATCACCCTGAGACTATTACTTTGCCTTCTCCTTCCTTGTTTGACTTATCTGCAGGCAAGTACCTTGTTCCGCTGGAGGCCATTCACGCCTATCAGAACCCCACATCAGCTACAGAGCCAGATCCGGAACCACAATTTGTTCCTCCACGGCAGTCTGTTTACCAGTGGGATCCAGAGGAGATTGCCAACCAGTGGAAACCTGAGGCTTCATCTCAGTACGACCCCAGTTACAACTTTGGATATCTGCCAGGCCAGTCGTGGCCATAGACCAACTTAGGCCAAAAGCCTAAGCTTGGGGGAGTTTGTATTTCTCACCGACATTACATTCATGTTCACACACTCATTGCTAGTTGTCGGTGCTCATACTTTTTCATTGTATTATCCATGCTAGTTTATTTTCTTTTTTATGCTTTCTTCTTGTGTGTTTGAAAAACCTTAAGAAAAACCAAAAAAAATTAGTAATAGCTTTTAGCTAGTTTACTTTCTTGCTTGTAGTAGTAGTAATTAAAAGAAAACCCAAAAAGATTTCTCGTTCTTCTTTTTCTTGTTGAGAGCTTTCCCGTGTAAATAGTTTTATTTCTTTTCTTTCCTTTGGGGATCGATAGGAGAAGACCATAATAAAAATGTTAAGTGGCTCTTATATGCATTATTGTTGAATTAGCCTTGAGCCTATATTACCTTGTCTTCTCTCTTGAATTGAATGCTCGCAGATTCCAGCTTAGTCCAATGCACATGCACTCTTATTATTATACACATCGTTCGGTCGTGCGAGTGAAAGGAAATAATGACGATATATGATGAAATGATTGAGATGAAGGAAGCTGGTATGAACTCGACCTCTCTTGTTTTTGTAAATATGATGAGTTCATTGTTCTTGATTCAGCCTATTATGAATAAACATGTTTGCAATGACAATTAGAGATTATAGTTGCTTATGCCATGCTTGATTAGCTATGAGTTTATAATGGTTTACCTTGCATGCCAACATGCTATTAAGATGGTTGTTATGTGGTATAGTGGGGTGGTATCCTCCTTTGAATGATTTAAATGGCCGCACTTGGCACATGTTCACGCATGTAGTTGAAACAAAATCAACATAGCCTCCACGATATTTATGTTCATGCTGGATTATATCCTACTCATGCTTGCATTCAGTGTAAATTCATTTTAATGCATGTTGATGACTGTTGTCGCTCTCCAGTTGGTCGCTTCCCAGTCTTTTTCTAGCCTTCACTTGTACTAAGAGAGAATACTGCTTGTGCATCCAATCCCTTAAACCCCAAAGTTATTCCATATGAGTCCACCATACCTTCCTATATGCGGTATCTACCTGCCGTTCCAAGTAAATTTGTATGTGCCAAACTCTAAACCTTCAAATGAAATTCTGTTTTGTATGCTCGAATAGCTCATGTATCAACTAGGGTTGTCTGTATCTTCCATGTTAGGCGGTTTATTCTCAAGAGGAGTGGACTCTGCTCCTCATTCACGAGAAAATGGCTGGTCACCGGGATGCCCAGTCCCATGCTTTAAGCAAATCAAATCAAAATAATTGCAAACAAAACTCCCCCAGGATTGTTGTTAGTTGGAGGCACCCGTTGTTTCGGACAATTCATGGACCGATGCTTGTTGGTGGAGGGGGAGTATAAACTTTACCATTCTGCTTGGGAACCGCCTATAATGTGTGTAGCATGGAAGATATCGCCATCTCTTTGTTGTTATGTTGACAATGAAAGTTTACCGCTCAAAATATTATTTATCTCTATTTCAAAACCGAGCTCTGGCACCTCTACAAATCCCTGCTTCCCTCTGCGAAGGGCCTATCCATTTACTTTTATGTTGAGTCATCACCCTCTTATTAAAAAGCACCAGCTGGAGAGCACCGCTGTCATTTGCATCCATTACTATTAACTTATATTGGGTATGACTGGATCTCTTTTACCATGAATTACAATGTCTAGTCAGTCCTTGATCTTTAAGGGTGCTCTGCATTTATGTTTTGCGGTCTCAGAAAGGGCTAGCGAGATACCATCTTGTTATATCATATTATGATTGTTTTGAGAAAGTGTTGTCATCCGAGATTTATTATTATTGCTCGCTAGCTGATTATGCCATTGATATGAGTAAACATGAGACCTAAGTGTTATTGTGAATATGGTTAGTCATAATATTTGTTGAAAACTAGAATGCTGGCTTTACATATTTACAACAACAAGAGCAAACAGAGTTTGTAAAAGTTTTTCTTTATCACTTTCAGTTTATCAACTGAATTGCTTGAGGACAAGCAAAGGTTTAAGCATGGGGGAGTTGATACGTCTCCATCATATCTACTTTTCCAAACATTTTTGCCCTTGTTTTGGACTCTAACTTGCATGATCTGAAAGGAACTAACCCGGATTGACGCTGTTTTCAGCAGAATTGCCATGGTGTTATTTTTGTGCAGAAACAAAAGTTCTCGGAATGACCTGAAACTCAACGGAGATTATTTTTGGAAATAATAAAAAATACTGGCGAAAGAATCAAGGCCAGGGGGCCCACACCCTGTCCACGAGGGTGGGAGGCGCGCCTGCCCCCCTACCTCGTGGGCCCCCTGGTGCTCCACCGACCTCAACTTCAACTCCATATATTCGTGTTCGGGGAGAAAAAATCAGAGAGAAGGATTCATCGCGTTTTACGATACGGAGCCGCCGCCAAGCCCTAAACTCTATTGGGAGGGCTGATCTGGAGTCCGTTCGGAGCTCCGGAGAGGGGAATCCATCGCCATCGTAATCATCAACCTTCCTCCATCACTAATTTCATGATGCTCACCGCCATGCGTGAGTAATTCCATCGTAGGCTTGCTGGACGGTGATGGGTTGGATGAGATTTATCATGTAATCGAGTTAGTTTTGTTAGGGTTTGATCCCTAGTATCCACTATGTTCTGAGATTTATGTTCTTAATGCTTGTCACTAGGGCCCGAGTGCCATGATTTCAGATCTGAACCTATTATGTTTTCATGAATATATGTGTGTTCTTCATCCTATCTTGCAAGTCTATAGTCACCTATTATGTGTTATGATCCGTTAACCCCGAAGTGACAATAATCGGGATACTTACCGGTGATGACCGTAGTTTGAGGAGTTCATGTATTCACTAAGTGTTAATGCTTTGGTCCGGTACTCTATTAAAAGGAGGCCTTAATATCCCTTAGTTTCCAACAGGACCCCGCTGCCACGGGAGGGTAGGACAAAAGATGTCATGCAAGTTCTTTTCATAAGCACGTATGACTATATTCGGATACATGCCTACATTACATTGATGAACTGGAGCTAGTTCTGTGTCACCCTATGTTATAACTGTTACATTATGAACCACATCCAGCATAATTATCCATCACCGATCCAATGCCTACGAGCTTTTCACATATTGTTCTTTGCTTAGTTACTTTTCCGCTGCTATTGTTACAATCACTACAAAACCCAAAAATATTACTTTTGCTACTGTTACCATTACTATCATATTACTTTGCTACTAAATACTTTGCTGCAGATATTAAGTTATCCAGGTGTGGTTGAATTGACAACTCAACTGCTAATACTTGAGAATATTCTTTGGCTCCCCTTGTGTCGAATCAATAAATTTGGGTTGAATACTCTACCCTCGAAAACTGTTGTGATCCCCTATACTTGTGGGTTATCAACTGCAGCGCCTTTTCACAACCGAGGAGTCTGCCAAAATGATGAAGTGGCACAAGGAAGGGAAAAGGTACAATCTAAAAAAATTGTACATCCATCAGAAGGTGAAGCATGGAAGTCATTCGATATAGAGTACCCGGAGGAAGCAGTCGAGGCTGGGAATGTCAGAATTGCTATATCTGGTGATGGGTTCAATCCATATGGTATGTCATCTATTCCATATAGCTGCTAGCCCGTATTTGTTATTCCGCTGAATCTCCCTCCAGGCACCATAATGCAACGCAAGACCATGTTCCTGTCGCTTATAATTCCGGGGCCTGAGTATCCGGGGAAGAATTTGAGTGTGTTTATGCAGCCGTTATTGGATGATTTGCACCATTCTTGGTACTTGCCGAGGCTGACATACAACCGACATCTGCAGAAAAATTTCTTGATGAAACTTTGGCTAGAGTATTGCATGCATGACTTTCCCGGCTATGCCCTGTTCTGCGGATGGTGTACAAGTGGGTAGATGCCTTGCCCAGTGTGTATGCAGGCCTTGATTTTCATTTGGCCAAAGAATGGTGGCAAGTATGTTTGCTTTGACCTGCATCGACAGTTCCTCCCTCCAAACCATCCTGATAGCGAAGACAAGAAGAACTTCACAAAAGGCAAAGTTGTCCATGAAGTAAACGAGATTCCAACGTTTTCTCGTGCGGATGTGCTTGCTCAGCTAAAAGCTCTTAAGCCTGCTTGGGAAGGGAAAGGCAAAGGCAAAGGCAAAGCCACAGGCGAAGACGAGGGCGAGGGCAAGGGAAAAGGTCAAGGGAAAAATGTTTTCAAGGATATGGTGAGACGCACAACTAGACTCACATTACCCTCTTCACGCAGCTTCCCTATTTTAAGGACCTCAAAATTCCATACAACATCGACGTGATGCACACCGAAAAGAATGTCGCAGAGTCCCTTTTTCGCACGATCCTCAACATTCCTGATAAGACAAAGGGATAATGTTAATGCTAGAGTCGATCAACAGAATATTTGTGATAGACCACGTCTACACATGCAGCCTCCCACAGGCAGTAGAAAATCTTGGTTCAAGCCAGATGCTGACTTCGTACTTAAAAAGGATCATAAGATGGAGGCATTCAAGTGGCTGAAACACGCCGTGAAGTTAACTGATGGTTATGCGTCGAATATAAGTAAGGGGGTGAATCTTTCAATGGGCAAAGTGACCGGGCTCAAGAGTCATGACTATCATGTATGGATTGAGCGGATTATGCCGGTGATGGTCCGGGGCTATGTTCCCGAGCGTGTCTGGCGTGTGCTTGCGGAGTTAAGCCATTTCTTCCGCATGCTTTGTACTAAAGAAGTATGTCCTGAGATGATAAAAGAAATGCATAAGAAGGCGCCGGAGTTGATATGCAAGCTAGAGAAGATCTTCCTGCCACGCTTCTTTACTCTGATGAAACATCTCATTTTGCACCTCGCGAACGAGGTATTGTTGGGGGGGGGCCTGTGCAGAATCGTTGGTAGTACGGCCCTGAGAGACAGAACAAGCATCTGAGACAGAAATGTGGAAACAAAGCTAAGATTGAAGCTTCCATAGCTGAGGCAGTTATCCTAGAGGAGGTGGCAGACCTCAGGACAATGTACTATCCGGACCATGTTCCCACGCTGCACAATAAGGTGTCTCGATACAACACAGAAGAACCCAAGTATAAACCCAAGCTGCCTCTATTCATCGGGCAAGGTGGCAGGGCTGGATGCTCGACACCTTATATCATGCCACGAGATGAGTGGGAGGATGTCATGTACTATATCTTGCACAACATCAAGTAAGCTGAGGATGAGTGGCTGAGGTAATACCTTTGCACCATTCTTTTACCGAGGATGAGTGGATGTCATGTTCAATTCGTTATGTTCCCTTTGCCTAGTTCTTATACCGCTTTTCTTATTGTGGTCGATTCGTTGATGCAGAGTGGACGGGAATGCTGCCTCCTACTGAAGCGGAGGCACTTGCTCTTCTTCGAAAGGGTGTTGATGGAAGGAAAAATTTCATTGCGTGGTTCTTGGAGAAAGTAAATATTCACACTTCCCTATTACCTATTTCACCGTACAATTCCAATTAAACTCATGCACCCTATAATTTCAATTAAACTTGTAGGGAAATGATCCGAAATAATCAATGGATGAAGAATTGAGATGGGTTTCCATGGGTTTTGACCCTTCCGTCATGACATGCGAAAAGTATGATGTGAATGGGTATCGCTTCCATACAGAGGAGCACCAGAACAGACTGCCTGATCCCAAAACTATAAATACCGGAGTCTTCACCGTAGGAGATAATAAAGTAGATTACTACGGAAGGGTAGGAAAAATATACGAGCTTACATTCAAACGTGGCCGCGAACACCTAAGTCTCACTGTGTTCAAATGCCGATGGTTCGACCCTAAAAAGGGTCTGAGACATACGCCTTCTGTTGGTTTAGTTGAAGTTAAACCATCAACTGTCTATGCCAGAGATGATCTCTTTATTGCCGCTACCCAGGCCACACAAGGATATTATCTACCTTACCCATGCCAGAAAGAGTACCTAAAGGGTTTGGAAGTTGTGTTCAAGGTGTCGCCACATGGTAAGCTACCGGACCCGAACGATGATGATTACTACAACATAAACCCCATGACATACGAGGGAGTGTTCTTTCAAGAGGAACATGATGACGTGGTCCGAAACAAGGAGGATGATGACTTGGGTTATGTTGACCTGGACCCAAACAACGACGACGCACGGATTGATGGTGAGGAAGTTGTGAATCAAAGAGAGATAATTATGCTTGAAAAGTTAAATGAAGACGCTGACGATGAAGAAGAGCCTCCACCTCCGTCAAAAAACGAAGAAGATATGCGTGATAGTGATGATGAGACCTGTTGACAAATAGATTACAATAGTGATGATTCATATGGGTTCTAGAAAATGTAAGTTCTTTTAATGATCATTACAATAGTATGCTTAATGTGCTGTTCTGTTATTAATGTTCTTTCCTGTATGCTTAATGTGCTCTTCTGTTATTAATGTCCTCTCCTGTATGCTTGTTTATTTGATATCCTTACTAATTGTTTATTCTCTTCTCAATGAAGGTTTGCTAATCATGGGCAAGTCTAGCGGCGCCAATTTCCTCAGTAAATTCAAAGGACTTACTCAGAGTGGACGAGCCCACAAGGTTCCCTCCCGACTACGCGAGGATGACACCTCACAGGGAGGTGGAGGGGTCGGGGGAGGAGACCCTAGAGGAGGAGGGGGTGGGAGGAGAGCCCCTAGAGGAGGAGGAGGCGGGGGGAGAGGCAGCCGGGGCAAAAAACTCCGGGCCGTGTCCGAAATAGGAGGGTCTTCTTCGATGCCCTCCTATACCGAGGCACCTTATGAGTCTGAGGAGGAGGAGTGTGTTCCTGACAGTGAGGAGGAGGAAGGCGAGGAGGAGGAGGAAGGCGAGGAGGAGGAGGCCGAGGAGGAGGGTGAGGAGGAGGGCGAGGAGGGTGGTGGAGGGGAGGTTGACCCCAAGTTGTGGGGTGACTTGCCACCGGGTGCTCCGAAGGGGTGGCTAGCTTGTACTGTCGGAATACGTACACCACCTTCTATCGAGGCGCACAAGTGGTTCATTGAACCTGCGGGGACAAAGTAAGTGCCTCTCAATCATATTTTCAACACATGACAACATTTTCTTATTGTACACATGGCAATCCTTTGATTCTTTTGCAGGAACTGGATCCTTCACGGAACGGGCCGTAAACCAAACGACCTTATCACTGTCCTGTTGAAGGAGTTTTGGCCGGGCCTATTCTGCCCGCGGCCAGACAGGGGCCCGCAGTTGCGGGTTTTGGCCACGAGCTAGGCCCACTACGAGGCTTACAGCCACGCGGAGCACGGGACGGCCGCTAAGGCCGTGATCACCAAATTTTGGGTAAGTTCTCTTCTGAATCACTTGTCTTCAATTTCGTTCATAGTTTATCATTGAATCACTCAACTCATGCCTTGTTTGCTTCTGGTTTTATGCATGATTGCAGCAACTCTATAGAGTTCTTGACGAGCACAAGGCCAGAGCCGACGTGGTCTTGTTGGCTGCTGCGAAGAAGAAAGCTCGTCCGTTGTAGTACGAGGTGTGCTGGGTTGCCGTCTCGCAGTACTACCACAATTACCTTCAATAAAAGATGACCAAAACTCAAGCGCAGAGGCAATGACTTACCTTGAACAGGGAGCAGTTCATGAAGGTAACTGTTACTGACTTTTCATTGTTTCAAGCAGCCAATTATATGTTTCATGCTCACATGTCATTGTTCGAAAATTTGCATAGGTTATTCCTCGTTGGTGCTATGGAAAGGATGACGGATGGGAGAGTTTGGTGGATAGGTGGCTCGGCGACGATGCAGAGTTTGCTGCGAAGAGCAGTAAGGCCCAGGCTAACCGTGGAAAAGACGGGACACACGGCCAAGGAAACAGGAACAACTGCGGCTTCAAGGCCATGAAGGTATATCTATATGCATGATGCATTTTTGTTATTCTTTACCGTCATGTTCTTTATTTATGGCTAACTTCTGTTTGACGTTGCAGGAGGACAAGTTGAAGGGGCCGCTCTTAGACATTGAGCCATGGAAGCTAGCCCGCGAGCGGAGTGATCGCAAGGACGGCGAGAGCCAGTACTACGGCAAGACCGAGGAGCACCTGGAGTCCTACACTCAGCAGTTTCAGAGGTTGTGTCTGAATGTTCCTGACGTCGCCCAGTCCCAGATCGACGACACGACGGTGCTGGCCATCCAGGGGAAGCTCCATGGTCGGTATCCGTGTTTCGATGGCTTGACCACTCCTTCGGACTCATACACATGGATTTGGGCTTCCCACCCGAGCCCGTTAGAATACGGGGCGTTCGCAGGCTCTCTTAGCCCGCCAGCATGTTGTAAATACTTCCCCTTTATCTTCTTTCTCTCAAACATTCTCAGTTTATTTTCATCATTGCTCACTTCGAAAAAACCTAAATTTTGTAGGCATATAAGGCCTTTGTCGAGCATAGGAATCTCGAGGTGCGGGAGTACTTGCAACGAGTGAAGGCAAACGATGATTACAACCGTCAGATGATGACGGTTAGTTTTGCCCTCTTAAAACCAAGCTAAATTTTTGCACTTTCATTCCTTCTGACCTTCTAGTTTTCTTGTTTAACTAACATCCAAGCTATGTTGGCGTCTTGGAGTAACCGCACGGATCCACAAGTGGGACCCCCACCACCACCTGCGGGAGAACTGCCACACGTGCCCACGTTCGATGAATGGGTGGCACTAGGCAGTGATAGTCCGGTTAGTACATTTTCCTAACTACTGACAAACTAGTTCTCGTTCATTCAACACTATCATATCATATTTACCGTTAGAATCTTCTCTCAAACATGTAGGGGACCGGTGGCTCGACTCCTGCTTCGTCGACCCCAGTCACTCCGATCTGGCAGAGTGGTGGTGGTCTTGGCGGTGGCGGTTTTGGCGGAGGTGGTCTTGTCGGTGGTGGTTTTGGCGGAGGTGGTCTTGGCGGTGGTGGTTTTGGCGGTGGTGGTTTTGGCGGCGGTGGTCTTGCCTGATGTCGGTGATGATACCCGTGCATGTGGCCGTCGTGCCATACCATTCATGTTCCTACTTGTTAGTTTCTTGAGATGACAATGATGATGTTTCATGTCTTGCGATACTTATGTTCATGTCTTGTTAGTTTTGGCGATGATGATCTTTAGATGATAAACTTGACTATGTTTAGATGATGATGATGATATTGAGTATCTTTAGATGATGATCTGTCATATTTCTGCATAATCCCATATTTTCTGGTTTGAAATGCTGTCAAAATGAATTGAAACAGAGAAAACAGAAAAAATAAAAAAAAACAGAACAGATGGCATAGATATGCTAGAACAGCCCAGTGACTCGGCATATCTCAGCGCGGTTGACGGCGCCGTCTATTGTCGTCAGGCGAAAATCAATGCCGACGGCCGTACGGAAGCCGTCGAAATAGGTTCCTATGCCGACGGATTTTCTATGCCGACGGTCTGACAAGACAACGCTGACGTGTTCTATGCCGACGGGGATATGCCGACGGCTGCCGTCAGCATAGACCTAAGCCGACGGCAATTGGCATATGCCGACGGCCCGTGGCCGTCGGCTTAGAGGGCGAGTCCGGTAGTGTGACTTGTATATGTGCATACACTGCCCGCAGCCTCAAGTTTTACCATTCAACTACATGCATGACTCAAAAGCAAAATCTAATAATCTAAACCCAGTTCTAATAATAAGATTAATTAGCTCCAAAAAAATTACTCGACGCTTCGCCTTTGGTAAAAATGCACTTCTTCTGAACACGGTTACAGATGGAGCGTACATAAATTCAGCCTCCCTAGAGGCACGTTTACGAATATTGCAGGAGACCTCCGCTGCCCATTATTTAAAAATAACTTAGTGACAAACATCTTACAACTTACAAGATCGGCTTAGTATGAGTAGCCTCTCAGCTACCTCCATCATTGTTGGCCTTTGATCCACGTCAAGGCTAAGGCATTCCACAGCTATACTTGCTAAATTTTCAAGGATCTCCAAATCATTTGTTATTGCAATTTCCTTGTCGAAAAACTGGGTTGCTTTCTTCTGTTTCTTATGGGCTTCAAGAAAATTCTTTACCAACTTATTATTATCAGAATGCATTGCCCTCTCCCTGCTCAAAAGTTCCAGGATCACAACTCCAAAACTGTAGACATCACTTTTTTCAGTGAGTAAGCCTTCTTGTAGATACACCGGATCCATATAATTCATGTCGCCAATGATTGATGCAGTGTGTTCCTTGTCACTTGCAATCAGCCTAGATATGCCGAAATCTGAAATCTTGGGTATGAAGTTATCATCCAAAAGTATATTAGCTGGTTTCACATCACCGTGTAGGATTCTAGTATTTGTTTTTGAGTGCATATAAGCTAGACCATCGGCTGAATGTGCAGCAATACTTAGACGGGCCTCCAAGTTGAGAGCCACCTTTTTACTGCTGTTGTGAAGAATGTCATGGAGGCTACCTTGGGAGATAAACTCGTAGACCAGCATGGGGGCATCGACTTCAAGGCAACAACCAATGAGCCTAACAATGTTCTTGTGGATGACTTGAGATTGGATGATGACTTCATTTGCAAATTGGCCACTCTCTAGCGCAGAACCATTAATCGGCTTCTTTACTGCAACTAGTTTATTGTCAAGAATGCCCTTGTAAACTTCACCAAAGCAACCTTTTCCAATAAAGTTGCTCTCCTTCAAAATAGGCTTGAGCTCGTCCTTTTTGAAAAGTTTAATGACAATTGCCTTCTCTAATGTAGGGCCGCCATTCTTTTTGAAGAATTCTGCCATCTTCTTTTTCTCATTGTGAAGAATAACAAGAAACGATATAATCACCATGAGAAGAATGCCACCTATTGTACCTAGATGGACATAAAACAAATTACTTTATATAATTAAAATCGTAGTTACAATTCTAGCAGAAATATTTAGTATAAGAAGTTAATAGTTTCCTTTGCTCATCTACTCGGAATCTGAAACAAATTACCACTAGAATTACAAGAAGGAAAAGAAATCTCAATCAAGACCGTCAAGGGGCTGAAACTCGACTGCCGAATCTGAATCCTTAGAACAACTTCAAGGAAATTGAGCTCTTAAAAGACAAGGAAATCATGTAGATCGTAAATTACAGCCAGGCCATTTATAGAAATTAACCAGCATATACAACTGAATGATTGAAATCCTTTGAAGCAATCATATGGCTTGCATCCATCAAGAGATGTACAAGCAGTTGGTATGTCATACATGTGTTTCTTTGTTGATGAATTAGATTGGCAACATGAGGGTTTGTGTGGTGATAGATTCTACTGGAACAGATGTCACCCAGCGTGATGTGTACTAATGTTCGTTGCACTATGAGCTATCAACAAAAATACCCACAGTGGAGTGCAGTAGAGTACTTACAGACTGCCACCTTTGCTGCTAGAGAGAAATGATCTATGCAGGTTCCCCCTTTGGCGTGGCCTTTCCATCTAAATTTGCATGGACAGTCATAGCCTCCCAGCCTGTTTCTGCAGACTCCGCCATTTGTGCAGCCATACAGATGAGGGAGCTTGCATTCATCAATGTCTGAAGAATTAACACTTGGCGAAGTTAACTAGTTGGTAATGAATGTTTCTTGTGTAGTATATATAAAGATTGCTCTAACACGCTTTTAACTACCATTTCATCTACTTTAAAGCAAGGGTTCAAACACAGAATCAAAGCACAGCATTTGATTACCTTGATAGGATGGATTAGTGCACATGTATGAGAACCAGATCCACCAGATAATCTCATGTTCCCAATTCCAAGAGCAGGTATTGGTTGAGCCCAACTTTCAGTTTATTTCTTTGCGGTTTCTTTGCTGGTTGTAAATATTGTAGTTTGTTGATGTATTAATCGAAAAATACCGTAGAACGATTGTTCTTTGGTTCGAGGTTAGAAAGAACATCAAGGCAAGCACATCACATTTTTGCAAGATAAAAAGTGACGAAAGACATCTTACAAAATTAAGGTTCTTCCAGTAAGTTAATCTTACTTTTTGTAAATAAGAAGTGCAGACTATCGATTGACGATGTTGATAATAAATAGTACTCCAAATGATGGATGCATCCGAAGTGCCAAACCCTGGAGTAGTAAATTGATGGATGGGTAAGCAGTTTTAGGTACCTTTGCATCCGTGCTCCGGATCTTGCAGGTAAGGATTACCATGGAAGCCTTTGGAACAGTTGCAGATGTAGCCTGGTCCATTGAGCGAGTTGAAGCACTCGGTGTTGTTGCTGACGCACGCGTAGGACCCAGGCTTCTTGCGGGCTACGTCGCACGTCTCCTTCCCGATGGCCCAATCCACGACGAACGGCGCCTGGCGGCCGTTGTTGTTAATGAACGCCGGCGAGGTCACATAGGTCGTCGAGAAGGTGAAGTCGGACGAGTCCATGAGCACCGCGTAGCTGCAGCGGCTGACGTTGTGGATCTCGGTCGTGTTGAAGCCAGAGTCGAACTCCACGTGGTAGTACTGCAGCCCCTTGGGGATGGCGGTCTGGCAGCACCCTATCCCGGAGCAGGAGCCGTTGCTCAGGGTCGACCTCACATCGTCTCCCCGGCACATGGCCACGCACCCACTCATGTACTTGTCGCCGCCATCGCCGTAGTCGCCATCGTCGTCGCCGTTGATGTACGCCAGGGTTTGGCAACCGATGACCGTGAACTTGTTGGTGGTGTCAGAGAACATGTAGGGTGTGCCCGCGAAGTCCAGCCACCACTCGTCCCGGACCATCTCCCGAGTTGTGGCGTTGTAGCAATAATAGGAGATATCATTCAGCATCCGGGCCTGACCTTGCTGCAGCGAGATGCCGACGACTTCCACGTCGTCATAAAATGGCCTGTGGCGGCCACCATTAATCCCTGTCTCGTTGCAGGTCAGGCCGAAGCCGTTCATGGCGCAGGGACCATCGTCGTCATCGGGTGAATGGACGATACCAAATGGGTAAGGGATGTCTACGCTGCCGCATTTTCTTTGGCACTTACTGCTAGGTTGTGGTGATGCTGCTACAAACAGTGGGAACCTTGTGGCAAGAACTGCGCCTAGCCATAGTAGTACTACAGGTAGAACAGCTAATCTGTTGAACGGCATGGATGGTGTTGGGGACGGCGTGGTCTGGGTTGGGAACGGCGTGGGCTTGCTTTGCTTCGTTGGGGACGGCGTGGTCTGGGTTGCTTTATAATCATTCCAACCAAGAATTGAGGCCAGAACGTTCGGGCGTAAAAAAAATTATGAGAGCGTTTAGATCACTAACTGAGTAATCTAAACACTCTTATATTTCGCATGCATCGATCGATGTCCCTGTGTTGATCACACTCTTATATTTCGCATGCATCGATCGATGTCCCTGTGTTGATCCATGAGCAATCCTTTATTTACAGATTATGAGGAACACGCCAGTGGATGAATGTGGAAGGTTGTGTATTACTCAATCCACTTTCTTGGTTCCACTGACAGTGGCCATCAAATGGCCAAAACCAACTAAATAAATAAATCATATGTAGGGACATGTTTTTTGCCATGATTTTAACGAGTAAAATATAAGTTTTACGCAGCAAAAAATAATACGATCAGAACTATGTTCAAATACGAATCCAACAATATAACATTTTGTTACGTGCATTAACATTTTATTAGTTAAACTATGATGAAAAATTGGCAAAAAAATAAGAAGTGAACCAATAATCCTGGACTGAGGCAGTAGACGCAAAGGAAGGGTCACTTGACTACACTCTACAGATGCATCTATGCATATGTCACTGCTCACGTCAACCGCTTAGTTCCACTTGCTTCGATCAAGATGCATGGTCACTGCTTGGTGATCAGAAGCTGCATGTGTACTCACATGAAGATCCGCCATTTGCGTGCGTAGAGAAGACATTTCAAGCTAATTAAGAGGCTGACTATGTCTACCACATGCATTGATTCTTCGTGGTGATCGACACAGGAACGCCACGCCCTACTTAATGTTTTGTCATCGTCGAGTCATCCAAGTAGCTGGTGGACCTGCATTGATTTTGGCTCATATGACTTGCACAACATGGATGCACATGTCGGGCCTGCATTGATCATGGATGCTCATCCATGCGTACTCCTGCTATAGCGTACTACGTACTACTCCAGCCACTGAGAAGGCTGGAAGATATCCCTCTTGCACAGTGTGGCGAAGCCGGCAAGGTTACCAACGGACACTAGTAGAAAAAGAGGCTTCCATACGCCCCCATTAGTCCTCAAAATAATCGAACCGCGATCAAAGGGGTCTTTAGTCGCGGTTCGGGAGGAGACCCGCGACCAACTATCTGGGCCCAGCGCGAGCTGGCGGACGGGAGGGGCTTTAGTCCCGGTTGGCCTGGCCAACTGGGACTAAAGGTCCTCAGGCTGGCCCGAAGGCCTTTAGTCGCGGTTGGCCAGACCAACCGGGATTAAAGGTTAGACCTTTAGTCCCGGTTGGTCTGTCCAACTGCGACTAATGGCCCGAACCTTTAGTCGCGGTTGGCCAGACCAACCGGGACTAAAGGTTAGACCTTTAGTCCCGGTTGGTCTGGCCAACCGCGACTAAAGGGATTTGAGGATGTTACTAAATATTAGTGTTACTAAATAATTATTTAGATATACGAAAACTTGTTGTTCCAGATCTATAAAAAAAACTGAAATAATTATTTAGTAACACTAATACACGAGAACCGGGACTAAAGGACGGGCCTTTAGTCCCGGTTAGCCACGAGAACCGGGACTAAAGCCTTTAGTCGCGGTTCGTAAGAGGCGCGACTAAAGGGGGGGTCTTTAGTCGCGCATATTTAGTCCCGGTTGCACAGCCGGGACTAAAGGCCTTTGCTAACCGGGATTAAAGGCCTTTTTTCTACCAGTGGGAGTTCGGTCTAGGTGGTGCAACCCAATTACAATCAAATTTGATGAAGGAACGGTAGAAATCCGAAATCGGGAGTCCACATGCACGGAGAAAGCCGAGGCGCTCCCGCGGGCGGCCCCGGGAGGAAACCCTAGCGCCGCCCCCGTCGCCCCCATCCCCTCAACCCCGTCGCTCATCGCCGCCTGGGGCGTCGCCTACCAAAGGCTGTATGGCATTGGCGGCGGCTCTCTCCAGCATGCAGTTGGGGACTCTGCGGGGTGTTCCCCACTGCCTGGCGGCGCTGGGTGTCGGGCTGGCCCTACCTCGCCTCCTTCTCCCCCTCCCGGCATCCTTCTGGCACTGCCTCCTCCCCTCCATGGTGGTGGGTCGCGGGGGATGCGGATCTCTGATCTGCCCAGATCCGGTGGATGGTGGGGTTGGTGTTGGCAGCGATGGCCGGCGGCCCAGGCCTGGTGGAGGTGCGGCGGTGGCGGGTGCTTAGCCTGGTGGTGGCGGCTGCCGTGCACGGGAGTTGGATTTCTTCAAACAGATCTGGGTGAAAACTTGCTTTCGGCTACTGCCAAGGCAGGTGGTGGCGTTGCTATCTGCATCGTTCCCTTTTTGAAAGCATCGCCGTGGAGAAGTTCAAGGCCACTCTCTGCTATCTCCGGGGGAAACCATAGATCGGATGATCAGATGACGGCGACGCTCTAGCGTCGTTCCCCTATTTGGGGCGTCATTCTTGGAGGTGCAAACATGATCGAAGGGCTAGAGGACATATTCTTTGGTGGAGCAGTGCTTCATCTCACTCATTGATGGCGGCGGATCTCGGCGGCATGGCGCTGTGGTGACTCGGCGTCCGATGCACTGTGATGGACTCGTGCAGGAGGGTGACGCGGTCTGGCGTCTTGATGGCGTCGACGGCAGGTAGACCGGGCAAGGTAGATGCAGCAGTACAGTTCTAGAGGGTGATGCGGTCTGGCGTCGTGGTGGCGTCGACGGCAGCTAGAACGGGCAATGTAGATGCAGCAGTACAGTTCTGAAGATGGATTGGTGGCAGGTTCCTGCGGCGGCTTCATACCAGGCAGAAGTCCTGGTAAAGTAGTGCTCCGGACCGGTGGGTCCCCATACCCGGCAAGCGTCCTGGATGGACCACAGGTCCTAGATGGTAGGTTTGGCTGCGAGGTCTGTTTGGTATTTCGCCCAGACTATCAGTATCCATTTATCAATTGGATAGGAGTAGCGTCAGATATTGCCTGGACGGTGGCTTTAGTCTTACTATTGTATTACTTGGTAAGGTCTTGTGTGAACAATTAATAAAATGGCTGCATGCATCATGTAGATTCAGAGGCTGGGGGTCTTCCTAATTTTTTTTAAAAAAACATGCACGGAGAAATAAGAAAGAGAGAAGGATCACCTTGTTCTCCATGTGCGTGGGAATGCATCTCCCAGACTGGACCAACTGGATTTTTCATTTTTTTCGTAAGTTCTTTACAGAGCACCATTCATGGTTTTTTTTCACATACTATCTTCATTATTCAGGATTTTACATATTTCCTGGACTTTAAAAAGAGTTCATGTATTATACAATTTTTTTACAAGAAATCTTAATAATTTACTAATTTTAAAATGAAAATACTAGACGTATTTCAGTGTTAGATACATCTGAGTTTGAGTGACAAATAATTCTGAACGGACGATGTATCTAACATCTGACGTGACATCTTGTATAGCCCGCCCACGTCATTCTATTTTTAAGGTAGAGACTTGACTTTTGGAACCCGGGTGCGCTAGCCAGCATAGCAGCCAGTGGTAACAATAAAAATGGTACTGTCTCTATCAAAGTTTTAAATAGCGCGCTAAGCATCTTAGCGGCGGACCTCTTCCAAATACTATAGCGTGCTATTTAAAATATTTGCTTATTTGTTTAGACCGAAATCTCTTAGCGTAAGACTTTTTGTAAACGCTATAGCATGCGCTATAGCGGAGCTATAGCGGGCTATTTAAAACAGTGGTCTCTATCCATACAGTGCGGACGCTCGCTCGTTGCCAAGTCGGGGGTGCGCCGGTATTGCTCTGTGACCTGGCATGCACGAAGTCACATTCTCCATATAACCATATTGTGTGGGGCGCTGCTGCAAGGTGGCATGCCTTTGTCCTCCGGCAGCAAGGAAGGCGAGTTAGCGGCCCCAGATAGGTGCTAGGCATGGCTTGGTTCTCGCAACGTTATGTGCCGCGCCCCGTGTGGAACGTTGATTTTTCTTTAAATTTTTAATTTTTTTTTGAAAAAGGAGCATAACAACCGGCCTCCGCATGAGGACGATGCATGCATCCATATATTATTGACAAAGCAAATTCCAGCAGCCGAACACCATCGACCCAGAAAAAAGCAAAAAACAAACCCCGAGGCCTTATACCTCGCGACAGTAACTCCCCCAGATAACCACTAACCCTATGATACAAGACACAACATAAAAAAAATACACAACTCCTAGGTTACCCCTTCAAGAAGGAATCGCAACACATGCGCCTATGATGGCGAGTCCACCACAAGGTTGAACCTCGGATTCTCATCCCAAAGCAACACTAGTAGAAAAAGGGCCATTTGTCCCAGTTCATAAGGGCCTTTTGTCCCGGTTTAGGAACCTAACCAGGACTAAAAGGTCGTTACAAATGCCCTAGTCCTTTAGTTCCGGTTCTTACACGAACCGGGACAGATGGGCCTCCACGTGGCCGCTGCGGACAGCCCAGGCAGAAGGGCCTTTGGTCCCGGTTGGTAACACCAACCGGGACCAAAAGGCATCCACGCGTCAGCATTTCAGGGGCTGGTTTTTTTTTGAAGGCGGGGGGCGGGGGGGGGGGGGGTTAGGGGGTTTTGGGAGGTTAATTTAGGTGTTTCATATATTTTGTTAGCTAGCTAACTAATAGAGAGAAGTGTCCTCTCTTATCTTCGTGCTTGGTCGACGCTACGTACTATACGTATAGAGAGGACTCGACATGCTAACTAGTAAGCAAATGAAGGAAACAGAAGATCGTCATGAACATATATATGCATACAGAGAGAAGTGATACCGACAACAAGTTTTCGTATATCTATCCGATGCTACTGCCTACATATATACAATATAAGATCTCTTACAATATAACCCCCTGATTATATACGAACTTAGGGTCCACATGGTATTCTCCGTTTTTAACGATCACGTGGTCAAGAAAGAATGCCGCCAATTCCTCTTGAATTCCTCGCATGCGATCTGGTGCTAGGAGTTCATCCCGCATCCGAAACACCTAAATTTGAAGAATGAGGTCAGTACATATATATGAATGAATGAAACTCAACACAAATGATGGTAATAAAATAAAATTGTGAATATTATTGCTTACGCACTTCATATTGTTTGTCAGAGTAGCCCCACTCACAGGTCATGTGGCGGATGCACTCGCAAACGTAGTATCCACAGTAATTATTCCCGGATTCCTGTCACACCCACTTTACAAGAAATAGAGGTCAATCAAACTGATAAGCAAGCATACTAAATGGTATTGACGAAACTAGCGCTTGAATCATGCGGAACTAGCTAGTAGTACTTACTCTCGGGTGTTTAAATTGCAGCTTCTTCGGCAGTCCCGTAGCTTTTGAGGTGAATTTTTTCCAAACCCTGTCAGAGAAAGAAAACAATTACTTGATATCAGGAAATGAACAAAGTTGCCGATATGCGATAATGATCGATTTAACTTACTTCTCGAGCATTTCAGTCATGTCCGCATACTCCTGGGGATCTTTTCGTCTCGAGTCGAAGACGGTTACTAGTCCCTGCTCAAGCTTAATCTCCAGGAGAATATAGTGGAACCTGCGCACGCATGCATAACTCATCAATTACATTACTATAACCTCGAGTAATAATGGAAACCAAATATGCAAAAGACAGTAACACTCACTTCAAGTCGTAAGGAAAGAGTATTATAGCTTTGTTTTGATTTAATACCAACGATCGTAGCAAGTTGGTCTCGGCGTCTTTGGCATGTTTTTCAACCTGATAAGCATCTATGAGATTTGTGTTAATGAATCCAATATCACCGATTTGTTTTTTCTTCAATTCGGCGATCTTCAACCTGCATAATATAGTGAGGATAATTATATATACATGCAATGAAAGAGCTGACCTATATATAGAGATTTAATGACAGAAGTAGTACTTACTGACAATAGCAAGTGACCGTTAATTTATCGAGGGCCTTTTGATTGAAAAACTCGAAGAACTCCTCAAATGGAACATTCAACAGTTCAATTCCAATGAGGTCATGCTCCTCTTTAACTCTTAGCATCAAAGTATTCATCCCATCAGACTCTCTGCAGGTTTTCATGTACCAATCATGGAATCTTCGCATCATCGTTGTTAGAGGAGGACTTCCATCTTTAACGAGAGGCTTTCCGTACTGGTATCTGTGTTCGTCCACCTCCAAGAAATCATAATGTACATCGTCGGGCAGGTAATCTCCAAGATTGGTATAACCGGGCACCATCCTCGGATCATTAGCGACGCTATCGCTAGGCACCTTGAGCGGGGGGCACGTTTGGTTCGCTTGTTCGCCGAGCTGGGCAATTGTTTTCCCAGCTCATTGTTCTGCTAACCTTCGATCACTGACAGTCCTTCCTGACCGATCCTCTTCGACAAATGACTTTTCAATAACGCGGTCATAGTTGCCTTTCGGCGGAGACTTTGGTGGTTTCTTCAGGGCAGCCAGAGTGCGCTTCGCTTTCACCGGATCTATCTTCTCCTCCGGAGGTGGATGTTTCTTTGCTCCTTCAAAGAAGCTCGTCACTTCGGCTCGCACGATCTTCCTGGTTTCCTCCTCGGTCCTCCGGATCCTCCTCTGGCGGAAAGGTGAAATTTTCCTGCAGCGCGGTCCAAAGATCAGCTTTATGCCGATCGCTGACATAAGACACCTGAGAGTCTTTGTCCTTAGGCTTCAACCATTGCTCGATGCTGATCGGGATCATGTCCCTAACTAGAACCCCGCACTGAGCATTAACTTTTTACTTGGTCCGGAGGGGGTCAATCGGTTGGCCAGCGCGATCAATTTCGACGATCGTGTATCTTTCATCCATGCGCAACTTTTTCGCCGGGCCTCGTCTCGTTACCGACGTGGTGCTCTATCCGGAGGGCTAGAAAAGAAGAAAGAAGAGAGTTAATATGTGTACATACCAAAAATAATTAATGCATCAATTAGCTATAGTCAGCACATGCTTAATTAATATATATACCTGGCCGGACTCCTTTCGGTCACCGGAGCCGTCATCATGGTGTCCTTCGTCCTCCTCCATTCGGTCACCGGAGCCATCATCACGGTGTCATTCCTCCATTGTTTGATCATCTTCGTAGCCTGCTTCTTCCTCCTCCACCATTGTTTCCAGACCATCGGTGCATTTGTCGTTGAGAAACTCGAAGACGACATCACTTCCGTGTGCGATTATGTCCCTCAACACCGATTCTGTTGCTTCATCTCGGGGGTGCAGATCCATAGTTTCTGCAAATATTTACAACATGGCAATTATTATTCAAACATGACAGTGGATATATTAGTGGCAAACGTAGAACTAGCTAGATAAGCGCACAATAAGGAATCATATTAGTGGCCTGGCCTCGACGCTTCTCTAGGGTTTGGGGTGGCCTCGACAACGCTTCAAGAGTTTTGGTCGAGCGAGAGGGCCGGGGGATACTCCCGTGGCATAAGTTATCGTGGTCAAGAGGGGGTATATATATATATATATATATATATATATATATATATATATATATATATATATATATATATCGACCGCCCCTCATGTCGAAGTTATCGGGGAGAGGGGGTCATATCGACAACGACGACATACATACATGGGAAAATAATGTTATCGGGGAGGGGGTATATCGACCCCCCCTCATGTTGAAGTTATCGGCAGGGGTTATATCGACAACGGCATAGCCGATAAAAAATAAGACGAAGAAGAAGAAATAAAAAGAGGAGAAAAAGAAAGGAATAGATGAGAAGATTGAAGAAAAAAAAAGAAAAAAAAGAGGAGAAGAAGAAAGGAATAGAGGAGAAGAAGAAATCTCCTCTATTCCTTTCTTCTTCTCCTCTTCTGTTTGTTCTTTTTTCCTCTTCTTATTTATTTCTCCTCTTCTTCCTCTCCTCTTCTTCTCCTTTCTTCCTCTTCTTATTTTCTTTTTTCCTATCTTTCTTTTTCTTCTTCTTCCTTCTTAATATCACTTAGCAACTTTTGCAACGATAGGGGGCTGGGCGTGCTCCCGTGGTCTAAAATCGGTCTATGCACGATAGAAAATTCTGAAAAAATACATGAAGTAGTATTGCTTGTTTTTTTTAAATGTTCAAATAAAAAATTTAGAAAAAAAGTAAAGGTTTTGCCTAATGCATTGTTCATATGAATATACAAATGTTTGCATATTCTATAATAATTAATATCACCAAAAAAAAATACAAACATTTGTATATCGACCCCTCCTCCCATCATGTTGAAGTTATCGGAAGGGGGTATATCGACAACGACATACCCGATAAAAATACATATATGAATAAAAATACATATATGAACAAAAATACATATATACTTGGTAAATATTCTATGAAAATCATTTATCATATATATCAATGCATACATCCATAGATCATCATTGCTCATATATATATATATCCAGAGTCATATATAAAAACTTTCTATATATGAACAAAAAACTTTCTATGAACAAAAAAACATTTTTGACATATATATTTAGCATATTCTAAATTTTCATAACTCTTTTACAAGCAGAAAAATTACAAAAAAATTCGAAAATTCAAAAAATGCCCAAAGCCATCTAGCATTTCATCAAACACCCTCTATATGCACTGTTCATATCTGTAAAAAAATTCAGAAATTTCAGAAAATTAGACAAAGCAAGGGGCTGCTGCTGCTGCTCCACTCCTTCTCTCCTTCTGCTCTTCAATGCGTCGGGGCCAGCGGCGACCACGGAGCAGGGGCAGAGCAAGGGGCGCTCGTGCGCAAGAGCGGTGCTCGGGACCATGGGAAAGGGGGGGCACACTTCGAGGGGGCGGCGAAGGCAGGAGTCCGGCGACGAGTCCGGCGGGATCGGGGCGGCACGCGGTGACGGGGACGGCTGTCTCAGGCGGCACGCAGCGACATGGACAAGGAGGGTGGGCTTGGGGAGGCACGCGAGGATGGGGACGAGGACGGCGGGCTCGGGGAGGCCGGCGACGAGGACGGCGCGGGCTCGGGGAGGCGACGGCCTTGGCGGCGGCGAGGTGGAGCAGCCCGATGGCGTCGATGAGCTCGGCGTCGTCGGGAGATGGGGGCAATTGGCGATGAAAACTGAGAATTTTTCACAAGTGTTTCTCTAAGTGCATCTAGTGCCCCTTAGTGATTTTGGTGTATTGAAAACTTATAGGTTAAGGGACTAATGCATTTGTGAGTGTACACAGATCTATAAGTCTATGAGGAATGAGATATTTATAGGAAATGTCGACCCCTAAAAACGAATATCTTCGACTAAAGATTTTGGTATTCCTGAAGGCTTTCATGAAGACTTTGAAAGTGAAGAAATTGGTGTGACCGTGAAGACTTGATATTCATGTAAGGATTATGAAGCTTGAAGACTTTTGTTTTCATAGTTTTCTTTTTCTTTTTCTTGAGTCATAGGAAACACCGTACTGTTAAAGGGGGTCGAGGAAATACTAAGGAAAAATTTCCAAGTGATGCTCAACTCAAAATCCTACACCTACCAATCCCTTCGAGTGAAGCCTTTTGGAAATCTCATACAGTTCAGTCATATTCTTCAGTGACAGAGACGAAGTTCTTCTGGTCTCTGAGGAATTTGTTCTGACTGAAGAGTTAGGAATTCGCCAGTGCGGATTGCCTACACAGTGAGGAACATGATAGCCCTGAGGAATTTGATAGTCAAATTTCCGACCGTTGCTGTGTTATGTGCCAGCTGTCCCAAAATATCTTATCCACCTAACGGTCATATCATTGATGGGCATTTATGTCTTATCATGTCGGGCTGCTCCCTAGGCTATAAATAGCCGCCCCCTACAACCACCAGCTGGTTGGCTCCTCTAGAAGAAACTGACACTTGTCAAATTGAGAGCAACCCATCATCTTGAGGAATTTGAGAGAAAATCATCGAGTAAGGAAAAACCCAAACCCAAACACCTACAAACCCAAAGTGATTGAGCATCACTGAAGAGATTGATCCTGCGTGGATCCGACGCTTTTTACCTTTGAAGACTGTGCTTCTTCCAGACGGTTAGGCGTCATGGTCTGAGCATCCAAGATGAATTGTGGATTGCCGTGTGACCAAGTTTGTGAAGGTTTGGAAGTCACCTAAAGACTTACCACGAGTGATTGGGCGAGGTCTGTGTGACCTTAGCTCAAGGGGAATACGGTGAGGACTGAGTGTCTTGGACTGCGTGTCCTTGACTGGGTGTCCGGGACTGTGTGTCCTCAGGTTTCAATACCTAGCCGCCCTAATCAGACGTACAACTGAGACAATAGTTGGAACTGGTCTACCAAATCATTGTCTTCACCAAGCTACTGGTTCTATTTCCTCAACTCTTTCATTTCCTCATCACTGTACTGTGTGTGTGTCATATCTGTGCTTGAAGACTTTGACTGAAGACTTTCTCAATTTCCTCAGTTCAATTTCTTCAGTCAGTTTGTCTACATCTTGTGTATCCTGTGTTTACACATTCCGTACTCTGTTCTGTGCTTTCATTTCATCATGATGAACATGCATATGCTTTGTTATGATTACTTCTAAGTACTTATTCCGCTGCAAGTAGTTCTTCATTTAGGAGTTTCCTCACCTGCAAATTCCCCAGTGAAGAATTCATAAAAATCGCCTATTCACCCCCCCTCTAGTCGATATAACGCACTTTCAATTGGTATCAGAGCGAGGTACTCCCTTGTCCCGTGTGATTTTTGGTTTAACCGCCTGGAGTTTTAGTTATGTCGACCGCAGGTATGAAGAAAGTGACATGCCCCGTCTTTGACGGTCATGACTATCCCAAGTGGAAGGCCATGATGAGGAAGCGCCTCATGGCTATGAACAGTGAACTGTGGATCGTCACTAAAATTGGTCTTACCGGTCTATGCAAGACGTCGAACACTGACGATATTCGCAAGTACACTCGACTTGACGTCATGGCGAAGGATATCATCTGTTCCTGCCAATCAAGAGATGAATTCAGGCGCATTATGCATCTTTGCCATGCGAAGCTCATCTGGGACTGAATCTCTGACGTTTATGAAGGTCATCGAACTCGTCAAGATCCCTGGTTTGAGGATTTCAAGGAATCACTCAAAACGATGACTTTCAAACCTGAACCATCATCTTCTTCACTATGTCTCATGGCAAAGGGTGCCAAGGTACTCAAATATCCCTCTTCTGAATCAAGTGAGGATGAATCTAATGAAAATCTTAAGCCCAGCTATTCTAAACTTGCTAAAATTGCTGTGAAACAACAAAGGGCTCTTGAAAAGGTCCAAAACATGCTAGACAAAAGTGATGATATATTGGGTGAAGAAATGGATCGCACTCAAAACTTGACTGAAAATCTTCAGAGACTTCAGTCCAAGTTTGATAATCTTCAGAGTCATCATAACACTCTCTTGACTGATCATGAGAAGTTTTCTTATGAATTTCTTCAAAGAAAGCAAGATCATGAGAAGCTAAGAGAGAGTTATGCAGATCTTCAGAAGGAGCGCGATTCATTACTTGCTCCACAAATCAGCACTGCTCAGGAAGAATTTATTCCTCCATGTTTGAAGTGCATTGAACGTGAATCTGCTATTTCTTCACCTGAATGTTCAAATGCTTCAACTGTTACAAATTCTTCATCTGTCTCTGCTATCACTAATTCCTCATCTGAGGACATTGCTAGTATCACTGACGATGCTGGGCTGAAGGAATTGTACAAGACAAGCATGTACAAAAGCCTCAAAGGGCATCAGACTCTTTGTGATGTGCTTAAAAAGCAGATCCTCAACAGGAACCCTAGGAAAGAGGGTATTGCCTTTGAGAGGAAATTGAATGCTGATGGTACATATTGGAAGCCTGAGCATTACCCCAAAACCTCATGGGTTGCTGCTAAGGGACCTCCAGTTGATCCATCTAATTTATCTGGCTATACATGTGAATCTCCACATTCTTCTAATGAGTCATTTGACTCCAACTATAAAATGTTCAAAAATTGGAATGGTGAAGTATTTGCCAGATATGTTGGCACTAACTGCAGGAACGGTTCCCCTATGAAGAAAATCTGGGTTCCGAGAAGGTGCCTTGAAAGTCTTCAAGTGAATGTCATCATGACACCACCTGTGAAAAGGAACCCCAGATCAAATTCTTCATATGGACCAAATTCTTCATATGGATCAAAGTCCTCATATGAACATCATCGTGCTAACAACTCTGTTTCGCAGGGAAGAGCAAAGGGCTATGAATATGAGCATTATTCTTCTAACCATTATGTTCATAAGTGCTCGAAGAATTTCTCTGCTTATTCATATGCTTACCCTAACTCATCATATGTGAAAAGAAATGGACTGGCTTCTATGCCACCTTTCTCTTATGGAGCTCGCAGAGTGATGAACTCTTTGCCACCCCTACAGATGTGGGTGGTGAAGAAAAAGAACTAATCTCTTATGCAGGATCAGGTCTCCAGACGTGCTAAAACGTCTGAAGAATTTGCTGGAGACCTGAAACATGCCTGATAGGACGCAGGCTAATCATGAATAAATGAATCTTCATTTCTCACGTCCTCATACTGCTTTATATGTTCTGTTGCTGATGAATTGATGTCATATTCTTCACTGATGAAGTATATGAGATCGTAAGTCGCACTAATTCATCTGCAGGATGATCACCCCAAAGCACATGAGTGAGTACTCGATAGTGGATGTACAAATCACATGACTGGTGACAAGAATCTACTGATGGACGCTCCCCTATCTCCATCGCATCTGAAGCATATCACCTATGCTGATAAAGGCAAAAGCAAGGTATTGGGCCTAGGTAAGGTTGCGATCTCAAAGGATCGACACATGGACAAAGTCATGCTTGTCGAGTCCTTAGGATTCAACCTCATGTCTGTCTCAATGCTTTGTGGTCTTGATATGGTTGTTATCTTTGGCAAGTATCGTTGTGTTGTGATTATGGAAGCTGACCATTCCAAAGTCTTCGAAGGCTTTAGGAGAGGAGACTTGTATATTGTTGACTTCTCTACAGGACCACAACCAGCCGTGTGCTTACTTGCAAAAGCTTCAGAAGGTTGGCTATGGCATCGACGACTTGGTCATGTAGGCATGAGGAACTTGCACACGCTAGCGAAGAAGAAGCATGTCATTGGCATTGAAAATGTCAAATTCCTCAAGTATCATTTGTGGTGCCTGTGAAGCTGGAAAGATGACCAAGGCCAAGCATCCCGCGAAGACAATCATGACCACATCTCGTCCATTTGAATTGCTTCACATGGATCTCTTTGGTCCAAATCATTATTCAGCATTAACTAATGAAGCATCTCTATATGGCTTTGTCATTGTTGATGATTATTCTCGCTATACATGGGTACACATTGTTACTTACAAACATGAAGTGCAGGAAGTCTTCAAACGATTTTCCTCGAGGGCATCAACCAACTTTGGTGTGAAGATCAAGCACATCAGAAGTGACAATGGAACTGAGTTCAAGAATTCTGGTCTTGATGAATATCTTGATGAACTTGGTATCACTCATGAGCTTTATGCACCTTATACTCGTGGAGCGCAAGAATAGGACTCTCGTTGAGATGGCATGCACTATGCTTGATGAATACAAAACACCTCCTCATTTTTAGATTGAGGCAATTGATACTGCATGCCACATCATCAACAGAGTATATCTTCACAAATTCTTCAAGAAGACTGCCGATGAACTCCTCACTGACAAGAAACCCAATGTGAGTTATTTCAAAGTCTTCGGTGCTAAATGCTGGATTAGAGATCCTCATCACCACTCTAAATTTGCACCGAAAGCACATGAGGGTTTTATGCTTCGTTACGAAAAGGACTCGCACACCTACAAAGTCTTCAACAACGTTCTTTACAAGGTTGTTGAAACTGTAGATGTGCGGTTCGATGAAACTAATGGCTCGCAAAGAGAGCACCTACCTTCTGTGATAGATGAACCAGCACCTGAGGAATCTATCAAGTTCAAGGCTACTGAGGATGTCGTTCCAACCGAAGAATCTGCTGAAGAATTCATTCCAGAACGTGAAGAGATATTGCACCTGAAGTAAATGGTGCTGAAGAAAATGGTGCTGAGGAAAACGCTGATCAAATTCCTCGACGACAACCAGCTCATCCTCGCGTTGCAAAAGAAGTGCAAGTTGAAAAGATCATCGATGACATCAAAGCACCAGGTCCTCTCACACGCTCAAAAGCCTCACATTTATCTAACTTTTGTGGGCACTATGCTTTTGTCTATCACAGAGCCCACTAAGGTAGATGAAGCATTTCTGGAGCCTGAATCGATTCAGGCCATGCAAGAAGAATTACATCAGTTCGAGCTCAACAACGTATGGGAACTGGTCAAACGTCCAAATCCTCGTAAGCACAATATCATTGGCACAAAGTGGATCTACCGCAACAAGCAAGACGAAAATGGCCTTGTGGTGAGGAATAAGGCACGGCTTGTAGCTCAAGGCTACACACAGGTTGAAGGAATTGATTTCGATGAAACTTTTGCACCTGTTTCTAGACTTGAGGCTATTCGCATATTACTTGCTTATGCTAACCATCATGATATCATCTTATATCAAATGGACGTGAAAAGTGCATTCCTTAATGGTAAGCTTGAGGAAGAAGTATATGTTTCTCAACCCCCAGGTTTTGAAGATCCAAGGCATCCTGACAAAGTCTTCAGACTCAATAAGGCCCTCTATGGCCTCAAGCAAGCCCCTCGGGCGTGGTATGATACTTTGAAGGAATTCCTCACGAAGAATGGCTTCACACCCGGTTCACTCGATCCTACGCTCTTTACTAAATCTTATGATGGTGAACTGTTTGTGTGCCAAATATATGTTGATGATATTATCTTTGGATGTACTGACCAACGTTATAGTGATGAATTTGCCTATATGATAAGTGAAGAATAACAAATTTCTATGATGGGAGAGTTGAAATTCTTCTTAGGTCTTCAAATTCGTCAACAGCGAAATGGCATATTCATATCTCAGGAGAAATACCTCAAGGATGTGCTGAAGAAATTCGACATGCAAGATTGCAAAGGCGTCAAAATTCCTATGCCCACAAATGGCCATCTATTCACTGATGAAAATGGTATTGACTTCGATCATAAGGTATACCGCTCCATGATTGGTTCTTTATTGTACTTATGTGCATCTAGGACAGATATAATGCTTAGTGTTTGCATGTGTGCCCGATTTCAAGCTGCACCGAAGGAATCACACCATAAGGATGTGAAGCGTATTCTTCGATATCTAGCTCACACACCAACACTAGGATTATGGTACCCCAAGGGCTCAACTGTTGATCTCATTGGATATTCTTACTCTGACTATCCTGGTGATCGTGTGGACCGCAAGTCAACATCTGGCACATGTCATTTCCTTGGATGATCTTTGGTCTGTTGGTCCTCGAAGAAACAGAACTGCGTATCACTGTCTACTGTTGAAGCTGAGTACATTGCTGCTAGTTCTTGCTGTGCTCAACTGCTATGGATGAAGCAAACTCTCAAGGACTATGGCGTCAACGTGAAGAATGTGCCACTCTTCTGTGACAATGAGAGTGCTATCAAGATTGCTCACAACCCAGTTCAGCACTCGAAGACAAAGCACATTCAAATTCGTCATCATTTTCTTCGTGATCATGTGTTGAAGGGCGACATTTCTATTGAGCATGTGAAGACTGAAGAACAGCTAGCCGATATCTTCACAAAGCCCTTGGATGAGAAGAGATTTAGCAAGTTGCAATGTGAGCTAAATATCTTAGAATCTTCAAATGTACTTTGAAAAGGACACTCATCCTAACACTTATGCAAAATTGATGACTTAGATGTGCAACACATGAAGAAACGTTTTTCTTCAATCAATGAAGAATAACACTCTAAGTGTGAAGAAATTAACGAAGAATTTGATTCTCAGAGCCCTACGACAATTGTACGCGGTGTCTGAAATCATCATTCTTATACGGTGGGTCATGCCACCAGCAAAATTTGAAAATCTTCAATTTGAGTTTTTCCTCAATTTTGAAATTCCTCAATTATTCAAATTCTTCAACTTTGCAAAGTCTTCACTGTTTCCGCTGTTTTTCCTCATTGACTATATATATATATATGAGTTTATGTCCTATACAGCATTCACTTATTGCAATTTCTTCAAGTTGTCCCTTCTGCTAAGTGAATGTGATCGGACCCTTCCATGCTATACTCAACCCAGTCTATTCACAAATTCTTCATGTGCGTTCTATTTGAAACTCGTTCAAAGTCTTCACTGTGTTTTTGACAGCTGAAGAAATTGTGAACGGAACGTTAAAACTTATCTTATCCAAAATTTTCGGTTTTGCCGCTCAAACCGTTCCGCTTCCCACGATAGACTTATCTATTCACCCATGATCTAACACGATCTCCACTTTTCAGTACGTGGGTGACACATGTCGAGCGAATCAGAAGGGTCAGGGGCACGTTCGTCCTAAATCTTCGGGCGAGCTGTTTTTCACCGTGGCTATAAATACCCCCCTTCCCCTTCCTCACCTCTTTTACTCCGCTCGTTCACTCCCCAGCTCAAGCTTCTCAAACCCTAGCGCTGCCGCTACTTCATCGTCGCCGGTGAGGAAGAGCTTCACTGCCTCGACCTCGTCGCCGTCGTACTCGCGGCGGCCACGGAAATCTTCACTCCGCCGTCGTCGTAGCCGTCTTCCTCTGCCGAGTTAGGGCGTGGAAGATCCTAACTGACGAACTTCTCTTCCCCACTTCACAGTTCGTCGTGTTCTTCGTTCAGGGTAATTAAAAGTTACTTTTACTGCCTCTTTGATTCAAATTTTTCTACAAAATCTTCAAAGGTGTTTTTTCTTCAAACTCTCACACACTAAACACCTCACAAGTCATCTGTTCTTGATTCATTTCTCTAAGTTGCATTTTTCTTCAAGATTCCTCAATTGTGTGGATTTCTGATCTATACAACTCTGGAACCTAAGACAAAGAACGCTTAGTGAAATTCTTCAAGACTCGTCTGGTCAAATTCCTCAAACTAGTTCTTTTTGAAAATCCTTTTGAGAACGCATATGACCTCTCCAAACTCCTCGCAACTATACTCTGTTCACAGGTACTCATGTCCGCTGCTGAATCACTAGGTTCTCATCAACTTAACTCATTTGCAGCATTCCTTGAAGAAAAGTTGCATACCTCTTCAGAAAGTTCAATTGTTCAAAATCCTCATCTGAAGAAAATGGCTGATGGGAAGAGGCCGCAGAAAGGAGGAAAGAGGTCCGAAGTTGACACTGCTTTTGAGATCCCTGATGACTTGTATTAGGATTACTGTACGCCTGATGAGGCCAAGCATGGAAAGGAGGACAAGAATGCGCGCAAGGTGTGCATACAGAGGATTGAAAGGAGATGGGCAAAGGAATGGAGGGAGTACAGATATGTAACTCCAAAGTATATGAAGAAATTCGCACTTAAACCTCCATGCCCAAGACCTGCATTGGCACCTGGCCAAATAGCTGATCCCACCAGCATCAAGCGTGGTGAGGACTTTCCTGAAGAATGGGCCAAGCGCCAGGCCAAGCTGGCTAGGAAGGCCAAAGAAGCAGTGAGGAAATTCAATGAAGACTCTGCTGCTGCTGCTGCTGAGGTTTCTGTCAAGCCGAAGAAATTGATGGCAAAGAAGCCTGCGCACAAGCCAAGTGCTTCTTCCTCAATGTCTTCAAGGCCAAGCTCCTCAGCTATGCCCTCACGGCCAGATCCTTCAAAGCCCTCACGGCCAATTCCTCATGCTGCTCCTGCACCTTCCAAGTCCTCAGCTGCACCTACAAAGTCCTCAGCACCTGTGCATCTTGCCACGTGCCAAAGGACCACTGGCATCTCCATTGCCTCTGGAGTCTCAGCTAGTTCCTCAGCTGCACCAGGTTCTTCAACTGGACCGTCTCTGCTGAAGACTAAGGTCACTGCTGGACGAGGCATTCGCCCAAGTCCTCAAAAGAAGCAAGTCGCTTTCCAAGTGCCGTTAGATGATGACGAAGCTGATGATGAAGAACTTGCAGAAATCATCAGAAACAGACAAGAAAGGGCCGCTAGAGCCAAAGGCACAAATGTGCCGCTGCTTTTCGATTCAAGACTGATCTTGGATTATATTGATCTATGGCACAAGGACCCAAACACTCCTATGCCTGATTTCAAACTGACTCCTGGCCAAGATCACGTACTGACCCATTTCATCCAAGAAGAGAAATGGAAATATGAGAAGGCCAGGAAGCTCAAGAAGGCGCTGTACAAGAAGGAGAAATTTCTGAAGAACAACATCGTCTCAATGACCGCTGAGGATCTTGTGAAGATCCAGTCTGAAATCAAAGGCCTCAGCGATGATTTCAATGCTTACTATGCTGATTGGCAAGGAGCCAAAGTCAGGTTTGTCAAACTGACTGAAAAGCTTGCCTCAAATGTTGTAGCTCCATCGCAACAGCAAATTCCTCAGGCTGAGGCATCTGCCCAGCCTACTGAAGAACATGCCAGCACCGCTGCTGACTTTCAGACTGCTGATGAAAATGTAAATTCCAGGGCTGATGACTGCATTCCAGCTGCTGATGAAATTGCCAGGGCACCCACTAGTATTGCGCCTGAAGAAAATGAAGAAGTCAGGGAAGCTGGTTCAGCTGCACCTGAAGAAAATGAACCAGATTCCTCTACTCCGTCTGCACCAACCCCAACTCCAATTCTTCCATCTACATCAGATGTGAAGAAAACAAAGGCGGCAGAGCATGCTGCGATGAAGAAAAGGAAAGCATCAGATTCTTCAGCTCCGAAGAAAATGAAGCCAATGACAAGTTCGTTTGAAAACCCCATTGATGTTGTTCCCATTTCTGTCATGCCATCAAAGGAAATCGTTCCTTTTGATGAAGAATATGTGATCCCAAGCGGATCAGATGAAGAAAATCCCTCTGCTGCTTCAACTGAGCAGATGGATGATGAAATTGAAGTGGAAGATATCCCTTCAAATCAAGTTGCTTCCTCGCCTATGCCTCAGTTCACAGCTGCAGAGGCCGGCGTTGAAGAATTGGAAGATGAAGACATGGACATTGGATGTACCACTCCTGTGATGAATGATGACTTTTGGGGAAGTCAACACCCCAATTCTCCACTCTTCACTCATCTACAACAAATTCCTCAGTCCCCTGCCCAGATTGTTCAAATGGGATCTGAAGAAATTCATGGCACTGCTTCTATGCATAAAGAAATTCCAGCCACTAGCGCTGAAGAAACTGCTGCTGCTGTTGATCATCCGATGACGCAGGCTGCTACTGAAGAGGAACCAGAAATTCCTCAGCCTGAAGAACCTGAACTTGTGATTCCTGAGGTTGTGATGCAGCTTACTGACACACCTATGCCCAAACCAAAGGATCCATTTTCAAAGAAGTAGAAGTTCAAGGCTGATGATTTCTTTGGCGAGCGGGTGTTCTTCACTGAATACAACCCATATGACTCTGCTCGCATAAGGAAGAGGCGTTTCTGGACTGCAAGCCAAGCAAATTCCTATTCCTCAGTGCTTTACAACAAGGACATAGTCTTCGATCATCAGCACATTCCTCATGTAGATATGGAATCTCTGCCGTGCTTCACACCTGTCCTTAGTGTTCTTCACGATGCTGGTCTTCTGAATTTCAGCACTGACATATGCGATTGGAATGAAGAACTTATTATTCAATTCTATGCAACATTACACGTCACTGGAAATTCTGAGGATGTGACATCTTGGGTGCTGGATTGGATGACTGAGAACTCTCACTTCAAGGCACCAGCTACTGAATTGCATCGTGCCTTACCAATTAGTCCTCCCCTTGAAGCTGCACGTTGTGTCTATAATGAGCCTGAGCTGTCTGATCACTACATGCAAGTGCTAATGAAGCCTTTGAAGCCAGGTCAAGCCCCAAGAACAAAGTTCCTTGTGAAGGAATTGTTGTATGTGCCTCGGACTGTCTATCGCATCTTGTCGAAGACAATGAGTCCAATCAAGGGCCACGACTCCAATGAAGAAGAAGTCGTTGGCATCATGAAGAATCTGCTCTTCTATATCATACATGGCGTTCCCGCCAACTTCCATGATTTCTTCATGAGGACTCTGGCCAATATTGCCATGTCACCTTTTGAGCTGAAGCCTTATGCACCGTGGATTATGAGATTCATCAGAACAAGGTCTTCACTCAATTACAAGGCTGATACACTGAACCATGGCAGCTACTTGCCCCCGCTTGAAGTCCTCGAACGGACATATTCCTCAGCTGATGACAAGGGCAAGGCCACAGCTATAATCGATGAAGCCATTCGTCCATTGGATGGGTAATTTCGCAAGGCTGCATCCTACTCTACCAATGACGACTCTGCCACACATGACTCTGCCGCCAACAAGCAAAATCCTCAAGGCACAGCACCCAGGGTGATGACTGATCGTGAGTTACTCCTCAGTCTTCATCAGAAGGTTGATCGCAATCAGAAATGGGTCAAGCGTCAGTTTGGTGCAATTCTTCAGAACCTGACTGCTACCCACAATGCAGTGAAGAAAAACCACTACTACCTTCATGAAACCCTCAACCGCACCTTGGTTGTTCTGTCTCATGTCTACAGTGAAGAAGAACTGAAGAAAATGGGCCTCAAGGAGGAATTTGACTGGTCTGCACCTCCACCGAAGAAATTCAAGAAGGTCAAATGTCCTTCCTTGGTGGCCAGCTCCTATTCTTCATCACGCGACACCGACGAGCATGAAGATTTGGATGATACTGCGGCGGGCCCTACAACGACAAATGACCCCAACAACGCTGGCGCTGCTTCATCAACATGAAATTCTTCAGGCGCTTTAGTCCTCAGTTTCGATCCTTTTTGTCATTTGATGACAAAGGGGGAGAAATTTGAGAGTTAGTCTTCAAACGGGTCGATCTTATATGGGTGTATGAACGTTTTTTGATAAGTTACAACTCTCGTTCTTCTGAAGTCTTTTATTGATCGAGTTGTAAACTTAAACTCTATGGTGACTTGATACTTTGCGATGTTTTCTTCTGCATGCTTATTCCTCATCAATATTAATGCACGCATGCTGAATTACATCAGTCACCATATTTCATCATCATGCATTTCAAATTCTTCATATATTATGTCAAATGGGTGTATGAATTACAAGATATAGGGGGAGATCTCCATGATTCAACTCTTCAAGTGTGCATTGCTTCAAAAGCAAATTCCTCACTATGCACATCTTCAGGGGGAGTTCTTCTATATCTTGCAATAAAATTCCTCAACTTCAGTATTTACACTTCATATGTTTATCCCCGTTGAAAACTTAACCTATATTGTCATCAATCACCAAAAAGGGGGAGATTGTAAGTGCATCTAGTGCCCCTTAGTGATTTTGGTGTATTAAAGATTTATAGGTTAAGGGACTAATGCATTTGTGAGTGTACACAGATCTATAAGTCTATGAGGAATGAGATATTTACAGGAAATGTCGAGCCCTAAAAATGAATATCTTCGACTGAAGATTTTGGTATTCCTGAAGACTTTCATGAAGACTTTGAAAGTGAAGAAATTGGTGTGACCGTGAAGACTTGATATTCATGTAAGGATTATGAAGCTTGAAGACTTTTGTTTTCATAGTTTTCTTTTTCTTTTTCTTGAGTCATAGGAAACACCGTATTGTTAAATGGGGTCGAGGAAATACTAAGGAAAAAATTCCAAGTGATGCTCAACTCAAAATCCTACACCTACCAATCCCTTCGAGTGAAGCCTTTTGGAAATCTCATACAGTTCAGTCATATTCTTCAGTGACAGAGACGAAGTTCTTCTAGTCTCTGAGGAATTTGTTCTGACTGAAGAGTTAGGAATTCGCCAGTGCGGATTGCCTACACAGTGAGGAACATGATAGCCCTGAGGAATTTGATAGTCAAATTTCCAACCGTTGCTGTGCTATGCGCCAGCTGTCCCAAAATATCTTATCCACCTAACGGTCATATCATTGATGGGCATTTATGTCTTATCATGCCGGGCTGCTCCCTAGGCTATAAATATTCGCCCCCTACAACCACTAGCTGGTTGGCTGCTCCGGAAGAAACTGACACTTGTCAAATTGAGAGCAACCCATCCTCTTGAGGAATTTGAGAGAAAATCATTGAGTGAGGAAAAACCCAAACCCAAACACATACAAACCCAAAGTGATTGAGCATCACTGAAGAGATTGATCCTGCGTGGATCCGACGCTTTTTACCTTTGAAGACTGTGCTTCTTCCAGACGGTTAGGCGTCATGGTCTGAGCATCCAAGAGGAATTGTGGATTGCCACCTGAAGACTTACCACGATTGAGTCACCTGAAGACTTACCACGAGTGATTGGGCGAGGTCTGTGTGACCTTAGCTCAAGGGAAATACGGTGAGGAATGAGTGTCTTGGACTGCGTGTCCTTGACTGCGTGTCCGGGACTGTGTGTCCGCAGGTTTCAATACCTAGCCGCCCTAACCAGACGTAGAAATGAGACAGCAGTTGGAGCTGGTCTAGCAAATCATTGTCTTCACCAAGATACTGGTTCTATTTCCTCAACTCTTTCATTTCCTCATCACTGTACTGTGTGTGTGTCATATCTGTGCTTGAAGACTTTGACTGAAGACTTTCTCAATTTCCTCAGTTCAATTTCTTCAGTCAGTTTGTCTACATCTTGTGTATCCTGTGTTTACACATTCCGTACTCTGTTCTGTGCTTTCATTTCATCATGATGAACATGCATATGCTCTGTTATGATTACTTCTAAGTACTTATTCCGCTGCAAGTAGTTCTTCATTTAGGAATTTCCTCACCTGCAAATTCCTCAGTGAAGAATTCATAAAAATCGCCTATTCACCCCCCTCTAGTCGATATAACGCACTTTCAGTTTCTTATATAGTCGAAGCATTATCCCGGTTCGTGGCACCAACCGGGACCAATGCCCCCTTTAGTCCCGGTTTGTGCCACCAACCCGGCACCAAAGGTCTCTTTTCAGCAGCCCAAAGGGCGGGAAGAAGAGGCCTTTGGTCCCGGTTGGTGGCACCAACCGGGACTAAAGGGGGGGCATTGGTCCCGGTTGGTGCCACGAACCGGTACAAATGCACCCCTTTAGTCCCGGTTGGTGGCACCAACCGGGACCAAAGGCCTTGTGCTGCCCACGTCGCGGCTAGAAGTTTAGTCCCACCTCGCTAGTTGAGAGAGCTCGAGAGTGGTTTATAAGCGCTGCTGCGCCCACCCTCTCGAGCTCCTCTCACCTGCAGGCTTTCGGGCCTAATCTGTCACTATGTGTCTGTGGGCCTAGTGGTCTGCTGCGGGCCTGAATCCTGGCCCATGGATGGGTTTCTAGTCGTATTCAGGCCGTGGTGGCCCAGTAGGTGTTTCTTTTATTTTTTCCCATTTTTTTTTGTTTTCTTTTTTGCTTTATTTATTTTGTTTTGTTTCTACTTACAACAAAATACTTATTTATTTTGTTTTATTTTTTTCTAATTACTTATTTATTTTATTTTATGATAATTCTTTTTGCTATTAATGTTTCTAACAAAAAAAGTTCTTTATGAAAATTATTTTTGCTTTTAATGATTTTGAACAGAAAATACTTTGATAATTTTAGTTGCATCAATTTTATATAATTTTAGTTTCAATAATACTAGAGGTTGTTTATAATGTTTTGAACAGAAAATACTTTTATAATTTTAGTTTCATAAATTTTATTTATATTATTGAAGTTTATTTTATTTTGTTTCTACTTATATATTTTATTAAAGTTTATATTAATTTGTTTCTAATTTCTTATTTATTTTATTTTATGATAATTCTTTTTGCTATTGAAGTTTCTTACAAAAAAGTTCTTTATGAAAAAGCTATAAGACCCTGAAATTGAAAAGCACTACAAATGAACTCTGAAAAGGTTAAAAGTTGGCATGGTGTTATCATTTGACCCACATAGCTTGTGCAAGAAATTAGAGAGGCTTAAGGCAAAAACTGGATGAACTTCATGTATAAAACGGACAATCTCATTCAAAGTATCAGGGTTTCATACGGAAACTCGTTTGTTACAAAGGGATTTCATTTTCTTGAACTTATTTGAACTCCATAGTTTTTCTGTGTTGAAAATACACCATTCAAAGCCACATCATCAATTTTCAACCCTTTCTGACTTCATTTGTTATTTTTCATGCATTTACTGATTTTTTTGAGCTATAAGACCCTGAAATTGAAAAGCACTAAAAATGAACTCTGAAAAGGTTGAAAGTTGGCATGGTGTCATCATTTCACCCACATAGCATGTGCAAGAAAGTAGAGAGGCTTACGGCAAAAACTGGATGCACTTCGTGTACAAAACGGACAATCTCATTCGAAATATGAGGGTTTTACACGGAAACTCGTCTGTTACAAAGGGATTTCATTTTCTTGAACTTATTTGAACTCCATAGTTTTTCTCTGTTCAAAATGCACCATTCAAAGCCACATCATCAATTTTCAACCCTTTCTGACTTTATTTGTTATTTTTCATGCATTTACTGATTTTTTGAGCTATAAGACCCTGAAATTGAAAAGCACTACAAATGAACTCTGAAAAGGTTGAAAGTTGGCATGGTGTCATCATTTCACCCACATAGCATGTGCAAGAAAGTAAAGAGGCTTACGGCAAAAACTGGATGCACTTCGTGTACAAAACGGACAATCTCATTCGAAGTATGAGGGTTTCACACGGAAACTCGTCTGTTACAAAGGGATTTCATTTTCTTGAACTTATTTGAACTCCACAGTTTTTCTGTGTTGAAAATACACCATTCAAAGCCACATCATCAATTTTCAACCCTTTCTGACTTCATTTGTTATTTTTCATGCATTTACTGATTTTTTTGAGCTATAAGACCCTGAAATTGAAAAGCACTAAAAATGAACTCTGAAAAGGTTGAATGTTGGCATGGTGTCATCATTTCACCCACATAGCATGTGCAAGAAAGTAGAGAGGCTTACGGCAAAAACTGGATGCACTTCGTGTACAAAACGGACAATCTCATTCGAAATATGAGGGTTTTACACGGAAACTCGTCTGTTACAAAGGGATTTCATTTTGTTGACCTTATTTGAACTCCATAGTTTTTCTGTGTTCAAAATGCACCATTCAAAGCCACATCATCAATTTTCAACCCTTTCTCACTTCATTTGTTATTTTTCATGCATTTACTGATTTTTTGAGCTATAAGACCCTGAAATTGAAAAGCACTACAAATGAACTCTGAAAAAGTTGAAAGTTGGCATGGTGTCATCATTTCACCCACATAGCATGTGTAACAAAGTAGGGAGGCTTACGGCAAAAACTGGATGCACTTCATGTACAAAATGGACAATCTCTTTTAAAGTATCAGGGTTTCACACGGAAACTCGTCTGTTACAAAGGGATTTCATTTTCTTAAACTTATTTGAACTCCATAGTTTTTCTGTGTTCAAAATGCACCATTCAAAGCCACATCATCAATTTTCAACCCTTTCTGACTTCATTTGCTATTTTTCATGCATTTACCGATTTTTTGAGCTATAAGACCCTGAAATTGAAAAGCACTACAAATGAACTCTGAAAAGGTTGAAAGTTGGCATGGTGTCATCATTTCACCCACATAGCATGTGCAAGAAAGTAGGGAGGCGTACGGCAAAAACTGGATGCACTTCGTGTACAAAACGGACAATCTCTTTCGAAGTATCAGGGTTTCACATGGAAACTCGTCTGTTACAAAGGGATTTCATTTTCTTGAACTTATTTGAACTCCATAGTTTTTCTATGTTCAAAATGCACCATTCAAAACCACATCATCAATTTTCAACCCTTTCTGACTTCATTTGTTATTTTTCATGCATTTACTGAATATTTTGAGCTATAAGACCCTGAAATTGAAAAGCACTACAAATGAACATGGATAGATAAGTGACCAAATTAATAGTAGTTCATCATCACATTAAAACCAAAGTACATACATAGTTCAAATTGAACAACATATAGCTCTCCAGAGCATCTAGTTAAACCATACATTGAAACTATGTAAAACCTTTCAATGCAACAACAAATGCGATCATAATCACAACTAAGGTAATAATTGATCCAACGGCATAATGATACCAAGCCTCGGTATGAATGGCATATTTTCTAATCTTTCTAATCTTCAACCGCATTGCATCCATCTTGATCTTGTGATCATTGACGACATCCGCAACATGCAACTCCAATATCATCTTCTTCTCTTCAATTTTTTTTATTTTTTCCTTCAAGTAATTGTTTTCTTCTTCAACTAAATTTAACCTGTCGACAATAGGGTCGGCTGGAATTTCCGGTTCAACCACCTCCTACATAAATAAAATATATGTCATGTTGGTCGGCATAATTTTCATAAACAATAAATGAACCAAATAGTTATAAAAAGATAATATATACCACATCCGAATCATAGACAGGACGAGGGCCGACGGGGGCGGATACCAGAACCATCGCACTATATAATAACAAGGAATAATAAAAGTAAGAAAATTAGACAAGTATCTATCTGAAGTAAGAATTTTTTCTTTCAGAAAGAAGATAAGAACAATAGGCTCACCACAGTGGTGCCGGCGACGAGATCGGCGTGGGCGATCGACGGCGATGAAGACGGGGACGGGACGTGACGGACCGCTAAACCTTGAAAAATCTCGGGGAAAATGGAGCTCAGAGGTCGAGTTTCGAGAAATGAAATATTAACTAGTGTGGCTCGGACATTTCATCGAACACCTTGTGTGCATAGGAGGTGAGCTAGAGCACCCAAATGCCCTCCCCTCGCCGGCCAGCAAAAAACAGAGCAGTGTGGAGTGCTCTGCTCGCCGGTGGTGGGCTATATATATATAGGCAACTCATTTGTCCCAGTTCGTGCCACGAACCGGGACCAATGGTTGTGGGTCAGGAGCGAGGCCCATTGGTCCCGGTTCGTGCCTAGAACCGGGACAAATGGGTCCAGACGAACCGGGACCAACGCCCACGAGGCCACGGCCAGCCACCTGGGCTCACGAACCGGGACGAATGCTCCCATTGGTCCCGGTTCGTATAAGAACCGGGCCTAATGGGCTGGCCAGGCCCGAACGAAACCCCCTTTTTCTACTAGTGCAAAGCTTCAATCCACCACCTTTAGCAAGGACACGACACAGACGCGCGACGATATAGCCCGTTCAGAGATGTTGTGTTTCCACCGGATTGCATAAACTCGTCGCTGAAGCTGTCCGTACCATCCGCCTTTATCTATCTAATGACACCTCGATAACTGGATACCTCTGGATGAGACAACAGAAGACAAAGACGTCCCATACCGCCTGCCTCCCGCTACTGTCATCGCACCACCTTCGATCCAACAACAACAGGTTAAACTTGACACCTCTGTCAGAGCTGGTGTGCATCACCTGCCGGTAGCAGGCATGACTTGGCGTCTCCGTATAAGACGTTGTGCGTAGCATTCGCCGGTAGCGCATCCAACGGTGGCTTCACCTACCGACGACAGGCATCGCCTGAAGGAAATATGCCCTAGAGGCAATAATAAAGTTGTTATTTTATATTTCCTTATTCATGATAAAGGTTTATTAATGCTAGAATTGTATTGATCGGAAACTTAAATACATGTGTGGATACATAAACAAATACCGTGTCCCTAGTAAGCCTCTACTACATATTCCTTCGACTGTTTATGTTTCCTCACCATAGACATGAGTTGTCATTTCATAACAGGATCACATCATTAGGAAAATGATCTGATGGACAACACCCATCCGTCAGCTTAGCATATGATCGTTCTGTTTATTGCTATTTCTTTCTTCATGTCAAATACATTTTCCTTCGACTATGAGATCATGCAACTCCCGGAAACCAGAGGAATACCTATTTTACTATCAAACGTCACAACGTAACTAGGTGATCATAAAGATGCTCTACAGGTATCTCCGAAGGTATCTGTTGAGTTGGCATGGATCGAGATTAGGATTTGTCATTCCGTGTATCGGAGAGGTATCTCTGGTCCCTCTCGGTAATACACATCATAATAAGCTTGCAAGCAAAATGACTAAGGAGTTAGTTACGAGATGATGTATTACTGAACGAATAAAGAGACTTGCCGGAAATGAGATTGAACTAGGTATGAAGATACCGGCGATCGAATTTTGGGCAAGTAACATACCGATAGACAAAGGGAATTACATATGTTGTCATAACGGTTCGACAAACAAAGATCTTCATAGAATTTGTAGGAAACAATATGGGCATCCAGGTTCCGCTATTGGTTATTGACCGGAGAGGTGTCTCAGTCTATGTCTACATAGTTCTCGAACCCGTAGGTTCCGCACGCTTAACGTTCGTTGATATATTGTTATATGAGTTATATGATTTGGTGACCAAATGTTGTTTGGAGTCCTGGATGAGACCACGGAAATGACGAGGAGATCAGGAATGGTCCGGAGGTAAAGACTGATATGTAGGACACTGATATTCAGACACCGAAAGAGTTTCAGAATATACCGGGTAGTCATCAGATCACCGGAAGGGGTTCCGGACACCCTCAGAAGGTCTATGGGCCTAATGGGCCGAGGGGAGGGACACGCCAGCCCACAAGGGGGCTGGCCCGCCCTGGCCGCCGGCCCTAGGGGAAGGGCTGGCCCCTCCTCCCTTTCCCTCCTCATGATAGAAAGGAAAAGGACGCACTCAAACATGGAAGGGGGGTGGGGGCTTGGGGCAGGAGCCCAAGTGGGATTCGGCCCCACTTGGGGCGCCTCCTGGCTGCATCCCATCTCCGACCTCACCTATATATATGTGGGAAGTGTCCATCAATTAATATGGATCAGAAGGAGTACAGAGTTTTTTTGGGCAAACAAAGACCTTGAAAGAGGGCTAAATATTATCCATTAGCAACCAACGCTGTGTAGAGAGAGTAGCTTTCCCATGGGGAAGAGATGGCCTCCAAAGCCATTTTAGAATTATACTTGGAAGCCCCTTTTGCAAGTTTATGGGCTATAAGATTCTTGGGTGTAGGAATGTGTTGTATCCTGCATTAAGAGAGATCAGAAGTAAGATTGAAGAATTTGGCTAGCACCGGTATGATCTTCCAATGACCTGGATGTTGTCGTAAATCTTTGGTTTCAAGTGCTTCCAGCAAGGTCCTGCAATCAGAGGGAAAGGATACATTATTGCAATTTAAAGCCCTGGTGATTGTTGCTGCAAGAAGTAATCCCAGTGCTTCTGTCTGCAAAACATAATGGACATTCGCAGATGTTGCTTGTATGAAAATTTAATGTACACTTTGCTCATTTCTCAGAAACACTCCAAGAAATGGTTCATCAGTTGCCACCACTGGGTTGTATTCGGCATCAACATAGGCTAAGAGACCTACACGTTGAGTATCCAAAAATGTAATTGGAGAAGAATTGGAGTAGATATCATCAGGGGTCTTATTTCTTTCATCATTCTCCTCCACTGAACCTTCATTAAGCATTGCTTTTGCGGCATGGGTAACCTCCATAGCACTCTATTTTTTCATTGGTGAGAATATCATTTCTGCTTTCTATATATTCAATACAATTGTGAAAATAGTGTTAGAACTAATCTTGATATTATTGTATCAGCATTTAGTTTGTTTTTATTATGCATGTAACTTAGATGGTCTAGGAGTAGCTAGTCGTCGAAACTTTAGTTGAGCGCGCGAAGAAGGCGAGATGCCGGGATGCCGAGCGATGCGGCGAGTATGGCGAGATTCCGAGGCGGCGTGAAGCCGTGGTCCTGCGTGAAGTGGTAAGGCACGACGAAGGCTGAAGTGTGATGGGCTAAAGTATGACCAAGTAAGTCAGGTGATCTGGCAAGTTCTCGGTTGCTGTGTTGATCAAGTAGCCGATGCATGCGTAGGTGATTAGCTACATGGTAGTAGTAGGCCACGTTGAGACGTGGAATTGGTTTTAGATATGGCCGAGTCTTCTGGCTGCTGGAGTGATTCTAGCTAGGAGTAGGATAAGGCAGTTAGTACGTGCATGTAGATAGGATTAGTTAGTGCATGGAGGACCTGCTGTTAGTGGCCGATTATGATGGCCGGTTAATGCGTGCGTGATGGCCGGACGTGATGGCTGGCTGTGTGCCCTCCTGCGTATATATATGTCACATTGAGCAATGGTGACAAAGCCGTGAGGGCTCAAGAGCAAAGATCTAGCCCATCGTGTGACCAAGGAGAAAGGCCTCTTGGCTAAGCCGGTTGGATTTCTTCCTTGGTGTGTGCGTGTGTGTTCCCTGGTCATATGTGTTTTCTTGTATTCATGCGAGAAACCATGAGTGAGAGAAGAGAGAGTATTGTAAGCTGTGAGACTCAGGCGAGAGGTACGTAGAAGAAGAAGCGGCGCTGCGAGGAGGCAGCGCCAACAAATAGTGCCTGCCTTTATTTCTGAGTGCTATGTGGTCAAGATCTTTTGAGTGACACTGGCAAGATATAGATTGGAATTTAGTTATCAAATTTCGATCCAAAGGTGAACCAAATTTGGTCTAGAACAAGTGCAAATCTGACATTGGCAACTATCTTTCTTGATATGTTTGGAGTACCTGCAAGCTCTTAATCATGTAGCTACAACCCTCCTAATTAGGTTCCAAGCAAAAAAAAATTGACCCTAGTTCAGGATAAGAGTGAGTCTAGCTGCAGTTGAGTTTAGCCTTAAACTTGTCAATGATGAAGTTGTAGGCTGCAGCTCTATTCATGCCTCGTAGGACGAGAGTGTGACCACGGTGAGCAGTATCAAGATCCATACTTGGGGCAGGAAAAATATTCTTAGAGAATAATGAGTGTGTTTGCTAAATAAAATATCATATTTATTTCAGTTAGGAGTTTGACTAGACACATAAATAAACGCTCAGATGGTTAGGCCGGCAAAGAGCTAGTAGTGTGGTTGCCTTTAGTTTTACTTTCTTATTTCATCTCAAGCGTACATTCTGGTGGTTTCTACCAACAGTTTTACTAAGTCTCAGTCGACTGAGACTTCGTTATGTCTCAGTTGATGCTATATTCTTTTGATCTTGCATGAAGATTCGTACAAAAAAATCTTTTCAGTTTTTTCTTTTTTCTTCCTACATATTATATCACTTGAATGTGACTTGATGACTGAGACCTAGACACACCCTTATAGCATTGGTGGCTGCAAAAGTAAACACCAGCGCAGCATGGGGTGGGTGGGGAAGTGGAGCTTCACGGGATGTGAATATATGCTACGACGATAGTACTCCGAATGATGCACTGGATATACTTCTTTTTTTGCTATGTTGTGTCTCCAAGAACGCCAGCCAGCTGATTGAGGTGGATTATTCTTTTCGTGATAAAGAATGTACCAGTGGACAACAAGGCATGACTCCGATGTTACGCATGCGTGTGATAGCATGCTTACGTGTATTCAATATATAAAATTTTCAATCAACCAATATGTCGAGGTGATACAACCCTAGTGAGCAAATACTCGGCCTCCGCATAATGTGACACACACATCCAACAAAACCAAGAAGAAAACACTGTTTTACATCGAAATTAAGAAAGTCGGGCTTAAGATGCAATGGTTCCAATCCAAGTTTTACCTGGCCATCCACGTTGGGACAACACCTTATTGGTGGATCCTCTAGGTGGGTAGATACCATCTAAACACGTCTCTTTCCTTGGCCTCTACAGGATTGACCAATTACAGAGTGATCATGTACATGCATGAATAATACTAACAGGATATGAAAGACATTTGTTTTCTTAAAAACCACATCATTCTTGGTCAGCTATAGAGCACACCATAATGTTGTCATCCCCACAAGAATATGTGCAAAGAGTTATTTATCGATAGCTTGCAACCAATTACCGAACATATTGCACGCACTATGTGGGGTAAGGCTTTGAAGCTACTTGAACCATGGTCTACTCCCATGGAGCAAGCTTATACGTTTTCAATATGTTTGTCATTTTGGCTTGCTTATTTTGCAAATTGCGGCGCACCAGCTTATCATTAGTAAAGATCACACATCGGTTTATATTAACCAAAGGAATACTTCAATCGAAGGGGTAGTTTGAGCTTCCAAATGATTTTATTATCAATAGGAACATAACTATGGGAAACCTCCTCATATCAGGACCTGACAGAAAATCTGCCGTTCAGCTGCAAGTTCCATCGAAACTCATTCGGTTCGTTTGACAGTTGAATGGGCTCTAGACGCGTGAGCAATTCATGGCACGATATGGGTGATGGCATAATGAGTCTCTATGAAAAGATATATCAAGGTTTGCTTACGTATATGCATCTCTAATAAACGCAAATAAGAGAAACTTGCATGCCAATTGCCAAAAAACCTGAATGAAGACAAGTCGGCACATGCACTACGACACCATACAGGATACCAAGACTTGGTATGGTATTATGCAGTTTTTCTTGTGTGGAAATATGCTAATAAACAACTTGGATTGGCAAAATAATCTAGTACAACTTGTCGAACAAAAAATTAGCAACTTGCTTCTGTTGCATAAAAAATAACGCAAGATGTAGAAGCTGTATTGACTGGTTTATCTTATGTATGTCAGCTGTCACCCCGTATTATTGGCTCCATTATTGGCATCTAGGAAGGAATGACTGCATGTGGCATATATATATACCTACTATTGCATACTTAATGATACATGTTTTACGCGTGATGGTCTGTGATAGGCTGCCCGCTCTTGACTTGATTCGCGTTATCAATTGAATACATTTTTAAGGAGCACGAGGAGACTTGGATCTGTATCAACCATTGGAGGTGGGAAGGGCATCCAAGACTTCTAGACATACAATTAGTGCACAAGTTTTCTATTTCCAAGGTTACACATGAACATCCATAACCCAACTTGCAATCACCATCGGAATCGTTTCTCTGGCTACACATTCATACCCCAACTTTGTAGAATCGTGAAGCCAGTACACATTTCAGCACCCTATATACATGTACGTGAAGTTAAATATATGCACATCACTGTTCTGCAGCTACTCCGTTTAGCTGGAATGATAATAGCCATGATGAAATATTAAAAAATATACAAATTCAACAGTTTCTTTTTCATGCGGGTGTATGCAAATGTTAAACCGCATGAAGAAAAATGCGAACACAACTTACCTTATCGCATCGAGAAGAAAAGAACTTTTGTTGAGACAAGAGAAGAAAAGAACTTCTTTTAGGGGTAAGGACATCTTCAACACCGACCCGCAAAACAGACACCGCATTTGTCCGCGGCCTGGTGGGGACCAGTCCGCAGACACGGATGCGGGAGCCGGGCATCCAAAGATATCCACATACGTTTCAAACCTCATCTCAACGCACCTGACGAATTTCATGCAAACCGGTTGATTTTCATATAAACCAAAAGAAAGCATTTTCGTTTTGGACATATTGTGCAAACCGAATTATTTTCATATAAACTAGAGCACATTAATTATATTCGAAGTTTTTTTTAACTAAACCTTACTCTAACCTACACTAAATGACTGCATGCGTCCATTCCCCATGTCTGGCTGGCAATGAGGCCCAGAAACTAAAGCCCCAGCTCCGCCTTTGCAGCCTGTGAGCCCGCCAAGCTTAGCTTCTATGGGAGGGGAAGAGTGGTGGCCTTCCCGGGACCTGAGCGCCGGTGCCCTCCCATGCTCTACTCTACCTCGCTGCTGGTGGCCCCGGGGGACATATCGGCATCATTTTTGTAGTGCCAAGCCGCGACCGTCGTAGAGCTGCCAACATCCTCATTCCGGTCGTCGTTGGGCCCGTAAACTTCATTTGCCGCCTCATAGATTTCCTTCAAGGCTAATTATGCTTGATGGAGGCGGTAGCGCCATCGATCTCGGTGGATTTTTACGGGCGGAGTGGTTGGAGTCGAGAAGCACCTCCCCCTCGGCCAACACCATGTCGGTGTAGTGAGAACATACCTTGCCCATGGTGGCGTTATCATGGGCCGACGATGATGGTCGCGCAGGCGCGTTATATTATTGGTGCTCCCACGGCGTCGCCCTCGGGTGAGCTCACCCGTCTGAAGGGGGCTTATTTGCTTCTTCTTTCTCCCCATTGAACCTTCAGCAAGCATTGCTTTTGCGGCATCGATAACCTCCGTAGTACTCTGTTTTTTTATTGAAGAGAAGATCATTTCTGCTTTCCATATAGTGTCTATCTTTAGTTCTAAGTGATATGTGGTGAAGATCTTTTGAACGACATTGGCAAGATATAGATTGGAATTTAGAATATCAAATTTGGAACCAAAGGTGAACCAAATTGGTCTAGAAAAATTACACCGAAGAAAATGTGCAAATCTGATTCTATTTGACCGCACCTACAACAATATTTCTTCATATGTTTGGAGTACCTGGAAGCTCTTAATCATGTAGCTACAACCCTCCTAATTAGCTTTCAAGCAAAAAAAATATTGACCCTGATGGGATAGCAACTCCTTGATCCAAAACATCGGTTCTCTTCTCAAAGAGCAATCTTGAATTTCCTGCACAAGAGTTTTGTATGCACTTTTTGTCTTACAAACTGCATTAGGAGTGTGAGTGGTACACATGGTATCTTCATGATTGGCATTGATAACATGATTATTCAATATATTATTCTTAAAAGAATCATCAAAGTAGGCACTAATTTTATCTTCATCCCAAACTTTGTCGTAGGTCTTTCAAAACTGATTATTAATATTGGCCCCCTCCAAATTAATTTAGGGATGATCATGAATGTTCTCCCAGTCGTTGCACCAAGGACTTGTCCAAATGCAAGAGTTCCCATTAAAATTTGAAGTTACTAGCCTTCAGCATGAAAGGAAGAATCTTAATAATAGAAGCACAAAAGGTGGACTTCGGAGCATAATAGTTGGGTCTCTAAACACTACTAGGGAAAACCATACCAGTAGCGCGGGTATTTTGCCTATCAGTAGCGCGGGACGTCGCCCTATTGATAAGGCGCTACAACTAACGTGTAGCAGTAGCGCCTGTCGTCCCACGCTACTGCTATACATGGATAGCTGCAGCGCGCTTTGGTGAAGAGCGTTGCTGCTAATATCTGCAGCGCTTTTTGGGAGGAAGCATTACTGGTAAGGCAGCGAATCTGCTAACTTTGTTCCACTCGCTACTGCTAGTTTTATTAGTTTTTTCTACATATTTGTTTTGTATTTGAATAGGCTTTATAGAATAATCTTTAGTATATCATACACATACAAACGTAGTCATAGCATATATATACAACTAGTCTTATCAAATCATGTCCTCATCATAATCATCATCCAACACATAGCGATACATGTCTCGTTTACTTGCAACTACATCGTCATCCATCTAAACAATGATATACGCGAGAAGAGCTATCACTTTGAGTGAGAGCGGAACTATGCAGTACATGAGTTCGTATCCCTCTCTCGCATTAGCTTGAACCTAAACTAACTACTGCCTGTCGCTCGGAAACCGGAAACCGGTACACCTGGGCCTGACACTCCGGCCACTCGTCGTATATATACTCCTGGCGTAGCACTTCTTCGCCATCGATGATCTATGCACCTGCATCGTCACATGAGTCGATGATATGCAACATATATAGTTGAGCAACAGAAAGAGACAGACTTGGCAAAAATAGAAGCAACATATCATAAGCATAAATAACAAAGTTGATCATACCCAAAATGCCATAACTAGAGTGATCGTCGCTAGTCGAGGAGGACGGCTTAATTACATCACAAATAAAGTTTCGTCGTGTTAACTCAAAGTTTCGTCATACAGAAAGTATGGACTAAACGGACACATTGTCATATATCGACAATCACTCCAACATGTCGTGCCATCCATCTAGGTCAGGGAGATAGTCCACGAGCCTAGTGAAAGGCTTCAGGATCGAGACGCTGAGAGGCTACCCGTGTTCGGACGTCTTCCCGCGACATTTGTCCTTCTTCGCAGAACATCCCTGTTTTTCTGACGACCTCCTTCATGATGATTTGGGCAAGTTCGCGCTAGATGTGATAGAACTCAGCTCGAAGTCGATGATCCTCGATATCTCCTACGTTCTTTGCCCATTGCAGAATATGGGCATCGCCAGATGTAGGTGACATGCGAAGGTTCTGGTGATCCCGTCTGTACTCCACCATGTGGTGTAGGACATAGAATCGATCAGAGAATCACTCGGTTGCTGGATGAAGCAGAAGTCGGTCTTATGGCCGAAGGTGAGCCTGCCGCCCCTTCTCTTCTTTTCCTTGACCTCTCCACCATGTGCTTTGTAGTAAAACATAGCACTGTCGAGAACATCCTTGATGTGGGTGTAATCTTTTTTGTGAATGTTCTTCGACGAGTCCAAGTAAAGAGCGTGGGAGTATCGGGGGTAGAGGATGATGAGGACGGCGTGCCCGCTGCTGCGCAAAATAAATACACCTCAAATTAATTAGCCTCCACCGTGCAAATGAATGATTGAAATCGAAGGAAGGATATCCGCGCGGATGACTTACAGGGGATCATAAGGCACGATAACTGCCTCCTTCTCCTTATTGGCGAGCATGAAACTGACGATGTATTCCCTCGCGTATTCACGATGCTTTGTGCAGACTCCCAAGAAGCCCTCGTGCATGAAGTACGGGTCAGCGACACAGATATGAGGTATCTGCTCAACCCCGATGATGTAGTTCATGTGCAAGGCATAAAGGCGGACAAACGTAAAATCCAGCTTCTTCACTAGAAATATGTCGAATATGTAATCGAATCGAGGGAAGAACTTATCCGCGGGGAAGAAGTCGACGTACGACAATTGCCGCGTAACGTTAACCACGTAGAGTGGGTATCCTGGATCTTTCGATGCGATGAGGTCTTTCTCTATCCGCAGCACATCGTCATGAAGTCTCCTTAGATCGCCGAATCTTGCCCCTAGCGCTCTTGCAGGTAGGATTGGTTGACCGGGGATATGCCATTTATCCGCACCGGGGATATCTATACGGTCTTGAACCCGAGGCTGCTGAGGCGGCTGGATCATAGAATCAGCTTTTTTGCCTTTCCTCGCTCTCTTCCTAGACTTCTTTAATACTGGAAGGTCGTCCATAATACGTTCATCCTCCGGAGACGGCAATTCAGGCACCGACTCATGACGCTCAATCCCTGAGTAGGCGCCGGTATAGACATATTGTTGAGTGCCATCGTCATCCTCATCCTCATCCATGGCGACGTCATCAGCGACTAATGGAGCCTCTTCCTTACCCCGTCCGCTATCACCCAACCCGACACCCGACGCTACTTGGGTACGTGGGGTGTTGATGTTCATACCTTGCTGAGGCTGCGTGCTCGTGGGTGTGCTCCCGGCCGCCTCCAAACGAAGCAGACTCTTTGGCCACAACAGGACCGACCCATTACAACAATCACCAAGCCTCTGCGGGGTCTCGTCTTCAACCCCCACTAGTACCAGAGGAGGCAAATTCTCGTGGCCCGGTTTGACACTCGACACGGAAACCTTGAAGAAGTTCGGGGGGATTGGCCGGCTGTGGAACAATGGTTCCTTCGGCTTCATTATCGTCGCCTTCCCCACGTCCACCTTTTGGTCGCCGATGGTGTACAATATGGTGCATGGGGTTTCGTCGGCCTGCAAAGAAAAGTCTACGACGTGAGACAGCCGAAAGGCAACGAAAACGGGAGATTATACATTTATTTAAGGGGTCGGTGTGACAGATACCGTGAGGGCGTCGAGCTCAGCCAAAGACGAAGCACCGCCGAGCACGTTCAGTGCGGGAGCAGGTGCGGGAGCCGGTGCGGGAGCAGGTACAGCTGCAGGTGCTGGTGCAACGCTAGTCGAGCTGCTCCCCAAGAAGTCAGCAAGGGGAAAGTCCGCTGCATTTTTTTCTGGATTTTGCCTGCTCCAATTGAAAACGGCCGGAACCAAGGTAGTAGACAAATCTACAAGCACCTGTTTTGCGGCTATCTCAGATGATTTCTTCTCAACCGCAATCTCAACCTTCTTGTCAATGTTTTCTTCAGTTAACCTCCGTCTTCCCTTTCTCTCCTCCGTGGTCTCAGGGTAGTACTTCTTCCACGTGGCGCCGTCTCCGACACCGTGCACGCGTCCATATGACGGTCGAGTCTCCACCGGGAGTCGTTTCAATATGTTCAACGCCCGGTTGAATGGAGTGTCCCACTTGGGCCTCGCCAACGCCTCAGACGGCGAGTCGCTTTCGGCCGCAATCCTGTGTTGCTCTCTCTGCAAAAGGCACAAGGATCGTTTACAAATATGACTAACGTGTAGTCGAATTGATCAGAAACTAAAATTACCAGCAGTCTCATGAACTCCGTCGTGACCGCGTTCGTCTCGAAAACCTTCTTCACTGGGTCCCAACGGTACCGGGCCATGAGGACGTCACGCTCCTGCGGGACGGTGAACTCCGCCAAGGGGTCTGGGATGCCCAGACTCGCGGCTTCTGCGTCCTCCTTGGCCCATATGGACCTCTTCCCGCTGTAACCACGGCTTTCGAGGTGGTGGCACCCAATGTTCCTCTGTTGAAGCCCCTTCATGTACTTCGACTTTTTTTGGCATCTTCGGCCTCGCAAGCCGCCTTTAATATTTCAAAGTGCTCTGCCGTGATTGTCGGATTATCCTTTACAATCTCGAAGTAGGGTTCCTTTTTGTCGATCTTTGCTTTCACCCTTGTTTTCCAGGCGGCCAACGCGTCGCTAAACTTGGACATGGCGTGTTTGTTTATCTTCTTCATTGCCCGGTCATTATCCGAATCTTTATAATCCTTTTCATTCCGGCCCGGGAACAAGAATATCTAGTGCAACTTCTTTAGGAGGGAGGGCCTCATATTATCTATCTTCTATAGTTTCTCATCGTTGATGGTGGCGGTTGTCCGTACGATGCAGCCTATTTGATTGCCGTAGCACGCGCGCGCTTCCTCGGGCGCGGTTGGCTCAAAATTGCCGTCGTCCACCACCGTGACCACCAGTCTTGTAGTCTTGAGTTTGTTAGGAAGTCGTTGCCTCTTTGCCTTCAGTTCTACACTGGCTCCGCTCCCCGAGGCAGCGCCGGCCTCAGTCTCAGCGCCGGTCTCGATGCCGGTCTGAGTCTCAGCGCCGGTCTCAGTCTCCACACCGGTCTGCGTGTCGGTCTCAGTCCCCGATGTGACCGGTGGGCCCAGCAACAACATCGGTTGATCGTCGGCAAGGCTCAAAAATTAGTCTGCCGCCCGGTAGACGTCGTCGCAATCACCAAAACCCTGTCCTTCATCGTTGCTAGCCATGCATGTTTCCTACGATTAAATCTAGTCAATTAATTCTAGACCTAATAAAATGAATAACGACATAAAAAAGGCCTATGTTTTACAGGAACGTTGACTCCTTCCCGGTGCGGCAAATCCCGGGCACTTGATATGTCCTAGTTTGTAGCACAAGTCATGCCGAAATTCACGGAAATTTTTTGCATGACCTTTGCTAAAAAGTGGACAAATCGAGAACCTAAAATTTGCCGGAACGGAAATGAATCAACATTCCGGCAAAACATAGGCCACTCAACTTCATTCCCTGAAAACAACAAAAGGCCACTTGGGCACAATCGAAGCATGGGCAAACACAATTGAGGAATTTGCATATATCCTGACCACTTCAAATTTTCATGTCCTAGCGTTTGACACATCAAGAAAATCTCCACAAATCTCATGCTCTCTCAAACTCAATTAAAAAACCAAATATAGATTATATTTAGTTAACTATTGAACCAAACTTTACTCTAAAGTAAACCCTACTGCCCCAATTAACATCTAGTTAAACAAACTCAATTCAAAAACTAAACCCTACTGAACTAATTAACATCTACATTATCTACTACTTAACATCTATTATTACCCTAACTAATTAAAAAACATCTACTATTAACCATACTGCCCTAGTTAACTAGTACAATCAGTACTACTATTTAACATCTACAACTACTACTAAAAGTCATTATGTATGAACCCTAGTATTAATTAACATCTACTACTACTGCTAATTAACATGGCAGAGGAAGAAAAAGCAGAGAGAGAGGGGGGGTGGGGGAGGGGTGGGGGGCTTACAGAGAGGGGAGAGACAGTGGCGGGGAGGTCCTCGGCGACAGAGGGTAGGGGCGGCGAGGGCGGGCTCTGGATCGGGAGGCGGCGGTCCTGGGGCGGGCTCGGGGGCGGTGAGGTCGAGGGTGGCGACGGTGAGGTCAAGGGAGGCCCGAGAGGCGGCGGCGACGGTGAGGCTGGGCGGCCTCGGGCGGCGGCGGTGAGGATGAGCGTGGCGTCGTCGCCGGCGGGAGACGGCGGTGAAGTGGGGGCGACGGCGAAGTGGGGGAGACGGCGGCGAAGTGGCGGGGTGAGGGATTTGGGGGAGAAGTGGTAGGGGGGAAACTGTTTTTGCGATATGTCAAAAATAACGGTAGCGCGTTAGGGAAAACGCGCTATAGCTAAGTTAGCTATAGCGCGTTTCAGCAAACGCGCTACTGCTATGCCTTCATCTTTTTTTCCCTTTTCCGTTTATTTTTCTTTAAATTTTATATTTTTCCTTTCTCCTTTTTCTATTTCTTTCATTTTCATTTACTTTTCTATTTGTTTTTCATTTTCTTTTCTTTTCGTTAGCAGTAGCGCTTTACACATAAACACGCTGCTATAAGAATATTAGCGGTAGCGCTGTTTATTAAAGATCGCTACTACTATTTGTAGCCCATCGGCTTAGTAGTTGGAATTTTAGTAGTAGCGAGGTTTTGCTGGGACGCGCTGCTGATATATATGCATCTGCAGCGCGCTTATTTCGCACTCGCTACCGCTGTATAGCAGTAGCGAGCTTTTTTAACAAGCGCTACTGCTAAAGTTCTGTGTATAACGTTTTCCCTAGTAGTGAAATAGAGGAGTTACGAAAATATTTATCATTAAGATTTTTTATAATCAATGAATTAGGATTCTTGATAATTCTCTAGTCTATAGCCATCATAGATTTTTTTCATGTGAGCCAAATCCGTGATGCTCAACCCACCTGTATATATGCATATATTTACACATGTCATTCCAAGCTTTAAAACAAATAGGATTATAATAATTATCTTTATCAATACCAGTCCATCAGAATTTTCAAATGATGGAAGTAAGCTTACAGATGGTGGTTTTACTCAAGAGAATGTTGGACATGTAGTACTTGGAAGAGAAGCAAAGACATATTTAATGAGAGTGAGTCTACCTGCATGTGAATGCCTCCTGGCCTTGTAGAAGTTGGGTTTAGCCTTAATCTTGTCAATGATGAAGTTGTAAGCTGCAGCTCTATTCATGCCTCGTAGGATGAGAGTGTGACCAAGTTGGTCTGAGTGGCTTTATAATCATTCCAACGAAGAATTGACGCCAGAACTTTTGGGTATATGCTCATGATAACTACATCCTTGGTAAAGAAATTATGAGACCGTTTAGATCACTACCTTAGTGATCTAAACTAGTCATCTAAGCACTCTTATATTTCTTTACAGAGGGAGTAGTTTTGTATCCCCTTGATGCCTCATTATTAGTTTAATTTATTTTGTAAAAAGAGGAGAGAACACCCTATCGGCCTATGCATCGAGTGGTCACTACTAGGGAAAACCTTATACACAGAATCTTACCAGCAGCGTGGTTTAAAATAAGGAGCTACTGCTACTTAGCAGTAGCGCGCGAAAACAAACCGTGCTACACACACCCACATAGCAGTAGCGCGTCAGGAGGAAACATCGCTACTACTGCAATGGCCACGACGTTGCTGCCATACTAGGTATAGTAGTAGCCCCGTTTTTGTAACCGCGCTACTGCTATTAAACTTAGCAGTAGCGCTTTTCACCAACCCTCGTTGCTGCTAAGTTTAGTCCACTCCTTGCAACTAACTTTAGTACCACCTCGCTCCGCGAACACGGTGTGTACCACCTTAAATACGTTACTTCTCAAACCATCACAATAACTTGGACTTCATTGAACTCTATGTGTGGGATTTGTGGTCGTAATATGAATCCTCACCAGTTTAGGAACCGATGAGGATTCATACTGACAATTTAGGTTCCACACAAAAAGATCATTGATGATCAATGAATTTTCTATTTTTTTTACATGCTTAGCCTTAGAAGTAGCGCGTTTTTTCGGAACGCGCTACTGCTATCGGCATAGCAGTAGCGCTGCGAGAAGAAAGGGTGCTACTGCTATGGCGTTTAGCAGTAGCGCTTTACCCTAACGCACGCTACTGCTAAAGCCATCCTATCTTCTGCACCGGCACCCCCTCATTCTCCCCTCTCCACTCCACTCTCACTCTCCCCCACACCCCGTTGTCCGCCACCGCCGCATTGCTGCCAGCTGCTATCACCATCGCCCCCACCCTCCCTAGCTCCCTCCATCTCTCCTCCATCCTGCCGCCGTCATCCCCTCTCTCCCTAGCGCCCTCCTCCATCCGATCGCCATCGCCCCCCCCCCCCCCCCCCGCCGTCACCGCCACCGAGCTAGCTCCTCCTACCTCCCTCCTCCTCCCTCCCCCTCCTTCCTCTCCATCGTCCCTCCCTCCTTCCTACACCTCCTCCCTCCCTCCTTTCTCTCTGTTCTTGTAGAATGTAGGTGATTTAAATGTAGGTTTTAGAATGTAGACATTGTAGAATGTAGATTTTTTAATAGAATAAATTGTTAGGTCATTTAAGTAAATATAGTTTTGTTTTACTATTTTAGGTGTTTTGAATATATAGAATAGGAAATTTTAGGTCTTTTGATTAGAAATTTTAGTAATGGAAATTTTTAGTTGGTAGGATTTGAAAAAATGTCATGTACTTGTTATATTCTGAACTTAGGGCATATTTTTAGGGTTTAGTAAAAAAATAGTAATAGTGGATGATGATGTAGATGTTTTAGGTATAGAACATTTTGAATAGATGATGATGTAGATGTTTTGATATATTGCATAGATAGACAAATGGATGGATGGTTATATTGATGGATATATAGATAGCTGGATGGATGGATAGATGTTAGGGCTAGAACTAGGGTATGCTTAGTAAATGTATATGTCTTTTCAATTTTTAGGGTTAGAACTAGGTTTTACAGATCTTTAGGATTGGAACTAGGTTTAGACAAATGGATTGATAGATGGGCAGTACAAATTTTTAGGGTTAGAACTAGGTTTTACAAAATTTTGTAAATGTAGGTCTTTTGAATCAGCATAATAAGGTTTAGTTGATCTCTTATAGGGTTTCACTAAGTCCTAAGATGATGATAATAATGTTTTTGTTTATATTTTGTTTTTGCAGAAATCAAGGAGCCCCCGCATCATCCCCGCAGTCGCCCCGTCACCGACCCCCTCCGACCTCGAGGTGAGACCGGCCAAATCCCCATGTCAATGATGACGTAGATGTTTTGATAGTTGTAGTAAAGTAATAGCTACATGAGTAGCTTTTTCATGGAATAGAAAATTTTCAATTTAGGTCTTTCAAATATGATGGAGGACATGTGATATTTAGTGTTCTGTAGTACTAGTACTTGCCCAAGTGGCCTATATTTGCAGGGAACACCTCACAGTGGCCTATGTTTTGCCGGAGTGTTGATTAATTTCCATTCCGGCAAATTTCAGGCGCTCGATATATGTCATTTCTAGCAAAGGTCATGCCGGATTTTTTTCGTGAATTTTGGCATGACTTGTGCTAGAATATGTAGGAAATATCGAGTGACCTGGATTTTGTACAAAAGTAGTATGGAAGTAAAGTTTATTGATTTGACACAAGGGGAGCCAAAGAATATTCGCGGGTATTAGCAGTTGAGTTGTCAATTCAACTACACCTGGAAGACTTAATATCTGTAGCAAAGTTTTTAGTAGCAGAGTAGTATGTAAGTAACGGTAACAGTGGCAATAGTAACATTAGTAGTTTGTAGTGATTGTAACAGCAGTATGGAAAGTACTCGTAGAAAAACTCGTAGGCATTGGATCGGCAATGATAATTGTGTTGGATAATATTCATCATGTAGCAGTCATAACCTAGGGCGATATAAAACTAGCTCCAATTTGTCAATACAACATAGACATGTATTCGGTATATAGTCATACGTGCTTATGGAAAGTACTTGCATGACATCATTTGTCCTACCCTCCCGTGGCAGCGGAGTCCTAATGGAAACTAAGGTATATTAAGGCCTACGTTTAATAGAGAATTGGAACAAAACACTAGAACTTAGTGAATACATGAAATCCTCAAACTACGGTAATCACCGGAAAGAATCCCAATTATTGTCACCTTGGGGTATGCGGATCATTACACGTAGTAGGTGACTATAACTTGCAAGATAGGATCAAGAACACAAATATATTCATGAAAACATAATAGGTTCTGATCTGAAATCATGGCACTCGGGCCCTTGTGACAAGCGTTAAGCATAACAAAGTCATAGCAACATCAATCTGAAAACATAGTGGATACTAGGGATCAAACCCTAACAAAACTAGCTTGATTACATGATAATCTCATCCAACCCATCACCATCCAGCAAGCCTACGATAGAATTACTCACTCCTGGCGGTGAGCATCATGGAAATGGTGATGGAGGAAGGTTGATGATGACGACGGCGACGGTTTCCATCCTACGGAGCCCCAAACGGACTCCAGATCAGACCTCCCGATGAAGAACAGGAGGTGGCGTTCTCTTCGTATCGTAAAACGCGATGAATCCTTCTCACTGATTATTTTCTCCGCGAATAGGTATATATGGAGTTGGAGTTAGGGTTGCCGGAGCTCCAGGGGACCCACAAGCCAGGGGCACGCCCGCGGGGCTTGTGGCTCCCGGGTGGCCCCCCTCTGGTATATTTTTCTGCTAGTATTTTTTATATATTCCAGAAATATTATCCGTAAATTTTCAGGTCAATTCGAGAACTTTTATTTCTGCACAAAAATAACACCATGGCAATTCTGCTGAAAATAGCATCAGTCTGGGTTCGTTCCATTTAAATCGTGCAAATTAGAGTCCAAAATAAGGGCAAAAGAGTTTGGAAAAATAGATACGATGGAGACGTATTACCCGCACACGATGGTTACCCGCTAACTCGACAACCTCGCTAGCCCGCCATGGCTAGACCTCACACTGCCCCAGCCGGCGCCCTGCCCAGAGCGGCCGGGCCTCGCTTGCCTGCACCAAGCCACTTGGGATCGTCACCAGCCGCGCGAAAATACCGCAATGGAGCCGCCATGCCTCTCCTTCCCACGATGCACCTAGCACCACAACTAGCCGCTGAGCTCCGAGCCTGCCGAAACCGGCCTCTCAGATCCTTCATATGGCCCCACCACTGCTGACGCCGGCTGGCCTTTGCCCGACGATGCCCTCCGGCGGTGGTGAGGGAAGAGCAGGAGCCGGTGGTGGACGCCCCGGTGCGACTCACTGGAGCCGCACGGGAGCGAAATCTCCTCCCTCCTCGTATGTACTCCGGATTGCTCCAGTTGGTCGACGTCCATCACATGACCTCACCTCCATGAGTCACTCGCATCGCCACTGTGTTTTTTTTCTAGGACAAAAGTTCTCCACCACCTCTGACAGCATCCCTCATGTGGAAAACAACAGGTTTTCCAAACCTCAAAAAATGTAAGTAGGACCTGGGGATTTCTTGGTTCATCATTCTATAACTCTTTCATTTCTTGAGTAACAGAAGCAGAGGCAGAAGAATGAATGCCTTCTGGAGTCAAAAGCCAACTTGATCTCAGCCTCGATATCCATCACGGTATTCTCATGCAAAAACGAGCGCAAACATATAATAGCGTATTCGGAATTGTACCCAAGCCCCTCCCATGGGTCTTGGGATCCGGATCCGTTATTCATTCAATGGAACCTCTTATTCGTCAAAAGGGGTCCCAACCCCTGGGGATAGGGTAATACATCTAAGAAATTAATGCCACTCGAACCCAGAGCTAGCTGGTTCTCCCCGATCTTTTGTAGGAGTAGGAGGTAGCGCGAATCCCAAGGATTCGGGTCCATAACCACGAGTTCCAGTGCACTAGATCTTTTAGCACTTAGGGCATTTCTCTATTCCCTACATATCCACGATTCTCCCAGCTTCTTGTTTGAGAAAAAGAGTAGTGACTCGCTGGATTGAAATTTCTAGGGATCGAGCTTGTGTAGGTAGATATTGCCTGGTAGACTCTACAACCTAGTTCATGCCTCACCGGATTAGTCAACTCAAACGCTGAGAGATTACTATAGAACCAAGGCGGCTTTGAGGCTGGCTCCACTCTCCAAATAGAGCAGTTACTTCGTTGACGACAAGAACCCCATTTCCCCGAATACAGGTCTAGTAGGTATAGAGCCGTAAGCGTGGTGGGGGTGCCGGTGCTTAGGCAGATGCCCCATTGTTCATGATGTTGCAATGAATCCAGTGGCAAATAGGATAAATGTCCAGTGAGGACATCTCCTTGCTTGCTCAAACAAAAAGGGGAATTCGTAGTCACTTTTTCCTGTCGCGTAAAAAAAAAGTCTTTACGCGAGAGCAATAGAGGTTGGGATACATCTATCTCTTCTGAGCAACCTCTTTTGGATTCTTAAGACCACCATTGCAGTAGGATACCATCTGCTTTGGGTTCTTTATTATCTCCTTCGAGACACATTATCAGTGAGTGCGGATAAGAACGTTTCCTGGAATTCCACATCCCATATTGACTCTACCATCCCTAACGTTGGCCACTAAGTCCAATCTGACCTATCTCAAATAAGATCTTTTAGGATTAATTGGTTAGGCAGGTGGCTGCATTATTGCCTACTAATAATTTGAGCACAACTTGTCGCGTAAAAACATGGAAAATTTTGTCACGTCGAATTAAACATCCAACAACTTGTGCAACTCTGACCGCTACTGCAAGTGGCCGTATCCTGCCAACTAATAAACTCAATCTCTAAGTGCCACTAGTTGACCACTTGTCCAACTAGTGTCTGCTACTCTTCTTCTCCTCTAATTATCTTAGATCAGATAACTACTACCAATGGTGATCCGTGTTTGGTATTGTGCGACTCAATCTCCATATTAACAGATCCAGCTTGATTGAAATCAACAGTTCAGCCAACAATATCACTTTCACAGTCACGGGTCTCGGGCCGGTTTCTATTTCAGATAGTTAATTATATGCACGTTACTACTTGCCAAGGAACAAAAACCAAAACCTTACTTGTGTTGATAGTTGTTAGAGATACGACACGCAATCAAACACGATGAAGAACGAAAACAAGTAAGGGACACGAAGGGGAAAAAACCACGGTCGCCAGCTAGCCAAACTTCACTATATCGGGGGACGCTAGAAATGTCCGAGATTTACAACTGATCAACTTATCCCATTCGGTGGCTTGTACAAGAGGTATATATAACACAGGTGACCTAGGTCAATACTGATCCGACGACGGGCCTCGCTCCGCTCGCTCATCAGAAGTTAGCCTTCTTCTTTATACTTGAATTTGGAGCATAACATAACAATAGTGGTGACATCGTCCAGGAGATTGCATTCCAAAGCCAAGGCTGCATTCATCCCTGGTCATGTATAGTTAAATTTTTTTCTATCATGGACCACTAATTAAGAAAACACAATTCAAATATTCAGCACATAGTAGTAAAAATTAATATAACTCCAATTGAATTTGTACAGTCAGATTTCTGGTCAAGAGATTTGAACTGGATCGAACCACGTGCTCAACAGAGAGAATATTTCCCATTGACTAGTCTAGGGACAGATGAACCTATTTTGATTGGATTGGCTAGGACCAACTACAACTTGGTGGCATTATATATTCAATAATCTGTCAAAGCATCGCAAACAATAAAAAAAATTATTTGCAAAGGACATGATAGCTCAAAAAATACTCCCTCCGTCCCAAAATTCTTGTCTTAAATTTGTCTAAATACGGATGAATCAAGTCACGTTTTAGTATTAGATACATCCGTATCTAGATAAATCTAAGACAAGAATTTTGGGGCAGAGGGAGTAATTGCGAAGCAAATGTACCATTCCAGGCAAAGTCACTTATTTGCATCAATAATAATGCAGCAGCTATAAAACTACTGAATAAAAACAAACACGCTCATGACAAGTTGTGCATATACCTACGGCCTACCTGTCGCTTCCTAGATGATGTAAACGCATGTTCAAACTAGTAGCTAGTTTATGCAGGTGCATGCATGTATACGAGAACGGGAATCGAACGGCTCTCACAATGTGCCTTCAATATTAGACGAGGCACGTGGATAGGCTTCAAACGGGAGACGCTTGGTCCCAGCCACAGAAAGGTTTTGAGATTTGGAAGAGGGGCAGTGTATATGAATCTGCATTGAACTGTAATTCGAGATAAAGCGGCAACCAATGTGGGCATTACATGATATTTCTGTCCACGGGAGGAACACACCAATTGACTCCTCAAATTTCCTCGCACATAATACTGTAGTAAAATGAGTGGTTTCCTCGGTCTCCCGCCCGCTTCGTCACCGGTCCGCCTCGTCTCCGGGCCTTAGGGCCATGGCGGTGCTGTGGATCTCGTCCCTTGCCGTCGGGAAGGTTCTGTCGTTAGATGTTTCTTTAAATTTTGTTTGGGTTTGTGTCCTGCTCAGGAAGACGAGAGGGCGGCAGCTTTCTGAAGATGGACTAAGGTTCTCCCCGCCTAGTCCCCATTCCGGTGTGTCTCCGGTGTATTTATTATTGGTGGATTTGCTCAAATCTTGTCGTAGTTCGTCGACATTTGTGCATCTTCAGATTTGATCCCTCCGATCTATGCTACTCTTCAACGGTAGCGGTTGCGGTTCTGGTGCGCACTTCTCTCTGTATATGTTCATGACGATCTTCTGTACTTAATGGTTTCTTTCATTTGCTTACTAGCTACCGTGTCGAGTCCTCTCTATACGTATAGTACGTAGCATCAACCAAGCACGGAGATAAGAGAGGACACTTCTTTCTATTAGCTAGCTAACACAATATATGAAACCCCTAAATTAACCCTACAAAACTCCCACCCAAACCCCCCTTTCAAAAAAAACCTTAGCCCCTCAACTGCTGACGCGTGGACGCCTTTTGGTCCCTGTTGGTGCTACCAACAGGGACAAAAGGCCCCCCTGCCTGGGCAAGCCGCAGCGGCCACGTGGAGCCACATCTGTCCCGGTTGGCATAAGAACAGGGACTAATGGTACTAGGCTTTAGTACTGACCCTTTAGTCCCGGTTCGGAAACCGGGACAAATGGGCCTTTTTCTACTAGTGTGCGCTGGTCCTATGGGGTCTTAGCACGACGACTTCCCGACTGTCTATGACAACAAGGTTTGTGTGGCTCCAGCGAGGGAGGGGCGATAACGGTGCCGCGACTTCGGCTCGCTTCAATGCTTGGAGTCGTCGCGTGGTGGCCTACGGATTTGAATGTAATTTTTATAATTTTTAGTGTTTGTTGTACTACCCTGATGGAAGATGAATAGGTTGGAAGTTTTCCGTAAATGGAAGATGAATAGGCAAATGAATGGTTGGGTCCACTTCTCGTTTTTATAGGTCTGATTCCATGAGTCAATACAGAAGTGGAAGGAGAAAATAAGGTAAGATGTCTAATTAATCCTCATACACATTCACCTGGTAGTGTTTACCACAGACGAGAAGAAAGGGTCAGCACTAGTATCTCAAAAGACCGTAGCACAGAGTGTTCTCTTGCCACATGCTGAACAGTGGTGTTTGCTCAAGAAATAACTGACGAAACTGAACTAACTGAAGGTTCTGAAGAAACTGTCTAAACAGAACCTTGATGAGCATAACACCTGTCAAATTTGACCACATCTCTAGAAATATTACATCACTAGCTAGATGACTCACCTAGTCACATATCGACGTTTTTTGAATTAGTTCAATCGCCATCCACATCCCAGGAGCACGATCTACATCCGAGGAGGAGGTCTTCAAAAGTATTGCTGGGTGCATGGAACCGTTGGGCATTGGTTTTAGGAAGTTTCTAGAACCTTTTGTGTGCAGGACAGCGAGTACTTCAAATTTGACAGATCCAAGAAAATGACTACTCCAACGAGGATGCCGGGTGGCAAGGACATTGATGTCTCATACTGCTCGGTGGCTGTGGTATGGCTTTGCAGCTAGCTTCCGGTCATAAACTGCGGTCTCTGTTGAACAGCACATAGGCTTCGGAAGCTTAGCACAAACTAGAACGCTAGAACCAAGTTGTTTCTCTTAACCCTTCCTCTTCTTTAGCCGTAGTTTTTGTTGGCTCCGCCTTCTCGCACTGCCGCTTCTTCTTCCTTTTGGTGTTGCTTCTCACAACACACACCCAAAAAAATGGAGACACAGATGTTTGGTGCCGTACGTGCTGCCTCACACAGCCGCCGGCTTCTTCTTTCTTTCTCTATTCCTTTGTTCTCAAAAACAAACATGAGTTACAATGTTTATATAGCACATGCGCACGTACGCAATCGTTCAGCCGCTACACTCGGCCACCACTGGCACGAACGCACGGCCTCCCAACCTACTAACCAACCACGTACTAACTAATCAGAGAATCTCTCCATGATCGACAAGACCAAGCCGGCTATGTAGCTAACTAACTTATGCATTTTACAGATCAAGGAATTTATCCTGAAACAGAAATCATTCTACAGCACCATGATCAACAGAGGAGTTGTACCATATGCATCGGCACTATTCCTTCAATCTGGGAACACGACCTTACCTGGCCTAGAGGATGCTGCCAATTGCTCGGTGGATCTGGATAGCAGGAGCCGCCTAGCTTCATGGAGACGGTCAAGAGGGGTTTGCCCATTCGTTGAGAGGTAGCCGCCATGGCCATTGGAGGCCGGCTGGCCGCCGACAAAGACGTACGGAGGAACAAGTGATGTGTCATGTTCAACTCAAAAAAAGGTGATGTGTGATGTGAGGTTTACACTTCCAGGACTAGAATACGCCTTGATTGCTCGGTCACGGTCCCATGAAATGCGTTTGTGGTGGGTTTAGAGCAGAGCGTTGCTTTTGGATTCTATTGAAAGCTCACGAGCAAGTTCAGCAGCACTCCTTGGATGGAGATCGAGATGAGAATTGCACTGGGAGTCGGAGTAAAAGGGGACAAACCCAGGTCCCAGCTGACCGTGAAAATGGACACAAATAACCCTTCTTGGAGACATCAGCACCAAATGAACCCCCTAAACACATAGACGTATCAGATCTGCCCTTCTACAAAATACATCACCCCGACCGTACACAGCGCATTAAATTGGGCCGGCCCATCAGCGAACGATCTCTATAGTGGTCTTCTAGTGAAAGAGTGAAAAATCCTATAAATAGTAGCATGCAGAAGGAATCAAACCAGGACCTCCCAAAAACACACAAACAAGCAGTACCACTAAGAATAGCCAGCTATCTTAACTAATGAACAGCACCGAGATTTAAGAACTTCAGCAGCGACATAATTCAACATTTTTCTGGAAATTTAAACATGACTTTTTTAAACACAAACAATTTTCAAAATTGTAAACAAAAAAATGCAAACAAATTTTCTAAACGTGGAACACATTTTTAAATTCCGAAAAAAATATTTTGTAATTCCGAATTTCTTTTGAAAACACAAAACATTTTTGAAACTCTAAGCTTTTTTTTAAAACACGACCATTTTTTGATATTTTTGGACTTTTTTGAGAAATACGAATGAAAAGTAAATATGATGATTTCTTTTTGAACTTTGTGATTTTTAAAATGAAAAAAAAGAAAAGATTCATGAACATTCTTAAACATCTAGAGGTTCCCAAAACTGGCATCTACAGAGGCAACGGACAAATTAAAGTTGGCTCGCCCATATTCACTCGTATCGATTGGGTATGTGCGAAACAACGACTGTTTGACGGGATCGATGTTGTTGCCTAGTTAGGCCAATGCCAATGCATTTTTTCCTTTTTTTCTTTTTTTGATAATTTATTTTCCCCTTTTCGAACTTTATTTATGTTTTTTGAAGAAATTTGTTCGGAATACGTTAGAATGTTCTTGTTTTCAAATATTTTTGGAATTTTCAAAATATTCTGAAATTTCAAAAAACTTTCACGTTTTCAAATATTTTGTTCACATATTTAAGAAATGTTTGTGCTTCAAGAAAAATTTAATAATTTTTAAAATTAGTATCCTGTTTCCATTTTTTATTCAATTTTTTTATCAATTGTTGGAAATTCCTACCAATTTTGGAAAAGGTGTTTAAACTTGTCAAAGTTTCGTAAACAATTTGAAAATTTTAAATTGTTGAAAAATTTCAAGAAATGATTAGTGCAAACCAAAATGTTCTTGTTGATTGATAATGATAGAAGTTACCATTAACAAAAGCATTCAAATTAGGAAAAACTATATGCTCACGAATGCACTGGTCTGGTCTAGTCTAGCACACTCCTCTCAACTAGTGGATTTTTGGATTATGGATATATGACCCCAACTTCTTTCAGCAGCCTGACACAGAAATATGAGGTATCCTTGCCAGGTTTGAAGTACTGCCGACATTGTATGCATGGTGTGACACGTCTGACCATTTATCGGCCATTTTTTCACCAAGAAAACTACAGAAAAAACAAAATTTGCCGGAAACTCAAACAACTTGGCATAGTTCCTTGAATTGGCCATATAAACTCATGGAATAAATTTGAATCATGTGACGGATGCCGGAAAATAAATCTGGTCTCAAACAGACCCTTCTCGCCTACCCGAACACTCTCCATTGAATACGGTTTATTTTTTGACGTGCATAGAAATGAACTAACTTTTGCCAGTAGGAAGGCATCCCCATGGTAGGCACTCATGCCAGGTTTGAATTAATTTCTACCCGTATGCAAGTTCCGTCACATCGAACCATTTATTGACCATGGTGCTTTGAATTGGTCATACAAGGCCAAGAACAAAAACAGACTCTCAAACAGACCATTTTGGCCTACTCGAACTCCCTCCAATGAACATGGTCTATTTTTTACATGCATGAACTGACCCCAACATTTGCAAGTAGGTGGACATGCCCATGGTATTAATCTATGCGAGTTTGAACGAATTTTCACACTGTATGCAATCTGCGTCACGTCCGGCCATTTATCGGCCATTTATCGTCACAGACTTGAGAAAAATGCAAGAATTGTTGAAAACTGAAACACATTGGCGTGGTGTCTTGAATTGGTCATACAATACCAAAGAAAAATTGTAGCCCTTTTAGAGACATTGAGAAACCAAGTGCTCCCAAATGGACCCTTCTGGCCTACTCAAACACCGTCTGTTGAACACGTTCTATTTTTGACATGTGTGAAATGAACCCATGTTTTGAAAGAAGGTGGTCAAACCCATGGTACGCATTCATGTTAGGTTTGAATGAATTCCGATACCGTATGCAAGTTGCGTAATGTCCGTCCATTTATTGGGCATTTTTCACCGAGAAAACTCAAGAAAATGCAAGAATTCTCAAAAATATAAACATCTTGGCAGGTGCCTTGAATTGATCATATTGGCTCATGTTTACCATGCTCGGGCGCCGTGGTGGACGATGGCCATTGGAGATGGAGAGGATGCCAAGGGATAGGAGATGTACAAGGGTCAACGCCACAAAATTAGAACATATGACCTTTTGGGTGCGGGTGTGCAAAAAGTTGTCACGACGGAGTAGTCAATCTCCCACCCCGTGCAAGTCAAAGCTGACGCAACATGGATAGGACTACGGGCGACACACTTGGCAAACTGCTAGGACCCATATATGCATCTTCATATGAAGGAAATATGCCCTAGAGGCAATAAAAAAGTTGTTATTTATATTTACATATATCATGATAAATGTTTATTATTCATGCTAGAATTGTATTAACCGGAAACTTGATACATGTGTGAATTCATAGACAAAACATTGTGTCCCTAGTATGCCTCTACTTGACTAGCTCGTTAATCAAAGATGGTTAAGTTTTCTGACCATAGACATGTGTTGTCATTTGATGAACGGAATCACATCCTTAGGAGAATGACGTGATGGACAAGACCCATCCGTTAGCTTAGCATAATGATCATTAAGTTTTATTGCTATTGCTTTCTTCATGACTTATATTTATTCCTTTGATTATTAAATTACGCAACTCCCGAATACCGGAGGAACACCTTTTGTGCTATCAAACGTCACAACGTAACTGGGTGATTATAAAGATGCTCTACAGGTGTCTCCGAAGGTGTTTATTCGGTTGGCATAGATCGAGATTAGCATTGGTCACTCCGAGTATCGGAGAGGTATCTCTGGGCATTCTTGGTAATGCACATCATATAAGCATCATATAAGTTTTGCAAGTAATGTGACTAATGAGTTATTTACGGGATCATGCATTACAGAACGAGTAAAGAGACTTGCTAGTAACGAGATTGAACTAGGTATGAAGATACCTACGATCGAACGGGCAAGTAACATATCAATGACAATGGGAATAACGTATGTTGTCATTACGGTTTGACCGATAAAGATCTTCGTAGAATATGTAGGAACAAATATGACACTACTAGGAAAACCCTTACTAGTATCGCTGTTTTTTTTGCTATTAGTAGCGCTGGCAGACACGCTATTGCTACGGCGCTACAGCTATTTTTTAGCAGTAGCGCTTGTTTGTCCCAGTGCTACTGGTAACCAAAGCAGTTGTAGCGCTCTTCCCTCCAGCGCTACTGATACTTATCTGCGACGCGTGTAGCTAGCCAGCGCTACTGTTATTTGAGTGCTACTGGTAAACTTTACCCCCACGCCACTGCTAACTTTTGTAGTTTTTTTTTTTTGCGTTTTGGCTCTGTACACATTTAAACAGATCCACAATTTATACAATAACATGCATATTCATTGAAAATCAAGTGAGTCATCGATGAGCCAAAGTTTTTAGAAGTCTCGACATGTCTCAAGTATATCATCATCATCAATCATGATCGAACAAATGTCTTGATGGAAATCGCATTACAAGTTATTAGAAGTTCCCAATAAATGCAACTACATGGTCACATACTCATGTTTCATCATCTATGTAGACTATGATATGACCGCATAGAAGATAAGAGCGATCACCATGATAAAAAGCGATATTATGTAGTAGTTTTTGCGGCGCTGGTTCTGAAACCCGTGTTGCGCTATGAATCTCAAGTAACTAGCTTCGGCTTCCACTCTGCTATCATACCCTTTCTGGCTTCCGCCCGGGAAGCCAGACACTTGGGCCTGACACTATGGCCACTCATCGTACACACCCGGAACATGCCCTACATACACGGCATACCACTTCCTCGCCATCATTCATCTATATACCTGTCAGAGATGCACACACACACACACAGATATATATATCATGAAGCGAATTCAACGAAATAGTTATGAAATAGAAGCAACATATATAGTAAACATAGTTAACAAATTTCATCGTACCGAAAGTAATTAACTAGAGCGCGACACCATTTACATATGATAGTTTCGTCGTACTGAGACATTCGAAGTTTTGTCATACAGAAAGTCACAAGTAACTAAACAGACACATTGTTTTTAAGCAAGTGCACTCTTCCCATCTGTCCATATCCGGGAGGATGGACCCAAGCTTAGTGAAAGGTGTCATTGTAGGAGATATGCCCTAGAGGCAGTAATAACAGTTATTTTGTATCTCCAAGTTTGTAATGAATGTTTATGATCCATGCTATAACTGCAATGATTCTCGAGTCTACAATATCCACGAGGCTCGGAGGGAACTCATATGCACGTGTGGTATAATAAACGGTAAAACATATTCCTAGTCTTGCCTCTAATACTAGCTCAAGTATTGCATGATGATCCTGTTTCCTGATCATGGGCATGACTATGCCGGCAATTTTGAGGGCACAAGTTTGGTAGAACGCTTGTGTTGAATCAACCCGGATTGATGTTGTGCTATGAGATACCTTCGTCACAAGTTTATGGTTAATATCATTGAGATAGTTAATGTTTGCATAATTCCTTAGACCATGAGAGTATCAAGTTCCTTCGTGCTTGCTTCGTGAACTTTGGGGTTTGTTAAACGTCATCCGTAACTGGGTGGCTATTACGGCAGCTTTCGGGTTCACGGAAAAGTATAGGAAGTAACAAGATAGCTCAAGATTGGGATTTGCTCCTCCGACGATGGAGAGATATACTCGGGCCCTCTCGGTGTAACGGTATCCATCATCGTCTGGCCAGACACATTGTGATTTGATCACTGGAATGTCGGAACACGGAAACGAGAAAAGAGAACAAAACCGGTAACGAGGTAACTTGCATGGTGGACAAATTGTTCGTCCATGGGCATGCAATAAATCTCACCTCGGGTGTTTGTGACATATCGCGAAGCAACAGGAATAGCTCACTGCAACTGGAGGTTCACTCGAATATTCATTCGTGTGGGTATAGGGGTCAATATGGGTGTCCACGGCTCCGATGTTGATCATTGATCGGAAGGGGTTCCAGGTCATGTCTATACTTCACCGAACCTATAGGGTCACACGCTTAAGGGTCATCTATCTGTTGAATACTAGACAGGGAGTCTGAGAGAAAATCACCGAAAAAGTTTCGGACACCGAAAAGTTTCGGACAGCGGAATCGTACCGCAGAGAGAGGTCATCGGATAAGTTTCGATGATACCGAAAAGTTGTTTCGGGATACACCATTAAGTCAAATTGGTTTCGGCACATGCCTGATAATTCTTGGAGGATGCCAGAATCATTCTGGAAGCTTTTTGGAATTTTCTGAGATAAAAACCGGAAATGTTCCGGAGCTGCCGGAGCCACTTCAGATGCGTTTCGCAGATGAAAATCACTAAAACCGGAATTGTTTCGGAACGCGTTGAAAAACATTTTAGTGGGTACTGGAAATGTTCTTAGCCCACATAAATATTTTCAGTTCGATCAGACGCTGAAAAATGTCGTCGTGAATAGTGAAAATCAGCTTTATGGTTACTTTATGGAAAGCCACCTTTTGGGGCTTTGCTCCAAAAGATCTTGGGGATGACATGGATGGATAGGACCCATTTTTTGGGCCCCTCATGGGGGTGTGGCCGGCCACATGGGGTATCCCCCCTTGGGGACCCTTTTGTTCATTGGTTTCACTTCTAGGTCCTTGTGGAAGGACTTCATTCATGTGCATTTTGGGTTTTTGTGTGAAACTACCCTACCCCTTGGGATTTCCTATAAATAGAGGTGGAGGGGCAGCCCTCCACACTCATCCCTTGCTCTCATACACATGCCATGCATTATCTGGCTTCTTCTCTCCCTCCCACGAAAAGAGTTTCGTAGAGCCGTAAGGCTGTCTGGGTTCCGGCAGGAACTAGTTCTGGACGGCGAAGCCCTGCCGGATAGCTGACACCGTATGTGTGCAACCCCGTAGAGAGATTTTAGTTTCGATCTTTTGCCCGAGGGGCTGTTCGAGTGTCCTCCCGAAGGGCTGTCCGAGTCTCCGTCCGAGTTTCGAGGGTCCTCCCGAAGGGCTGTCCGCGACATTGTCCGGGGGACTGTCCGACCGCCTCCCGAAGGGCTGTCCGGAGAGGGAGTACATCCTCGCGGTTGGGAGGTTGTAAATCCTAGCTGCGGGGATCTGCACCGACGATCTACACCGACTCTTCTTCCGCTGCGCTTCGAGTCGGTACGGATCAGATCAAACCTTGTATGCAGTCTCCATAGTGGTCCTGGGCGTGCTCGCTATACCGAAAATTTTCGTTTTCTGTCGCGTTCCCCTACAGTGGCATCAAGAGCCGTGCTATGCGTAGATGCAGGTTACGATCTAGAATACATGGAGATGTATGGGTATTGCATAATATAATTTTGGAGTAGATGAGATCTATTGCTGAAAATTATTTATGCGGGTGACAGATGAAATCTGTTACCCGACGTTCTTGTTGCTTCCCTAGAATTTGCGTTTGCTCAATCTCGAGACAGCATGGTGGAATTTGACAAAGTTCTGGCAATCCGTGATCCTGATTGATCATGGAAGTGCTATCAGTTCTTTGGGTTCTGCCATAGTCAAAAGAAAGATGAAATTCGCAGATGAAAGGGCATTGCAGATATGATCTGCACGGGGGTCATGCGTATGACGAAGTTTAGTATGGGGCTCGAGATTTAATTATTTCGTGTTTCATACACCCCGAGATGTTAATCTAGCAACTTGAATAATCATACTTGATGATAAAACGTTGGTAGCTGCGGTTTTAGTCAAAACCTTAGAAGCCACGTAAAATAAAATTTTGCATAAACCGATTAGAGGCGTCTAACTTGGTTTTGCAGGATGTGCATGTGATGTGGTATAGCAATGCTCATATTCAATTTGATTATGTATGAGATGACTATATGATGTAACTAACATGACCTGCGTGTCATGATTCTGCATGATGGCTGGAGCCATATGATTGCACTTTAATGACCTGCGTGTCAACCTTAAGTAATGCACTTATTTTATTAGCTATAGAGATAGCAATATTATCTGGTGCATCGACAAGGTGGTGGCAATCTTCGCGAAGGTGAACACCGACGCAAATGCCGAAGACGAAGAATTGAAAGACTTCTCCGTCAGAAAGGGCTATACCATATCATGCTAATTATGAATTGCCTGAGATGTTTATCCCCTATGATGCACCCTTCTTGATTGCGCGGTAGTCGCTTTTATTAGGGTGATCTCTCACTTAAAAATATCAAGTAGATAGTGTTCTCCCAAGTGTAGCACCGTCACGGCACCTATCTTTTCGGGGTGCGCCGTGTCACACGGGTACGAACGATTAGAGAAGTGTGAGGCGGGTGAGTTGAGACCTCGCAGCGAGATCACTTGGTTGTCTTGACGTTCAGGCATGACCGTCATGAGCTCGGAACACACGCATCGAAAGATGAACAAGAGTCACATAGTGATGTGATTGGCAAGTTGGCCTACCGGTTAAGATTTTCGTCATCAGTGGTGTTACACCAATGGCGAACAATCAAGACACGGATCTTGAATCACTCACAATCAATTTTGAGAGATATTGATTTGAGTGGGAGTGCATTTTAGAATAAAATGTTTATTCACTAGTGCAAATTTCATTATAAACAAAGTCTAAGTGAAACTTGTGTCTTCGTTGTAGATCAAATGGCTCGCAACACCGCGTTCAACTTAGGCCCGATGTTAGAGAAAGAGAAGTTAGCTACGACTGGAAACAACTATGCGGACTGGGTCCGTAACCTGAGGATTGTCCTCAGGAGCGCTAAGAAATTGTACGTGCTTGAAACTGCTCTTCCAGCTAAACCGGCGGCAGATGCACCGGTAGATGAAAAAAATGTCTGGGCCACTAAGGATGATGATCACAACTTAGTGCAGTGCCTCATGCTAGCTTGCATGAGTCCAGGGCTTCAAAAACGTTTTGAATTCCATAAAGCCCGTGATATGATCCGGGAATTGGATGCTCTGTACAAGGAAACCGCAAAGTCTGAACGATATGATATCATGAAGGCTTTGATGGATTGAAAGATGGCTGAGGGTAGTTCAGTTGGCGAACACGTGGTCAAAATGATTGGCTATTCTGAAAGGCTTAAAGCCCTAGAATTTCCACTTCCACCTGGCCATATGATGGACATGTTGCTTTCTTCACTCCCCCCGTCTTACGACGGTTTTGTCATGAACTACAACATGACAGGGATGGAGAAGACGCCTGAAGAAGTGCTCGCCATGCTGAAAACTACAGAAGGAGGACTGCGGAAAAATCGCAAGCAAGTGTTGCTTGTGAATAAAACCGCCAGTTTCAAAAAGAAGAAAGGCAAGCCAAAGAAGGGCAAGGGCACCGGTAAGACCGGCTCCCAAAGCAACTCTAAGGGCGGAGCCAAGAATGAAACTGAGTGCTTCTACTGCAAGGGCACAGGACACTGGAAGAGAAACTGCAAGAAGTATCTGGAAGATAAGAAGACCGGGAAAACCGGAAAAGGTATAATTGTTATACAAGTTAACGTCATTGACGTTTTGCTTGCTAGCGAAAACTCTAAGTCTTGGGTATTTGATACCGGATCGGTTGCTCACATTTGCAACTCGATACAGGGACTTCAGAAGGTGCGCAAGCTAGCAAAGAATGAAGTCGTGATGCGCGTCGGGAACGGCGCTGGGATCGCCGCTCAAGCCGTCGGCATTATGCCTCTACGTCTCCCTTCAGGATTTATCTTAGAACTAAGTAACTGTTATTTTTTTCCACTGTTGTGTAGAAACATTATCTCCGGATCATGTTTGGTACACGATGGGTATTCGTACAAGTCTGAGAACAATGGTTGTTCACTTTATTGTAAGGATATGTTTTATGGATTTGCACCCATTCTTGGGGGCCTTTTCATACTAAATCTTGAATGTGGAAATGATGTCTTTAACATGAATGCTAAACGCCTTAAGAAGGCTGATACCACCACCACTTTCATGTGGCACTGTCGCCTTGGCCACATCGGTAAGAAACGCATGCAAAGACTCCATAAAGATGGAGTTTTACCGTCCCTTGATTTTGAATCATTTGACACATGTGAAGCTTGCCTGATGGGGAAAATGACCAAGACGCCGTTCACGGGTCATCCTGAACGGGCGGGTGAATTATTGGAAATAATACATAGTGATGTATGTGGTCCAATGAACACAGGCGCACGGGGTGGATATTTTTACTTCGTGACTTTTACTGATGATTTGAGTAGGTATGGCTATATCTACTTAATGAAGCATAAATCGGAAACCTTTGAAAAGTTCAAAGAATTTCAGAATGAGGTAGAAAATCATCGTAACAAAAAGATTAAGTTTCTGCGGTCTGATCGCGGAGGCGAATATCTTAGTCATGAGTTTGGCCAACATCTGAGTGATCGTGGAATCATTTCACAGCTTACGCCTCCCGGAACTCCACAGAGAAATGGAGTATCGGAACGACGTAACCGAACCTTGTTGGACATGGTAAGGTCAATGATGTCTCTTACAAATCTTCCAATATCTTTTTGGGGTCATGCACTACTTACTGCTGCTCACACACTAAACAAAGCACCGTCTAAATCTGTTGAGACGACGCCACATGAGATGTGGCACGGGAAGAAACCCGACCTGTCGTTTTTCAAAATTTGGGGTTGTGAAGCTTATGTAAAGCGTTTACAGCCAAGCAAACTTGATCCCAGATCAGACAAATGTTACTTTGTAGGTTATCCCAAGGAGACAGTTGGGTATTCTTTCTACCACGCCTCCGAGAACAAAGTGTTTGTTGCAAAACATGGAGTCTTTCTTGAGAAAGAGTTTCTCACTAAAGAAGTGATTGGGAGGACAGTACAACTCAATGAGATTAGTGAATCTTCGGCAACCGTTGATATGGCTAAGGAACCGGAAGAAATTCCGCTAATTATCCCTACAACCGAGCCGGAAGTTGTCGCATGTGATGCGGAGACTTCAGACAATGTTGTAACTGAACCGCGCAGATCAGGTAGGGCTATCCAGCCACCTGAGTGGTTTCATAACGAAATCTTCATTCTTGAAGACGATGAACCTGCGCACTACAAGGAAGCGATGGCGGGGCCCAGCTCAAAAGAATGGCACAAAGCCATGAGATCCGAAATGGAATCCATGTACGAAAACCAAGTTTGGAACTTGGAAGAACTTCCAGAAGGCGTAAAGCCCATTGGTTGTAAATGGATTTTCAAAAGAAAGACGGACGCGGATGGTAACATTACTATCCACAAAGCTAGACTTGTCGCGAAAGGGTTCACACAAGTTCCAGGAGTGGACTACGACGAGACTTTCTCGCCAGTAGCTATGCTTAGGTCTGTTCGGATATTGCTAGCAATTGCTGCTTATTTCGACTATGAAATATGGCAGATGGATGTCAAAACGGCTTTCCTAAATGGAAACCTCAAAGAGGATGTATACATGATACAGCCAGAAGGTTTTGTCATTCATGAGGATGCTGGAAAGGTATGCAAACTTCAGAAAGCCATTTATGGTCTGAAGCAAGCATCAAGGAGCTGGAACATTCGTTTTGATGAAGTGGTCAAAGAGTTTGGCTTCATCAGGAATGACGAAGAATCTTGTGTTTACAAGAAGTTTAGTGGGAGCGCAAAAGCATTTCTAATCTTGTATGTGGATGACATATTGTTGATTGGAAATGACGTGAATTTTCTTAGCGAAATAAAAGACTCATTGAAGAAAAGTTTTTCAATGAAAGACTTAGGCGAAGCGGCATATGTATTAGGCATCAGGATCTATAGAGATAGATCAAAACGCCTGATAGCGCTTAGCCAAAGCACGTACATTGACAAGGTGTTGAAAAGGTTCAACATGGAGAACTCCAAGAAAGGCCTACTCCCCATGTCACCTGGCACAGTGCTTTGCAAGAATCAGAGTCCTCGGACTCTGGATGAGCGAGTAAAAATGAATGATGTTCCATATGCCTCGGCAGTTGGTTCTATTATGTATGCCATGCTATGTACAAGACCAGATGTTTCCTATGCGCTAAGTGTTAGCAGCCGGTACCAAAGTGATCCAGGGTTGGAACACTGGGCCGCAGTCAAGGGTATTCTTAAGTACCTCAGAAGGACCAAGGATTTACTCCTTGTGTACGGAGGTGATGAAGAGCTCATTGTAAGTGGTTACACTGATGCAGGCTTCATGACTGACCCAGATGACTTCAAATCTCAATCAGGCTACGTTTTCATATTGAACGGCGGCGCAGTTGATTGGAAAAGTTCCAAACAAAAGACTGTGGCGGATTCTACGACGGAGGCGGAATATGTTGCTGCTTCAGAAGCCTCCAAGGAGGCGGTATGGATCAAACAATTTCTTGAAGACCTTGGTGTGGTTCCTAGTGCCCAGGACCCGGTGGAGATCTATTGTGATAATAGTGGCGCCGTGGCTCAGGCAAGGGAGCCAAGTTCGCACCATAAGACAAGACATATTCAACGCAAATATAAACTCATTCGACATCATGTCGAAGAGGGTTTAGTGAAAGTACGCAAAGTTCACACGGATCTGAACGTGTCAGACCCGATGACAAAGCCTCTACCACGAGCAAAACATGAGCAGCACCGGATAGCCATTGGTGTTAGGGAAGCCATGTAACTGGATTATGACTCTAGTGCAAGTGGGAGTCTGTAGGAGATATGCCCTAGAGGCAGTAATAACAGTTATTTTGTATCTCCAAGTTTGTAATGAATGTTTATGATCCATGCTATAACTGCAATGATTCTCGAGTCTACAATATCCACGAGGCTCGGAGGGAACTCATATGCACGTGTGGTATAATAAACGGTAAAACATATTCCTAGTCTTGCCTCTAATACTAGCTCAAGTATTGCATGATGATCCTGTTTCCTGATCATGGGCATGACTATGCCGGCAATTTTGAGGGCACAAGTTTGGTAGAACGCTTGTGTTGAATCAACCCGGATTGATGTTGTGCTATGAGATACCTTCGTCACAAGTTTATGGTTAATATCATTGAGATAGTTAATGTTTGCATAATTCCTTAGACCATGAGAGTATCAAGTTCCTTCGTGCTTGCTTCGTGAACTTTGGGGTTTGTTAAACGTCATCCGTAACTGGGTGGCTATTACGGCAGCTTTCGGGTTCACGGAAAAGTATAGGAAGTAACAAGATAGCTCAAGATTGGGATTTGCTCCTCCGACGATGGAGAGATATACTCGGGCCCTCTCGGTGTAACGGTATCCATCATCGTCTGGCCAGACACATTGTGATTTGATCACTGGAATGTCGGAACACGGAAACGAGAAAAGAGAACAAAACCGGTAACGAGGTAACTTGCATGGTGGACAAATTGTTCGTCCATGGGCATGCAATAAATCTCACCTCGGGTGTTTGTGACATATCGCGAAGCAACAGGAATAGCTCACTGCAACTGGAGGTTCACTCGAATATTCATTCGTGTGGGTATAGGGGTCAATATGGGTGTCCACGGCTCCGATGTTGATCATTGATCGGAAGGGGTTCCAGGTCATGTCTATACTTCACCGAACCTATAGGGTCACACGCTTAAGGGTCATCTATCTGTTGAATACTAGACAGGGAGTCTGAGAGAAAATCACCGAAAAAGTTTCGGACACCGAAAAGTTTCGGACAGCGGAATCGTACCGCAGAGAGAGGTCATCGGATAAGTTTCGATGATACCGAAAAGTTGTTTCGGGATACACCATTAAGTCAAATTGGTTTCGGCACATGCCTGATAATTCTTGGAGGATGCCAGAATCATTCTGGAAGCTTTTTGGAATTTTCTGAGATAAAAACCGGAAATGTTCCGGAGCTGCCGGAGCCACTTCAGATGCGTTTCGCAGATGAAAATCACTAAAACCGGAATTGTTTCGGAACGCGTTGAAAAACATTTTAGTGGGTACTGGAAATGTTCTTAGCCCACATAAATATTTTCAGTTCGATCAGACGCTGAAAAATGTCGTCGTGAATAGTGAAAATCAGCTTTATGGTTACTTTATGGAAAGCCACCTTTTGGGGCTTTGCTCCAAAAGATCTTGGGGATGACATGGATGGATAGGACCCATTTTTTGGGCCCCTCATGGGGGTGTGGCCGGCCACATGGGGTATCCCCCCTTGGGGACCCTTTTGTTCATTGGTTTCACTTCTAGGTCCTTGTGGAAGGACTTCATTCATGTGCATTTTGGGTTTTTGTGTGAAACTACCCTACCCCTTGGGATTTCCTATAAATAGAGGTGGAGGGGCAGCCCTCCACACTCATCCCTTGCTCTCATACACATGCCATGCATTATCTGGCTTCTTCTCTCCCTCCCACGAAAAGAGTTTCGTAGAGCCGTAAGGCTGTCTGGGTTCCGGCAGGAACTAGTTCTGGACGGCGAAGCCCTGCCGGATAGCTGACACCGTATGTGTGCAACCCCGTAGAGAGATTTTAGTTTCGATCTTTTGCCCGAGGGGCTGTTCGAGTGTCCTCCCGAAGGGCTGTCCGAGTCTCCGTCCGAGTTTCGAGGGTCCTCCCGAAGGGCTGTCCGCGACATTGTCCGGGGGACTGTCCGACCGCCTCCCGAAGGGCTGTCCGGAGAGGGAGTACATCCTCGCGGTTGGGAGGTTGTAAATCCTAGCTGCGGGGATCTGCACCGACGATCTACACCGACTCTTCTTCCGCTGCGCTTCGAGTCGGTACGGATCAGATCAAACCTTGTATGCAGTCTCCATAGTGGTCCTGGGCGTGCTCGCTATACCGAAAATTTTCGTTTTCTGTCGCGTTCCCCTACAGTCATGTCCTGACGCTGTAGGGCAATGCGGGTTCGGACGTCAGCTCGCGATATTGGGCCGCCGTAGAACATCCCATTCTCTTCGAGGACATCTTTCATGATGATGGACGCAATTTCCTGCTGGATCCAGTAGAAATCATTTCGAAGTCTATTATCCGGCACGGCTCCAAAGGTTTCGGCTCATATCTGGATATGGGTATCGAATGAAGATTTCATGCAAAGTGATTGCACATCCCTTCTGTACTCCATCATTAGATGGATGACGTAGGATCCATCATTGTCACTTCTTGCCGGTTGCTGGATGCAACAGAAGTTAGTCTTGTGGCCGAAATAGAGCCCTCATGATGTAGTATGGGTCCGTGCTACCTCTTGAGCACTGCGTTGGAGTTCCCCGAAGAGGAGAGGATGATGCAGCAAAGTAGCGTAAGTATTTCCCTCAGTTTTTGAGAACCATGGTATCAATCCAGTAGGAGGCTTCACGCTAGTCCCTAGTACCTACACAAAGCAAATAGCTCGTCGCAACCAACGCGAATAGGGGTTGTCAATCCCTTCACGATCACTTCCTTGGACAGATTGTTGAGCCGGTAACCAAGGACCTGCTGGTCCTCCCGCACCCAGATTGGGTGGAGAGGGTTGGGCTCCGATGACTCCTTCCCATCTTTGTCCATGCTGACGAGGAGTCGGGCCGGCTCCGGTGTGGTGCCGTCGGCGTAGCCGAAGACAAAGGCGCCCCGCAACTGTGGCAGGATCTGGGCGCACCATAGAACATAGTTCGTCCGGGTAAGCTTCTCCGTGACCCGTTGGTTATGGTTTGGGTGGGAGGAGCTGGAGGAAGACATAGCTAGGACACTAATGGAGATGAGCTAGGCTAGATGAGATTGGAAGAGGATATACTTTATACCATGTGCGACGAGAGGAAACGCCTTACCTCGATGTGAGGGGACGTGTTGCATGTTATAGGCAGGGGCGCAGCATCCCTGATAACGCATACATGCGGTTGAGAGAAGATCGGGAGTAGAACTTAGAGAAGAAGAATAGGACAGATAAGGCTAAGCTAGTTACAACAGAAAGAGATAACAGCCGGGATTAACAACCTCTCTTCGTATCTACGTTGATCTCCACAAAATATACAATTCCTGCACATATACGCCTTGTTTGACACCATATTGATTGAAACACCAATGGACATGAGGTCTCAGTGCTAGAGTACTCCCTAACTGGCAAAAGTCAATTGTTTCAATGCCTCCACAGTTCACCAAACTGAGTCTTAAGAGAGGATGGTAGTCTTGTTGCCCTCTGCTTATTTAACTTCGAATAACCTGCAATAAACAACTCCTGCAAACAAGAAAACACATGGAGCCTATCAACCGATTGGAATGTCAACTCTGGACAAGATTCAATATGAATGTTCTTCATAGCAGGTAGGTAAGATGGTGTCAGGAATTCATCAAGACTCCATAATACTCCACACCCAATGATAGTTAGCGTAATTCTTCAGCACTCCATAAGACTCAATAATCCTCTGCACTCTCTAATATTTATTCTAGCTAGGGATGGGAATGCTCCAACACTGCTGCTACTTCTGCTTGCTTCAGGGACTCCGATAGATGCAAGGGAGTAACAATACTCGATACGTAATTCTTCAAGACGATGAAGGTTGTCTGACACTTCTTCATGATAGAGGAGTCAAAAGAATGATATATTCTGAATGTTACGACATATATGGAATTTAAGCAAACGTAATCTTGGCAGGAGATTAGGCTGAAGCTAGCTAGGACAATATGCACCTTCATATTGCACTATCTCCAAACGTTGCAGATTCCAACGAGGTCATTCTTCCATCATTTGTTGTACAGAGTCTGCAAGAGTGGTCCTTGTTATAATCAACGTTCCTTGATTTAATTTTCTGTAAGCTGATGACATCGCTGAAGGCTTGAGGGAAGCTTTCAAACTAACATTCCAGAGCTTCTATAGTTTTAGGATGATGTAGGCAACAAATCGATGAAGGAAGGATGCTCAATTTGGTAGACCTTCCTAATAAACAAAGGTAACACATATGCTTCAAATTGCCCATGTTCTCAGGCAGCCACGTTACTCCGGAAAGCTTAAAACTCAATACATGAATTCTCAAGATCTCCCTGAACCAATAGTCAACCACGGGAGAAAACATGGTTGGAGAGCGATAATATTCATAGCAAACAAGGGACCATAATTCTTTCTTGTTGCATATGCTCTTCAATTCAGAGCAACCAACATTTCCATTTGTGAATATTGAGAGATGACGAATATTTGAAGGGATTTTGTGCAGGTCGCTTGCATGCTTTATGACGAAGCACTCGTCGTTTTAGACAAATTGTGCTGTATCATGAATAAGGTCATGAATTTTGAAATAAGAACTTTGCGGAGATTCTCTCTGAAAGAATGGCCGAATTGCAAGGTCATCAAAGCAAAATGATGCATCTTGAGGTTGCACATACCCATGTGCTATCCAAATGTCGACTAAAACCTCCTTTTCAAATTCATGATCCTTTGGATACACTGCACAAATTGAGAAGCATCTCTTCAAATGCGGTGTAGGTACATATAGCTCGGTCGAAGGGCTGGGAAAATGTCAGACTCATCTTGTTCTAATTGCCGCAACGTGTTGTGTTACCAATGTGTTGTGTTTAGGTCCCTACTCAACAAGCGTCCAAGAGTTTTGGCGGCCAAAGGAGAACCCATCAACTTTGGAAGTATAGCTTTACCGATGTGTTCCAACTCTGGATCATTGCAAGATCTCCTGGATCCAAATGCTTGTAGTTTCAAGAACACCCAGAAAACATCATCGGGAAATACCTCTAAGTCGTAGTAGTTCATGGTTCCAACTAGATTAGCAGGCTCATAAGATCTAGTGGTGACCAAAATCGTACATCCTTGAAGGCCATTTTCCAAAGGTTTACAAAATCCCTTCCATCCCGCCCCACCTTCTTTCAAGACATCATCCCACATGTCATCAAGGACAAGTAAGAACTTTTTTGACTTGACATAACTAGCTAGATTTTACATAAGCATATTCATATTAGTATCAGGTAGTGTTTCTTGTTTGAAATGCTGCAAAATCTCTCTAGTTAACCTCTTTATGTGAAAATCATCCGAAACGCATGTCCAAATTATGCAGTCAAACTCATGTCCCAATTTTTCCGATGAACTTGTATGACTAATTCAAGGCAGCATGGAAAGTTGTTTGGATTTTTGATAAGTTTTGCATTTTCTGAAGTTTTCCCGATGAAAAAAGACCAATAAATGGTTGGACGTGTCGCAACGTGCATATAGTGTCAGAAGTCATTCATACCAAGCATGGATGCCTAACATGGGCATGCCCACCTGACTGCAAATTTTGGGGTCAGTCCTGAGATTTTCAAAAAATACTCTATTCAACGGAGAGTGTCCAGGGTAGGCCAGAAGGGTCCGTTTGGGAGCACATCATTTCTCGACATCCCTTAAATGGCCCCAATTTGTTTCATGGCCTTGTATGGCCAATTCAAGGCACCATGCGAAGTTGTTTGAGTTTTTGAGAAGTTTTGTATTCCCTGGAGTTTTCTTGGTTAAAACGGCCGATAAAGGGGCAGATGTCTCGCAACTTGCATATGGTGTCAAATGTCGTCCAAACCAAGCATGGGTGACTATCATGGGCATGTCCACCCGCTTGCAAAAGTTGGGGTCATTTGAAAGAAGTAAAAAAATAGATCATGTTCGAGGGTGTTTGGGTCCCTTTGAAAGGTCGTTATTTTTAGACATCTATAAAATGCCCAGAAATTGTTTTTCCATTAGTTTCTATGAACAATTAAAGGCATCATGCCAAGTTGTTTGTATTCTTGACAAGTTCTGCATTTTCTGGAGTTTTCTCGATGAAAAAGACCGATAAATTGCCTAACGTGTCGCAACGTTTAAATGGTGTTGGAAGTCGTTCAAACCTGGCATGGATGCTTGCAAAAGTTGGGGTCATTTCAAGGATTACCAAAAATAGACTATATTCAACGGAGGGTGTTCGAGTCGGGAATGGTGTCATCATATTGACCCCAAATATGTTCAAACCTGTCATGGATGCTTTGGGGTCATTTATCCATAATCCAAGAAAACACCCGATGAGCAAAGTGTGCGAGCCTATGCCAGATGGGTGCATCCGTGAGCACATAGTTTTTCCTTATTTAATGCTTCTGTTATCTACAATTTATGTCCTAACCATTTCTGGAAATTTGTCAACAATTTTGGAATTTCAAATAGTGTATGGAAATTTTACGAACTCAACAATTTTTCCAATTTTTTTTAACAATTTCCCAACCATTATTCTAAGCTTTGAACAAAAATTGCAAACTATGCACTCTTTCAGAAAATTATCAGCTTCTTTTGAAACACAAACATTTCTTATATTTGTGAACAAAACATTAAAGAATGGGAAAATTTTATTAAATTCCAAAACATTTTTCGAAACTGTAAATAATATTTGAAAACAAGTACATTTTCTGGTATTCCCGACCAACCCAACCCATCTTACAGGTTGAGGCCCAACTAGGCGACTTGAATTTTTTTGCAGATTTACAAAAGAGGTTCACTGAAAAAGCTGTAATTTTTTTGAGAAATTGAAAAAGAGTAAAAAAATTAAGAAAAACTTCATGAATTGATTTTTTTTATTTTGAAAATTTTCACAGTTGAAAAAAATCAGAATAAAGCGGAAGAAATCGGGTTCAAAAAACAAAAACAAAAAACCTCAAAAATACCAGTGAAAAGCCGTCTTGTTTCATCTCAAGTAGGTAGTGCCAACTATTTCATTACGAACCTGATGCTAGCTGGAGTGTAGCAATGCTGACTCTCATCCTAGAGAATCAGGGAGCCATTATTGTCTTCCCTCTTTTTCTTCCCAGACGTAGCCCTTTCTTCATATTGGCGCGGCCGACGTATTTTTAGAAAAACAGTCCTACCGTTTATTATAAAGAGATTTCCACCGTTAATGTGCTTAGGGGTTGTACTGAAGCAGAAGTGATTTACAGTTTCTCTTACAACGCTATAAGTGTCGTTTTCCTTCTTTTTTGGTTTCTAACCGCAGTTTGCCACCAACTTGGAACGACGCTTCTTCTTTCCTGTCTTCTATTTCTTTTTTGAGTCAATTACACCACCAGTGCTTAAACATAGCAACAAAAGTAATTTTAGTGCTAAAACTTACGGCATACATTGAACTGGTGCCACAACTTAGCTTAGTCTTGCATATACAGTGCAAATCGCGTTTGGATACGACCATGGTGCTGAGGAGGCACGCCAGCGAGATAGCCACCCATGTCATCGCCAAACAATGACCGGGGAATCAATCTAACGACATCTTACAAACCTTCACTAGAAAACATTTCATGTTTAAATGTGATAATTAACTTTTATGTATTTAATTTATAAGCATGCATTATAAATAATATACACACAAAAAATTATATTGAAAAATTGTTCATCTAATTTCAGAAAATATTCACTTATGAATTTTAATTGCATCCATATAATTAATTTAATAAATACAATAAATGGTGCATTTTTTATAGAAAGTTGCCGCATTTTCATTATACATAATAGAGCAAGTATAACTCACACGGAAACTGAAAACAAATGTCCAGAAAGGACACATGTCTAAGCACAATTACACAGAAAACCCAAAGAAAATAAAAAGTAGCTTGAACTCGTTGGGGCCTCTATGCATAACCATACCATTGCCCATTGAATCTAGGACCGAGGAAACACCATTGCTGAAGCAGCTTTACGAGCCGAAGAAGTGGCCTTCCATGAATGGTGAAGCCAACGTCGCTGTGGCGCGTCGGTCGGGGCTTCTCCCCATGTTCCCCGGACCATGGATCTTGATTGCTCGTCCGATCTCGTCGGAGAGGCAAGTGAAATCAGCCCTCCATCAACCGCAAACCTTGTACCTAAACAAGCAACTCCTGAACATCAACGACACCACTGCCTGATGGAGTAGTGGATGCCTATAGACACCTAAACTCATCTCGTTCGGACACCTTAGCAAAGCCAGAGCGGGCATCACATGGGAAGGAGCGCACCAGAAAGAAATTATTCCACAACGGTGTCGTTGCCGCTACATCAACGCAATTGCCCAGAAGAACAGATCGTCCACCCAGATCCAAGAGGAGCCAGGCAATGAAAACGAAAACTCCTAGATCCGTCACAATCAATGGAGAAGACCACCATGCTAGGAGAAGATTAGAGGAGATTTTATTCATCACCGCCACCATAACCGCCGGAGGCGATGGAAACGACGGGGAAACGCTGCCTACTAGAACCTACACCTAAATGGCCACAGTTATTGCGGCCTATGTTCCACAAGTAAGAATTATTTTTCGTTTTTCTATATTTGTAAGAAGGTAAGAATATATAAATTGTAATCACACTAATAACAATCAAGTCGTAGTAGTTGTGTGTTATAAATAATATATATACAAGTAAATCAAATTAAAAAATGTTGTTATTTCTTAAAATCATATATTATTGTAAAAAATATTCATATCACTAAAAAAGTATTTATATAATTATAATAATATTCGGTTGAGGATCACCATTAAAATGGGGCGTCTGGTGGCACACTAGGCTCATATTTATTTATTTTACATATTTTTTTTATTTAATTTTCTTTATAATATTGTTTTGGAAAGCAAACAAATTTCATTAAAAACAACTTTTAAAACCATCACAAACTTTTTCTAAAAGCATGAGTATTTTATTAAAATCACAAACATTTTTATACTTATATGATCATTCTTTATAAATATGTAATACTTTCTAAAATTTACTTGTGTAAATTTTTCTATTGACTATTTAATTATATGGATATAATTTAAATTGACAAATCTAGACGTAAATATTGTTTAAATAACATCCTCGGTTCAGTGGCACACATGGGTGCCGTTTTGCATGAGACCGCTATATCAATTCCCAAAGCCGTGTTCAAATTTTTTATCCCAAAGTCAGTTTCTTCATTTTAAATAAAGTTCATATTTGTTGGAAAGTATATGAAGGTCCAGTATCCATAAAATGGTCATGGCTGGGTTTGTTGTTCATGTCTGCGTGCGTCCCGCAGGTCCCGGGTACGATTGCCCATGCATACAAATTTTTGTAGACCGCCGATGGGTAGGACACATGCTTTTTTGTTAGAAAAAATGTCAAAGGTGGTCTTCGCAAAGAACAGGAGGTTTTTTTGACCAAAAAAAGTGTTAATGGCGGTTTTCTCAAAAAAAAGGCCAGACGCCCAGTCCTATCGCTGGCAGTGGGCCCCATGCTATGCTGGCGCCTCATTAGCAATGTGTCTGTATCAGACACCATTTGCATTGTATATGCACGCCCGAGTCAAGTTGTGAATGTATGCCGCATGATTGAGCACTAAAATGATTTCTCTAGTTAAATTTATGTACTAGTGGTGTAATTGACAGATCTTTTTTCTTTCTCTTTTCGTTTTGCTTATGATATAAGGAACACATTCTTCTATCTTAGTTGGTACACTTAGTTGTCAAGGCCTTCATTCTTCGAGAAGTTGTTGATTAAAGGTATGTAAGACTACGATTTGGTCATTACCAACAATTTACTACAAGGATAGCTAATTTCGATTCCATACTGAAGAAAGAAAATATAAATATACTCCAAAAAAATAAGCAAGTAGAATATATGATACTTTTTTCTTCCAGTAATCCAACTATTATCTAAATAAGAAATATTAAAACCATGGTGCGAAAACTGATCGATGCCAACGGGAAAGTAGAAAAGGAGGCAGATACATATATGAGCACTCCTATGATTATTGGATGAAGAAAATTACAGTGACACGTTTTTCCTTGGTGAGGCGCTGAATCCTTTTTTACGTGAAAACGTACTCCGTAGAGTGTCGAAAGTCGTTGCTAGACCTAGACGCAGTGGGAGTTGCAGTAGGAGGTGCATCTGGATATGCACCCACGGTAGTAGTTGTCCTGGCAGGCCTTGCACGTCGGCGACTCGCCGCAGACGGCGCTGCACGAGCTGCTGCACAGCTGTGTCTTGTTGCACGCGCTTTGGCAGTCGTACCCAGCAGGTGATTGGGCTTTGCACGCGCTCACGCAATACGGCAAGCACTTGGCGTGGTACGCGGCGAGGCAGCTCGGGCATCCCGGCGCCGGGCTGCAGTGGGCGCCGCACGGCCTTGCCCCGGCGGCGCTGCATGTTGAGTTGCACTGCGCTGTGCAGTCCGTACATGGCGTCGCAGCGGCCGCCGGGCATCCCATCCCCAATAGCAGGACGACCACCAGCAGCACGGCCAACACAGCTGCACTCCAGCTCGGTGAAGGCGCCATTGTTGGTTGCAAGGGGCAGCTTAGCTACCTAGCTGGTAAGAGTATATGGGATAGAGAGAGCAAGATAAGAGACGATCTCAAGTGGAATTGCTGTCCATATGATAGAGCGGTTCTGTCAATTTATAGCCGTCAGCTAGGTTATTACGTACTATACGTAACTAGATAGACCTTGTATCTATCCATCATATTTTTTCCGAAGGATTTATCCATGGATTTTTACAGTATATGCTTCGGGGTCGCGCTAGTTTGGACATCCATTCCGGTGTGGTTTCTCGGGATTTGTGGACGTCCGTGGGGAGGAAGACCTATAATTAGTAGTAGCAGTTCGTTGCCGGTAACAACCCTTGGGCTTCGTTGGTCTTGAACATGGGAACCATTCTTACCGTTTCTAATCTTGTTGGCTACTGCTTGAGCTGGCCCATGGTTTCTTGCTCGTTTCCTCTAATTTCCAAATCATGTTGGCTGCTGGTTATTGACGTCAGGTCTGACCGGACTGCTTGAGCTGCCCCAGGTTTGTAGAGACGTATTGTATGAAACTATATGCTCGATCTTCTCCATGGCTACCGCACGTTCCAGTGTTTGTAGAACATGCTTTTTTTTGTGTGTGTTCATTGTACAATGTGCTGATGCCATATGCCTTAAAACTACGACACTTATTTTGGATCGAAGGAAGTAATATATATCAGGCCTGGGTTGGTGAGCCGAGCTATTTTCTGGTTCCTGGTCCAATATGACGAGGCTATACCATGCACAGGTTCATTCATTCTTTTTTTTTACCCGCAAAAAAAAAGGTTCATTGTTTCTTTTTTATAGAGAAAAGGCGCTTGCCCAGCTTCAGTGAACTGATCCAAGCCCTTAAAGTGTTTACATGAACGATGTGGCATCAAGAAAAATGGTTCGATACAAACCCTACAGGGCCAACCACTCAAGAGCCAAAGACAAAACAAGAAAAACAAGGATGATGCATCAATCAGTAGCCAGATCACCCTCCATGTTGTCTCGTGATCTCCCTAAGAGCCTTTGCATGGTGCCCGAATTTGTCGCACAATGCCTCAATGCTGGATGTGCCCGAAGTCTTGCTCAAAGGCTTCCATAGCTATAAGGAGATAGTCATAAAGAAACCAAGTCTCCTTTCATCACGCCGTCCCCGCGGGCGGCTGTGTGTGTGTGTGTGTGTGGGGGGGGGGGGGGGGGGGGGGGGGGGCATGATTTGCCGCCCCTCGCCCCTCCTCCCACCTCCGCCCCACCTCGTCGTCGCCGGCGAAGGTCGCTGGGCAAAGCCCGCTCGGCCTAGGAGGCGGCGGGACCTTCTTCTCCTCGTGCCCGAGGATGGCGGCGCGGGACGGTTTAGTGGCCATGAGGCACGCCGTGGGGCGCGGCGGCGCGACGGCACGGGCTAGCTGCAGTGGCTGCTGGCCGTACGTGGCGTCGTCCCATCCTGGGCCGGCGGGGTCTGGTGTAGGGATCTCCGGTGGCGCGTCTGGGGCTTGAGGGCGGCCCTCCTGCTCGCGCGGTGTGGCTGCTGGCTGGTCATGCGGCGGCAACCTGGAGCCTACTTCCATTCCCCGATGGAGATGGCAGCGATCCCTACACAATACTTGATGGAGGTTCTTCGAACAGATCTGAGTGAAAACCTTGCGCTCAGCTAGATGCCAAGGCCGGCGATGGAGGCGCTCTTCTATGCCATTCTCTTCTTGAAGACATCGCCGTGGAGAAGTTCCAGACCTTTATCTGATAGCTGCGGGGGAAACCATAGATCAGTAGATCGGATAAAGGAAGCGCTCTTGCGTCGTTTCCCCCTTGGGGGCATCTGTCTTGGAGGTTTGCACGGGCTCGAGGGACCAGCGGACAACATCTTTGGTGGTGGGGTGTTTCATCTTACGCATCGACGACTGGGGATCTCTGCGGCGGGGCACCGTGGAGTCTCTGTTGGGGAACGTAGCAGAAATCAAAAAATTTCTACGTATCACCAAGATCATCTATGGAGTAATCTAGCAACGAGGGGAAGGAGAGTGCATCTACATACCCTTGTAGATCGCTATGCGGAAGCATTACAAGAACGCGGATGAAGGAGTCGTACTCGTAGCGATTCAGATCGCGGTTGATTCCGATCTAAGCGCCGAACAACGGCGCCTCCGCGTTCAACACACGTGCAGCCCGGTGACGTCTCCCACGCCTTGATCCAGCAAGGAGAGAGGGAGAGGTTGGGAAGACTCCATCCAGCAGCAGCACGACGGTGTGGTGGTGAAGGAGGAGCGTGGCCATCCTGCAGGGCTTCGCCAAGCACCGCGGGAGAGGAGGACTTGGGAGAGAGGGAGGGCTGCGCCAGAACTTCGGTTCAACCTTGGATTTGCCCTCCCACCCCCCACATATATATAGGGGCAAGGGAGAAGGGGGCCGGCCCCCTCAGATCCCATCTGAGGAGGGGGCGGCGGCCAAGGGGGGTTTTCCTTGCCCCCAAGGCAAGGGGCGCCCCCCCTTTAGGGTTTTCCGCCCTCACCTGTGGTAGTACCGCTTGTTAGGCGGTAGTACCGCTTGTGAGCCTTAAGCGGCAGTACCGTGAGGGGGGCGGTAGTACCGCTGGTAGCAGCGGTAGTACCGCCCTGCTGCGCGGGGCCCTAGGGGGGAGGCGCCCAGCCCACTAAGGGGCTGGTCCCTCTCCACATACAGCCCATAGGGCCCTCCGGGGCAGGTGGACCCTCCCGGTGGACCCCCGGAACCCCTTCGGTGGTCCCGGTACAATACCGGTAACCCCCCGAATTATTCCGGTGAACGTATGATGACTTCCCATATATAAATCTTTACCTCCGAACCATTCCGGAACTCCTCGTGATGTCCGGGATCTCATCCGGGACTCCAAACAACATTCGGTAACCACGTACATCTATTCCCTGTAACCCTAGCATCATTGAACCTTAAGTGTGTAGACCCTACGGGTTCGGGAACCATGCAGACATGACCGAGACAACTCTCCGGCCAATAACCAACAGCGGGATCTGGATACCCATGTTGGCTCCCACACGTTCCACGATGATCTCATCGGATGAACCACGATGTCAAGGATTCAGTCAACCTCGTATACAATTCCCTTTGTCTACCGGTATAGTACTTGCCCGAGATTCGATCATCGGTATCCCGATACCTTGTTCAATCTCGTTACCGGCAAGTCTCTTTACTCGTTCCCGTAACACATCATCCCGTGATCAACTCTTTGGTCACATTGTGCACATTATGATGATGTCCTACCGAGTGGGCCCAGAGATACCTCTCCGTCACATGGAGTGACAAATCCCAGTCTCGATTCGTGCCAACCCAACAGACACTTTCGGAGATACCTGTAGTGCACCTTTATAGCCACCCAGTTACGTTGTGACGTTTGGTACACCCAAAGCATTCCTACGGTATCCGGGAGTTGCACAATCTCATGGTCTAAGGAGAAAGATACTTGACATTATAAAAGCTTTAGCATACGAACTACACAATCTAGTGCCAGGCTTAGGATTGGGTCTTGTCCATCACATCATTCTCCTAATGATGTGATCCCGTTATCAACGACATCTAATGTCCATGGTCAGGAAACCGTAACCATCTATTGATCAACGAGCTAGTTAACTAAAGGATCACTAGGGACATGGTGTTGTCTATGTATCCACACATGTATCTGAGTTTCCTATCAATATAATTATAGCATGGATAATAAACGATTATCATGAACAACGAAACATAATAATAACCAATTTATTATTGCCTCTAGGGCATATTTCCAACAGTCTCAACGTTCGATGTGTGTACGCGGTCTCGTGCAGGAGGATGGCACTGTCTGGGGTCGTGGTGACGTCGATGGCAGACCTGGCAAGGTTGAGGCGTCAGTATCTGCTCTGAAGATGGATTTGTGGGAAACAGCGACAGCGGCCTCTGAGGGTGCGTCGGACTGGTGTGTGCTCCAGACCAGGTATATGGCTTGGCTGGGGCCTATGTTTTAGATGTTAGGCTTATGTGTGAGGTCTGTTTGGTATTAGGCTCAAACTATCGGCACCCCTTCATTGAGTGGATAAAAGTACCAACACATGTTGCTAAGATGATGGCTTCAGACTTACTGATGTACTACTTTATAAGGTCTTTGTAAATAATTAACAAAGTGGCTGCATGCATCGTCCAGATGCAGAGGCCGGGGGTCTTGCAATTTATAGCCGTCATCTTGGTTATTACGTACAATACGTAACTAGATAAACCTTGTATCTATCCATCCTTTTTTCTGAAGGATTTATCCATGGATTTAGGACGCGGATTTTATGTTATATGCTTGGAGTCGCGCTATTTTTTACGTCCATTCCGGTATGGTGTCTCGGCATTTGTGGAGGTTCGTGGGGAGGAAGACGTATAATTAGTAGGTCGTGCATCGCCGAGATTGTTCTCTCGTAGTTGCCGGGCCTGAGGATTGGTCACCTTCGTCTCCATCATCGTCATCGTCATGTCCTTTATCTACTCCTTCGCCGCGTTCTTCTTGAGTGTGCGACTTGCGCGTAAGGAGAGGCCGGTGGTAGTGTACGGCCACGTGTGTCGGTCGACGACCAAACCAAGGAGCGGCGGGCGGTGACCATTCTGGTTGCTATCAGTTTTCTATTTTTGTGGCTTGTGTGGTTGTAGGGATTGTTGTTGCGGACGTGGGATGGCAGAGTTTTCGTCCGCCTAGGAAAATTGTTAAACACTGTTTTGGTTAAGGGTTAGTGTAATTTTAACGGTTAGATCAAATTAAGTGATTTTGATAATGATGCTATAATTGGTCCATGCTGTATAGTGTAAGTCAGGCTGGATGCATTTAGCGATGAATATGTTTGCTCGTTTAATAATACTAGAGACTAGGTGCGATAGCCGGCGTACATAGGAATGTGTTTGAGTGACAAGGCAAACTCGATCCCATCGCAAGCAAGCTGCAGGCAGAAGATGTACGTAGGATAGTTTCCTTCATAATTTATTGTCTACACCCTCCGTTTTGAAATAAGTTGACATCTTTGAACTAACATTAATTCAACCTTTAGTTCAAGAAGATGACACTTATTATGGACTGAAGGGAGTATAATCTAAAGGTTTATGCTTCTAGCGTTGTATCTTGTTAATTCGTGCGTCCATCTCTTGCTGGATGTTGTTCGCATACGAATACGGTACCGTGTACCCTCGACACCGGGGGTGATGCACGACAGCTCACGTCGAAGGAGACTTGGCCGAAAGCACGGTACGCAAGACAATCCGGCGGGCTCTTTTGTAGACCTGAAACTCCACACGCCCGGGAGGGACCCCGTCAGGGTGTGCGGCGGCTATGGGCTGCCCTATGTCGACCTGATCGTCCCTAGAGCCTCGAGGTTCGCCGCCCTGCAAGAAGAAGAACGAACGAAAAACGAGGAAGAAGAACAACAAGGGAGAAGATAAATGTAAAAATATATAATTGTTTGATTGTGTGTTGTTTAATAGACCGTCACATCTCACCTATTTATGAGGCGGCTTAATTTTCCATACAAGAAAAGGACTTCAAATCCCGTCATTTTTTTCCAAAATTAACTGAATTCGAATTTAGGCAAGTCTGAGACATCAGTTCAGTTTTTGACTCCCACAGGCCACAAACGACGTCGGATGAAGATGCGCCCAAAATAGAATTCAACGGTTTCAACGACACGGACAACTTTCATGTTGAACTTTTTTCGTTTCGAGGCCATCTTCAGGGCCGAAGCTCGTGACAGGGCCGCACTCAGGTGACTCTAACTTTTACATACGATCTCAGATTGAGATGATTTTTATATCGAAACCGACTGTTTCGACGAGACGAAGACAATTCATGTAGAAAGTTTCCTCATTTGATGCATCATTTAAGGCGTAATCCGCCGAACAGTGCTCTGGATACAGAATCTCAGTTTTTCGAAGACAACTTCTGCCTTGGAGATGAGATCGGATGACGATGGCCCAAACTTCAAAGATGTTTATGTCCACAATATGGAACTTTTTTATGTAGATCAATTCTACATTTGAGAACATCTCAATTATGTTTTTGACCGTGCCAAAATCTGATGTCAACAGATGCATCAATATTTTCTACAAGCTGATAGACGGCGATGATGACGTGCACAACGAAGCAGAAGACGAGATGCGCGGCCGGCAACCTGCTCTTCACAGCTACCGTACGTATATCAAGTGCAACATGCCTATCAGTGCCGGCCGGCCGGCCATGATCATTATTTTAATTTTAATCACAGACTACAACGGTGCATGTATATTAACCATTTCGAAATGACTGACTGACTGACTGACTTGTGGTGATACCAACCATTTCGAAACAATCTTTGCATGTATATTACATCCCGGCATGCATGGTACTACGGTAACAGCCTTTGCTTTGCTGACAGATGGTAAACTCTGCATCTAGCTGGATACTTTGAGCGGCGCTGCAAAAAATACAAGTGCATATATATGGAACACATCCAACGCCCACATGACCAACTAAGCTAAGTCACTATATATATGGAACACACACGCAAGTGCTACTTGCGAACCCAACCAAGAGCGCAAGAAATGCTACTTGGAAACCAAACCAAGAACGTAAGAGGGACACAACAATACGGGCCATTGCAATGAGATTTCTATGGTCTATTCTTGTCCTCCTGCTGGTAGTCCTTGTGAGCGCCGGCGATGAGGCCGCTTTGCTTACTTCCAAAGCACGGCTCAGCAATGGCGGCTCGCTGGCCTCCTGGAACAGCAGCTCTGGCTTCTGCAGCTGGGAAGGGGTGACGTGCGGCCACCGCACACCGGCGCGGGTGGTGGCACTGAGATTGAGGGGCGCCGGGCTCGTGGGAGCACTCTCCCCAGCCATCGGGAACCTCACGTTCCTACGGACGCTTGACCTAAGCACCAACTCGCTACACGGGGACATTCCAGCGAGCCTCGGCCGGCTCCGCCGCCTGCAATTGCTCTACTTGAGTGACAACTCCTTCTCCGGCACATTTCCAGTGAACCTGAGCTCCTGTGTCAGCATGTCCAGAATGACACTCGACAACAACACGCTTGGCGGGCGCATCCCGGCTGAGCTCGGTGAGAAGATCACGTACCTGGCACTGATCACGCTGAGAAACAACAGCTTCACAGGGACCATCCCGGCATCACTGGCCAATCAGTTCCTCGACCTCAGTAATAACCAGCCTACTCGCTCGATCCCACCGGAGCTCAGTAGCATACAAGGCATGCCATATTTTGCCCTCTCCGTAAATCTCATCACTGGTATGCTCCCTCCCTCTCTCTTCAACTGGTCATCCCTGGAAGCATTTGCTGTGGGGTCTAATATGCTATATGGAAGAATTCCAGATGACATCGGTAACAATTTCCCCAAGTTGAAAGTTTTAAGCTTTCCTATCAATCAGTTCACTGGAGTCCTCCCTTCATCAATATCCAATATGTCTGATCTCCCAAAAATTAATCTTTTCGAAAATAGATTTAGTGGCTATGTGCCTCCTACATTGGGGAAGTTGGGAGCAATCCAAAACCTGGACTTCGCTCACAATACACTTAAAGCAGATGACAACAAGGGGTGGGAGTTCATCACTTCTTTAGCAAACTGCACCAGACTACAACGATTGTCACTCGGCACCAATTCTTTCGGAGGACAATTACCAGGTTCAATTATGAACCACTCAGCGACTCTCTCTGAATTTCACATAGCAAACAATATGGTTTATGGGGTTATCCCAACAGATATAGGAAATTTGGTAGGCTTTTTTTGAGCTTCTGGCAAATAACCCAAACAAGAATAATAACTAAAACTGAGAACAAGATAACCCAAACAAGAATAATAACTAAAACTGAGAACAGATAGCCCCACCGATCGTAGCCCTCCGTCCACTTCCTCCGGCAGTCCTCCTACCCATCGACCTCTTACCCCGTGAGCCGTCGCCGTTGCACCACACCTGCTAACCCTCACGGCATGTGTACTCGTGCCAAGTCTGGTTTTCACTTACCCTCCCAGCGGCTTAACTTCCTTGCTGAACTACAGGGCGCCTCTCCACTTCCCCGCACCTACCGCGCCGCCCTCGCTGATCCACACTGAGCCGAGTACCAAGCCCTCCATCAAAATGAGACTTGGTCACTTGTTCCTCGGCCCTCCGGTGCTCCTGTCATCAGCGGGAAATGGGTCTTCTGGCACAAATACAACTCTGATGGTACACTCGCTCGTTGTAAGGCGCGTTGGGTAGTCCGTGGGTTTTCTCAGAACGAGGGGATCGATTACGACGAGACCTATTCTCCGGTGGTCAAACCCAGCACTATTCGAGTTGTTCTCTCTCTCGCTACCTCTCACTCCTGGCCCATCCACCAGTTAGATATCAAGTACGCTTTTCTACACGGACATCTTACTGAGTCTGTCTACTGCCAGCCCCTTGGGTTTGAAGACCTTGTTGCACCCTCCCACGTCTGTCTCCTTCGGAAATCTCTCTACGGCCTTAAGCAAGCTCCACGTGCGTGGTTCACTCGCTTCGCCGCGTTCTCCACGTCCATGGTTCGTCGCCTCCAAATGCGACACATCTCTTTTTATTTACAAATCCACGAACCGCACGTCCTATCTTCTTCTTTACGTCGACGATATTATGCTCACGGCATCCTCGACCACTTTTCTCGACTACATCATCTCTCTTCTCCGTGGGGAGTTCTCTATGACTGACCTCGGTCCTCTCTCTCATTTCCTTGGCATTGTCGTTACTCGCTCCTCCACCGGGCTACATCTCTCACAGCGAAATATGCTTCAGATATCATTGAGCGTGCCGGCATGACTGATCGTCATCCCGTTCGCACCACCATTGACTCTGGCGCCAAACTATCCATCTCAGACGGCGATCTCCTAGAGAACCCTACCATTTACCGTAGCTTAACCGCCGCACTCCAGTACATGACTATCACTCGTCCTGACCTGTCCTAGACCGTTCAGCAGGCCTGCCTTTTCCTGCATGCCCCTCGCTCCTCCCATTATAACCTCGTCAAACGCATCATTCGTTATCTCAAGGGCACCCTAGACTTCGGCCTCCACATCACCCCCTCCCCACCGTCCACTCTCTTAGCATATTCCGATGCAGACTGGGCCGGCTGCCCCGACACACGACACTCCACCTCTGGTTTTTGTGTTTTGCTTGGGGATAATTTGATATCTTGGTCGTTGAAACGACAACTTACTGTTTCCAGGTCGAGCGCTGAGGCAGAGTACCGGGCCGTTGCCCACGTCGTTGCAGAGACCGCTTGGTTATGCCAGTTGTTGCAGGAGCTCCATCAGCCTATCGCCAAGTCCATGGTGGTGTATTGTGATAATGTCTCTGCTGTGTACATGTCCGCTAATCCAGTGCAGCATCGACGCACGAAACACATTGAGACCGACATTCATTTTGTGCGGGACAAAGTTTCTCTCGGGGAAATTCGTGTGCTTCACGTCCCTACAACCTCTCAGCACGCGGACATCTTCACGAATGGACAACCTACTGCTACTTTCACTCAGTTCCGGTCCAGTCTCAATGCTCAGCAAGCCCACATTGAGACTGCGGGGGGCTGTTAGACTGAGATTCACCAGCCGAGCTGGTCATGCGCGTTATCCATGCAGCACCGCCCTTGCATGGGTTATCCATGCAGCACCGCCCTTGCATTGGCCATGCACGAGTCAGCCGCTCCCATCCATCCTCAGAAATAGGATCGTCTGGTAGTTTGTTAGTGTGTGCGTGCGTTGTATCTTCTCTCCCTCTCACATATGTACTCTCTTATATATGCTACGCCTGAGAGCATAAATACAAGTTATGTTTTGAGCTCAATCTTGTTATTCAACACATCCTAGCATTGTGCAATAGCATTTCAGCAACATTAGGTGTCAGCATATTACATACTCCCTCCGTTCACTAATATAAGATGTTTTGGATATTTTAATATGGACGACATACAAACTCAAATGAGTGAACAAATACGCTAAAACACGCCTACATCCGATTCAGGAAAAGTTGGAATATCTTATAATAAAGAACAGACGGAGTAGCTTGTAAGAAATTCCAAAGATTCGAGAAATTACATACTCGATCCAATAATCAGCAGTCAGTCACACTGCTGATTAACAAGGTATATACTGTCCATGTGTACAGAAAATAAAAGACATAGGGTACAGTAGGCAGTAGCGGCAGCAGAAATCGACCATGATAAATATTTCACAGATACAGTAAGATGCTAAAACATATGCACAGTATGATTAGTAACCAAAAACAGTCCAATTAGCACCCAGAAACAGTTAGAAGATTATAAAGCTTAACAAGAGTATGATCTCCCAGAGCCAGGAACTAATGAGCCGAGGATAGAGATTAGAAACATTACTTGTGTTGAGGATTTCTGAGAAAACAGTAGACATATAAGTAGACTGAACTTGTCTCTTCCAATTGTTGACATGTAGCAGTACATACTGTTTAATAAAGGTTCATTTGTCATTCCAATTGTTCACCGGCACGCGCGCACACACACACGCCCGGTCTAAAACCATAGCGAATGACCTGTATCGACGACGAGGATGCGGGATAGGTATCGTCTACGTCGATGCGGGAATAATTGCTTAAACAAAAAAATAACAACAAATCTGACATGTTCAACTAGTTCTATTAATTCAACTAGTTCTTACTAAAAATAAACTTACTATAAATAAAAATAAACTAGTTCTTTCAAAAAATAAACTAGTTCAACTAGTTATATTAATTTTCTTACTAAAAATATATTAGTTCTATTAATTCAACTAGTTCTCTTACTAAAAATAAACTAGTTCAACTAGTTTTATTAATTTACTTACTACTTATTTTATACACTTACTAAAAATAGTAAAAAAACTACATTATACAATAGTAAAAAAACTACAGTAAAAAACAGAAAAAAAAAAGAGATGGAGGGAGGAGGGGAAGGGACGAGGAAGGAGAGAGGAGGAGGGGGAGGAGTCCGGTGGGATCGGAGGAGGGAGGGGCAGGGGGAGGATGGGGAGGGGGCGGCCGGAGGAGGAGGAGGGAGGGGGCGGCTGCAGGAGGAGGAGGGAGGGGCGGTGGGAGAAGGGAGGAGAAGGGAGGGGAGGAGGGACGGAGGGAGTACCTCGGTGGAGGAGCAGCACGGCGGCGGCGGACGACGGGTTCGGCGCGGGCGAGAGTGAGTGAGAGGGAGAGTGAGTTTGAGGGTCAGGCGCGTGGTGAGGATAAGGTAAGTAAGTAGTAGCGTGTTTCCGAGATACGCGCTACTGCTATGGAACGTAGCAGTAGCGGTGGTTGCAGATACGCGCTATTGCTAAGTGGGGCTAGCCTTCGGCGCCCAGTACAAACATAGCAGCACGTCGTTTTCCTTGCACGCGCTACTGCTAAAGTAGTAGCAGTAGCACGGTTTATTTAAACACGCTACTACTAAGTAGCAGTAGCGTACTGTTTTGTTCAGCGTTACTGCTAAAAAGCCGTGTATAAGGTTTTCCCTAGTAGTGCTGTTTTGTAGTACTATTGATTTAACTGCCACTGTTTATTCCAGATTTTTATGCCTTCTGTAGGTGTAAATGTAATAGACTGATAATTGGCCACAGGAGATACCTGCATGTATGCCACATTGAGTGACCTTCAGATAATGCTCGCCTTTAGGGAAAGCTTATTATAGGAATTTTCTCTGTCCAGATTGTTTGCTGAATGTGTGGAACGGTATAATACGATGTCATCTCCATTCAGAATCCTTGGTAGCTTAGGTTGCAGATCTGCATGTCTTCCTTGGTTACGAATCCAACTAAACTAATCCTTGCTAACATGTGTTTTGTGCTCAACTGCGCTGCAATTTGCCTATGTTGAACCAACTAAGTGGTTATCTTCTAGGTGTGAGATATTTACATTTATTGATTTTTAAGTATACAAGGAATGTATTATTTCGCACTTCTTGATTAGCTGACTATGCTCTTCTCCACCTTGCACATGGGGCACACATAAATGTTTATATGGCTTTTTGGCTTTCCCGTTTCAGAAATAGATCCGTGAAGTTTATTGAAGAGAGCGACTCATTTTTTATAATGGATGGGAACGCTTCCATCATAGGCTCCATCTCATCCGATCTTTGAGCCGGTCTATTTTCAACATTTATACGAAGAAGATCTGGCACCAAAGGTTCACCATCGGGATTAACACATTGTTTCAGCGATGATATATCTCCAGCTGCATTATTAACGAGCATTGCAATGACACCATATTGTTTTAGGTGAACACTTTTGCTGCCACACCCACATATTGTTTTAGGTGAACACTTTCCAATGGCTCATTGTTGGTCAGTTACAATTGTGTTACAATACTATATTGTAGGGATGTACTTCCCCTGGTATACCAATGACGGATCTATGTGCTCCCAATTGTAACATAGATTGTATTTACTTCAACAGGACCGACAAGGTCCTGTGGCCATCACATTGATTTGTTTCCTGCCAAGTCACTTTAGAGTTCCGTCGACGAATTGATCGGAGCGATTAGAGCACTAGCAAGCCATCTTCACGTACGGGAGGTTGGTTACGGCGGTGCACGTACTAGCTAGCTATTGTTCATCAATCAAGCTACTAGGCTGTGTGCTTGCTAGCTTCGCACACGCGTGTTGCTCCAGTTACTGGTGAATTGATCTACTGATCAAAAACCAACAATTGGTATCAGAGCCTCGACGATCTATGACGACGGACAGCGACAAGGAGTCGGTCAAGTCCGGCGACTGCGGTTTCAAGGCGAACAAGAACGGCGACAAGGTGAAGAAGGGCGGCAAGTCAGCAACCAGTGGTGGCGGAACGGGCGGTGCCAACGTACTGGTGCATCGGAACATCCCCATCCAGTACCCGATGCTTACCGATGCAAACTACGACGTGTGGACAGTGAAGATGAAGATCATTCTGCGAACCCTCCGAGTGTGGGAGGCCATTACGGACGACGACGTCGCCGAGGAGTGTGATGAAGGTGCCATGGCCGCCATACCCCAGTCTGTGCCGGATTCCGAGCTGATGACATTGGCGGGGTTCGAGACAGCAAGAGAGGCGTGGAACACACTCAAAGAGATGAGGACCGGAGAAGATCGCATCACGAAGGCTCGGGCACAAGTGCTGAAGCGCCAATTTCACAAGTTGCAGATGGAGAAAACTGAATCGGTGAACGACTATGCCATGCATCTGACTACTTTGGTGGGAGAAATCCGCGCGCTTGGTGCAAAGCTCGAGGAGGCCGAGATTGTGGAGAAGTTTTTCAATTCGGTGATTGATAAATTCACGTACATCATCGGCACGCTCGAGCAGCTTTACGACATCGAACGACATGACCATAACAGAGACGATCGGACGCTTGCGGACATGGGAAGAGAATGCTCGTAGCTGTCGGAAGGGCAAAGGAGGAGGTAGTGACCAACTCATGTACTCGCGCGCAGATTGGGAGTCCCCAAGTAGAAAAGGAAGGCGCAACGTTGGTGAAGGCTCAAGCAACGCGAAGAGCGGCGGACAAACCGAAGAAGGCAAAGGAAAAGGCAAGTCACAAGGTCGTGGTAAGGCGGACCGATCTAAAGAGCGGAAGCCAAGGAACTTGGATATGTCTGAGGTCAAGTGCTATAACTGCAATGAGATGGGTCACTTTGCGAAGGATTGTCCGGAGCCTAACAAGCGGGAGATCAAGGCAAATTTGGCGAAGCAGGAAGACGAACGGCCAGGTCTTCTGATTGCCGAAGTTTGTGATCTCGCCCAAACGATGGTTGTGTAACCAAACCGGAAGGTGCTACTTCATGAGAAAAAAGTAACACCAAAGTTATCCGGAAGACAGAACGTGTCGTGGTAACTAGACATGGGTGCCAGTAACCACATGACGGGGTGCAAGGAGAAGTTCCTCGAGCTAGAATATGATGTTCAAGGCTCGGTCAAGTTCGGTGATGGTTCAAATGTGGAGATTTGCGGGCAAGGTTCTGTCCTCTTCAAGGGTCTCATAGGAGAACATCGCATACTCACCGGAGTGTACTACATCCCACGGCTTGGCAACAACATCATCTCTGTCGGAAAACTTGACGAGAATGGATGCAAGGTGGATATTGAGAATGGAGTGATGACGATCTTCGACAACCTCCGAAACGTGCTAGCGCGCGTGAATCGCACGCGGAACAGGCTCCATATCCTCAACCTTGATCAATCTCAACCGGGGTGTTGGCTTGCCAAGAGTGATGATAATTCGTGGTCATGGCATGCTAGATTTGGACACGTTAACTTCTACGCATTGAAGAAGATGTCGAAGATGGAGATGGTATCTGGGATGCCGTTAATCGACCATGCAAGTGATGCACTCCATGGTGATCTATGTGGCCCTATCACCCCAGCAACTGACAGAGGAAAGAAGTACTTCTTCCTTGTGGTAGATGACTACTCGAGATATATGTGGGTCGTTCTCCTACGATCTAAAGATGAGGCGTTTGAAGCGTTTAAGAAGCTGAAGGAAGCAACAGAGATGGTACACAAGTTGAAGGTTCGTGCTCTACGGACAGATCATGGCGGAGAGTCTACGTCGAACGAGTTCAACGACTACTGCGAGCATAAAGAGGTTCCTCACGGCACCTTGTACGCCGCAGCAGAACGGAATTGTTGAAAGGCGCAATCGAACCATCCTTGACATGGCGAGAAGTTTACTCAACACCCCCTGCAGTCCGAACGTTGCTCAGCAAAACGTTGAGACCGGACCGGAAATCACAGAAGACCGTCGAGGGCAGCCCCTTGGTGAAGATATCTGTGAACTGCGACGTGGTCAGAACATGAAGCACCTTGGCCTCACCGAGAGCCACCCGATCTCGAACAAAGTGAAGATCGATCTCGACATGTTTCGTCAGTGATGCTGCACGGGGTTGGACGAGAGATACACCACACTGACTTTGTCGCAATAGACGACGATGGCGCGTGTGGGGGGGGGGGAGTCGCCAGAGCTTAGGGAGAAGTTGTCGTAACCAACAAGATTCGGCCACGTAGTTGGCCACGGCTCGGTACTCGGCCTCCGCACTAGAGCTAGACACCGTATGCTGTCGTTTAGACGACCAGGAGATCAAGTTGGAGCCCAAGAACACACAAAAGCCGGATGTAGATTTGCGGGTTTCAGGACACCCGGCCCAGTCGGCATCACGTAAGAGATCAGCTCGTGCGGGGAGACACGATGAAGCTAGAGGCCGAAGTGAGCAGTGCCACGAAGATAACGTAAGACACGTTTGATCAACTGAAAATGGGTGTCGAGGGGGGCGTGCATGAAGAGGCAAATCTGCTGGACAACATAGGTGATATCGGGCCGAGTGAGTGTAAGATACTGGAGAGCGCCGGCAAGACTGCGGTATTTAGAGGGATCGGAGTAGGGTGTACCACCGGACATGGAGAGTTTGGAGCTAGTGTCAATCGGTGTAGAAATGGAGTGACAGTTCAACATGTTGGCACGGTCCAAGATCTCAAGAGCATACTACTCTTGTGACAAGAAGAGCCCAGCAGCGGTGCGGTGCACGGTGATGCCAAGGAAATGGTGAAGATCTCCAAGATCACTCATAGAAAATTCCTTAGCGAGAGACTCGACGAGGGATGTGAGGAGAGAGGTGGAGCTAGCTGTCAGGATGATATCATCAACATACAAGAGCAAGTAGGCCATGGCATTCCCTCGATGAAGAATGAAAAGGGAGGTGTCACATTTGGAGGAGACAAAGCCGAGCGAGTGGAGATGACGTGTGAAGCGGAGGAACCACGTCCGCGGAGCCTTCTTAAGACCATATAAAGATTTGTTGAGGCGACAAACGTGTGTGGGATGAGTAGAATCAACAAAACCGGAAGGTTGCTGATAGTAGACAGTCTCAGCAAGGTCGCCATGGAGGAAGGCATTCTTGACGTCCATTTGCCGTATGGGCCAATTGCTCGCCGTGGCGAGGCTGAGGACCACACGGATCGTGGCGGGTTTGACGACAGGGCTGAAGGTCTCCCCATAATCAACACCCGGCTGCTACGTGAAGCCACGAACCACCCACCGCGCTTTGTAGCGCGCCAAGGACCCATCAGGATGAAGTTTGTGCCGAAAAATCCACTTGCCCGTCACCACATTGACACCTACAGGACACGGCACCAAAGACCAAGTGTCATTCCGAATTAGTGCATTAAACTCGTCTAACATAGCGTCATGCCAATGGGGATCCTTGAGAGCCGCACAATAAGAAGAGGGAAGTGGAGACGGTGTGGTGGTGAAGGATAAGTCAAAGTGTTGCTTAGGCATGGCAAAACCAGTTTTTGGGCGCGTGACCATCTGATGCGGATTGGTGTGCGGGGTGACGGGAATAGCACGTGGGGGAAGCTGTCGCGGTGCGGGAGACGGGGGTGGAGCCGGGGAGTGGGGAGCAGGCGACAATCCCGAGGAAGAGCTGGTGGGGAGGGATCCCGGAGTGAAACCTGCGGACCGAGGCATGCAGCTGGTGGGAGTACGTGGGCTGCATGGAGATGCATGGGTGGCGGGCCCCGCAGGGCTGGGCGGGGGCGATACAATTGGGCGGAGTGGTGGAAGTGGGTGCGGGTGGGGCGGGGAAAAACGACCGGTCGGGACGCGCGGCAGGTGCGGAGCGGCTGGTAGCTGACGAGCGCGTGCGGCCCAGTACGAGGTGAGCGGTTCGAGGGGGATCGCGGTGGGTGCGGCAGGTGAGTTGGGATCTTCTGTGGCCACGGCTGGGTCTGCAGCAGAGTCATAGGGAAAGCAAGATTCATCAAAAATAACATGACGAGATGTGATGACCTTGCGCGTGGACAAGTCGAAACACCGATAGCCCTTCTGCTCGTGTGGGTAGCCGATGAACACGCATCTGGTGGAGCGGGGCGAGAGCTTGTGCGACGCGGTGGCAGAGGTGTTTGGAAAGCATAAGCAGCCGAAGGTCCGGAGGTGATTGTATGTTGGGTGGATGCCGTAGAGAAGGAAATGAGGCGTGAAGTAGTGGACGGTGCGGGAGGAGCGAATATTGAGCAGCGTGGTGGCGGTATGGAGAGCTTGAAAGAGGAGCGTGCGGATGACATCGTTCGTGGTACGGATGAACCATTCTGCTTTGCCGTTTTGGGGGGAGATGTGCGAACACGTGAGACGGAAAGTGATGCCGTTAGTAGAGAAGAACTCGCGAAGGCTAGTTGTAAGAAATTCACCGCCATTGTCACATTGCAAACATTGCACAAGCGCATGAAATTGAGTAATAATAAACGCAAAGAAACGTTGCAAAGTGGCACATGTGTCGGATTTAGCACGTAGAGGAAAGGTCCAAGAGTAATGAGTATAATCATCCAAAATAACAAGATAATATTTGTAGCCTGAAAAACTAACAATTGGAGAAGTCCACAAGTCACAATGCAAAAGCTGAAATGGCGCAGTGGTATAGGTTGTCGAGGTGGAGAAGGGAAGGCGAGTGTGTTTGCCCATTTGACAAGCAGTACATAGTGGAGACTTGGGAGTTTTATTACATTTGGATGAAATATCAAAGGAAAAATGAGCTAAAGAAGAAGAGCCCGGGTGCCCGAGCCGTTTATGCCAAAGATCCGAAGCCGTAAGAGTGTAAGCCGCCGGTGTAGTGCCGCCATGGTCACCGGAGAAGTGGTAGAGGTCGTAACCACTATTGGACCTCAGGAGCACCTCCTTGGTGTGAAGATCCTTCACGGAAAAGCCAACGGGATCAAATTCAACGGAAACAAGATTATCGCGTATAAACTTTCGTACAGAGATAAGGTTTTGCACAACATTTGGAGATAATAGGATGTGAGTAAGGTAGAAAGCGCGAGGAGGGAGGCGAGTGTTACCGATGGCGACGACAGGGAGACGAGCCCCATTACCGACGATGATATGATGAGTATCATGCGATAAAGGGAATGAGACTCGAGCAAGGTACCTGGGTCACCGGTGACATGCGAGGACGCACCAGTGTCCATGATCCAGTCGGCTTGGAGCGGGTAGCCGTGCCCCTGGCTTGGTGCGGCGTGGAACAGCGCGGTCGCATCCCACGAGGAAGGTGAGGCAGCGGCGTACGGAGGTGTGGGAGGCAGGGTCGGACCAGTGGCGTACGTGAAGTATGCGTGATGGGGCGCTCCTGGACGCGGGCCGAGGACGCCCGCGGAGTTTGGTGGAACCCACGGGGAGCGCGGCAGCGGGAAGGGCATACCCATGGGCGCGAAATCGCCGTGACCTCATCCACGGCTGCGTCCGCCACGCCCGCGCCCGCCTGGATGACCGCCACGGCCGCCGTTGCCGCCGCCCGGAGGACCACCGCCAGGATGGCCGCCACGGCCGCCGTTGCCGCCGCCCGGAGGACCACCGCCAGGATGGCCGCCAGGAGGAGCGCGTTCACCGCGGTCGGCACCGCGGCCGCCACGCCAGTTGGCGCCCCACGCGTCGTCGTGGAGGACGGCCAGCACCTGCGCGCCCTCGGTGCGCGCGCTTGTCGATGGCGAGCTCGGCGAGGACCAAGCGCGACCGCGCCTGGGCGAACGTGGGCAGCGGCACAGTGGACTGGAAGATGGCGGCCGACAGCTCGAACTTCTTGCCGACGCCATCGAGCATCTGCAGGGTCAGGGTGCGGTCGTTGACCGGTTCCAGGACGTCAGCAAGGGCGGCGGCGATACCCTGGAGGCGGCGGCAGTATTCATTGATGGTGAGGTCACCGCAGACGCACGCACGAAACTCCTGACCAAGGTACATCGCGTGCTCGGCCTCATTGGCGAGGAAGTACTCGTGAAGGCGCTGCCAAATCGTGTAGGCGGTGGAGTCGGGCGGAGCGATGAGATCGAGGCCTCCGATGGTGGAGAAGAACCAGAGACGGATAATGTTGTCATCGTCGCGCCACTGTGGATCGGAGAGGCGTGCCGCGGCCCCGGCCTGGACGTGCGTCTCCGCGTGGTACCGCGCGAAGAGGTGGTTGAGGTAGTTGCGCCAGCGGGTGAAGTTGGTCCCATCCAGGGCCAACTTGAAATCGACGACCCCGGCGAGGCTCGGAGGAAGGCCGCCGGGAGGGGGAGTGCTGGTGGGCACAAAGAGAGGGATCAGGGGAATGGGGTTGGGTGGGGATGTAGCGAGAGGCAAGCCGCCTGAGTTGGTGAGATCTGGGGTGAGCGATGCACGGGGACGCTCAGCAGCGGCTGCAGCGGCGGCGAGTTCGTCGACAGAGGGGTTGTGGCCAAGGGCGCCGTCGACGGGAGAGGGAGGTGGGCTGGTCGACATGGGAGAGAGAGACCTAAGCTCTGATTACCAAGAAGAATGGTGGAATAACTCGGTGCATCTATTCCATTCAACAGAGCTGTTACATATACACGGAGGCACGTAGCCGAACTCCCTACATGCAGGGAGTGGATGGCGTGAGTGGAGTTACAGGCGTAAGACTAGGGCCTAATTACAACAGCCATCTCATACAATACAAGTACATGCAACGGTACAATGTATCTTCCGCGTTGCTGCGGAGCCATTTCACCAAGGAAAAAAAATAATCTGCTTTGAAAAAAAGGTGCAGACTTTTAAATCCGCAATAGCGAATGATTGTACATTGATTTCATTTAACGACACATTGCTCAGAATGCTATAGTGTATTACTGGCATGCTATCTAAATCATTGCGTTTCACTACTGACAAGATTTGACACGTGCAACTCGTGTTAGACAATGTAAATGTGTACGTGGTGGTGCAGTATAAACCATGTACACGTATAGAAGTGTTGCGTGCGTTGTACTCTAGGTAGTTTAGGTTAGCTGAGATTGATCTCTATCTTGTATAGATCTTAGCTTGAGGATCAATCTCATAACAACCTGAACTACCTCCCTTGTATCTATGATCTATAAATAACACGCAACGCGTCCCTGCGAAAGCATACGCTTCAACCATCTTTTACATGGTATTCAGAGCCTAACCTCTAGCACATCCCAAAACCCTAGCCATGGCCTCAAGCTCCACCGCCGCCGCCGCCGCACCAGCCCTCATTCCCATCGCCGATCGCCTCCATCGCTCCAACTTCCTGGTATGGCGTGCCCAAGCGGTTGCTGCCATCCGCGGCGCCCAGCTCATCTACTACATCAACCCAGACAGAGAAGAACCAGCGCCCAAGCTCACGGACAAGGATGGCAAGCCAACGGATGTGCCCAATCCGGCGTATGAGATCGCCAAGGCGCAGGATTCCCAGGTTCTGAGTTTTCTGTTCAATTCAGTCTCACCTGCGGTGATGATCCAGATCGCCCAGTGCACCACGGCCTCGGCAACATGGACTGCCATCACGGAGATGTTCATCTCCCAAACACAGGCGCACGTGGTGAACACGAGGATTGCCCTGTCAAACACCAAGAAGGGCACCTCGACTGTTGCCGAGTACATCGGCCGCATGAAGGCGCTCGGAGACAAGCTGGCTTCTGTTGGGAAGCCCCTCACCGACGATGACATGGTGTCATACATCCTCGCCGGCCTCGACTTTGACTACATGGGCTTCGTCTCCTCCTTGTGCGCCAGGGCTGAGCCGATCAAGGTGAACGAGCTCTACACCCTCCTCGTCGGCTTCGAGAACAGGCTCGCCATGTTCGACGGCGGGCATCAATCGTCTCACTCCTCTGCCAATGCTGTCTCTCGTGGCGGCGGTCGTGGTGGACGAGGGGGCAGACGTGGCGGCGGCCGCGGACAAGGCCGTGGAGGTCGCGGCCAAGGAGGAGGCCGCAACGATCTCCCTAAGGTCGTCTGTCAGATCTGCTCCAAGCCAAATCATGTTGCTATGGAGTGCTACCGTCGCTTCGACATCGCGTTCACCAAGGAGAAGAGCGCAGCGGCTGTCAACACCAACACCAGCTCCTATGGGGTCGACACCAACTGGTACGTCGACACAGGGGCGACAGATCACATCACCAGTGAGCTTGACAAGCTCACCATGAGGGAGAAGTACTCTGGCCAGGATCAAGTGAACATGCCTAACGGCTCATGTATGAAAATTAGCCATGTTGGTCAAGCCTATATTCATACCCCTAATCGCAATCTCCATCTTAAAGATATATTGCATGTTCCTAAAGCAACCAAAAACTTGATCTCTGCCCATCGCTTATCACATGATAATCATGCTTTTCTTAAAACTCATCCACACTATTTCTTTGTCAAGGACAAGGCAACGAAGAAAACCCTCCTCCAACGCACATGTAGGGGTGGCCTCTATCCCCTCTCGTCTGCACCTTTGAGCTCAGGCAGGCAGGCGTTTGGTGCCACCAAGGTATGTATGTAAGCTTGATAAGTCCTTGTATGGGTTGAAGGAAGCACCTAGAGCGTGGTATTCTAGGTTAAGTGAAAAACTTCAGAGGCTTGGCTTCAAACCATCAAAAGCTGACACTTCATTATTCTTTTATAGCAAAGGCAAGATCACCATCTTTATGTTTGTGTATGTCGATGACATTATTGTGGCCAGCTCTTCACAGGAGGGAACTACAACATTGTTGGAAGATCTCAGAAGGGATTTTGCTTTGAAAGATCTTGGTGACTTGCATTATTTCTTGGGACTAGAGGTGAAGAAGGTCAAGGATGGTTTACTTCTAACTCAAGAAAAATATGTATCAGATGTATTAAAACGTGCTGGCATGATGAATTGCAAAGTGTCAAATATGCCCCTGTCCACATCCGAGAAGCTCTCTAAGGAAAAAGGTGAATTCTTGGGAGCTCATGATTCTACAAATTATAGAAGTGTGGTAGGTGCATTACAGTACTTGACTTTAACAAGGCCTGATATATCCTTCTCTGTCAACAAAGTACGTCAATTCTTGCACTCTCCTACACTTGAACACTGGGCTCAAGTTTTCCAAGTCAAGTTCTACACTAGTAAGTGCCTTTTTAGATGCAGATTGGGCAGGGTGTCCAGATGACAGAAGGTCCACAGGTGGCTTTGCTGTTTTCTTTGGACCAAACTTGATATCTTGGAGTCCACGTGAACAAGCAACAGTGTCAAGGTCCAGTACTGAGGCAGAACACAAGGCTTTAGCAAATGCCACGGCTGAAATTATATGTGTTCAAACTCTGTTGAAAGAGTTAGGTGTGATACACTCACCAGTTGCATGTCTTTGGTGTGATAATATTGGTGCCACTTACCTTTTAGCAAATCCAGTGTTCCATGCAAGAACAAAACATATTGAAGTTGACTATCACTTTGTACGAGAAAGAGTAGCCAAGAAGCTGCTGGACATTCGTTTCATTCCCACCAATGATCAAGTTGCAGATGGCTTTACCAAAGCCCTATCATGGCGCAAATTGGATGATTTCAAGAGCAATCTCAACTTGGTAAGTTATGATTAAGGGGGAGTGTTAGACAATGTAAATGTGTACGTGGTGGTGCAGTATAAACCACGTACACGTATAGAAGTGTTGCGTGTGTTGTACTCTAGGTAGTTTAGGTTAGTTGTTGTATAGATCTTAGCTTGAGGATCAATCTCATAACAACCTGAACTACCTCTCTTGTATCTATGATCTATAAATAACACGCAACGCGTCCCTGCGAAAGCATACGCTTCAACCATCTTTTACACAACGGTTTACTTGTCCAATATGCTCCTTTCCAAATGCGCTTGAACTTGTGGAGATAATACCGTGTTGTGAGAACGTTTTCTGGAGTAACGATTCATTTCTTGCTTTTCTTGGACATATTAGTCGCTCAAGTAAAATTGTATGCATTTCTTCGACTCGTATGACACGACAGTGTCAACTATGGTCGACGTCGTCATGTTAGTTAACTAGATTAGATATGCAAGATTAAGGATTAAATCTCTTTTAATGACTAAGATAGCCCTTAAAATAGTTGACAAGTTTTAATTGGTACTCCCACCCCTTTCCCTATCAGTACAGAGCTACATGCAAAAGGCTAAAAAAAATACTTTTACGTCACCGGCCGACAATAATCATCTCATCAAATATTCCCACGCCAACCTTATCTCAAGCTTGACCGCCGATGGAGCAAAGAGCTCGAGTCCTTCAACCGTGTATGGTTTTTTTGTGATGGCCGTGCCAAGTAGACTTGTATTGTGCGGACATATGCTGACTTTTGTGTTTCATAGATATGTATTTGTTAGAGCGGGTCAAGTAGACTTGTATTTATTCTTTTTTTGGTCAAGATGTATGTATTCGATATGGACAGCAAAATGATGTGGAAGCAGGGTTATGCTGATGGTGAAAGGAATGAAAAATCTACGTTCGGCATGTTTGCTCCCTGGAGCGAATGCTTGGGCACCATTCAAGTACATGTCACATACTCGCTCTGCAATGAAATATAAGTTCGCTTAGATCAGTAAAATAGCAGTGATATAAACTATCATATATTTTTTACAGAGGAAGTACATAATAACCTTATCACATTTTTTCTTCTGAAAGATAGTAGATGCGCGCTATTATAAAAAAACTCTTTCCTAGACTAACAAAAGACACGAAGTTGGACCCAATCAATCTAGCCTATCCAGAATAATTGATAATGAAGATAAAATATCTTGAGCCTTGATGCCACTAAGTTTCATTTTCTTGCATAGATGTCATAGTTTACTTTACAGTATTAATTTTAAACTAGTAAAGTGGCCCACTCACATGTGCGTGGAACAAATCTTAATCTTCTGTTAATTACATGTTGATTAAAACTATTTATCTCGTAAATTATAAAGCTAGTGATTTTTCCGTTTCTAATTCTTGTTTCTGTAATGATGATCATCATGGTGATTATTATTATTATTACCATAGAAAATGCCAGGACCTACAGCTATGTCAATGAAGGGGCATATGCATGGCAAATGCTGCCTATTACCAAAATGCTTAAATGTTGTGTGCACATGACAGGAGTGCTTTTGTAATGGTTGGCTGGAGGGCATTTAATTTTTGAAACATATAAATTTGAAAATGCATAATTTTTTTGAATTTATGTTTATTTTAGAAATACAAACGTAGATTACATAGATTATTGGAGCACCAGAGTAGAAGCGGAGCGAAGGCAAGAATCTTGGAAAGTAAAAATAATATCTACCTCTGTATTGATAGAACGTGCAAACGAGCTCGGAAATGGATAAAGCATGACATGGTGTCTTCATAGGACTCCAGATTGTACTACATTATTACTACTTAATTAATGAAGGAAGAAAGCTTGTTCACAAAGGAAAACATGTCTGTGATTATTCTAGTGTTATTAATCTGATCCGATGCACTTTGTTTCGGATATAAACAAATAAAATCGGATTGTTTTGCTTACAAAAGTGAGGAATAATTAATAGAAATAAGAAAAAAAATGAAACTCTCTGCAACTTCAGGTCTACTGAAGAATGAAGTCATAATGTTGCCTCCATGTGTACAGTTTTGATAATGGCAAAACAATTACTCTGCCTGATTTATGAATCAACCTACAACTTGTTGTTGTGCTATTATTGCACAACACCATGGTTTTGTATTTATTTGATACAGTTGTAAAGCAACATACATAGCTCTGAGAACAATTACTCACTGAAATGACACATATTTTTTTTAGTATGCCACATTGTTTATGCAATGCTGCTCTGAATATTTTGAGTCGAGGCTTCTCGTTCTGCTCCATGCTCCCCTATGAACTTGAGGTATGCATCTCTGATTGTGTGCATCTCCGCAGTTGCATCACTTGTCAGTTCTTGGTCACGAAGATGTTGCTTTGAGCAGGATATGCCAAGGCTCAAGACTGAAACCAAGAACTCCTGAATTCTAACACTTTTAGTGTTATTGTGTTGTCCGCTGTGCAACCACATTGTCATGTCAGCTATCTCCAAGGCTCTATCTGGAAGAGCATACTCGACACACTTGTGCAGATCCAATGAATCTCCAAACGTGCCTTCTGTTTGGCTTCTTCCCCTAAACATCTCAAGCAGTAATATGTTAAGACTATTAATATCACGAGCTGTTGAGACAGGAATGCCTCCCCAATACTCTGCAATTATGCACAGTTTTGTTCTTAGCATGGCATATACGAGCGGAAAGTAAAAAAATAAAATTAGAAGAGTTTTAGTCACCTGGAGCAACATAGCCTATGGAACCTCTAAGTCCAGTTGAGCCATATGAAGTCTGCCTCCCCTCACTTGTATTTTCTTGAAGGATCCTTGATATGCCAAAGTCTCCAACTCATGCGCTCATGTCTTCAGCAAGAACAATGTTGCTTGGCTTAAGATCACAGTGATTACGAATGGTTGACAGTAGTTGTGCAAATATTCTACTGCGTCCACAATATCGACAGCAATGTCAAGCCTCTGGGCAAGGCTGGGTGTGTTGTTTATTGTTGGTTGTTATGATTTTGGATGAAGCCAACCATCCAAGTTACCATTGGGCATGAACTTAAGGAACAACGCCTTGTATTCTTGACCTTGGTGGTTCATGCTCGAACAAGAAGTAATGATCTTAATGAGAGAACGGTGTCGTATCCTTCTCATGGCCTCACATTCAGCCTCAAAACTCTTGGCATACCTTGATTTACCGAGATTAAACACCTTGACAGCCAATGTTGTTTCTTCAGTGTCCGAAACACACTTATAAACTGCACCATAACTTCCTCTCCCAAGCAAGTTGGCTTCTGAAAACTCGTTAGTTCCTCTCAATAATGCATGATAGTGGATTCTCTTGTAATGGTCACCATCAATCGAATGTTGGGCTCATGTCTTCTGGATTGGTTTCAGCTTCTTGCAAGATATCCAACCAAAAAGAATAACTGAAAGTGAGAGCACGATTGCTCCAGCTATTGCTAGAGAAATTACAAGAGACTTTGGAAGCTTTCTTTTGTTCTTGATTAAGTCACTTGTGGGGCATGCAGCCAAATGAAGTTGAGGTGTACCACCACACAAATTGACATTCCCAGCAACCGCTAAGTAAGTAATGTTTCTGAAAACACCTTCATGTGGCATCTCGCCTTGCAAATTATTTTAGGATATATCCAATTCAGATAATGATGTCAAATTCTATAGAACTAATGGGATTGACGCTGGCAAATTGTTGTGTGCTAGGTACAATCCCTGCAGGTTTCGAATGCTACCAAGGGCTTCTGGAATATTACCAGAGACCTTATTCATGGCCAGGTTCAGTATATCGAGACCCTTTATATTTGCCAGTGACTGAGGTACGCTTCCCTCAAAGGAATTGCTGTCCAAGAATAGTCGCTCCAAAACTATACAATTTTTAATACCGTTGGGTATCTTGCCAGACAACCGGTTTCCTGATAGAATCAGTCGGTTAAGATTTACCAAACTACTGACTTTATCGGGAATGGGTCCAGAAAGGGAATTGTATGACAAGTCCAAATACCAATTAAGGCTAGATAATTTGAAAATCTCTCTGGGTATTGAACTGATAAGCTTAGTTCCTTGACAAATCAAGCACAAAGAGGTTTTTCAACTCCCCAGGGCTTGCCGGAATCGGTCCCTCCAATTTGCTATAGTATGCATCAAGCCTATTTAACTGTGAAAGGTTCCCTAGTGATGGAGGTATGAGACCAGACAAGCTATTATTATACAATGATAGCTCTATCATGTTTTCCAGCTTGCCAATGCTCTCTATAATCACTCCGTATATGGAAGTATTTACTATTGCGAGTACTTCCAGACCAACAAGATTACCGATGTTGGTAGGAATACTCCCGGGGACCCTATTGTCCACTAAGTATAACTGCTGGAGAGTCGTTGAGAGGTTCACAATTGAACCCGGTAGTTGACCCCCAAAAGAATTTTTGCCTAGTACCAATCGCCTTAGTTGGCTGCAGTTTGCCAAAGAAGTAATGAATTCCCAGCCTTTGTTTTCATTTGCTTCAAGCTTATTGTGAGCCACGTTCAGAAGTTGGAGAGCTCTGAGCCTCCCCAAAGTGGGTGGCACATACCCACTAAATCTATTTTCAAAGAGTCGTACTTCTGTGAGCTCAGACATATTGGATAGTGATGAAGGGAGAACTCCAGTGAAGTGATTAGAAGATAAGCTTAGACTTCCCAACTTGGGGAACTTGTTTCCAATATCATTTGGAATGCTTCCGTGCAACATATTATACCCTACATCAAATAATTCCAGCGATGACAACCAGTTGTAGAGAGAAGGTGAGAGCATACCAGTGAGGAGTGTTAGACTGTATACCCTTTGTATTTACACGTGTATATTCTAACGTTGTATTCCACCCATTATATATATATATATATATGATAGGCCATCCCTGGAGGGTTGTGCCGGTTCCCTCAAACCTATTATCTTACATGGTATCACGCTAGGTTACGTTCGCTTCCGCTAAACCCTAAAACCTGTACCGCCGTCGCCGTCATCACAGCCACCGCTCCTGATCGCGCCGCCGCCATGTCGAGTGCCGCCACGTCTGGCTCCACCACCGTGGGGTTCCTGCCGGCCCCCCTCGTGGCGCTGCTGTCCCTCCCGCTGGACACCGCCGCTGTGCCGCCCCCGCTCGGGACCCGGAGTGTTGGCTCCTTCTTCTCGACTCCTCCAGCGTCCTCGTCGTTCGGGCGCGAGCTCGCGGTGCACACTGCTGCTGCGTCGCCCGCCTCTTCTGCTACGGGTGCTATCCCGTCGCTACCGCCGGTGACGCCCGAGTCCGCCATGATGGCAGGGCTGGCGGCATCGGGCCCGGCTGCAGCGCCATCTGCCCCAGCGCCCTTAGTTCCTCCGGCCGCATCCCTGGTCACGCTGACGGCCTCTATGGTGCCCTCACCCCAGGCCGTCTCCTCGATGGGATCGCCGCCGCCGCCGTTTCACTTCGGCCAACTCATCACCATCAAGTTGTCGTCGGACAACTACATCTTCTGGCGTGCGCATGTTCTTCCGCTCCTTGGGAGCCATTACCTGCTTGGCTACGTCGACGGCTCTCTCCCTTGCCCCCCCCCCCCCCCCCGCGCGCTAGTGGACAGCGTGCACGGTCCGGTCTACAATCCAGCCCACCGTGTTTGGACGGGGCAGGATCAGGCGAACCTCTCCTCCATCCAGGGGCCGCTCTCTCCGGCTGTCGCCGGGCTTGTTGTCTTCTCCAAGACGTCTCATGAGGCCTGGACCATCCTTGAGCGCTGGTTTGCGGCGCAGTCTCAGGCTCGTGTCTCTACGCTCCGTCGTCAGCTTGGCGAGTGCGAGAAGCTTGACTCCACAGCCACGGAGTTCTACAACAAGGTCAAGGGCCTTGCTGACACGCTGGCCTCCATTGGACAGCCGCTCACCGACTCCGAGTTCAACTCCTTCATCGTCAACGGGCTCGACGAGGAGTATGATGCTTTGGTTGAGATCATCAACGAGCGGGGCAACTCGACTCCCATGCTGGCACCTGAGGTCTACTCCCGCCTTCTCATCGAGCAGCGTGTCGAGGCACGCCGCTCCAAAGCCAGTCAAGGCTCCCTCTCCACGAACGCCGCCACTAAGGGTGGCCGCAGCTCGTCCAAGGGGCCACCCCCGGCTTCGTCATCTTCGGCTCCCCCCGCGTCCGCAACCCTACCAGGGGCCGGTGGTTGACGTGTGTGTCAGTTGTGTGGCATTGAGGGGAATTGGTCCTCCAAGTGTCAAAAACGTTTTCAGCGGAGTTTTCTTGGTCTTGGCAATGACGGCAAGGACACACGCAACTTTGCCCGTCAGGTTGCCATGGCTGATCGTCCGGCGCCGCCGAAGCAACAAGGACAACAAGGACACACCCAGTCCTACTCCATCGATCCTCACTGGTACATCGACTCTGGGGCGACGGAGCACCTGACGAGCGAGATGGGGAAGCTTCACACTCGTGAACCCTATCATGGCTCCGACAAGATCCACACCGCCAATGGAGCAGGTATGCACATGTCTCATATTGGTCAAGCATCTCTTCTCACTAGACATGCCAATAGGAGTCTTTAGCTTCGCAATGTTCTTAGAGTTCCATCTGTGACGCGTAATCTTCTTTCAGTTCCTAAACTCACACGTGATAATAATGTGCTTTGTGAATTCCATCCTTTTGATCTTTTTATTAAGGATCGGGGCACGAGGGACATTCTTCTTAGTGGGCGGCTGTGCCAGGGCCTCTACCATCTGGAGCATCATGGCGTCGCTCACGTTTTCAGTGGAGTTCGGGTATCTCCGTCACAGTGGCATGCTCGTCTTGGTCACCCGGCCACACCTATTGTCCGTCATGTTTTGCATCGTCATGAGCTTACTAGCTTGTCAGCAGAGGAAGAGTCACCAACTTCCTTTTTCAGATTTCAGTCGTGAGGTGAAACATCCTTTAGAACTTGTGTTTTCAGATGTATGGGGTCCTGCTCAGACTTCTGTCAGTGGTCACAGTTATTATATCAGTTTCATTGATGCTTATAGTCGCTTTACCTGGCTTTATCTTATTAAACGTAAATCTGATGTGTTTGACATTTTTGTCCAGTTTCAAAAACATGTTGAACGCCTTCTCAAGCAAAAAAATTGTTCATGTCCAGTCGGACTGGGGGCGAGTATCGCAACCTCGACTCCTTCTTTCAGTCGCTTGGAATCGCTCACCGTTTAGCATGTCCACATACACATCAGCAGAATGGTTCAATAGAATGTAAGCATCGTCACATTGTTGAAGCTGGTCTTACTCTTTTGGCCCATGCATCTGTTCCGTTTCGGTTTTGGAGTGATGCTTTCACCACTGCATGTTTTCTCATAAACCGTACTCCCACTCGTGTTTTGAACATGAAGACTCCCATTGAGGTTCTCCTTAATGGACAACCCGATTACACCATCTTCAAGGTTTTTGGGTGCGCTTGCTGGCCGCATCTCCGTCCATATAACAAGCGCAACCTTGAGTTTCGTTCCAAGAAGTGTGTCTTTCTTGGCTATAGCTCTGTTCATAAAGGTTACAAATGTCTTCATATTCCCACCAATCGTGTCTATATATCTCGGGACGTCGTGTTTGATGAGCATGTTTTTCCCTTCGCCAACCTTCCTGTGTCCACCGCTGAACCACCATCCATGCATTCATCCTCTATTGCTTCTGACCAATTTGATGATGTTGCATACTCTCCTATATTGCTGCCTAACCATGGTGCAGGCACTGGACGTGGGGCTCATTTGGAAATTTTAGAGGTGCCATCGCCTCTCTCGTCGTCATCGCCTTCCTCGTCGGCACCACAAGTCGTGCACGATGATCCTATGGCGTCCTTGCATGGCCTCGGTACCCGTGCCCATGCAGGACCGGTTGATGCCCCGGCGCTCTCTCCCACTTCGCCGCCTATTCGGCCCGCGATGCCGGCCATGCCAACAACGCCTGCGCCGGTCTCGCCCGTCCCTGCCTCGTCGCCAACGATGACTGGGCCGGCCTCACCCGTCCTCGATTCGCCGCCCACGGCGACTGGGCCGGCCTCGCCCATCCTCGCCTCGCCGTCCACGGCGACTGGGCCGGCCTCGCCCGCCCTTGCTTCGCCTACGGCGTATGGGCCTCTGTCACCTGGGCCGGCCTCTCCTGGGCTGTCTTCAACACCATGTCACCCGGGGTCTCCTGGCACTGGGATGCCTTCATCACCTTCGCCCGGTTCTGCTACTGCTGGCTCCTCTGGCGCTGCTCCATCGTCATCCTCGACTTTGCTGGCTCCTGTTGCTGCTCTGCGCCCTCATACACGCAGTCGCAGTAGTATTGTTCAGCCTAAGTAGCGTCATGATGGCACTGTTGCGTGGTTGGCTGCATGCATGACTGCAGCGCTTGCGGATCCCTCCTCCGAGCCGCGCACGTATCAAGCTGCTATGCGCATTCCTCATTGGAGAGAGGCCATGGAGCAAGAGTATCAAGCTGTTCTTCGCAATAAGACATGGACCCTTGTCCCTCCACCATCACGGGTTAATGTCATTGATTCTAAGTGGATTTTCAAAGTGAAGAAGCATTCTGATGGGTCCATTGAGCGCTACAAAGCTCGTCTTGTTGCTCGTGGTTTTCGACAGCGCTATGGTTTTGACTATGAAGACACCTTCAGTCCAGTGGTCAAGCCTACTACCATCAGGCTTCTTCTCTCTCTTGCAGTTACTCGAGGTTGGTTTCTTCGTCAACTGGATGTACAAAATGCCTTTCTCCATGGTGTGTTGGAGGCAGAGGTTTATATGCGCCAGCCTCCGGGTTTATCTGATCCAGATTGTCCTCATCATCTCTGTCGTCTGTCCAAGATGCTTTTTGGTCTGAAGCAAGCTCCCCGTGCTTGGCATGCTCGTCTTGGCATGGCTCTACGTGCTCCTGGTTTTGCATCGTCGACTGCTAACTCCTCACTGTTTCTTCTACAGAGGCCTGAGGTTACTATGTACTTGTTGGTCTATGTGGATGATATTATTCTTGTCAGCTCCTCTCAGTCGGCTACTACAGCTCTTGTCTGCTCGCTTGGTACTGATTTTGCGGTCAAGGATCTTGGGAAACTTCACTACTTCCTTGGTGTGGAGGTTACTTCTCAGGCTGATGGTCTTGTTATGATGCAGAAGAAGTACTCGTTGGATTTGTTGCAGCGAGCTGGTATGCTTAAGTGCAAACCGACGACTACACCCATGTCTACCACTGATAAGATCACTGCTGTTGATGGTGAGCTTCTGTCTTCTGCTGATGCAATGGAGTACAGGAGTATTGTCGGTGGTCTTCGGTACTTGACGATCACACAACCGGACATCTCTTTTGCTGTCAACCGAGTTTGCCAGTATCTGCAGTCACCCCGTGATACTCATTGGTCTGCTGTTAAGCGCATTTTGCGCTACATTCGGTTCATGGTGTCTCATGGCTTGCATATTCGGCCGACCTCCTCTGGATGTCTCTCGGCGTATTCTGATGCGGATTGGGCTGGTAGTCCGGATGACAGGCGATCTACGGGGGGTTATGCTGTGTTCTTTGGCTCTAATTTGATCGCCTGGAGTGCTCGGAAACAGGCCACTGTCTCACGTAGCAGTACTGAAGCTGAGTATAAGGCTGTGGCCAATGCGACTACGGAGATTATCTGGGTACAGTCGTTGCTTCGGGAATTGGGTATATCCCAATCACAGTCTCCTGTTCTTTGGTGTGATAATATCGGTGCTACATACCTCTCTGCAAATCCGGTATTCCATGCCCGAACGAAACACATCGAAGTTGACTATCACTTTGTGCGTGAACGCGTCGCACAGAAGCAACTACAGATCAAGTTCATCTCTTCCAAGGATCAACTTGCAGACATCTTCACCAAGCCATTGCCTCTACCACAGTTTGAGGCTTGTCGGCGCAATCTTACCATTCTAGATTCTTTAGGAAGTGGCTAAGATTGAGGGAGGGTGTTAGACCGTATACCCTCTGTATTTACACGTGTATATTGTAACGTTGTATTCCACCCATTATATATACTAGTCATCTACCCGTGCGGCTGCACGGGCTAGAAATTTCTCTATCTAACATTGTTGTATAAATTCATTTGTCATATCAACACTTTTGGATAGCTATACTTGTTGGTCAAACACATCATGTGTCCTATAGTAGATGAGGAGAAGTGTAGAGACACCCTAATATGTTTCTATCGGTTGTACCTTTCTTGACTTGATGAGCTATTGAGTTTTGAAATAATTGGTACATATACCTGGTCAAATCTTACAAAAATTATAAATCAACTACAATTTGGAAGCTATTAGGGACAGATATTCTTTTCATTTTTGATTTATTTTATGTCGGTCATGTTTCTTTTCTTTCAAAAGGAATGAAAAAAAATCATTCACGTTTTTAAAAGGAATAACTGGACGTGGTTTTTTTAATTTCATTTTTCTCATGGGAACATGCATGTGGTCGAAAAACATTTAGGCATACTTTTTCTAAGCGTGAGGTTTTGGCGAGCAATTATTTGTACGGGACTTCAATTTGTTTTTTGTCAAGAGAGCATACACGTGGTTTTTATTTTGGTGATATTTAGAACATGGACTCTTTTTCTAGCATTGGGCCTAAGGACGTTTCATTAATGTGTATCTTTATTTGATAACATATCTTCTTTTTTCTTTATGAACGGAGAAGGCAAATGGATTTTTCTTTGGTTGGTACTTGAACGTGGGCATGCAGGACAATTTTCCGTGCATGTGGGTTTAATCCTTTTTCATACTTTTGGTACGTGTCGTTTTTTCCATTAAAATTGTATATAGCATGGCCGCCTAACTAAGCTTGACCATTAAATTTGAATACAATACGTTTATGATTAATTACGATCTTTTGGAGCCTGAAAATTAATGTATATTTTTCTACTTTTTTATTACCTTAAGTGATTCTTGTAATAAAATTCCTGGTTTATGTTTTTTTACGTATTATTTAATTTTTTTCCAGGAAACCAAGAGCGACTCAAGGGAAGAAGTCTCCCATACGTGGTAGCATAGGACACTCAGATTTTTGTTATTTAAAGAAAGATTTTCTTTTTTTAATGAAACGGAGAGAGTCCCATGGGACTAAGAATCCCGTACGTGGAGTAATATGAGACAACATGTCTTATCTTTCATCTGAAGGCAACAGATACATTATAAATTAATCCAATGGTCAATATTATTTAATTCTAAGGATTAATGTGGTGCCTCGTATGGTGCCTCCAATTAGTAAATATAAGATATAAGATATAAAATATATGTGATAGGTCACCCCTAGAGGATTATGCCGATTCTCCCAAACCTATTGTCTAACAAGAAGGTTTCCGAAGAGACTGAATTGCCCCATGCTCTGGAAGCTTCCCGGAGCCGGTGGGATTTAGCCAGTAAGCTCGTTATTGGAGGAGGAATTGTAGATAGGACAGATTGGCCAGTGATGCAGGGATAGTCCCTCTGAAGGTATTGCTACTCACCTCCATCACTTCCAGGGACATGAGCATCTCACCGAGCTCAGCTGGAATGCCCCCATCAAGTGTGTTGTTGCACAATCCCATTGTGGTCAAGCTAGTGCAGGAGCTTAGATTTATCAGGATTGCGCCGGAGAAGGAGTTGTCGTGATGGAGGCGGCCGAGACTTGCGGGAATGTCTCGTAGTTTTAAATAGCCGGCTATAGCCTTTTCAGCAGGGTGCCGTTAAATGGTCGCCTTCACAAATAGCCCGCTATAGCTGATTTGAAGGTCCGCCGCTATTTTCCATAGCCTGCTATTTAAAACATTGGAATGTCCCCGTGGAGCAAGTTGGAGCGCAGGTCGAGCGTCCGCAGGAATGTCAGGTTCCCGATGGTTGGGGAGATTGCTCCAGCGAGCCCGGTGCTGCTTCAATCTCAGCGCCACCACCCGTGTTGGCCTCCGGTGGCTGCACGTGACGCCTTCTCAGGCCAGTGAGACACCATCACTGGCCTGAGCTTTGAAAGCAAGCAACGTGGCCTTGTCGCTGGTGGTTACCATGTCGATCGACAGGATGGCCAGAAATGAGCATAGCAAACTCATCACCCCCTTTGCCATCACCATGCCCCTCTTTGTATGTCATGTTGCTCCAGATTTTCTTATTGGGGTCAGATAATTGAAACTCCTACCAACATAAATATGTGGCTCCTCGATACATACAATTTTATGGCAGCACGTACCCAACACAAACCTTGGAAACCCCAGCGTGTACACTACAACAACATTACTTGTGTGGAAATACACTAACAAAATATGTACTTCATATAAAGATGATAGGCACAACCAGATCACAGACAGGTGGAGTAAATGACAATATATGATTCCCAACAAGTTAGAGGAGGCCTGAATTCCAAGTAGAAACAAAAATATATAATGAAGCAGAGATTAGCCACAGCATGCATCTGCTCTTCATCTTGAACTGCCCGTACACGCTGCTTCAGTATCATCATATTCTTCATCTTCATTGTAACCCACAGGAGCATCAAATATGATTTGTGTTGTCTAATATTGTAATTACACTCATCTGAACTGGTTCATCAGCTCGTTTAATTCTTCCTCCGTGATGAGATCATTGGCTTCCTGAAATTCTCTGTCATTTGTCGGATTAGGGTCCTGGATGGGATCCACAAGTCCACCTGGAGGGAAATTGTGGCTGAGATTTTGTCCCACCGCATTGACCAGCAGGTCATTGTTGTTGCCCTGCTGAATTAAGAAGAGATCATTGTTGATATCATAAGTAAAGTTCTCCAGGGGCTCGGCTCTGTCCAACGATGAGTAGGGTGTAAATGGCAGCTGCAAGGGTTGTGAAGCCGCAAAATCATCACTGTTTTCACTTTGTCACCTTTCCAATCCTACAGTACTGCAAGAAGTGATTGGTATCAAACGTGACATAATGTTGTGCGCATGCCCTTGGTGTGTACGGCAAGGAGGATCACTGCTATGTCAGCCGAAGGAGTAGTAGTTAGGCAGGACACTCATGTAATCTTTATCTTCTCTTATCTCTTGTATTTTTCTCCACCAAGATGTACTCCTAGATTCTCTCCTCAACAACCTGTACGCGTATCTGGGCTCGCACCCCATCTATATAACACGTACCACGTCTGCCAGGATAGGCAAGACGTTTCCCACATAGTCGCACATGGTATACAGAGCAATCTTCTTCCATCAATCTAGCTAGTTCAACTCCACCAAAAGTGCGCAGCAGCCATGTCTTCCTCCGCCTCCTTCCAACCGACGCTCAGCAGTGGAGTCCCGGAGAAGCTCTCCCGCACCAACAACGTTCTGTGGCGAACGCAGATCACGCCGCAGCTGCGGGGCACCGACATCTTCCACTACATCGGCGGCACGGCTACCGAACCGGTCAAAGTCCTTGTCACCAAGGACGTCGCCGGAAAGGAGACCTCTGGGCCGAATCCTCTTCATCCGATCTGGGTGAGGGAGGACCAGCAGGTTCTTGGATACCTGCTCCAAAACCTCTCCAAGGAGGTGCTCGTCACGGTGACTACGATCACCACGGCACGGGAACTCTAGGTGGCACTGGCGAGCATGTTCTCGTCGCAGTCACTCAGCCGCGTCAACAACATCTGCACAGCGCGAACAACGCGCAGAAGGGAAATCAATCGGTGGCCTCCTAATTCACCGCCATGCGAGGCCTTGCCGATGAACTCGCCGCAGCCGGCAAGGCCATCCAGGATGACGAGCTCATGTCCTACATCATTCACGGGCTGGACCAAGATTACCTGCCCCTGGTCTCTGCTTTGGACGCCCGCACTACTCCGGTAACCCTTGACGAGCTTATTGCCATGCTTAGTAACTTTGACCAGCGCATGGCACAGTACCATGGCTCCGGTGGCGGCTTCAAGTCATCGGCCAACTCTGCTTCCAGGGGCCGCGGTGGCGGCCCTCGTTCGCATGGCTCTCCCAGTGGAAAGGGGAGGTCCGGATCCAGCGGTGGTGGCTACTCCAACAACCCTCGTGGCGGCGGATGCTCCGGCAGCTCCAAAGGACGTCGCGGTGGCGGCTCAAACAGATCCTGTGCGGACTTGCCTCGCTGCCAAATTTGCGGCAAGCCTGGTCATACAGTGAAGGACTACTGGTACCGCTACGAGGAAGATGATGACTCCTCACAAGATGAAGAAAAGGTTGCCGCGGCGGCCGATGGCTCCTATGGAGTTGACACAAATTGGTACATCGACAATGGCACCACCAACCACATCACCAACGAGCTCAAGAAGGTCACCATGATGGAGAAATATCATGGAAAGAATCAAATCCACATGACCAGTGGTGAAGTTATGGGTATACGTCACATTAGCCATTCAGTTTTTAGTACCCCTAGTCGAAAAATTCATCTCAAAAGAATCTTGCATGTTCCTAGTGCCAACAAAAATCTTCTTTCCATTCATAGAATTGCCATTGACAATCATGTTTTTCTCGAGTTTCATCCTTATTTCTTTTTGATCAAGGATTAGGCAACAAAGAAAGTCCTCTATCGAGGTAGATGTGTTCGAGGGCTCTACCCGTTGATTTTGGAGTTTAGAAGTTTCAATAAACAAGCTTGTGGTGCTATCAAGCTTTCATCCACACGATGGCACGATCGTTTAGGACATGCCTCTTTTTTCTTTGGTTAAAAATTGCTTAGCAAAAATAAGCTCCCGTTTGTTGGTGAGTGCAATATTGAAAATATTTGTGATTCATGTCAGTGTGCTAAGAGTCATCAATTACCTTATCCCATATCTACTAGTGTCTCCACCAAACCTTTGCAATTGATTCTTTCTGATGTGTGGGGCCCTGCTCCCTCCTCTTTCGGCAGACACATAAATTATGTGAGTTTTATCGATGACTACAAAAAAAAATTCATGGATCAAGCTTCTTAAGAAAAGGTCTGATGTGTTTCAAGTTTTTCAAAACTTTCAAGCACTCGTTGAAAGAAAGTTTGACAGCAAGATTATAGATTTCCAATCCGATTGGCGGGGGCGGAATACGAGAAACTCAATTCCTTCTTCCAAAATATAGGCATATCTCACCGTGTATCTTGCCCACACGCTCACCAAGAAAACAGGTCAGCCGAACGCAAGCATAGGCATATAGTTGAAGTCGGTTTGGCTCTCCTAGCAGGTGCCTCCATGCCCCTCAAATTTTGGGATGAGACATTTCTCACACCCGTTCACATCGTCAATATGTTACCTATCCGTGTCATCAACAATGAAACACCCATAGAACGTCTCCTTCTTGTCAAACCAGACTACACATCCCTCCGTGTCTTTGGCTGTGCTTGTTGGCCAAATCTCCATCAGTACAACAATCACAAGCTCATGTTTAGATCAAAGAAATGTGCTTTTCTTTGGTATAATCCTCAACATAAAGGTGTCAAGTGTCTTGACATCTCTACTGGTCGGGTATACATCTCTCGTGATGTTGTTTTCGATGAGACCAAGTTCCCCTTTGCGTATCTCCATCCTAACACCGGTGCCCTCCTCTGCAAAGAAATCTTGCTTCTACCATCTCATCCCTCTGGCTATGATCAAGGAGGCATTAATAATTGTGATGATCATATGTTGAATAACCCTCTTAACAGCCTTCATGATCCTTGTGATGATGCAGAAAACAGCAATGTAAAAATTGCTGTAAATGGTGAAGAAAATAGTGCAGCAGAATGATATTTCATGAGCCCTGGCCTGGAGGACAAATCTTCCTCAGGATCTGGTTAGGAGCTGCAGTGCAGCCGATCTCCTTCGGGATTCGTGCCTGGCAGCGAATCTGCCGCGACAGGCGCACGCGGGCGTGCGGGCGCGACAGCCACAGGTGGGCGCACGGGCGACTCCGCGCCAGCCACGCAACAGACCCTGGCGGACCACGGCACCTCTCCTCGCGCGCGTGAATCACCTCTCACCAGGTGGCAGGCCCGCGCTAGCTTGGGCCGCGAGCGGCTTGAGGCCCAGCCACGGGTGTACAAGCGGCACACTGCAGTTCGCCAGACGGATGCGGGGCCAGATCCTGCTGATGACGGCCCAGGCAATCACGGGGCCATGATGACGCTCTCCGGTCCAGATCTTCTGTGGCCAAAACACCCTTCGCGCAACAGTCGGCGCCCGCAGAAGATCCGGCCTCGACAGCGAACGCGTCAGCCACAGCCGACGCGGATTCTGGCGCGGTGGACGGATCCTCCTCGGGATCGGGAGAGGATCAGCCTAGCTCAGGCCTAGGATCTTCTGTGCTGGCGGTCTCTGCAGAAGCTCCTGTTATTGCTACTCCGCGTCGCACACGGCTACAACAAGGTGTAATTAAACCTGTTGATTACAACATTTTACAAAATATGGGCTGGTATGTTCGACAGATGAACCAGGAGAACCCAACACTCTTGAAGAGGCTCTTGGTGATGCAAGTTGGAGAAAGGCAATGCATGATGAAATCATGGCACTTAAGAAAAACAAAACATGGCACCTGGTTCCCCCACAACAAGGTAAAAATCTTATTGACTGTAAGTGGGTCTTCAGGAGAAAAAGGAAAGCTGATGGAACCATTGATCGCTACAAGGCTAGACTTATTGCAAAGGGCTTTAAACAACGGTATGGTATTGACTATGGGGACACATTTAGTCCAGTTGTTAAAGCTGCCACCATCCGTCTTGTTTTGTCTATTGTTGTGTCCAGGGGATGGAGTCTATGGCAGCTAGATGTACAGAACGCGTTCCTCCATGGTGTTCTGGAAGAAGAGGTTTACATGAAACAACCTCCTGGGTTTGTGAATGCACGTGCACCTTATCATGTGTGCAAACTTGACAAGGTCTTGTATGGACTGAAAGAGGCTACAAGAGCATCGTATTCTCGTCTCAGTAAAAAGATGCAAGTGTTGGGGAACGTAGCATGCAATTTCAAAAAAATTCCTACGATCACGCAAGATCTATCTAGGAGATGGATAGTAACGATACGGGAGAGTGTGTCCACGTACCCCCGTAGACCGAAAGCGGAAGCATTATGTTAATGCAGTTGATGTAGTGGAACGTCTTCACGATCCAACCGATCCAAGAACCGAACGTATGGCACCTCCGTGTTCAGGACACGTCATTCAGCTCGATGACGTCCCTCGAACTGTTATTCCAGTAGAGGGTCGAGGAAGAGTTCCATCAACACGACGGCATGGTGACGGTGTTGGTGATGTGATCCGCGCAGGGCTTCGCCTAAGCACTACGACGCTATGACCGGAGGAATAAACTGTGGAGGGGGGCACTGCACACGGCTAAGAGATTGTCTGTTGTATCTTTGGGGTGCCCCCTGCCCACGTATATAAAGGAGGGGGGAAAGAGGCCGGTGACCAGGAGGGGCGCACCAAGGGGGGGATTCCTACTTGGAATCCTAGTCCAAGTAGGATTCGCCCCCCCCCCCCCCTTATCCTTTCTTCCACCGAAGGGAAAGGAAGGAGGGGAGAGGGAGAAGGAAAGGAGGGGCCGCTCCCCCACACCTTGTCCAATTCGGTTTGGGCAGGGGGGAAGCGCGCGCCACCTTGTGGCCTTCCTCCCTCTCTCCACTATGGCCCAATAAGGCCCATTATCTTCCCCGGGGGGTTCCGGTAACCCCTCGGTACTCCGAAAAATACCTGAATCACTCCGGAACCATTCCGGTGTCCGAATATAACCTTACAATATATCAATCTTTACCTCTCGACCATTTCGAGACTCCTCGTCATGTCCGTGATCTCATCCGGGACTCTGAACAAACTTTGGTCACCAAAACACATAACTCATAATACAAATTTTCATCGAACGTTAAGCGTGCGAACCCTATGGGTTCAAGAACTATGTAGACATGACCAAGACACATCTCCGGTCAATAAGCAATAGCGGATCCTGGATACTCATGTTGGCTCGTACATATTCTACAAAGATATTTATCGGTCAAACCGCATGACAACATACCTAGTTCGAGATTCGATCGTCGGTATCATCATACCTAGTTCAATCTCGTTACCACCAAGTCTCTTTACTCATTCCGTAATACATCATCCCGCAACTAACTCGCTAGTCACATTGCTTGCAAGGCTTATAGTGATGTGCATTACCGAGAGGGCCCACAGATACCTCTCCGATACTCGGAGTGACAAATCCTAATCTCGATCTATGCCAACTCAAGAAACACCTTCGGAGACACTTGTAGAGTATCTTTAAAATCATCCAGTTACGTTGTGACGTTTGATAGCACACAAGGTGTTCCTCCGGTATTCGGGAGTTGCATAATCTCATAGTCAGAGGAACATGTATAAGTCATGAAGAAAGAAGTAGCAATAAAACTAAATGATTATCATGCTAAGCTAGCGGATCGGTCTTGTCCATCACATCATTATCTAATGATGTGATCCCGTTTATCAAATTACAACACATGTCTATGGTGAGGACACATAACCATCTTCGATCAACGAGCTAGTCAAGTAGAGGCATACTAGGGACACTCTGTTTTGTCTATGTATTCACACATGTACTAAGTTTCCGGTTAATACAATTCTAGCATGAATAATAAAAATTTATCATGATATAAGGAAATATAAATAACAACTTTATTACTGCCTCTAGGGCATATTTCCTTCGGTCCCTCACTTGCACTAGTGTCAGTATTCTAGATTACATAGTAATGATTCTAACACCTTTGGAGTCTTGGTGCTGATCATGTTCTGCTCGTGGAAGAGGCTTAGTCAAAGGGTCTGCAACATTTAGATCCGTATGTATTTTGCAAATCTCTATGTCTCCCTTCTTGACTTGATCGTAGGTTGAATTGAAGCGTCTCTTGATGTGTTTGGTTCTCTTGTGAAATCTGGATTCCTTCGCCAAGGCAATTGCTCCAGTATTGTCACAAAAGATTTTCATTGGACCCAATGCACTAGGTATTACACCTAGATCGGATATGAACTCCTTCATCCAGACTCCTTCATTTGCTACTTCCGAAGGAGCTATGTACTCTGCTTCACACGTAGATCCCGCCACGATGCTCTGCTTGGAACTGCACCAACTGACAGCTCCACCATTCAATATAAATACGTATCCGGTTTGTGAATTAGAGTCATTCGGATCGGTGTCAAAGCTAGCATCAACGTAACCATTTACGACAAGCTCTTTCTCACCTCCATAAACGAGAAACATATCCTTAGTCCTCTTCAGGTATTTCAGGATGTTCTTGACCGCTGGCCAGTGATCCACTTCCTGGATTACTTTTGTACCTCCCTGCTAAACTTATAGCAAGGCACACATCAGGTCTGGTACACAACATTGCATGCATGATAGAACCTATGGTTGTGGCATGGGGAATAACTTTCATTTTCTCTCTATCTTCTGCAGTGGTCGGGCATTGAGTCTGACTCAACTTCACACCTTGTAACACAGGCAAGAACCCTTTCTTTGACTGATCCATTTTGAACTTCTTCAAAACTTTATCAAGGTATGTGCTTTGTGAAAGTCCTATTAAGCGTCTTGATCTATCTCTATAGATCGTGATGCCCAATATATAAGCAGGTTCACCTAGGTCTTTCATTGAAAAAATCTTATTCAGGTATCCTTTTATGCTATCCAGAAATTCCGTATCATTTCCAATCAACAATATGTCATCCACATATAATATTTGAAAGGCTATAGAGCTCCCACTCACTTTCTTGTAAATATAGGCTTCTCCAAAAGTCTTTATAAAACCATATGCTTTGATCACACTATCAAAGTGTATATTACAACTCCGAGAGGCTTGCACCAGTGCATAAATGGATCGCTGGAGCTTGCACACTTTGTTAGCACCTTTAGGATCGACAAAACCTTCTGATTGCATCATATACAACTCTTCTTTACGTATCCATTAAGGAATGTAGTTTTGACATCCATTTGCCAAATTTCATAATCATAAAATGCGGCAATTGCTAACATGATTCGGACAAACTTAAGCATCGCTACGGGTGAGAAGGTCTCATCGTATTCAACTCCTTGAACTTGTCGAAAACCTTTTGCAACAAGTCGAGCTTTGTAGATAGTAACATTACCGCCAGCGTCAGTCTTCTTCTTGAAGATCCATTTATTCTCCATGGCTTGCCGATCATCGGGCAAGTCAACCAAAGTCCACACTTTGTTCTCATACATGGATCCCATCTCAGATTTCATGGCCTCAAGCCATTTCACGGAATCTAGGCTAATCATCGCTTCCTCATAGTTCGTAGGTTCGTCATGGTCTAGTAACATGACTTCCAGAACAGGATTACCATACCACTCTTCTGCGGAACATAAGCTGGTTGACCTACGAGGTTCGGTAGTAACTTGATCCGAAGTTTCATGATCATCATCATTAACTTCCTCACTAATTGGTGTAGGCATCACAGGAACTAATTTCTGTGATGAACTACTTTCCAATTCGGAAGTAGGTTCAGTTACCTCATCAAGTTCTACTTTCCTCCCACTCACTTCTTTCGAGAGAAACTCCTTCTCTAGAAAGGATCCATTCTTAGCAACGAAAATCTTGCCTTTGGATCTGTGATAGAAGGTGTACCCAACAGTCTCCTTTGGGTATCCTATGAAGATGCATTTCTCCTATTTGGGTTGGAGCTTATCAGGTCGAAGCTTTCTCACATAAGCATCGCAACCCCAAACTTTATGAAATGACAGCTTAGGTTTCTTACCAAACCATAGTTCATATGGTGTCTTCTCAACGGATTTAGATGGTGCCCTATTTAACGTGAATGCACCCGTCTCTAAAGCATAACCCCAAAATGATAGTGATAAATCGGTAACAGACATCATAGATCGCACCATATATCTAATAAAGTAGGATTACGACATTCGGACACACCATTACGCTGTGGTGTTCCAGGTGGCGTGAGTTGCGAAACTATTCCACATGGTTTCAAATGAAGACCAAACTCATAACTCTAATATTCACCTCCACGATCAGATCGCAGAGAATTTATTTTCTTGTTACGATCATTTTCCACTTCACTCTGATTTTTTTTGAACTTTTCAAATGTTTCAGACTTATGTTTCATTAATTAGATATACCCATATCTGCTCAAATCATCTGTGAAGGTCAGAAAATAACGATACCCGCCGCAAGCCTCAACACTCATCGGACCGCGTACGTCAGTATGTATTATTTCCAATAAGTCAGTTGCTCGCTCCATCGTTCCGGAGAACGGAATCTTAGTCATCTTGCTCATGAGGCATGGTTCGCAAGCATCAAGTGATTCATAATCAAGTGATTCCAAAAGCCCATCGGCATGGAGTTTCTTCATGCGCTTTACACCAATATGACCTAAACAGCAGTGCCACAAATAAGTTGTACTATCATTATTAACTTTGCATCTTTTGGCCTCAATATTATGAATATGTGTATCACTACGATCGACATTCAACAAAAATGGACCACTCATCAAGGGTGCATGACCATAAAAGATATTACTCATATAAATAGAACAACCATTATTGTCTGATTTAATGAATAACCGTCTCGCATGAAACAAGATCCAGATATAATGTTCGTGCTTAAGGCTGGCACCAAATAACAATTATTCATGTCTAAACCTAATCCCGAAGGTAGATGTAGAGGTAGCGTGCCGACGGCGATCACATCGACTTTGGAACCATTTCCCACGCGCATCGTCACCTCGTCCTTAGACAATCTTCGTTTAATCTGTAGCCCCTGTTTCGAGTTGTAAATATGAGCAACAGAACCAGTATCAAATACCCAAGCGCTACTACGAGCATTAGTAAGGTACACATCAATAACATGTATATCAAATATACCTTTCACTTTGCCATCCTTCTTATCCGCTAAATACTTGGGGCAGTTCCGCTTCCAGTGAGCAATCCCTTTGCAGTAGAAGCACTCAGTTTCAGGCTTAGGTCCAGACTTGGGCTTCTTTCCGGGAGTAGAAACTTTCTTTCTATTCTTCTGGAAGTTCCCCTTCTTCCCTTTGCCCTTTTTCTTGAAACTAGTGGTCTTGTTAACCATCAACACTTGATGCTCCTTCTTGATTTCTACCTCCGTAGCCTTTAGCATCGCGAAGAGCTCAGGAATAATCTTTTCCATCCCTTGCATATTATAGTTCATCACGAAGCCTTTATAGCTTGGTGGCAGTTATTGAAGAACTCTGTCAATGACACTATCACCAGGAAGATTAACTCCTAGCTAAGTCAAGTGGTTATGGTACCCAGATATTCTGAGTATGTGTTCACTAACAGAACTATTCTCCTCCATCTTGCAACTATAGAACTTGTTGGAGACTTCATATCTCTCAACTCGGGCATTTGCTTGAACTATTAACTTCAACTCCTGGAACATCTCATATGCTCCATGATGTTCGAAACGTCTTTTAAGTCTCGATTCTAAGCCGTAAAGCATGGCACACTGAACTATCAAGTAGTCATCAGCTTTGCTCTGCCAGACGTTCATAATGTCAGCATTTGCTCCTGGATCGGGTCTTGCACCTAGCGGTGCTTCTAGGACGTAATTCTTCTGTGCTGCAATGAGGATAATCCTCAAGTTACGGACCCTGTCCGTGTAGTTGCTACCATCATCTTTCAACTTAGCTTTCTCTAGGAACGCATTAAAATTCAAGGGAACGGTAGCATGGACCATTGATCTACAACAACATAGACGTGCAAAAACTATCAGGTACTAAGTTCATGATAAAGTAAAGTTCAATTAATCATATTACTTAAGAACTCCCACTTAGATAGACACCCCTCTAGTCATCTAAATGATTACGTGATCCATATCAACTAAACCATGTCCGATCATCACGTGAGATGGAGTTGTTTTCAATGGTGAACATCTCTATGTTGATCATATCTACTATATGATTCACGTTCGAACTTTCCGTCTCAGTGTCCCGAGGCCATATCTGCATATGCTAGGCTCATCAAGTTTAACCCGAGTATTCTGCATGTGCAAAACTGTCTTGCACCCGTTGTATGTGAACGTAGAGCTTATCACACCCGATCAACACATGGTGTCTCGACACGACGAACTGTAGCAACGGTTCATACTCAGGGAGAACACTTATACCTTGAAATTTAGTGAGGGATCATCTTATAATGCTACCGCCGTAGTAAGAAAAATAAGATGCATAAAAGATAGCCAACACAAGCAATCAAAATATGTGACATGATATGGCCGTCATCATCTTGTGCCTTTGATCTCCATCTCCAAAGCACCGTCATGATCTCCATTGTCACCGGCTTGACACCTTGATCTCCATCGTAGCGTCGTTGTCATCACGCCAACTATTGCTTCTACGACTATCGCTACCACATAGTAATAAAGTAAAGCAATTACATGGCAATTGCATTTCATACAATAAAGAGACAACCATAAGGCTCCTGCCAGTTGCCGATAACTTTTACAAAATATGATCATCTCATACAATAAATTATATCGCATGATGTCTTGACCATTTCACATCACAACATGTCCTGCAAAAACAAGTTAGACGCTCTCTACTTTATTGTTGCAAGTTTTACGTGGACGCTATAGGATTCTAGCAAGAACCGTTCTTACCTACGCATCAAAACCACAACGATTTTTCATCAAGTGTGATGTTTTAACCTTCAACAAGGACCAGCCATAGTCAAACTCGATTCAACTAAAGTTGGAAAAACAGACACCCGCCAGCCACCTGTGTGCAAAGCACGTCGGTAGAACCAGTCTCATGAACGCGGTCATGTAATGTCGGTCTGGGACGCTTCATCCAACAATACCGCCGAATCAAAGTAAGACGTTGGTGGTAAGCAGTATGGCTATTATCGCCCATAACTCTTTGTGTTCTACACGTGCATATCATCTACGCATAGACTTGGCAAGGATGCCACTGTTGGGCAACGTAGCATGGAATTTCAGAAAATTTCCTATGATCACGCAAGATCTATCTAGGAGATGCATAGCAACGAGATGGAACAGTGTCCACGTACCCTCGTAGACCGAAAGTGGAAGCATTATGTTGAAGCGGTTGATGTAGTCGAACGTCTTCACGATCCAACCGATCCAAGTACCGAACGTACGACACCTCCGTGTTCAGCACACATTCAGCTCGATGACATCCCTCAAACTCTTGATCCAGTAGAGGGTCAAGGGAGAGTTCCGTCCGCACGACGGCGTGGTGACCGTGTTGGTGATGTGATCCGCGCAGGGCTTCGCCTAAGCACTACGACGCTATGACCGGAGGAGTAAACTGTGGAGGGGGGCACCACACATGGCTAAGAGATTGTTTGTTGTGCCTTTGGGGTGACCCCTGCCCACTATATAAAGGAGGGGGGAGAGAGGCCGGCGGCTAGGAGAGGCGCGCCAAGGGGGGCAGTCCTACTTGGACTCCTAGTCCAAGTAGTATTCGCCCCCCCCCCTTTTCCTTTCTTCCACCGGAGGGAAAGGAAGGAGGGGAGAGGGAGAAGGAAAGGATGGGCCATGCCCCACCCCTTGTCCAACTCGGTTTGGGTAGGGGGAGGCGCGCGCCACCTTGTGGCCTTCCTCCCTCTCTCCACTATGGCCCAATAAGTCCCATTAACTTCCCCGGAGTACTCCAAAAAATAACCTAATCACTCCGGAACCATTCCGGTGTCCGAATATAACCTTCCAATATATAAAACTTTACCTCTCGACCATTTCGAGACTCCTCGTCATGTCTGTGATCTCATCGGGGACTCTGAACAAACTTCGGTCACCAAAACACATAACTCATAATACAAATTGTCATCCAACGTTAATTGTGCGGACCCTACGGGTTCGAGAACTATGTAGACATGACCGAGACACATCTCTGGTCGATAACCAATAGCGGAACCTGGATGCTCATATTGGCTCCTACATATTCTACGAAGATCTTTATCGGTCAACCCGCATAACAACATACGTTGTTCCCTTTGTCATCGGTATGTTTACTTGCCCGAGATACGATCATCGGTATCATCATACCTAGTTCAATCTCGTTACCGGCAAGTCTCTTTACTCGTTCCGTAATACATCAACCCGCAACTAAATCATTAGTCACATTACATGCAAGGCTTATAGTGATGTGCATTACCGAGAGGACCCAGAGATACCTCTTTGATACTCAGAGTGACAAATCCTAGTCTCGATCTATGCCAACTCAACAAACACCTTCGGAGACACTTGTAGAGCATCTTTAAAATCACCCAGATACGTTGTGATGTTTGATAGCACACAAGGTGTTCCTCCGGTATTCGGGAGTTGCATCATCTCATAGTCTGAGGAACATGTATAAGTCATGAAGAAAGAAGTAGCAATAAAACTAAACGATCATCATGCTAAGCTAACGGATGGGTCTTGTCCATCACATCGTTCTCTATTGATGTGATCCCGTTCATCAAATGACCACACATGTCTATGGTCAGTAAACATAACCATCTTCGATTAACGAGCTAGTCAAGTAGAGGCATACTAGGGACACTCTGTTTTGTCTCTGTATTCACACATGTACTAAGTTTCCGGTTAATACAATTCTAGCATGAATAAGAAACATTTATCATGATATAAGGAAATATAAATAACAACTTTATTATTGCCTCTAGGGCGTATTTCCTTCAGCAAGCACTTAGCTTTGTTCCTTCAAAGTCTGACACCTCGTTATTTATTTATAACAAGTCAAATACATCCATATTTGTTCTCATATATGTCGATGATATCATTGTGACAAGCTCATCTGATGAAGCAATAACAGGACTGTTGAAGGATTTGAGTGCAGAGATTGCTCTCAAGGATCTAGGGGATCTACACTATTTTCTTGGTATTGAGGTCAAGCAGCAGAAGGATGGGCTTCACCTCTCTCAAGAAAAGTATGCAACAGATCTAGTAAAAAAGGCTGGTTTGCAAAGTTGTAAGCCTGCACCCACTCCTTTATCTAGCACAGAAAATTTAGTTCTTGCTGAAGGAGAACTTCTGGAATCAGAAGATAGTACAAAATACAGAAGCCTAGTAGGTGCACTTCAGTACTTGACACTCACTAGACCAGATGTTTCATTTGCTGTTAACAAAGTATGTCAGTTCCTCCATGCACCTACTACAGTTCACTTAACTGCTGCAAAACGCATAGTAAGATATGTGAAAAATACCTTGAGAATTGGCCTAAATTTTAGCAAGACATCCTCTGCACTTATCAGTGGTTTCGCTGACTCAGACTGTGCAGGATGTCAGGACCCCGATTCCAAGCCACATCGATCTAGCCGGTAACACCTCATATCACTTTGCGGCCTCACGCACGGTATTCCCACGGGTGTCGCCTTACCATGGCCCGGGACCGTTTGCGCCTTTTGGCTCACGTATATGACGGTGTCTCTAGCATCCATATGACAGAGAACCCGGGCCGACATGGCTAGTCGTGAACCCAAAGCGGCACTAACCTATGGGGACAGGCATACATGAATCAACATCGAGCATGTCGGTCAGCAGCGTGTGAATCCGGGCTGTAGCACTAGGCTAACAGGACTCCGGGAACCCGGACTGTAGCAGGCTAGGCAGGACTCCAGATGTCACCGCGTGACATTTCCACGTAGGGACAGACACAGGAACGAAGTGAAACACATGTCGGCCAGTCAAGTGTTCAGAGCAGTAGTGCTGGGCTAGCAGGACTCCGGTGAACCGGGCTGTAGCGGACTACTATCGCTCTCGGAAGCACTTAGACTGCATTTCCCCATAGGAGAGGCTGACAAGGATAAACAACTAGATTGTCGGATCCCACGCATACCAAGCATTTCAATCATACACACAATATGCTCGATATGCGCACATACAACATGGCATCACAACAAGACTCTACGACTCAGAGTAATTATTCATTAGGCTCCGAAGAGCCAGATATTACAAACATGGGTCTCATGACCCAACATTCAGAGCATACAATTCAAGCACACGCGGAAGCTTAACATGTCTGGGTACAGACATCTACAAATGAAAAAGGCTAGGAAGCCTGACTATCTACCAGATCCTGCCGAGGGCACAAGATCGTAGCTGAGGTAACAAGCTAAACGTCGAAGTCCACGCGGAACTACTAGTGAGACTGAGGTCTCTCTGCAAAACATAAAATAAGCAAACGTGAGTACAAATGTACTCAGCAAGACTTACATCAAAACTATCTACATATGCATCAGTATCAAAAGAGGGTGGTGGAGTTTAACTGCTGCAAGCCAACTTTGACTCAATGGCTAACCTGAACTACGACTGCAAGTAACTCTTTTGAGGTGGCGCACACGAGTCCACATATTCACCATATCAATACACCACTATGGATCCGCTTCCGTCTCCCGACGAGAAGGCCATCCATAGCACTCACGCTTATCTTGCGAGTTTTAGAGTATCCACTTCAAGTTATCTATGAACTGTACAGGCAACCCAGAAGTCCTTCACCGCGGACACGGCTATTCGAATAGATCATTTATAACCCTGCAGGGGTGTACTTCTTCACACACGCTCTCGCCACTTACCACCACGTACACGTCGTGTACCTCGGCAACCTTCAAGCGGAAGCCTGGCGAGGGAGTCGACCACGACCTGACTAACCACACAAGTCTCTAGTCCATGTTTATCGCCTATTCGGGTTCCATCCGCGAGGAGATCCGGCCGGGGTTTCGCTCACAGCCCCAAACGATGTGTGCAGGGTTCCCGAGACACCAAACGGGCGCCCGGTACACCGTGCCACGGTGTATCTACCGCAACATAGCCCACCCCTAGGGTCAGCGCTACGCACGGCCGCCAACACATATCCTACAAACACCAGAAACTAGTTGCAACTCCTGGACAGAGGACAAGGGCAGTTAATAAGTCGAGAGGGTCCATTGGTTTCGGGCCCAATGCGTGGTAGTAGCTGTTCATGGATCACAAACACAGAACTCAGTTCCTGAGGACGGTTTCAATGAGACAACCCACCATGTACTCCTACATGGCCTCTCACCGCTACCTTTACCAAATCGTGTTCACACACTTAGCTCACACAAAGTAGGACATGTTCATCACCATACCAATTCATCCCCGATGAATCAGACCCGACTCAACTCTAAGCAGTAGCAGGCATGACAAACAAGCATAAATGAGTAGGCACATCAGGGCTCAAACAACTCCTACTCATGCTAGTGGGTTTCATCTAATTACTGTGGCAATGACAGGTCATGCAGAGGAAAGGGGGTTCAGCTACCGCAGCATGTAACAATTGAATCGTTGTTGTCCTAATGCAGTAAGAGAGAGCAGGAGCGAGAGAGTGGGATTGTATCGGAATGAACAAGGGTTTTTGCTTGCCTGGCACTTCTGAAGATAACAATGAGTCTTCATCAATGTCATCGATCGCATCGTCGAAACAAAGTCTATCGAGAGGGGACAAATACCGGCAACAGAGAAAGAAACACAATCAATGCAATGCCACAATATGATGCATGATCATGACATGGCAATATGCTATGATTTGAGCTAATGCATCTAGCTATGATTTAAATGGAGTTGGTTTGAATACATGATTCAAACTCCAACTCCATCTATGATTATTTAAATGCCCTTTATTTGTTTTGTCCAAAACAGAGGACAAACATTGTCCAAACATGCATGAAAATGGTATAGATGGATTCCTTGAATTTTTCTGATAATTTTTCATATATAACTTATTTGATTTGGAGTTACAGTTGAAATCCTATGATTTTTTAGAAGTTTTGGCAATTTTCTGGATTTTCTAATTATTTAGAAATAAACTAATTCCAGAAAATGCATTACTGCATCAGCACTACGTCAGCATGACGTAAGCGAGTCAACAGGGCAGGTCCGGGTCAAACCTGACCAGTGGGGCCCACTGGTCAGTGACCCAGGGCTGGTTTCTGTGGCTGACGTGTGGGACCAGGTCAACGGGTGACATGGACAGGTCAAACTGACCCGTGGGGCCCGTGGGGTTAGTTTAATCTAAAGAAAAGTAAAACCCAAGTTAATTAGGGCGTGGGCCCCAAGTGTCAGTGAGCTAGAGGGTTAGTTAGGCGTCATTAGCGTTAATGATGGCCACGTCGGCAGTCGTCGGAGCCTCGCCGGCGGTGACCTCGAACCGCGGCGGAGTTTGCTCGGAACTCGCCAGAGGCGATGGATCGACGCGCCAGGGGCACCAGAGGATAGCCCGTGCCCGTGCGCATGTAGGGAGACCAACGGGAGGTGCGGGGGTGGCCGGAGCTCGCCGGAGTGGAACCCGCGGCGGCTGCCGGAGTTCGGGCAACGATGGGTTTAGGGGTTGTGGTGTGCTAGGGGAGGAGCTGGTGCGTGCGTTCGGCTCGTGCGAGCTTCCTGAGCACGGTGAGGCGCTCCGCTGTGAGCTTGCGCGGCTGTGTCCACGGCTACGCCATGGCCGGCGGCGAGGTGCTTCGGTCACGGTTGGGGATCGGGGCTAAGGCACGCGCGGAAGTGAGGGGACAGGGGGGAGCGAAGGAGGAGCTCACGGCGAGTGCAGAGGGCGTCGAAACGGGTTCGGGGAAGCGTCGGAGCGAGCGGGCAGCGAAGGGGATCTCCGGCGACCCGAGGAGGAAGAAGGGGTCGGGGACGTCGTCACGGGGCTCCTGGAGGCGCCTGGCTTGGTTCAGAGGACGCAGGGGTCGAGGCGGAGCTTGTGGTATACCCGGATGGGCGCGGGGAGGTCGGTGGACGCGGCAACGACGAGCGGCGGCGACGGCTGCGCTCGGGCAAGAGGGGAAGGGAGAGCAGAGGAGGAGGAAGAGCTCGAGAGGGAGTGAGAGGCGGTTGGGGAGGCTGCGTGGCGTCGTGGAGGCGTCCAGGCCCTCGGCGGCAAGCAGGAGGTGGTCGGGCGCGTGCCGGCGGGCGTCGGCCACGCGCGCTCCAGTCCTTCTGGTGTGAGCTGGAAGAAGACAAGGGAGAGAGATGGGCTAGGCCAACAGTGTTGGGCCAACACAGTGCAGGCCCGGTAAGTAGCTGAGGTACTCTCCTTTTCCTTTCCTTTTTTTGTTTTATCTGTTGTCTGTTTTTGATTTACTAGGAGTACTAAACCAATTTATTTACTTCTGTAAATTATTGTATATGGACTACTGGTGTTATTCCAGAGCCCCACAATAATTTCCAAAATTATTGGACATGTATTTCTTTTATAACAGAAATAAAGCCAATTCAAATACATTATGATTTAACTCAAAGGCCCAAAATAAATATTTTTAAGCCTCCAAAAATATTGGTTTGAATTTTATTGTTGCCAATATTTTTCAAGGTTTAACAGGAACATTTTCTTGGGCTTCTTTGATGAGATTTTAATGTTGATTATTTCTGAACTTGTTTCTGAGGGTTTCAACTAACCTCAATTCAACTTTCAGAAAATAGACATGATGCAAGATGCTCACTCATGTAACTGATTACAACCAACATTCTAGGGATGTGACAATGTCTTGATGACAGACGCTCAACTGGTGGTTTTGCAGTATTCTTTGGACCTAACTTGATATCTTGGTGTGCAAGGAAGCAAGCCACTGTTTCCAGGTCCAGCACAGAAGCAAAATACAAGGCATTGGCCAATGCAACAACAGAGATCATATGGGTGCAGTCTATTTTGAAGGAACTAGGTATGAAAAGCACTAGAGCTCCATGCCTATGGTATTATAATCTAGGTGGTACCTATTTATCAGCATCCAGTCTTCCATGATAGAACTAAACACATTGAGATAGATTTTCATTTTGTCCCACAAAGTGTTGCAAATAGAGTCTTAGACATTCGGTTTATTGACTCCAAATACCAAGTTGCAGATGGTTTCACCAAGGCTCTACCCACAAGAAGTTTTGAAGACTTCAAGCATAATCTCAACTTGATGAAGTTCTGATTAAGGGAGGGTATCAAACGACATAATGTTGGGAGCATGCCCTTGGTGTTTTCGGCAAGGAGGATCTGAGCACTGCACTACTGCTACGTTCTTCCCCATCCCGGCTTACGGCGTGCACCGCAGGTCGGGACAGTAGGTCTCCGGAACCGCACCTTTTGAATCCTGTACGGGAGAAGGGTGATAAGGTTTTTGGGGAGCGCTCAGCGCGACTACTGACTTCTTCGTCACGGACGCCCCGGACTCCGACGACTTCTTACCCGACGTCGACAACCTTCTTGACGACATGGCTGGTGAGGACACCGACCCCAAGACCGGTGCATCTGCTCCCGTTCCGTACGTTCTCATACTCTTCATGTTAGAGGTTTTGTCACAACTTCTTGCTCTAGTGTCTATTCTAGATGTGTTCGGTTCTAGTTCATATATGCAGATGTTGTTTACCTTCTCTTTGTCAAATCGCATGATTTGTTTTATCCCTGCTATCCTAATCGTGCTTTATCTAGTATTTCTGTTAATAAAATCATTCGGTAAATTGCTCATATTTCCAACAATCCAAAAACCTTATTATAGGCAATTTACCCCAAGTGGTTTTGCTGCTTCCATGAGACCTCCTATGTTTGAGGGTGTCCACTATAAGAGATGGCGCGTGAGAGTAGTCTTATGGTATCAAACCATGAGTTGCTATGACGCCACTCTTGGCAAACTTGAAGGGGAGCTTGATGCTCAACAGGCACAAGCTTTTCAGAAAATGGATACTCTGTATAAGGCTGCTCTCTTGAGTGTTCTTGGTCAGAACATAGTTGATGCTTATGCGTCAATTGATAATGGAAAAGATATGTGGGATGCACTCGAGGCCAAGTTTGGGGTCTCGGATGCTGGCACTGAGCTGTACATCATGGAGCAAGTCTATGATTACAGGATGACTGAAGAGCGCTTCATGGTTGAGCAAGCTCATGAGATACAGTCATTTGCTAGAGAACTTGAGCACTTTAGTTGTATGCTACCGGACAAGTTTGTTGCCGGAGGTATCATCACTAAGCTTCCTCCTTCGTGGAGGAACTTTGCTACCTTACTGAAACATAAGAGATAGGAGTTTTCCGTCCCGTATCTCATTGGCACTCTTGATGTAGAATGAAAGGCGAGAGCAAAGGACACACGTGCTCGAGGTATTGAGGGAGGATCTAGTGCCAATCTGGTACAGAAGAAGAACTTCCAGCCCCACAAGTTCAAGAACAAGGGCAAGTTTGATGGTAAAGCAAAGTTTGATGGGAAGAACAAGGCTGTGCAACACACGAACTTCAAGAAGAAGAATGACAAGAAGAAAGGTGTTTGTCATGTGTGTAGGGATCCTGATCATTGGGCTCCTAGTTGCCCTAATCGCTATAACAAGCGTCATCCTGGGAAAGGCTGCAAGACCGCTAATGTTGTCATTGGAGACACTGACATGAAGGATGCTGGGTATGGTATATTTCCCACTATTCTTTCAGTATGTCATTCTCCTGATTGGTTGATTGACACGGGTGCTAATGTGCATGTGTGCCAGGATATTTCCATGTTTTCGTCTTACACTAGTACAAAAAGGGCCATTAGTCCCGGTTCATAAGGGCCTTTAGTCCCGGTTTTGCAACCGGGACTAAAGGGTCGTTACTAAAGCCCCCCCCCCCTTATACGAACCGGGACTAATGGCCATCCACGTGGCCGCTGCCTGGAGCTCCACCTTTGGTCCCGGTTGGTAACACCAACCGGGACTAAAGGATTTTTTTTTTGAATTTTTTGAATTTTTTTTGATTTTTTTTTGAATTATTTTACAATTTAATCTCTAATCACCCCTCATCACTACTCAATTTAACCTCTAATCTCTAATCACCCCTCATCATTCCAAATCATCTAACTTCCCGGCCGGTCACCCATCCTCTCACTACCCCAGCCCAAGCACGCTTAACTTCCGGGTTCTATTCCCCCTCGTTTCCAAGTCTGCACTTGTTGTTTTCCTGACAATAGTAAGATGTCAATCCTATTAACCCTCAGGAGTTTAGCTTTCGCATGAAGTCACACGTTTCACTGTTTGAGTTTGAAACTATTATTCTATAAAACAATAATTATTTAGTAACACTAATGTTTCTTGAATAAGTAGTTTGACCATAGTTTGACCATGGTTTGACCACAGTTTGATCAGATTTGACCAAAATTCAAAAACACTGAAATAATTATTTAGTAACACTAATATTCTTCAATAATTATTTAGTACCACTAATACTTCTTGAATAAGTAGTTTGACCATAGTTTGACCAGATTTAACCAAAGATAAAAAAACTGAAATTTGAGCATAACTTTTTTTCCTTTTAGAATTTGAGGATTCTAAAAATTTACAAACAGGCCGTAGGCCGTTACCATCGGATGCGGATTTTCATGCTGAACATTTTGATATATTATACATTTTTTTCTGACATCGTATGCAAAAGTTATAGTCGTTTTACTTTTTCATGACACTTTGCAAAACATGTCGAAATTTAAGTTTTTTAATTTTCCTACCTAATAGATGTAGTAATATAACTACATCTCGAAGGATTTTTTTTTAGAAGTTTTTATCATTTACTTTTGTTTTTTTCAAAGCTGAAATGGCGATACACGAGGGGGGGGGTAGAGTTTGAGAAATGGGCCCTTTAGTCCCGGTTTGGGACACGAGCCGGGACAAAAGGGCATTGCGCCCTTTAGTCCCGGTTCATATCTCAAACCAGGACTAAAGGCCTAATCTTTAGTCCGGGTTTGAGACACGAACCGGGACTAAAGGGTGCGATGCCCTTTTGTCTCGGTTCGTGTCCCAAACTAGGACTAAAGCGCCCATTTGAACCGGGACTAATGCCTTTAGCCGCTCAAACCGGAAGTAATGCTCACATTAGTCCCGGTTCGTATAAGAACCGGTACTAATGTTCTTTTCTGGCCGAACCAAAGCCCTGTTTTCTACTAGTGTTAGCAGACCGCAGGGACTTCAACCGTGCTCATGGGCAACGGTTCAAGTGCTTCTGATCGTGGTGTTGGCACAGTCGATCTGAAGCTTACTTCGGGGAAGATCGTGCGACTGAAGAACGTGCATTATGTCCCCTCCGTCAATAAAAATCTTGTTAGCGGATCTCTTGTGTGTAGAGATGGCTATAAGCTTGTCTTTGAGTCGAATAAATTTGTAATATCCAAGTATGGAACCTTTGTCGGTAAAGGCTATGAGTCAGGAGGCCTGTTTCGTTTATCCTCATTAGAAGTTTGCAATAAAGTTGTTAATCATGTTTGCAACAATAGTGAATCAAATTTGTGGCATTCACGTCTTTGTCATGTTAACTTTGGTTGCATGTCGCGACTAGCGAAGTTGAACTTAATCCCTAGTTTCACCACTGTCAAGTGATCTAAGTGTCAAGTTTGTGTGCAAGCTAAGCATCCTCGTAAGTCTCACACGACTGCGGAAACGAGAAATCTTGCACCACTAGAGCTCATACATTCAGATTTGTGTGAACTGAATGGTGTTTTGACAAAAGGTTCAAAGAAATATTTCATGACGTTAATTGATGACTCCACTAGATACTGTCGTGTGTATCTTCTGAAATCTAAGGATGAGGCTTTGAACTTTTTCAAGATCTATAAAGCTGAAGTGGAAAACCAACTTAATCGGAAAATCAAGAGGCTTAGGTCCGACCGTGGTGGAGAGTATTTTTCCGATGAATTTGATGCTTTTTGTGCGGAACATGGTATAATCCATGAGAGGGCGCCTCCCTATTCACCTCAGTCAATTGGGGTGGCCGAAAGAAAGAACCGTACTCTAACTGATTTGGTTAACGGCATGTTAGACACATCGGGTCTCTCCAAGGCATGGTGGGGGGAGGCAATATTGACTGCATGTCATGTCCTAAACCGAGTTCCCACAAAGAATAAAGAGATAACTCCATTCGAGGAATGGGAGAAGAAAAGATTAAAACTCTCTTATCTACGAACCTGGGGTTGTTTGGCGAAAGTCAATGTGCCAATTCCAAAGAAGCGCAAGCTTGGACCAAAGACCGTGGATTGTGTTTTCCTGGTATATGCTTTTCATAGCATTGGTTATAGATTCTTGGTTGTAAAATCTGAGGTACCTGACATGCATGACGGTATGATCATGGAGTCGAATGATGCGACTTTCTTTGAAGATATCTTTCCCATGAAGGATATGGCTACCTCATCTAATCAGGAGATGCCTAGTTCATCAAATGGGGAACCAGTTACAATTACCGAACCTGCCATTTCGATGGAACACTTTGAAAGTCCTGTGGAGGAGAACAATGAAGTTCCTACTAGGAGTAAGAGACAGAGGACTGCAAAGTCCTTTGGTGATGATTTTCTTGTGTATCTCATAGATGACACTCCCAGTTCTATTTCAGAGGCCTATGCATCTGAAGATGCTGTCTACTGGAAGGAAGCGGTTCGTAGCGGGATGGATTCCATCTTGGCGAATGAAACTTGGGAGATAACTGATCGTCCTTATGGGTGCAAACCTATAGGATGCAAATGGGTATTCAAGAAGAAGCTTAGGCCTGATGGTACTATTGAAAATTACAAGGCTCGGCTCGTGGCTAAGGGTTATACCCAAAAGGAAGGTGAAGACTTCTTTGATACTTACTCACCTGTGGCTGGACTGACCACTATTCGAGTTCTACTTTCACTAGCTGCCTCACATGGTCTTCTCGTTCATCAAATGGATGTTAAGACTGCTTTCCTAAATGGAGCATTGGACGAGGAAATTTATATGGAACAACCAGATGGGTTTGTACTAGATGGTCAGGAAGGAAAAGTGTGCAAGTTGCTGAAGTCTTTGTATGGACTCAAACAAGCACCTAAACAGTGGCATGAGAAGTTTGAAAGAACTTTAACAACTGCAGGCTTTGTTGTAAACAAAGCTGACAAATGTGTGTACTATCGCTATGGTGGGGGCGAGGGAGTTATCCTTTGCTTGTATGTTGATGACATACTGATTTTCGGAAAAAATCTGAATGTTATTAAGGAGGTCAAGGATTTCCTATCTCGCTGTTTTGAGATGAAGGATTTAGGAGTGGCTGATGTCATTCTGAACATCAAGTTGTTGAGAGACGATGATTGTGGGATTACATTGCTTAAATCTCACTATGTGGAAAAGATCTTGAGTCGCTTTGGCTGTAGTGACTGCAAGCCCTCTCCAACACCATATGATGCGAGTGTGTTACTTTGAAAGAATCGAAGAATTGCTAGAGATCAATTGAAATATTCTCAGATTATTGGCTCGCTTATGTACTTAGCCAGTGCTACAAGACCTGACATCTCTTTTGCTATTAGCAAACTGAGTCGGTTTGTCTCAAAACTAGGAGATGTGCATTGGAAAGCTCTAGAGAGAGTTTTGCGTTATTTGAAAGGCACTGCGAATTATGGAATTCACTACACCGGGCACCCAAAGGTGCTTGAAGGGTATAGTGACTCAAACTGGATCTCAGATGCTAATGAGATAAAGGCCACGAGCGGTTATGTATTCACTCATGGAGGTGGCGCTGTTTCTTGGAAGTCTTGCAAGAAGACCATCTTAACGAGGTCAACAATGGAAGCAGAACTCACAGGACTAGATACAGCTACAGTCGAAGCAGATTGGCTTCGCCGGCTCTTGAATGACTTGCCGGTTGTTGAGAAACCTGTACCAGGTAACCTTATGAACTGCGACAATCAAACTGTGATCACGAAAGTGAGCAGCTCAAAGGATAACATGAAGTCATCAAGACATGTTCAGAGAAGGTTAAAGTCTGTCAGGAAAATGAGAAACTCCGGAGTTATTGCATTGGATTATATCCAAACGTCTAAAAATCTGGCAGATCCTTTTACTAAGGGTCTATCACGTAATGTGATAGATAATGCATCGAGGGAGATGGGTATGAGACCCACAATATGAGTTGTTCAAAGTGGTAACCTATTCTTTGTGATCGGAGATCCCATGAATTAGATGTGGAAGACAAGATGTTGATCAACTGAGAGGAGAGTATCCTTACTATTAACAATACCACTTCATGAAGATGCAATACTCTCCTAAAACTGCATGGCAGGTTGATATATATCTTAATGTGTTCTAATTGGCTCATTTAAGCAGAGATGTTGTCCTGCAGAACATCTTTTGAAGAACACACCTATATGAGTCTGATTGTTAAACGTCGCAATCTATGAGGGTAGGGTTCTCTCTAGTAAACTCATGTAAGGTCTCGGAGTATGACGCATAAGCTCCACCCGTGGGGAAGACCCACGGTAGCCACGTATCAGTCAAGGCTTTATGTGAAGCTAGATTCGCAGAAAACTTGCAGTTCAAGGCCCAGTCCACTGTTCAAGTTGCTTACTAGTGTAGTATAGAGTTCTAGGTGGAAGTTCAACTTAACAGTCTCCACTGCAGTACCGGTATATAAAACATTGTTTTGGAACCAAAGGCAAATTTTTTGTGCCTCTGGGATCTGGTGGGGGATTGCTGGAATTTTGTCTATTTTGGGCCTAGCCCAATAGCAGTTTCAGAAATTCCTAATAAATCTTAGAGGCCCACGCAGCCCATTCGTGCAAGGCAAGAGGTGGAACTAAATTTTAGTCCCACATTACTAGTTTAGAGGGAGTAGGACCTCTTTACAAGGGAGGCTCTTTCTCCACATGTATGAGGATGAGAACAAGAGGGACATCCACACGCGCTCCTCCTCCGCCGCCCACCTCGCCACGCCACGCCACGCCACGACGCGCCACGGGTAGCGGGAATGAGCCGAGCCGATGCCTTTCGTCTCCCTCGTTCTCTTCAGCTCCCAGCGTAGCCTCTCGCCTCCCTCTCTTGCGCCTATAAAAGGGAGGTCGCTCCTCTCAGAGACACACACCAGAACCTCTTCTTCCTCTCACCACAAGTTCCTGAGCACTGCGCTGCTGCTACGTTCTTCCCAACCCGGCTTGCGGCATGCACCGTAGGTCAGGACAGTAGGCCTCTGGAACTGCACCTTTTGAGTCCTGTACGGGAGAAGGGTGATAAGGTTTTTGGGGAGCGCTCAGCGTGACTACTGACTTCTTCGTCACGGACGCCCCGGACTCCGATGACTACTTCCCCGATGACGACTTCTTCCCCGACGTCGACAACCTCCTCGACTACATGGCTGGCGAGGACACCGACCCCAAGACCGGTGCATCTGCTCCCGTTCCGTACGTTCTCATACTCTCCAGACCGGTGCATCTGCTCCCGTTCCGTACGTTCTCATACTCTCCCTGTTAGAGGTTCTATCACAACTTCTTGCTCTAGTGTCTGTTCTAGATGTGTTCGGTTCTAGTTCATATATGCAGATGCTGTTTACCTTCTCTTTGTCAAATCACATGATTTGTTTTATCACTGCTATCCTAGTCATGCTTTATCTAGTATTTCTATTAATAAAACTAGTCATCTACCCGTGCGGCTGCACGGCCTAGAAATTTCACTATCTAACATTGTTGTATAAATTCATTTGTCATATCAACATTTTTGGATAGCTATACTTGTTGGTCAAACACATCATGTGTCCTATAGTAGATGAGGAGAAGTGTAGAGACACCTTAATATGTTTCTATCGGTTGAACCTTTCTTGACTTGATGAGCTATTGAGTTTTGAAATAATTGGTACATATACCTGGTCAAATCTTACAAAAATTATAAATCAACTACAATTTGGAAGCTATTAGGGACAGATATTCTTTTCATTTTTGATTAATTTTATCTCGGTCATGTTTCTTTTCTTTCAAAAGGAATGAAAAAAATCATTCATGTTTTAAAAAGGAATAACTGGACGTGGTTTTTTTAATTTCATTTTTCTCATGGGAACATGCATGTGGCTGAAAAACATTTAGGCATACTTTTTCTAAGCGTGAGGTTTTGGCAAGCAATTATTTGTATGGGACTTCAATTTGTTTTTTGTCAAGAGAGCATACATGTGGTTTTTATTTTGGTGATATTTAGAACATGGACTCTTTTTCTAGTATTGGGCCTAAGGACGTTTCATTAATGTGTATCTTTATTTGATAACATATCTTCTTTTTTCTTTATGAACGGAAAAGGCAAATGGATTTTACTTTGGTTGGTACTTGAACGTGGGCATGCAGGACAATTTTCCGTGCATGTGGGTTTAATCCTTTTTCATACTTTTGGTACGTGTCGTTTTTTCCATTAAAATTGTATATGGCATGGCCGCCTAACTAAGCTTGACCATTAAATTTGAATATAATACGTTTATGATTAATTACGATCTTTTGGAGCCTGAAAATTAATGTATATTTTTCCACTTTTTTATTACCTTAAGTGATTCTTGTAATAAAATTCCTGGTTTATGTTTTTTTATGTATTATTTTGTTTTCCAGTAAACCAAGAGCGATTCAAGGGAAGAAGTCTCCCATACGTGGTAACATAGGACACTCAGATTTTTGTTATTTAAAGAAAGAATTTCTTTTTTTAATGAAACGGAGAGAGTCCCATGGGACTAAGACTCCCGTACGTGGAGTAATATGAGACAACATGTCTTATCTTTCATCTGAAGGCAATAGATACATTATAAATTAATCCAACGGTCAATATTCTTTAATTCTAAGGATTAATGTGGTGCCTCGTATGGTGCCTCTAATTAGTAAATATAAGATAAGATCATTCGGTAAATTTGTCATATTTCCAACAGGAACCACATGACAAGCTTCTCTAGCTTGGGCATAGCCCCCGGTTCAAACTTCAAACGCCAGTGCCGCCTTTGGACAGCGCAAATCCAGCTCTCTGAGTGCTTTGAATGCCGCTCCAGACTCTGGGGACATCCTCCCAAACTAAGGATTCTGTGGCTGGAGGAAAGCTTGGAGATGGATGAGTGCAAGGCATCCATATGCATGAACTCCTGCAAACAGATACTAAGTTTTCTCAAGTTAGTCAGCTTGCCGAGGACCTTGATAGTCTCTGCCGAGGACCTTGGATTAGCGCTGAGTCATACTACCAACTAGTACTCGTATTTCAAGAACAGGGCAGGCTCGATGAACTAATTTCTTTGAGAACATCATACATACAATGAAATAAACCAGGCAGTCTCCCGTTTTCATTAATCAGAACTAAACCAGCGTACATATTTCCTAAGAAAATGTGCAATATATTTACTCAAAGCACGGCCGCGCAAAAATGTATGCTTGTACATACGTACTAAAAGGATGATACGTCGCACGTTGCTGTGGAAAATAGAGAAAATATTGACGACACAGACGACTGAAACAATGACGGACGGCGACATTTGAGGCTCATTACCTCTGAATACAAGAGCCACATATGTAGCATCTCTCAGCCCCTCCACATATATTACAGCAGCAACTCAGTCCATCCCCAAATAATTCAGTATAGCCTTGCACGTGCCCTGTGCTTTTCAGCCAAATGTTTGACCGAGTCGCCACTGCATTTTGTAAGCAGCGAGAGCTTAAAACTACCACAAATACTCGAAGGCTCCATCAACGCAATACTGTTCTATTATTAACATGTCTTCTAAAGACAAAAATAAATATTTCTCTCCCTTTTTTCTTTCCTGAGCGAGGTGAAAGATTTTTTTCGCCCCTTGTAAGGAATAACAAAGCAATTTGTAGAGCCACGCAAATTCAGTGCAGCTGTTGAAGTAATGGCAAGATATACCACGATGGTAACAGTCTTTGCTGACCAAGGTATGGTCGACATTCTCTCTGGAAAACTCTGCATGATTTTGATGGTCATCGTCAATTTCTTGCGGTGTTGCTGCTGGTCGAATTAACATTGATGCATCTGGAAAGAGAACCCCACATCATTTCTTGAAAACTGAAAAAATAATGATGTAGACCTTGCTGGAATATTGGCACAGCAGTTGCAGCACGCACACGGCAAGCAAGCATGCACGACCGCCCTGTGAACAATGAAAAGAAAACGAACAGAATAATGAACACAAGAATCTGCATTTTCATGTGGCTATCAGCAAACAGCACGCAGCGGCCATGGCCGAGTCATGTTGGCGTTTGCAACGACCATCACATCTGATGGGAATAGTGGCCCTGGAATTCCTACCTACATTTGATATTTTGATTGACACTACAGGAGACTTGTAGCTGGGGTCTCCTTTATACAGTCTACAAATTGTGCGAAACCGAAAACCGAACCCCCTCACCAGCACCAACACCAACACCAAGGCCAGACAGACCAGCCTATTGGCGCAGCGCGACGATGAGCACGATACTCATCGCCATGTCTTTTGTGCTGATGCTTATGGCAGCTTCGCCCCAAGCATCGGCCGCAGTCTCTGGAGCCGCCAGAGGGATCTTGCAGATCCCCTCCGGTAACTCTTTGGCTCACTGCATCACGGGGTGCGGGGACATCGACTTCTCCTATCCCTTTGGTATAGGGCCCGGCTGCTTCCGTCAAGGTTTCGAGCTCACCTGCGACCACTCCACCAAGCATCCCAAGCTCTATTTAGGCAGCAGCACTATCCAGGTCATTGACATAGACTCCAATGACATCGACGTTTTCACCCCTATATTCTTCAACCTTACAACGAGTCCAGGTACAAATACCTACGACATGTCATGGGAGGCCCCTGGAAAAGGTATTACTATCGCTAGTTATAATACTTTGTACGTAGCTGGTTGTGATTTCGATGTCACCATGTTTGAGTATGGTACGGGAGAGATTGTTGGTTCTTGTATGAGTAGATGCGCCGGCAAGAAGGTACTGACCGAAGGGCCTTGTAATGGAAGAGGCTGCTGCCTCATCCAGCTACCAAGGAACCTGCCAGGCTTTCATGCAAAACTTGTCAGCACTAATACTACTGCAACACAATCAGATTGGTTGCACCCTGGCATCATGGCTGTCGTGTCACCTGATTATCATTACAGAGATGACGATGGTGACAGCACTAATACAACCACTCTATTCTCAAGTTGGACAAATGCAAGCAATATTTATGGCGCAGCGCTTAGTCTTACCATCGTGGACCAAGCAAGCTGTGAAAGTGCACAAATGAACCACACAAGCTATGCCTGTAGCAATGGTAGCAGTTGCCAGAATGACTCATCTGGTGGTTACTGGTGTTACTGCCCTTCTTATGAAGAAGGCAACCCTTACATTTTAGATGGGTGCATGGAAGGTGCTTCCATGCCTACTTTTTCTCCAAAATAAGTTAAAATTCCCTTATACTTAGTCTTCATCCTCTTGGTCTTACTCTTTGTGTTTATCTACTGTGAAGCAGATTATAACCCCAAGCCCAAAGGACACTGTCCCACATCATGTGGACGCATTACTATTCCCTTCCCCTTTGGGCTCGAAGAAGGGTGTTTTGCAAATGAAGGATTTCATCTTAATTGTACATCTGGTAATCTCACAGATTTTATCTCAGAAGATACACAATATCATGTTACTGATATATCGTTGGAAGATGGGACTCTGACTGTTAGCAACATGGTGAACGAAAATAATGACAATAATGGATATATATTGAAGGCCCCTATGGAAAACCGATTAGATTTCTCTATGAAATACGACATTGTTATAAAGTGGGTTGTTGTCAATTTAACTTGTCAAACAGCTACGCAAAAGGATACTATGTATGCATGCCGCAGTTCCAACAGCTATTGCCTAAACGTCACCGATGGGGAAATATTTACGGGATATCGTTGAAAGTGTTCGTCGGGCTTTCAAGGAAATCCGTACGTCAAGGATGGCTGCACAGGTCTGATCCTCCACATTTCCCTTCATTGTTCACTAATGTTGCTCTCACACCTACAAATGTTTAGAAAATCTATCTATCCATGTACTAATTAAATAATAAAAGCACAGTATGGAATAAAAATAGTGGGATCGCTAGAAATTTCCCAAAAAAGTAAAACATCCAGATGTTGATCTGGTGGACCGTCCCTTTCTTAGTAGATCAAAATAACTATACCTAAACATATCGTATCCATTAGATCTACATAATCGTACATAAACATATCACATCTGCTAGGTCTTCGTAATAGTACATAAATAGATCATAACCATTAGATCTACATTACCTAAATTGATCACATCCGTTAGTACACATTATACTACTCCTCCCCACTAATCCACCTCGCTAAACCTGCAAGCACGAAGTCAACATTGCCTTTCATAAGTCCCGAACGCGCCCAAGTCCTTCCTTCCGCCTCTATTCTTCGCATGAGCTGGTGGATCGATGGCAACTCGCCGTCAAACACCACAGCGTTCTGATGCTTCCACAACTCCCACAGTGCCAGTAGTAAAACAGCATGCAGGTCTTTTTTGACCATCGTATTCAACCGCTGCTTCGTACAGAGCCAAGATTGTAGTGTATCCTGCGGGGTTGGCGTCCACTCAGGCTTCCCCAACGCAGTGCAGACCGCCGCCCAGATTGTCCTGGCGAAGACACAGGTTAGCAGCACATGGTCTATTGTCTCCTCCTCTTGGTCACAAGGTGGGCACTTGTCCTGATGCGGCAACCCTCTTCTAGCAAGCCAGTCGGACATCCAACATCTGTTACGCAAAGCCAGCCACGTAAAGAATTTGCATTGTGACGGAGCTCGTGATTTCCACGTTAACTCCGCAGTCGGAATCACCTCCCGGCCCCCAAACTTGGCAGCGTACGCTGATCGCACTGAGTATTGCCCATTTGCTTCCCAGGACCAAGTGAAAACAGCCGGGCCAGTCTCTATGGGTAACCATGCCTGCACTCTGTGCCAAAGATCCAAATACTCTTGCAGTGCATGCGTGCCAAGATCAGGATTAATGCCATAAGCCCAAGAGCCATTCACCACCACCTGACCGAGCCGGCTCGTCCTCCTAACACGGCTCAGGACCATGCTGTAGATGATCGGTGCAACTTCCTGAATCCTCCGTCTGTCAAGCCACCTATCCTCCCAGAAGAGCGTGTCCAAGCCATCATGCGGCGTGCACCTTGTTGCCGCTTGAAAGATTCGCATCGAGTCATTAGGCACTTTGATTTGGAACTCACTCCATGGCCTATCCTTGTCCGTCCTTTGCAGCCACGGCCATCTCACTTGCATTGCCACATTCATCCATCTCAGGTTGGGCAGCCCTAGGCCTCCTGCCCATTTGGGGGCACACACCGCATCCCAAGCAACTGCACAGTTTCCACCGTTTGCTTCCCCTTTTCCACACCACAAGAAACCTCGACACACCTTATTCATGGCTGTCACCGTTTTGATAGGAAGATCCAATGCCATCATCGCATGTGTGGGCATCGCACATAGAACAGATTGCACCAATGTAAGCCTACCACTTTTAGGCATGAGGGAAGCCTTCCACTTTGGCAGCTGATTCGCCATCTGATCCACCAGATACTGCAACTGTGTCGCTGATTGCTTTCTTATGGACAAAGACAGTCCAAGGTAACGCACCGGGAAAGATCCCACTGGACAGCCAAGCTCCTCACTCGCCATAGCGATGCATTGTTCCGAGCACCGTATCGGAAGTGCAACGGACTTCCTCATGTTTATGCACAAGCCCGACGCCTCACCAAAGATATCAAAGATGCTTTTGCAGATTGCAAGATCCATTAGTTCTGGCTTGGTAAACAGGACTACGTCATCCGCAAAAAACGAGAGCCTTTTCTTCATACCCGTTGTCGCCAACGGCTGCAAAAAACCCCTGCTTGCTGCCCACTCAAATAGTCTTTGTAGTGGTTCCATGGTGAGGATAAATAGCATCGGTGAGATAGGGTCTCCCTGCCGCAGCCCCTTGCAGTTGTAAATTGTGCGCCCCGGGTCTCCATTCAACATTATCCTGGTGGTGGACGTCGCTAATATCCCACACACCCATGACCTCCACCTAGAGCCAAAACCAAACCGCTCCAGAACTTCCAAGAGAAAAGGCCATTGAACCGAGTCAAAAGCTTTTGAAATGTCGAGCTTCAAAAGGACAGCGGGGTTCTTCAAGGCATGCAAACGACGAGCCATGCTCTAGACTAGGTGGAGTGGTGTTGTCCATATGTGTGAGTAATCACCACACTTGTAATTGACTGGTGGAGGTTTTCTATGCCTTTCCTTCTTTATTATATGATATGCACACTCGTGCATATTCGAGAAAAAAAATCACATCCGTTAGATATTCACAACTGTACCTAATAAAATAAATCCGTTAGATCCACCTAGTCACACCTTAACAAATCACATCCATTGGACATTCATAACCGTATCTAAACATGCCATTACCAATACATCTTTGTATCCCCAAAAATAGTCATAGCCGATAGATCATCATAATTACATTTATACAGATCCCACACAATTTCTAAAAATGTATGAGTAAATTATTAGTTGAACTATAAAGGGCAAGTTGATGTTATGGCTGATTTAAATGATGTTAGGCCTTGCCACATACAACATATGACAGTTAGTACTATCAACAATGTAAATAATTCCTTAGCGGCGATATGTAAAATAAAATAGCTGAGGGTGTGATAGGCACCAACATGGGCATCAACGGAGGACTACGTAAATGGGTGTTAATTTTTTTAATAAAAGATTAATATAATTGTATAAGAACCAATAACCTTGGGAGGTGTGGATAGGAACAAAATTCGATTACTCTATATAGCCGTACACGAAATGACAACACGGGGCGTAGAATTGGACTCGTACGCTACAGAGCATATGACAGTTGACCTAGCAGGCGTGCAGATTGTGGCTTAGTTTAGTTGGTTTCCTCATTACTCAACTACTGACTAAACAAATAGAAACAAGTATACTATTAAGAAGAATCAACAATATTAGATTTCCGCAAGTAACATTGTGAAGTTCTTTTTGGTTCTATTAGCAATATAATCATATATTTATATACCAAAAAGTTCAAACATATACCTTTAGAATTCTATTAACATATAAACGTATTGTATTATACAATAAAGGGGGTAAATACGAGTAAAAACATTCTACATGTGATAATATAAATACTTCACACTTTCGACAAACTAAGGATGATGCCCTCGCATTTGCAAGGGCCACCTTGCTAGTTTATGAAAACATCACGCAAACCTGTAGGTGTTTCAATTGATACTTGGAGATGATACCAATATATAACCAATGAGAGCTTTCTACAGATATCAATGAATGCGCACTACCGAATTCCTGCAATGGGCCATGTCAAAATTTCCCTGGAGGCTACATATGCACAAGTTGCCCTCGTAGAAAAGAGTTTGATCCCATAAAAAGGCAGTGTGTTACATCGGCGAAGCAACACCATCTTCTTTTGGGTAAGTTGTAGCTAGCTAAATATCCTCATTGCTATTACAATTAACCAAATGCAGCGTAACTCAAAGAGCGATGATTAAATGTAGGTATTGCAACTGGAACTGGATGTGGCCTTGTCTCCATAATTATTGCAGTCTTTGTAGTTGTATTCGCCAACAAGTGGAAGAAAGGCATCCAAAAGAGAATCCGACGAACACACTTCAAGAAAAATCAAGGTCTACTCCTGGAGCAGCTCATCTCAGATGACAGCGCCACAAACAAAACAAAAATATTCTCCTTGGAGGAGCTAGAGAAGGCAACCAACAACTTCGATGCCACTCGTGTTCTTGGTCGTGGAGGACACGGTACGGTTTATAAAGGGATTCTATCTGACCAATGAGTGGTGGCTATTAAAAAGTCCAAAATTGTGGAGCAAACTGAGATAAACCAGTTTATCAATGAGGTTGCTATCTTGTCTCAAATCATTCATCGTAATGTGGTAAAGCTATTCGGTTGTTGCCTCGAATCTGAGGTGCCATTGCTCGTGTATGAGTTCATATCAAATGGTACACTGCATGACCTTCTTCACGTTGATGTTGGTGTTAAATGCTTGTTGTCATGGGATGATCGCATTAGGATTGCAGTTGAAGCAGCAGGGGCACTTGCTTATCTGCACTCGGCTGCTGCAATACCAATTTTCCATAGAGACGTGAAATCTTCTAACATACTATTGGATGGCAGCTTCGCTACAAAGATTTCTGACTTTGGTGCTTCAAGGTCTGTTTCACTCGATGAAACTCATGTGGTCACTATTGTCCAAGGAACATTTGGTTACCTAGATCCTGACTATTACCATACTGGACAACTAACTGAAAAGAGTGATGTGTATAGTTTTGGGGTAATACTTGTGGAACTTTTCACGAGGAAAAAGCCAATTTTTATCAATGATCAAGGTGCAAAACAAAACCTGTCCCATTATTTCATGGAAGGATTGCAAGAGGGGGATATCATGGAAATATTGGATCCTCAGGTTGTTAAAGAGGCAAACCCAGAAGAGATCGATGATATTTGCTCACTTACAGAAGCATGCTTGAGACTCAAAGGAAGAGACAGACCTACTATGAAAGAAGTAGATATGAGATTGCAATTCCTGAGAACCAAGAGGTTAAGGAAATGCAAATTTCTCCCAGCTAGTGATCAAGAAATTGAGCATTTGTTATGCCCAGAGATTAGCAATTCCAATGCACAGGTGAACGTTGAAAATCCTGGTAATTTAACATCTGAAGGCATCTCGAGTTGCTACAGTCTAGAGCAAGAACTTTCATCCTAAGTAACTTTGCCACGCTAAGTATATATGCGCCTACCAAAATTCCGTCCTTCCTAGTATTTATCAGAATTACCATTACTTCTCCATGGAATCATATTATGATAAATACATCTCTTTAGACGAGAGTATGTCATGTGATTTCGCTTCCTGTATATTTGCAAAATTTATTTGTAAGCCCATCTCAATTGTGTACAATCATAATACAAATATTTGCGGTGAATATGCTTGTAAGGAATAACTTAAGATCCATTATTGTATTTAAGTTTTGGTGGTGGGGGAAAACATATTGGTAGCGTTGCCAAAAATTTCATACCTTCCGTTGCCGTTCACTTACATGGTAGATGCTCCAATAGGATCAAACCGATCCCTAATTTATTTTAACCACATGGGTAGTTCACTGTATTTTTTACATTAATGTTGCAAATGACTTTGAAGTCAGAACAGATAAGTATAGTAGCCAAGGAAAAATGAGAGCAAAAGTAAGGGACTCTCCATTTGATGTGTTTGGCTCTTTGCATAACAAGTATTGATGGCAAAATGAGAGTAAATGTGAGGGACTCTTGCATTTGATGCCTTTGGATTTTTCCATAAAAATTATGGATGGCATAGTTCACATCATTTAATTTGCAAAAAAAATGCCAAGATTCTGCGTTCTACATAGGCAAAGGAGCTGAAAATTGTACTTTAAAGAGTCTTCGGCAATTTATAGTCCAGCCTCTTGGATGCGGCTACCAAAGTCCACAACAAAGCTCAACATGGATTTAAGCGGGTGCGAAGAAATTGTGGCATTCTGCTATGAATAGGGGCTCTTGAGCATGTTATTGTGCATGTATATTGTTTCTTGTACACCAGGCTCACCTCTCTAGTTTTCTTGTAAAGATTGAGGTACAAGCCCACCATGTACATCATATATACCGTGCACACTGCACATAATCAATACATTGTGCAATTCCAATATTCTACATGGTATGAGTTTCCAAGTTCTAACCTTAACTTGTTATCCTAGACGATTACTCTCACTATGTGTGGTCTTTCCCCCTACGGCGGAAATCGGATGTCCTACCCACTCTGACGGCTTTTTATTCCTATGTCACCACTTAGTTTGGGCATCCCATTCATGCTCTTGAAACCGACAATTGAAAAGAGTTCGACAACCACGCTATCCGCAGCTTACTCTCCCACCATGGCACTGTTTTCCGTCGCACTTGCCTGTATACTTCACAACCAAATGGTCGAGCTAAACGTGTCCTTCGCACTCTTAATGACTGCGTTCGTACGCTCCTGTTTCATGCTAATGTTGTCGGTTCTATATCCAGCATATCTCATAGTAGGGTTCCTAAGCTAGGCGTCCTGGAGTGATGGTAACATGGACACCGGATTTTACCCAGGTTCGGGCTCTCTCGAAGAGATAATACCCTATGTCCTGCTTTTGATTTTATTTGATATGGGTGTAGTACATGGTACATGTCTCTGCCACGAGATTGTTCTAATGAATATCAGATCCCCTATTGATTAGCCTGGCCTTGGTTTATATAATACACCGGAGGCCTAGAGTTTAGAAGAGTCCTCGGCTTGGGCGCCAAGTCTTGTGGAATCTCCCTTGTATGCGGCATGGGCTGCCCGAAGGGGCCCATGAGTGAACTGCCACGGGGGTCCTCGTCCTGATCCCGCTGGTCGGGAGACGACGTGGTGAGTACCCCCTAGTCTAGGACACCATCAGTAGCCCCCTAAACCAGTCTTCAAGTTGGGGACGCTCCTTAATCCTTCTGAACTGTTCTTCATCTTCGGTCATCGGTCTTGAAAACTGGTTCAACAAATCTTCCCATCTTCGATCTTGAGGATCGCCGAAGTGAGTTCGAAGAGTTTACACGTTGGGTACCGAGGAGCCCCTCTAAGTCTTCGGCCTTTATCAATGCCTTTCTATTTCTACGCCACACCTCAGGTTTGAAGTGCTTCCCGTGTGGCGTTGTCCTCTGGCGTCTAATCTCCAATGCCAGGCTGTATCCAAGCTCCAACGCCGGACTTTATCTGAGCTCCAACGCCGGACTGTCACTACAAGAAATATGTTAACCTGCAACCATCACTATTGGTCACCGAATGGTCATTGTTTTTCATTTGCGACCTTTTTGCGACCAAAAACAATTGGTCAAAAGTTGACCGTCTTTAATGAATTTTAACGACCTTCTTTGTGATATGGTCGTAGAAGGCAACGACGAAAACAAAAGGTCGTTGTTCCTATGACCTTTTGTTTTGGTCGCTGGTTGTCTTCCTAGGCCACGTCGGATCCAACGTGGCAAGCTGACGTGGCAAAATTGCGACCAATTGAATTGGTCATTGATAAGAATCAGCCCGTTCCAATTCGGTGTGTATATGGGCCGAGCCATTAATTCAACCCATTTAATGTATATTTTTCGTGTTAACTTCGGTTAGCTACATGGGCCTAGCCCAACAATTCAGCCTTTTTATTTTCTTGGTCGTGGCCTTTTAGTCTATTGATCTTCTATTTTCAGCCCTTATATATTCAAGTTGGTCCCACTAGTCAGATGGGTCCCACTTGTCATGTTCATCTCTCAAATTGGTCCCACATATTAGAATGTACAAATTTGACAGATTATTTTCATAAGTGGCCCCACTGGTCAGGTTTTCATTTCACAAGTTTTCAAATCACATATATAATCAATACTTTAAATAGAACAAAGAACACATAAAATTCATCAAATATAGCACTAAATAAATCTATTACAATCTTTACAACATAGATATACTACAATATGCTACTCTTCACTGAGTTGGACTTCACGGCTTCACATTTGGCTTCACACTTGATACGTCTCCGTCGTATCTACTTTTCCAAACACTTTTGCCCTTGTTTTGGACTCTAACTTGCATGATTTGAATGGAACTAACCCGGACTGACGCTGTTTTCAGCAGACTTTCCATGGTGTTATTTATGTGCAGAAACAAAAGTTCTCGGAATGACCTGAAACTCCAGGAACATCTTTTTGGAAAATATTAAAAATACTGGAAGAAAAATCCACGTCAGGGGGCCCACACCCTGTCTACGAGGGTGGGGGTGCGCCCGCCCCCCCTGGGCGCGCGCCCCTGCCTCGTGGGCCCCCTGACGCTCCACCGACCTCAACTCCAACTCCATATATTCAATTTCGGGGAGAAAAAAATCAGAGAGAAGGATTCATCGCGTTTTACGATACGGAGCCGCCGCCAAGCCCTAAAACCTCTCGGGAGGGCTGATCTGGAGTCCGTTCGGGGCTCCGGAGAGGGGAATTCGTCGCCGTCGTCATCATCAACCATCCTCCATCACCAATTTCATGATGCTCACCGTCGTGCGTGGGTAATTCCATCGTAGGCTTGCTGGACGGTGATGGGTTGGATGAGATCTATCATGTAATCGAGTTAGTTTTGTTAGGGTTTGATCCCTAGTATCCACTATGTTCTGAGATTGATATTGCTATGACTTTGCTATGCTTAATGCTTGTCATTAGGGCCCGAGTGCCATGATTTCAGATCTGAACCTATTATGTTTTCATGAATATATGTGAGTTCTTGATCCTATTTTGCAAGTCTATAGTCACCTACTATGTGTTATGATCCGGCAACCCCGAAGTGACAATAATCGGGACCACTGCCGGTGATGACCATAGTTTGAGGAGTCCATGTATTCACTATGTGTTAATGCTTTGTTCCGGTATTCTATTAAAAGGAGGCCTTAATATCCCTTAGTTTCCATTAGGACCCCGCTGCCACGGGAGGGTAGGACAAAAGATGTCATGCAAGTTCTTTTCCATAAGCACGTATGACTATATTCGGAATACATGCCTACATTACATTGATGAATTGGAGCTAGTTCTGTGTCACCCTATGTTATGATTGTTACATGATGAACCGCATCCGGCATAATTCTCCATCACCGATCCAATGCCTACGAGCTTTTCACATATTGTTCTCCGCTTATTTACTTTTCCGTTACTACTGTTACAATCACTACAAAACCCAAAAATATTACTTTTGCTATCGTTACCGTTACTTCCATATTACTTTGCTACTAAATTCTTTGCTGCAGATACTAAGTTATCCAGGTGTGGTTGAATTGACAACTCAACTGCTAATACTTGAGAATATTCTTTGGCTCCCCTTGTGTCGAATCAATAAATTTGGGTTAAATACTTTACCCTTGAAAACTGTTGCAATCCCCTATACTTGTGGGTTATCAACACTTCACTTGGCTTCACACTTCTACTTCTTTGTCATCTTCAACCTTTTTATGTATTGTTATGCCTCTCGTTAATTGATAGCAAGTGACTATTTATTACTCTCTATTGCTTGTACCATGGTTTACATAGTCGTTACTGATCGACGGGCGTGGCGTGTCGCAGCGCGGGCTAAGCTAGTATCATACAATGGATGAGTAAAATTCGACAAAACGATGTATAATAAGATTTTACAAAGGCTGACAAAGAGTTACATATGAGCTTGTTAGCAAGATGGCGAAGAGAGCAGGGAGTACCTGAGCTAGAAGTCCGAAGGGTAAGGCCACCTAGTAGAATTACAATGTTCCCGCCATGTGGGATAACTATCACAATCTCTACTATCTAAAAGAAACTTACCGCTTCGTCAAGCCTCTCGTACGACCCCCTCACCCCCCGATTTTCTTTCCCCCGTCCCAGTCCCACCTCTCGTACGACCCACTCGATTTTCTTTCCCCCTCTGGCCTGCTCCTCATGCCGGCGTCCGGCGCCACCGCTACCAACCTCCAGCCGTCGTCCAGTAACCTCTCCCGCGCGCCCTATCTCGCTTCTTCTCCCTTCTCCCTTCCTTTTCTCTCTCTCACAAATCTTGTCTCTCTCTGTTTCAGAAACAACAGCACCATGGATCCCGATGTGGAGCTCCACTGCAGCCCGATCTGACCTGGGAGCAACCAGATCCGTGCGTCTCCGCCTCGCTCCGCGTGCCTCCATGGTCCGCCGTCTTCCCGAGCGCCGGCGCCACGCGACCAGATCCGTGCGTCTCCGCCTCGCTCCGCGCGCCTCCATGGTCCGCCGTCTTCCCGAGCGCCGGCGCCACGCGACCAGATCCGTGCGTCTCCGCCTCGCTCCGCGCGCCTCCATGGTCCGCCGTCTTCCCGAGCGCCGGCGCTGCGCTCAGCCGCCGCCATCCCGTGCCATGGTCGCCTCCCTCCAGAACGACGTGCCATGGTCGCTTCCCTGCCTCTCCGGCAAGTGGGCCTTTGCGTTTCTTTGCTTTTTTTCAGGACACTAGGTGCCAGGTCTGGTGACCCAAGACTATTGCTTTCAGTTATTCAATGGTGTTCATACTGCATATTGCTATCAGATATGCCATTGCCTGCAGCGGCAAGCTTGAATGCCATGTTTGCATGTTTATTTGATTCAAGTGTATAGATAAGGGGTAAACTGAACCATGCTAATTCGCTACCAGGTTGGAGATTTGGGATCGGATGCGCCAATAACAAGGGACCAAGGTGATGAACTAACGGCACAGGCAGAATGATTCTTCAGGTACCAACATAGTCATCGACTAGAGAATTAAGTTAACTGTTTGATTTACTTGAAGCTCCAAATTGTAGTTATTTTATTCATTCACTAATTTGGTATAATCCTAACCTAGGAGGATTATCACTGTATGATATGAGATCAGGACGTTTAGCAATAATAAAACTCTGACATTGGATGGTTCTTTTCTGAAGTACAGTTGTAAGATCTTTGATTCTAGCTTCGACCTTTAACTGGACAGTACTAATTGGACATATAATTGGGAAATTATGCACAAGATATTCTGTTGTCTTTTGTTCTCCAATCAGATTCATCTAGCACTTTGTACACTTTCTAATTGTTCTACCCTCTACCTCTGAAACAAATTTGGTGATTTCTGCTATGATAGTTTCCAGAATAGTTTGGCCCTCGAGACACTTCCACTGTTTGGCGTCTATTGATTATTATTGGAATTGGTTCGACAAACTGTGTATATGTGACAAATTTACTAATATACTGACCCAGCCTAATAATACGACAAACTGCTGCCTCTCCTCTCTGCTCCTTGCTGCCTGCGGCTGTCCCATCTCTCCTAGCGCTGCTGCTGCACTTCTTCTGAAGCTCTTCTCAACCCCGTTGCTTAAGTTCTTCTCTGAACTCCAACCTGCGGCTGTCCCATCTCTCCTAGCGTTGTTGCTGCTTCTCTCTCTCAATTTTTTCTGTAATTCTGTGAACCATTGTTGTGCGATTATATGATTTGTGGTATTTGCTTGAGTGAACCTGTAACGTTTGTACCTTATGCAAAGTGCTAGCACCTACATATTATCCAAATTTTTCTTCTAAATGTCATGAGGCATGAGCCACAAATTTTCTCAAGAATGACCCTTGGTATATATAAGGCATGCATGCAATTTTAATAATACTCTTTTGGCTCTCATTTATCTGTTGCCTTAGAGCATCGTATAATATAGAAGAGTCAATCAAACAAAGCTCTTTCAATATCAGACAAAATATTTGTTGCCTGATTTATTTATAAGAAAATTCTTCTGTGTATTTAGTTACATGATTTTAATTTGATCGTCTTCTTCCGTCTTATTTTTGGTGACTATGATATTTCCTTAGGTTCACCTTGACCTTCACTGCCCGTGAAAGAGCTTAAGTAAATTGATGTTGTATCATCAGAATCTGTAGCCTGGCTCAGTTTTTTTGTCTATACATACACTTCAATTCCTTGCTCGCACTGAAATCCCTCTTTGTCACAGGATGAATCAGAAACTGAAGATGATGATACAATGGACACAGAAGAAGCTTCCTCTGTCCTCATCACTGCACTGTAGTCTTTCAGCCAAGCTCTGGTGAATGATGACGGAGAAAAAGATATCGTGACAGAGGTTCATGTCTTCTTGTGTCCAACCCTAGATCACAGGGGCTCTCTTATCAGCAAAATAGCTACTCTAGATGCGCAGATGACGATCCAGCCGCGGTTGCGCTTTATCTCGTCGGGACGAAATAGCCCTGCCTTGTCCCTGCCGCCGCCGGTAGAGGCTATTTTCCATAGGCCAAGGTGAGCATCCATGTCTAATGGTGCGAATTTACTCTGGTTCCATGAGCACTTCGTTCCCCGCCATGCAATCTTTGTTGATTCGGAAAGATGGGAGCTGTCTGTTTAGCTAATTCAATCTACCATTGATCATGCTAATTTTTGTTACATAGGAAACAACATGGACATGCTGCCCTTTTTCCCAATCAAAATACTTCTGTGTGGAGAGCTCGGGCGTCGGTGGTTGTGTCGAAGCAGAGCTCGGTCATCGGTGACAGCACGGCCGGCTGATTTGCGACTGGTCGGATGGCGAGCTTCACATACCTGTGCGCGTACGCATGGGTAACACACTATATTGGCCGCGCAAGAGCAAGTTCACAGGTGGTAAACTATATTCGTAATTTATGTTCATAGGTGATCTTGTACAGTACCATAGCCGAATCCTAATTTGTGACATTTGTTTGTAGTGATTGCAAGGGGAGAGATGTGCTGCACTTATGTCAGTAATCACGGCAGGCCCATATCCATTATATGCATATTTTGTTAGTACTATTGTAATTTAGCAAGTTCTTGTTCTTTCCGTAAGTTGTTTGCTGAACATTTCATGCCGCCTTGAGCATGCAAAAGTACTTCTGAATTTTGCATGATATTTTGTTAGTCATAAATCACGTCACACACCACATCTATATTTTTTTTTTGGTAGTTTAAAAATAACTATTCTAAATGTTCTTTTAATAACTATTCTAAATGTACTATAGACCGAAGTCAGAATATTGGTAAGCTCATTCTTTTTGTAAGCTATGGAGATGAATTTGATGAGTTGTGTGAAGATGAAAGGAAGCCGATGGAATATACTTTGATTAGCAGTGACCTTGGAGAGCGAATGGTGCCCCTACATAGACTTTACTGAAAAGTTGCTATTTAATGTTTTTTTGGTTAGAGAAAAGATCACAGTGGACACAACTGCAGAAGCAGCGATTCAATGTTTTATTCAGTTTAACCATGACTATTCTTTTCATTCAGATATGGTATGAACTAAATTATGTATCTTCTTCGCCCTTGAATTGGATAATTACCGTGGTTTCATCTTTTGACTCAGATATGCGCAAGGAATTGAATAGGTGCTGGTTTTTTTATCATAATCTGTCCACCGACAATGCATACGAAAGTAGATATGAAGGACTATTTTATGCCATTTGATTGGAACACTAAACTAGGTTTTGTTGGTTCTTGAGTGAAAAGATAGTTGATGGTGGAACAAGGTGCCCCAGATTAATTAGGAAATGAGAAAGTTGCATTTTGGTGATCCTATTTCTTTCTCTCCATAGCATGCGTGGGTTTAACGATATACAATCTATATATGTCTATTTCATCAACTAATACATGTATTGCACATGTTTTGTACTGTACCAATAGGAAGGTAAAGAGCTCTTGGTTGATTTATTTTTGAAAGCATGACCTAAAATACATCACCAATGCATAAATGACTATTGTTCTCCCGTTGCAACGCACGGGCAATTACCTAGTGCATTAAATAATATCCTGTTATTCCTACACCATCGTCATTACTATGGTCTTCCCTGCAGTACACTTGATCACCATCGCCTGTCCTTATAGAGTACACATTGTCATCAGGCAACTCTTCTTCAATTTTAGGGCTATAATAGTAGACGTTTTTTTCTCTTTATACCATGATGCCCACCAACCTGCACATATACTGCTTTTGACAACCCCAAGGATAATGCATACTCGCCGAAATTCGTCACGTGTGTCCACTTCTGCTTGTTAGCTTTGCCATTGTCAGCATCGACGAGCTTGAATACCCAGAAGAAATACTTATCGTCGCTCAACCATCGTTCCCTCACCGCAATCAACAACTCAATGGCCTCACAATGCTCTCTGAAATACTCATTAAGGTTGAAATCATTATTAAGGAAGACAAAATGCCCGAGATCATGGCTACCCACCCTTTACCCATCCAGTCGCGTGACTGGAGCTGTTACAACCCCATGTACTACGACGCTTACATCGTGGAGTTGCATGGTGAGGTCACGTTGTAGAAGGCAATGTCCCAAAACGAGTTCCCACGTCAAAGATGTGCAGACCATCCACCGTCCTGGCAACCTACTCTGCACACGGCAATACTATTATCTTCGTGTGTAATGGCAGCGAGGATGCAGCTATCGGAGGATGCAGCGAGGATGCTGGGTCTTGGCAGAAGATGATTTTCTTGATGTTGTGTGGGCCTTTGACCGTGGGTATAGAAGCGATCATCTTCTGGTTGGCGGTGAGCGGCACCTCGGCGCCGGAGAAGAGATTCACAATCACGAGCTGGTGGTCATCCGTGGCGACGAGCCTTGCCAAGGACACGTAGGACCCAACTGCCGCAGGGGCCGCACATGTGCTTCTTCTTGCTACGTCCATACGGCGAGAGTGTGAGAGCTAGCACGGCGGGCTGCGCCGGGAGCCGTGACGCCGCGTCGTGCCACGGCCTGCAGACGGCGGCGAGGCGCGCGCGGTCGCGCAGGGAGGAGATCCTGCGGCCAACCAAGCCGATGAGGTCGTCGGGAAGGTTGTGCCATCCCGCCGCCGACCGAGACGACGACTTGGTGTTGCCGTAGCCCGCATTCGCCCGCGCCGTCGACATCTCTCGAAGTCTGGATCCGTACGTGCCCCGATCTCCTCCTTCTCTTCGGTGGCTCATCGCTGTTACCCATTTGCTGCGACTGTGGCCGACAGCTCTAGCCCTTCGGTGTGGCTTGACCGCGGACGACGACGGTGCTCGGATTGGTGTGCTCTGTGCTAGCAGGTCTGCTCCTAGTTCCTTCCTCATGCGCAGATTGGACGTCTTCCTCTGGGTTCTAGGGTGAACCGAGCTGCCGCCTGCCGGTGCGGCATCCTTCGAGCCAGGATGAGAGGGCAGGGGCCCTTTGCAGTGGCAGTTTCAGAGGAGTGTCTGTTCTGTCTTCGAGTCTGGCTACGATCACGAAGCTAGCACGGTGGTGCATCCTCTCAAGTCCGTAGCTTGTCCGGTTGGTGTAGGTCGTCCTGTAGGGCGATGGCGGCAGCATGGCGTGCTTGCTATCGCTGCTGCCTTAGAGTCTGCTTCGCTTTGCTCCTTGTATCAGCCGCTTGTCTCTCTTTTTGCTTTTTCTTGTAAGTTGTTGATCTTGTAATCCTGACCGGTTGATGGCTTTGTTAATTCAAAGCCGGGCTCTTCTTGAGCCTTCGTTCTAAAAAAAAAAGATGCGGATCTGGGACCTTTTATCGGCGCTGGCCTTCAACGGCCCAGCTTGGCCTATACTGCATGGAAGCAAGCCCATGCAGCCTATACGCCTGGACAAATTTACCAACATGAGGTCCGAAATCACTAGTTGTGGAGTACTCGGTGTAAACGAAAATGCTAGACTCATGGACTCTTACAGGCTAACATGGGCTCTTTCCTCCTAATTAAACTTGCCCCACCCCCCCCCCCCCCCCCAATCCTGATTTGCACCCAATTAAAAAACCCCACCTCAGCCTCTCCGTGAACCCCGTAAAATTGATGCCTGTGTGTAGCATTGCCCCGTTGTAAAGATCACCCCAACTTCCCAGGTTGCGACAAGCGGCGCACATGGAGCGCGCCACTTGTCGCAACCTAGGAGTTTTCTTTTTTTCCATAGATCTGTTTATTCAAAACGTTTTATCTCTCAAACCATGCGTCCAAATCTCGAACCGCTTTCACCGTTGAATTCCTCGCGTCGAGATCTTCAAAACTAGATCCCATGTTGATAGGTTTTTGACGAACTTTTTTTCACGAAAAAACCGGACGAAAATAACCATGCGAAAAAACCGAACCGAGAGCACGGGTTTTTTTCCTTTTCGAAAGAGGCATGCCCGTGCCTCTCACGAAATCACAACCGTGCCTCTCGCGGAAGCAAAACCGTGACTCTCGCGGAAGGAAAAAAAATGAGTTTTTTCCGTTTCCGAGGAGGCACGGCCGTGACTCTCGCGAAAGCACAACCGTGCCTCTCGCGGAAGTAAAATCATGACTCTCGCGAAAGAAAAAAAAATAGAAAACACGTTTTTTCCCTTTCCGAGAGGCACGACTGTGACTCTCGCGAAAGCACAACCGTGCCTCTCGTGGAAGCAAAACCGTGACTCTCGCGAAAAAATAAATTAGAAAATGTGTTTTTTTCCGTTTCCGAGAGGCACGGCCGTGACTCTCGCTAAAGCACAACCGTGCCTCTCGCGGAAGCAAAACCGTGACTCTCGTGAAAGGAAAAAAACAGAAAACGCGTTTATTTCCGTTTCCGAGAGACACGTCCGTGACTCTCGCGAAAGCACAACCGTGCCTCTCGCGGAAGCAAAACCGTGACTCTCGTGAAAGAAAACGTTTTCAAAAAAAATTGATCCAAAAGCTAAGGTAGACCGGTGGAAAACCAAAACGTTGAAAAAAAACCATTTAAAAAGCCAAAAACGCGTGCGGACAAATAAAAAAATCCGAAGGGAGCGCCCAGAGCGCGACACGTGGGGAATCGATGAGAGCACGCCAAGTGACGCTGATTGTTGCAAGGCTCCCGAAAAAGTGCTCGTTAGTTGCTCTCCAGGAAGTCTCACGGAGGCCTTGACGTAAACGATGTCGGCGATCTCGTCGTTGCCCACATTATGGACCTTAACATGAAGATGCCGGCGAGCAGGCCGTGGAGGAAGGGGCCGGTGTTGAGGTATGTCCGTGCAACAAGACAGCCAGTGGCGGAGCAGGAGCTGCGACGTGCTACTAAATGTCGTGAATTTGAAAAAGTTCCGGAATTTGAAAATGTTCGTGTGCTTGAAAACGTTCATGAACTTGAATAAAATAAAAACAAAACCTAAGAAAAAAAATAAAAGGTGGCTGCTACGAATCAGCCGAATGATTTCCTGGTGAAATCATCCGCCTGGACAAACGTCGGATATGCGCGCTGGTGGTCCTCCGATGCAGCATGCCACGGCAGCAGCGCTACCAGCTTCAATGCAGCGCTGCTTTCCTCGACAAAGCTCCACTGCAGCATAGTACGAGCGCGACCATAGCTCGACCGGAGCACCAATGGCCAGGCGTCCGGCAAAGCTCCATTGCAGCTCCAACGCAGCACCGACCGCGTCCGGCAAAGCTCCATTACAACTCCGGCAAAGCTCCATTGCAGCCCCGGCTATGCTTCCGGCGGCATGGCGTTGCTCCATTTCAACTCCGCGTGCTCCCAACAGCTTCAAATCCACATCGAGTTGCAGCGCCGGCCCCGTCGGCAACTCTCCGCGGTCACCGTCGCAGCCGGCGCGCACTTCATTTTTGCAGCTCAGGAAGCCACGCACGTTGCTTAAAACGAAGCTCCGACGACCATGTGCGGATGCTCCTCGTCGCAACAGCAGTAGCTCCGACGGCCATGGCAGGCAGTGGTCGCGTGTCGAGGCTTCGGTCCATTCATGGCAGCTCCAGTCGTAGCCAAGTGGTGCCATGTGCAGCAGCAGCACTCCATTGCCCCAGGGGTGAGAAAGAGAAGGAAGAGAGGGGAACTCTAGGGACGGAGTAGAGCAAAGCGCGGCCATGGTAGTGGCGACAGGAGAGAGAGAGGGATGTGAACGAGGAAGACGACGCGAGCGCGAGAAAATTGCGTGGCTGTGGCTTCCCTGCGTGGGATAAGGTACAGATGGGAGCGGTGCGTGGGCCAGCCAGGGACGCGTGTCAATCGCTGGAAGCGGCTTGTGTCTCGCTATTATCATCCGGTTTAAAACAAACATTTTCCAAAAAAAGAAAGAAAAAAATGTAGTAGAGAGAGACATGTATGAGTCGATCCAGTAATGGATGGGGCTTGCCTGCTCCCGTTCGGTGCTCCCATCCGTGCTCCCCTCACACCATTTTCTATCCAACGGTTGCCACATATCCTCCTCCGTTCCTTTCTTCAGCGAAAGAAAAAGAAAACAGATCTCGTATTTCCGTGTCCACCGTATCTCCTCTTTCCCAGCATGTATCTGCTTCTCTTCCTCATTCCCTTCAACATCAGAGACGACACCGGAGTCCGAACGGCGGAGGCAGATGCACGAGCAACCACATCTTCTCAATCGATCTCCTCCCATGCGGCCGTGTCGTCCGCTTCGCTTCTCTTCCTGTGGCCGCCCCGTCTCTTTTTCCTTTCGTCGCCTGAGTCATGGCCCGGACCGGGAGGCTGCCTAGCAAGTGGGACGTCGGCGTTGAGAAACTTCAGTCCGCTGGTTCGTCAGCACCGGCGCGGTGGCGCAACCCAGGTCCAGACGCCGGGCCTCTCCCGCCGCAAGACCACCTCCGCCGAGAGGAAGCCGTCGGACTCGTCCATGCCGTTGTGCGCGTGCCTACAAGGCGCCACGCTGCTACTCTACCTCGGCCTCGACCTCCCCGAGGCATCGCCATTGTCTGATGCCATTTAATTGCTCTCCAGACAAGTTGAAAAATCAAGATAGCCCTCAAGTTATCTCAGTTGCAATCTCGGCCAATATTGTGATTTGTAGTAGTACATAGAGTGTTAAACAACCTATATGAAGTGTGAACCAAGGTGTGGTTAGGCTTACTTTACATCAGGAAAAATTACTGAACCAAACCCCTTACTAAAATCATTAGGAATTGTATCCTCATGCCGATGGGAAGCCTGACAACCTTTAGGTAGGGAAAAGGTAGACTTGCATATCTCAACGGTGCAATAATCAGTGTAGATGGGTGGATTAAGAACTCGCAAGTTGTCCTCAGATGTCAGATGAAAGCTTTTATAAGTACAGATATCGCTAATACCGTTCCTTTTCTAATGGCAGTGAGGTGTTGCAAGCGACGTATAACTGCAAAGCGTGCTGTAAATGGAACCTGGATTAAGCTTTTGGATATTGATGCTACCTCACAACTAGGCGATGAGCGGCATATCTCAAATCGTACTCTCAGAGCCCCAACAACTGCGTCGACCTCAATCACGCCGCGCTCCTCCATGTTGGCGTGCAGCGACAGCGAAGCACCGAAGCTGGCATGCATCTAACTCCAGCATGGGCGAAGGTCGGCGCCGGGTCGACCTTCCGTTCGCCGTGGTCGTCCTCGTCCACCTCTTCCGCCAGCCGGTCACCATCGCCCAGCCTGAGGACGTCCATGCGGCTATGCTCGATGCCGCGACCTCGTGCTACAGACGGGCGGCTGTGGCAGCCCAGTTCACTGCCGTAGTGTCGTCTCTGATGTTGAAGGGAATGAGGAAGAGAAGCAGATACATGCTGGGAAAGAGGAGATACGGTGGACACGGAAATACGAGATCTGTTTTCTTTTTCTTTCGCTGAAGAAATGCGGCTCCTACGAGGACACGAGTAAGCCAGCATGCATGCAGCCTTGGATCGTTTCATGCCTCTCCTTATTACTACCTTAACCTTTTGTTTTTAATCCATGCACACAGCCCTTAAATTTCTTCTACCTTTACTGCTTTAATTACTGGTTCTTCTGTGCCGCAATTTTAATCAATCTCTCCAATCGCTGACTACGTTACGTGCATTGTGATCGTCGTTTGTAGCGTCTATCCCTCCCATGTGTTTCACCGACGGTAGCCACCATGACTTTGTCCACGAGCAGGATACTCTGCAGATCTTTTCGATCAAAGTCGAGGCAATAGCAGGGGGCCTACAGTGGCCACTCGACGTGTATGGTGGATCGCAAGCGTAATATCATCTTCCATCGCGGAAGAGACAACTGCCAAAGAATCACGAAGCAGGTTTGTACGCACATTCCCTGGCCGCCTACTTTGTTCTGCGACGATACTATATATTTCGCCTGCTTAATCGCGAGCTAACCTTATATAGTACGTATATGTCATGCGCATGCATGCATGCAGGAACCATATATATCTTGCACTAACAGGCCCCACTCGAGCTGTTTTGCTATCTGTCGATCCTACATACGTCCGTCGAGGTTGATCTCAAGGTGAAAGGTGTCGTCCAACCCAACCCGAGGACAAAGCTTTAAGCTCTCTAGCGCTCTGTTACAGAAACCAGGGTGCATCTAAATCATACATGATGTACCATCAAGTAACTCTGTGGAGCTAGAGCTAGCATTCGCCCACATCGTCAACTCTGTGGAGGCCACGATCAGTGTGGAAGTCGTTCATGGGGATTGGCCACGCGGATTTCGAGGAGTTTTCACCGCCAACACCGCCAGCATAGATCACATGAAAGTCACGTTGCTTGCGTTTGAAGATGGACGGTCGTAGCAATGTGGTCAAGCTTTCGCGCCGTGTCGTCTGTGTCCAACTCCGTCGGTCCAAGATGGCAAAGGTTAAGAAGCCAAAGCTCAAGATTTCAGCACAAGCTATGCGTATCAACAGGGAAAATGATGTGTGGAGACATGCCGTAGCTTTTACACCCCAGAAAGCAGGTACAAGTCGGGGGACGCTTAAGGTTGGCTCCTGTGAGATGCAGGTGACCGTGGCATGATCCCTTCTCTCCACCTTCAAATTTAGCTACGATAGACGAGGACTAGAAGAGTAAGGTGAGATTTGACGTGCCATGATATTGGAGTCTAACGTGAACTACACAGCAGCGCATACAAATAGCTAGGTTACATGCATGTAATACTGTTAGAGCATCTCCAGCCACGCCCCAACAGGCACTAGTAGAAAAAGGGAAACCGGGACTAAAGGGTCGTTACTAAAGCCTCCCCCTTTAGTCCCGATACATGAACCGGGACTAAAAGCCCTCCACGTGGCCGCTGCCTGGAGGTCCACCTTTACTCCCGGTTGGTAACACAAACCGGTACTAAAGAAAATTTTATGATTTTTTTTTGAAAAAAAATTTTGAATTTTTTTTTATTTTCAAATTTTCTGAATTATTTTAACCTCTAATCTCTAATCACCCCTCATCATTCCGAATAATCTAACTTCCCGGACGGTCACCCATCCTCTCACTACTCCAGCCTGAGCACTCTTAACTTCCGGGTTCTATTCTCCCTCGTTTCCAAGTCTGCACTTGTTGTTTTCCTACCAATAGTAAGATGTCAATCCTATTAACCCTCAGGAATTTAGCTTGAGCATGAAGTCACACATTTCACTGTTTGAGTTTGAAACTATTATTCTAAAAAACAATAATTATTTAGTAACACTAATATTTCTTGAATAAGTAGTTTGACCATAGTTTGACCATAGTTTGACCATAGTTTGACCAGATTTGACCAAAATTCAAAAAACTGAAATAATTATTTCGTAACACTAATATTTCTTGAATAATTAGTTTGACCATTGTTTGACCACAGTTTGACCACAATTTGACCATAATTCAAAAAAACTGAAATAATTATTTAGCAACACTAATATTCTTGAATAATTATTTAGTAACACTAATACTTCTTGAATAAGTAGTTTGACCATAGTTTGACCAGATTTAACAAAAATTCAAAAAAACTGAAATTTGAGCATAACTTTTTTTCTTTTAGAATTTGAGGATTCTAAAAATTTGCAAACAGGCCGTAGGCTGTTAAAATCGGATGCGGATTTTCGTGCTGAACATTTTGATATATTATAAGTTTTTTCTGACATCGTATGCAAAAGTTATAGCCGTTTTACATTTTCCCTACACTTTTTGCAAAACATGTCCAAATTTAAGTTTTTAAATTTTTCTAACTAGTACATGTAGTAACATAAGTACATCTGGAAAGATTTTAATTTTTGAAGTTTTTATCATTTTCTTTTGCTTTTTACAAAACTGAAAAGGCGATCCACCGGGGGGGGGTAGAGTTTGAAAATGGGACCTTTAGTACCGGTGAAGGAAATATGCCCTAGAGGCAATAATAAAGTTATTATTTATTTCCTTATATCATGATAAATGTTTATTATTCATGCTAGAATTGTATTAACCGGAAACATAATACATGTGTGAATACATAGACAAACAGAGTGTCACTAGTATGCCTCTACTTGACTAGCTCGTTAATCAAAGATGGTTATGTTTCCTAGCCATAGACATAAGTTGTCATTTGATTAACGAGCTCACCTCATTAGGAGAATGACGTGATTGACTTCACCCATCCGTTAGCTTAGCACTCGATCGTTTAGTATGTTGTTATTGCTTTCTTCATGACTTATACATGTTCCTATGACTATGAGATTATGCAACTCCCGTTTACCGGAGGAACACTTTGTGTGCTACCAAACGTCACAACGTAAATGGGTGATTATAAAGGTGCTCTACAGGTGTCTCCAAAGGTACTTGTTGGGTTGGCGTATTTCGAGATTAGGATTTGTCACTCCGATTGTCGGAGAGGTATCTCTGGGCCCACTCGGTAATGCACATCACTATAAGCCTTGCAAGCATTGTGACTAATGAGTTAGTTGCGGGATGATGTGTTACGGAACGAGTAAAGAGGCTTGCCGGTAACGAGATTGAACTAGGTATCGAGATACCGACGATCAAATCTCGGGCAAGTAACATACCGGTGACAAAGGGAACAACGTATGTTGTTATGCGGTCTGACCGATAAAGATCTTCGTAGAATATGTGGGAGCCAATATGGGCATCCAGGTCCCGCTATTGGTTATTGACCGAGACGTGTCTCGGTCATGTCTACATAGTTCTCGAACCCGTAGGGTCCGTACGCTTAAAGTTACGATGACAGTTTTATTATGAGTTTATGTATGTTGATGTACCGAAGGAGTTCGGAGTCCCGGATGAGATCGGGGACATGACGAGGAGTCTTGAAATGGTCGAGACGTAAAGATCGATATATTGGACGACTATATTCGGACTTCGGAAAGGTTCCGAGTGATTCGGGTATTTTTCGGAGTACCGGAGAGTTACGGGAATACATATTGGGCCTTATTGGGCCATACGGGAAAGATGGAAAAGGGCCTCAAGGGTGGCCGCACCCCTCCCCTTGGTCTGGTCCGAATTGGACTAGGGAAGGGGGCCCCCCTTCCTTCCTTCTCTTTTTCCCTTCCTCTTTTCCTATTCCATATGGGAGGTGGAATCCTACTAGGACTAGGGAGTCCTAGTAGGACTCCACACTTGGTGCGCCCCCTCCTAGGGCCGGCCTCCTCCTCCCTTGCTCCTTTATATACGGGAGCAGGGGGCACCCCACAGACACAACAATTGATCCTTGAGATCTCTTAGCCGTGTGCGGTGCCCCCCTCCACCATATTACACCTCGAGAATACCGTTGCGGAGCTTAGGCGAAGCCCTGCGTCGGTGGAACATCATCATCGTCACCACGCCGTCGTGCTGACGAAACTCTCCCTCAACACTCGGCTGGATCGGAGTTCGAGGGACGTCATCGAGCTGAACGTGTGTAGAACTCGGAGGTGCCGTGCGTTTGGTACTTGATCGGTCGGATCGTCAAGACGTACGACTACATCAACCGCGTTGTGATAACGCTTCCGCTGTCGGTCTACGAGGGTACGTGGACAACACTCTCCCCTCTCGTTGCTATGCATCACCATGATCTTGCGTGTGCGTAGGCAAAATTTTGAAATTACTACGTTCCCAACAGTGGCATCCGGGCCTGGTTTTATGCGTTGATGCTATGCACGAGTAGAACACAAGTGAGTTGTGGGCGATATAAGTCATACTGCTTACCAGCATGTCATACTTTGGTTCAGTGGTATTGTGAGATGAAGCGGCCCGGACCGACATTACGCGTACGCTTACGCGAGACTGGTTTCACCGTTGCGAGCACTCGTTGCTTAAAGGTGACTGGCGGGTGTCTGTCTCTCTCACTTTAGTTGAACCGAGTGTGGCTACGCCGGTCCTTGCGAAGGTTAAAACAGCACCAACTTGACAAACTATCCTTGTGGTTTTGATGCGTAGGTAAGAACGGTTCTTGCTAAGCCCGTAGCAGCCACGTAAAACTTGCAACAACAAAGTAGAGGACGTCTAACTTGTTTTTGCAGGGCATGTTGTGATGTGATATGGTCAAGACATGATGTGATATAATTTGTTGTATGAGATGATCATGTTTTGTAACCGAGTTATCGGCAACTGGCAGGAGCCATATGGTTGTCGCTTTATTGTATGAGATGCTATCACCATGTAATAGTTTTACTTTATCACTAAGCGGTAGCGATAGTCGTAAAAGCACTTATTTGGCGAGACGACAACGATACTACGATGGAGATCAAGGTGTCGCGCCGGTGACGATGGTGATCATGACGGTGCTTCGGAGATGGAGATCACGAGCACGGTGCTTCGGAGATGGAGATCACAAGCACAGGATGATGATGGCCATATCATATCACTTATATTGATTGCATGTGATGTTAATCCTTTATGCATCTTATCTTGCTTTGTTTGACGGTAGCATTATGAGATGATCCTTCACTAAATTATCGAAGTATAAGTGTTCTCCCTGAATATGCACCGTTGCGAAAGTTCTTCGTGCTGAGACACCACGTGATGATCGGGTGTGATAGGCTCTACGTTCAAATACAACGGGTGCAAAACAGTTGCACACACGGAATACTCAGGTTAAACTTGACGAGCCTAGCATATAACAGATATGGCCTCGGAACACGGAGACCGAAAGGTCGAGCGTGAATCATATAGTAGATATGATCAACATAGTGATGTTCACCGTTGAAACTACTCCATCTCACGTGATGATCGGACATGGTTTAGTTGATATGGATCACGTGATCACTTAGAGGATTAGAGGGATGTCTAAGTGGGAGTTCTTAAGTAATATGATTAATTGAACTTAAATTTATCATGAACTTAGTCCTGATAGTATTTTGCAAATTATGTTGTAGATCAATAGCTCGCGTTGTTGCTTCCCTGTTTTATTTTTGATATGTTCCTAGAGAAATATTATGTTGAAAAATGTTAGTAGCAAAGATGCGGATTGGATCCGTGATCTGAGGATTATCCTCATTGCTGCATAGAAAAATTATGTCCTTGATGCACCGCTAGGTGACAGACCTATTGCAGGAGCAGATGCAGACGTTATGAACGTTTGGCTAGCTCAATATGATGACTACTTGATAGTTTAGTGCACCATGCTTAATGGCTTAGAATCGGGACTTCAAAGACGTTTTGAACGTCATGGACCATATGAGATGTTCCAGGAGTTGAAGTTAATATTTCAAGCAAATACCCGAGTTGAGAGATATGAAGTCTCCTACAAGTTCTATAGCTAAAAGATGGAGGAGAATCGCTCAACTAGTGAGCATGTGCTCAGATTGTCTGGGTACTACAATCGCTTGAATCAAGTGGGAGTTTATCTTCTAGATAAAATAGTGATTGACAGAATTCTCTAGTCACCATCACCAAGTTAGTAGAACTTCGTGATGAACTATAGTATGCAAGGGATGACGAAAGTAATTCCTGAGCTCTTCGTGATGCTGAAATCGACGAAGGTAGAAATCAAGAAAAACATCAAGTGTTGATGGTTGACGAGACCACTAGTTTCAAGAAAAGGGCAAAGGGAAGAAGGGGAACTTCAAAAAGAACGGCAAGCAAGTTGCTGCTCAAGTGAAGAAGCCTAAGTCTGATCCTAAGCCTGAGACTAAGTGCTTCTACTGCAAAAGGACTGGTCACTGGAAGCGGAACTACCCCAACTATTTGGTGGATAAGAAGGATGGCAAAGTGAACAAAGGTATATTTGATATACAGATTATTGATGTGTACTTTACTAGTGTTTATAGCAACCCCTCGGTAATTGATACTGGTTCAGTTGCTAAAGAGTAGTAACTCGAAACGGAAGTTGCAGAATAAACAGAGACTAGTAAAAGACGAGGTGACGATGTATGTTGGAAGTAGTTCCAAGATTGATATGATCATCATCACACACTCCCTGTACTTTCGGGATTAGTGTTGAAACTAAATAAGTGTTATTTGGTGTTTGCGTTGAGCATGAATATGATTTGATCATGTTTATTGCACTACGGTTATTCATTTAAATTAGAGAACAATTGTTGTTCTGTTTACATGAATAAAACCTTCTATGGTCATACACACCAACGAAAATGGTTTGTTGGATCTCGATCGTAGTGATACACATAATCATAATATTGAAGCCAAAAGATGCAAAGTTAATAATGATAGTGCAACTTATTTGTGGCACTGCAGTTTAGGTCATATTGGTGTAAAGCGCATGAAGAAACTCCATACTGATGGGATTTTGGAATCACTTGATTATGAATCACTTGATGCTTGCGAACCGTGCCTCATGGGGGCAAGATGACTAAAACGCCGTTCTCCGGTACTATGGAGAGAGCAACAGATTTGTTGGAAATCATACATACAGATGTATGTGGCCCGATGAATATTGAGGCTCGTAGCAGGTATCATTATTTTCTGACCTTCACAGATGATTTGAGCATATATGGGTATATCTACTTAATGAAACAAGAGTCCGAAACATTTGAAAAGTTCATATAATTTCAGAGTGAAGCAGAAAATCATCGTAACAAGAAAATAAAGTTTCTACGATCTGATCGTGGAGAAGAGTATTTAAGTTACGAGTTTGGCCTTCAGTTAAAACAATGTGGAATAGTTTCACAAATTCATGCCACCTGGAACACCACAGCATAATGGTGTGTCCGAACGTCATAACCGTACTTTATTGGATATAGTGCAATCTATGATGTCTCTTACCAATTTACCACTAATCGTTTTGGGGGTTATGCATTAGAGATAGCTGCATTCACGTTAAATAGGGCACCATCAAAATCCGTTGAGACGACGCCTTATGAACTGTGGTTTGGCAAGAAACCAAAGTTGTCGTTTCTTAAAATTTTGGGGTTGCGATGCTTATGTGAAAAAGTTTCATCCTGATAAGCTCAAACCCAAATCGGAGAAATGTGTCTTCATAGGATACCCAAAGGAGACAGTTGGGTACACCTTCTATCACAGATCCGAAGGCAAGACATTCGTTGCTAAGTATGGATCCTTTCTAGAGAAGGAGTTTCTCCCGAAAGAAGTGAGTGGGAGGAAAGTAGAACTTGATGAGGTAACTATACCAGCTCCCTTATTGGAAAGTAGTTCATCACAGAAACCTGTTTCTGAGACACCTACACCAATTAGTGAGGAAGTTAATGATGATGATCATGTAACTTCAGATCAAGTTACTACCAAACCTCGTAGGTAAACCAGAGTAAGATCCGCACCAGAGTGGTACGGTAATCCTGTTCTGGACGTTATGTTATTTGACCATGACGAACCTACGAACTATGAAGAAGCGATGGTGAGCCCAGATTCCGCAAAATGGCTTGAGGCCATGAAATCTGAGATGAGATCCATGTATGAGAACAAAGTGTGGACTTTGGTTGACTTGCCCGATGATCGGCAAGCAATTGAAAATAAATGGATCTTCAAGAGGAAGACGGACGCTAATAGTAGTGTTCCTATCTACAAAGCTAGACTTGTCGGAAAAAGGTTTTCGACAAGTTCAAGATGTTGACTACGATGAGAGTTTCTCACTCGTATCTATGCTTAAGTCTGTCCGAATCATGTTAGCAATTGCCGCATTTTATGAAATATGGCAAAGGGATAAACAAAACTGCATTCCTTAATGTATTTATTAAAGAAGAGTTGTATATGATGCAACCAGAAGGTTTTGTCAATCCTAAAGGTGCTAACAAAATATGCAAGCTCCAGCGATCCATCTATGGACTGGTGCAAGCATCTCGGAGTTGGAATATACGCTTTGATAAGTTGATCAAAGGATATAGTTTTATACAGACTTGCGATGAAGCCTGTATTTACAAGAAAGTGAGTGGGAGCACTACAGCATTTCTGATAAGTATATGTGAATGACATATTGTTGATCGGAAATAATGTAGAATTATTCTGCAAAGCATAAAGGAGTGTTTGAAAAGAGTTTTTCAAAGAAAGACCTCGGTGAAGCTGCTTACATATTGAGCATCAAGATCTATAGAGATAGATCAAGACGCTTGATAAGTTTTTCAATGAGTACATACCTTAACAAGATTTTGAAGTGGTTCAAAATGGAACAGTCAAAGAAAGAGTTTCTTGCCTGTGTTACAAGGTGTAAAATTGAGTAAGACTCAAAACCCGACCACGGCAGAAGATAGAAAAAGAATGAAAGTCATTCCCTATGCGTCGGCCATAGGTTCTATAAAGTATGTCATGCTGTGTACCAGATCTATTGTATACCCTACACTGATTTTGGCAAGGGAGTACAATACTGATCTAGGAGTAGATCACTGGACAGCGGTCAAAATTATCCTTACTGGAATAAGGATATGTTTCTCGATTATGGAAGTAACAAAAGGCTCGTCGTAAAAGGTTACGTCGATGCAAGTTTTGACACTAATCTAGATGACTCTAAGTCTCGGTCTAGATACATATTGAAAGTGGGAGCAATTAGCTAGAGTAGCTCCATGCAGAGCATTGTAGACATAGCAATTTGCAAAATACTTACGGATGTGAATGTGACAGACCCGTTGACTAAAATTATCTCACAAGCAAAACATGATCACACCTTAGTACTCTTTGGGTGTTAATCACATAGCGATGTGAACTAGATTACTGACTCTAGTAAACCCTTTGGGTGATGGTCACATGACGATGTGAACCATGGGTGTTAATCACATGGTGATGTGAACTATTCATGTTAAATCACATGGCGATGTGAACTAGATTATTGACTCTAGTGCAAGTGGGAGACTGAAGGAAATATGCCCTAGAGGCAATAATAAAGTTATTATTTATTTCCCTATATCATGATAAATGTTTATTATTCATGCTAGAATTGTATTAACCGGAAACATAATACATGTGTGAATACATAGACAAACAGAGTGTCACTAGTATGCCTCTACTTGACTAGCTCGTTAATCAAAGATGGTTATGTTTCCTAGCCATAGACATAAGTTGTCATTTGATTAACGAGATCACCTCATTAGGAGAATGACGTGATTGACTTCACCCATCCGTTAGCTTAGCACTCGATCGTTTAGTATGTTGCTATTGCTTTCTTCATGACTTATACATGTTCCTATGACTATGAGATTATGCAACTCCCGTTTACCGGAGGAACACTTTGTGTGCTACCAAACGTCACAACGTAAATGGGTGATTATAAAGGTGCTCTACAGGTGTCTCCAAAGGTACTTGTTGGGTTGGCGTATTTCGAGATTAGGATTTGTCACTCCGATTGTCGGAGAGGTATCTCTGGGCCCACTCGGTAATGCACATCACTATAAGCCTTGCAAGCATTGTGACTAATGAGTTAGTTGCGGGATGATGTGTTACGGAACGAGTAAAGAGGCTTGCCAGTAACGAGATTGAACTAGGTATCGAGATACCGACGATCAAATCTCGGGCAACTAACATACCGGTGACAAAGGGAACAACGTATGTTGTTATGCGGTCTGACCGATAAAGATCTTCGTAGAATATGTGGGAGCCAATATGGGCATCCAGGTCCCGCTATTGGTTATTGACCGGAGACGTGTCTCGGTCATGTCTACATAGTTCTCGAACCCGTAGGGTCCGTACGCTTAAAGTTACGATGACAGTTTTATTATGAGTTTATGTATGTTGATGTACCGAAGGAGTTCGGAGTCCCGGATGAGATCGGGGACATGACGAGGAGTCTCGAAATGGTCGAGACGTAAAGATCGATATATTGGACGACTATCGGACTTCGGAAAGGTTCCGAGTGATTCGGGTATTTTTCGGAGTACCGGAGAGTTATGGGAATACGTATTGGGCCTTATTGGGCCATACGGGAAAGAAGGAAAAGGGCCTCAAGGGTGGCCGCACCCCTCCCCTTGGTCTGGTCCGAATTGGACTAGGGAAGGGGGGCGCCCCCTTCCTTCCTTCTCTTTTTCCCTTCCTCTTTTCCTATTCCATATGGGAGGTGGAATCCTACTAGGACTAGGGAGTCCTAGTAGGACTCCACACTTGGTGCGCCCCCTCCTAGGGCCGGCCTCCTCCTCCCTTGCTCCTTTATATACGGGGGCAGGGGGGCACCCCATAGACACAACAATTGATCCTTGAGATCTCTTAGCCGTGTGCGGTGCCCCCCTCCACCATATTACACCTCGAGAATACCGTTGCGGAGCTTAGGCGAAGCCCTGCGTTGGTGGAACATCATCATCGTCACCACGCTGTCGTGCTGACGAAACTCTCCCTCAACACTCGGCTGGATCGGAGTTCGAGGGACGTCATCGAGCTGAACGTGTGTAGAACTCGGAGGTGCCGTGCGTTCGGTATTTGATCGGTCGGATCGTGAAGACGTGCGACTACATCAACCGCGTTGTGATAACGCTCCCGCTGTCGGTCTACGAGGGTACGTGGACAACACTCTCCCCTCTCGTTGCTATGCATCACCATGATCTTGCGTGTGCGTAGGCAAATTTTTTAAATTACTACGTTCCCAACAACCGGTTCGTGCCACGAACCGGTACTAATGCCTCAAACCCCATTAGTACCGGTTGGTGGCTTGAACCGGGACTAAAGGTCTAACCTTTAGTACCGGTTGGTGCCACGAACCGATACTAATGGGCATCGCACCCTTTAGTCCCGGTTCGTGGCACCAACCGGGACTAAAGGTCCCATTTGAACCGGGACTAATGCCTGTACGGTGCCCTAGCCGCTCGAACCGGGACTAATGTGCATTAGTCCCGGTTCGTAATGCAACCGGGATTAATGCTCTTTTCTGGCCGAACCAAAACCCTGTATTCTACTAGTGAGGCCCCCACGCCACTTTTTCGGCGTCGGCGCCAAAAAACGCCCAGTCACGCCCCCAGGACGACGAAAAGCGCCGGTTCGGCCCTTTTTCCGCCCGGCGGTCGCAGGCCGAACCCGGCGCACTGGGGGGCGATCGGGGGCTTCGGCGCAAGGGAAAAGCGCGGCTGGCCCACACCATCAGGTGAAAAGTCCCCGACTCGCCTCCCACCCCCCGCGCCCTCGGTCGCCACTAGCTATATCCCGGCGCCGCCCGCCTTCCTTCACCGCTAGATAGCCATTCCCCACCAGAAAAATAGCAGAGGTTCGCCGCGGCAACCCCTCCAACAGCAGCTGGCCATTTCCGGCCGCGGAGGGGCAGTTTAGCGGCGGGTGCACGCCCATCGGGCGCAAAGTGTTCGGCGATTTGCCTGCCTCGGCGATGGACTCGGATGACGAGGAAGCGCTCGCCACGCTGCTGGAGGAGGAAGCCGAGGCCGACGTCCAGGAAGAAGAGCATCTCATGGTGCTCGCCGCCCTCGCCAAGCTGCTGGCGAGCAATGAAAAGCCGCGGCGAGGTGGCTCGGCGCCGGGGCGGGTGAAAGCAAAGAACCGGCATCGTCTCGAAGGCTACTGCATGCTCTAGTCCGACTACTTCGCCGATGCTCCACTTCACGGCGACAAAACATTTCGGCGCCGTTATCGGATGAGCCGAAAGCTCTTCCTCCAGATTGTGAATTCCATCCGGGAGTTCGACAACTACTTCAAGTGCAAGATGGATTGCACCGGCAAACATGGATTCACCTCGATCCAGAAGTGCACGACAGCGATGAGGATGCTTGCATACGGAGCTCCCGGTGATTCACTGGACGACTATGGGCGCATGGCCGAGTCCACCAGCATAGAGTGTTTCTACAAGTTCTGTCGGGCAGTGGTGGCAGTGTTTGGACCGCAATACTTGAGAACACCCAATGCGGAAGACACTGCTCGGATCCTAGCACAGAATGCAGCAAGAGGATTTCCTGGGATGCTTGGAAGCATCGACTGCATGCATTGGAAATGGAAGAATTGCCCATTTGCTTGGCAGGGGATGTACAAAGGCGCCAAAGGCGGTTGCAGTATGGTACTTGAGGCAGTGGCCACACAGGACCTCTGGATTTGGCACTCCTTCTTTGGTATGCCAAGAACTCACAATGACATCAACGTGCTGCAGTGCTCTCCTGTCTTTGCCAAGCTTGTTGAAGGTCATTCTCCTCCGGTGAACTTCGAGATCAATGGACGGCACTACAACAAGGGGTACTATCTAGCTGATGGCATCTATCTGAGATGGTCGACATTTATGTAGACGATCTCAAACCCTGTGCCAGGAGGCAAGAACGTCTGGTTTGCGAAGATTCAGGAGGCTTGCAGGAAGGATGTCGAGCGGGCGTTTGGTGTGCTCCAATCTCGATTTGTTATTGTCCGGTACCCCGCTCAGACCTGGTCGAAAGATCAAATGTGGGAGATCATGACTTGCTGTGTCATCTTGCACAACATGATCATCGATAGCGAGCAAGAAGACCAACTACAAGAAAACTGAGATACCGTGACGAAAATCCTCGTGATGGAGATGGACAAATACCTAATGTGTGATGTTTTCGTAGGTGGCGTCACCGATTACCGCAAATCGGTGTCGTAGACCTCACTGGATCGCTTTAGCCTATGAGCGCACCTGGCTACCAATTTCTATGATGGTTTGGTAATTTCCATGACAAGCCTACTAGAGTCACCGAATATTACGAGTGTTGGCATAAGGACCAACCATAGTTTTTTCACAGTCTACTGAGCGCTGTAATTATTTTAGTTCCATTTAAGATAGATAGATAATGGCCCGAGGAGAACTTATTTTATTCCATATAATGTAAATAGATAGTGTCCGGGCAAAAAAGAAAAACCTTGAATCCATGCATTTTCGTGGGGTGATGTTATTTGGTTCTATCACAAAAATGAATGGAAATAGAAGTTAATGGGAAATTTTTTGGTACAGGGAGTTTGAACCCAGGACCATTATGGTCTGAACTAACGACGTTGCTAATAGGCTAGAGTTGAGATACAAATGTAATGTTTTTTCTGCAAAAAAAAAAAAGATACTGATGTAATTTGTGCTAAAAATATTTATTATGGTGCTGGACTATATATATACACGCATATACTACTAGTAACACTTACCCCAAAAAAAATACTACTAGTAACACTTAGCAGGTTATTTGTTTATTACCGATCCTAAAAAAAATAGGTTAGTTATTTATTACCCGGCGCCTATGTGATCGATTTGTACGTCTTGGTTCCGGCTGTTCTTAACTTGCTATGTTTTTTTTATAGGGATTCTTAACTTGGTATGTGACGGGCGCAGCATAGACCATAGCCCGTCAAGCCCAGCAAACACCCTTTCTTTAACTTTTCTACGTCCACCTTCTCTTCCCGGAGGGAAACCCTATCTATCCGATCTCGTTTTCTTTCGCTCGTGTGGCGGCGGCGGTAGATCGGACGCTACCAAGCGTGACGACGGCTGCCCTCTCCTCCCTCTCCCTTGGGATTCATTCCTTGAGGGCGCCATGCATGCACGCATATGGGCGGATGGAAGAGTCAGCTCAGATGCACTACAGCATCCGTCCATCCGGCCATCTGTATTGAACCGTGGCGGCAGGTCTCACCTGGCCTGTCGCGGTGCGCACGCAGCTGCAGTAGCTGTCGTGGCAGGGCCCATCACTTCCGTCCGTTCCGTTGTAGCATGGGCGCGGATGAAAAAACCTGTTGAGTCCGGGATGCCGCCTGCTCCTGTGGCGGCAGGTGACACGTGTTGGCTGCCGCCACGGTGCAGCCGGTCCATTTTGTCAATTTGTTTTAAAGGTGGTCTTTTTTGGCAATTTGACTCATCAAATGGTTTTTTTGGACAAAAAATCTCAAGCTCGACCATCAACCTGGGTTAACATGTGTACGACGCTCAACTCTCTGCTCTCAGTTTAGATGAACTGCTTACATGTCGGGATTGGTTCAGATATTAGTTTTGTTCTGTTCCTCCATGTTAGTTAGTTCTTATTGGTCAACTGTGAGATGCTTGTATAGTACTCCCAAAGTATTTGCTAGCTCAAATAGTATGGAAGTTAGTTTTTACATGTCACTTTAGTTGAAATTTGTAAACTAAATTGTACCGGTTCAGGTTTAAGAGAAATTATTATGAGAACCAAGATCGTACATGTGAAATGGGTTAGTAATTAAGTAGTAGCTGCAATAAAATATTTTCATTATGCTGATGCTCCCCCATTTTTGTTATGTTAATTTGTAGTTCTGAACTCGAGACAACTCTGTTTGAGGGAGTGCGAATAGATTTGCAAGTGAATTGCTGTTGTAGTGCAGTGGGAGTTTTATGAGCGATTCGACATGATTTTGGAAAATTACTAATGGAGAACTAATTCATTGAACTCGTTTGTGGTAATCAGAAGTGATACTGGCTAATGCACATTACTGTCGAAGCAAGCAGATACTACAACTAATGATCAAATCCTAAACAAGCTTTTTATTCGGCCTATGACCATAGCGTAATTGTTAGTAATTTATTTTCGGATGGAATTGTCTTATTGATCACACTTCGAATCAAATGTGTGCCAAGGACAACAACTAAGCTATGTGGAAGATGTTCATGCTTTCTTTACTGTTCTAGGCTGATTGAATGTTTCATCCTCCGAGGCTTTGTTGATATTTTTTTGGCACCATTTTAATTTGTGAAGGAGTAACTACTACAAATGCAAATTTGTTCCTCTCGGGATTTGAAACTTTGAGTTGAGATCTTATTTACGTGTGTCTTCTTAATTCTAATAGTTCGCTTACTTTCTGATGTATTAATAGGTGTTTATTCTAATATAATATTTCAGATGACCTTTTATGCTCACACATACATGTTTTTTTCATATCACTTATTGGACAAGTACTAACATGTCTTTTTTTGTTAAGATTCCAACCTAGAGCTTCGAGTAATAACATTTTTTGTTCTCTGTTGCAATGGTAGATCATTTTCGTAGATCATTTTCTGTAACTCATTCATACTGCTATATTTATGCCTTTGTTTCTAATAGGTTGATTCGTAAGTCATCTTTCAAGTTGATATGGAGAAAGGAGGATTTGACCAACTCTAGTTGACTTCAAGAAGTCGCAAGAAGAGGTATCCAACAAAGGTTTCGAGTTTTGATGAAGGTGGGAGCTAAGAGTCACACCAACAAAGTTTCTATTGATGACCTCCAAAATTAAAAAAAGATGTTGTATTCAATGATTATGTAGCTTGGGTTATTTTGGATTGAGCATGTAAGTGTGATGTGTAATATCAACGCCGTATAGAAACTGTTGGCTTGTAATATTATGTGAAAATTGGTCAATGGAAAGATGGTCTTAAAAAGACGACAAGCCCACGATGCGTTTTCTGACCATGTAAACAAAACTTTGAGGAAAAAGTACAAAGAAAATAATACTTGAAAAGGCTAGCAGGAAATGCTCCATAAAAAGGAATGGGCTCGATCAACAACTATTGGGTTGCAAATTGGCAATGGCCCACCAAAAATTAGATCCAAAATTAGAAAATGAAATTAACTATTGGGTTTGGTCCATTTGGAAATCCAGTGCAGATTAGCCCACCAAATATCTAGTGACGACAGCTTCGTCACCGAAGGTCCCATATAGTGTGACGTTTTCTTGCGCGCTGCGTCACTATGAATAATCTGTGACGGGGATTCTATGACGATGCTGGTGACGCTCGAAAAACGTCACACATGAGTATTTGTGACGTTTTTAGCTATTACGTGACATTTTTGAGCTCGTCATGGTAGGCCCGATCTCTTGTAGTGACCCAGTATTTGACACTAAACCATACTACAGGCAGGGTCCTCTAGCCGAAGTTGATCACCAGCTACCGGCAACCTGGACTGCCTACCTCAGTATGCGTCAGGAGATCCGAGACCCACAGGTGCATCATCAGCTGCAGCATGATCTGGTGGAGCACCTATGGAGGCTCAAGGGCGACGCCGGGCGCGACGTGTGATGAAATATGAGTTTTTATTTGTTGAACTATATAATTTGTATTGAACTATTTGTTGCTGTACTATTTTGTTGAAGTATTTGATTTTCCTATGATGAAATATGTGATAAAAAAATATTTATCTTGATAATTGAACGCTGAGCCACGGCGAACCACGCCGAATATGGGCCTATTCTCGTCCATATGGGCCCTTTATTCGCCCAAAGAGGGCTGAAAAGTGGGCCAATATCGACGCCTGGGGGCGAGCTGGGGGCGACGACTGGGCGCAAAACCGCCCCAAGCGCCGATTGTATCGGCGGCTCGCCCCCAGGGGGCGATTTTTATGCGTCCTGGGGGGCCAACGGCTGGAGATGCTCTTAGGCTCCTGCGTGCATGCACATGCATGGCGCCGCACCACTCACGAGACATAGGATCACATGCATGGCGCCGCACCACTCACGGTTCTTTGTGTGTTATGTACTTGTGTGCGTGCGTGTATGCGTGTGTTCCTCTTTCTGTCAAGTGTACTCTCTCTCCTGATTGTTGAATATATGAGCAAATCACTACGAGATTTAACCCGAGTAAACAGTAAATAAATCATGACGATGAAGACAGAGATTAAACTAATCATGTGGACTAGCATAGTAGAAGGACAGGTCATATCTAGGGCATAGACTAGAACTAAGAATTCTAGCATGACCTTGAACAAAGAGGACAGGATCACATACGGTGCAGCGGGAGCAGAACCGCCGGCATTCATGTTGTCACCCATGTCATTGAGGAAGAGGTTGCCGAGGTTGGGGAAGAAGTCGTCGCTGCCAGCAGTCGGCGGGTGCGCTCCCAAAAACCTGATCGCCCCTCTCCCGTAGAGGATCACGAGAGGCGGGGTTCCGGAGGCCTGCTGTCCCTTCTTGCGATGCACACCAAAAGGAGGGATGGAGAAGACTTGCATGGCGGCGCAATGATCTGGAATGGTGGTGTGAAACCATACGATACGGTGACGGCTAGGGTAGGTCGTGGGTGTAAATTCCATGTCCGAGTCGCGATCCAAAAGAATTGGACACGGTTCAGTAATATACACAACGTGCATAGCTCTGTCCTTGGCTCGGCTCAATCCCGCAACCCGCAGCGCGGCGCGGTGCATCGTGACGAGGCGTGGCGTGGCGTGGCGTGGCTAAGGGAGCGAGGAGGAGGAGCGCGCGTGTAGGTCTCCTCTTCTCATGCTCATACAAGTGGTAGAAGAGCTCACCTTATAAAAGGTGCAAATCTCACTGAACTTTTGGGGTGGGACTAAATTTTAGCCTCACTCACATGTGTGCATGAATGGGCCAAGAGAATTTCAGAATTTTAGTTGGTGTTGGGCCAAAGGCCCACTAGCAAATTCCAACAATCCCCAACAAAGTCTCATTGGCACATCTCATCATTTAGTTCCAAAATATTGTTTATATACTAGTGCTTAGTGGAGACTGTGAAGTTGAACTTCCACTTAGAGTTTTATGCTACACTAGATCACAACTTGAATAGTGGACTATGCCTTGAACACAAGTTTTCTGCGAGACTAGTTTCACACAAATTCTTGACCGATACTGGGCTGTCGCAAGGCTTCCCCGCTGGTGGAGCGTATACGTCATACTCTAGGGCCTTTCATGAATTTATTAGAGAACACCCAATTCTCATAGACTGCGACGTTAACAGTCAAATTCATATAGATGTGTTACTCAGGAGATGCTCTGCAGGACAACATCTCTGCTTACTCAAATAAGCCACTTGGAACACATTAACATAAATATCAACCTGCCATGCAGATCAGGAGAGTATTGCATCTTCACGTAGTGGGATAATAAGAATAGGGATACTCTCTTCTCAGCTGACCAACATCTTGTCTCCCACTTCTACTTCACGGGATCTCCGATCACATAGAGTGGGTTACCACTATGGACAACTCATGCGGTGGGTCTCAAACCCATCTCCATCGATGCATTATCTATCACATTACGTGATAGACCCTTTGTGAAGGGATCTGCCAAGTTTTTCGATGTTTGGATATAATCCAACGTAATAACTCCAGAATTCCTCAATTTTCTGACAGATTTTAGTCTCCTCTGCACATGCCTTGAGGACTTCATATTGTCCTTCGAACTGTTTTCTTGACGATCACGGTTTGGTTATCACAGTTCATCGGGATAGGAGGTATTGGTTTTTCAACCATAGGTAAGTCCATCAAAAGCTCACGAAGCCACTCTCCTTCAACAGTGGCAGTGTCTAATGTTGTGAGTTCTGCTTCCATAGTTGACCTCGTTAAGGTGGTCTGCTTGCAAGACTTCCAGGAAACAGCGCCACCACCAGGTGTAAAAACATAGCCACTTTGTGGCCTTAATCTCATCAGCGTCAGATATCCAGTTTGAGTCACTATAGCCCTCTAGTACCCTCGGATACCCGGTGTAGTGAATCCCATAGCTCGCAATGCTCAAATAGCGCATAACTCTCTCAAGCGCATGCCAATGATCATCTCCTGGTTTTGACACAAACCGACTCAGTTTGCTCACAGCAAAAGTGATGTCAGGCCTCGTGGCACTCGCCAAATACATAAGCGAGCCAATAAGCTGAGAATACCTCAGTTGATCCTTAGCAATCCATTGATTTTTTGGAAGCAACACACTAGCATCATATGGAGTTGGAGAAGGCTGGCAGTCGCTATACCTAAAACGACTCAAGACCTTTTTCACATAGTGAAACTGAAGCAGTGTAATCCCACCATTCTCATCTCTCAACAGCTTGATGTTTAAGATAACATCAGTTACTCCTAGATCCTTCATCTCAAAGTAACAGGATAAGAAATCCTTAACCTCCTTGATTAAATCAGGTTTGGTTCCAAACATCAGTATGTCATCAACATACAGACAAAGAATAACTCCTTCGCACCCACCATGGCGATAGTACACACACTTCTCACCATCGTTTACTACAAAGCCTGCAGCAGTTAATGTTCTTTCGAACTTCTCATGCCACTCCTTAGGAGCTTGTTTAAGGCCATATAAAGACTTTAATAACTTGCACACATTTCCTTCCGGACCAGGTATTACAAAACCATCTGGCTGATCCTCAAAGAAAGTTGCATCATTTGACTCCATAATTGTACCAACATGCATGTCGGATACCTCAGATTTTATTATCAAAAATCTATAACCAATGCTATGAAAAGCATAGCCTAGAAGAACACAATCCACGGTTTTTGGTCCAAGCTTGCGCTTCTTGGGAATTGGTATATTGACATTCTCCAAACAACCCCAAGTACGTAGGTAGGAGAGTTTCAATCTTTTCCTTTACCATTCCTCAAAAGGAGTGATGGTCTTATGCTTTGTGGGAACTCGGTTTAGGACATGACATGGCGTCATTAGTGCCTCCCCCCACCATGCCTTGGAGAGACCCGATGATGTGTCTAACATGGTGTTAACCATATCGGTTAGAGTTTGGTTCTTTTTTTCGGCTACCCCATTTGACTGAGATGAGTAGGGAGGAGTCCTCTCATAGATTATGCCATGTTCCGCACAAAAAATCAAATTCATTGGAAAAATACTCTCCACCACGATCAGACCTAAGCCGTTTAATTTTTCGATGAAGTTGGTTCTCTGCTTCAGCTTTATAGTTTTTGAAGAAATTTAAAGCCTCATCTTTTGATTTCAGAAGATACACATAACAATATCTAGTGGAGTCATCAATCAACGTCATGAAGTATTTCTTTTCACATTTTGTCAACACGCCATTCATCTCACAAAGATCAGAATGTATAAGCTCTAGTGGCGCCAAATCTCTTGGCTCTGCAGTCTTATGGGACTTGCGAGGTTGCTTAGCTTGCACACACACTTGGCACTTGGAGCCTTTGACAATATTGAATTTCGAAATTAAACTCATGTTTGCTAGCCACGTCATGCAACCAAAATTAATATGACAAAGTCGTGAAGGCCAAATGTTGGACTCACTATCGTGGCAAACATTATTAATAACTTTAGTGCAAATATCTAACGAAGACAGGTGGAACAAGCCTCCGTCCTCTACTTTATTGGACTCGGAAACCAACTTAAAACCATCTCGACATAACCGGGAACCGCTAATGAGATTTTTATTGATGAAGGGCATATGATGAACGTTCTTTAGGCGCACGATCTTCCCCGAAGTAAACATCAGATCGATCATACCGACACCTCGAACAACGGCATGTAACCCGTTCCCCATCAGCACGGGAGAAGTCCCTGTGACCTGGTAAGAAGAAAACATGGAGGTGTCAGCACAAACATGTACATTCGCACCGGTGTCAATTAACTAATCAGGAGATTGGAATACTGAAAGATGGTAGGAAAAATACCATACCCCGATTCCTTCATATCAGTGTCACCGATGACAACATTAGCGGACATGCCGCTCTTCTCATGTTCGCGCTCCTCAAAGCGGTTAGGACATTTCGGAGCCCAGTGCTTAGGATCACCACAGACATGGCAAAGTCCCTTCCCCTTCTTATGAGAATTCTTCTTGAAGTTGGTATAATGTGATGGCTTGTTCTTTGTATCAAACCTACCTTTGCCCTGAGTTTTGCTCTTTTATTTTTGAACTTGTTGGGCTGGAACTTCATCTTCTGTACCATGTGGGCACTAGAAGCTCCCTCAGCAACTCGAGCATGTGTGTCCTTTGCTCTCGCCTTCTCTTCAACATCAAGAGTACCAATGAGATCCGAAACGGAAAACTCCTATCTCTTGTGTTTCAGGGAAGTAGCAAAGTTGTTCCACGAAGGTGGAAGCTTGGCAATGATGCCTCCGGCAATAAATTTTTCTGGCAACACACACTTGAACTACTCAAGTTCTTTTGCGAGCGACTGTATCTCATGAGCCCGCTGGACAACAGAGTGCTCATTAGTGATCTTGTAGTCATAGAATTGCTCCATGACATACAACTCGCTGCCAACGTCTGAGGCCCCAAACTTGGCCTTGAGCGCAACGCACATGTCCTTGCCGTTGTCAACCTACATATATGAATCCACAATGGAATCATCCAGAACACTCAGAAGGGCACCTTTAAAGAGGGTATCGATCTTCTCAAAAGCTTCCTGATGTGCAGGTTCAAGATTGCCCTCAGGCTTTCCCTTGGTGGCGTCATAGCAGTACATGGTCTAAAACCAGTAAACTGCTCTCGTGCGCCACCTCTTATATTGCACACCCTTAAGGGTAGGCGGCTTCATATGCGCAGCAAAACCAATCGGAGCAAATTGCCTATAATCATGTTTTTGGATTGTTGAATATATGAGCAAATCACTATAAGATTTAATCCGAGTAAACAGTAAATAAATCATGATGACGAAGACAGAGATTAAACTAATCACGCGGACTAGCATAGTAGAAGAACAGATCATATGCCGGGCATAGACTGGAACTAAGAATTCTAGCACGATCTCGAATAATGAGGACAAGATCACATACGGTGCAGCAGGAGTAGAACCGCCGGCGTTGATGTTGTTGCCCATGTCGTTGAGGAAGAGGTTACTAAGGTCGGGGAAGAATCGTCATTGACGAAGTCGTCGCTGCCAGCAGTCGCGCGGGTGCGCTCCCCAAAAACCTGATCGCCACTCTCCCGTACAGGATCATGAGAGGCGATGTACCGGAGGCCTGCTGTCCCTTCTTACGGTGCACGCCGAAAGGAGGGATGGAGAAGACTTGCGTGGCGATGCAATGATCTGGAACGGTGGTGTGAAGCCATACGATGCGGAGGCGACTAGGGTAGACGTCTGCCTGACTATATAGTGCGGGGCGGGTAGGTCGTGGGAGTAAACCCCACGTCCGAGTCGTGATCCAAAATAATCAGAAACGGTTTATTAATTAACACGTCCGTTAATTATTAATCTCATTAATTTTCCCGAGCAGCAAAAATATAGACAAAGTGCATAGCTCTATCCTCGGCTCAATCCCGCAACCTGCGGCGCGTCGTGACGAGGCGTGGCGTGGCGAGGCGAGCGAGGAGGAGGATCGCGCATGTATGTCTCCTCTTCTGATGCTCATACAAGTGGTAGAAGAGCTCACCTTATAAAGAGGTGCAAGTCTCACTCAACTTCTGATGTGGGACTAAATTTTAGTCTCACTCACACCACTCACATGTGTGCATGAATGGGCCAAGAGAATTTCAGAATTTTAGTTGGGCTTTGGGCCAAAGGCCCACTAGCAAATTCCAACACTGATTCACGTCTTTGATACAATGACAATGCATTTTTGATCCCTAGTTTACATTCCAGCATGGTATCATATTCTTAATCCTACTCCTATGCTTGGCAAGCACCTCTCCTTCTTCTCCGTCAGCCTCCTACGCTCTTCTGGTCTCTTCCTCTCCACCGGCCTCCTTGCCAATCACCAACAACCAGCTTCTTCCTCTTTTTAGATTGCGCCCCCTGGTTCCTTGCGTTCCATGTCATGCGTGTGGAGAATGTCAATTTTCACCACCATGTGCGTCTCTCTCTTGACATGAAGTGCACAAACCTACTGTATGGCACAGTTTCATGGAGAAGACAATTGACAACTTTGGACACATCCCCTCCTATCACGTCATAAGCACATCATAACGGTTGTCTTCTAGAGCCATGTTGACTATCTAGATAAGACTTCGCACACAAATATAAGGCTATGAGAGTAAAACCTCATACCCACACCTATTTAAATCCTAGTGTTTTCACTTTTAAAGGTTGTTAAAGTTCCGGTTAAAAAACCGAAATTTAAGTTGCTAGCAAACACTTTTTGGGGAAAAGGCACGAGAACCTTATCATAATGCACATCATGTCATGAATTCGATAACTCAGGATCACTCCTTGGGAAAAAGGCACGAGAACCTTATGCAATCCAAACCAGATCTCAAAAGGCGTATGCAAGGGAGAAGAATGCGTAAAGAACCCCTCCTCTCAGTTCCTCGTCTCTCTTATATGCGGACAAGAGCAGAACAACAGCAACTCGTTCCCATGTGGGAACATGTCGCTTCGTATCTCTACTCCTAATGTCTGAGTTGGTAGTCTCCGTTCCGGGTTTATTTTCGTCCGGTTTTTTTTCGCTGGTTTTTTCGTCCCCCTCCCACCACCCCTTCTCCCACCTACGCAGCCAAAAAACCAACCCGCAAAAAACCATACCTATCGATCTCCTCGACGACACAGAGCCGCCGTCCTCTCGTGTGATCTCGCTGCCGCCACCCTCCGATCCGCTCCTCCTCTCCCGAGGATACGCAGCCGCATCCGCCGACGCCGATCCGGGCAGGCGCGGCTATCGTGGATCACGAGGATCTCAAATTTTCAGAGGGCCCTCCCGTGCGCCAAACGGGCTAAAAACATTCACAAGTCCTCCCCTGGCATATCTTCTATCTCTCATGAAATTTGCAGCTGAAAGCTACATGCATGCTTGCTGTCCGGAATAAATCTCGGACTGAGCTTCTATTATTAAAACTATCATGTACAAAAGCTGCCTGTATTTTCTGTCTCAAACATCATGCACGTGCATGCGAAATTTCATCTTCTTTAGCACAACAACTATTTTCTACTTGCTTGTTCTTTGGGCAAGAATATAAACTGTTTGCTTCTTCTGCCAGGCGCAAGCATGCATCAAGCCAAAACCTGAATGGAAACAATCTACTACGATTGCGATCCGAATCCCAAGTCATCTGGCCACTTTGATTGCCAAATCAGTCTGCAATTCCGAGGACTCGCACAAAATCGATCGGTGTGAACCCATCAATGATCTGGACATGTCAACGGGCCACCGGTCGAAACTAACATGCGCATGCTATGCATCCGGTGGTGGACTGAGGCAAGACCTGATGTGATCTACGTATATTATCTAGCGTGGTAACAGCCTCACGGCCAGCCGTGTTTGAGTCTCCCCGTGTGCAGCCTTCTGTGCAGCCTGGCGGCCGTGTGTATGCCCCCTTCTGCGTGAAGATTGCTGGCCTTTATATAGGCAGGCGCTAGGGTAACGGAGGGAGCGCCGCCAATTTTCTGTTTGCATGATCGTATTGTTGGCGAGAGAATCGGATTATCTCTACCAGTGAATTTGAAACCAAGGAAGCTTCGGGTGCATCTTATCCAGCCGCGTACAACTGATATACTTCCTCCGTAAACTAATATAAACGCTCTTATATTAGTAGTTTACAGAGGGAGTACTTGATTGACCGAGGCCCTTGTGGCTGTCCCACACACCCAAGTGCGTGGCCGTGGTGCATTCATATAGCGGAGTACACAAATACGGCCTCCTTATTCTTAAATTATTTGGCTCATGGGCCCTGACTGATCGCTAATTTAAATGACATACTCCCTCCGTTCCTAAATACTTGTCTTTCTAGGCATTTCAAATGAATATCACATACGGATGTATGTAAACATATTTTAGAGTGTAGATTCACTCATTTTACTCCTTATGTAGTCATTTGTTGAAATGCCTAGAAAGACAAGTATTTAGGAACGGAGGGAGTATATGGGATGCATGCGTTCATTGGTTCCACCTTAAATATAGCTGGTCACTTTGTGCACCGAAGCCTTGCTAAATGCAACGTAGGTGTGGACAAGCTTTTCCTTATATACGTGCACATGCAAAATACTATCACACAAGAAACAAATGTGTGATGTTCACAATAGTTTGCTAATTATCTACGAGTGCTTACCCCCTGTCTTAAGCTTCCAAGCACATTCGTCATGAGATGATCTTTGGTTTTGATCTTGGATGCAATCTTGGCGGCACGCTCCAATTCCTCCTCAGGAGTGAGTTGAGGAGCGGAAACTTGATCATCTTAAGCGTTGGCTTGAGCTTGTTCTTGATATTGAGCTTGCTCTTGATCTTGAACTTGCTAGGTGGTGCGACTTGAACTTGGGCATCACTTGATGGTTCATCACCATCTTGAGGTTGATCTTGCCCTTCATCTTGTTCATTTGGTTGAGGGCCTTCACTTTGTTCTTCGGAAGCGTGTGGGTCTTGGGTTGGTGATGGTTCCACCTGAGTGGAACATTGTCCTTCTCCTTGGCCACAAGGGGTTCCTCAATGGGTAGGATGTGACCAACACCCATTCTTCTTATTGCTCGGGGAGGAATTTCATCACCTACATCACAAGTACCACTTTGTTCCACTTGGGAGCCATTATTCTCATCAAACTCCACGTTACACGTCTCCTCAATAAGTCCCATGGACTTACTGAGGACACGGTAAGCATGAGAGTTTGTAGCATAACCAACAAATATGCCCTCATGAGCTCTAGCCTCAAATTTAGACAAATGAACACCTTTCTTGAGAAATAAACACTTGCACTCGAACACCCGGAAGTACTTGAGATTGGGCTTGTTACCGGTGAGTATCTCATATGGAGTCTTGTTCAAGCCTTTACGGAGGTAGAGCCGATTGGATGCATGACACACGGTGTTGATGGCTTCGGCCCAAAAGTTGTATGGAGACTTAAACTCCGCCATCATGGTTCTTGCCGCATCCATCAATGTCCGGTTCTTCCTCTCCGTTACACTATTTTGTTGAGGGGTGTAAGGTGCGGAATATTGATGCTTGATCACCTCATCACTAAGAAACTCATCCAAGGTGTAGTTCTTGAACTCGATGTCGTTGTCACTTCTTATTGTCAAGATCTTTGCATTGTGTTGGCGTTGAGCTTCATTTGCAAAGTCAATGACGGTTTGTTGGGTCTCACTCTTCCTCTTGAAGAAATATACCCAAGTGTATCTTGAATAATCATCCACAATCACCAAGCAATACTTTATACCCCCAAGACTATCAAAGGATGGAGGACCAAAGAGATCCAAGTGAAGGAGCTCCAATGGCCTCTTTAAGTAGATGATAGTCGTGGGAGGGTGAGCCTTGTCATGTAGCTTTCCTTCAATACAAGCACTGCAAGCACGATTTTTGGCAAAACTAACATTTGTTAGTCCACGGACATGTTCCCCCTTGAGAATACTTTGCAAAGATCTCATATTGACATGGGCTAAACGGCGATGCCAAAGCCACCCCACATCAACTTTAGCCATTAGGCATGTCGCGGTCTTAGTGGGTCGCTCCGAAAAGTTAATCACACAGAGACCATTCTCGGCATGCCCAACAAAGGCTACTTTAAGATTCTTGCTCCACAAGAGGGCCACTATCAATATCAAAGAAAGTGGCAAAGCCCATGTGTGCAAGTTGACGAACGGAAAGTAAATTGTAGGAAAGGAACTCAACAAGCATGACCTTCTCGATCGTGAGATCCTGAGAAATGACAACCTTGCCAAGTCTCAATACCTTCTCGAAGGAATCTTGTGCACGTCCACCACCAAGTCCTTGCTTCCAGTCATATGATTTGTGGCTCCACTATCGAGCAACCATGATCCTCCACCGGAAGCAAACACCTACAAGAGATCAATGCTTGGTTTTAGGTACCCATTTTGTAATGGGTCCTTTGATGTTAGTAACAAGGGTCTTAGGAACCCAAATAGACCATTCAAGAAGAACCAACAAACTTGGCATAGACATGCCAATCACTAGCACGGCACAATACATAAGGGGGATTAAAGTCGCCAGCTTTGTTAGAAGGAGTGACATTGCCCTTCTTGACACCACCACTCTTCACATTGTTCTTATTCTCTTTAGGAGCCCCCTCTCCCTCTTTCACAAAATTTTTCTTGAGAGGAAGAGGTTGTTTGGTCTTGTCATTCTTCTTCTTCTTGGACTTGGGTGCAAACCCAATCCCCTCCTTTCCCACAACTTCCTTTTGATTGCTCAAAAGGTCGTTGAGATTCTTCTCACCTTGTATGCACGACACAAGGCCCTTCTCAAGTTGTTCCTTCAACTTGGCATTCTCCTCCACAAGATGCACATGGTCACAACATGGGTTAGTAGCATTTGCATTATCAATTAAAACCATAGGAGGAAAAGTGGTTTTCTCCTTGGTGAGCTTTACTTGGAGTTGATCATGAGACTCTTTGAGGCTAGCATGAGCACCCTTCAAGGCCTTGTGAGCCTTGTCAAGTATCTCAAACTCCTCCTTGAGTCTAGCATGGTCAACCCCAAGTTTAGCCTTCTCGGAATTGAGCACACGAGATGCAACAAGGGCATGATCAAGATCTTTCTTTAATTTAGCATGATCATCATTGTGTGACTCCTCAAGAGCCAAACGATGACCACGCTCTTCCTCAAGCGCATTAGAGAGATTCGATATCTCATCGTCATAGTCATGACTATGCCCCTCCATCTTAGAGATGGTTTCTTCGTGAGCCTCGATCATGTCATTGGCTTCACCAAGTTGTTCCAAGAGAGCAACAAAGTGCTTCTTGGATTTACCCTTGAGCTTACTCATAAACGACTCAAATTCATTTTCCTCCTCATTAGACCCCTCACTTTCATCAATGCAATCCATCAAGGAAGGATTAGTAATGATGGTAGTTTTGATGTTGGGGGTTACGTTGTTGGTAGCTTTGGCCATGAGGCACTTGGCGGTGATGTTCTCATTGGGTGAGTCGAAGAGGGACACCCGTGGAGTCGTTGCAATGGCAACGGAGGCCATGGCAACCGACTCATTGTCATCATCATCATCATCCTCATTGTACTCTTCTTGTGCCACCAACCCCTTGGGAGGAGTCTTCTTGGTGAAGTTGTTCTTGTTAGGGAAGGACTTAGCCTTGTCTTTTCGGATGAGCTTGCCACCATTGTCTTCCCTCTTCTCATATGGGCACTCCGCAACAAAGTGGCTCAAATTTCCACAATTATAGCAAGTCCTCACATGTTGCTTGCCCTTGGTGCCACTTGAGTTGTTTTTGTTGAAGTTGGGCCTTGAGTTCTTCTTTCTCCAAAATTGCCTTGAGGTGAGAGCCATGTGCTCATGATAAGCATATTTTGTATCTTCTGGGTTACTCTCCTCTTCTTCCACACTAGCCTTGGCCTTCAAGGCAAGGTTGGGCTTCTTTGCTCTTTGAGAACGCAACACCGCATTGTAGGTGGTCTTGTCCAAGATCCTCATTGCCACAAACTCATCCAACACTTCACTTGAGGACAAGGTGTGGAAGTCCGGCCTTTGACGGATGACGGAGGACATGGCCTTATGGTAAGGCATCATGGCCTTGAGAAACTTGTGCTTGATCCAATTGTCATCCGTATCCTTGCTCCCATGATCTCCGAGTGATACCGCGAGAGTGGTTAATCGCCGGTAAAGCTCACGTGGTTCTTCATCCTCGTTCATTGCAAACTCATCGTCTTCATCTTGCACCACTTCATAGTTGGAGCATTGAATGCTTGCGCTTCCCTTGTAAATGGAAACAACATGGTGCCAAGCTTCCTTGGCCACGGTGAAAGGTCGGAGATGCGCAATGTCTTCGGATGGAATTGCATCTTGGATGATGAAGAGAGCATTTTTGTTGAATTGATGATTCGCAGCTTCTCTAGGAGTGAGGTTGCTTGGGTCATGCGGATAGAAACCTTGCTCAATGATTCTCCAAAGATTAGTATTAACAGGATTAAATGACGTTTAAAGCGATAGACCCAAGAGTCAAAATCCTCATTTTTCACAATCTTAGGAGGAGGACCAACATGATTCAAATGAGTGGAGGGAACCAGTCCTCCATAAGTAGGGGGAGGTTCAACATGGGCAAAGATGCCATTACCACTTCTACTACTAGGCAAAGGAACTTGTTCACTAGTAGCTTCCCCCTTGTTGGAGTTAGCATCCGTCACCTTGTTAGTGGGATCAACCACTTTCATCGGTGCGGTGGATAATTTAAGGCCTTCTAAAAACTTATTGAACATGCCTTCAACCTCGGTCGTCATGGAGGTTTTCAATGTGTCCAAAGCCGCATTGAATTCCTCACGAGAGACCGAGGATCCCCCATGGCCGTAGACGAGGACGGATTCACACCGGAGTGCTCCTCCCCACCATCTACGTTATCAATCATACTCTTCGGACGGCAAAGTCCTTAATAAAGAGACGAGGCTCTAATACCAATTGAAAGGATCGATATAGTTGATTAGAGGGGGGTGAATAGGCAACTAATTTTTTTTAGCTTTTCTTTACCAAATTAAACTTTGCATCAAAGTAGGTTGTCTAGATATGCAACTACGTGAGCAACCTATACGATGCAACAACAACAAGCACACAAGCAAGCAAGGGATTCAACACAATATAAGATTGCACAAGTAAAGGTGAGAGATAACCAATAGCGGAGCCGGTGGAGACGAGGATGTGTTACCGAAGTTCCTTCCCTTTGAGGGGAAGTACGTCTCCGTTGGAGCGGTGTGGAGGCACAATGCTCCCCAAGAAGCCACTAGGGCCAACGTATTCTCCTCACGCCCTCACACAATGCGAGATGCCGTGATTCCACTATTGGTGCCCTTGAAGGCGGCGACCGAACCTTTACAAACAAGGTTGGGGCTATCTCCACAACTCAATTGGAGGCTCCCAACGATACCGCGGAGCTTCACCACAATGGAATATGGCTCCGAGGTGACCTCAACCGTCTAGGGTTCTCAAACACCCAAGAGTAACAAGATCTGCAAGGGATTAGTGGAGGGAATCAAATTTCTCTTGGTGCAAATGTAGATCCGGGCCTTCTCAACCAATCCCTAAAGAATCAACAAGTTTGATTGGCTAGGAAGAGAGATCGGGCGAAAATGGAGCTTGGGGGAGGAAGAGATGGTCAACTTGGGGAAGAAGACCACCCTTATATAGTGGGAGAAAAGATCCAACCGTTATCCACCAACTCAGCCCGTGACATACGGTACTACCGCACCAAATCATGGTACTACCGCAAGGCATTGCGGTACTATCACAGGGAGGTGCGGTACTACCGCTCGTGCGGCAGTACTCAGCCGAGGTCTTGTAGCTTAGAAGCTACGAGCGGTAGAACCGCCGGAGCGGTACTACCACGCGCCCTTGTGGTACTACAGCAAGGCAAGATTCGACTAGGGCTGGAAAGACAAGGACGAAAAGAATACATCCGTGGCTACTTCCGCTGAGTTTCGATCTGAGCAAAAGTCCGGCACGGTACTACCGCTCACAAGGAGCGGTACTACCGCGTAGGGTCTGGAAGTAAAAAAGAGGAAAAATTACTTCCGCCCCCTACGTCCGCTCATGCCACAGTACTGGGCTAGAGGCCACGGTACTACCGCGATCCAGGAGCGGTAATACCGCTATCCTGGCCGGTACTACCGTGGGCCACTGCGGTACTACTGCCCCCTTGAGCAGTACTAACGCAAGCCACAGAACATGAGCACTCGAAGGCCTTCACAGTTGCAAAGACACAGAGGAAACTGATGGTGCTCCAAAGAAGCGGGAAAAGGTGGTGCAAAAGAACAGACGTGTACGTGATAATTCCACCCTAACCTTTCCGATGCAGACCCCCTCTTAATAGTACGGCTTTCCTACGACTCAAGTCCACCGAAAAGAAACGTAGAAAAACACCGTCTTCGAAATGCTCCGAGGGGCACCGAATCGTCTTGTGCCTAGACACGAGATATCTGAAATGCTCAATGCACACGATTAGTCCGCAAAAGCATTGTCATCAATCACCAAAACCACATAGGGAGAAATATGCCCTTATAGTTGTGGCTAGCACTTTTTCAACTAGTGATACTTGGGAAGCTCTGCACTGGTCATTGATGGACTAAATGATCCGGCGGATCTCGAAGCGATAGCTTGTTGTGAAGGTATGGTGCTAGTGGCAGATCTCCACATAAACCAGTTTGTGATTGCCTCGGATGCACGAGAAGAGGTGAGTGTGATCAACAAGGGCAGCTTAGGCACATACGAGGCCATTATCAATGAAATAAAACTTCAGTCCGAATTATTTCGATGTAATTTTATTTTCGAAGGTCGTGCCTTCATTCGGGAAGCACATAGTTTAGTCAAACGATCACTTTCTCTAGGTCAGGGCGTCACATCCGGTTTGGCCAACCCCGTGACCTGAACTGTATCCCACACAATGTAGTGTTTGATGAATAAAGTTTGGCTTACCCCTCAAAAAAAAGATGACGCAACTACTACTTTGTCTGTTCTAAAAAAACTACTACTTTGTCTCAAAAAAAAGATGACGCAACTACTACAACTCAATGTAATGTAACAATCAGATGCGGTGCAACTAGGGAGCAGGTAAAAGAGTAATAATGTAATAAGTTATTTAAACAGAATTGCTACTTGATGCACCATGTTACTTCAGTACACAACTGAGATCATGCAACTATGAACAACTCGTATGATTTTAGTTCTAATTGTTCCCGCATTTCCAGAATTTTTTTGACAATTACCTTATACCTCCAAGACAAACTTATTAGCCTGATCATTCTCAGTGACAGTGTAAGCAAGAACCTATAAATTAATAGAATCAGAATGCATAAAAAACAGGAGCAAGCACGTTAAAATGCAGGCCAAATTGATGTATATATTTCCTTGCAGCAAAAAAACATGGTAAAAAGTATGAAGCATCACAATCACAGTGGCCCGGATTTTTGCACGTCACTGCTTGATTTTTTTTGAATGTCACCAGGGGGGAGAAGAAATCCTCCCCACCTGAATTGTATTCATTTGTTGCCTATAGGCTTTGCAGCCTAATAAAAGATAGGGCCCAAGTGAACCAGAAGTACAGGGGGGCATAGGAAGGAGAAATAAAGCAAAACAACACACACAACACATGGCGAAGGGGGACACAACAAGGGGCACCATCGGCGCTCGAACTGCAGCGGCGAGCCGAGATTAAACCATGACACTGCACCGTTGACGCAATCGAAAAGCACCGGGCAACCAAGACTGCACAACGCCGCGACACCACCTGTGTCATGGGGTACATTCGAACGGTCACGCCGGGCCAAGACGACGCCACGGCACCTGTGTGCCACCGGAATAGTCGGAGGGCAACACCAAGCATAGAACTCCACAGAGCACACCCGAAACATCACAATAAGGGGCACGACGGGCGCTCGAACTGCAGTGGCGAGCCGAGACTAAACCATGACACTGTGCCATCGACGCAATCGGAAAGCACCGGGCAACCAAGACTGCACAACGCCGCGACACCACCTGTATCATGGGGTACATTCGAACGGTCACGCCGGGCCAAGACGACGCCACGGCACCTGTGTGCCACTGGTGTAGTCGAAGGGCATCACCAAGCATAGAACTCCACAGAGCACACCCCAAACATCACAAGACCGGGGAATGAAGACAGCGCCATCAAGATGGAGAACGACGGGAAGCGTCGCCGCTGTCTCGGCCAGCAGCAGGCCGACCAAGGATTTCTCCCCATCCCCGGTCACCTCCACCACGCGACTAGCCACAGAGCAACCGCCAATAGCGCTGGGTAGCGCTGGAATGGACGGCCCCAGATCCATGTGAATCCCACCGGCGGAGCAACGCCGGCAGGCACCCTTGACGCCGAGGGCACCAGCGAGGACCACCGGTGCAGCGCCCCCCGGGGGGAACTGGCAGGTGGAGGGCTCCAGAGACAGGAGCCACGACGCCACCTTCGTTTGGTAAGCACACGGAGGAGCACGGCAACGACAGAATGGGCGGCAGCGGAGGTGGGAAGGCGCGGAAGTTTGGATCTGCGGGGAAGGCGTGACGTCCGGCAGACCTCGACCACGGCGGACAGATGAGGGCGGGAGGTGGCGGAGGCCGGCGCAAGGCGCTGAGCAGGGGAGACGGGGCGTAGCATCGAGCCCAGCAGGCTACAGCGCGTGCAGCCGCCATCGAGGCAGCCACGAGGCCTGGCCACGGGAGCCACCCCGTGGGCGCTGGATGCCCGCAGCCGCGGAACGCCGGCCGGATTTAGAAGGAGGGCGCCGGCCGACGCCGGGGAAACGGAGCAGAGGGAGCACGAGGCCGGATCTGGAGCCCCCGACACGGATGAGGGGAGGGCAGCAGGACCCAGAGAGCGACGCCGGATGGATCCCGCCGCCGCCAGCCTTCGCGGGGCTTTGCCCGGCGTCGTTTTGCCGGCGGCGGCGAGGTGCGGTGGCCGGAGAAGAGGCTGTGGCGGCGCTTGGCGGGGGTGCCCGCCCGAGTCGCCTCGGAGAGACGACGCGGGGGAGGGGGGGCTTCCCTTCAAAAATCTGCTTGATTTGTTTATCCATGGCAATAACTAAATAAAAGGAGGGACCATGGTAAATAAGAGCTAGTCGTAAGAATTCGGCAAGGACAAGCATGGATTTCGAACCAGTAAATGACCAACGTCAGCAACTCTGGCCTTAGCAAGGATCTTGGTATAACATTTCCCAATTTCTTCACATATTTGGCCGCATCTCTGGTGATTTTTTAGCTGAAAAATCTCTAATATCCATGGACGACTCTCGTAGCATCCAAAAACGATAACGGAGCCGGCATGTCGGGGATACACACACAGAGAGAGGGGGGCGCCCCTATTCCTCGCCTTCAGCGAGTGTAACTCCCGACTCGCTGAAGGGGGCGAGCAATATTGGTCGGCCCACGCACGAGCAAGCCCACAACCTGTTTTCTGTTTTCGTTTTTCGTTTTTGTTTTATTTTCGTTTTACAAATAAACTCTACAAATGGTTTTTGGAGAATGTTGAATAAGTATTAAAAATGTTGAACAAGTATTTGAAAAATGTTGAATAAGTATTTAAAAAACATTGAACGAGTATTTGAAAAATGTTAACAAATATTTGTAAATGGTGAATAAGTATTAAATTTGTTGAAAATTATTTAGAAAATGTTGAATAAGTATTAAAAAATGTTGAACGAGTATCTGCAAAATGTTGAACATAATTTGGAAAATGTTGAATAAGTATTAAAAATGTTGAACAAGTATTTGAAAAATGTTGAATAAGTACTAAAAATGTTGAAGAGTATTTGAAAAATGAACAGTTATTTGAAAAAATGTTGAACAAATATTTGAAAAAAAACGTGATCATGTATATAAAAAATGTTGAACAAGTATTTTCAAAATGTTAAATAGGTGTTTGAAAAATGTTAAACAAGTATTTGAAAATAAAAAAACCCAAAAAAGAAAATGGAAAAATGGAAAAGGGAAAAGAAAACCAAACAAAAACTGGAGAATAAAGACCAGAAGAACAAAGAAAACGAAAAAAAGGAATGACAAAGAATGAGAAAAAGGAGAAGATCAAGAAAAGAAATAAAAGGAAACAAAGAAAAAAAACTCAGCTTGACGGGGTGGCTAGCAGTGCGCCTGAACTCCATATAGATCATGGATAGATCCCTAGTTCTCCCCTCTCTCATGTTCTCCTTTTACCTTAATAATTTTCCTACGGGCTCGTTGAAGGCGAGAAATAGTCGCCACGGAGAGGGAGAGGCGATGGAGACCGGTGCTTCAGGCGTGGAAAAGGGTCGTGAGCCTTGGACCAATTATCTCTTCGCCTTCTCGGTCGCTTGATTCACTGTTTCTTACTGTACGTGCTAACTCCACCATTGATTTTTATATAGATTATTACAATAATAATTTGTGCATTCAGAAATAAATAAAAATTCCCGAATTTGAAAAAGGCATTTTTTTTTTTGAAAAACTGGTTGACCGTTTATCATTGAAAATAAAAATTTCAATAAATTTGAAAATTTTCGAAATTTTGCAAAAAGTTGATAAATTTGTGAAGTTTCAAAATTTTAACAAAAATCGCAAATTCTAAAATACTTCATCCTTTAGGAAAAATATTGCCAGTTTTTAAAAAATGCTCACCGAAATTGAACAAAGGTTAATGAATTTGAAAAATGTCCATTACTTAAAAAAAACAAATTATGAAAACATATCATAAAAATTGTACAAAAAGATTAAAATAATTGAAAATAAAATTGAAAACTTAAAAAAGTTTATAAATTTTGAAAAAGTGGTAAAAATTGAAAAAAAGGTAGACACATTATAAAAAAGAAAACATAATAAGGAAAGGTAAAAAAGACAAAATGGAAAAAGGAAAAACAAAAAACTGGACAAAGACCTGGTCTAGAAAAATCAAAAAGAAAAAAAATGGAAAAAACGAGTTGGGAGGTTTCCAGAAGCGTCACCAAACCGAAATGTGTTCCTGCTCGGTGCCTAAAGATGGGTCGGCACATTATATGAGGCCAGGAGCAAATGATTCGGGCGTGGGCGCTTGTTTATAGAAATGCATTCACTCGCGACATAAGCACTGAATATGAACGTGGTGGCAAGGTTGCATGCAGAAGACACGAGCAAGAGAAGAATGGCCAGTGGAGGCCAGAACCCGGCTTGATGCCCCCCCCCCAACCGAGTTTCGTAGGGTCTATCTACCATTCATTCAAGCACAATTCCACCTTAATCGAACGATCGCAACAAAATATAAATATGTCGGTCTAAATTCCATGGAGCCACAAAAATGTATCGGTGGGGCAAAACCTTGTTAAACAAGGTAAGAAAGGGACAAAACCATTGAAAAATGCATGCTAATCATTGTCAGTCTAAATGAAAGGACCTCATCAAACTTGTACCGATAAGAAATTCCTTCCAAATTAGTTTAAGTTTGGCTTTTGGTTTTGTTTCCTTGTAAAACAACGCGTTGCCCAACCCTCCCAATAAACCCCCCAGCCAAACCCAACCCAACCCACTGCCGCAATAATAGAATTTCCATCTTTTCTTCTTTCGCCGCCGTGTCTCCTCATCTCTCTAGGGTTACCTCGATCCGTAACTAAATTCGACAGATCTCGCTAGGGTTTCCCCTAGTCGCCGCCGAGGAGGAGGAGGAGGTGATGGTGGGACTGCTCAGACAAGTAGGACAGAAGAGATGTGTCTAGGAACTACGTACTTAGTGACGTACTTGCAGAGGATGAACTAGTAGGAGATGATGAAGGGTGCAGAGGAGATGGCCCGGAGAAGGGGGGCCGTGCACAACAGAGATGATGCCTCCGTGTTAGATCTGGATCCATGGTTGGATGGGTCCGCACGACAGATACAAAGTGGTGTTGTGCAAAGTCACGTCGCCTTGCGTGCGTTAGATACAGATCAGACGGTCATCGAACTTTTGTAGTAGTAGCAATCAAATTTGGTCAAAATTCGGTTTTTTTTTGTCTCCGTTTCCTTGCGAGATACGAACGGCAGATAGCCATCCATCCACGCGTCTTGAATAAATAAATACCCAACCCACCCCGCACCCACCCCGCACCAAAGCTCCCAGCTTTTTTCCCCTTCCTCCGCCGCCGCGACTAGAGTTTCCTCGCTAGGGTTTCGTCTCCCGGTCCGGATCCAGCAGCAGCAGCGGGCGATGGCGGCCGCGGGAGAGGCCGGCGAGAAGAAGATGATCACACTCAAGAGCTCGGACGGCGAGGAGTTCGAGGTGGAGGAGGCGGTGGCCATGGAGTCGCAGACGATCCGCCACATGATCGAGGACGACTGCGCCGACAACGGCATCCCGCTCCCCAACGTCAACTCCAAGATCCTCTCCAAGGTCATCGAGTACTGCAACAAGCACGTCCAGGCCAAGCCCGCCGATGGGGCTGCCGCCGGAGCCGGAGCCGGAGCCTCGGACGCCGCCCCCGCCGCCCCCGCCGAGGACCTCAAGAACTGGGACGCCGAGTTCGTCAAGGTCGACCAGGCCACCCTCTTCGACCTCATCCTGGTATGAATCAATCAAATCCCTCGATTCGATTCTAGATCTGTACTGTTTCTGGCCGGCTCGGATCCAGATTGGTTTGCTGCCGTTTAGGTTCGATTGGACGGTCAAGATTCGATTTGATTGGGCTAGGGTTTACATACATGATTGGCTTGTTTTTACCCAAAGGACAGAGATTTGTTAGGTTAGGGTTTACATGATTGTGGTCTGATGTGTAATTTGCAATCCATGTTCTTGTGGTCGGATGTATGTATATATATGAATGACCTTACCTTATTAGGCCTGGAAATTCTATCTATGTGTGGATGAATTGTTTCTATCTAGCATTGTATGTAGCTAAATCACATTTTTATGCTAAGATTTGTTTTTCTATGCTAGGATTGTCTCTGGCATTATTATCTTGTCTAATCTTTTGGATTCCACTGTTGATTTGTGGATTGCATTATTATCCTTGTACCGAGCATTGCTTGACTCTTGCACTAGCCATTCATACACTCTGCTCTGACTCTGTTTTGTTACAGTTATGTTTTTTTTAGTCTCAATTTCTTATCCAGTTATGTTATAGTTACTGCTTACTCCTCAACATAAGTTCTGGGCTTTGAATCAGTATCTATTCATTAATGCATTCCTTGTTTCATGGTTTTAGTTTCTATCTACTCTATTATCTTATTAGCTCTGTTCTTGTAAATGAAAATGCTTATCTTATTAGTTTGTTGCCCTTTTGCCCCTTCTCAGGCTGCCAACTACCTGAACATCAAGGGGCTGCTGGACCTGACCTGCCAGACTGTTGCTGACATGATCAAGGGCAAGACCCCAGAGGAGATCCGCAAGACCTTCAACATCAAGAACGACTTTACGCCCGAGGAGGAGGAGGAGATCCGCAGGGAGAACCAGTGGGCCTTTGAGTAGAGGAGCATCTAGGCAGGCGATGCCGCCGCCGCGTTGAATGAACGAACAACGCTTAGTATTCGTCATGTCTGCATTTCAGCGCTCTTCTTTATGTCTGTCGTAATGGGTTGTAATTATCCTGGAGTCTATGAGGTGGTGTCGGTGAACATGTTCGGTCAGTGGTTATGTTTGCGACAACAAGAAAAACCTATCGTGGTCAGTGGTCATCACTTGTCAAACTGAATCTTAATCGTCAAGTGGAATGCTTTGCTTGTTTATCACCATCCTGTTCTGATTGTTGCTGTGTGATTTGAGCTTCTTTCTTGAAGCTTAACAACCTGTTCTCTTAATCTGGATGCTGCTTCTTTAAGATTGGAATATTTGCAGATTTCTGTTTACTGTTTTTGGTTATATATGTTTCTGTTGTGCCTGATGAGAGCAAACAAATTGTTCTGGGCCTCTGATTTCTGAAGCCTTAGATGATAAGGAAGTGTCTCATTCAGAGGGTGAGGGGCCTGGAGCCACTCATGATCTTGTGGTCTTATCCACCAAGTGGCCTCTGCCTTGCCTTCCAAAATAGCAGAAAATCCTGGCGCCTCATGTTTCCTTCTCAACCTGATAAGAGAAGCACTACATGTAGCTTGTCACCACCACTTGCATCTAGCTTCTTGTTTCTCCTCCTTGCAGCTGCTCCAGCCATGGCGAAGCCGATATCAATAGAGGTGTGGAACCCCAGCGGCAAGTACCGTGTGGTGAGCACCAAGTCCATGCCCGGCACCCGCTGGATCAAGCTCCTCACTGACAACGACTGCCGCCTCGAGGTGCGCTGCTCTGTTTCTTTGCTGTTGCTTGCTCTGTTTCATTGCTATGATGATAACAGATGCTGAATTTTCTTGCATGTTGAGCGCGCAGATATGCACGGAGAAGAAGACCATCCTCTCTGTCGACGACATACTGGCACTCATCGGTGATCACTGCCATGGTGTCATCGGCCAGGCAAGCAACCCCAGCTTGTTATTCCTTTCCTTTATGAATTTTCTTGTCGTGGGTTATGTAACGGAGGGAGTACTTGTATTAGGTTGTTGTACTGTCCTAAAAGGTGTAGTTAAGGTTTCCTAAAAACTGTGGTTAAGGTCATATATAGTTTGTTATCCTTTTAACAAGGCTCTTCTTTATGTCTTGTTTCAAGTATTCAATTAGTTATCAATCTGGATGATGACTTGTGTGGCACAAATTGGCTGCAGCTAACAGAGGACTGGGGGGAAGTGCTCTTCTCTGCGCTCAAGCGCGCTGGCGGGACAGCCTTCAGCAACATGGCCGTCGGTTACAACAACGTCGACGTAGATGCTGCCAACAGGAATGGCATCGCCATCGGCAACACGCCTGTATGTAGCACATGGAATTTATTTGACTGACAAGTGCCTTTGATATGATGAATGTTGCTCTGAAGTCTGAATCTCGTGATTACCATGATGGATGGGTGTATGCAGGGTGTTCTTACTGAGACGACGGCGGAGCTAGCGGCATCGCTGTCGGTGGCGGCTGCCCGGAGGATCGTTGAGGCCGACCAATTCATGAGGGCTGGCCTCTACGACGGATGGCTCCCGCACCTGTGAGTGATTGACTGCTGTGCTATTTATACAGCTTGATATGTCAGCAGCATATATACATCTATATAAAGGGATGTACTATTTAAGATATACGGATTGAATGAAATAATGAATGCAGGTTTGTTGGGAACTTGCTCAAGGGGCAGACTGTTGGAGTGATCGGAGCTGGCCGCATCGGCTCAGCTTATGCAAGGATGATGGTACCACTTTATCCATCCTCCATAAATAAATCTCATCTCAAGCTAACCTGTTGAGTAGGTATGAGCAATGTAAAACCGACTTAAATTTTGTGTGTGCTAGATTGAGGGGTTCAAGATGAACTTGATCTACTTCGACCTGTACCAGTCCACACGGCTCGAGAAATTCGTCACCGGTAAATTGTATTACCTACCCATACCGATTTACAGCTCTATTATTCTTGTGTCAGCTATTTATGCATTTGATGTGGATTTAAGACATGTGTAATAATAATGTTTATATGATGCAGCGTATGGCCAGTTCCTGAAAGCCAATGGTGAGCAGCCCGTGACATGGAAGAGGGCTTCCAGCATGGAGGAGGTCCTCAGGGAGGCTGATGTGGTCAGTTAATTAGATACAATATGCACCGGGGCATTGCAATTTTCAAAATACAGATGAACTTTTTTACATTTGAGACAAGGAACTCTGTTTCTGTTGATGGCAACAGATAAGCCTGCACCCAGTGCTGGACAAGACAACGTACCACCTGATAAACCCAGAGCGGCTGGCGATGATGAAGAAGGAGGCAGTGCTGGTGAACGCGAGCCGTGGCCCGGTGATCGACGAGGTAGCACTGGTGGAGCACCTGAGGGCGAATCCCATGTTCCGTGTTGGCCTCGATGTTTTTGAGGATGAGCCTTACATGAAGCCAGGGCTGGCTGAGATGAAGAATGCCGTTGTCGTGCCTCACATCGCATCTGCATCCAAGGTGCGAACTTGTATGATGTATCTATATAAATTGGATTCAACTGAAGTGAAGTAATGGATTTGTACATCCATGCCATGGGCATTGCCATGCATCCTCTGATGGATTTCTCCGTTTGTTTGGTTGACTGCGTGCGTGCAGTGGACGCGTGAAGGGATGGCGACACTCGCTGCTCTGAACGTGCTTGTGAGTTTCCTTGGATGATGATCGCTTAATCAATCGAGTAGCCCTTAATGTTTATTGCTAAAGTAGTAGGTAGGTGACTACTGATCGAAACCTGATGGAGCAAGTGTTTGTTAAAACTGACAGGGTAAGATAAAGGGGTACCCGGTGTGGGGGAACCCGAACGCGGTGGAGCCCTTCCTCGACGAGAAGGCGGCGCCGCCCCCTGCCTGCCCAAGCATCGTTAATGCCAAGCAGCTCGGTAACTGTTATATACCCGCCTAGCTCTCTGATCTTAGTTAGCTAAAGACATCTTGTAGCTTGTATTGACTATTGATTGGTGTTGTTGGTTGCAGGCCTGCCATCTTCCAAGCTTTAGGCAGAGGCAGAGATGGATGAATCACTGCTACTACTACTACTACTTGCTAAGATGCTATGCATATATAGCTCCTTCCCAGTATATATGTATGGATGCTCTCATCCTCATGGAGTAGTAGTACTGAATGAATGAATGAATGAGTATATATATCAAGCAAGAGATTTTTGATCAATTATGCATTTATTATATGTTTCCCTGCCCTGCATTACTTATACCCACTGCTTGCTAGTAAATTAAGCTTGGCAAATTATGCTGTGATGTATGCTAGGTATTACTCCCTCCGTCCCAAAATAAGTGTCTTAAGTTTAGTACAACTTTGTACTAGAGTTAGTATAAAGTTGAGACACTTATTTTGGGACGGAGGGAGTACATATATGCTGTAATGTATGATAGATATATTATGCTGTGAAGCAATTAAGAAATCCAAGGGAATTACACCACCCATAGTTCCCAGGCAGTAGCATCTGTCTGGCTGCCAAAGACTAAGATAAAGATTGCTTTCTTGTTTGTTTGTCTTGATATATTTGTGGACCTTCATTTTTTTTTCTTTCTTGCGTCTCATTTTTTCTTTTGTTTTTTGAATTCACAAACATTGTTCAATTTTTGAACATTTTATAAATTCATAAACATTTCCCAAATTCGTGAATATTTTATGAGTTCGTGAACATTTTCTGAATTAATAAACTTTTTCTAAAACCTTTCTTTTCCGCGGAGAACTTTTTCTAAGCTTGTGGATACCAAATCTGCCAAGGGTTTTTCAAATTTGTGGATATTTCCTAAATTCACAAATATTTTCTGAACTTGTTGATTATTTTTGACATTCAAGAACGTTTTTTGTATTTGTGAACAATTCAAAAAGTTGGAGTAGGCAGACTTCCGTGCACCCTTGTCCATGTGTAGTTTTTTGATGATATTCTAGTCTTTTAGATCTCTCTTTACAGACTTTGTCATGTTATAAGTTTGGTCTACCGACCTATTGAAAACCAAATTAATATTTTTATTTATAATTTTTAAAATTATCATTATCATTTTACAAGCATTTCTAAAGACTATGGTTTAGAAAAATCATAATTTGGCGTTTCATTTGGAAACTCTGAATTTTTTGTCTTCCCCATTTTAGGTCTTGGGCGGTGTTATTTCGGCAACGAGAGCACACCTTTTCTTTAGAAGCATCTGTTGATATTAAAGGGGCCCGTGCGTTGCAACGGGCCAATGGCCGAGATCACATTTTGCTGCATCACTGAGATACACTATCACTCTCAATTTCATGAATTCATGAACTTTTCTTTAAATTCGTGAACATGTTTGAAATCATGAACATATTTCAAATTCATTAACATGTTTGAAATCAATTTTTATAACATTTAGAAACATTTTTTAAAAATTGTGAACATTCCTCTTACAATTTTCATCGGCAAACATTTTTAGAATGGATGAACATTTTTTGGAAATTGGTGGAACAATTTTTGAAATTCATGAACTTTTTTTATTTGATGAATATTTTTTTTGATTTAACGAACATTTTGAATGCATGATTATTTTTTGAATCAACGAACATTTTATGAATGAATAAACTATTTTGTAAGTCATGAACAATTTTTTAATTTTTAGGGTATTTTTCCATTCATGAACATTTTTTTGAATTGGCGATATTTTGTTCAATTTCATAAAAAAATTGACAGGCGATGTTCATGCCCACTCTTACGAGCGGAGCAAGAAGTCCCCTCTTTGCTGCAAACTCAAACATAAGCTGTAATGGCTCCATAATCATGATGTTGCATGGGAGATAACGGATCTCCTTGTCTCAGGCCCACACAATTGTAGATAGGCATCCCAGCGTCCCATTCACCAAGATCTGCGTTGAGGAGTTGGCCAAAAGGCCACATATCCATGAGATCCAATGGTTACCAAAGCCCAATTTGCTCAAGACTTCCTCAAGAACGACCATTGCACCGAATCAAAAACTTTAGAGATATCAAGCTTGAGCATGATTGCCGGCGCACGGAGAGCATGTAGGCGCTGCGCCGTGCATTGCACAAGCATGAAGTTGTCATGTATGGAGCAGCCCTTGATGAATGCACTTTGGTGTTCCCCCACTAGGCGCGAAAGATCCACCACAAGTCTCATGGAGAGGACTTCGACGAAAATTTTGATCGCCCCATGCATAAGGCTAACCGACCTGAAATCCTTGATGTCCACCGCACCGTCCATCTTAGGAGAAGCATCACAATTGCCTTCTTTATAACTGGAAGGCCTCTCATGTCCCCGTGGTAAAAGGCCTCGAAAGCACGCATGAGGTCACCTTTTATTACTTGCCAACAGGAGGCAAAGAACTTCTCCAAAAAGTGCCTAGGTTTTTTTTCTTAGCACCTACACACACATCACCTAGCATTAATTTCGCCTACCTGCAGTGTTTGATTAGCATCTAGTAGATACTCTAAGCCATAACCTGGTGTTGTCCTAAACAAAATGTATACTTTCTCACAAAAAGTATTGCCTGATTAAGGATAACTGGACTCACCCTAGCGCATAACAGTCACACGAAAATAGTTCATATGGTATTCTGGCATGATGGAAGAAAAAATGCATGGGGCACTGGAGTATAGAAGAAAATGAGAACGTACATATTATCAATTACCTGTAAATAAAAAGTACAGTCGTATTGTCACTTATCAGATCAGCTGCGAAGAAAGAAAATCTGTCGGGCATGAACAAATTATGATAAACGTAGTCAATTTGAAGCATGATAGTTGTAGATTATGATAGAAATGATTCCCAGAGAGTAACAAGCTTTAGGGCATGTGTTTCGGGGTTGATCAATAGGATTTGAAGCAAGCCGGTGAAATATTTCGACCATCTATCAGAATGATAGAACTTGTGACGCGGTAAAGGGAGTTACCCGATATGAGATCAGATAAAATCAGAAACATTTTTGTGATTTGGATAAGCACGCAACATCTGTAATATTTTTCCTTGAGATCTAAATGCATCTCACGTCTTATTTCATTCCTTTTTTAGTAAAAAAACTCTGAAAAATGTAAACCAAAATTTCATACAGCTTAGAAATTGTGATATGGTTCAACTTTCATAACCTCAAAATGCGTGGCTAATTACCAATTAGGATGTACAATACAAATGTAGAAGTTGTAAAATTAATTAATTATGCCAAAACTCATGACAAACAGTTAATGTCATGGTGATGGATGTATCAAATGGCAAGAGAGGACCTAAAGAGCAATACAATTGTGCATGAAATTAGCACCAGAAACTATATATGTGTGACTCGGTCTAACACTCCAGGCTCGCATAGCATCACATCAATCTCAAATCATTCATGAGAATAAAACAAAAAGAGCACCGACAGGGCAATGAACCACTCGAGAAAGATGAATTGGTTCATGGAAAGGTTTGCGTAAAATAAATCACCTCTTCAAGAGTCTCTTTCCTACAAGGCTGCAACTCCAAGAGCATTTCCTGAAAAAATGAGGAGAAATGACAGAAAAATTGACATGCGGAAGAAAGAAAGGAAGGGGATGCGGGCACACATAGTTGAGCTTCCGGCAGATCGTCTCTCTGGCATCACGCACGAGGGATGAGGACGACTGCGGCGACACCACGGACTGCTCAACAACATAGAAAGAAGTGGACGGAGGTCTGGCTGCACACACCACTCATTCAGCAACAGTCTTGAACTTACTATAATGTCGGGCACCATCTCAAATCCCTTCTAAAAATAAACTGAACAAAGTGCACATCAGTAACGGTTCAGGGTACAGTGTAGAGAGCTAGAAGGGGCAGTGGATCTGAAAATTTGAAGAATAGATGTAGAGACCTGTTCATAGTTTCTGAAGGTGAAGGAATTGTAGAGAGAAAGGTACGAAACAGTGAAGCAGACGGCAAGCCACCATGTGAGGCCACGCCCTGTTCCTTTCCCCGTTGGTCTCGCTCGCTTGAGGATCAGAGGTTTATTCAAAAAAATAAGAAAGGAACCACAACACTTACACAATACTGCATAGATGGGCGGGAAGAGACAGAGTGGTAGAGATCAGGGGCAAGGGGGAGAAGGATTCAGAGAAATTTACCTTGGCATCACGGACGAACCTGCCACCTCGACCCGGCTCCCCCGTCCGCCCTCAGCAGCAACAGCACACCGAGCGGATCCCTGCACCGCCGCCTCAGCCCGTCGCCTTGAAGCATTGCCGCCAGGAGATGCCGCTGCCATGTTCTCCTCCGGCCAGATGCGTTGTCGCATCCCGCGCTGAACAAGTTTCAACCAAAAAAGGAAATGAAGATAGTCGAATGTATCTTTCCACCCAATTATATATATGGTTTCATGGTTCGTTCTCATACTCTCTTCAGTAGTTCTGCTTAATGCTTTTGTAACTCAAAGTTTCTCTGACTCTTCAAAATCAAGCAAGAACCAGAAGATGCTAGCAGAGAATTTAATCCAACATTATGCTCTACTTAGCCTGACATACACTGCTGAAATTTGGAACAATGATTCAAACACAAGTCTGCAGCATGAAGAGTTCAACGTGTACTCAAGCAAGAAGGTTAATTCTGCCACAGGCCAAATGTCCACTGCAGCTCCCAGAGCCCAACGATCAACAAAACTAGCCAATCATACACAAACTGGGCAGGGTTATGTAGCAATCTCCTAAGAAATTCTGCTCACCAAATACTAAGGAGATAACTTGACCCAGGAGAATCTAGCGGCTAATTCAGTAACGAGAGGCTTACCTGGAATTAGGTAGTTGCTACGCGGGGGGTCTTGACGTACTCCTCGTTGTCGGAGCCAAACAAATCTCTCGCCTCCTCTTCCTCCTCGTCCCCGTATCCGGCTGCGGGCCTGACGGGCACGACACCGAACGAGTTGTACTTCCCGCCGTCCCCGTCGTCGGCGCCGTCCTCGTCCTCACCGCCGCCGGCGGGGCTGCTTTTGCGGCCGCTGGAGGGCCGGGCTTGGCCTTGGGTTTTTTGCGTCGGGTTTGGCTAGGCCCGGCCCGAGGTATGGCCAGGTATAGGGAGAACACATGAGAATTTTTGTTTACTACAACCCAACATGCTAAAGGGCCCCTAGGATAAAATTAAATTACAAATAAGTCATCCATATTACCAAACATGACCATAGAAACCACTGAGAAAATGCACTCTGGTCCCCAAGGCACTATCAACCTCGCCGCTCTTCGTTGTGGTGTTGCAGTCGGTACCAACATGGGATGTTTGTTGGGAGCAAGGCCTCGGCCATATCCCTCGATGATGACGTTTAGAGATGTCATTCTTCTCCTCGGAGCCCCCCCCCCCCCCCCCCCCCCTAAAAGTTATGACCCTTTGGTTCTACTAAAGCACACCTATTTGTGTTGATTGGCTTCTTCTAGCGCCTCCTTTGGCGGTGCTCAGGCGCATTATTTTTTGGGATTCTCCTTGGGTTCTTCTTGAAGCCGTCGACTTTTACTAGTTTTCCTACCCACATTCAGGCAGATGTCTTCTGATTTGGGCGGCCATTCTCAGACCTAGCGGGTGTCGCAGTTAGTGCCATGCCACGGGAGGTGTTAGTGCTTTATCAACGCTTTATGGGCCATTGTTTGTGACTGGTCGTTATCGGTGTTGATCTCCGGGGTTGGGAGATGGGCTGCCGGCAAAAGCCTTGTATGCCAGTAGTCATGCCGGCGACTATGATGTCTTCGGAAGTCGCTTCCCTCATTGGAGGTGTCGCTACTGTTGTCATCCTTCAAACTTCATATGGATGTGTTGTGGGGGATGATATGTTGAGTCCATGGCGGATTTGAAGGTGCTCTTCAAAGATTTGTGCACATCGTTAGGAGCAAGTGAATTTGTTTAGTCTTATGGCCTACCTTGGCTTTGCTTGTTACTTTTCTTCTAGGGTCTCGCTGTGGCTCGTGATTATGTGTTTCATATACGAAGCTAGTATTCACGACCGTGTTGAGTTTTATGTATGTATTATTGTAATCTTGGCCGATATGTTGGGGCTTTATTAACTTAATTGGGCTCTCTCGAACCTTTCACCTAAAAGGATGAATCAAAGACTAGACTGTATAGGGTGCCGCCTAAGTCCTCGGAGAATCAAGATCTCTCGCTCCATGAGCGTTATTGTGAGAACAAGAGGGTACTAATGATAGAGAAACACGTCATGAAGAGAAAGCATCTAGTATGAGCCTGTTTGAGACTGCTATGCTCCTTAAACTTCAGCCCCGCTCCACGAAACACAAGCCAAACGGGATAGCTCCGCGATATGCCGCTCCGCAAAAAAACTAGGGTACAACTTTCAGTTTTTTATGAAGCTCTTCAGCGGGTGCTCCAAAAAACTCTAGAAGCTGGAGTTGGCTGGAAATTACCCACCACTGCCACTAGTAAGTGGATACCCCTTCGTTTCTCCCCCATCAACCAATCAAATAGATCCTTTCCACCAAATTTATCATTCTTGAAGCTGGAGCTAGATGGAAGCCAAACATTCTCTTTGCTAGAGCTACAACTTTCAGACGAAACTGCTCCAAAGTGAATTTAGTGGAGCGAAACTGATTTTAGTGAAGCGGAGCAGTCCCAAAAAGGCCCTATATTGGGGAAATTTTTCTCTTCTTAAGTGCTAAGAAATCATTCATTTAGCATAATACGATCCTCTGTTAAGTGCCCTCCAACAAAAATATTAGCCAAGTTTTATGTCACCCATTGTGTATACCTTAAATCATTCCTTTTACGAGCGTTATATGACAAAGGGGTGTAAAATGCAGCTTGAAGACGAATTGTTAGGCCAACCCTAATGCATCGAACCATTTGGTCCGCGCGCGTCCTTTTGGGTTGAAAGGGACAAAAAATGCATACAAGTAGCAGGACTTGAGAGAGCCAAATGTTGCACATACAACCCGGTTGTTGGCGATCAATTAGGAGAGAGGCTTTCCAGGAATGCTTGGTAACATTGAAAGTGGAAGAACGATCCATTTGCTTGGCAGGGGCAATATAAGGAGCATGTTAAATCTTGCATTGTCATGCATGAAGTTGTGGCTTTACAAGATCTCTAGATTTTGCACTCTTTTTCGGCATGGCTGGTTCTCACAATGACATGAAATGCTTCAGTGCTTTCTTGTGTTCGGAAGGCTTGCCGAGGGCAACAACCCATAGCTCAACTTTGAGATCAGTGGCAACCACTACAACAAGGGATACTACCTAGCTGATGGTATCTATTCTCAGTGGTCAACTCTTGTAAATACAATCCCTAATCCGGCAGGAGAGAATAGGCCTAGGTTTGCCCAAGAACAAGAGAGTGCTAGGAAGTATGTGGAGTATGCTTTTGGTGTGCTTCAATATTGATGCGCTATCGTTCGACACCCTGCTAGAACATGGAGCAACAAGAAGATGTGGGAGGTGATGACTCCTTGTGTGATCATGCACAGTATGATCGTAAAGGATAAGCGTGATGATAGCATTTCGACCAAGGGTTTCAATTTCAAGGTGAAAACGTTGTGCCTGAGCATGGGTCGGCCACGTTTGCACATTTTACCCAATTTCATACAGAAATGTGTGATCGGGCAACTCACATTAAACTTCAAAATAATTTGGTTGAGCACATATGGACTCACATTAGCAACTATTAGATGTATCTTTTTTTTCTTTCGATGTATTTTTGAAAATTTAAATTTGGTTGTAAACTATGAGATTTTTTGCAGGAAAACATCTGATCTATTCATCTACAATCAAGGAAGTACAACGAACACCATAAATAATAAAAATTACATCCAGATCCGTAGACCACCTACCAACGACTACAAACATTGAAGCGAGCCGAAGGCGCGCCGCCGTCATCGTCCCTCCCTCACTGGAGTCGGGAAGAACTTATTGTAGTAGACAGTCGGGAAGTCGTCGTGCTAAGGCCCCATAGGACCAGCGCACCAAAACAGCAACCACTGCCGATGAAGAATATCGTAGATCGGAAGGATCCAACCTGAAAACACACGAATGTAGACGAACGACAAAAAATCCAAGCAAATCCACCAAGGACAGATGCCAGCCCGCTCAAGGACGATGCTAGACGCACCATCGGAACGAGGGCTAGGCGGGAAGAATCTTATTCCATCTTCAGGGAGCTGTCACCGTCTCGCCTTTGTAAGTAGGACACAAACCCTAACAACTCTCGAAGACACATCTACAATCGGAGCCTCCCACCGGCAAGGGCCGGGACCCACCGCGCCCCCATGGCCCTAAGGCCACCGAAGATGAGGCGAACCGGTGGCGGCGGCGGCAGGAGGCAGAGAAACCCTAGTTGGGGAGGAGGCGGCTGGGTTGGAAGGGCTATTTTATGATGACTTGATCATAAACTATGAGATTTATTTGGTTGTAAACTTTTTATTATTCTGCTGTAAAACTATGTGATTTATTTGGTTGTAAGTTGTGACAATGTGCAATGTTTCTTAGTTAGATTTATATGCGGGAGAGTCTAAAAATATTTATATGTAAATTTTGGCCGCCTACCGTCCGGGTGATACGTCTCCATCGTATCTACTTTTCCAAACACTTTTGCCATGTTTTGGACTCTAACTTGCATGATTTGGATGGAACTAACCCGGACTGACGCTGTTTTCAGCAGAATTGCCATGGTGTTATTTTGTGCAGAAATAAAAGTTCTCAGAATGACCTGAAACTTCACGGAGAATATTTTAAAATAAATAAAAAATACTGGCGAAAGAATCAAGACCAGGGGGCCCACACCCTGTCCACGAGGGTGGGGGCACGCCTACCCCCTGGGCGCGCCCCCTGCCTTGTGGGCCACCTGGTGCTCCACCGACCTCAACTCCTACTCTATATATTCACGTTCGGGGAGAAAAAAATCAGAGAGAAGGATTCATCGCGTTTTATGATACGGAGCCGCTGCCAAGCCCTAATCTCTCTCGGGAGGGCTGATCTGGAGTCCGTTCGGGGCTCTGGAGAGGGGAATCCGTTGCCGTCGTCATCATCAACCATCCTCCATCACCAATTTCATGATGCTCACCGCCGTGCGTGAGTAATTCCATCGTAGGCTTGCTGGACGGTGATGGGTTGGATGACATTTATCATGCAATCGAGTTAGTTTTGTTAGGGTTTGATCCCTAGTATCCATTATGTTCTGAGATTGATGTTGCTATGACTTTGCTATGCTTAATGCTTGTCACTAGGGCCCGAGTGCCATGATTTCAGATCTGAACCTATTATGTTTTCATGAATATATGTGAGTTCTTGATCCTATCTTGCAAGTCATTAGTCACCTACTATGTGTTATGATCCGGTAACCCCGAAGTGACAATAATCGGAACCACTTCCGGTTGATGACCGTAGTTTGAGGAGTTCGTGTATTCACTAAGTGTTAATGCTTTAGTCCGGTACTCTATTTAAAGGAGGCCTTAATATCCCTTAGTTTCCAGTAGGACCCCGCTGCCATGGGAGGGTAGGACAAAAGATGTCATGCAAGTTCTTTTCCATAAGCACGTATGACTATATTCGGAATACATGCCTACGTTACATTGATGAACTGGCGCTAGTTCTGCATCACCCTATGTTATAACTGTTGCATGAGGAATCGCATCCAACATAATTATCCATCACTGATCCAATTCCTATGAGCTTTTCACATATTGATCTTTGCTTAGTTACTTTACCGTTGCCACTGTTACAATTACTACAAAGCTGCTACTGTTACTTTTGCCACCGTTACCGCTACTAAATACTTTGCTGCAGATATTAAGTTCTCCAGGTGTGGTTGAATTGACAACTTAACTGCTAATATTTGAGAATATTCTTTGGCTCCCCTCAATCAATAAATTTGGGTTGAATACTCTACCCTCGAAAACTATTGCGATCCCCTATACTTGTGGGTTATCAAGACTATTTTCTGGTGCCGTTGCCGGGGAGCATAGCTCTATTCTTTGAGTCACTTGGGATTTATATCTGCTGATCACTATGAGGAATTTGAAATATGAGAAAACCAAAATTTATCCCTCAACTACGAGGGGAGGTAAGGAACTGCCATCTAGCTCTGCACTTGATTCTCCTTCTGTTTTGAGTAAACTTGCGACACATAAACCTGCTTCTGCTATTAATTCTGATATGTCACATGATATTGATGATGCCACTTCTGCTATGCATGGTACTTATGATTAAACTACTTCTATGCTTGATACTATTGTGCCACTAGGTGAATTTCTTGATGAACAAATTGCTAGGGCTAGAGAGAATGAAATTATTGAAACTGATAATATTGATGAAAGTGATGATGAAGATTCTCCCCCTAGATATGAATTGCCTGTTGTGCCTGAGGGTTGTGTTATGGATGAAGAAACTGCTAGAGATTTTCTTGCTTGCAATGATAGATATGATCTTAAGAAATTATTAGCTAAGCTGAAAGAAAAATCTTTGAATGCTAGAATGAAATATGACCCTACTTTTGCTACTTCACCTATCTGTATTTCCGATAAGGATTATGATTTCTCTGTCAACCCTAAGATAATTACTTTGGTTGAATCTGATCCTTTTTATGGCTATGAATCTGAAACTGTTGTGGCACATCTTACTAAATTAAATGATATAGCCACCATATTCACTAATGATGAGAAAAATCGTTACTACTATATCCTTAAATTATTTCCGTTCTCATTAAAGGGTGATGCTAAAATATGGTTTAATTCTCTTGATCCTAGTTGTGTGCGTAGTCCTCAGGATATGATTTATTACTTCTCTGCTAAATATTTCCCCTCTCATAAGAAACAAGCTGCTTTAAGGGAAATATATAATTTTGTGCAAATTGAAGAAGAGAGTCTCCCACAAGCTTGGGGGAGGCTTCTCCAATTACTTAATGCTTTGCCTGATCATCCTCTCAAGAAAAATGAAATACTTTATATCTTTTATAATGGACTAACCGATGCTTCCAGAGACCACCTGGATAGTTGTGATGGTTGTGTTTTCAGGGAAAGAACAGTTGATCAAGCTAAATTGCTATTGAATAATATGTTGACTAATGAAAATAATTGGACACTTCCTGAACCAACTCCTAAGACAACTCCGAAGAAAAGGGGTATTCTATTTCTCAGTCCTGAAGATATGCAAGAGGCAAAGAAATCTTTGAAAGAAAAGGGTATTAAAGCATGTTAAGAATTTACCACCTATTGAAGAAATACATGGTCTTGATAACCCGACACAGGTAGTAAAGGTAAATTCTCTCTATAGATTTGATGAAGGTGATATTCCTTGTTATAAGTTTGCTAGCCAATGCTTAGATGAGTTTGATAATTTTATTGTTAAACAAGAAAACTTCAATGCTTATGTTGGTAGACAATTGAAACGTAATGCTTATATGATTGAACACTTGAGTGATTATATGTCTAGAGTTAAAAGTGAACTTAAACTTATTAGTAAACATGCTTCTATGGTTACCACTCAAGTAGAACAAGTGCTTAAAGCTCAGAATGATGTGCTCAATGAATTAAATAATAATAAAAATGATAATGTTGTTAGAGTTATGACTAGAGGGGGTAAAATGACTCAGGAACCTTTGTATCCTGAGGGACACCCTAAGAGAATTGAGCAAGATTCTCAGAGAACTAATGTTGATGCATCTAGTCCTTCTAAGAAGAAGAAAAAGAAAAATGATAGGACTTTGCATGCTTCTAGTGAACCTGTTGTTGACACACCTGAGAATCCCAATGATATTCCTATTTCTGATGCTGAAACACAATCTGGTGATGAACATGAACCTAGTGATAATGTTAATGACACTAGTAGAAAAAACCCCTCTCGTCCCAGTTGGTTAGGGCCTTTTGTCCCGGTTCTTGAACCGGGACTAAAGGGTCGTTACTAATGCCCTAGACCTTTAGTCCCGGTTCTAACACGAACCGGGACTGATGGGCCTCCACGTGGCTGGTGCGCCGAGCCCAGGCAGGAGGGCCTTTGGTCCCGGTTGGTGGCACCAACCGGGACCAAAAGGCATCCACGCGTCAGCATTTCAGGGGCTGGGGTTTTTGTTTTTTTTGAAGGGGGGGGGGGGTTGGGGGTTTTGGGGGGTTAATTTAGGTGTTTCATATATTGTGTTAGCTAGCTAATTAATAGAGAGAAGTGTCCTCTCTTATGTCCGTGCTTGGTCGACGCTACGTACTATACATAGAGAGGCCCTCGACACGCTAGCTAGTAAGAAAATGAAGGAAACCATTAAGTACAGAAGTTCGTCATGCATACCGAGAGAAGTGATCGATCGACCTCTCCTTCTCTGAGAGATTGGTCGAACAACAAGTTTTCGTATTATCTATCCGACGCTACTGGCTACATATATACATATACAATATGTAAGATCTCTTATAATCCCCTAGCATTTGAAATCAACTTCCACATGGTATTCTCTGGCTTTATTGATGACGTGGTCAAGAAAGAATCCCGCCAATTCCTCTTGAATTGCTTTCATGCGATCTTGTGGTAGGAGTTCATTCCGCATCAGCCACGTCTAATTTGAAGAAGGGATTTAATAGATATATATGAATGAAACTCAACAGAAATGATGGTGTAATAAAATGAAATTGTGAATATTATTGCTTACGCACTTCATATTGTCTTTTAGAGTAGCCCCGCTTATTTTTCAAAGTCGCGTTGTAGATGAACTCGCACACGTAGTATCCATAGTAATTAGTCCCTTGTTCCTGCCACAAGCACTTTACAAGAAATAGAGGTCAATCAAACTGATAATGAAGCATTATAAATGGCATTGATGAAAGTATAGCTATAGAATCAACGGGAGATGCGCGCAACTAGCTAGCTAGTAGTACTTACTTTCGTGTATGTATATCGCAGCTCCTTCGGCAGTCCCGGAGCTTCTGCGGTGAACTGTTTCCAAACCCTGCAAGACAAAGAAAATAATTATTATTACTTGAGATATCAGGAAATGAACAAAAAGTTACCGATATGGTGCGATAATGATCGATTGAACTTACTTGTTGAGCAATTTAGTCATGTCCGCATAGGTTTCGGGATCTTTTCGTCTCAAGTCTAAGACGGTTACTAGTCCCCGCTCAAGCTTAATCTGCAGAAGAACATAGTGGAAGCTGCGCACGCATGCATAACTCATCAATTACATTACTATAACCTCGCTCGAGTAATAAGGGAAACCGAATATGCACACGACAGTAACACTCACTCAAAGTTGTAAGGAAAGAGTATGGTATCTTTGTTTTGATTTTTGATCAACGATTGTAGCAAGTTGGCCTCGGCCTCTTCGGCGTGCTTTTTAACCAGAAGTTCATCTATGATATTTGTGTTAATGAACCCAATATCATACATTTCTTGTTTTCTACACTCGACGATCTTCAATCTGCATAATATAGTGAGGATAATTAATTATAAATACATGCAATGAAAGAGCTGAGCTATATATAGAGACAGTAGCAAAAGACCGTTAATTTATCGAGGGCCTTTTGATTGAAAAAGGCGAAGAACTCCTCAAATGGAATAGGCAATAGATCAGTTCCAACGAGGTCGTGCTCCTCTTCAATTCTCAGATACAAAGTATTCGTCCCCCCCCAGACTCTCTGCAGGTTTTCATGTACCAATTATGGAATCTTCGCATCATTGTTGGTAGAGATTTTTCATCTTTGACGAGAGGCTTCCCGTACTCGTATCTGTGTTCGTCCACCTCCAAGAAATCAAAATGTACATCGTCAGGCAGGTAATCTCTAAGATGGCTATAACCGGGCACCGTCCCCGGAGCATTAGCGATGATGTCGCTAGACACATTGAGCGGGGGGCACGATTGCTTTGCTTGCTCGCCGAGCTGGCAATTTTTTTCCCAGCTGCTCGTTCTTTTAAGCTTTGATCACTGACAGTACTTCCCGACCGCTCCACTTCGAGATATGCCTTTTCAATAATGCGCTCATAGTTGGTTTTCGGCGGAGACTTTGGTGGTTTCCTCAGGGCATCGATAGTGCGCTTTGCTTTCACCGGATCTACCTTCTCCTCCGGAGGTGGATGTCTCGCTGCTTTCAACCCTTCAAAGAAGTCCTTCACTTCGGTCCGCACGATCTTCACATTTTCCTCCTAGGTCATCTCGTACGGTAACTTCTCTAGAGGCTTGAGAGGTGGACCGTATCTTGATTGCCTCCCGCCTCTGGCTGTACTGCTAGACGCCGGAGCAGACGGAGCGGCTGCGGCTGTCTTCTTTCGTGCTTGCTTATGAGGCAGAGGAGAAGGACTACGACGCGCCAGAGCAGCCGAGGCGGCGGCGGGTCTCTTCCGCCCTTGCTGGCGAGGCGGAGAAGGAGGAGGCTGCTGGCTGCTCGGGCGCGCCGGCGCAGGCGAAGAAGGAGGCGGAGTGCCGCCACACGCCGAAGAAGGAGGCGGAGTGCCCTGATCGTCACTCGCCGGAGGAGGAGGTGGTGGAGGAGGCGGAGTGCCCTGACTCGCCGGAGGAGGAGGAGGCGTCCAATTTGGAAGGTTGATGAACTCCTTCCGCCATAGGTGTGGAGTCTTCAGAGCAGAACCCAGCCGAGTCTCCCCTTCACCGGTAGGGTGGTTAAGCCGGAGGTCCTCAAATCCCTCCGTTATTTCATCCAACGTCACCCTAGCATATCCTTCTGGAATCGGACGACAGTGAAAAGTTGTGCTGAGTTCAGAAGGTCGAACAGAGCCGACAGCCGCCTTGACTTTTAAGTTCTGCCATTGCGTCATAAGGTGGCAATTTTGAGACTCCGTGATAAAATCCACGGGGTAGCTAGCAGGAGCCGTCAAGACATGCTCCGGTTGAAGCAGCTCGGTGGAAGCCACGCTGCTTCTCCGCTGAGATGGCGGGCTAGCTTCGGGGGAAGCTTCGGCAGTTCGTTTGCTGCGATTTGCTTCTCGTTCCTCTATCGCTTGTACCCTTGCGTGCAGCGCCTGCAGTTCGGTCTGCTGCACTTTCTTCCTCCTCTCCTGGCATTTGTAACCGCCTGCGTCCGGAAACCCAACCTTCCACAGAATGGTGCCTGGCGTGCCTCGTGTCCGTCCAGGGTGCTCATGATTCCCGAGGGCCATTGTGAGCTTGTCGTTCTCTCTGTCTGGAACGAACGTCCCTTCCTGCGCTGCATCGATATAGTGCTGAAGCCTCTTGACTGGTATTTTCATTTGCTCGTCCGTCCAAAGGCACTTCCCTGATACAGGGTCCAAGGTTCCGCCAGCCCCGAAGAACCAAGTCCGGCAACGGTCTGGCCAGTTCATTGTCTCTGGTTCGATAACTTTATCAAGCAGATCATTCTCAGCCTTGGCCCACTTAGGCCGGGCTTTGAGGTAGCCACCTGACCCCATGCGATGGTGAAGCTTCTTCTTCGCAGCATTTTGCTTGTTTGTCGCTGACATCTTCTTACTCTTTTCCGATGTCTTGTGGGCCACAAATGCGGGCTAGTGATCTCGGATCTTTCATATTTGCCGATGAATTCTGGTGTCTCTTCTTTGTCGACAAACATTTTCAGCTCATTCTTCCACATCCTGAATAGGCTTGCCATCTTCTTAAGAGCATGAGACTTGATTAATTGCTCTTTAACTGGCTTCTCCGGACCCTTCTCTGGCGGTAGGGTGAAATTTTCCTTCAGCTCAGTCCAAAGATCCTCTTTCTGCATATCATTGACATAAGACACCTCAGGGTCTTTGTTCTTAGGCTTATACCGTTGGTGGATGCTGATCGGGATCTTGTCCCTAACAAGAACCCCGCACTGAGCAGCAAATGCATCCTTTGTCCAGATGGGTTCAATCGGTTTGCCGTCGCGCGTGATTGCTGTGATCTCAAACCTTTCATCCGAGCTCAACTTTTTCTTTGGGCCTCGTCTCTTTACCGAAGTTGTGCTCGATCCGGAGGGCTAGAAAAAAGAAGAAAGACGAGAGTTAATTAATATGTGTACATATACCAAAACAATGAATGCATCAATTAGCTAGTCAGCACAGGCTTAACTAATATATATACCTGGCCGGACTCGGTTCGGTCACCGGAGCCGTCATCACGGTCTCCTTCTTGCACCGTCATTGGGTCACCGGAGCCATCATAATCATGTCCTTCCTCCTCCATTCTTCGATCACCGTAGCCTGCTTCTTCACCCTGTTCTTCCAGACCATCATTGTCGTTAAGACACGAGAAGATATCACCTCCGGCTAAGATTATGTCCCCCAACACCTCTTCTGCTTCCTCGTCTCGTATGTGCTCCATTGTTTCTGCAAATATTACAACATGGCAATTATTACACAAACATGACAGCAGGTGGATATATTAGTGGCAAACGTAGACCGAGCTTATTCCGGGTTTGGGGTGGCCTCGGCAACACTTCAAGGGTAGGGGCGCGGCGGGAGGGGTAGGAGACCGACATCGTTTTTTTTCTAGGGTTTGGGTGTCCTCGAGAGTTTTGGTCGAGCGAGAGGGGGTGGCCTCGAGAGAGTTTGTCGGGTAGGGGCGCGGCGGGAGGGGTAGGAGACCGACATCGTTTTTTCTAGGGTTTGGGTGTCCTCGAGAGTTTTGGTATAAGTTATCACAGTCGAGAGGGGGTAATCACTACAAAAAAATACACTTCCGTGATGATACATGTTTGTCACAGTAGGTCGCGTTTTTTGTCATGCATGTACATCCATGACAAATTTATGACAGAATCAAGATAGTCATACATGTGTTGTCGTAGAAGTGTTCCATGACATTACCAAAATTATCATCACGGAAGTGTCCACTTCCATGACGATAAATCGCGCGTCACAGAAGTGCTTTCGTCAAGGGTGACCGACACGTGGCATCCACCGTAACGGAACGCCGTTAAGCTATCGGGTCGGGTTTTGGATCCGATAACCCGTTAACAGCCCCGACCAATGGGAAATTTCCACGTGTAAAATTCTTATTGGCCGGACGAAACACGTGTCAGCTCGTTAGTGGGTCAAATAAGCGCCTATGATATGTCGACACGTGCCTCGGCCCACCACTGGCCCATTTAGCTTACAAAGCCGGCTCGTTTGACTTGGTCAAAAGTTAACGGGCTGGCCCATGAAAAGCCTGTTAACGGTCTCTTTGCAAATAGCCCATTTTACGGCCTGTTAACTCACGGCCCGTTAGGCCCTAAAGGAAATCGGCCCAACAACGTCATGTGGGCCGTCGAATATAACACCAACCCATTTCACTTTCGGCCCATGTATGGCCCACGACGTCTTTCGGCCCATATGAGGCCTTCGTATCTTTTGGCCCTTTACAGGCCCACGGTGACTCTAGCCCATAATGAACAGTAATTTTCTTTGTACCCATTAACGGCCCGTGATTTACATGGGCCGTTTCCAGCCCGTATTAGCTTTCGGCCTATTGACGGCCGATACATTCTTGGGCTCCTTTTCGGCCCTTGATTACTTCCGGCCTGTTACTGGCCTATTCCCCTAATAGGCCAAATTCGGCCCATGGCAAGAGTCGGCCCGTTACTGGCATGTTCCCCAAATGGGCCCAATTCGGCCCATGGCAAGAGTCAGCCCGTTACTGGCATGTTCCCCAAATGGGCCAAATTCGGCCCATGGCAAGAGTCGGCCCGTTTCTGGCCTGTTACCCTAATGGGCCAAATTCGGCCCATGGCAAGAGTCGGCCCGTTTCTAGCCTGTTAACCCGTTGCGCCGTTTCCAGCCCGTCCTATATTCTGGCCCATTAACGACCCATTGTGCCTGTGACAAAATTAAGCCTTTGTAGTCCTACGGCCTGTTAACGGCCCGTTACCGTGCTGGGCCGATACCAATTACGCCCGATTACGGCCCACGTAGACCCATTTATCCGACGGCCCGAGGCCCACCGATTACAGGCCCATTTATCAACGGCCCAAGGCCCACCGATTATAGGCCCATTTATCGATGGCCCGTAGGAGACCCATGGATCCTACGGCCCGTATATGGCCCATGGTAGTTGCGGCCACTAGCAAACCAGGGAAAAAGAAGACTAGGAAATAAATAAGGTCGAAACTAACGCTCGGCTATTAAGGCGATTGCACAGATTACATCCACTCGGCATCAAAGATCGCCACCAGTGCAAATATAGGGAACACCCTACACTATACAAAAATGGCTTGCTGTTTTCTTCAACCGTTGGCTGCACGTTAAGAATAAATTTTGTATCGCACCAAAACAAATTACAACTATATAACAAAAGGAAGGTTGGCATAAAACTTAACAGTCTAGCAGATAAATGCACCACCAGAAGTTCAGAAGCTCGGTTCATTTGACCTGACTGTTACGTTTTCATGTTGTATTGTCCGATGGAGCACCATAACCCTCGCCTTCATTTCCCCTAGGCTCCTGAACAACATAGCAAATGTCTGATAGTCTGGTTTCAAAACCATGCATATCTTGACGACATTGAGCAATGTTTCTCCTTGTTTCACAAAGGGCCTCTGTTAGGGAATGGACTTGTGTCTGGAGCGCAGATACAACATTGCTTTGAGCTGCATATCTTGATCATGAGGCAGTTTGGACGATATTGCCTTAACAACCAACCCAGTATTACGCAGGAACGTGCTTTTGGCACTGTTAGTGGACAGGACTGACCCACTGCAGCCAGAGCTGACATTGCGGTTATAGTTGCCTCGCCACCTTCAGAAGGTGGCGGTTCCACCATTTTTTCCATAGCTCGCTGAAAAGTTGAGGTTTTACATTAGTAGTACCAGAACAGAAGATATTAAGGAGGCAACAAAACCAAACAAAATAGCTTTGGTCTATATACAGAACTTATTCTGGTGAGCCCATGTAAAATATTAGTTATATTTTATTGCAAAGTACATAATAAAACCAGGTTCCAAACATATGACCATGTACCATCGCTAATGTATTGTCTATTTCTTCACATTGTATTGAGGGCTAAGGATAAAGAGACGAAGTTTATAATACGGTAAGCATAGTATGACATCATTCATATCACAAAACAACTGAGAACAGACAAACAGGCAATTGTAACCTTGTGTGGGCAAGTCCAGCACGGAACTAGATTACGGGTCAAGATCAAAGGAACATCACTCCTCTCTTTTAAACCTTGTAAGGTGCAATGATACGCTAAGACAATTGTGTATAAACTTGAAAAGAGTAATAGACATTGGTTGCAAACCATGTAGTTCAAGGCACAAGTCAGAGTAAGTAGTAGTTAAAAGGCATGAGGATTAAGGACTTACAACAACGGCTTTGACTGGTGTAGTCATGCCCTTCTTCTTGCTGGTGTGACAGTCCTTGAAGATTTCCACAGCATTTGGTTCAGGTACTTTTTGGTCCTTGCGGGCTTTCCTCTACATTTCGAACAAGTCAATATAGATCTGATAATATGGTACAGCGAAAAGAGTGAAACATCAGCTAATTACAAGAGCCTCGCAGTGTGCAATATAGCTACGAGATCCTGTCGTCTGTTGGAATTTCACTTTCGTACGGTTGGCCTTGTTCTTTGAACAGTTCACCTACAAGAAGATAGATTTGTGTGACACATGCGTAAATAGGACTTCAACATGTGATCTGATCACATATATATAATGTACCTGATACTTCGGATCAGACCAGTGTTTAACAAGGCCCCTCCAGTCTTCATCCGATATATTTTCCACTGGAGATGTTTGGGAAAGTTCACTGTTAGCCTTGCCTTCAAAGTGAGTTTTCCTCAAGTTATACCGATACTGTCGCAGAGCAGACTTGAAACATGGGTACAAGCTTGTCAGGTTGCATCATCTTGGCTATCCAACTTGAACCTGATCTGTTGAAAATTATGGGAGTGTCATTATCAGCAACCTAGAAAGTATGGGACAGAGCAAGACGATATTACTAGTTTCCATACATAACCATACTTACAGATAAATGGTCGAGGAAGGTGTTGAACTGGGTTTCGTCTTTGTCATTCCTATACTGAATCCATGTTGGGAGGATACGTACATGACACCTAACGGCAACCACTGCCTCTGATACTAACTTGGCTGACTCTGTAGCATCACGTGGCCTTTTTAAACCTGCCTCAGAACGGATCCCCATTCTTCCTCCTCTAGATTTAGTTAACCTATCGAGCATTATCCCTGATGTTTGTTTCCTCTTGCGCCTAGGTGCTAGTCCAACAACAAACATAGGAAGTGTTAGTGTACATCAAACTGTGAGACTACATATAAAGAAGCATGCAACTGTAACTTGACTCCAGCAACTACCTTCTTTTTGTTGAAGCTCACAAAGTTCATCTGATCTTGCCAACTCATCTTGTGTCAAGAGTGCTTCAGAAGTAGTGTCAGGTGGCAAGGGAGCTTGGGAACATGCTGCTAGCTGAGTTGACCAACGAGTAAATCGTGCAGCTGGTGGTACTGTGGAAGGTGTTGCAACAACTAGGACTATCTCTGCTTGTTTGGTGGCAGCTATTTGTTTCTGTTTGGCTTGTTCTGCAGCTCGTGTAGCATGGGATGTCGTGTTTGTAGAATTTTCCGCTGGACTTTGACCTTCTATTGCACCATCAGTACCAGCAGAATCTGCAGGATTCATCCGCTTCTCATTCCCTGCCATTCTGTGTTTCTTCCTCTTTCTCTGTCCCATGTTAAGTCAAGCCGACAAGAAAAACGAATAACAATTTAGTTCTTCAGAACAAATTGATGCGTGATGCAGACGAACTGAACTTTGATGTTAGACAACCACATGATAGGAGGATGTAATATGTATGAAAAACAGGACGGAAGAGATAACCAGAACTATGATGTGTAAACTAAGAAGAAGACATTTCACCAAATTAGAAGCAATGCAATGGAAGGTAGACACCATATGAAAGATGCTACAAATATCGCTCTGCCAAGTTAACAGTGTCTCATCATAAATAGCGTTTAAACAAATGTGAAGCAGTACAAGAAATAAATCATATGCAAGATGCAAACAACATCACACTACCATGTTAGAGGTCTCTCGTCATTAGTGCCATTGCATATTCACAGCTTATGATGTGTAAACTAAGGAGAAGGCATTTCAACAAATTAGAAGCAATGAAAGCTAGACACCATATGAAAGATGCAACGAATATCACTCTACCAAGTTAAAACTGTCTCGTCATAAGTGCCATTTCAACAAATTAGTAGTACAAGCTAGAAAAGAATGTGAGATGTAACCTATATCACACTCCGAAGTCAAACATGTCTTATGATAAGTGATTGTTGCAGGTTACACAACAGTAGTAATTTGATGTAAGAACATGGTGTGATAGACAGATATTGTATGTTCTAGAAACAGGAACACGTGTCTTATTCAAGTATAGTGTGTAAAGTAAGTAGATGGAATTCAACAAAATTAGAAGCAATACAAGCTAGACATCACACATAACATGCAACCACATATAACAGTGCCAAGTTAGAGGGAGCACCGGTGATGCTGCACTAGGGGAGACGTGCTCATCATAAACACAGCTTTGTTGAGTGTCTATGCATGTGTTGTCTTGGAAATCATCTTGGGGTGTGGAGGAGTAGAAACTGTAGAGGCCCTTCGTTCGGAAGGAGCACCTTTATCCGCTGCCTTGCTAACTTCCTTCCGCTTTATTGATTTTGAATTGTCAAGTAAAACCGACAAGAAAAAGCAATAAAATTCTCTCTTCAGAACTCATTCATGCATGATACTGACAATCACTACTTTGATGTAAGGAAAACACATGATACCAGGATGGAATATGTACGAAAAACAGGACGACATGGCATGTTCACAACTGTTTGTGTAAACTAAGCAGAAGCCATTCCAGCAAATAAGAAGCAATGCAAGCTAGACACCACATGAAAGATGCAACCAATATGACTCTGCCAAGTTAAAAGCGTCCCATCATAAATGGAATTTCAACAAATTAGAAGCAACGCATGCTATAAATCATATGAAAGATGCAACTAATATCACACTGCATATACTAAAGGTGTCTCGTCATGTTGATTGATGCGGGATACAAAAAAATAACAGTTTTATGTAAGGACATGCTTAATAGACAGATGTACTATGTACTAAATACAGGAAGGCATGTCACATTAACAGGTATAATGTATAAGCTAAGCAGACTAGCACATGCAGTTTAACCAGATTGGAAGAATTACAATCTAGACACCATATGCAACATGCAACCACATATCATGCTGTCAAGTTAGAGCAAGCACCTGCGATGCTAGTGTAGGGGAAATGTTGTAATCAACTACAGAGCTACGTTCACTATCTTCATCTAGCATTTCTGTTTCTTGAGAATCATGTCGGGAGGTTGACGCTGCATTCTTTAAATGAGGAGTAGTCCCCTTGCATGCCTGCCTCGTCATAAGTGGTTGATGAGGGATACACAAGAACATTAGTTTGATGTAAGAACATTGTTAATACACAGATGTACTAGTATGTACCAAAAATAGAAAGGCATGTCATATTCAAAGGTATAATGTGTAAGCTAAGCAGATGCAATTTAACCAAATTGGAAGCAATACAAGCTAGACATCCGGCTGGAGTGGTGAGCATGATCATCTAGGACCTGAGAGCCTGGTGGGAGGCGGGCTCTGCTTCGCCACCATCGCGGCTTTTTAGTTGGCTTCCAGGTGATGCCTCTCTTTGCTGGGCTTGTCACTGGCTCGGCCAGTGCCCTGGCTAGCTATTTGTCTTCTGGTGCTCACGGGATGGTGGTTCATGTAAAAATATCTTTCCTTATCTTAATAAAGACCGACTTCGGCCTTTCGAATACAAGCTAGACACCATATGGAACATGAAACCACATATGACACCGTGAAGTTAAAGCAAGCACCTGGGATGGTGGTTCATGGTGAGAGAGATCATCAACTCCAGAGCTACGTTCCCCGTCTCCATCTGCTGACACTACACCCTTTAAAGTCTTGAAATGTGCCTTGCCTAGCCGCGTAGAAAGCTGGCACGACTTGTCTCTTTTATTTTTTGCTGCTTCTTTTTCGGCAGACTCTGAAATACCCTTGCATAAAAACACAATAGTGAGAGTAAGGGTGAAGTGTGTGCAGAACTAGTGCACTGTAAAAGTAGCAGATAGCAGGTGGCTGAAAAATAAATGACAGGAGACATATGATAGCTCTACAACATTGCATGGCAAACAAAATTAGATTCTACTCCGTATGATTTTGTAATATATGAGCACAGGAAATGCAGGTACTCCTCCAGCACACCACCACATGTGGTCATATCTAAGATAACAGTCGACTGAAAATAAATAGGTCAGTCGATTTTTTTAGTGAACCGTCCGATCTATAAGGAACGGGCAGATGGCCTTCGTCTACCTCCCGCCAGTCACTGTTGACGATCTTTCTCGAACCGCCAGCGACCACCGGCCCAGACCCCTGCCTCCGCCGTCCCGCCCTCCCATCGACCTCACACCACCGCTGTGCATGGCAGCGCCCCCAGGCCATCCCTTTAATCCCGGCCGACCTCCAGATCGGGCGCCAGTAGCTCTAGGCCGCACACGCCCCTAAGATAAACACCAAGGCGCTGCTTCCCCAGCGTAATAGGCGTACTAGCGCCTGTTACGCCGGGGAATGCTTCCGTTAATTGGGAATCAACTGGCCAGAAATTGAAATTCAGGGGGGCGACGGACCTCTAGCTAAGGTGAAATAGTATATGAGGAGAAACCTTGTGCATCGCGAGTTACTAGGAACATCTAGTATCAAGAAGAAGCGGTCAACTAGTGTCTTCTGTGGGAAGAGGAGTACCTTTTTCGGTTGCCGGTGTGGTCACCTCCACATGTCGCCCCGATCTTCTTCTTTTTACCGGGGAAACCGATGTTCTGGAGGGTGCAGGCTTGGACGAACCCATGGCCAAATTGTTGACGGACGGGAAGCAAATCCGAGGCGGCGAAGGACGGCGTAGCAGGAATAGCTCCGGTGCGGTTGAGGGTGGCGAAGTTGGAGCGGCGGCGGTGAGGCGCAGGACGGCGTGGTTGAACTGGCTCGGGTACGGACGGCTCGGCCTCGGCGGTTGAGGTTGCGGTGGACGATGACGTCGGGGTTGATGGGTGGGATGGGGTGGTAGACGGAGGACGCCGGGGTGATGGAGGAGGGCAGCGGTTGATGGGTGGGATGGGGTGGCGGACGGAGGACGCCGGGGTTTCGTGGCTGGTGGAGAGGTAGTTTTGGCGCCCACGGAGTACGAATGGGGAATCGGACGGGTGGGAGGAACCATGTTTCGGTCTGGGACGCGCTTGTTTTTGGCTTTTTTGAACAGAAGATGGGACGCGCTTGTTTGAAATTTGGGGAAAGTACAAACTTTGCCCCCTCTTAAATTTCGGACCTATTGCGGGTCGGGGGTAGGATGGTAATCCCAGGTGTCCCAAATAGTGGGCGGGAGCGATTTCGGCCGCGCGCATGTGTGCTTAGGCGGCCATTGTGTATGAATGTTTTTCGGATGCGGTTGCGTGGCGTTTAGATGAAGCTACAAACCTACCCCGGTTTAGACCTTTGGACGTCGGGCCGGCGGGTTTCACGGGTCGGAGTTATTAGAAAAGTAATTTCCTTGTACTACCAAACATTGGTCTCACGCGGTTTCGGGCGAGTAGAGGCTCTTTTGGCGCTTCGTTCGAAATTTTGAAACACAAGCATTCACGTTTAGAGTACTCTTGAACTATGAGGATTGACCTAAATAGACAACGTTATATTTGACCTTGTATGTTTGAAAACCTCATTAAATTATCCGCTTCTTTTTGAAATTTTGACACTTGAAAATCCTATAACTACGATTATTTTGGAATGGAGGAGCTAAATTTGAATTTATTTTGTACACGACTACATATGCTATTATGTACAAAATCAGAGCAAAGATTGGTGCCCCCATAATTTAGGTATGGTTTACAAATGCCATGATATCAAATTCAAATAATTGAATGGACTTCATGTTGAATTCGATTTTTTTAAACCACCTTAAGTTGAATTCAAATGTATGCTAGTTCATAGGTAGCTATTTATAAATGTCCATTGTGTAACTTTCGTATGTATAATGTGATTTACACACAACATGAACTATACTCACGTTTATATTCGATTGCTAAAGCGATGCATTGTCTGGAGTTCAAAATACTAACTGTGTGGATCAATTGTGTCGAATAATAACATAGACATGCTCAAATTCGATAGAATCTAGATGTCTGATGGATCAATGACCGCTCCTTACGCGAATTGCAAATATCATGATCCCATCCTAATATTTGGATACAATTTATATCTTTAATCAATGTGTAGAGCAGTTTTTTACGTGTAGTTTCACTCTTCATCGGTGGTCTCTCACACATGCTCACACACTCTCTCCCGAGGTGTCTTTCTCGCACACATGCTCTAGATATAACCCTCCCTCCCTCTCGTAACCATTTACAACTGTTTTCACTAACCTTTATCACAAGCACTCTTCCTCTCACAAACATACACACGGACAATCCTCATCGACCCTTTCTATATACATGGACCTGCCTACGTGTCTCATGTACGCACATTATCTTTACGCCTGTCTCTCACGCATTATCTCACACCTCTCTTCCTAATCGACGAGTATGATTCTAGCAGAGCATTCTGTAGGATGCCCCTTAAAGTTAGGTTGGATGAATAGTAATATCAGAGATAAAGGGGTTACCTTAGTCCGAGAACCTAGGGTTACAAATCCTAGCCGGCTTTGTCAGTGGACACAGAGTCCTTCACAATTCTGCTATCTTTGTCTTGTACGTCTAGTCATCCATGGGTCTTCCTAAATATGTCATGGGCCGACCAATGTGGCGCAGGACGGAACCGAACAAAGGGCCTCACCTCGACCCACCGGACCTCACGCGGTGACACACCCTCTGCCCCCACGTCTCATTATCTTCTCACACCCACACATACCAACACAAACACCACACACACAGAAAATTTCTCCTGGTGCCTCTATTCCCTCCCCCCTTGCATATACACACTCAAGGGAATGGAATCTCTTGTCGTGACGTCATATTCGTCTCTCTCTCTCTAGACCACTCTCATTTCTCGTGCTATCTCTCCCACGCCCCCCCCGTCGGCCCCTCTATCCATGCCTCTCTCGAATACGTAATACACACACATACCTCTCTAGGCCCCGCCAAATGCATCAACTACACATTCACACATGTTACATCACGTACCCCATTGATCTAAAAAGCCCTCTCTTCATGTTTATTTCGCATACAACATTCCTTTTGAATAAAGTGTGGCCAAAAAATTATTTTAGAGTTTCTACATATATACAACATTACAAAGTTATATGGAGGAGTATGAACGCTAATTTGCATTGCATGGTGCCCACAATGATATTTATTCCGCACTGTGAATTTGTATATTTTTATACTATATACAAAGTTAGTCATAATAAAGAGAAACGAAGAGCATCTCTCTCTCCATCGCATACCCCCCCCCTTGTACGCCCCTTTCACGTATGCACACAAAACTATCTCCAGGTCCTCTAAAAGTAAGCCCCCAGAAAATTCACGCGTGTTTCATCTTTCTCTAGCGATATATGCAATGACGATCATTGTATTTGAAGCGGAAGCACGATACATACATTGAACTTCATAATCCACTCATTACGGTCATCGTTTATGTTTAGTGGTTATTATACAGTCACGGGCTCACCGTACAACTTTGTATTTGCTCATGACATGACTAGTTGACTAGTTAAACGCTCCACGTGGCACCTCTAGTGTTGCATCACATTATCTCACTACCATCGTGCCCACCTGTCGACTTGTATCTACTCTACATCTACACTCTTATAAAATACATAAAATACACTCTTATAAAAAACAGAATTGGTGATGATGGTGTGCCTGCCATCCTGCAATATAGGCCGTCCGATTTATATCTGACGGATAGGAAAGAAACTATGGCAATTTTGCAAAAAGGTACCCACACACCTCTCCACATTTGCAAATAAGGCCTTCCCTCGTTCATCCTTTTCTCTCACAAGATAAACAAGTCATGCAAATGCATCTTGATGTTACGTGCAACGCACGGGCATCTTGCTAGTAAGAATGAAAACAAACGACAAAAAAATATTTTGACGGTGGTTCGAAGTCATGACCGCGGGCACAGCGGACAAGGTGGCCTTGTATTGGTATGCTGAGCCATCTGTTTTAACACACAGGAGATGGTGTGGTGATTATACACACACGCACGCATGCACACGAACTGCATCCACGCAACACTCACACAAACACATGCACCCACGCACGCACGCAACACTCACACGTACACACGCAGCCACACACGCACGCAACACTCACACGCATGCATGCACACACTAGTACACCACACGACCAACACACACTCTCACGCTTAAGTGCTCAACCTACACGTGCATGCGCACACATCAGGCCCTGACAGACACATACACAACCAGGTGATTCCCGCGCACGGGTTGGAGCCTTGTCGCGCCTGCGTAAATTTGTGTTTATCTGACCTTTTCCCTATGCGAACTGACAGGTGGGACCCACAAGGAACGTGGTCAATTTAACTAGTCAACATGGCGCCACGCAGACTATTTGGCCGGTCAACAGAGTGCAATCCGATGCTGAACTATGAGCAAGCGACGGGATAATCACCGCAAAACGTATATAGTGACCGTAATCAGCTTATTCTGAAGTTCGGTGACCGTATTACGCTTTTCTCTCTGTAGGCCCTCCAAAACTACATCTCTACACGTTCTCGCATGTTACATCTAACAACTATGCAATACAACACTACTACTACACTCTAACACAATAAATCATATGTGTTTTTAGTTTTACTAGATATCATATTGTTACTTATAATTATTCAGTTTGCATACATTAAAATTGCCTTTGAAATGTATGGCCAGTATCATCTACCGTGTGGGAAAAATCCCGCCCTTTCCTGTTTAATCGGGTTTGTATCGATGGATCGTGCGAAACAGCAAAACTATAGTACTATACAGTACAAGTGACAGTTCACTGGGCTGTCGTGTCGTCTACTCCTCCGTCGTAAGAGTGGAGCGCTCGCTTTCATAAATCTTCTAGTCCCTTTCGCCGACATGTGGGACATCAAGCTACCGGGTCCACGTGCAATACCGGAATATAGTGCAGAGTAGCCGGGGTGAAGCACCCCAGTCATGGCGCCGGCGTAGTAATGAGCAATGAGGCGTCAAATCACAAAGCTGCACCTTTCCCGCAGTTAAGTTGGAGGGACGAAGTAATAATGCTAAAAAGAAGAAGTTGGAGGGACGAAGCAACCATCATTTCACTCGTTGCTGAATCCGCTTCTCCCTCATCTTCTTCAACTTAACCATGTGTTGCTTCTGCCGTTGTTCTGCTTCATGTGGGACGCGGATCGTCTTGGTAAAGCACTGACACGTGGGACCGCATGTTAGCAAACCGCCAGGACAACGTCCTCCGAAAATAAGAAACCTCCCCCGCCATCCGCACGGCAAAATCACCTCCTTTTTACTAATCTTTGATTCTATAATTTTTTAGATCAATATAATTGAGATTTGTATAGATAGCACATAGGAGCAAAACCAAGTGGTATGGTTAAGGGCATCCACAGTGTGTAGCCAAATGTGAGAATAGCTTTTAGCATCGTGGGAACCATTTGTGGACGGTGTTGCCAAAGCCAAAAAGATGGAACCGAAGTTCCCTGATTGATTGATTGAAGGAATAGAAAAATGCAACGTCTCTCCTCTTTCTCCCATGCTTGGACGCATGTAGTACAATATAGAGCACAGAGTCTACTCCCCTGTCCCTTCTATCACAAATCACAAAGCAGTGAGGCGTCAAATCACAAAGCACGGACGAAGCAACCATCATTTCACTCTTCACTGACTCCGCTTCTCCATCGTCTTCTTTGAGAAACCATCTCATCGCACTAGTACTCCTAGTAGTAGTACTAGTAAAGGACTTCCTGGATGCAAATAAGGCGGTTGTCTCGGCTTGCAGGCGGCACTTGCGAACGACTTACCGTGGTCTCCCTCAATGGTGTTCTCCGTCGAACGCACTTCGCCAAACCACAAAAAAAATCATCGACGTCACCGCAATGGGCAAGGAATTCAAATATAGTTACTACCTCCATTTTTTTGTACACAAGGCCAGTATATCAAAATTACAATTTGCAAAGGGTCACTAACACTAATCGAGGTAAAATTAATGGGGTTAGCAACCAAGGACATTAATATCCCCTGCATGCATGCGGAAGTGAGAAGGTTCGTTTGCATGGCGCTGCATTAATCAAGCGATGAGGAGTAAGATGGTTAGCTCTTTGGTCTTTCGAGAAAAAAAATACACATTAATTGACACGTGAAATGAGGATTTGTATCGATTAAATCCCGCGAAGGAAAACCCCGCCTTTCTTTTTTAACACTAGTACTCCTAGTACGTACGTACTTATCCTGTTTGGGTCTAGGCCTTGCATTGCCAAACTTCGCCACACATTTTTTGCCAAGCTTGCCTAAAGTTTTCAAAATGAGAAGGAGGTACACTTGCGCACGGCTGTCGCGGTCGCACCGCACCCTCACACGGTCGCTCCTGCACGCCGCGGTCGCACCGCACCCTCACACAGTCGCTCCTGCACGCCGCAAACCCAACCAAGGGAACGCACCCTCACTGACACGTGCTGTCGCATGTGAACAAACCAAACTCAGCCATCCTATCGCTGACACATAATTTTCGTTCATAGAGTATGTTTATCCAACCGCATATTGGGGAGTATCTGTACGGCCCATGCGGTGGTCTGTTGGGGAAGAAGAAGAGGTGAGGAAGAAGGAAAGAAGGGTTAGGAGACGTAGGATATTCATCCAACAGCCTGAAATGGTATACTGACCCAAGTCAGGCGACTTGCATAGTATGTTTTTACACAGCAAAAGATCCATAAAAACAACAACATAAAGAAAAACTATCACTGCTCACGGAAAGAGACGGCCTCGTCGTCTTTGGCTGCCGGCGCGAACCAGCCGTCGCTGCCGACGTGTGTCTCCGCACCGTGGTTGTCCTCGGCCTCCAGCTACTCGTTCAAGCGGAGCATGCGGGCGCTCTGCACGGACGAGAGCACAGCCCGGTTCAAGTCGAGGACGTCCGGTTCCGCCTGCAGGAGGGCCTCGATGGCAGCGGCATCCGCGCGCTCCGCGTCGAGTCGAGCCTCCGCCGCCCGGTTCAAGTCCAGGACTTCCGGTTCCGCCTGCAGGAGGGCGTCGATGAGAGCGGCATCCGCGCGCTCTGCATCGAGTCGAGCCTCTGCCGCCCGGTTCATGTCCAGGACGTCCGGTTCCGCCTGCAGGAGGGCCTCGATGGCAGTGGCATCCGCGCGCTCCGCCTCAAGTTGAGCCTCCGCCGCCCGGTTCACATCCACGACATCCGGTTCCGCCTGCAGGAGAGCCTTGATGGCAGCGGCATGCGCGCGCTCCGCGTCGAGTTGAGCCTCTGCCTCCCGGTCCTCCTTTAGTATCGCCATGTTGAACCGCTGGTCCGCCTGCACCATGGGGGACTCGGATGCCGGCACGAAGTCGACGTCCATCGTCTCATACCCATCGGGGGCCTTCTGCGTCGCGACCTCCGCAGTGAACATTGGATCGGCTTCCTCCTCCTCGTAGCTTGGCTCCAGAGAACTAGGGGATTGGCCCGCCGCAAAGCGAGCTTGGGAATGGTGGTTTGTGGCGCCGACCGCCGCCGCGATTTCTGCGCGGCGTTCCGGCGTCAGCATCTTGTTGTAAGTGATCTTGCGGCGCACCATGGCTTTCCGGCGAACTAGGGGACGCTTGATGCGGGCTAGGGGATTGAAAGGTGGGGGAATGGGCTGGAGATTTGGTGTGGTTTTAGGGCAGTGGATGGCGTAGGCCGAGCAGCGAAGGTTCTGGTGTGAATAGTGGTTCCGGTGATGACCAGTCAATCGGTTTTGACTGTACATCGCTCTTGTCGCGTTCGCGTTGCAGGCCGGCATGCTGGACCCTCCACATCGCTCACCGAATGGAACGCGCTTCGTCTTGCGTTTTCGCTCGCTTGTGGGACCGCAGTTGAGAGCAAACCAACGTCCCTCCCCCTCCCCCGCCCGCGTCATTTATTATACCACCACTCCCTTCGTTTTATGCGGAGTAAATAAAAACAGAGAGAGTATACTACGGATGAGGATCCCCTGACGTGGCCGAACCCATTGAGTAACTGACATGCGGGGCCTAGCAAGCATGGGGTCCGCCAGTAAGTGACCAAAAGGGAGGGTGAGGCAGGGATACCTACGTCAGAGGATCCACTTCCACTATACTACTTTGACCAAATGTTAGAGTAATAATATATGACATGCAACTTACACAATTGTTAGAGTAATAATATATGACATGCAACTTACACAAAGCATACAGGGTCTAATGCGTTTTTCGAGGCTAACTTTGACCAAATGTTAGAGTAATAATATATGACATGCAACTTACACAAAGCATACGGTCAATTTCATATGTGAAAGGAGTTTCCAATGATATAATTTTCACATTATACATCTCATGTAGGAGTACTATTAATCTTGTCAATAGTCAAATTGGAAACCATCTCGAGTACAAATCTAGGAGTACGTACGAATCTAACAATATTGATTGGGCGTTGTTGAATGTTGATACCTTTTTTATCATAGTAGAGATACTTTGACTACACATAAAACTTATATGTAAAGTAGAAAGGATAGGAGGGAGTATATTGTACGTTCAAAAATGAAACGAACATTGAATACCCTTTATATATGATTTGCGGATGCTATGATCACCGGTTCAAAATTTTGAATCCGCCTTAGGTATCACGTGCCCCCAATCGTTGCCTCTCGATTTCATCTCGGGGTCTGGAGATCTATTGAAAGAGGACTAGGGTGGGTACATGTGAATGATACTCGGCGGAATGTTCAAATGAGGCATGCGGGAGGATGGACTCGACTGGAGGGCGACATGATCGATGGAGAAGAGGGTTGGAGAGGAATGAGAAATAAGCAAACGCCACATGATTACACTTGAACGGCTCAAATAAACAATAAGTTGTCTCGCTTGGCCTACATAGTGAAAGGCCTAATGCGCAACGCGGAGCACTGACGCTCGAATATGGCCGGGAAAACAGGGAAACCGACATGTGGGGCAGACCCGTCGGGACGACCTAGCGCAGACTAGTCCAATGGAGGAGCTGGCCCACGACCTCCTCGCCACCGACAACCGTTCATGTGGGTCGTTGGGGCCAACAACGGGGCGCAGCTCCAACACTGCCTCTGGACACGGCGACCGCGGTGAGCGACACGCTCATATCGTCGATAGACATGGTCGGTTTCAGTGTGCCGAGGGTGGCGTTAGTGCTGTGGCACGACCAACGGTATGTTTGGTTTGTGCCCAAGGTTGCCCCATCAAAGCATTGGGTAGCCAAAATTTTGGTTGAGGTATTGGTTGCCCATGATTTTGCCGACATTGGCAAGAAAAATGAACTAGAGTTGGCTAGAGTTCATTGGCATGCCAAAGAAATGGCAACCATCCAAACAAAGACCAATCTTTGGGTCATGACCAAAATTTTGGTTGAGGTATTGGTTGCCCATGATTTGGCCGACATTGGCAAGAAAAATGAACTAGAGTTCGCTAGAGTTCATTGGCATGCCAAAAAAATGGCAACCATCCAAACAAAGACCAATCTTTGGGTCATGACCAAAATTTTGGTAAGGTGCACTTTGGCCACAATCCAAACACACCCCAACACCCGGCTTGTCGAGGATGCACGGGGCGCCGCGACGCGTCCGCGGAGTGGTGTAGCGCGGCCAACTGCATCCTCTGGACCTAAGACCATGCCGGGTCGTCTTGCTTTTTCAATGACATGCGGGGGTCGCATTTGAGCAAAGGGCATCTCCAACGTTGCCACGATCGCAGCTGACTACCCTGGCACACCAAAGCCCTCGTCCCTCGCGCCGTCGCCCGGTGCGTTCCCAGCCGGCGCCAGCTGCCCGCATTCATGCCGTCCGTTCGTATGTCGTCGTTAAGAGGCTCGGTGCCCGAGGAACCAACTCCGGCGACTTAATGACGCACCCGGACGCTTGGCCTCACCGGAATGCGCTACTTAAAGCGGCAACGCCCACCTAACCTCCACACCATAGCGCATCGTCCTCCTACCTGGCACCACATCCGCCATGACCGCAAGTGCGAACGCTCTATGGGAGAGCTTGTCTTCGGGGATGAAGCTCGAGGTCGCCACCCTCGCTCAAGTCGCCTCACGCGACGCAATAGCGGCGTAGCCGGACGCGGACGCGACCGCACAAGCGGTGGCCACGCTGGCGGCCGACGACGGGAGCACCGTCAGCCTCGCGTCCTACTTGCCGCCGTCCAACGTCCGGCACCGCCGAGGTCGGGAACTCCTCCGAGGATGAGTAGGGCATGGGAGGCGGCAGGGCATGGTGTGCCAACTGGCCGGTCCGTATCCCGTCTTCTACTCTTCCTCGCCGGGGACCGCACTTTCACTTCACGGGTCTTGAACCCCGCCCCCGTACATAGAGATCGCAGATGGAGGACGTCGGTCGCCGCCGTAGAATAGGTTTAGGGTCGGGTTTCTTTTATTTTTCTGTTCTATAAAAGTTTGAAATGTAATGAAAATCTACCGTGTTTGCATTAATCTCGGCCGGTGTATATGAACTTTCACAATAATATACATATTGTAGGAGTACTAGCAAGATGCCCGTGCGTTGCACGGAAGATCAAGATCTTGTGGGAGAAAAGGATGAACGAGGGAAAGTCTTATCTGCAAATGTGGACAGGAGTGCGGGTAAATTGTCATAGTTTCCTTCCTATCCGTTACATATAGATCGGACGGTCTGTATTGCAGGATGACAGGCACACCATCATCACCAACTCTGGTTTTGTAGCGACCCGACCTCAGACGGTCAAGTCTCTGTGCTTAAGTGTCATCCCTGGATCGGTATGCTGACACACACAGTACTCGAGGATTTATAACAGAGGTAAATCACATGTATAACGTAACGAAAATACTAATTACCTCAATCCAAAATAGCGGAAGTAACAAGGTTGTGGATTCCCATCGACACCAACGACAAAGTTGAGTGTAGAAATCGTAACCCTAACGTATCACTTACTCATCGTAAGATCCTACAACATGACACGTTGCAGCCACAAAGGGTCAGTACATTGAATGTACTGGCAAATTCACACCATAGGATAAATGATGAATAATGGCTATCACTACATGCATATATGGCTGGTGGAAAGCTCTATGGTTACAGTTTTGCGAAAAGCCAATTTTTCCCTACTGCAAAGGAATATATTTTATTTAACTATCATGGTGGTTGTTGAACATTGAGAATGGTTGACAGCATTCTCAATCCCAATTAAGTAACATCATTAAACCCAACAAAATTAATTAAAGTAACATGATGAGATTCACATGATAATCCAGGTACTAGATACTCAAGATGTCCTTAACCGGGGACACGGCTAACCATGATTAGTTTGTACACTCTGCAGAGGTTTGCGCACTTTTCCCCACAAGACTCGATCTCCTCCGTTTGATTTCTCGCACTACATGATGTTTGAGAAACGGATGACCGAGACACAGTCTTTCAGAAACAATAACTCTTTACTCCGGGTGGACAGTTACACCTACTTTCCCCTACATCTGCTAGCCCACCTCTTCAAGAGGTCATGTAACATACTCAACTATGCTAGAGCCCATAATAGCTTGTGGCTGCACACGGAAGTTTCTAGCATGAATAATCTTATGATCCCTTTGAGTCTGGGTGGCGGTCCATAGGATGATCACACGGGTACTCCGGGATATCCAAAAATACAGGCAACACTGGGTTCTCCAGGTGCCTCAATCCACCCAGATGTAAATTAAAGTAGCCACCTTAAGTTAACCATTAATTGACAATCTCACATCTGTCATGGAAATTCACTCAAACCCAATCCACGTCTACTAGCATAGCATAGCAATATAAGCAACGTAGAAGTAACTCCCAAAGGTTTGATAATAAACCGGGCATTAGGTACTACCTCATCTACTTCCCAATACCCACATGTTATCAATCCTACTCATGCAATGTTTGAGGGTGAAACTAATGCATAAAAACTAGGTATAAAAAGGATATGATCAAAGTGTGAACTTGCCTGCAATGTTGATGAAGATGATTCGCACTCATAACTCTAGATAGTTCTACTCGTCACACTCCGGTCAATCTATCGTAAGCAAGCAATAGTAACCACACATAAGCAATCACTCAAAAGATTGGAACGAACGAAGAAAACAATTCAGAAAACTTCAAAACCAAGCAAATAACTCTTGCAACATAGAACAATTTCTAACAGTACCAAAATTAAGTGAATTTGGCCTTATCAGAAAGTTTAAGTCAAGAGCTTCGCTTTGCATAAAGAATCAACTCAAACGGAGTTACGGAACTCAAGTTATGAACAAAAGAAGTTTGGATATGAATCTGAACAAATTTCGAAATTTGAAAATTTCAAAAAGTTGACGTGACAGGTTAACTGGATAGGTGAAAACAAGACGAAACTATAGGCATTGTTTCATCCAATTTAAACGAACGAGTAAAAAGTTATGTCTATTTGAAAAATCAGGGCCAAGCTGTTTTACGAAAGAAAAATATCTACATAATAAGCTATGGAAGTAAAAAAAATATAAAGAAAGATACCTTTATAAGGTAGAGAAAAGACGTCTTCAGAGAGAGGAGACGACTTTCAGAATTTTCGCCGGAGAGGAGAAATATTTTTTTAGTGAAACTAGTCAAACCAAAATATATTGATTTAACCTGAATCAGATGATTTTCGAAGGCTCTATGGATCTATATTTATAAGTGGAAAAGAGGCTTCAAAGTCAAAGGCTAGGCAACGTGGGACTAAACGTAGACGAAAAGACAAAAAGGGGAGCGCCTCGCATGGGCCTAAAGGCCTTAGCGGTTCGGCCGGCCGCGCGGCAGTCATTTTTTTTAGCGATTGAAAAGAAAGAAAAGAAAGAAAAAAAACTATAGAAAAGAAATATGGGGAGGAATATGGCCGGCTGGGCCTGGCCTATTTAAGAGAAAAAAAAACAACGGGGCGCCAAAAGCTACTATACTGCACATGAGGGCGACATATAGTCACAGAGTACGCGCATGTAGTTTTTTTTTATAAATAGAGACAGGAAAGGAAAAGTTGAATAAAGAAAATAAAAATAAAACTTTATATAGGCATATTATATATCAAAATTTGTAGAAAAATATTTTCTACAACGTGCACATTATTCTAGCTCCAAATAAAATACAAAAAATTCAAATAAATCAAAGAGTGCTCCTGCTATAATAAAACCTCCTAAAAATCATTTTAAAAATACCAAAATTATTTCAAAGTTATTTATCTCCAATTTTCTGATGTAGGGAATCATTTTACCCTAATTTCCATATATTTTATTTTTGGAGAAAAATAGTTTGAATAAAACCCAAATAACTCCAAATTGAAAAATAATTTCCAAAAGGACTTTAAATATGATCCTTTTAAACTCCCAACTCATATTTCATATGTTTTGAAGAAGTAATTTTATCTTCTCTCATGAAAATCATTGAGTTGCTAGAAGTTTTTTCTAAATTTGAAAATAGTTCCAAAATGAAATTCTAATATTTTCAACACCCCTTTTTCATTTAAATTGAAGAAGTCATGTTATCCTCTCTCCAGGGTTTTGTGATGAAAAATATTTGAATTCACGGAGATCAGAAAGCAAGGGTGAAAGTTTGGGAAAGTCCTTTTATTCCCTCTCATTTAACTTTCAAAAGTTTCGAATTTCACTCAGTCAATCACACAACAATCAAACAAACAATCAAATCTATCTATTTATTATAACATTCCAAAATTTAGAATTTTGGGATGTTACAAACCTACCACCCTTAAAGTGAATCTCGTCCTCGAGATTCGGAGAGGCTAGAAAGAAATAGGTTAGGTTTGGGGTCTCCTCAAAATCCATCGATCATCTCAGGGGTCTGGGGTGCTACCACCCTTAGAAGCATTGTTACGGTTCCATCAAAACTCTTATACTCCATCCTTATTGTTGACTGTGTCGATCTTCTCAGATTCTCTGGAAAATTCCTTCTCTGGCTCTTCTGGTAGCGGCATAACCTTTTTACTCAATTCTTCTGTCCTTTCATCTTGGTAAGGTTATTCCGAGATTGGGTCTTCTTAGCTGACGGGTCTGGCGCCAATACTAAACAACTATCGATATCTCATGGTGGTCAGCAATTTATGGTTTATCCTGCAGGAAATGGGTCTGGGTTGAACCTCACCGTATATCCTACGATTGGCAACGGCTGCCGTGTACAAGGGGAAAAATTGCTATACCATTCTAAGGTTCAAACAAGGTTTAATATCGTCGTCGCTCTACTATAGGTAAGTCACTCAGATTTACCATCCCATATAGCAAGGTGAATAATAAGAGTAATTCGGTATGGTGATCAATCCACCCCGCACCCAAATCATTACCTTGTACATGGTTTAGCGAATCTCGCATTCTAACACTCCGTCATCCTCACAAGCATTGCAGAATTTCTCTTGTCGACGAACAAAGTTCGGATAAATCCATTGATCTGCAAGCCAAATAAACATCTATCGTTCCTTCACAACTCTCAGGTTTTGCGTAAACTCCTATAGAATCATCGGTTAATAAAGGCATATCCTCTTCCAGGGTTTTTTTTCCTTCAGCAAGAGTGTGCTTGCTTCTTGGCAGGTCCTGGGGCCTGTGGGTTATGGCCCATCTCATCACTTATAATCCTTGAACACATCATCTGGGCAACTGATCATTATCCCAACATCCAACTTCCTGGCATACTTAAAATCCATCCAATTGTACTGTCTTCTTTCCTTCTATTGGTACCAAGCTAAGACGTGATTACCCAGACTCATCATAGAGTCACACTTGCTCCATATTACGAACATTATACCTCCTTGATATCCAATTGTAATTCTTCTCTTCATCCTCGTGGGATATCCCACATACCGAGATAAAAACTTATACTTATGAAGTCCATACTCCACTTTGTGGAACATCATTATCCTTTCCAGGGTCAAGCGTCCTTACAGGAGAATATTGGCCATCTCTGCATGACACTTCTTCAACTAGGAAACGTGAAACACATCATGAACTCCTGACAGTCCTTCGGGTGACTCCAACTTGTTGGCCACTTCTCCCATACGCTCCAAAACTTGGTATGGTCCTACAAATCTCGGGGCTAACTTTCCCTTAACTCCAAATCGTTTAACTCCTCGCAGAGGGAACACACGAAGACATGCTCTGTCTCCAATTTCATAGACTTCCTCCTTGCGTTTTTGAGTCTGCATAACTCTTCTGCCTGGACTGAGCTACCTTCAGTCTATCTCGAATCAACTTAACATTCTCTTCTGACTCCTTGATCACATTTGGTCCAAACAACTGACGGTCTCCAACTTCATCCACATCAACGGTGTCTGGCTCCTTCTCCCATACAAAGCTTCAAAAGGGCCATCTTCAAACTGGCTTGGTAACTGTTGTTGTATGAGAACTCCGCGTAAGGTTGATTATCATCCCTACTAGATCCTTAATCTAGCGCACACGCTCTCAACATGTCCTCCAGAATCTGATTGACTCTCTCGGTCTATCCATCTGTCTGCGGATGAAAGGCTGTACTGAACTCCAGCCTAGTACCCAAAGTCTGGTGCAGCTGATTCCAAAACTTTGAAGTAAACTGTGTTCCTCTATCTGATATGATGGTCCTCGGAACTCCATGCAGACATACGGTCCTGGTTATATATATCTTGGCCAACTTCGCACTTGTATAGGTGGTTTTCACTGGGATAAAGTGAGCCACTTTGGTCAAGCGAATCAAGTACTACCCAGATAGAATCATACCCCGATCGGGTTCTGGGAAATCCGGTAATGAAATCCATGCCAAGCTTATCCTACTTCCATTCGGGTATCGGCATAGGCTGTAGTAATCCGGCTGGCTTCTGATGCTCTGCCTTTACTCTCTGGCATACATCACCTACGACTACATACTCCGCAATATCCTTCTTCATACCAGTCCACCAGAAACGCTCCTTCAAATCCAAATACATCTTGGTGTTTCCAGGGCGAATTGAGTATGGTGAGTCATGAGCCTCCTGAAGTATTAACTTCCTGATCTTTGCATTATTAGGCACATATACACGGTCCTCGAACCATAAGGTGTCGTGCTCATCCTTATGAAAACCTTCGGCCTTTCCTTTGCTCATCCTCTCTTTTACCTTAGCAATCTCTTTGTCATCCTTCTGAGCTTCACGGATCTTTCCCAACAATGTAGGCTGAACTTCCATTGCTGCAACAAAACCTTTGGGAACAATCTCCAACCGAAGTTCCCTGAGATCCTCTGCTAACTCCTTTGGTAATCCTCCGCTTATGAGGGTATTCGTCCTTGTTTTCTTTATGGTTGTGTCCTATTTCTCCACAAAGCTTGTATGCACAAGGTTTCTTCATATCCTTTCCATAAGGCCTCAACTTCTGGGACACAAGACGAGATCTTTGCAGAGTCAACTTAAATTCTTCCCAAGTGGTTACTCTTTGCCATCCATTGATGGTTTGGTACATCATCCACCAAGTAGTGGCACCTCTTTCAAAGCACTCAAGAGCATGCTGGGTCATATCCTTTCCGGCTATAGGGTTATTCTCCATGTGATCCTCCATGTTCCGAATCCATCGGTCCGTCTCCAAATGACTCATCGATCCAGAAAAAATAAGCTCATCTCCATTTATCCTCTATTGGGTCCATGGGTTTTGGGGTGGGATAAGAGAGATAGAGAGGGATGCACACAATACAAACAAAAGTTTTCAAAAGATAGATTTTTAATGTGGTTGTCGGAAAAACATCAAACAAATGACATCTCACAAACATCGCATCTAACGTAAGTATATAACAGGGGTTTTGTCTTCTAAATGTCAATAAATCTTCAAAGTCATCAAACTCTTCAAGTCTTGTTCATGTCTCCAAGGGCTTCTTCCAATTGTGCTTGACCTTCTCAAATTCTTTTGCCAGATCATCTTTGTCGACGCAAGGTCTCTCGTGACATCCTTTAATCTTCTGGGGTTGCGTTCCGAACTTTTGGGTTTCGACATCCTTGGCATGAACCATGTCCTACTGTCCTTCAGTTCCTGACAAATCTCCGGTATCTCGAGGTTTTGCTCTTCCAGCTTGGCTACTTTCTACTTCTGGGTCCTGAGTTCTTCACGGAATGCTCCTTGTCAAATATAGCTTCTTGCAGGTCCATCTTAAGGTTTCTGATGTAATTCTCCAGATCCTGGTGATACACCAGCTAAGGTTAAAACTCCAACGTTTGCTGATAGATGCTCCATCAGCCTTCTACCATCCAATCCTTCCATGCATCTACATGCTTAACTTCGCACGGTGACAATAGCATAAGCGGCAATAACACCATGGTCAGCCGTGTCTACACTCATGTTACTGCCATGAGCTTTCATTCAAAAATTGATATCTCCTGTCTTCGGGTTTTCTTGACAAAGCTTTGAGTTTTTAACTCTCCATGCTCCGGTCTTTCTCCGATACACCTTGATCTTGGGTATTGACAACTTCCATAGTCTGCCAAGTTCCATAAGGGTAGCCTTCCTAGGTCATAAAAAAATCTGGGAATTCTTCAGAGCCTTCAAATTCTCCTAGTCTTCGGAGTCTTCAACTGTTGTAGTTTCCATTATTCAGATGCACGGTAAAATCTCCTTCATTCCGTAGTGGTCGTGGTTGTCCGATATCTTGTACTTCTTGGAGTGGTCTCATCAGTCGAATCCTCGAGGGGTCAAAAGGGGAAAGGGATATGGTCTCACTAAAAGGGAATATTTGAATAAGCTCAGAAGAGAAGAGAGGTAAAAGATCTTTTTGAAAATGAAGTTGCAGAGAAAATCTTTCCTATGGGCTTGCCAGTTTCTAGGGTCACGTCCTACAGTCAACATGGGCTCTGATACCATCTTGTAGCGACCCGACCTCAGACGGTCAAGTCTCTGTGCTTAAGTGTCATCCCTGGATCGGTATGCTGACACACACAGTACTCGAGGATTTATAACAGAGGTAAATCACATGTATAACGTAACGTAAATACTAATTACCTCAATCCAAAATAGCGGAAGTAACAAGGTTGTGGATTCCCATCGACACCAACGACAAAGTTGAGTGTAGAAATCATAACCCTAACGTATCACTTACTCGTCGTAAGATCCTACAACATGACACGTTGCAGCCACAAAGGGTCAGTACATTGAATGTACTGGCAAATTCACACCATAGGATAAATGATGAATAATGGCTATCACTACATGCATATATGGCTGGTGGAAAGCTCTATGGTTACAGTTTTGCGAAAAGCCAATTTTTCCCTACTGCAAAGGAATATATTTTATTTAACTATCATGGTGGTTGTTGAACATTGAGAATGGTTGACAGCATTCTCAATCCCAATTAAGTAACATCATTAAACCCAACAAAATTAATTAAAGTAACATGATGAGATTCACATGATAATCCAGGTACTAGATACTCAAGATGTCCTTAACCGGGGACACGGCTAACCATGATTAGTTTGTACACTCTGCAGAGGTTTGCGCACTTTTCCCCACAAGACTCGATCTCCTCCGTTTGATTTCTCGCACTACATGATGTTTGAGAAACGGATGACCGAGACACAGTCTTTCAGAAACAATAACTCTTTACTCCGGGTGGACAGTTACACCTACTTTCCCCTACATCTGCTAGCCCACCTCTTCAAGAGGTCATGTAACATACTCAACTATGCTAGAGCCCATAATAGCTTGTGGCTGCACACGGAAGTTTCTAGCATGAATAATCTTATGATCCCTTTGAGTCTGGGTGGCGGTCCATAGGATGATCACACGGGTACTCCGGGATATCCAAAAATACAGGCAACACTGGGTTCTCCAGGTGCCTCAATCCACCCAGATGTAAATTCAAGTAGCCACCTTAAGTTAACCATTAATTGACAATCTCACATCTGTCATGGAAATTCACTCAAACCCAATCCACGTCTACTAGCATAGCATAGCAATATAAGCAACGTAGAAGTAACTCCCAAAGGTTTGATAATAAACATGGCATTAGGTACTACCTCATCTACTTCCCAAAACCCACATGTTATCAATCCTACTCATGCAATGTTTGAGGGTGAAACTAGTGCATAAAAACTGGGTATAAAAAGGATATGATCAAAGTGTGAACTTGCCTGCAATGTTGATGAAGATGATTCACACTCATAACTCTTGATAGTTCTACTCGTCACACTCCGGTCAATCTATCGTAAGCAAGCAATAGTAACCACACATAAGCAATCACTCAAAAGATCGGAACGAACGAAGAAAACAATTCGGAAAACTTCAAAACCAAGCAAATAACTCTTGCAACATAAAACAATTTCTAACAGTATCAAAATTAAACGAACGTAAAAAGTTATGTCTATTTGAAAAATCAGGGCCAAGCTGTTTTACGAAAGAAAAATATCTACATAATAAGCTATGGAAGTAAAAAAAATATAAAGAAAGATACCTTTATAAGGTAGAGAAAAGACGCCTTCAGAGAGAGGTGATGACTTTCAGAATTTTCGCCGGAGAGGAGAAATATATATTTTTGTGAATCTAGTCAAACCAAAATATATTGATTTAACCTGAATCGGATGATTTTTGAAGGCTTTATGGATCTATATTTATAGGTGGAAACGAGGCTTAAAAGTCAAAGGCTAGGCAATATGGGACTAAACGTAGACGAAAAGACAAAAGGGGAGCGCCTCGCATGGGCCTAAAGGCCTTAGCGGTTCCGCCGGCCGCTCGGCAGTCTTTTTTTTAGCAATTGAAAAGAAAGAAAAGAAAGAAAAAAAAACTATAGAAAAGAAATATGGGGAGGAATATGGCAGGCTGGGCCTGGCCTATTTAAGAGAAAAAAAACAATGGGGCGCCAAAAGCTACTATACTGCACATGAGGGCGACATATAGTCACAGAGTACGCGCATGTAGTTTTTTTTTATAAATAGAGACAGGAAAGGAAAAGCTGAATAAAGAAAATAAAAATAAAACTTTATATAGGCATATTATATATCAAAATTTGCAGAAAAATATTTTCTACAACGTGATCATTATTCTAGCTCCAAATAAAATACAACAAAATTCAAATAAATCAAAGAGTGCTCCTGCTATACTAAAACCTCATAAAAATCATTTTAAAAATACCAAAATTATTTCAAAGTGATTTATCTCCAATTTTCTGATGTAGGGAATCATTTTACCCTAATTTCCATATATTTTATTTTTGGAGAAAAATAATTTGAATAAAACCCAAATAACTCCAAATTGAAAAATAATTTCCAAAAGGACATTAAATATGATCCTTTTAAACTCCCAACTCATATTTCATATGTTTTGAAGAAGTCATTTTACCTTCTCTCATGAAAATCATTGAGTTGCTTGAAGTTTTTTTTAAATTTGAAAATAGTTCCAAAATGAAATTCAAATATTTTCAACACCCCTTTTTCATTTAAATTGAAGAAGTCATGTTATCCTCTCTCCAGGGTTTTGTGATGAAAAATATTTGAATTCACGGAGATCAGAAAGCAACGGTGAAAGTTTGGGAAAGTCTTTTTATTCCCTCTCATTTTACTTTCAAAAGTTTCGAATTTCACTCAGTCAATCACACAACAATCAAACAAACAATCAAATCTATCTATTTATTATAACATTCCAAAATTTAGAATTTTGGGATGTTACAGCTTTTTATTGAACCGAGACAAATCTAAAAAACCCAACTAAGCTAACCTCCCAGCATATCGCGCGGGAAAAGACCCGGCCGCGCCGTTTTAGTCGGGATTACCGGATTACTAGTAGTAGTATCGATGGATCGCGCGAATCAACATCTTTTTTTAGGGGGCGAAGCACCTAGTTTGAAAGGAAAAAAGGCGGTACACTCATAGCACTCCTGTCGCGGTCGCATTGCACCCCACACACGTTCGGTCCTGCACACGGCTCACGCAAACGGAACGCGCTTCGGCTTGCCTCTTCACTGACACGTGGGACTGCACTTGGAGAAACCGACCATGCGCCAAACTCCCCCTACCCACCGCGCGAAAATCTCCCCCCCCCCACACAAAAATTCCCCCGAAATCCGATTCAACCGCCCTTCGGCCAAATATTCCCCAAACCCCCCTCCCCCCCGTCCCCCCTCCACTCCATTCGCTCCGCCAAAGCTGCCCTCCCCGCCGCGCCGATACGTCGGTGCCACGGTTCGTCAAGGGGACGCACGGCGATCCTGTCGCTCCCACAGTACGCTCTCGTAGACTACCGCCCTCTAGCCGCGCCGCCACCTCTGGCTACGTTCTTGTGGAGGCGCACGACGGTCAGCGCCGCCACCGCTGGCGACGTTCGTGTGGAGACGCACGGCGGTCAACGCCGCCACCGCTGGCGACGTTCATGTGGAGACGCACGGCGGTCAGCTTCTCCCACGGTACGCGCATTCTAGACTGAGGCCCCGTTCATGTCGGTGTAGCGCTGAATGTTAGCTGATAGACGCTGTTAATCTCACTGTTTGCCGAAGTAATTTACTGTCAATATGCTCTTCTTAAGAAGCTTCCTTGCCCTGTTCTGCACTCAATCTGCTTAGCTGAGATGGCATGCCAAGGCCGATTAGTTGCTAAAATATCCTGCCATATATTTATTGTGACGTAGATTGCCATGGTCTAGTAGCCAATCTGTTAGGTGACATAGCTCTACACCATTTTATACTCGATCTTTGTTGCTGCGATGGCCTTCGATAGTTCGATGGTTGTGTGCTCGGCCTCATTGACTGCTGAAACGGCCTGCCATAATTTAGCACTGAAATCTGTTTGCTGAATTAGCTTTACATATATTTCGTTATTTAGATCTGCTCGTCCAAATATCTTGCCATAGCTTTAGACATCGACCTAGGTATTTTTTTTTTCTGGACTTCATAAAAAAGCATATATGTTTTTCCTGTAATATCTAGTAGAAGAACTAATTTGTATGTCTAACAGATGGACATGACTTGGATAACTTCTGCTCAAAGATTCTCCGCTGCATATGTCGAGGGGGTTGAACACTTCATGAACTTTATCAGAGCTGAGTATGGTGGTCCGAAATCAGATGTGCTCTGCCCGTGTAGCAGTTGTATGAATTCAGTTACAAGACCCCAGTCAACTGTGCAAAATCATCTATACTTGTATGGGATGTCGGTCACATATACTAGGTGGGTTCATCATGGTGAAGCTGTGAACGTCAATGTTATTGACTACGTGGAAGCAGCAGATCACCATCTTGTTCTGCCTGATGCTCAGGTGGAAGAGGAGGAGGAGGTGGTGGTGGCGGAGCCAGTGAGTTTGACCAACATTGAAACAATGCTACGAAATGCTCGTGCATTCCGTGAACTTTCACCTGCAGAAGAAAAACGATGGGCCCGCATGTTGGAACAATGCAATGTTGCTATCACCCCAGGAAATAAGCTGTCAGTATTCTCAGCTATGGTCACCTTTCTTCAGGTGTAGACATCTGAGCGGATGACCAACAAATCATTCGATGCGATGTTGCCTACTTTCTGCAAATCTTTCCCAGATGCGTCTGAGCTGCCACACACCTACAGTAAAATGAAGAATTTCCTTCGTGCAGTTGGAATTGGATATGATATGATCCATGTTTGTAAGAATAATTGTGTTCTGTTCTGGAAGGATTATGCCAACTTAAGTGAATGCCCGAAATGCAAATCATCAAGATGGAAAGATGGCGATGCTGTGAAGAGGGTTCCTCATAATGTTCTGAGACATTTTCCAATTACACCAAGATTGCAGAGGTTGTTTCATGATGCTAAAACAAGAGAGGATGTACTGTGGCATTCTAGGAACCAGGAGTACAGAGATCAGAATGTAATGAGCCATCCATCTCATGGTAGTGAGTGGAAAAGCTTCAATGATAAACACAAAGAGTTTGCTGCTGACCCGAGAAACATTAGACTTGGCTTAGCTTCAGATGGATTTAACCCATTTGGTCACCAGAGCGCCACATATAGCATGTGGTCAGTGCTTGTTATCCCTTACAACATGCCTCCAAATGTCTGCACCAAAGAATCAAACTACATGATGGCCTTGCTCATCCCAGGTCCAAAAAGTCCTGGAAAGGATTTTGATTTGTTCATGGAGCCTCTTGTGGAGGAACTTCAACAGCTATGGAAGGGTGTTCTCACTCGAGACCTATATAGCAGCCCACCAGCTGATTTCTTTCTGCGTGCTGTTGTAATTTGGTGCATCCATGATTATCCGGCTTTGGGCACTATGTCAGGGCGAACGACACATGGTTACAATGCATGTGTTTGCTGTGACAGGAATCCGCTGTCATACGCAATACTTAGCAAGATCTGTTACATTGGACACCGCCGTTCCCTTGCCAAGGACAAGCCGCATCCTAGAAAATACCGAATACATGTGTTCAATACAAAGCATGAAAACCGTGATGCGCCAAAGAGGCTCACCGCCGATGAGTTGCAAGTGGAATTAGAGAAGGTCAGGCATATTACACCAGGAAACCATCCTGGTAATGGTAGCGGGAAAAGGAAGCGTGGCACGGTAGAAGAGAGATTATTGTTTACCCGTAGGTCCACTTTGTGGGACTTGGAGTATTGGAAAGATTTGGATCTACGGCATAATCTTGATGTGATGCACATCGAGAAAAATATATGTGACAGCATTATCGGCACACTTAACATTGAAGGCAAGACGAAAGATATACCTTAAAATCTAGGATTGATTTGACACACCTGGGTATCGGAAAGGATTTGCAGGTGCAAGATGAAGGTAAACCACGGGATATGGCACCAGCTGTGTACGTCTTGGACAAGGTAAAAAGAAAAGAATTCTGCGAGGTCCTGTCACGTGTGAGATTCCCACATGGATTTGCTTCCAACCCTGAAAGGAGAGTCAGTGCAGATGGAAACAAGGTACAAGGGTTGAAAACTCATGACTGCCACGTCCTACTTCAAAGGGTTTTACCTGTTATCCTTAGAGGATTGGGCCGCCCTGACTTATACAGAGCAGTTGCAGAGTTGGGACAATTCTCCAGGGAACTCTGCAGAAGAAATATCAGGATAGATGCTTTGGAGCGTCTTAGAGACAAGATACCAACTATCCTATGCGACCTTGAGAAGATATATCCTCCAGCCTTCTTTGATGTGATGGTGCATTTGGCTGTTCATCTACCTGATGAGGCACTACTTAGAGGTCCAATACAGTATGGCCGGATGTACCCTATTGAAAGGCGGCTAGGCACTTTCAAGGGCTATGTTAGGAACAGAGCTAGACCCGAGGGTTCCATTGCAGAGGCCTACATTGCTACAGAAGCGTTGACATTCTGCTCAAAATACATTGAAACAGCTGATCAGCTTAGCAATGAGGTGGGTGAAGACAATCCCGGGCTCAATGTTTTCGATTATTCTGTTTGAGTTACAGGGAAGAGTCGACAAGAGGACAAACCTAAAGATTTGGACAAAATGGTTTGGTATGTGTTGAATAACTGTCCTGAGATACTACCTTATATCAAGTAAGTGCAATACTGCAGCTTATACATCGTAATCTACTAAACTTGCAGCACATTCTTATATATTTAGATGTTTGACGCGATCACTATGTTGTGCAGCATCTACAAAGAGGAGTTACTGCCGCAAAATCCAAGAAACATTGACAAACTGGTTATGGCAGGATTTGCGAAATGGTTCAAGAACCATGTAAGCTTTTGAAGTGCACTGTCAGTTTTTTTAATATATTGAGTACATAAGATGATCAGCTTGTCTATTTTATAACCATAGGTTAAGAAGATGCGAGAGGATGGGCAGGCAGTTGATGATGCCCTTTACTCACTAGCAATGGGTCCTCATACTCGGGTAAGACATTATGAATCTTGCGTTGTTGGAGATGTGCGCTACAACACCCTTGCACGAGACGAAGGCATGAAGACACAAAACAGTGCCATCATGAGCACCGATACGTATGACAAAGAGACAACTGAAATGTATGCTAACATAACAGACATTGTTCAGTTGCAGTATATCTCCAGTTTCGAGGATCATCGGTGTGTGGTTCTGTTGTGCTGTCATTGGTATAACCTGTTTTCCAGGATCGCAAAACCCAGAGCTGATGATTATTTCAAATCCATCAATGTCAAGGCGGCGTACCAGACCAACGAGCCTTTTATTTTGGCAAATCAAGCAACATAGATATTTTTCTTGGAAGACACATTTGCACGTAGCGATGACTGGAGAGTATTGCAAAGGTTTGAGCAGAGGAATTCATTTAATGAAGTTGCACAACAAGATGATGCTTACACTGCTCCTGATGTACAAGATAACACAGATGTTCCTAATATCTTTGAGAACCATCACGTCAATGACGCCGGCGAAAAGATTGCCTGTCGTGCTGTGGACATACAAGAGTTGATCAAGAAGAAGACAACGTTCGAGGATGTTGAGGACGAAGAAGAAGATGACACCGTGGGGAATTACGATTCAGACTGATACACATGGCGAAGATGTTGACGCTGCTGCTGCGGATGATGATTACATTGCTTTTGTCGTATTTATCTGTCAGAAGACGTTTTTTTATCTACTATGTGAAATTGTGTTTGCTATGACAACTGAAACCTGATGAACATGTTGTTTAGTATTTTGCTGTGAGAACATCACTTGTTATGTATGCTGATTTGTGTTTGGTGATTGTATGACAACTAAAACATGATGACATTGTTGTTTAGTTGTACTCATATTTGGCTATGAAACTTGAATTTGATGACATAGTTTGCTGTTGGACTGCAATTTGCTCGACGTCTTCGAATGAGAACAAAGCTGACCCGACAGGGCCTCTGCTATTTATTTATTTATATGAGCAAAAGGGGATACCCCCTGATTTCCGTTAATAGAAATCATTAGATGTTCACAACACTACGCCCAGCCTGCTACATAGGTTTCATTCATTACTAGTTTTAGCAAAGTGCTCATGTCGTAGCCACTGAATACATCACTACTAGGAAAAGGGCTATAGATGAAATGGCCACTAATGGCGCACCAGACACGTGGTGCGCCACTACTATATAGCAGTGGAGCACCATGTGCTGGTGCGCCATTAGTGTTCACACTAATGGCGCACCAGGCACACGGTGCGCCACTAGTAACAATTTTTTTCATTTTTCCAAACATACTAATGGTGCACCATGTCACAGTGCGCCATTACTAGTTCTAACTAGTAATGGCGCACCAGCAACACAGTGCGCCACTACTATATTTTTTTTTACATTTTCTTGCAAAACTACTAATGGCGCACCGGCTAATAGTGCGCCATTACTAGTTTAAACTAGTAATGGTGCACTGTGCCCAGGTGCACCATTAGTATATATATTTTTATTATTTTTTCGCAAAACTACTAATGGCGCACCACCAGCAGGTGCGCCATTAGTAACCAGGGTTACTAATGGCGCATTTGTAGATGGTGCGCCATTAGTAACCTGGGACCAGCTAGATATTTTGGACAGCCACACCTACCCACTCACTTTCCTCACTTCATTCTCTCCACCTCCTCCTCCAAGCTTGTCTCGGCTGCCTCCTCCTCCTCACCTCATTTGCACCATAGATTCATCCAAATTAAGTGGTTAAATTACCTTTTTTTGATAGGTAAGTAAGGGGGAAGCTATCTTTATGTTGTTCTCCCTCCAACAACGTGCACATGCACTTTTTGTGGCCTAGCTAGATCTATGTATGTTTATGGTGTTGCATATGTTTGTGGTGTTGCATATATGTTTGTGTTTGCAGGTACCGGTATTTGAAATGCGATAGTTGCCAATATTTTGCCGGAATGTTGATTCATTTCCGTTTCGGCGAGAATTTTGGCACTATGCATTCGTTTTGGTCCTATTTTTAGGGAAAGCCATGCCAAATTTTTTCTTGGTTCTAAAATATCGTTTTGCTCTACCCCGCAGGCGCCCATGGTCCGCACGATGACCGAAGGCATCGTGAATAGGTTTTTGAGCTCCACGAAGGCCGAGATGCTTCAAAAGAACGAGACGGAGATAAGATGTCCGTGTTGAAGATGCAAGCTGAAGAGCCTTATTGCGGACCCGGATTCCGGGCAGGTGCGGGACCACCTGCTCTTGCGTGGTTTCATGGATGGCTATCGGTGGCAAGGTGATGAAGATGACTATGAAGTTGTCCATGGGGGCCGGGCAAGAAATGAGGAAGGGCAGCAAGACAACCACCGCGGCTCGGGCGGGCGAGAAGACGAAGAATCTCCAGGACATGATCACGACGGTGATGCTGTACACAGTCATCATGTAGAAGATGCAGGACATGATGATGAGGAAGATGCCGGAGCAGACGAAGGGCATGATCATGAAGATGAAGATGCCGGCGGAGCAGACGACGATGGACCATCGATGGGCTGGGTGCAGGACCCTCATATTCAAGAGCTGCTTCTCAAGCAGACGGATAACGCAAGAGCTGCCGCCCGAGAGAAAGCCAAGCTGGATTAACTGGAGATAGACACGGTTACTCCATTGTATGAAGGATGCAGGCCCGAGGATACCCGCCTGAAAGTAACGCTCATGGCTCTGGAGATGAAGGTAAAACACAAAATGACCGACGCATGCTTCGACGAGAACATGTCATTCTGGCATGAACGTCTTCCAAGGGGAACAAGTGCCCGATCAGTTTCGAGGAGGCGAAGAAAATCGTGTGTACTCTGGATTTACCGCACGTGAAATACCATGTGTGCATGAACAATTGCATCATTTATCGGGACGAGCACGTGGAGTCTACCATATGTCCGGTGTGCGGCGTCACTCGATACAAGAAGAGGAAGAAAGCTCCTCGAAAAGTGGTGTGGTACTTTTCGATCACTCCTCGTCTGCAGTGGTATTTCGCGGACCCTAAGGTAGCAAAGCTCCTGCGTTGGCACGCTGATAGGGAGGAGAAGAAGCGAGAAGATGACGCAAATGATCCGGAGATAAATAAAAAAGACAAGATGCTGAGTCACCCTAAGGATGGGAGCCAGTGGCAAGCGTTGAACTTCGAGCACCCAGAATTTGGGAAGGATCCAAGGAACAACGTGCTGGGCGCGAGCACCGATGGAGTCAATCCGTTTGGCAGCCAGAGAAGCACACATAGCACCTGGCCTGTGTTTGTGTGGATGTACAACCTTCCCCCTGGTTGTGCATGAAGAGGAAGTACATTCACATGAGTATGCTAATTGAAGGGCCAAAACAACCAGGGAACGACATCAATCTGTATCTGGGGCTGCTGAAAGAGGAGCTAGACACGCTGTGGAAAACGCCAGCCAATACGTGGGACGCCGCAGAGAAAGAATATTTCCCTATGAGAGCCGCACTGCTCACGACGGTGCACGACTATCTCGGTTACGGATATCTCGCGGGGCAGGTGGTCCACGGATTTTCTGGATGCGTCAGGTGCATGGATGACACAACGTATCGCCAGCTAGATAGAGATCCCGGGTCTTCGAAAACCGTGTTCATGGGACATCGAGGGTGGCTTCGCGATGATGACCCGTGGAGGAAATGCAAGGATCTGTTCGATGGTGAAACCGAACCCCGAAGACGCCCACGTAAGAGGAGCGGCGAGGAAATAGACGAGCTGTTGAAAAATTTGAAAGATTGCCCACTGCCAGGAAAGAAGCAAAAGGCGCCAGAGCCGGGAAAGAAGCGAAAGGCGCCAGAGCCGCTGCTGAAGGTATGGAAAACGAGGTCTGTTTTTTGGGACTTGCCGTACTGGAAGATCCACCGTGTGCCTCACAGCCTTGATGTCATGCATATCACGAAGAACGTGTGCGAGAGTCTGCTTGGTACCCTGCTCAACATGCCAGAGAGGACCAAAGATGGGCCGAAAGCAAGGGCAGACTTGAAATCAATGGGCATCAGGGAGGAGCTTCACGCTAATGATGATGATGATGACACGAAGCAGGACACGAAAGTCGTCGCAAAGGCAAAAAGGCCAAGAAGACCGGAAATGACTTCCCTCCCGCGTGCTTCACTCTAAGTCAGGAGGAGATCGATCAGTTTTTCACCTGCCTCGTAGGAGTAAAACTTCCTTACGGTTACGCGGGGAAGATAAGCCGATACCTAGACCCAGCGAAGCAGAAGTTCAGCGGGATGAAGTCTCACGACTGTCACGTGCTGATGACGTAGATACTTCCAGTTGCAATCCGTCGGATCATGGACGCGCACGTCCGTGAAACGCTATTTGGCCTATGCAACTTTTTCGACGTCATCTCTCGGAAGTCGGTTGGCGTGAGGCAACTCAGAAGGCTACAGGAAGAGATCGTGGTGATACTATGCGAGCTTGAGATGTACTTCCCGCCCGCATTCTTCGACGTTATGGTGCATCTGCTGGTCCATATCGTGGAGGATATCATCCAACTCGGGCCGACGTTCCTGCACAGCATGATGCCGTTCGAAAGGATGAATGGCGTCATCAAAGGATACCTTTGCAACATGTCACGTCCAGAGGGAAGCATAGCCAGGGGCTTTCTGACCGAAGAGCGCATCTCGTACTGCACGAATTATCTAGGCATCGAGAACCCCGTTGGTCTGCCCGTCAACAGGCACCTCGGCAGGCTCGCTGGATGGGGTCACCGTGAGGGTCGCCGCGAAATGCATGTCGACTTCGAGGGTCGACTCGCCGACTTTGAAAGAGCAAACCTAGTCGCGCTACAACACATAGACGTGGTCGATCCTTGGGTGGTAGAGCACAAAACCTTTATTGAGAAGACATACAATGACCGAGGCCAACAGAGGACGGACGGAGATATAATCAAAGAGCACAACTCATGTTTCACGCGTTGGTTCAAGCAGAAGCTTCTGTCGTACCCTTTACATGAGGATTCTACCGCGGAAGAACAACTCATATTCGCCTTGTCACAGGGCGCCGAGCACAACCTGATGACGTATGAGGCGTACGATATCAACGGCTACACATTCTACACCGAGAGGACAAGGACATGAAGAGCGATGGTTATCAGAACTCCGGGGTAACGATGGAATCCTACACCGGTAACGACAAGGACAGATACTACGGAAGGATCGAGGAGATCTGGGAGCTGAGCTACGCTAGAGAGAAGGTCCCGATGTTCCGTGTCAGATGGGCCAAGAGCGTCATAAAAGAAGACCGTTATTTCACCACCATGGTTATACCCGAAGCCAAATCCAAGACCGCATGCGCGAACGTCACCGCAAAAAATGAGCCATGGGTACTGGCTTCCCAAGTGGACCAATGCTTCTTCATTACCGACCCGTCAAAGCCCAGTCGTGTTGTCGTGAGGAGAGGCAAAAGGAAGATCATCGGAATGGATGGAGTCGCCAATGAGCAAGACTTCGACAAGTACGGCGACCCGAAGATGGAACATGACGACGACGATGAAGTATCAGCATACACCACAAGAAGAAGCAGGACCACCCTACCTAAAGGACGTCCGTTCAAGAGAAGAACTCCATTTATGAAAAATAAGGGCAAGAAGATTGTGAACAGATAGCTAGCTAAGATCGATTGTATTTAAATTGTAGCCTTCATTTCTCGATTGTATTTCATGGGCACTTTTGAACTCATGAATATTTTTAAATTTCATGGACACTCGATCTCGATCCCCCTCCATCTCGATCGCTATCCCACCTCGCCAGATTCGGTCCCCCTCGCCGCCGAGCACCCCCCGCACCCTCTCCCCCGCTCCAGCGGCCGCCGCCGCCAACCCCCCGCACCCTCCCCCGCTCCACCGCCGCCGACGACCCACCGCATGCACCCTCCCCCGCTCCACCGCCGCCGCCAACCCACCGCACCCTCCCCGGCCCGCTCCACCGTCACAAATGAATGCAACTAAAATTGCAAAAAAAACAAATTTGATTATATTTTCAAATAACAAATTTGATGATACTTTCAAATAATAAATTTGATGATATTTTTTCATATTCATAAATATTTTCAAATAAAAAATTTGATGATATTTTATAAAAAATTATTACTTATTACATGCAACAAAAAAAATTACTTATGGCGCACCCCTGGCTGGTGCGCCATTGCTATCTAAAAAAAAGATTACTAATGGCGCACCGATCGGGGGTGCGCCATTGCTATCTAAAAAAACATACTAATGGCGCACCGCTGCGGGGTGCGCCATTAGTAATCTTCCCCCCTAGCTAATTCCTCCCTCTCCCTCGCCAGATCCATTCGTCCCTCTCCCTCGCCAGATCCACCCGCTGCCCCGAACCACGACGCCGCCGCCCCGACCCCCGCCGGACTCCACCCCCGCCGCCCCCGCGCCCCCCACCACTGCAGCTCCCCCGCGCCGCCGCCCCCGCGTCCCCGCGTCCCGAGCCGGAGGAGGAGGACGAGGAGGAGGAGGAGACGACGACCGCCTCTACCTCAGCTCAACCAGGCCACGCAACGCCGCCGTCCGCGCGCTGCTCTGCTCTGCTGCGGCGTGGTCTTGTGCCGGCCCCGAGCCCTAGGGATCTGGCACGACCGCGGCTTCCTCCGGGTCCAAGGCGGCCGGCCGGCGCCGTGTACGCCCTCGACTGCAGGTGAGCCCCTCCCCTCCACTTCCTTCTTCTTCTTCTTCCTCTTGCCCTCAACCTCTGCTCTGAGTCTCGACCGCTGTGCAGGGCCCGTCCATCTCCGGCGAGCTCACCACACCGCGCGAGCTCAACGACCGCTGTGCAGGGCACCACCACGCAGGTGACCCTCCGAATGTCAAAATTTCAACATTTTGATAGAGTACAATTGTTACAGTACAGTCAGAATTGTGTATGATTGTGCCTAAAGTAGATAATAGTGGACTTGAGGCTTTTTTAGAGGCAATACTAGTGAATTTCAGTTAACTCCTTACAGTTCAGTTAGGTACAGAAAAATTAAGTTAGGTACAGTTACAGAAAAATTCAGTTAGGCTTTTTTAGAGGCAATACTAGTGGATTTTAGGTATCTATTTGCTTGTCCTTCAAATAGGGGCAAGACTGTTACAGAAAAATTACTAAATACAATTAGCTACTGTCAAAAAATTCAGTTAGGTACAGTTAGCATCATGTAAGAAAATGGCCATAATGTGCCCTGATAATGATGTATTTTGTCATAAAAATATCATATTTGTGACAGTTAGCATCAGTTAGGTACAGTTAGCATCAGTTAGGTATAGTTAGGTACAGTTAGCATCAGTTAGTTGTCATAAAAAATCCAGTTAGGTACAGTTAGCATCAGTTAGGTACAGTTAGGTACAGTTAGCTACTGTCAGGCTTGGTAGATTAATCTTCAGTTAGGTACAGTTAACTTGCAAGTGCACTAGGATTTTAGAACCACAGCTGCACTAGGATTTGGTGGTGGTGACTGAATGCAAGTGCACCAAGTTACAATCTAATCGATGAGCTCTTCTCCCCAATCGCTGCACACTAGTAGTACAGTAGTGACTACTTCACCAAGTTACAATCAAAACAAGCATATGCAGTCAATATACAGTCATTGTAATTTTTGGGAGTAATTTTTGGTGTCAAATCACTCAAGCAGTAACTGAATTTTCAAACTGAACTTGACACAATACTATTCATCAACATGATTTCTTTATTTTCTGTGTCATACATTTTACATATCTTTAGTCATTGAGTTCGGTAACTATTTTCACTCTGTCCTGAAGGTTTTTGTTTTTCAGCAGTTAATTGATGGTTTGATACATGATACATTTCATGCACAGGGTGACTAATGAAGCACTAGGCTCATCCATGGTACAAGTTCACCTGTGAACACTTGAAATTAGTCAGGACATCCTGTACTGATAGATATAAATTGTGTCCAGTAGGCTTTGAAGCACCAGTTTTTCCTGTTTCTAACTCTGAATCTGATATAAACCATACTGTTGGCATAAGTGGTCTTTTGTATATGTGCTGATGCTTTGTTAATATAAAGCTATAGATGATGTTGTACTTGTGATGATGCTACTTGTGATCTTCTGAAATGACCCATTGGCGACTTCATTACGCGAGGATAATGATTTTGCAGGTACCCCGAGAGGCCCTTGAGTTTGCTGGAATGTCAATTAACTTCCGTTCCGGCAAATTCGGATACTCCATATGTCCTATTTTCAGCAAAGTTCATGCTGAAATTTTCTGTGAATTTTAGCATGACTTTGCTAAAAATAGGACATATGGGGTACTTGCGACGAATGCATGGGCCGGGGTATCTTAGTACTTAATTAAGTAGGATCAACTGCCCCGCCATTCTTGCTGCATTAAACCATAGGTGGCAATAGAGCCAAGTGATTAGGCCCAACTTAGAATTCTCCTTCCCTTTTCTTGATAGGGTATATTATTAGAAGATACCCATATATATCAGTCAACCTAGGGTGCCTCGGCATTGATAAACCCTAAATGATGAAAACTTAACTTAGCATTTAGGCTGCCTCGGCGTCGACAAACCCTAAATGATGAAACCTTGGCTTTTAGGGTGCCTCGGTGTCGATGAGAACCTAAATGATGTACGCTTAGGCTTTTAGGGTGCCTCGGCGTCGACAAACCCTAAATGATAAAAGCTTAGCTTTTAGGATGCCTCGGTGTCGACAAACCCTAAATGATGAGACCATGATCTTGTTCCTTGACAATAACCAACTTTTTGACCAAACTTTTTTCCTATTTAGAGCGAAACATGGCCCACAATGATGAGGCCGGCGGTTCGGGCGGCAAGCAATTCTGGGAGCTGTCCCAGGAGTTGGAGGAAGAACCTCACCGCTATGAGGACGCCACGGAAGACACCGATCCTGACTACACAACCCCTAGTGGCGTCGGGGATGACACCACTGATGGTGCCGCCGAGGATGCCACCACTGATGATGGCGGCGCACGCACAGATGGCAGCCAACCGAAGAGGCAACGGAAGGACCGGCGCCCGAGCGTGCTCGGCACCGTCAAGGAGGAATTTACTGAAGTGAACTCCGACGGGCATCTGACGGCGCCCAAAGAAGTAGTCAAGGGGTACTCGGTTCAGCTCGGGTGCATTCTCCGGAGCACCGTCTCGATCAACACCGAGAACCTAAGGCATAAGGACCGAGGGAATTTGCGCAGCCTCCTCTTCACGAAGTTGCACGAACGATACAAGTTCCCCACTGAGTTTGCAAACACACGCCTCTCAGGGAACAAAGTGAACAGTGCCGCCCTCACGACGATGAGCACGGCCCTGTCTACTTGGAGAAGCACGGTGAAGGCAATGATTGAAAAAGGTGATAGTTATGAGAAGATCAAGGCAAAATATCCTTTGATCAGCGAAGATGACTACAAGGAGTTCAAGATCAAGTGCGAGAGCAGCGCAACCTCCGAATCAAGTCAGTGGGGGAAAGAAATGCGGCAGTTGAACTTAGGGGTCCACCAACTCGGTCCCGGCGGTTACAGAGTGGCGGAGCCTATATGGGACAAGGAGGACGCGGAGCGTGCCGAGCAAGGCCTACCGCCCCGCTTCGAGAAATACTGTGACAAGCAGACCAGGAACTTTGTCAGGGCCCGGTACAAGGAGGACCCGGTAACAAAGGAGCTTACCACGGATTTGAAGACCAGGGCGCTTGAGCTTGTTCTGGTAAGGAATACACCCCCGCGTAATTAGCTCCATATGGTTGCATTCTAATTAGTTCCCCAATATTTCTAAATGGTTCACGTTCCTTCCGCAGCAGGAGACTGAAAGCAGTAGCGCGGGGTCGTCTCATAGCTCCCCTTTCGACACCCCTTTAAATAGGGCGTTGAACATAATGAAAAACAAGGATAAGCTCAGTAAGCCGTCGTCAGCTGGTCATGTGGCCGGCAAAGGCTTGTCCACAAAATGGTCGTCATACTATACCGCTGGTGGGCGAAAGGAGAAAAAGACCAGCTCGGAAAGCCAGTCGCGCGAGGTTCAAGAACTTAAGGCACAAGTGGCGCGGATTCCGGAGATTGTCCAAGAGCAAGTGCAAAAACAACTGGGAACGACGCTCACCGCCATGGTGCCTACCTTGATCCAGGGGCTGACGATGTGGATTGCGGGCGGCCAACAGGGGCCGCCCCCGGTTCCCAGCTTCATGGCCAGCAACTCGGACAACGTACAGGCGGCACCATTGGTGTCTCCGACGGAGGCGGTATTCGTGTCTCCGGCGCCGGCACGGGCATTGGAGCTTAATGCACCCGGGTGTACGCCGGCCGGCACCTCGCCAGCAAGCGGCCCCTCCGTTAGTTGCACGCCCGCCGACGTTATCACGGTAACTAAGCCTCTCGGCCGATGACTTCATCTCCTTGCCTTTGACTGGGCATCCCTGACGGCCTACATGTTTTCGCAGACCGCCGCCGACGTTCCTTGCACTCTCCTGCACTTCGTGGGCGGCGAGTTGGTCGATGTCGCCAAGGGCAGAATCGTTCAACCGGGAAACCGCGTGTTCCACGGTAATCCGATGCCACCCACCTTGTATAGGGTTGAACTGGTTTGGGTGCTGCCAGGCTGCGACGAGTTGTTACCTCCGATTCGACCCACTGGGGCCGACGAAGATGATGTGATGACCCTCAGCGCCTGCGTAAGCTGGCCCCTGCTTTGGCCGAAGAGCCAGATTCGTTTGGGGGCGGGGGACACCACCCCACAGACAAGACCGCCAGTCGTGCCGGCGCGAAGCCATGGCAAGAACACCGCAACGCTACCGGACATGCCGAACATCCCTATGGCACAGGATCCGGACATGCATATGGCACAGGATCCGGACAACGACGACAATGACGACGGTACATTTACCAACGTCGATAAGTACTTTGCCGAACATGGGTACGGTGATGAGTTCTGCGGGCCTCCTTCTCAAGAACCCAACCAAGACGATCGCGCGCTGGTACGGCGGAGATACCCAATTGCAACATGCGTTGTCTGGCGTTCAGTTCTTAGGAGATGCCTCCAGCTGCCGCCTTCACCGGGCCTCAGATAGCTGAGGTGCGAAATATTATCAGCCCCAACACGCTCAAGAAGGCGGTCTGTGAGCAGAACTCGGTCCCATTACAGCAGATCAAGAAGAAGGGACGGAAACGAAAGACTAACAAGGGCGCCGGTGCGAGCCAGCCGGCACCAAGTACGATCCGTGCTCAGGACGGGCCACCTTCACCTAAGGATATCTCGAGGAGGGTGCATGTTGCGGGTAGGGCGATGCTACCGACAAATATGCTCAATGCTGCAACCGGTGCTATGCGGAGTCTGCATGACAGTGTTCTTTCTTTGGAGAAGTGGAGTCTCAGAGAGAATGATGTGGCATACCCGGTTTTCGTGGCCAAGCTGCCAGAGGGCAAGGGCTTTGTGGATAGCGACGTCGGGGGTACGATCGTCCTGCGGTTCAATGACATCTTTGCTATGTTTAACCTTCATCCGCTGCACTACACCTTCGTTCGTCTATTTTCGCTGAGTATGGAGATGTGGATCATTAGAGACAAGACCCCGGACATCGGGATAGTCGACCCCTTCTACATGCGTGCCAAGATCTTGGGCAGCGCTGGGGACCGGCAAGTCGCGAGTTCACACCTCGAAGGCGTCATTCTGGCAAACCCAGATAAGGATAACTTCCTCGTGCCTTACTTTCTCGAGTAAGTCATCCCCTAACCGCCCCGTAACATATGATTTCTTAGATTTCAATCGTTCTTTTTTTTCTAACATTCCGTGTTCTGTGCAGTGACACACATTGCACACTCATCCTCTTAAGCCCGAAATATTCCATGGCCACGTATTTCGACCCGAACCGTGACTCCAAGATAGACTACACAAATATCAAGAAAGTTCTTGATGATGCTCTCCCCGGCTACGCCAAATCTGGAGGCACCTTTAAGAGGCCAGTTCGTAGGTACGGCATGCACGTGTTCACCCACAATACGAAGTTCCCCTGCGTCAAGCAGCCGCCTGGCGGTCAGAAGGATGCCTACTACGCCCTCCATCACATGCGGGCGATCGTACGGGACCATAATCACCTTCTGCTACCAAATAATCTCAAAGATTGGGCCGCAAGCTTGGCGGCAATCCAGGACGTGGACCTCCAACAAGAATTCTTTCACATCCAGTCGGAGTTTGCAGAAATCATCCATCAAGATGTCCTTCGTACCTCGGGGCAGTTCTACCTCAGATATGAACCGTCCAACAGTGACATAGACACAACGCTACAAATGCAGGCTGACAACGCCCGCGACTTCATGACCATCACGAAAGACGGCGGCTTCATCCACGCTCCGGTCCCATTAGTCGAGTCGAAAGTAGTGATGCTATTTGTAGTTCTGAAACATCGATTAGCTCATGTTGTAATTAAACTTTAATGAACTTGTATGTCTCTTTGGTTTGGACAGTAGTTCAACTTAGATGTAATCGATGCTATTTATTAGTAGGGCCATGAATCGTGCTATTAATGTGTTGCTTTTCTCTTCCGATCCTTTTGTTGCATACTTATATATTGCTTATGTATTGTCTGTTGTTTGGCTTGTGCATAGAGATGCCATCGTATGTCGTGTACAAGGGTAAGGTTCCCGGAGTCTACGACGACTGGGAGGAGTGTCGGAGACAGGTTCACCGTTTCAGCGGTAACAGTTACAAAGGGTACACCACTAGGGCGGAGGCGGAATCTACATACGCGCGCTATCTAGCGGGAGAGAGGAGGGAGCGTTCGAGGAACCGGATGAAGACCAGTTTCATCGCGATGATGCTCATCGTGATGACCGCAGCTCTCTTCTATGTGATGGTAGTTTAGATGATCGATATCGACTTGTAATCTGAAGACAAACTCGCTACTCGCGGTCTCGAGACTTGTAATGTTCTATCTTTGTTCGGTCTTTTGAATTCGGATACTAATATGATGAATTGTATTCGGAGACTAATCTTCTATTGTATTCGATGAATCTGCTGTTGTTGTGTGGTGTTGTCTATATTCTGTCCAATAATATATTTGTAACCTGTGCAAAAATCAGAAAAGTAAAAAAAATACCTAATATTCATACTAATGGCGCATCACCCCAAAGTGCGCCATTAGTACGCCAAAGGATACTAATGGCGCATCACCCGACAGTGCGCCATTAGTATGCCAAAGCACATGGGTAAATATGGCCCCCTGGGAGGCATACTAATGGCGCATGTTGGTCTACACTAATGGCGCACGGCGTGGTGCGCCATTAGTATGCCAGATACTAATGGCGCACCGGTGGTGCGCCATTAGTAAAAAAATACTAGTGGCGTGGTACTAGTGGCGCACCAGTAGTGCGCCATTAGTAGGCAAAACTGGTGCGCCACTAGTAGGCCTTTTCCTAGTAGTGCATCACGAGTGCTACATACACTGCAAATAAAGAGACAATCATCCTACAGAGCACATGGATTTTGCCCATTATCTTCACAAGCTCTTTCATCTCCTCATTGTTGTCAAGGCCGTTCAGCAGTTGTTGCTTGGCCATGATCAGAGGAACTGCATTTTTAACCTTCTGCTCTGCATCTTCCTCTTCTGCCGTTCCTTCAGTTACTTGTCCAACACCCCAACCTGCTGGTATTGGGATTCCTCGGCTAACCAAATAATCAGCATAGTTGCATTCCCCCACATCAGCAACTTCCCAGAAATACAAATCACACGAATCTTCCCTTTCCTGCACGAATCAAATTGGAAGATCATCAACCAAACTATTAAAAAAATCAGCAACTGAAAGCAGCAGAACAACACTTAAACATATTATTACCCCATGATTCGGGCATTTGTAGAAGACTCGGCCAGGGTTGCGGATTGTGGTTGAGACGCGACGGATGACTCTGCGTGATTTGCAGCAGTGGCACCACACCAACGGCAGCGGGTTGCGATGAGCAATCGGCTGCAGTGCGCGTGCCGGCGGGGGTGTGATGAGACCCACAGGCGATGGTACGGGTGGCGACTTGGCGCATATCTGGTTGTTTCCTGCTGAAGAGCAGGTGGACGAGCAGCCAGCGGACATGGTTGCTGTGGCCAGAGCTTCTGATGCTAGGCAGAGTAAGTAGAGAAGAGGAGAAGCGAACGTTGGATATGTCAGTTTCATTACTTGCAGAGTAGCATAGCACCATATATAGTCATAGTCTAGGTTTGGATTCGAACCAGCTACAGGAGCACGTCTTTCTTTTTTCTAAAACTCGGCAACGTCTCTTTACTGGTACACTAGCTTGTTCTGTACGCCTTCCCAAGTCTTTGATTTTCTTTCCCTTTTTTTGCAAGGAAGGAAGGAGGACAAAATTGAGAGTTCCTCGGACTCGAACCCAAGACCTCTCGGTTGAAAACCAAGGGTGCTAGTCACTTATGTGGCGAACGTTCCCTGTGAGGAGGACAGCAGACGAACGCATTTTCCTCGCAGTTTTCTTCCTATATATAAAAAAGTATGCTACTTGGTGTCCACTTAGTCGAAAAACGATTGTGCCAGCCTTGACCGTTGGATTGACATTCAACGTATGTCGTGTTTCTTCAGTCTCTTCTTCCTCGAGCCGCCAAAGCCAAACCAGCGCCGGCGGGACCGCCTGCTCCCGCCTCCCACGGCTGACTGTGATCTTCCCCGGCTCCTGTTCGTTCCCGTCCGAGGCCTCACCATCGTCCTCCGCCTTGGTTCGCTCGCCGCGACGCTGCCCTCTGGTGTTGTCAACATGGTCAACAACCGAGAGGAATAAGGAGATGATTGTACATGGTGAGGATGACAGTAGGGACCCAGCAGCAAGCGCAGTAATTTGAATCTGGCTAGAAATTTCGGGCTGTATGCTGTTTGGGACAGATTTGTAGGCTGACTTGTGGGTCTACTAGGTTGACGTGTACTTTGGCTTTGTCAACTTAATCCACAAACGATTCTAGCAGCAGTGACCGTTGGATGTTAATCCAACGGCCGTGTTGCTTCTTCAATATCTGATCTTCTTGCTCCAGCCGCCCAAACCAGCTCCGGTGGGACTGCCTGCTCCCGCCTCCCGTGGCCGGCTGTGCTGCCGCACAGGACGCACCGCCCCACCCTACTTCATTGCTGGCCAGGCCATTCCTCTACTCACCCACACCTCCTGTTATTTTCCGGCGACGACAGCTGGACCAGTAAACCCTCGTACTCCCCACCGCGTGGGCAACCATTGCCGAGTCTTCCCTGGCTCCGTGTCATTCCCTTCCTAGGCCTCGCCGTCGTCCACGGCCATGGTGCTCTCGGCGCGGCCTGGTCAACGTGGTCAACGAACGACATCCATCGGCCGTGGACTGTACGCGCAAAATAATGATTCCTCCACCTGACAGCTGGGACCCACCGGAAGGGCCTCTGTATTTCATGAAAAAACGTAACCCCCCCTGACATGTCGGACCCACCAGCTATATCTTCGCACGCAAGGAAGTGCCTCCTTATTACGCACAAAAAAATGAACACCCACCCTGCTAGCTGGGACCCACCATAGTGGAAGGATGACTTGTGGGCCAACTAAGTTGACGGGGACGGAGGGCTTTGTCAACTTAGTCAATATGAACGATTCTAGCTCCAGTGACCGTACGATGTCCATCCAACGGCCATAGTGCTTCTTCAACGTCTGGTCTTCTTGCTCCAGCCGCCCAAAGCAGCGCCGGTCGTGCCGCGTGCTCCTGCCTCTCATGGCTGACTGTGATGCCGCGGAGGCCTCACCGCCCCCTACTACTCCCACCGCTGGCCCAGGGTATCCCTCTACTCACCCACACCCCCTGTTATTCTGCGGCGACGGCAGCCTCACGCCGCAACCGAACCAGTGAACCCTCGTACTCCTCTCCGCGTGGGCATCCACTACCGCGTCTTCCCCGGCTCCGCGTCGTCCCCTTCCTAGGCCTCGTCGTCGTCCACCACCTTGGTGCTCTCGGCGCGGCGTGGTCAATGTGGTCAACGACCAACTTCCATCGGAAGAGTACTGTACGTGGAGAGGCTGACAGCTGGGTCCACGGCCACAGCCCAGTTTTTTTGTGATTTGCCAAGTAAGTCGCTTTGTCAGGCCTGTTGGGCTGCAAATCTTTCAAGACGAGGAGAGCTTCATTCGGCTGGCCGAGAAAATGGCCTATCAGTAATGAGAAATGGGTTGTACATTTTTAAAACACATCAAACCGACAATTAGTTTCAAATATCTTTTTTTCATTTTGAGATTTTAAATTACATTAATTTTTATGCGTGGAGAATTTGTTGGATTTTATATTGATATACATTTATTTTTAAAATCAGTTTGAATGTGAGTCGAAATTTCGGGATTAAAAACAGTTCGGACCGCACCGAAATATGCAAAATTTCGTATAATTTTTTAACCGTGGCCACAATATGGGCTGTAATGCTAACAAAAAGAATATGGGCTCCAAAAAAACCATAAGAATTAGCAAATGGGCTGTAAATTATTAGAAATAATGGCAGATGGGCTGTATGCTATTTTCCACAGATTTGAGGCTTTCCTAAAAAAAAGGTTGACGCACAAGCAGTGATTGTTGGATGTCCATCCAACGGCCGTCGTGCTTCTTCAATCTCTGCTCTTCCTGCTCCAGCCGCTCAAACAAGCGCCGGCGGGACTGCCTGCTCCCTCCTTCCCGCGGCTGGCTGTGCTGCCGCGCAGGCCTCACCGCCCTACCGTACTCCCATCGCTGGCCTAGCCATCCCTCTACTCACCCACACCTGCAGTTATTCTCCGGCGATGGCAGACGAAGCAGTAAACCCTCGTACAGTCGTACTCCCCTCCGCGTGGGAAACAACTGCCGAGTCTTCCCTGCCTCCGTGTCGTTCCCTTCCTGGGCCTCGCCGTCGTCCACCGCCCTGGTGCTCTCGGCGCGGCCTGGTCAACGTGGTCAACGACCGACATGCATCTGAAGTGGACTGTACGTGGAGAGTCCGACAGCTGGGTCCAATGCCGCACGCAAGGAAATGCCTCCTTATTACGCACAAAATAATGATTCCTCCACCTGACATCAGGGACCCACCGAAAGGGCCCCTGTAGTTCGTGAAAAAAATGTTACCGCCTCTGACAGCTCGGACACACCAGCTATATCTTCGCACGCAAGGAAGTGCCTTCTTATTACGTACAAAAAAATGAATACTCCCCCTGTTAGCTGGGACGCAGTACAGTGGCAGGCTGACTTGTGGGCCTACTAAGTTGACGGGGACGGAGGGCTTTGTCAACTTAGTCAATATGCACGATTCTAGCTCCAGTGACCGTACGATGTCCATCCAACGGCCGTAGTGCTTCTTCAACCTCTGGTCTTCTTGCTCCAGCCGCCCAAACCAGCGCCGGTCGTGCCTCGTGCTCCTGCCTCCCGTGGCCGGCTGCGATGCGGCGGAGGCCTCACCGCCCCCTCCTACTCCCACCGCTGGCCAGTCCATCCCTCTACTCACCCACACCCCATGTTATTCTGCGGCGACGGCAGCCTCACACCACAGCGAACCAGTGAACCCTCGTACTCCTCTACGCGTGGGCATCCACTTCCGCGTCTTCCCCGGCTCCACGTCGTCCCCTTCTTAGGCCTCGCCGTCGTCCACCGCCCTCGTGCTCTCGGCGCGGCGTGGTCAACGTGGTCAAGGAATGGCTTCCATCGGACGTGGACTGTACGTGGAGAGGCTGAAAGCTGGGTCCACGGCGCAGCAAGGAAGTGCCTCGTTATTACGCGCAAAATAATTATTCCTCCACATGGCAGCGGGGACCCACCAGACGGGCCACCGTATTTCGCGAAAAAAACGTTTCCCCCTGACTGCTGGGACCCACCAGCTACATCTTCGCACGCAAGGAAGTGCGTCCGGGAAAAAAAAACGATTCGCCCCCCGGACTGCTGGGACCCACCAGCTACATCTTCGCAGGCAAGGAAGTGCCTGACAGTCGGGACCCACCTGGTCGAAGCGTACATAGCGTTGTCATTCTGGTCGCGAACGTGTACGTACACACTGGTCGTTGTAGAGGCGCGGACGTGTCGTAGTAGAGGCGCGCACGTAGCATGTATACGTACGTACTGCGGCGAGGGTGCAAGAAAGAAAATACGGCCACGTACGTACATACAGGCAGGGTCTCAAACGCCTACTCGCGCATACGTACGGCCAGGGCTCGTGTACATGGCTGGGTCGGAACGGAGAAACAGCGTCGTCGTCGTGTTCATGGGGAGGCAACGGAATGCGTCGTGTTCATGGGGAGCCAACGGAATGCGTCGTGTTCATCGGGAGGCAACGGAACGCGTGGGAGCCAACCGGCTTGGACAGAACAGGCGATGGAAACGAGGCCTGGCGTACCGCACAACGGAGGAAACGGACCTCCTACGTTCGGAATGGGGTCCTGTTGATCGGGACGGATGTGGCGTACCGCAAAACGGAGGAAACGGACCTCCTACGGTCGAAACGGGGGTCTTGTTGATCGGGAGGGGTGTGGCGTACCGCAAAACGGACGAAACGGACCTCCTACGGTCGAAACGGGGGTCCTGTTGATCGGGAGGGGTGTGGCGTACCGCAAAACGGACGAAACGGACTTGTGCTGGAGCGCTACGGTCGAAACGGGGGTCCTGTTCATCGGGAGGGGTGTGGCGTACCGCAAAACGGGACTCCACGGGATACTGTTCATCTCCACCGTCGACCTCCTCCAGCCTCCACGGGCTACCGTCGACCTCCTCCAGCCTCCACGGGCTCCTGTTCATCCAGCCTCCACCGCGCGCTACTCCACCGGCTACTGTTCAACCACCCCTCCACGGGCACCCCTCCACCGTCTATTGTTCATACAGCCCTCCACACCACGGGGTCCTATTCAACGACCCCTCCACGGCCACCCCTCCACCGTCTACTGTTCATCCAGCCCTCCACACCACGGGGTCCTGTTCATCCAGAGGCAACGCCACCGCTCACTGTCCATCCACCCCCCCCCCCCGCGCAACGCTCACTGTTCATCCAATCGATCGGCTTTAGTTAGCAGCAGTAGCGAAGGAATCGCTCCATCAGGTTCAGTTAACAGCCATCGATCGATCGCTCGGGTTCAGTAACACGTAGCCTGCAGTGCAGTCGCTTGGGTTCAGTTAGAGCCCAACGCCTCGCTTGGGTTCGGTTAGAGCCAACGCCTCGCACACACACGCGTACGTGTACGAGAGAAACTCGCATCGCTCGGCCCCCGACGTCCCACCGTAACCGGCAACTCCCCGAAATTATCCTCCCCCTCGCTTCTACCACGGTTTTTTCCGTCATGGACGGCCCAAAGAATGTCATGCAGCTGCGTCTCCGGCCCGCCCAGGACGAAAAGCCCATTTTCTGTCATGATTTTTTGTCATAGAAGTAGGAGCCCACCACATCTATGATGATACCAGGTTTTGTCACAATTATCATCATAGAAGTGTCATATGTATGACAGAAAAAAATTTCGTTCGGCCCAAAATGTCACGGATGTGTCTTTTTTTTGTAGTGAATATCGACAACGACGACATACATACACGGGAAAACAATGTTATCGGGGAGGGGGTATATCGACCCCCCCCCCACGTGTTGAAGTTATCGGGAGGGGGTTATATCGACAATGACGACATACGTACATGGGAAAATAATATTATCGGGGAGGGGGTATATCGACCCCCGTCGTGTTGAAGTTATCGGGAGAGGGGTATATCGACGACGACAGACCCGATAAAATATAAGAAAACGAAGAAGAAATAAAAAGAGGAGAAGAAGAAAGGAATAGAGGAGAAGATCGAAGAAAAAAAGAAGAAAAAAAAGAGGAGAAGAAGAAAGGAATAGAGGAGAGAAGAAGAAAAAATAGAATTTTTTCTATTTTTTCTTCTTCTCTTCTATTCCTTTCTTCTTCTCCTCTTCTTTTTCTTCTTTTTTCCTCTTCTTATTTATTTCTCCTCTTCTTCTCCTTTCTTCCTCTTCTTATTTTCCTTTTTCCTCTCATTCTTTTTCTTCTTCTTCCTTCTTAAAAATACATGAAGTAGTATTGCTTGTTTTAAAAAAAAATGTTCAAATAGAAAATGAAACTAACCTAAAATGTACTAAATCAGAGAACATATATAGATAAAACTTTTCTAAAAATGTAACTTTTGCATATATAAAACTTTTTCTTCTTCTTCCTTCTTCCTAAATATATAAAACTTTTCTAAATATATAAATCTAACTTTTGCATATATGAACATATATACACAGAGAACATACAAAACATATATACATTTTTATAAAAAAGCAAAATACAAATCATCATATATATGAACAAAAAATCTGAAAAGAAGGCGTATATCATATATACACAATACATATACTCACATATATACATATATATATATATATAATCTGAAAAAAACAAGCATATAATATATATAAAAAACAAGGACAGGGGAGGGGCGCTGGCCGGACCAAGCTGAGGAGGGGTAGGGGCGCGGGTTCGGCGGCGAGGACGGCGACGGGGCAGGGGGCGCGCGCTCAGGGCAGGGGCGACGGCCGGCGAGGAAGGGGGCGGGGCAGGGCAACGGCGACGACAGGGGCGGGCCGGGGCGACGCGCGCGCGTCGGGGCAGGGCGGCGAGCGGCGACGATGGCGTCGGGCGAGGGCATGGGCGACGGCGTCGGGGCAGGGCTCGACGGCGACGGCGTCGGGCAAGGGCGTGGGCGACGGCGTCGGGGCAGGCCTCGGCGGCGACGGCGACGACAAGCAGCGTGGGGAGTCAGAGCGAAGAACAAGTGAATTTTGGGCAAACTGCTAAGTGTTTGCTTATATAGAAAAGGCTTTGGTCCCGGTTCGTGGCATCAACCGGGACCAATGCCACCCTTTAGTCCTGGTTGGTGGCACCAACCGGGACCAAAGGTCTCTTTTCAGCAGCCCAAAGGGCAGGAAGCAGAGGCCTTTGGTCCCTGTTGGTGGCACCAACCGGGACTAAAGGGGGTGCATTGGTCCTGGTTGGTCTCGTGAACCGGTACCAATGCACCCCTTTAGTCCCGGTTGGTGGCACCAACCGGGACCAACGGCCTCTTGCTGCCCGCGTCACGGCCAAAAGTTTAGTCCCACCTCGCTAGTTGAGAGGGGCTCGGAGTGGTTTATAAGCCCCGCTGCGGCTGCCCTCTCGAGCTCCTCTCAAATGCAGGCTTACGGGCCTAATCTCACACTATGCTGTATGTGGGCCTATTGGGTCTTCTGCGGGCCTGAATCCTGGCCCAGGTTGGGTTTCTAGTTGTATTCAGGCCGTGGTGACCCAATAGGTGGCAGTTTTTTTTATTTTTTTCTAGTTTTTTTGTTTTGTTTTTTGCATTATTTATTTTCTTTTATTTTTTGCTTTATTTTTTAAATCTTTTTGCTTTTAGGTCAGAAAAATTATAAACTTTCTGTTAGTGCCATTAGTTTTCAAATTTGAATAGTTAAAATTACTGTGTTTAATATTACTGTGTTTAAAATTCAAAGTTTTTTTTCCAATTTTTTTTGTTTTGTTTTTTGCATTATTTATTTTCTTTTGTTTTTTGCTTTATTTTTTAGTTCTTTTTGCTTTTAGGTCAGCAAAATTATAAACTTTCTGTTAGTGCCATTAGTTTTAGAAAAAATATTTTGTTTTTTTGTTTTCTTTATTGCTTTATTTATTTTATTTTGTTTCCACTTACAAAAAAATACTTATTGTTGCTATTTTTATTTATTTTATTAAAGTTTATTTTTAATTATTTTTCTTTTAAGTCACAAAAATTATAAACTTTCTGTTAGTGCCATTAGTTTTCAAATTTGAATAGTTAAAATTTGAATTCTTTGAAATTTGTGTGAATCACAAGTTTGTGATTAACTTTACTAAAAAAATGAGCATAGATGCGCCTATAGAGAGAATTCAACCTAAATTCATAATAAATTTCTATGAATTTCAGAGAAATTCAGTATGAATTTAGGTCAAATTCCCTGTATAAGGGCATCTATTTTCACTTTGAGAGGAGCTCAACAAGGCAGAGAGGGAGGGGCTTATAAACCGGTGTGAGCGCCCTTCGGTTGGCGAGGTGGGACTAAACTCTGACCGCAACGAGGACCAACCCTTTAGTCCCGGTTTGTGGCACAAACCGGGACTAATGGTCATGGGCCAGGGGCGAGGCACATTGGTCCCGGTTCGTGTGTGGAACCGGGACCAAAAGGTCCAGACGAACCAGGACCAATGGCCCACGTGGCTGCCCTCTTGAGTGTTCTTGGTGAGAACATAGTTGATAAGGAGCGAATCGGGATTAATGGTATTACGAGGGCCGAACCATAAGACATTAAAGCATTTCAAATGAACTCTGAAAAAGTTGAAAGTTGGCATGGTATCATAATTTCACACACATAGCATGTGCATGTACAAAACGGACAATGGTATCATACTCGTCTGTTACAAAGTTGGCATGGTATCATCATAATAGTTGCGGGAGAAAGTCTTCACTTTTTCTTCGCTTGTGTCATTTGCTTATTGCGCCGTAACCATGGATAATCTTCATCGTTTATCAGGATGCTTGGGTCAGCCTTGACTTTGAAGGGAGGAATTTCATGAAAATTTTCATAATCTTCAGACATGTCTGTCTTGCCCTCCACTCCCACGACGTCCCTTTTTCCTGAAAGAACTATGTGGCGCTTTGGCTCATCGTATGATGTATTCGCTTCCTTATCTTTTCTTTTTCTCGGTTTGGTAGACATGTCCTTCACATAGATAACCGGTGCCACATCATTGGCTAGGACGAACGGTTCGTCAGTGTACCCAAGATTTTTCAGATCCACTGTTGTCATTCCGTACTGTGGGTCTACCTGTACCCCGCCTCCTGACAGATTGACCCATTTGCACTTAAACAAAGGGACCTTAAAATCATGTCCGTAGTCAAGTTCCCATATGTCCATTATGTAACCATAATATGTGTCCTTTCCCCTCTCGGTTGCTGCATCAAAGCGGACACCGCTGTTTTGGTTGGTGCTCTTTTGATCTTGTTCAATCATGTAAAATGTATTCCCATTTATCGCGTATCCTTTGTAAATCAATAAAGTCAAAGATGGTCCCCTGGACAACAAGTACAGCTCATCACAAACAGTCTTGTCACCTCTGAGACGTGTTTCCAACCAACTGCTGAAAGTCCTGACGTGTTCACATGTAATCCAGTCGTCGCACTGCTCCGGGTGTTTGGAGCGCAGACTGTTCTTGTGTTCATCGACATACGGGGTCACGGAGATGCTTCCTCTGCTTGATGGCCCATGGAGATGCTTCCTTCTGGCCTAGCACGGTTACGGACATATTTCTTTAGGACTCCCATGAACCTCTCAAAGGGGAACATATTGTGTAGAAATACGGGCCCCTGAATGACAATCTCGTCGACTAGATGAACTAGGACGTGCGTCATGATATTGAAGAAGGATGGTGGGAACACCAGCTCGAAACTGACAAGACATTGCGCCACATCACTCCTTAGCCTTGGTACGATTTCTGGATCGATCACCTTCTGAGATATTGCATTGAGGAATGCACATAGCTTCACAATGGCTAATCAGACGTTTTCCGGTAGAAGCCCCCTCAATGCAACTGGAAGCAGTTGCGTCATAATCATGTGGCAGTCATGAGACTTTAGGTTCTGGAACTTTTTCTCTGGCATATTTATTATTCCCTTTATATTCGACGAGAAGCCAGTCGGGACCTTCATACTGAGCAGGCATTCAAAGAAGATTTCTTTCTCTTCTTTCGTAACAGCGTAGCTGGCAGGACCTTCATAGTGCTTCGGAGGCATGCCGTCTTTTTCGTGCAAGCGTTGCAAGTCCTCCTGTGCCTCAGGTGTATCTTTTGTCTTCCCATACACGCCCAAGAAGCCTAGCAGGTTCACGCAAAGGTTCTTCGTCACGTGCATCACGTCGATTGAAGAGCAGACCTCTAGGTCTTTCCAGTAGGGTAGGTCCCAAAATATAGATTTCTTCTTCCACATGGGTGCGTGTCCCTCAGCGTCATTCGGAACAGCTAGTCCGCCGGGACCCTTTCCAAAGATTACGTGTAAATCATTGACCATAGCAAGTACGTGATCACCGGTACACATGGCGGGCTTCTTCCGATGATCTGCCTCGCCTTTGAAATGCTTGCCTTTCTTTCGACATTGATGGTTGGTCGAAAGAAATCGATGATGGCCCAGGTACACATTCTTCCTGCATTTGTCCAGGTATATACTTTCAGTGTCATCTAAACAGTGCGTGCATGCGTGGTATCCCCTGTTTGTCTGTCCTGAAAGGTTACTGAGAGCGGGCCAATCGTTGATGGTCACAAACAGCAACGCCTTTAGGTCAAATTCCTCCTGTTTGTGCTCATCCCACGTACGTACACCGTTTCCATTCCACAGCTGTAAAAGTTCTTCAACTAATGGCCTTAGGTACACATCAATGTCGTTGCCGGGTTGCTTAGGGCCTTGGATGAGAACTGGCATCATAATGAACTTCCGCTTCATGCACATCCAAGGAGGAAGGTTATACATACATAGAGTCACGGGCCAGGTGCTGTGATTGCTGCTCTGCTCCCCGAAAGGATTAATGCCATCCGCGCTTAAAGCAAACCATACATTCCTTGGGTCACTTGCAAACTCATCCCAGTACTTTCTCTCGATTTTTCTCCACTGCGAGCCGTCAACGGGTGCTCTCAACTTCCCGTCTTCCTTACGGTCCTCACTGTGCCATCACATCAACTTGGCATGCTCTCCGTTTCTGAACAGACGTTTCAACCGTGGTATTATAGGAGCATACCACATCACCTTCGCAGGAACCCTCTTCCTGGGGGGCTCGCCGTCAACATCACCAGGGTCATCTCGTCTGATCTTATATCGTAATGCACCGCATACCGGGCATGCGTTCAGATCCTTGTACGCACCGCGGTAGAGGATGCAGTCATTAGGGCATGCATGTATCTTCTGCACCTCCAATCCTAGAGGGCATACGACCTTCTTTGCTGCGTATGTACTGTCGGGCAATTCGTTATCCTTTGGAAGCTTCTTCTTCAATATTTTTAGTAGCTTCTTAAATCCTTTGTCAGGCACAGCATTCTCTGCCTTCCACTGCAGCAATTCCACTACGGTACCGAGCTTTGTGTTGCCATCTTCGCAATTGGGGTACAACCCTTTTTTGTGATCCTCTAACATGCGATCGAACTTCAGCTTCTCCTTTTTACTTTCGCATTGCGTCCTTGCATCGACAATGACCCGGCGGATATCATCATCATCGGGCACATCGTCTGGTTCCTCTTGATCTTCAGCAGCTTCGCCCGTTGCAGCATCATCGTGCACATCGTCTGGTTCCTCTTGATGTTCAGTAGCATCACCGTATTCAGGGGGCACATAGTTGTCATCGTACTCTTCCTCTTCGCCATCTTCCATCATAACCCCTATTTCTCCGTGCCTCGTCCAAACATTATAGTGTGGCATGAAACCCTTGTAAAGCAGGTGGGTGTGAAGGATTTTTCGGTCAGAGTAAGACTTCGTATTCCCACATATAGGGCATGGACAACACATAAAACCATTCTGCTTGTTTGCCTCAGCCACTTCGAGAAAATCATGCACGCCCTTAGTGTACTCGGAGGTGTGTCTGTCACTGTACATCCATTGCCGGTTCATCTGCGTGCATTATATATAATTAAGTGTGTCAAAAACCATTACAGAACATCATGAATAGATAATTAAGTGACCAAATTAATAGAAGTTCATCATCACATTAAAACCAAAGTACATACATAGTTCTCATCTAACAACATAAAGCTCTCCAGAGCATCTAAATTAATTAAACCATACATTGAAACTATGTAAAACATTTCAATGCGAAAACAAATGCGATCATAATCGCAACCAAGGTAACAATTGATCCAACGACATAATGATACCAAGCCTCGGTATGAATGGCATATTTTCTAATCTTTCTAATCTTCAAGCGCATTGCATCCATCTTGATCTTGTGATCATCGACGACATCCGCAACATGCAACTCCAATATCATCTTCTCCTCCTCAATTTTTTTATTTTTTCCTTCAAGAAATTGTTTTCTTCTTCAACTAAATTTAACCTCTCGACAATAGGGTCGGTTGGAATTTCCGGTTCACATACCTCCTAGATAAATAAAATCTATGTCACGCTGGTCGGCATAATTTTCATAAACAATAAATGAAGCAATAGTTATAAAGATAATATATACCACATCCGAATCATAGACAGGACGAGGGCCGACGGGGGCGGATACCAAAACCATCGCACTATATAATAACAAGCAATAAAATAGTAAGCAAATTAGACAAGTATATATCTCTAAAGCAAGAATTTTTTTCTTTCAGAAAGAAGATAAGAACAAGAGGCTCACCACGGTGGTGTCGGCGACGAGATCGGCGCGGGCGATCGACGACAGTGAAGACGGGGACGGGGCGTGACGGGCCGCTAATATAAACCTAGACAAATCTCGGGAAAATAGAGTTCGGAGGTCGTGCTTCGAGAGGAGAAAGCTTAACTAGTGTGGCTCGGGCATTTCATCGAACACCTCATGTGCATAGGAGGTGAGCTAGAGCACCACAAAGACCTCCCCTCCCCGGCCAGAGAAAAACAAAGCAGTGGAGTGCTCTGCTCGCGGGCGAGGGGTATATATAGGCACCTCAATGGTCCCGGTTCGTGGCACGAACCGGGACTAAAGGGCAGCCTGTTGTCCCGGTTCAAGCCACCAACCGGGACCAATGGTGGTGGGCCAGGAGCCAGGCCCATTGGTCCCGGTTCGTCCCACCAACCGGGACCAATGGCCCACGTGGCCCGGCCGGCCCCCTAGGCTCACGAACCGGGACCAATGCCCCCATGGGTCCCGGTTCTGGACTGAACCGGGACTAATGGGCTGACCCGGCCTGAACCAAAGCCCTCTTTTCTACTAGTGTGATGATGTTTATGTTGATGCTCAACCTAGCAATAACAATGATATAGAAATTGAACCTGCTGTTGATCTTGATAACCCACAATCAAAGAATCAACGTTCTGATAAGAGAGACTTTGTTGCTAGGAAGCACGGTAAAGAAAGAGAACCATGGGTTCAGAAACCCATGCCTTTTCCTCCTAAACTATCCAAGAAAAAGGATGATGAGGATTTTGAGCACTTTGCTGAAATGATTAGACCTATCTTTTTGCGTATGCGTTTGACTGATATGCTTAAAATGAATCCTTATGCTAAGTATATGAAAGATATTGTTACAAATAAAAAAAAGATACCGGAAGCTGAAATTTCCACGATGCTTGCTAATTACACTTCTACAGGTGGAATACCAAAGAAACTTGGAGATCCAGGAGTACCAACTATACCATGCTCCATTAAAAGAAACTATGTTAAAACTGCTTTATGTGATCTTGGAGCCGGTGTTAGTGTTATGCCTCTCTCTTTATATTGTAGACTTGATTTGAATAAGTTGACACCTACTGAAATATCTCTGCAAATGTCCGATAAATCAACTGCTATACCTGTCGGTATTTGTGAGGATGTGCCTGTTGTGGTTGCAAACGTTACTATTTTAACGGACTGTGTTATTCTTGATATTCTCGGGGACGATAGTATGTCGATTATCCTTGGTAGACCCTTTTTGAATACTGCAGGGGCTGTTATTGATTGGAACAAAGGCAATGTCACTTTTCATGTTAATGGTAATGAGCATATGGTACACTTTCCGAGGAAACAACCTCAAGTCCGCAGTATCAACTCTATTGGAAAAATTCCATCAGTTATTATTGGAGGTTTTGAATTTACTCTTCCTACTGTCAAGAAGAAATATGATATTCTTATTGTTGGGGACGTGCATATCCCCGTTGAGGTAACCTAGTGCTATTCGAAAATTCTCCGGTTTCATGCAATTCGGGATGAGTTTGTTAACAGGACTTGATCAACCTTGTTAGTTGATTCCTTTTGATGAGCATGAGATGGATGAAGTTAGAAAGCACAACACTCTGTACCCTCCTTTTACTTTCTATTATTTAGAATAAATAAAGCAAAAATAGTATTTTCTGTCTGTTTTCTGAATTATCCATGCAAGAAAAAATACCCCGAAAAAAAAGTTCTCCAAATGAAATTGAAATATGATTTTTTGTAGAATATTTAAGAATATCTGGCACTGAAAACACACCAAAGGGGGCAACCACCTGGCCACAAGGGTGCAGGGCGCGCCCTACCCCCCTGGGCGCACCCCCTGCCTCATGGGCCCCTCGTGGCCCCCCTCCACTTATTCGTGCACCCACACACTTCATCTTCCTCCAGAAAAACTCACCACACAACTCAAACCCGTGTTCTAGCTCGTTTTGCTGCGATTTTCGATCTCCTTGCTCAAAGCTCCACTCACGAAACTACTTTGGGGGATTGTTCTTCAGTATGTGACTCCTCCAATGGTCCAATTAATTTTTGCTCTAGTGCTTTATTTATTGCAAATTTTTGCTTCTTAGGCGACCCTGTTCTTGAGCTTGCATGTCAAATTTATTTGGTCCCAAGTAGTTCTAATGCATGATATAGTCTCTAGGCACTTGTGGGAGTAGTTGCTATCAATCTTGTTGAGTTTGGTTCACTTTTATTTTGAGTTACTAAAAATTTCAGAAATTTTTCAGAGGAAGAAATATGTTCAGGAAAATGTACCAAGGTGGTTCCTCAAAGAAGCAAGGACCCAGGCTCGCGATACATGAGCCGGACTATGAACTACCAAGAGAAGCTCAAGTGCGGCCTTGTGAATGGCCGTCAGAAGATTTTATGGTCCAAGCAGGCATTAAGGAGGAATTCGACGCATATGTGCGTAACGCTGAACTTGAGGGCTTCATGTCAGATAAGTGCCCCCAATATTATTACCTAACTTATTCCTTTGTGAGAAGGTTTAAATTTACATCATCACGCAATTCTCACACTGTCCTATTTGATCTTTATGATATCTTATACCATGGACTTAGAAGATTTTAATACTGCTTGTAAACTCCCGCAGTGGGGTAATGTTAGTGAACCTCGCAAATCTGAATTTAAAATTTTTCTTGCTAGTATCACTGTGGGGGAATCTAGAGAAATAACACAAGCTACCATAGGGAGCATTCACTTTCCTCCCATACATTATTTTGCTCTCTTTATAGGTAGATGCATTAACGGCAAGGATGAGGCATGTCACTGTTGGGGAACGTAGTAATTTCAAAAAAATTCCTACGCACACGCAAGATCATGGTGATGCATAGCAACGAGAGGGGAGAGTGTTGTCCACGTACCCTCATAGACCGAAAGCGGAAGCGTTATAATAACGCGGTTGATGTAGTCGTACGTCTTCACAACCCGACCGATCAAGCACCGAAACTACGGCACCTCCGAGTTCTAGCACACGTTCAACTCGATGACGTTCCCCGGACTCCGATCCAGCAAAGTGTCGGGGAAGAGTTCCGTCAGCACGACGGCGTGGTGACGATGATGATGTTCTACCGACGCAGGGCTTCGCCTAAGCACCGCTACGATATTATTGAGGTGGATTATGGTGGAGGGGGGCACCGCACACGGCTAAGAGATCTCAAGGATCAATTGTTGTGTCTAGAGGTGCCCCCCCTGCCCCCGTATATAAAGGAGCAAGGGGGAGGCCGGGTGGCCCTTGGGGCGCGCCAAGGAGGGGGGGGAGTCCTCCTCCTAGTAGGAGTAGGACTCCCCTTTCCTAGTCCAACTAGGAAGAGAGAAGGGGGAAGGAAAGAGAGGGAGAGGGAAAGAGGGGCCGCGTTGTTGGAAATATGCCCTAGAGGCAATAATAAATTGGTTATTATTATATTTCCTTGTTCATGATAACCGTTTATTATCCATGCTAAAATTGTATTGATAGGAAACTCAGATACATGTGTGGATACATAGACAACACCATGTCCCTAGTAAGCCTCTAGTTGACTAGCTCATTGATCAATGGATGGTTACGGTTTCCTGACCATGGACATTGGATGTCGTTGATAACGGGATCACTTCATTAGGAGAATGATGTGATGGACAAGATCCAATCCTAAGCCTAGCACAAGATCGTGTAGTTCGTTTGCTAAGAGCTTTTCTAATGTCAAGTATCATTTCCTTAGACCATGAGATTGTGCAACTCCCGGATACCGTAGGAATGCTTTGGGTGTACCAAACGTCACAACGTAACTGGGTGGCTATAAAGGTGCACTACAGGTATCCCCGAAAGTGTCTGTTGGGTTGGCATGAATCGAGACTGGGATTTGTCACTCCGTGTAAAGGAGAGGTATCTCTGGGCCCACTCGATAGGACATCATCATAATGTGCACAATGTGACCAAGGAGTTGATCAGGGGATGATGTGTTACAGAACGAGTAAAGAGACTTGCCGGTAACGAGATTGAACAAGGTATCGGGATACCGACGATCGAATCTCGGGCAAGTACCATACCGATAGACAAAGGGAATTGTATACGGGATTGATTGAATCCTCGACATCGTGGTTCATCCGATGAGATCATCGAGGAGCATGTGGGAGCCAACATGGGTATCCAGATCCCGCTGTTGGGTATTGACCGGAGAGTCGTCTCGGTCATGTCTGCATGTCTCCCGAACCCGTAGGGTCTACACACTTAAGGTTCGGTGACGCTAGGGTTATAGAGATATTAGTATGCGGTAATCCGAAAGTTGTTCGGAGTCCCGGATGAGATCCCGGACGTCACGAGGAGTTCCGTAATGGTCCGGAGGTAAAGATTTATATATGGGAAGTCTTATTTTGGTCGCCGGAAAAGTTTCGCGCATTATCGGTATTCTACCGGGAGTGCCGAAAGGGGTCCGGGGGTCCACCAAGGGAGTCCACCAGCCCCAGGGGGCCACATGGGCTATAGGGGTGTGCGCCTTGGCCTATATGGGCCAAGGGAACCAGCCCCAAGAGGCCCATGCGCCAAGAGATAAGATAAAGGGAGAGTCCTAAAGGGGGAAGGCACCTCCGAGGTGCCTTGGGGAGGATGGACTCCTCCCTGGCCGCACCCTTCCTTGGAGGAAGGGCCAAGGCTGCGCCCCCCCTCTCCCTTGGCCCTATATATAGTGGGGGAGGGAGGGCAGCAATACCCAAGCCCTGGCACCTCCCTCTCCCTCCCGTGACACATCTCCCTCCTCCCGCAGCGCTTGGCGAAGCCCTGTTGGAATCCCGCTACTTCCACCACCACGCCGTCGTGCTACTGGATCTCCATCAACCTCTCCTCCCCCCTTGCTGGATCAAGAAGGAGGAGACGTCCCCGCTCCGTACGTGTGTTGAACGCGGAGGTGCCGTCCGTTCGGCGCTAGGATCATCGGTGATTTGGATCACGACGAGTACGACTCCATCAACCCGTTCACTTGAACGCTTCCGCTCGCGATCTACAAGGGTATGTAGATGCACTCCTTCCCTCTCGTCGCTAGTAAACTCCATAGATTGATCTTGGTGATGCGTAGAAAATTTTGAATTTCTGCTACGTTCCCCAACACGCGCCCCCTTCCACTAGTCCAATTCGGACTCCCCATGGGAGGGGGCGCGCCACCTCCTAGGCTGCTGCCCTCTCTCTCCCCTCAGGCCCACTAAGGCCCAATACTTCCCCGGGGGGTTCCGGTAACCCCTCCGGCACTCCGGTTTTATCCGAAACTTCTCCGGAACACTTCCGGTGTCCGAATATAGTCGTCCAATATATCAATCTTTATGTCTCGACCATTTCGAGACTCCTCGTCATGTCTGTGATCACATCCGGAACTCCGAGCAACCTTCGGTACATCAAAACATATAAACTCATAATAAAACTGTCATCGTAACTTTAAGCTGCGGACCCTACGGGTTCGAGAACTATGTAGACATGACCTAGAACTGTTTCTGGTCAATAACCAATAGCGGAACCTGGATGCTCATATTGGCTCCTACATATTCTACGAAGATCTCTATCGGTCAAACCGCATAACAACATACGTTGTTCCCTTTGTCATCGGTATGTTACTTGCCCGAGATTCAATCGTCGGTATCTCAATACCTAGTTCAATCTCGTTACCGGCAAGTCTCTTTACTCGTACTGTAATACATCATCCCGTAACCAACTCATTAGTTGCAAGGCTTAAGTGATGTGCATTACCAAGAGGGCCCAGAGATACCTCTCCGACAATCGGAGTGACAAATCCTAATCTTGAAATACGCCAACCCAACAAGTACCTTCGGAGACACCTGAAATGCTCCTTTATAATCACCCAGTTACGTTGTGACATTTGGTAGCACACAAAGTGTTCCTCCGGTAAACGGGAGTTGCATAATCTCATAGTCATAGGAACATGTCTAAGTCATGAAGAAAGCAATAGCAACATACTAAACGATCGAGTGCTAAGCTAACGGAATGGGTCAAGTCAATCACATCATTCTCCTAATGATGTGATCCCGTTAATCAAATGAAAACTCATGTCTATGGTTAGGAAACATAACCATCTTTGATCAACGAGCTAGTCAAGTAGAGGCATACTAGTGACATACTATTTGTCTATGTATTCACACAAGTATTATGTTTCCGGTTAATACAATTCTAGCATGAATAATAAACATTTATCATGATATAAGGAAATAAATAATAACTTTATTATTGCCTCTAGGGCATATTTCCTTCAGTCTCCCACTTGCACTAGAGTCAATAATCTAGATTACACAGTAATGATTCTAACACCCATGGAGTCTTGGTGCTGATCATGTTTTGCTCGTGGAAGAGGCTTAGTCAACGGGTCTGCAACATTCAGATCCGTATGTATCTTGCAAATTTCTATGTCTCCCACCTAGACTAGATCCCGAATGGAATTGAAGCGTCTCTTGATGTGCTTGGTTCTCTTGTGAAATCTGGATTCCTTCGCCAAGGCAATTGCACCAGTATTGTCACAAAAGATTTTCATTGGACCCGATGCACTAGGTATGACACCTAGATCGGATATGAACTCCTTCATCCAGACTCCTTCATTTGCTGCTTCCGAAGCAGCTATGTACTCCGCTTCACATGTAGATCCCGCCACGACGCTTTGTTTAGAACTGCACCAACTGACAGCTCCACCGTTCAATGAAAACACGTATCCGGTTTGCGATTTAGAATCGTCCGGATCAGTGTCAAAGCTAGCATCAACGTAACCATTTACAATGAGCTCTTTGTCACCTCCACAAACGAGAAACATATCCTTCGTCCTTTTCAGGTATTTCAGGATGTTCTTGACCGCTGTCCAGTGATCCACCCCTGGATTACTTTGGTACCTCCCTCTTAGACTTATAGCAAGGCACACATCAGGTCTGGTACACAGCATTGCATACATGATAGAGCCTATGGCTGAAGCATAGGGAACATCTTTCATTTTCTCTCTATCTTCTGCAGTGGTCGGGCATTGAGTCTTACTCAACTTCACACCTTGCAACACAGGAAAGAACCCTTTCTTTGCTTGATCCATTTTGAACTTCTTCAAAACTTTGTCAAGGTATGTGCTTTGTGAAAGTCCAATTAAGCGTCTTGATCTATCTCTATAGATCTTGATGCCCAATATGTAAGCAGCTTCACCGAGGTCTTTCATTGAAAAACTCTTATTCAAGTATCCCTTTATGCTATCCAGAAATTCTATATCATTTCCAATCAACAATATGTCATCCACATATAATATTAGAAATGCTACAGAGCTCCCACTCACTTTCTTGTAAATACAGGCTTCTCCAAAAGTCTGTATAAACCCAAATGCTTTGATCACACTATCAAAGTGTTTATTCCAACTCCGAGAGGCTTGCACCAATCCATAAATGGATCACTGGAGCTTGCACACTTTATTAGCTCCCTTTGGATCGACAAAACCTTCTGGTTGCATCATATACAACTCTTCTTCCAGAAATCCATTCAGGAATGCAGTTTTGAAATCCATTTGCCAAATTTCATAATCATAAAATGCGGCAATTGCTAACATGATTCGGACAGACTTAAGCATCGCTACGGGTGAGAAAGTCTCATCGTAGTCAACTCCTTGAACTTGTCGAAAACCTTTCGCAACAAGTCGAGCTTTGTAGACAGTAACATTACCGTCAGCGTCAGTCTTCTTCTTGAAGATCCATTTATTCCTAATGGCTTGCTGATCATCGGGCAAGTCAACCAAAGTCCACACTTTGTTCTCATACATGGATCCCATCTCAGATTTCATGGCTTCAAGCCATTTTGCGGAATCTGGGCTCACCATCGCTTCTTCATAGTTCGTAGGTTCGTCATGGTCTAGTAACATAACCTCCAGAACAGGATTACCGTACCACTCTGGCGCGGATCTTACTCAGGTTGACCTACGAGGTTCGGTAGTAACTTGATCTGAAGTTTCATGATCATCATCATTGACTTCCTCACTAACTGGTGTAGACGTCACAGGAACCGGTTTCTGTGATGAACTACTTTCCAATAAGGGAGCAGGTACAGTTACCTCATCAAGTTCTACTTTCCTCCCACTCACTTCTTTCGAGAGAAACTCCTTCTCTAGAAAGGATCCATTCTTAGCAACGAATGTTTTGCCTTCGGATCTGTGATAGAAGGTGTACCCAACAGTCTCCTTTGGGTATCCTATGAAGACACATTTTTCCGATTTGGGTTCGAGCTTATCAGGTTGAAGCTTTTTCACATAAGCATCGCAGCCCCAAACTTTAAGAAACGACAACTTTGGTTTCTTGCCAAACCATAGTTCATAAGGCGTTGTCTCAACGGATTTTGATGGTGCCCTATTTAACGTGAATGCAGCCGTCTCTAAAGCATAACCCCAAAACGATAGTGGTAAATCAGTAAGAGACATCATAGATCGCACCATATCTAGTAAAGTACGATTACGACATTCGGACACACCATTACGCTGTGGTGTTCCAGGTGGCGTGAGTTGCAAAACTATTCCGCATTGTTTCAAATGTAGACCAAACTCGTAACTCAAATATTCTCCTCCACGATCAGATCGCAGAAACTTTATTTTCTTGTTACGATGATTTTCAACTTCACTCTGAAATTCTTTGAACTTTTCAAATGTTTCAGACTTATGTTTCATTAAGTAGATATACCCATATCTGCTCAAATCATCTGTGAAGGTAAGAAAATAACGATATCCGCCACGAGCCTCAACATTCATCGGACCACATACATCTGTATGTATGATTTCCAATAAATCTGTTGCTCTCTCCATAGTACCGGAGAACGGCGTTTTAGTCATCTTGCCCATGAGGCATGGTTCGCAAGTACCAAGTGATTCATAATCAAGTGGTTCCAAAAGTCCATATGTATGGAGTTTCTTCATGCGCTTTACACCGATATGACCCAAACGGCAGTGCCACAAATAAGTTGCACTATCATTATCAACTCTGCATCTTTTGGTTTCAACATTGTGAATATGTGTATCACTACTATCAAGATTCATCAAAAATAGACCACTCTTCAAGGGTGCATGACCATAAAAGATATTACTCATATAAATAGAACAACCATTATTCTCATATTTAAATGAATAACCGTCTCGCATCAAACAAGATCTAGATATAATGTTAATGCTCAACGCTGGCACCAAATAACAATTATTTAGGTCTAAAACTAAATGCCGAAGGTAGATGTAGATGTAGTGTGCCGACCGCGATCACATCGACTTTGGAACCATTTCCCACGCGCATCGTCACCTCGTCCTTAGCCAGTGTCCGCTTAATCCGTAGTCCCTGTTTCGAGTTGCAAATATTAGCAACAGAACCAGTATCAAATACCCAGGTGCTACTGCGAGCTCTAGTAAGGTACACATCAATAACATGTATATCATATATACCTTTATTCACTTTGCCATCCTTCTTATCCGCCAAATACTTGGGGCAGTTCCGCTTCCAGTGACCAGTTTGCTTGCAGTAGAAGCACTCAGTCTCAGGCTTAGGTCCAGACTTGGGTTTCTTCTCCTGAGCAGCAACTTGCTTGATGTTCTTCTTGAAGTTCCCTTTCTTCTTTCCTTTGCCCTTTTTCTTGAAACTGGTGGTCTTATTGACCATCAACACTTGATGCTCTTTCTTGATTTCTACCTCCGCAGCCTTTAGCATTGCGAAGAGCTCGGGAATCGTCTTATCCATCCCTTGCATGTTATAGTTCATCACGAAGCTCTTGTAGCTTGGTGGCAGTGATTGAATAATTCTATCAATGACGCTATCATCTGGAAGATTAACTCCCAGTTGAATCAAGTGATTATTATACCCAGACATTTTGAGTATATGCTCACTGACAGAACTATTCTCCTCCATCTTGCAGCTGTAGAACTTATTGGAGACTTCATATCTCTCAATCCGGGCATTTGCTTGAAATATTAACTTCAACTCCTGGAACATCTCATATGCCCCATGACGTTCAAAACGTTGTTGAAGTCCCGGTTCTAAGCCGTAAAGCATGGCAGACTGAACTATCGAGTAGTCATCAGCTTTGCTCTGCCAGACGTTCATAACATCTGGTGTTGCTCCTGCAGCAGGTTTGGCACCTAGCGGTGCTTCCAGGACGTAATTCTTCTGTGCAGCAATGAGGATAATCCTCAAGTTACGGACCCAGTCCGTGTAATTGCTACCATCATCTTTCAACTTTGCTTTCTCAAGGAACGCATTAAAATTCAACGGAACAACAGCACGGGCCATCTATCTACAAGCAACATAGACAAGCAAGATACTATCAGGTACTAAGTTCATGATAAATTTAAGTTCAATTAATCATATTACTTAAGAACTCCCACTTAGATAGACATCTCCCTAATCCTCTAAGTGATCACGTGATCCAAATCAACTAAACCATAACCGATCATCACGTGAAATGGAGTAGCTTTCAATGGTGAACATCTTTATGTTGATCATATCTACTATATGATTCACGCTCGACCTTTCGGTCTCAGTGTTCCGAGGCCATATCTGCATATGCTAGGCCCGTCAAGTTTAACCTGAGTATTCTGCGTGTGCAAAACTGGCTTGCACCCGTTGTAGATGGACGTAGAGCTTATCACACCCGATCATCACGTGGTGTCTGGGCACGACGAACTTTGGCAACGGTGCATACTCAGGAAGAACACTTTTATCTTGAAATTTAGTGAGAGATCATCTTCTAATGCTACCGTCAATCAAAGCAAGATAAGATGCATAAAAGAAAAACATCACATGCAATCAATATAAGTGATATGATATGGCCATCATCATCTTGTGCTTGTGATCTCCATCTTCGAAGCACCGTCATGATCACCATCGTCACCGGCGCGACACCTTGATCTCCATCGTAGCATCGTTGTCGTCTCGCCAATCTTATGCTTCTACGACTATCGCTACCGCTTAGTGATAAAGTGAAGTATTACAGGGCGATTGCATTGCATACAATAAAGCGACAACCATATGGCTCCTGCCAGTTGCCGATAACTCGGTTACAAAACATGATCATCTCATACAATAAAATATAGCATCACGTCTTGACCATATCACATCACAACATGCCCTGCAAAAACAAGTTAGACGTCCTCTACTTTGTTGTTGCAAATTTTACGTGGCTGCTACGGGCTGAGCAAGAACCGTTCTTATCTACGCATCAAAACCACAACGATAGTTTGTCAAGTTGGTGCTGTTTTAACCTTCGCAAGGACCGGGCGTAGCCACACTCGGTTCAACTAAAGTTGGAGAAACTGACACCCGCCAGCCACCTGTGCGCAAAGCACGTCGGTAGAACCAGTCTCGCGTAAGCGTACGCGTAATGTCGGTCCGGGCCGCTTCATCCAACAATACCGCCAAACCAAAGTATGACATGCTGGTAAGCAGCATGACTTGTATCGCCCACAACTCACTTGTGTTCTACTCGTGCATATGACATCTACGCATAAAACCTGGCTCGGATGCCACTGTTGGGGAACGTAGTAATTTCAAAAAAATTCCTACGCACACGCAAGATCATGGTGATGCATAGCAACGAGAGGGAAGAGTGTTGTCCACGTACCCTCGTAGACCGAAAGCGGAAGCGTTATAACAACGCGGTTGATGTAGTCGTAAGTCTTCACAGCCCGACCGATCAAGCACCGAAACTACGGCACCTCCGAGTTCTAGCACACGTTCAGCTCGATGACGTTCCCCGGACTCCGATCCAGCAAAGTGTCGGGGAAGAGTTCCGTCAGCACGACGGCGTGGTGACGATGATGATGTTCTACCGACGCAGGGCTTCGCCTAAGCATCGATACGATATTATTGAGGTGGATTATGGTGGAGGGGGGCACCACACACGGCTAAGAGATCTCAAGGATCAATTGTTGTGTCTAGAGGTGCCCCCCTGCCCCCATATATAAAGGAGCAAGGGGGGAGGCCGGCCGGCCCTTGGAGCGCGCCAAGGAGGGGGGGAGTCCTCCTCCTAGTAGGAGTAGGACTCCCCTTTCCTAGTCCAACTAGGAAGAGAGAAGGGGGAAGGAAAGAGAGGGAGAGGGAGAGGGAAAGAGGGGCCGCGCCCCCTTCCCCTAGTCCAATTCGGACTCCCCATGGGAGGGGGCGCGCCACCTCCTGGGCTGCTGCCCTCTCTCTCCCCTCAGGCCCACTAAGGCCCAATACTTCCCCGGGGGGTTCCGGTAACCCCTCCGGCACTCCAGTTTTATCCGAAACTTCTCCGGAACACTTCCGGTGTGCGAATATAGTCGTCCAATATATCAATCTTTATGTCTCGACCATTTCGAGACTCCTCGTCATGTCCGTGATCACATCCGGAACTCCGAACAACCTTCGGTACATCAAAACATATAAACTCATAATAAAACTGTCATCGTAACTTTAAGCGTGCGGACCCTACGGGTTCGAGAACTATGTAGACATGACCTAGAACTGTTTCTGGTCAATAACCAATAGCGGAACCTGGATGCTCATATTGGCTCCTACATATTCTACGAAGATCTTTATCGGTCAAACCGCATAACAACATACGTTGTTCCCTTTGTCATCGGTATGTTACTTGCCCGAGATTCGATCGTCGGTATCTCAATACCTAGTTCAATCTCATTACCGGCAAGTCTCTTTACTCGTACTGTAATACATCATCCTGCAACCAACTCATTAGTTGCAATGCTTGCAAGGCTTAAGTGATGTGCATTACCGAGAGGGCCCAGAGATACCTCTCCGACAATCGGAGTGACAAATCCTAATCTCGAAATACGCCAACCCAACAAGTACCTTCGGAGACACCTGAAATGCTCCTTTATAATCACCCAGTTACGTTGTGACGTTTGGTAGCACACAAAGTGTTCCTCGGGTAAACGGGAGTTGGATAATCTCATAGTCATAGGAACATGTATAAGTCATGAAGAAAGCAATAGCAACATACTAAACGATCGAGTGCTAAGCTAACGGAATGGGTCAAGTCAATCACATCATTCTCCTAATGATGTGATCCCGTTAATCAAATGACAACTCATGTCTATGGTTAGGAAACATAACCATCTTTGATCAATGAGCTAGTCAAGTAGAGGCATACTAGTGACATACTATTTGTCTATGTATTCACACAAGTATTATGTTTCTAGTTAATACAATTCTAGCATGAATAATAAACATTTATCATGATATAAGGAAATAAATAATAACTTTATTATTGCCTCTAGGGCATATTTCCTTCAGTCACATGTGTGTTCCCGACCTTAGTGTTCTCAAGAGTGCTGTATTAGGAGATAAACAATACAGCTTGGGGCTATTGTTGCACGAAGGTTGCATCATAACAGTATTAGCGGAGATTTGTTTGGTGGAATTTATGCAACCCGTGTAGCTAATTATCTTGAGATACCCATACATGAAAATGATATGGAATTGCCTCTTGCTTATTTAGATTGTAATGTCATGGTTCATCATCAGTTTGTTGAGAGGAATGAACAGTTCCTCCAATACCGACTAATCTTTGACAGACGCCGCACTGTCCATATTGCTCTTCCTGCTCCTACTTTCTTTGACTTTCAGGCAAAAGGGAGATATGTTATAACCAGGGAGGAGGCGAACGAGTATGAGAGGAGGACGGAGGCAGCTCGCCTCCAAGCTGCAGCTCATCAGGCAATAGCCGTTGTATCACAGTACGACCCCAGTTACAACTTTGGATATCCGCCAGGCCAGCCATGGCCATAGACCAACTTAGGCCAAAAGCCTAAGCTTGGGGGAGTACGTATTTCTCACCGACATTACATTCATGATTCACACACTCATTTTAGTTGTCGGTGCTCATACTTTTCGTTGTATTATCCATGCTAGTTTATTTTCTTTTTAAGCCTTCTTCTTGTGTGTTCGAGAAAACCTTAAGAAAAACCCAAAAAAATTAGTTCTAGCTTTTAGTTAGTTTACTTTCCATGCCTGTAATAGTAATAATTAAAAGAAAACCCAAAAAGATTTCTCATTCTTCTTTTGCTTGTTGGGAGCTTTCCCGTGTAAATAGTTTTATTTCTTTTCTTTTCTTTGGGGGTCGAGATGAGAAGAGCATAATTAAAATGTTGAAGTGGCTCTCATATGCATTATTGTTGATTTAACCAAGAGCCCATATTGCCATGTCTTCTCCCTTGTATTAAATGCTTGCAGATTCCAGCTTAGTCCAATGCACATGCACTATTATTATTATCCACACCGTTCGGTCGTGCGAGTGAAAGGCAATAATGACGATATATGATGGACTGATTGAGATGAGAGAAGCTGGTATGAACTCGACCTCTCTTGTTTTTGTAAATATGATTAGTTCATCGTTCCTGATTCAGCCTATTATGAATGAAACATGTTTGCAATGACAATTAGAGATTATAGTTGCTTATGCCATGCTTAATTAGCTAGGAATTTATAATGGTTTACCTTGCGTGCCAACATACTATTAAAATGGTTGTGATGTGGTATGATAGGGTGGTATACTCCTTTGAACGATTCGAGTGGCTTGACTTGGCACATGTTCACGCATGTAGTTGAAACAAAATCAACATAGCCTCCACGATATTTATGTTCATGGTGGATTTTATCCTACTCATGCTTGCACTCAATGTTTATTAATTTTAATGCATGTTCATGACTGTTGTCGCTCTCTAGTTGGTCGCTTCCCAGTCTCTTTCTAGCCTTCACTTGTACTAAGCGGGAATGCTGCTTGTGCATCCACTTCCAAAAACCCCAAAGTTATTCCATATGAGTCCACCATAACTTCCTATATGCGGTATCTACCTGTCGTCCCAAGTAAATTTGTATGTGCCAAACTCTAAACCTTCAAATGAAATTTTGTTTTGTATGCTCGAATAGCTCATGTATCAACTACGGTTGTCTGTATCTTCCATGCTAGGCGGGTTATTCTCAAGAGGAGTGGACTCCGCTCCTCACTCACGAGAAAATGGCTGGTCACCTGGATGCCCAGTCCCATGCTCAAACCAAATCAAAATAATTGCAAACAAAACTCCCCCAGGACTGTTGTTAGTTGGAGGCACCCGTTGTTTCGGGCAAGCCATGGATTGATGCTTGTTGGTGGTGGGGGAGTATAAACTTTACCATTCTGTTTGGGAACCGCCTATAATGTGTGTAGCATGGAAGATATCGAGATCTCTCGGTTGTTATGTTGACAATGAAAGTATGCCACTTAAAATATTATTTATCTCTGTTTCAAAAATCGAGCTCTGACACCTCTACAAATCCCTGCTTCCCTCTGCGAAGGGCCTATGTATTTACTTTTATGTAGAGTCATCCTCCTCTTATTAAAAAGCACCAGTTGGAGAGCACTGCTGTCATTTGCATGCATTACTATTAGTTTATATTGAGTATGACTATGACTGGATCTCTTTTACCATGAATTACAATGTTTAGTCAGTCCTTGATCTTCAGAGGTGCTCTGCATTTATGTTTTGTGGTCTCAGAAAGGGCTAGCGAGATACCATCTTGTTATATCATATTATAATTGTTTTGAGAAAGTATTGTCATCCGAGATTTATTATTATTGCTCGCTAGTTGATTATGCCATTGATATGAATAAATATGAGACCTGAGTGTTATTGTGAATATGGTTAGTTCATAATCTTTGCTGAAAACTTGAATGCTGGCTTTACATATTTACAACAAGAGCAAACAGAGTTTGTAAAAGTTTTTCTTTATCACTTTCAGTTTATCAACTGAATTGCTTGAGGACAAGCAAACGTTTAAACTTGGGGGAGTTGATACGTCTTCATCGTATCTACTTTTCCAAACACTTTTGCCCTTATTTGGGACTCTAGCTTGCATGATTTGAATGGAACTAACCCGGACTGACGCTGTTTTTAGCAGAATTGCCATGGTGTTATTTTTGTGCAGAAATAAAAGTTCTCGGAATGACCTAAAATATTTTTGGAATAAATAAAAAATAATGGCGAAAGAATCAAGACCAGGGGGCCCACACCCTGTCCACGAGGGTGGGGGGCGCGCCCCCCTGCCTCGTGGGCCCCCTGGTGCTCCACCGACCTCAACTCCAACTCTATATATTCATGTTCGGGGAGAAAAAAAATTAGAGAGTAGGATTCATCGCGTTTTACGATACGGAGCCACCGCCAAGCCCTAATCTCTCTCGGGAGGGCTGATCTGGAGTCCGTTCGGGGCTTCGGAGAGGGAAATCCGTCGCCGTCGTGATCATCAATCATCCTCCATCACCAATTTCATGATGCTCACCGCCGTGCGTGAGTAATTCCATCGTAGGCTTGCTAGATGGTGATGGGTTGGATGAGATTTATCATGTAATCGAGTTAGTTTCGTGAGGGTTTGATCCCTAGTATCCATTATGTTCTGAGATTGATGTTGTTATGACTTTCCTATGCTTAATGCTTGTCACTAGGGCCCGAGTGCCATGATTTCAGATCTGAACCTATTATGTTTTCATGAATATATGTGAGTTCTTGATCCTATCTTGCAAGTCATTAGTCACCTACTATGTGTTATGATCCGGTAACTCCGAAGTGACAATAATCGGAACCACTCCTGGTGATGACCGTAGTTTGAGGAGTTCGTGTATTTACTAAGTGTTAATGCTTTGGTCCGGTACTCTGTTAAAAGAAGGCCTTAATATCCCTTAATTTCCAATAGGGCCCTGCTGCCACGGGAGGGTAGGACAAAAGATGTCGTGCAAATTCTTTTCCATAAGCACGTATGACTATATTCGGAATACATGCCTACGTTACATTGATGAACTAGAGCTAGTTCTGTGTCACCCTATGTTATAACTGTTGCATGAGGAATCGTATCCAACATAATTATCCATCACTGATCCAATGCCTACGAGCTTTTCACATATTGATCTTTGCTTAGTTACTTTACCGTTGCCACTGTTACAATTAATACAAGCTGCTACTGTTACTTTTGCCACCGTTACTGTTACTTCCATAATACTTTGCTACTAAATACTTTGCTGCAGATATTAAGTTTTTCAGGTGTGGTTGAATTGACAACTCAACTGCTAATACTTGAGAATATTCTTTGATTCCCCTTGTGTCGAATCAATAAATTTGTGTTGAATATTCTATCCTTGAAAACTGTTGCGATCCCCTATACTTGTGGGTTATCACCGGGTCAAATGGATCCGCCGGTTGGGTGCACGCGCATGGCCCGGAAAACACAGACGCAGCCGGTCGCCGCCCCCTCGCTCGACCCAAATGGACAAAAAATGACCAAATCTGCGTGTATTAGGGTCGGCGCGTTCGAGACCTTAGTACTTGCTCTAGTTCTATTATTTCAACACGCATACAAGTCAAGTACTATTGTACTGGTATTTTGTGAAACCATTTACGTGGGTATAAAACCTAGAACATATCCCAATTGGAATATGCAACTACTTGTGGACATGGAGCGAATGAATTGCATTGTGGGCTCAAGCTCCACAATTCCCAATAAATAATCTTATATATATATCACTGCACAAGAAGCACCGATTGTGTTTTATTTTTTGACCCAACTGGTCCGGTCCGGTCTTTAAAACTATGGAATGGGTTGATCCAGAAGCTGAAGGTGACGAGGCCCTGGAGAACACCGACAACGTGGTGGCACCAAAGCCGCCGGAGAATGAGGATCTCCCGCGCCGCGCCATGACTGCAACCACATCCCCATCCCCATCACCGTCCCTCCTCCATTTGACTAGCTTAATTTTTCTTGAGGATCATCTCATTAGCTTAATTAATGGCGGCTGCTAGGCGTCAACCGACTGATTTCCTGGAGAAATCAGTCGGGTCGCCAGCCGTTCGATGCATCCTCCTAGAGCCTAGAACTGTCCGATTCAGACTCTCCCAACCACACGATCTGCAGCCCCAAGCCAGCACCACGCACCAGCTCACATGGCAGCACCGCACAGCACAAACGGCGCCCGGCGGCGCTCCATTGCAGCGTTAACGGCGCTTCAAAGCAACCCCGACAAGCTTCAACGCCCTCTGCGGTGCTTCAATGCAGCTCCGGCGACGCTTCATAGCAACTCGGCGGAGCTTTCGATGACGCCACGACGCTTCATTGCAGCTCCAGCGGCCCTGGCGATGCTCCACTCCAGCAACGCACCTGGTGAGCTCCATGGCAGCACCGGCCGCCAACACCGGCGCGGCGGTGCTACAACGCAGCACTGACGTCCCTCCGTAGCTCCGTCCATGCTTCATTGCAGCCGCGACACCGGCATGCGGTGCTCCAACGCAGCGCCGGCGACCCGGCGCAGCTCCGGCCATGCTTCATTGCAGCCGCCAACACCGGCGCGGCCGTGCTACAACGCAGCGCCGAGGTTCCTCCGTAGCTCCGTCCATGCTCCATTGCAGCCGCGACACCGGCATGTGGGTGCTCCAACGCAGCGCCGCCGACCCGTCGCATCGCCGGCCATGCTTAATTGCAACCCGCGACATCGGCACACGGTGCTCCAGCGGCCCGTCGCAGCTCCGGCATGTTGCACTGTAGCTGCGTCGCTCTAGTGTGCAGCACCGCGCAGGTTCACTTTAGCTCCACCGCACCCCCGCGCAGCACCACGCCGCTGCACTTCAGCTCCGCCGTACACCGCCGTGTTCCACTGCAGCTCCACTGCCGGCACACAGCACAATGTTGCTGCCCGACGGAGCTCGGTGTTGTGCAGCTTTCCTCCGTTCTGCAGCAATGGCGGAAATCCCCCCTCTCCCATGGATTGCAGATGGGGAGTAGCAGGTGCGGGCTAGATTAGAGGGCATGGCTAGTGGCGGTGGCTCACACCACCAACTCGCAGCGCGGCAACTGCGTCCATGGCGGATGCGTAGCAGAAGTGCTGGGGGAGTGGGTAGGTTGCAGAGAGAGTCAGAGAGATGAGGAGAAAAGAAGGAAGAAGACGACCGGCTAGAACGGCTTGGGAAAAGATAAGGCAAGGTGGGAGAGCGGTGGGTGGGCCTCACAGGAGCACGTGTCAAGTGGAGGAGGCGGTTTACGGAGTAGAGAAATCAACCGGTTGATTTTAATACTTTTCCTTAATTAATTTGTAATCGCCAGAAGAAGAACGAACCAATGATAGAGAGACACGTGGTGAAGAGAAGGTAAGATAATAAGCATAGAATCTCGTATACTTACTCCGGACAATCGGCTGACTACCTTATAGTATTCAAATCAAAGGTAAGTAGTACGAATCTGATTTCCTTAAATGCCATCTGACATGTACGAATGGGATATCTTAGTCAACACGTGTCAGCCTACTCTTAAATAAGGTCTGTGTACACGATTTGATTTGTTGGCACGTACAAGTAGTAGTAGTACTTCCTCTGGATCTGGATGTAGTACACTTGTCAACACGCATCGTCAAAAACTACATACTACTAGTAGAACGCCCGTGCGTTGCTACGGGCTACCATGCATATAAATAAAATAAACAAATGATTAAGGTCGTCTTCAAGGTCGAAACGCATTTCTCCCTCATACGTCCGGGCATGTTCGAACATCAAACAAGCGCCCAGGACCACAATTCAAGCCCATAGAGGGGGTGTCGTTGTCTGGACTATTCGCCGTGTTATCTCAGACACATTGTGTTTAAAGGTAAGTAGGTAGCTAATCTGCAGCAGCAAGAGCGTAAAAAAAAGTAGTTCTAACATGAGGATGCAAGGAACTACCCGCATCTAATTGTGTTCATCATCAGGCCTAAGCCTGGGCTTGACCTTGTTGTCTTAGCTGCTGCATGTCATGACCATTATCTCGAATTGGTGCAAACAAAAGCAAAGCCCTAATTAGTCCAGAGAAGATGAAATCAGATAGCAATATCAGGGCATGAACAGATCTAAAGAACACAAACCACAAGCAGAGACTCGGAGAAGACGAGGCACGACCACTGTGACGTCACATCCCTTAATAATTATATTTTTACACTATACACGTTTCACAACTATAATTTGAACACCTGTGTACCATAAATAAATATATTTTTACACTATACACAAGTGAATCATGTTGTGTCATTTACATGACGGGTAAATTAAATGAACATGTCTTGATTAGGTATGACATACTTTGGACAAGGAAGAGACCTGCAGATAAATAACACAATTAAACAAACAAGTACTGAAATATAAGTGTTCCGCATTAAGCTTGCTAGTAAGGAAATTATCAGGAGATGGCTTGCTAGCTTTCACCTCTAGATCACCCCCATGGAAACTTGATACATCAGAGCAAGAAAACATTCCCCAATGGTTACAAACCTTCGGTGCAAAATGACATTCATGGGATCTGAAGACATCACTAAGAAATATCAGGTTCTATATGAGTCTGACTTATTAAAGAACAGAGAGCAATGAAGAAAAGTGCAGTACATTAAATCAAGGCCAAATGATACATTGCATGCATCAGCGAGCAGAAAAATAAATGGTGTCTAATATTATATTTTCCCCTTCCAATAGAGAGACTCCTTCTACATGTTTAACCAGTGATTAATTCCGGTTACACCAAATAAACATAGTTCTAAATGCTACCAACATTTTTTATGAAACAAAGGACAACCAAAATTAACTCCCCTCGCGTGGAAACTTGATGTCCTTTCAACTCTGAAATTCCACCAAAGGTAAGCATACAATAATTTTATAGTGTATAATTATACAAAAGAAGAACATGTTACGTGTGTAGATAGCGCAAGGTGGCATATTATCATTGAGAGCATATATTAGCACATAGTGTGATGAAAATTGGAACCATATGTACTGTCAGCATGTCTTTCTCCTTATTCTGTATATCATCATTTCCTCTACACTTGACATGATAGCTTGAGAAAAAAAAGATGAGTATCCAGATATGTACATAGTTATGGCTAGATTCCTTGTTTTGTCCAAGAAAGATAAGTCATGAGCCCATCATCTTATTACAGCAAGGCACATCTCTATCAGTGGTGCAAGAGGTGTAAATTTTATATTTTCTTTTCAAGAAAAAACCCCTGGCAATATTAAACATCATGATGTAACAAATTACAAATATTAGTGTTAACATAGGTTAATATCTATTACTTATGTGTGGTGCAGTTCAATAAACCATGAAAAAAATTTGAATTATTCCTAACTATCACCATCAGATCTAGGTCAATAAAAGTTGTAGTCACAGCCTGAGCCAGAACTTTGGATTGAGAAGGGATTGGGAAACCCTCAAAGGAAGGAAGAAGCTCACCAAAACACAGTTACAGGCCCCAACTATCTCAACCTTGCGCACAAAACGGCTTAATGACTCATATGGGATCAACAAGAGTGCCAGTCGCGTAAAGCTTGTTCAGATTGCCAAGGCCGTCCACTTGAGAGCAAGACAAAAACTTAAAATTAGGAGTCCGAATGTGGTTAGACAAGCTATACTAATTTCATTTTGATTTTGATCCGACATGTGCATTAAACAGAGCATGGACCACGATTGAACAGAGCAACCGCTGCAAAATAAATGTATAACAAGAGCTGGCAGCATCAACATGTAATAGGCATGTATATTTATCTACGGGTTTTGTCGCTAGTGAACGCATACAGTTGCAATTGCACTTATGCAACCTAAAGGCGAAAGAAAAAAACCACTTGTTAACCCAAAAGACTGAAAAAGTCGTAACAAAAGAAGAAAAAAAATAGCCTTCCTAAGTTCTCTAGTTGGGTGAAAAAAACCAGCTATTCTAAAAGTGAGCACCAGATTCCAGTATGTATCATGCAGTTTTCTGTATATGGTTCACACATGAAAAAGGGATTTTGGCCAGTGCTAGGACATGGCATTTGTTGCCTGATAAAAGATTAGTTCATGCTATCTTCGGGACAAAGTGAGCACGTGAGTTACCAGACGAGAAGGGGAGGCCATGAGTAAAGGTGGACTGAAACTTCTTGCTCGCTTGGAGCTTCATGAATCTGATCCATAGAAAATTATGTAATCATTTGAAATTAGTATACTAAAAAAATTGAAGGTACATTGCAGAAATGACACATTAGCAAAATTGAGTAATGCAAAACCGAACCCACCATAGGAGAAGCATAGAAAAAAATCATCTTCTGAACCCACCTACAGATCCAATTTATATGCATCATGCCATGGAATTTCCGAATGCATGGCCGCAGCCGCTGGCTGCAACGTCGGCCCAATGGTGCTTGTCCGGGCGAAGTACAAGGCCATTGGGCTCGTCGCCCGGGAGTTCTGCAACCCACATCAGTTTCTATGACTATAGTTTCTACTATTGTACTCTTTGTAGTTTTTAATGCATAAATTAATCTAATGTTGGGAGCTTTCCAAGGACTAACTAAGACAATCAGAATCGGAGAGGAGAGTTTCTCAACAAAAAAAAGAATTAGAGGAGAGTCAACTAACCTTCCTTTCTTGCTTCGTCACCCCCTCATGGGTTATGAGCTATGACGACCATGATGCCGGCCGTGCGTCCGAGCGCCTGTGGTCTGTACATCGACGACCTGCCCTTTTCTCATTTTTTGGTCACCGAAGAGTTCGATCGATCAGAAACATGGAAGGGCGAGAGTAGTCATGTTCCTGCCCTGTGTGTGTTTTCTTTGCGCGAAAGTTCCTGTTTCAGTCAGAGAGGTAGAACAATCAGAAAATGAGAAGGTCTTTCACTTCCTTACAGAATGAAATTTCTGTCTTGCAAGTTTACAAAGTCATCAAGTTAAGCACTTACGATAAAATTATCTGACTCAGAAAGCTGATATCACTCATACAAAAAAACATGTTATACAATACTGAGTTTCGACATAGCTATCATAATAGATCTATGCAAAAATGTTCAGGTGCACGCAGGACAGCTATACAATTTTAGCAAGAATAACAATTTTACATGAAAAATGCCTGCAAGCCTGAAAGCCCATTATGTAATTCCAGTACTGAATCATTCAGGCCCTTGTAATGTTATTTGAGATTAGGTTCATAATATTTGAAGGTGCATGGTAAAGAAAGGAAAATAACATTACTTCCAATGAAATACTCTCCACATTGTTCGTACTTGCATTACTATCATGTTGGCATGGACATTGACAAACTGAATCAATTAGCCTGTAAAATTTATGAATAGACTCGGTTCTCTTCCTCTTCATGTCTACATGGATGAATCTGAAATATTCTAATTAGTTTCTATAATTAGTTCCTATGGCTATAGTTTCTACTATTGTACTCTTTATAGTTTTTAATGCATAAATTAATCTAATGTTGGGAGATTTCCAAGGACTAACTAAGACAACCAGAATTGGAGAGGAGAGTTTCTCAGCAAAAAAAGGAATTAGAGGAGAGTCAACTAACCTTCCTTTCTTGCTTGGTCACCACCTCATGGGTTATGAGTTATGACGACCATGATGCCGGCCGTGCGTCCGAGCACCTGTGGTTTGTACATCGACGGCCTGCCTTTTTCTCATTTTCTGGTCACCGAAGAGTTCGATCGATCAAAAACTTGGAACGGGAAGAGTAGTCATGTTCCTGCCCTGTGTGTTTTCTTTGCGCAAAAGTTCCTATTTCAGACAGAGAGGTAGAACTCTGTGTCAGCAGTTGTCTTGTCACTGCAATTTTAAATGACCGGCAATAAAGGTTGCTGCTTAATTTTAGAATGCCGTAAGTTTTCCACCTGTAGGTGTAGCAGCTAACAACTTTGAACCATACTGAATAAAGGAGTCAAAATGGAATACTTTTTGACCTCACAATGCCTATGAATTTCAAGTAGCCATTATTTAAACACCAGACACATTGTCCATGCAAAAAGAGGTGAAAAAAAATCAAATCTGAACTGAACTTGACAGAATTCATAAGTTGTATAGCTGACAATGGGCCATCATATACAACAAGATATAGTAAGCAATGCAACAACACACATGTACAAAGGGGTGAACATGCCTAATTGGTACTTTAATTTAACACATCGAATCATTGAGTGGTGCTAGGTCTAGTTACACATACAGAGTTTAACATCAAGTGGCTAAGTTAGCAATGTCTAGCACGAAGTTAGGCATGTGACCTTCATGGGAAGAACTGGACATACCGGGCCATACCAACCTGCTTCTTCCCCCCTCTGCGCTAGCTCCAAGATGCATGTCTCGTCCTGGTGGATTAACCGCGACCTCGACCACTTCGATCCGCCGATGCTCGGCACCGCTACCAAGAACCACCAATCAGTCCTTGCTTGTGTCCATGGTGAAGATGAAGTCGCAGAATGCAGATCTTGGCTAACCCACCGACCACGCACACATGCGTTGGTACGGCGCTCCGGGCGTGGCCCGACTTGTGCAGCGCGCTGAACCTTCCTCGCACGGTTCCTACACCTGCCAAGGCCAGCTGCGCGTGCCCGCACTTCCTCGGCCTCTGCTTGTTCCTGTGCCTAGCCGTAAACATCATCAGGTGTGTAACCTGCATATTCATGGCACAATTATATAGGCAAGGGCGGTGTAAAGTAGGACCATCCAAAGCAAGGGGATAACAAGAGAACGAAACCTCTCCAACATACACCACAGAAAGGATGCCCACATGAAGCAGCACCCATTGACTCACGTGGACAACTTCCGAAGCAAATCCCACACGTAAGCTGTTAAAGGATAGATAAGTAATATAAGAAGTGGAGTTTATATGCACATGACCTACATGTACGGGAATGTTTTCATTAGCATGCCTAGTCTAGAACATAAAAGGGTGCAAGCCCATCCCTTTGCCGCAAGCATTCAAAATAACAAGCATACTGTTCAACATTTTCTCCAGTAAAATACAGGTTGCCAGGCAGGTCATACTAACTCCACGGGTTACAAAATATACAGGCAATCCAATAATATAAACATCAAGAAGAAATCCTTAACGGGAAAGCAAGAAGAAATCGACCGATCAGGGACAATTCGAAGCAGCAGACCTTAACGGGGTTGAAGCAGCGGCCTTCCCCTCGTGCTCATCAAAGCCTCCATGGCCTGCACATAGCCAACATCGTCACTCCGCCTGCTGCTGCTGCTGCTAAAACAACAACAACAGCAACCACCACCAATTAGCCTAGTAAATCCAAAAATCCAATTGTGATGAAAAAACATGTCCATATCATGTGACTGCTGCAAACTGGACCCTTTTTTTGATACGCACATGGCTGCTGCAATACAAGCACACACAAAAAAAGACATCTTGTATTAGGAGGCAGGGAGGGTTGGAGCAGAGCTTCTTCTCCATGGACCTCCTCTCTCTCCCACATGCCCTTGAATTCCTTGACACAATACAAGCAGACATCAGATGTTGGAGATGAAGAAGAAGACAAGGGTAGGGGAGGAGGGATTGGTACCCACTTTCGTCGAGGGGAGTTTCATCTCCATGGCATCCCACGGAGGGAGGCTAGACTCCGGCAGTGGAGAAATAATGGCCTCCAACATGTTCAGATCATGAAGAGAAAAGACTTTTTTTCGGGAAGAGAAGAGAAAAGACTGCCTGAGCATGGCCCGAACAGAGAGAGGGAAGGGAAGGGCCTTCCATAGCGAGCCATGGTCTGCACGCCCGCCATGGTGCTCCTCCGTCACACCCGCAGCCTGCAGAAACCAACCGCACCGATCAAATCAAAAAATCCAGAAGAAGAAGATGAGGTGAGGGGAGGGGAGGCGAGGGGAGGAGGATGGAGGGCGTCAATACCTTTGATGTCTACGTGCTGCAACCCGTCACCGACGTCGATGTCCACCACATCAGCAAGCACCGAGAGAAGGCCGCCGCCGCCGCCGCCGTCGTCGCCCCATCCCCATCCATCCATGGGTGGGTGTTGGGCTAGGGTTTCATCCCCATCCATCCATTGGTCGGGCCGGACCTCCATGGCCGACCTCGAGGACCAGGTGGACGAGGGCGCGGTGGTGCCACTGCGGATCTGGGCGCCCCCTCACCTTGTCGTGCGGATCCAGGATGAGAAGGTGAGGGGCTGGAGCGGAGGCGCTAGAGGAGGAGGAGGCCGGCGGCGGTGGGATTGAGGCGGCGGCGGGATTGGGGTTGGGGCAGAGGAGAGCGGCGGTGGGCAAGTGCATCGAGGGCACGAGGGAGCGAGCGCCTGGCTTTTTTTCGTAGGTTAACCTTCGTGGATTTTTCGACTGGTTATTTTTTGCGTGCGTGTGGTGGGTGTGGGGGACGAAAAAAAACCAGTCGAAAAAAACCAGACGAAAGTGGGGGGACTATTCAACCAACTCGTCCATTAGGAGTAGAGATTGCTAATCTTGATTGATATCGCTGTCATTTATATAATTACATACTCCCTCCGTTTCAAAATATAGCGCGCCCACGCTTTTTAAGGTTCAACTTTGACCATAAATTTAACCAACGAGACCGACTGCGGCGGAATTATATAATTGAAAACTTCTTTTGAATACAAATTCACTAGTATAATTTTTGCTTCCGCCGCAGTCGGTCTCGTTGGTTAAATTTATTGTTAAAGTTGAAGCACGAAATCGAGGACGCACTATACTTTGGAACGGAGGGAGCACCAGATTTGCTGTTAGCCGAGCAACTAGAAAATTTGTCCAATTCAGTCGATTTCGCCTAGCACCGGAGGCCGATGCGGGGCAATGCTGGCAGCCACGTCCGGGTGAGGCCTCGCGAGGACCTCAACGCAGGAGGCAGGGAAGACACGGCTTGCCGTCGAAGGAGAGAAAACGGGTTTGCAGGTTTAGGGTGTAGGGTTGCTGGCCGAGTTCATGGTCGGTGGTCAGAGGGATGGCTAGGGGCAGCAGCGACACGAGCAGGGTAACGTCACCAACTGGCAGCCGGACACGGTTCGGCCGGCAAGGTTGGGTGGCTTGACAGGAGGTGGGGGAGAAGAAAAGCAGTAGCGCGGGGTTGAAGGCGTAGAGGGTTTCCTCGTTGCCGTCGTCGTTCTCCTGCTGCGGCTGCTGCGGGAAGGAGGTGGGGAAGGGGAGGGAGGGGCCGGCGACGAGGTTGGGCACGGGCGCGGGCGCGAGCAGGGATGAGAAGCAGAGGAGGACGAGCGCATCGTGGATGCGCGCGGCGAGCACGGCGTGGCCGTGCGGCCAGTGCGCCGCGGACGCGCCGCCCTTGCCCGCCGCCCCCGTGACGCAGAACGGCGCGGTCTCCGACGCCATCGTCTGTCGCAGTTCCCTCGAGGGCCGCGCGGGTGTGGCGTGTCTTTAAGCCCGAAAGCAGAGCTGGAAAAGCAAGGTCTGGGCTGGCCTCAGTGAGGAGTGAGGACTGTGGAGTGGAGTGTGAGCCGACGGGAAACGAGGGGCAGCGGCGGGAAAGGTGATGGCGTGGGGGATCGGGTTTGGGGTTGGAGCGGGCGGTGGCAGGGCGGAAGGGATTCTGCCCTTTACGTTATTCTATTATGAACCGTCTGAGATTCTGCAAGAGCACAAACCTTTCCGCCACAGAAAAAGAGAGTAAATTCATTCGCAAAACAAAAGCCCCTTTCATTAATGAGATGCTGATGGAGGCCACAAAACTCTAACATCTGAGGCATCCCCATCTCTCAGCCCCAATATGAAAAATGAAGGCGAGGGGCCTGAAAGAAGCGCTAGCGGCAGCTGCTGTTCTTCCTCCTACCCTAACTTCTCACCAGTGTATTATGGTTGACGACATCTGTTTGTTGGCTTCCAAGTCTAAACTAGGCTCGTATCATATAGGCCCAACGTTGCGCCCATGCTGAAAAGAACGAGGTTTCCCGAGTGCCGATTTTTGGAGGCCCTTGAGCTCGGAATTTTGAAAATCTCAGAAAGCATATTTAGAAGTTTCAAAAAAATATGAAAAAATCCATGGAAACATATATGCATTCCGCAAGAACGTGTTAAATTTTGTTTAACAATGTTGTGATTTGTAGGCTGTACAAAAAAACAAAATTGCCGCCCAACAACAAAAATAGAAGGCCTGTTTAAAAATGTGTGTTTGTCTTTTTCCTGTGCGCCACATGTGGAAGTATTTAGACAAATCTAAGACAAGAATTTTGGGACGGAGGAAGTATTACTTTACCCAGCGGAGAAAACCCACTATACGCCTGAGAATTTGAGCATATGGCAGGCCTCGTCTGCGATCCGTCCTCGCCTCCATGACTCGCTCTGTCCCGGATAACTCGTGTGCTCACGATGTGATCCGCCACCTCGATACGAGCCCCAATCACGAGTTCATCGGCCCCTCTCGTGCCTTCCTCCAGTCGCACTTCGGGGAGATCTCGTCCAATCAGGAAGGAGGGGATCGATGAGAAGGTCGCGAGAGGTGGCACGGTTGGAGGAGGAATTATGCTTCCATCGGTCCCTTCTGCTGGAGGTGGAGAAGAAATAGGAAGCCATCGACTCGCCATCCAGTGATTACTCGATGGTGATTTTCATTTTTAATGCCTGCTCCTATGATTGTTTTATCCTCAATTATGCCTTTCTCAGCGATTTAACATCTTTATCACCTATAGTTTCAAGAATAAAAACTATACCGGAAATTGTTGAAAAATTAATATTTAATGCAAACCTGCTACCCCCTCCATCCACATATATATAGGGCCTAATGCATTTTTCGAGATTGTCTTTGACTATTGATAAGATTAATAGTATATGAGATGTATAATGTGAAAATTATATCATTGGAAGCATCTTTCACGTACGTATTTGAGAGTATGCGTAACTTGCATATCATATTTTATTGCTCTAACATGCGGTCAAAGTTACATCGAAAGCGCATTAGGCCCTATATAGATGGATGGAGGGATGAAAAGTGCTTGCAGCTACCGAGCTCCACTGCTCTTGGTATTTGAAAATTTTCAAAAACACACTTTTGGTACTCAAAATAATCTGAAAACAAATATGTGGATACATACACATATTCCTAAGGCCTGGTAAAAATCTAGAAAAAGTACTTTGTATTTTGGGAAATGCAAAAAAGAGAAATCTCTGACATAAATGGCACCCTTTTTATCCTATATACTGTCAGAAATTTATTTATTTTCCTATAGCCCAAAACAAAACGAGATTTCTACCGAAACTTGACGCGCGTAATCGGAATGTGTATATGTATCCCCGGGAAAAATTTCACTTTTTTGACATGTGTGACTTGGCCAATCTGTTAACTATATTAGTCATCTGGCGAATGAGCATTGCTCAGATGGTTAGATTTCTTGTGGTGGAACCAGCCCACCAGAGTTAAGTTTGATGACTGAGCTTGCGCGGGCCAAACAGAAGAAAGCAGATTATGGGCTATTGTTTCAAGGCCCCGAAAGTAGATGTATAGTGCCCAAAGTCCATGGGCTGGACGGGCCACGACCCATTCAACCTTGCAATAGCTCCGCCAAAAGTGGTTAAGTCCTAGCCTTGACATTTTTTTTCTGATTTATTTTCACCTTTCCAATGATGCTTATTTAATAGGAGGCGACGTTCCCGTTGACTATGAAGGATAGTGGCTTCAAGCTCGAAATGTTGTGCCGAGTCAATACTCTGTTAAAAATGACCTATATAGTTGTCTGTGCGTTGCAATTACGATGGGGCACATGTATGCAATCGTAGTGGTTTATTTGGCATTTTATTGTTGAGGTGACTACGTATCAAAAAACAAATTTTAGCTATATTGAATTAGTATTTATTGCCTTAAAAATGTTATCTTATTTTTTACTCTCTCCGTTCGGATTTACTCCTTCCGTTCCTAAATATAAGTCTTTGTAGAGATTTCACTATGAACTACATACGAAGCAAAATGAGTGAATCTACACTCTAAAATGCATCTATATACATCCGTATGTGGTTCATAGTGAAATTCCTCCAAAGACTTATATTTAGGAACGGAGGGAGTATTAGCCACTTAGCTATCTAACCACATCCCGATTTACTTGGTGGCATGCAACAAAATTAATTAAACGGGCTTGCTAATTTTCAGTCATCTTAGAAATAGTTAAGTCATATTCAGCCCCATATCTATTGGATTAATGTGTCGGGATGCATGCTGGTATGTGATTCTCACATGCTGCAAGGCCTGGCAACCTATGGTGAATTTTTTTTTGCGTTTCAGAGAGGCCATGTTGTGCCTCTGTATGGTACTCCCTCAATCCATATTAATTGTCGCTGAAATAGTTTTTTTTTCTTTTCTTTTTTATCTGTATGGGCTTTACTACGAAAGCTGGTGTTTTTAGGTGTTGTCATGGGCTACATATGGGCTATATATATATGGAAGAGTGTAAGAGTGGAACTGGAAGGAGATGGGGAGAGCAACTAACGAAAGAGTACTTCTTCGGGAACCCCGCAAGGGTCACCTAGGGTGGCTAATAAATCCTTCAGGCTCTCAGTCACCGTCACATGTTGCGCTCTAGGTGCTCCCTTTGATTTTTGCTTTTTTATTTTTCGCACGCATTTTCGGATTTTTGATGGTTTTTCCGACTTCTTTCGCCTTTTCAGTTTTCCCCGGTTTCACTTAGGTTCTGGAAACAGAAACATTTGCGCGAAAAAATGTGTTTTCTTTTGTTTTTTTTTCTTCCGCAAGAGGCACAGATTTGCTTCCTGTGCCTCTCAGAAACGGAAAAGTGCATGATTTGTTTCCGCGAGAGGCACAATCGTGTCTCTCGCAAACAAAGAACAAACATTTTCTTTTTCTTCTTCCGCGAGAAGCACGGATTTGCTTTCGCGTGAAGCATAGTCGTGCCTCTCGGAAGCGAAAAAACACGTTTTTTTTCTTCCACGAGAGGCACAGTCGTACCACTCGGAAACAAAAAAAAAACATGTTTTTTCGCGAGTGCCTCTCGGAAACGAAAAAACACGTTTTTTTTTCTTTCGCGAGAAGCACAGTCGTGCCACTCAAAAAATGAAAAAAAAACACGTTTTCTTTTTTTATCCTTCCGGAAGGGGCATTGTTTTCCTTCCGCGAGAGGCACATATTTACTTCTTGTGGAGGCTCAGATTTACTTCTGCGAGAGGCATAGTCGTGCTTATTTTGAAAAAGAAAAAAAAAGTGCTCCCAGTTTGGTTTTTTCGTCCGGTTTTTTCTGGAAAAAAAGTTCGTCAAAACCTATCAACATGGGATCTAGTTTTGAAGATCTTGACGCAAGGAATCCAATGATGAAAACATTTCGAGGTTTGGATGCACGATTTAAGAGATAAAACATTTTGAATAAACAGTTCCATGAAGAAAAAAAACTTCTAGATTGTGACAAGTGGCGCACTAGCACTACATGTGAAGGTGTGAGTGACCTTTGCAAAGAGTGCTCTTTAATTATTGATTTCAGGAGATGAGCGCTCGTTTCTTTTTTTTCATTTCTTTTTGTGTTATTCCCTTCTTTGTAAATATTTCTTTTGTTTCTATATTATTCTTTTTTACTTAATATTTTTATCTTTTCTATTTTTGTTTCTTGGTGGGGAGAATATGTAAATATTATTATTTAATTTCTAATCAGTGAGTTTAATTTCTAATCGGTGAGTTTTAGTTAATGAAAAGCACAAGTAGCTAGATTTGTTTGTTCATTGCAAAGGATACCTTTAGTTAATGATTTGGGTAAATATCTGTTCATTGGCGTCCAAGCCTAAACTAGAAGTCCAAGCAGAGCCCACAGGCCTAAAGTTGTGCCCATGCTGAAAAGAACGAGTTCTTTTTCTCCATCTGAACATTTATAGGAGAGAAAAGTAAGGTTTTGGTCCCTCAAGTTTATAGGAAGTAGACATCCGGTTCCTCATCTTTTTTCCGTCGACATTTCACCCCTCATGTTTCAAAACCAGACATATTTCGTCCAAAATCAGAAATAAAGCGGTATTGAGCTGACGTGTTCCTAGTTTCCTCTGTCCCGTTTGCCACGCCGGATTGAGAATTTTTTTCCCCGCCCCATTATGTCTCTCCTCAATGTATTTCGGGTTGGCATTTGATCAAACAGTTCGGGCACGCCGGCAGCAAGCCAGCAGCTAGGAGCAAGAGCCGTTATCCATGCTCATGTCCCTCTGCGGTGCTAGATCCAGGCAGGCGCATTTGGCGGGCTCAAGAGTGAGGATGGTCATAGTGGGAGTAACATAAGTGGTAACATAGATGCCACATAAGCAAAAATGGTGAGGTGACAAGCAGTTAATAAGAAGAGAGACAAATAGAGTAACATGATATGTTACCATCACATAACACTTTCAAATGCAAAATGAGTGTACAAAGTAATAAATGAAGACATCTATGTCACCATATATATGAACTACCCACTATGAAGATAGTAACATAGACAGTAACATATGCATGTTAAGTATTCTAAACGCTTTTATATTAGTTTACATAGGGAGTACTAGTTAAGTTACTACTCTTCACCATGACTAGCCTGAAGAAACTCCAAAAGAGCTCAGGTGCGGAGCGTCCGTCCATTAATGGCTGTTGTGCGTGTGCAGTGGCGCCGTGTGTGCCGGTGGATGGGGAGGAGCTAGCTCCAATTCATGCTCGAAATCCGGCTCGCATCATAACCCGACGGAGCGCCGTGGACATCACGTACTTCCTCGAACCGGCCCTGGAAGCACCGCGCGGCGCGGACACCGGCGGCAACAGCACGGCTGCAACGCCCGGAAGTTGATGACCATGACAAATTAAACGGTCCAGCGCATCCAGGTCCATGTCCGTGACGAGTCCCTCCCATCGGCCGGGAGCAGCAAGAGCACGACGTACGCGCGCGCTATACTACCTGCTGCGGCGCCGGCGCCATGCTGGAGCTAGTCCGATGGCCCAAAGTGTGCAGCGACGTGCCATTCGACCTACGTCATGACCCCACGTCGCCAGCGGCCACGGCCCAGCTCATCGCCGACGATGTGAGGCAAGTGCAATTGCACTAGGAGCTGCATGCTAACTCTTCGATAGAATGTCTATCACAAAATTCCAAAACCAGGGAAACTTGAGTCCTATACCGCTTAATTTGCTGGTTTTGGAGGAAACATGCCTGGTTTTTTTTTTGCGAAATAACTCTTTTATTACTCAATAATTAGGGGTTACAATCTCACGAGGCAATACATAAGACTTCATCAGGAGCTGAGCCGAGCCAAACCATAGTTCGACCCTGCCTTCTACCAAAACTAGCCATGACATGACTAACACAATTGCCCGAGCGGCGGATATGAGCAATAGAAGAGTCCCGTTCCCCCATACTTTGCTTAATCTCTCCAATCATAAAGGCATATCTTGAAAAGTTGCGACCCGCATCATTTGCCATTTGAACAGCATCAAGACAATCAGACTCAACATCTATAGGTAATGAGCTCCATCGCAACGCCAAACTGAGGCCCTCCTTGATGGCCAAGATCTCAGACTCGGTACATCCTCACAATCACATACAAATCTGCAAGCGCTGAAGATAATGTTTCCATCATGATCCCGCAATACCATGCCAGTTCCCGCACTTCCATTCAAGACAGAACCATCAGTATTTAGCTTTACTCGTCCTTCACTTGGGGGGATCCAAGGGCTACTGCTTTGTATCGGTACAGCACGGACCACACTCGTTTCTGGGAGGCACTGGGCAGGAACCATCTTGCCTTTGACATAATCAGCATCTTGGCCGACGCTCAAGTTTGCCAAAGAATTTAGATAACTCTCAAGGAACAGGAGTGATCCATCAACAGGAGGAGCCGGCTTTGCATGAACAACTTCGTTTTTGACGTGCCAAATCCTCCACAGGAGCATAAGTAACCGGACACGCTGCTGTACTTCGGCATCGCAGACTGCCTGGATAAACCAGTCGTCATGCCGTTTTATATCAGTGAGTTTGGGCAGCTCCCAGACCCGCTCCATTGCACACCAAAGCTGCTGCGCATTATCACATGCACATAACGCATGAAACGAGTCCTCCACTTCTCTTCCACAGACTGGGCAAGTGTCCCGTTCCTCCAAGGTTCTCCGCTTCTTGTTCTTCCATGTCGCCAGAGAATTCGTTGCTAATCGCCATGCAAACGACTTAACCTTAGGGGGGGGACAAGACCAAATAAGTTTCCACACTTCTCTGCTGCTATCCGGAACAGAGCTCGACGAAGGAATCAATGGCTGTAGCATTTCATGTGCAGCAAGCCAATAAGCACTCTTGACTGTGAAAATTCCACTCCTCTCAGGCGCCCAAGACAGAAAATCCTCCCCAAGCCGCGGCGAGGGTTTTAACTTGCAGATCTGTGCCACGTCAACCGGCAAGAAGAATTGTTGAAGCTTTTGAAGGTCCCAGTTGCCATTGTGATCAAGTAGTTCGGACACCCATTTGACACGACACCGGCCTCTTCTTGAAAGCAGAGAGTTAGTGTTTCCTCTCATCACCCATTGGTCACGCCATATTCTCACATTCTGGCCGTTTGCTATGCGCCACACAAGCCCCTTCTTCAGCAGCTCAAGACCATGGTAGACCCCTTGCCAAGACTGAGAGGGGTTACCCGAAAAGACAGTATCCTCCAACCTCCCATTTGGGTAATATTTAGCCTTAAGCAACCTTGCACAAAGACTGTCAGGATGAATTAGCAATCGACACGCTTGCCTTGCAAGCAACGCTTGATTAAAGAGTCTGAAATCCCTAAAGCCAAGCCCTCCTTGTTCTTTCGCTCGCACCATTTTCTGCCAAGCATACCAATGCATTTTCCAAATAGGATAGAGGATTTTGCCGGATTCAACAGTTGGCCAGTGGCTTGCTCATAAGTCTTGATAATTTGCTTGATAGTATTCGCCTGTTGCCCAGTGGCCTTAAAGAATAAAAGAGTGTCATCTGCGAAAAGTAGATGTGATATTCCAGGGGCTCGCCTAGTGATCTTCAACGGGGACAAATCAGATGAGTCTATCCCCTTGTTGAACAGAATTGACAACCCATCAGCCACAAGCAGAAATAAGTACGGGGATAAAGGATCACCTTGCCGTAGTCCACACGATGGTGCAAATGAATCAGAGATGGCTCCATTAAATTTTATTGAGTATCTCACCGGGGTTACGCATGACATAATCCAGTCAACCCACCGATGAGCAAAGCCAAGCTTTTGCATCATTTGCTTAAGGTAATCCCAATCAACTCAATCATAAGCTTTGGATAAGTAAAACTTGTAGGCACCAAAACTCCTTGTAGGATCCTTTTCCTGCTTCATATGGTGAATACATTCAAAAGCAATCAAAGAGTTACCCGTTATCATTCGCCCAGGAATAAAAGCACTTTGCGTTGGAGAAATAATCCCATCCAACACCGGCCTCAAACGGTTAACAAGGCACTTAGAGACCACCTTATAGATTACATTACAGAGGCTAATTGGCCGGAAATCTGTAATCTTAACAGGGTTCTTAATTTTCGGTATTAGGACTATATTGGTGCTGTTTACATCTGCCGGCATTACTCCTGTCCGAAAAAACTCCTGGTTTTGAAACTTAAGGGATGAAATGTCGACAAAAAAAAAGATAAGGGACGAAATGTCTACTCCAGATATATACTCAATCACCCGTTTGATTCGAAGGCAACTTTGATACGCTGCTTGTCACCGACGACCTTTTGATCCGGAGATGGTAAGGTCGTCCGTGACACGCGGAGCATTAAAGATGCGTGTTTCGTTCTCCAATTTGCTTGTCAAATCCATGAAGGTATTCCTGCATCATACCTTTGGCGGTTTCGGTCCCTGAGGGAGCTCTCTATGCAGAATTGATGCCCAGATGATGAGGGGCGTCCCTAAATGCAGAATCATATCAGGAAATTGGAGTTGTTTCGTAGAACATTTTTTTAGCGATTCGTAGAACAGATACAAACTTCAAAAGAAGAGATACAAAAGGCCCATAAGTTGGCCCGTTTGGTGGAGACCAGTAAGTTAGTCATAAAGCCCAAAGTAGATAACAAGTGTACATGGCGGCCTAGCCCATCTCAGAGTCGACACCAACTGTAACTGGGCTGGCCGGCGTTCCCCTTCCAGGCACCGAGGCGACGTAAGGCTAGCCATCCGCTCTCCCTCTCTCTGTTCTCTGTAGTGTGTGTCAGTCGATTTGCGTTTGATCAGCTCCGCGCCGATCGAATCCCCAACGATCCCTGCTTCCTCTCCAACATGCTGCAAGAAGCATAATTTATCTTCATATGTTGGTTACTCGCCAAGGATAGACATGGAGTTTCTTTCAGGTTGGCTAAGAATGTGGATGCTTGCTTGTCCGCCTTGCATTGCATTCTGTGGAGAAATGGGCAACCTAATTACCCTGCTTCCCAAGTGGTGCCTAGAGATGATGACTAAGCTGAGCACAACCTTGCACTGGCCAGAGAGGTGACTGAAGAATTGAGCTTCACTGTCGGTTTTAAACTTATTAGATTACCCGTTATCGTTATGTACTGCCCTAGAAAGCTGTAACTTTGTTTTGCTTGCGGCATATGGAGGCTGTGTTGAAGCTGATATGAACTTCATGTGAACTGCGTGCATCCTGATATAAGCGTGTTAATGGGTAGTGGCGAGCGATTTTTGCACTTTAGGCGCTAGTTGATGCGATCCATTGCTTACTGCTTATTACCAATTTGAATGGAAATTGGGGGTGAAAGCCCCTGTCGGTCCATTGATATTTGATCCGATTGTTGTACTACTACCAGGTTTAGTTTGTGATGGTGTACTAGTAATAAGCTCATACATAAGGAAAGTACTAGTACATACTTATTACATATTTCTATCAAGTTATGTGTTCCTGCTGATACCATTACCTTTCTGTGTTGAATGTGGATCTCGAATAGAATCAGTTGGAGGACTCCAGGACCTGTTTGGACATTATTGACTCAGATACGGAGCCACGGAGGTACTTACCTATACATCCGTTCAAAAGCTTTCGGTTCAGCTTGTACATGAAATTGATTCTCTCAATTGTTGTTTTGCATACATGACTGTTTTTGTTAGTAGTGCTAGATACATACAACCGAATGAAGCTAGAGATTGTGTAAAGCTTAGTCGAAACAATGAGGATCGGGACGACATGGCAAGAGACTAACGAGCAGAGCTAAGAGAACTGAAGCAAAGCAAGCTTATGAGACCCTTTTTTTAGAGGAGGATGAAACCCCTGGACTCGGCAAGCTTACGAGAACCTGCGCTAAAAAGTAAGATATGGAATTTTCTCCATATACTTGGAGCGAGAATAAGCGAAGTCACATACATAAGGGAGCAAAAGCAGTTTTCAGAAAACAAGGTAAGAAGAAAAATGGTGGAATCCACAAATGCAGAAATGGATCACGCATTACTTGGGGCCGGGGAAAGGGCCTCCTAGAAAGTACTAGAAACATATAAACCCAAGGCCCAGGGGAAGACCTGGCAGGAGGACGGCTCATGGTGGGCCGGCTTGACGAGGAGGGTCTGGGTGAAGGATTCTCGTAACTTGGAAGGCAAGGCAAATAAGAGTTAGAATACAATACGGGTCAGCAATACGACCCGGAATCTGTTATAAATCCAGGGACTCGACCTATTATATAAAGGGGAGCCTCTAGGACGAAAAGACTTAAGTTGCAATCTCTAGAAAGCTAGGTTAGCGATTCCGCATCCTTGTAATAGAAATTTTGTTCGGTGTGAAATGTCACAAATCATAAAGTGGTGGTTTTCCACTAATCGTGACACAAACGTGATGGTTTTGTGCATTTAACTCTCTTAGGACTTAGTTTGCATAGTAAAACATCAATTTTAGGCAATATTTTCCGCAACAATCGTGTCGGGAGTCATCTAGTTACTTAGGCAAACTACACCTCAAGCGTCACACGATGGCATTATTAAGTACTCTGAGCTCTCGCTCCTGCACCAAACAAAACAGACGATTTTATGACTGAGTGGCGCATACCACACACATACAAGCTGGACGAACTTACACATGGGAGATTCAGGTCACACTGGATAGAACGTTGCATGCATCGATCCTACAGCCATGGCATCCATCTCACTGACCACCAGGAGGACAGATCTGCAGAAGAACGGTGGTGGTGCGCGAATGGCATAACTCTTCAACCAGGGGGCGGCCGCGCTCGTCAGAGAGCTGCTGGTGGTCCGGGAGAATGCCCAACTCAGAGTAAATCCGCCCTTTTATGCTGTCAATGGGTTTTCGGTGCGTAAACAGATGTTCAATGACGCTCTTCCCAGTTACCGTTTTTACCGAGATGTATATATGACCTATCGGACAAGGGAAGCGCACCACAAGAGTAAGGGTTGAATCATTTTGCACGTTGTAGTCATCCAAGGTGCGGCCATCCTCCAGCTTATTCCCATCAAACATGAGACGTTGTTGGCTCGTACAAACGCGGAGTTCATCAGAAACCTTTTCCTTCACACTAAAAGTGGTATAATCTCCATAAACCCGAAAAGTGACGGTCAACCCAGTCAAGTGCTTGACAAAAATACGCATCCCGCATCTTCTTCGGAGGCACGACTCAACATGAAGGGTAGATTCATTTTGCACGTTATAGTCAACCAAGGTGCGGACATCCTCCAGCCCATGCCCAGCAAAGACGAGACGTTTTCTGCTTGGGGGTATGCCGGTTTCGTCGAAAACCTTTGCATTCACACTGTATATGCTATCTTTTCTCTCAACCTCAATTGTCATGATTTTGCCTGTCAATGTCCTGACAAAGATATGCATCCCATGGGTGACGAGGTCAAGGGTGAGGGTAGACGACTCCTCCATGTTATAATGCTCTAGGGTGCACCTGCCCACCAGCAACTCGTTTTCATATTTGAGTCTCTGATGGCATGCAGGGATGTCCTCCTTTGCCTGAATCTTAGCCTTGACATCATAGATCGTATCTGATCCTGTCACCTTGAGAGTGATAGTCTTGCCATGGAGTATATTGACAAAGATCTGCATTTGTTCAATGATCACACAAAACATTAGCATCTTAGACAAAAGGCTTTCATTAGATTAACTAAACGCAAACGACCAAAAAGCAAATCAACACTTTAACCACAATAGAGTGAGACAAATATATGTATTATGATTTAGAATATAATTTCTTAAATTCATCTTTGACCAAGAATATGTCAATAATTTGCAAATTAGATGATTCACTTGCCACAAACAAGTACTGGTGTATGTTAAGAGCTGAACATGTGCATGAAGATCTTGAGGTGCTATAAGCATAGAAGGATGATCATGACCACATTTTTCGTGTGCAAGGTTAATTCATCATGGAGTCTTCCAGCAACTCTACAATTTTGGATCCACTCAGATGACAAAAAGAAAAATAATTAACTATCTTATAAGGACTATGAACACTTAGATGCATTCGATTTCTAGAAAAGAGGGCACTGCAAAATGGTTTAGATGCAAATTAACCAACAAAATGGACTAGATCTGGAGGAGACCAGTAACAAAAATGCTTGATCTGGGATGCATCGAGTAAGGTGGATAAGGGAGGGAGAAAAGGCAAGTAATTAGACAGGAGTCACGTCTTATTGGAAACTCAAACCAATAATTAGGAAAGACTTACCTTGAACTGTTCAAGATCCATCTCGTCAGTATCCTCACTAGTCTCCTGTTACAAAAAAAAAATTAGTTATTAATATAATGGAAAGCAAACATAATTCCTAGTTATTTGTTTTTGGTTTCCAGTAACACATGACTCATGTGTGCAAGCTATCAAGAATCAGGATGCTTATACTTTTTGAGCAAAAAAGTTATGGAATGGTGCACAGAGAAATACACAACGCTGGAGAAAAGGCAACTGAAAGGAAGAATCACCGTGCACGGTTCAAGATCCATCTCATTTGTATCCTCACTAGTCTCCTGTCACAAAACATGTATGATCTATTATCCCTCCCCAGAAGCGGATTACACTACCAAGATATCATGTTAGCAAACCTATTTCCTAATTATTGGTTTGAGTTTCCAGTAAGACGTGACTCCTTCAGTTGTATCTAGCTAGTATTATGAGGGGGAAAAAACATGTACTTGCAGAAGCTGGAGAGAATGCATGCTTTTGAACTATGGTATGGGGCTGATATGATGTAGACGAGAGCGGAGAGCTTGGACTGTAGACGAGACGTTGGTGGACGGGAAGATTGTGAAACGGGGAATGTAATGCGCGCGCTTGAGGAGTCTTTTTTTTTTCCTTCCGCTGCCGCTGGTGCGCCGCGAGAATGAATGGGTGGCTAATTCTCATGCATGCATGGCTGGCAGACCGCTTGTGGACGGGAAGATCCGGCCCCTTCATCAGTTTAAACACCCGGATTAATTTGCTCCTTCCAACGACGCGACACCAAGAATTTCCTAACCTAACCTACTCCAAATTTCATCAATGTACATACATGTATACTCGGGTATAAGTATACATACACACATGTATATGTATCTAACTACCCATGGTTGATTATCCACGCGTCATGATCGATCAGAGTTTTAGGTGTTGTTGTTGACCGTCTTGTGGGCTTGTAGGGGCGATGTGGTAATTCAATAACATTGCTTGAATAGTACTACTCCACTAGTAGTGTGATCATATATATAACGTTATTAAAAATTTTACAAGCAAAATAACTAGTCGGCGGGACCAATAGAATAGATTAATTGATGGACAAATGATAACGCTAGAAAAAACTGACAACGGTAAGAAAAACATAAAATAATTAACCAAATACGTACTGGCATTTTCATAGATAGCCTCAAAGTAATTAATGGCAGATTAACATTGCACATAATTTCTGTACGTAGGATGACGGGCTTGGCGAATCGAGGTGGAATAGATACAGGAGTGAAGCGATACTAGACAGGGATGATGTCACATTGACCAAGGGTGGACCAACGAATGACTCATGCATTTCACCCGGCCCCTTCCATGCTAATAATGTTCTTCTCCATCTCAGGGAACGAGTCTGTGTAGATGAACCAAGGCAACACCTTGAACACTTTTGCATCCATATATTTGATCTGTATGATCCCGTTGGGCGTGGTGGCGCCCTCATTCATGGGGGCTAAGAGCTAGCTGAGCCGTGAACACTAATTTAGACCTGGTAGAGAGCACACACCGGTGAGCGGCAAACATCTCTGACGACGCCCTCCCTCTCCCCCGGCGATGGCTACACAGAGGGCTACTGTCGCAACGGTGACCACAAAGGCAAGGGACCGGCGTGGGAGTAGTGATGCCCCGGCGCCGCTCTCCGTCTCCGTTTTAGTCTTATCTATGTTATGGGCGTTGAACTAAACCTTCTGGGCCGATGAACTGTGTGTTATGCCTGTATGGAATTTAACTTGAACTGTGTTCATCTCTCTTCCCCCATTTCACACACGCACGTGCGCGGAGGGCTACCTTCAGCCGATAGGTTTCTATGTGGTGACACCCGATGGCCTAATGGTGCGGCCAAGCATTTTCCTATGTCAGTTGGGAACTCGATCCCACATGTGGTCATCTCTTTTCGCGCCAACAACCATATGCACAATGTAACTTACGCATATGAAAAATCTGTCGTGGGCGGTTCAGGATCTCATGGACCAGTGTGGATAAGCTTTGATTTTGGATCCTACTTGTAGAAATTTGACTCACTGTATATATGCGGCCTTTGTGGTGTCAACATTTTTTATGTAGTTGGACGTAGAGTTATATTACATGTTCTGGTTTTATGTAGTTTGGACGTGGAATATATATACTATGTGTTGTCATTTTATGTAGTTGGAAGGGCAGTGCGGTAGGCGATTTGGCGGGACTCGTATAACTCCCTTTCCTTGTCATATAACTCTAGGCTTTGCCCCTAGGGCGGTTAGAAGAGATTGGGCTCAACTGGATGATCGGCACATGTATTTTTTAATTGTTTTGGGAGAGGAAAACTGATTTTATTTTAATATTTTTTGAGCTAGAGAGAGTGAGTGAGTGAGTGGGAGATATACTAATAGTTCACGCGCCTTTGTATTAAAAACAAAAAAAAGGTTCCAAAGAATCACAAACGCCCATCATTTAAAAACGATGACGACACCTCCCCTCTCCCAAAAAGCGTAATGAGGACACTTGGCTTGTATCTAGTCGTCCAGCACTGCCATGCATGCTTGCGCACCCTACATCGGCGCCACCCTAACATGGCCCTCCGCCTCACCCGAGCCGCTCTGTTGTCTTCCTACTCTCCCGCAAACCCCAATCCCTACCCAGTGAGAAGCAGGCAGAAAGACATTTAAAAAGTAAACTAGATTTTTTTGGGGGTAGTTTCATAAATTAATATGTTGAATTTGTTTGTTTTCTTCTAGATACATGAATTTGAGTTGTGTACGGATCCATCAAAAGCCTTATGCTAGAGCCGTGGGATCTGAAAGAGATTGAATTGCGTGGGGCGATCTGTGGGAGGAGGAGTCGGAGCAATAAAAACACGCAGGCCACCTGGCGCATCCCGGGACCGGCGCTTGTGGTTTTATCAGTAACCGGCTCGCTCGCTCGCTCACGCGCGCTTGTCTTTTGAAATTTGCGATGACCGGCTGCGCGCGCTTGTCATGGGAAATTTTGGAGACCGGGGACGCGGTTGGATTTCAAACCAAACCAAAAAGCCACATCCACACACATTTACAGCTTTATGCCAGAGCCATCGGATCTGAAAGAGAGGAGCGGCCGAGATCGAGTTGCGTGGGGCGATCCGATGGGATCTGTGGGACCGATAAAAGGCTCGTCCGATTGCACGCGGGCACGCCCTTTGTCTTTGCGAAATTTTCGATGACCCGCTCACGACGGCGCGCGCTTTGTCTTGGGGAAATTTAAATTTTGGAGACGGGGGCGCGGTTGGATTTTTTGAAACCAAAGGGAAAAAAACCCATCCAAATCCACATCCACATCGTGTGGCCCGACCCCAAAGGTCCTCCCAACCACCGACCGCCGCTCTCCTCTGCCCCGACCCGGACCCCGACCACGCCGGCCTCCTCTCCTCTCCTCTCCCTCCGGCGCCCCCTCACCTTCTCTCTCCCTCTCCTTCTTCTTCTTCTTCTTCTTCTTCTTCTTCTTCTGGATTTCTTCATCTGACCCTCCCCTGCGGTTGGCTTCTGCAGGCCATCACAAATTCGCCATGGCACCCAGCCCCAGATCTGACAGACAAGGGTCTAGGTGCGGCCGGATCCAAGACCAAGCACCCCTGCGGTTGATTTCGATCTGCTCTGCAGGCCATCACAATGGAAGGAGGAGCACCATGGCGGGCGTGCAGGCCATCGCCTAGGCGGGACCCACGGCCAGATGCAGGGCGGCTCCAAACCATAACTCCCTCTTCTTTGATGGTCGAGGAGGACGACGGGGAGGGGGGTCAGGAGGAGCCAGCGCCATAATGGAGGGCCCTCTTCTTTGATGGGCATTCCGTTCCAGCTCCAATCCCAGCAGGTAGCGCTTCTGCAGTTTTTCTCAAGATTACTAGTGCAACACTCGCCATCTCTGAATTCATCATGCCCCATATGTGCAGAGCCGATCTGTCTTTTCTCTTGGTAGAATTTCACGATTATTCATCCATCTCTGCTTATGTCAGTTCCTGGTACAAGAAATTCATTCTTTTTGCACAATGTTACCGGTAGGTTGTGTTTCTGATAAACGGGATAAATCATGATGTTGCCCTGGATTGACAGTTTTCCTAACTTCAGAGCATGGAATGTCCAGTCTGAATTGTCGAGTCGCAATTCAAAATCAAAATATACTTAGAATTGTGTTTACGGATGTACGTATATCTTTGGAATTTGCGCGGCTCTTTGCTCCAAAAAGTGCATGGTCGACCTCTGGTTCAGGCGCCAAGTCAGTCAGCATCAAAGTCCTGCATTTTTATGGTGTGTCACACATACACACCTACAGGCCGTGAGAGCCTGGTGTGGCACCGGCGCGTTCTTCGAGCACCGGAATGTGCGCGCCCATAACCGCAGCACCAAGGGGCAGCAGCAGCTTCAGGGCAGGTAACCCCACCCCCAAACAAACCCCTTTCCTTCCTTCCTTCCTTCCTTCCGTACTTGTGCTCTCGAGTTGGTGATGCAAAATTGCCTTTCTTCTTCACCACCGGAATGAAACAATTCTTCAGTTTGTCTGTCGCATTAGAAACAGCCAGATTTTGTTGCTGTCCTCTCTCTGTATTTGGCGCCCTTGCTTGGTTTAGAAACAGCAGCAGGTTAGGCCATGCCCAACCCCGCAAGGGCTAGTTGATGCGACTGCATCATTATATATGTTGCTTGATTGATGAATAGAGCAAGGGCTTGTTGCTGATACAAGTCCATACTTTGGCCTGTTTGATTCCTTGCAACTGATGGCTAATTACTCATGTCATGCCATTTCTTTTCTTCCAAGGTCAAAGTGCAAGGTTGCCGTGCTTGTGGTCTGCTCACCTTCACTTCAGCCGCAGCATCCGCTTCCCCAGTTGCTCCTCTTCCGCGCCGCTCCATGTGTTTATCCTGCCAAGGAGCGCGGACGGACGCGCGCTCGGGGTGGCTGCTGTTGCGCCCAGCAGCAGAGGACGCTAGCTAGTCTCCGTGCGCCGGCAACGGCAAGGACTTCTTGCACGTAAGGTACCACATCCCTTGCTAGCTAGTCATTGGATTATGACGGACTGTCAATACGATGATGCTTCTATGCAATGGATTCACCACCCACTATCATGTTTCATTGTGTTCCTTTTCAGGAAATTCTTTTTATTGGCTCTGTAGGGATGGGTCCATATCCCATCAACAAAGGATAGGTATGCCATTCTTACTTACCAATATGATTGTTTCCAAAATTATACTGTACATGTATTACTTCAACAATGGAACATCCACATCTGTCAAATTTTTATGTGATGGCGTGGCCGACGTGACCACAATACCTACAACCCTTTATGACCACAATACCACAATACCTTCCTGTTGCTCTTTTTCCGTTCCGGCATATCATAGCTCGTAAGCAATCACTCCTCTCCTCTGCTCTCTGTTGGTCTATTATCATGCACTGCGTGTGTCCACGGCCATACGTCTCTGCTGCTAAATCATGTGCTGGCCATGGTGATTCTTATCTAGTGTTCGTGATGCTTTGGATTTGTAGTTCAGTGATGCCAAGTGTCAAAGAGAGGCTGCTGCTCCTGTCTTCATAACTTTAGAGTTTTGGATTGAACTGAGGTTTCCTTTGCTTGTCATTTGCGTACTGTAGCATAATTTATGCGTTGGCAATGTTTTAACAGAGGTTTCCTTTCCTAATGAAGAGTGGATGGTCGTCCTAGCTCTGAAAGATGCAACTTTTTTATCAGTCTAATTCTTGAACAAATCCAGATTGTATCTACTTGTATATTTAGATTGTTTAATTTTTGGGTTGAATAAAAACCTGCTTGCATGTTGCCGATATCAACCATGGTTGAACCTAGAAATGGCTGATTTGCTATCCTTTCCTTTTTCAGCACTATACTAGTCGCCGTCGCCGCTGCCTGCCAGTCCGATTTGAGTCGTCTCCGGAGCTCTGCTGGGTTCCTCATTTGAACAAGGGTCTCTTTCGATGCTTATTCTTTTCCAGCCAATTCTTTTCAACAAGGGTCTCTTTCGATGTGATCTCCCTGCTGGATGTTTGGCTGTGTCTCCTTGAGAAACTTGGTTATGCAACAATTTGGCTGCAAGTTAATTGTAATATATGCTGTTTTGTTTTCCAATCTTGCATCAAGTTGTTATTTTGGGTCATATGGATGTTGAACAGCTCGAATCCTGCAACTGTTGTGTACTTGGTTTCAAATTGTAGGTTCTGTGAGCAAAATAGAATCTAGTGGAATATTGAATATATCTGCAAAATGAAGGCTCTTTTTTATTTGTGTGTTTGAAATGCTGACTACAAGTCTCCGGGCATGGATTTTGTCTTGATGATCTTTCATCGGGTGACACCTACACTAATTTGTTATCCATTCTATTGGGACTGCACTGATTTTTGGTAACAATTAATTTTCTGCCAAAAACAGTATCAGTCTCTCGGCAGATAATGTGTGCAATCAAAGACAAGACATACTTGGAAACATGCATATTTTGCCATACGACGGTGAAATTCTCGCTCGTCCCCCTGGTCTCTCTCTCTCATGGATGACTCATGTTCGCGGTTTGAGCGATCGCATCTCTCTCGGTGGCAAACCTAGCGTAATATTTTTCGGCCGGCCGTTGAAACATAGCGCCGGGGAGGGCTCCTTGGCTTGATCACGCGAGCTCCCGATGGAGGTGGCCACCGACCCGTTGGAAGCCTCCGGGAAATTCTTTTCCTTTTCGTATTTGTGTTCCTTTTCAGGAAATTCTTTTTATTGGCTCCATTATTTAAGTAGTGAGCAATAGGCCAGCGTTGTCCGAAGCAGCCATACACGGGCTGACACATGGTGCGCCCCATTAACCATTAATAGGTATAGCTTGTTTTTCTTTTATACAAAATCTCTAAAATGTATGTATATTGTTTGTGAGGATACTTTTAAAATATATGTACCTCACTATTTAAATAATGATCCGAATAATAAGTGTATGTGTATTTTAGAAAACATGTCCATATTTTTTTTTCAATATTGACATATGTGGAAATAAATATCCTTGTATTACAAAAATAAAATGTTCACATATATCAAACTATAAGTTTGTGTATTCAAAAAAATGTTGCCAAAAAAGGTCTAGTGTATCGAAATATTTTGTGTGTGTATAAAACATGTACTCTAAAAAAATAAAATATTTTGTGGAGTCTTTAAAAAAATAAGCTGGTATGTGACAAGAAATGTTTATATAAAACTAAAAGAGTAGCTCACGTTAAAAATGTAACGTTTTCCAAAAGAGGTGTTATGCATTTGTCAAATACGTAGAAGGCTTAAACTAAACTTAATCTTGTCAATTGTATTCATTATATTGTTGCTTTTTAACATATACATTTGTTATCATATACTCCCTCCGTTTCTTTTTACTCCGCATATAAGATTTGGTCAAAGTCAAACTACACAAAATTTGACCAAATTTATATAAAAATATATAAACATCTACAATACTAAAACTATATAGTATGAAAATACGTTTCATGGTGCACATGATAATATTGATTTCATATTGTGAATGTTTATATTTTTTAATATAAAGTTAGTCAAACTCTACAAAGCTTGACTTTGACCAAACCTTATATGCGGACTAAAAAGAAACGGAGGGAGTAGAACCAACATTTTTGTATGCACGTGCACCTAATAAGACATTTGATTGAAACAGATTTATATGTGCTTTGGATGTGCTTTATGTTTGAAGTCATTAAAAATCCCCTTTTTAAAGAATACTAGTATAATTTGTTTAACATTTTTTGTAGTGCGGAGCACAACATTTTACATGTGGCAATGTAACTTAGTATCAAACAATTGGATGGTAAAATGTCTAATTTCAACAATTGTCCGAGCTAAGGACATTATTTCGTTTTGTTGTTGTTGTTACGAACATTAGCGCCTTCTTGCTCTTCGCCTGGGAGAATGTACTTGTCATATTCCTCGGCAAGACACACTCCCTAATAAGTACTTGGCAAATTAAATGTTGTTGTAAGCTCATGCCAGAATCAAGGATCATTCTAGTATTTTGCCCACTAATTAACAAAATACACTCGTGGTCATTGGCTAAAATAAAGGATAATTCTACCCCCTCCGTGCCTACACATAAGACGTTTTGGTAGGCGTCTTATATTTAGGAATGGAGGGAGTAGTATTTTGCCCACTAAGAGCAACTCCAATGGGCCGACCCAAACGGACGGTGTTTTTGTCCGTTTTTTGTCTGTTTGGGTCGACCGCCCGCCCGCCGTCTGCCCTCTTTTAGTTTTGGGTCGGCAGTGCGCCCAACAGGCTGACCCATTTCATGGCCGCGCGCGTTTTAGATCATGTCATCGCCTTGGTTTTGGCTCTCCAGCGCGCGGGGAATGTTCGCGCGCGCAGTGGAAAGCGGCCTAGCACTACACCACGGTCAAGTTTCGGCGACACATAAATCTGTTGGCATAGGGTACCTTTGCCGACACATAGCTTGTCGCTAACACATATGCTGACAAAAGAGAAAACAGTCGGAGGACTTGCTGTGGGGAAAGGCATTGCCGACAGAAGTTCACTTGCCGACACTTTTTCAGACAGTATACACCCTACCTACGCCGACAGTTTGCTTGTGGACATACACCCTACGTACCCCGACATATGGTTTGTGGGCATACATCCTAGGTACGCCGACAGTTGAGGTGTGCACTTACACCCTACTTTTGTCGACACTTATGCTGTTCTTCTAGGTATATATCTATCCCGACACATATTCTGTTTGGATATATTTGCACCTTTGCCGACACTTATGCTGTCTATATAGGTATATATCTTGGCCAACAGATAGTCTGTTCGTCTAGGTATGTATGTTTGCTGACACATTTCATGCCTAGCTAGCTAGTAGCCATGGCCGACTGTTGCGCTGCAAGAATTTGTTTACCAACAGATAACTTGTTAGTATGTAGTGCACAGCCAAACCAATAATTTCACATATATACTGAAATGCAATCGATAAACAACATCAACATGGACACATTGGACAACAATGATTATAGGTTCACAAATAGACATATACTGGCATAGGTTCACAAACAGACATATACTGACATAGGTTCACAAATAGACATATATATATAGACATAGGTTCACAAGCACAACCAGAAGTATAGCTTAACCATCCAGAACACACAAGTCACATAAAAAGGACCACTGCTTGTTCGATGAAATAATTCAAACACTAATCCAGAGCACACAAGTCACATCCATGAGCACAAAGTTTCTACTCCAAAACACTTGAAGCACCAAATGGTCCGAAACACACATCAGATTCGTGACATGATTGAAGTTGGCTTCCAAATACTGCGCACAACCATGTATGTTCCATGATACTCCAAGTCCTCCTCACATCCAATGCTAGGTGGCTAAGTACCTGAAAATATTGCATACGAATTTGTCAAGAATTGTCAAGAAAGTGTAATCAACTGAAAAGTTGTTCAAAGCTCCTGAACAGTGATATGGCATTAGTGTACTATTATTACTATCATTACTAGTACACTGGCACTATGCACATCCAGTCTATAGTTCCATTTTATTAACCACATATCATGAATAATTTTTATGTGAAATACATGATACCCTTGAAAAAGCTCAAAAGGGGAAGACAAAGAGAAACTTGCAGTTTTCAATCAAGGTGCCAAACTGTATATGAACATTCAACCATCTTCTAGTATTCACACTTGTCGTTGGATTTATCAATCCTACGGCCAAAATTTCAGGGATTCATGGGTGAGCCAACATTCGTACAACTGAAGCTAGGCAGACTACTATACGCGCATGTGACTATGGTACAACAACACACTAGCAGGGAGAGAGAGTTTTAAATTGGTAGAAATGTCCGCATATATCTAGAAAGATGTAGGAGCAGCATCGTCAACTGTTGAATGTATGTATCATTCATGTTTTTCCTCTTTTTTTCTTTTAAAATGCAAAAAGAGCATGACAGTGGGGAGACCAATTAGAATGGACAAAAACGTCCAAAGAAACATCCCAGCAAAGAAACATGCTTAGTTTCCATATTACTGCCACCAAACATTGCGAGTGATTAGTTGCCAGAAAATAGAAGTACTCCCCCTATATAGTATTTAGTTGCCATATTTAATATGCTTAGTTTCCATATTACTAAATACTTATTTGCCCAAGAGTTTAAACATGCTTTTAGGTGTCGATCAGTTGCCAAAAATACTATGTACTCACTTGTCAGATTACAGAGTTAACAAATAAAAACTTAGTTCGACCAGGATGCTCGAAACATGCTAGTTATATCTACTTTTTTGTATGGATAAATATGGAGCTATAAACAGAAATAGGTGCACATAAATATGGAGATTGACAAATAGCTGCAGATTTTTACTTGTTAAATTTCTCCAAGGTAGGAGAAGTGCCAAGGGCTGGAGATAAAAAGGTGCACACAAATATGGAGATTGACAACTATTCAATACATCAATGGTCTTATAGGACAGATAAGTAGGCAGAAACAAACTAAGGCACATTAATTTTAATTGGCATGTAAATTAGATGTATATCATAGTACCTGCACCTCATGGCACATTAGATGTCTTCTTGGGATCTTTGATCTGCAACAACAATCACTACTTAATAGGTGACCGATTAGCACAAAAGAAAAGAAACCAAGTGCTCTAAATTATTACCATAGCAGATGGCCGCAATCGATTTCCCCTTAGCATCTCCCATGGTCAACACATTCCCATACGGACGAGGCAACTGAGTATCCCTTTTGAACACCGAATAGATGACAATTTCGACATATTGAGAACCTAGGGGCTCACCCCCCACCACAGCCTTTGGATTAGTGGTTTGAATTGTTCCTTTGGCAATAGCGACATTTAAAGGTCTAGTCATGCTATATAGTATCACATCTCTTCCACCCTATGGGAAAAATTTGCAATTCAGAATATAATCATGGTAAAGAAACAAGTTCATATAGCATCATATTGACAATTAAAGGCCAAAAGGAAAGGAAAGATTTACCCCTTGTTGTCTGTTATGTTTCTCAACATTAACAATTCTTCTTCCAGTAAGAGTGTCATCATTCTGCATAGAAGCATTTGACTCAGCCACCTCCTCTAGATGAGCATTGCCTTTTTCAATATTATTGGCTTCTCTTGTCCTTATGTTCTACATCAAAATCAAGCATTGTAGATGTTAAATATAATAAACTACAACGAGATCACAGCATTACATGTTCCGCTATGGCAGAGGTATAGTATAATAGAACTAGTGCTACCTGGTGTGGAGTATTTGGTTCATGTCCAGGTGTGGTATTGGTTTCATCTTGTTGCCCCTGTGAAGATAGAAAGAGTTGCCTCATCTCAGCCATTTGCTTCTTCATGTCATCCATTTGGTCTTGCAGATGTTCCACTTTTTGGTTAGATACACGACACTTTTCCATTGCTATTTGAAGCTTTGTAGATTTATACTGCTGGGTTCCTGGCAACTCTAGGTCAGATGGAGTTGGCCCCAAACCAACAGCACGAACATATCCATTTTTTTCTTTTCCACAAACAAACGCAAAAAAATCACCATCCTTAATACCATTCTCCAACAATTCTGGGTGCTTTAATGCTTCATCTTGAAGTTCTTTCTGTAGATTTCAGGAATTGTTATGAGTTTCTAGTACTTACTACATAAACAAAAATATGAAAGGAATCGAGAAATTAGAGTGCATCTGAACTTACAATTCTTACTGCAGACCCTTTTTGAGGAAGTCCACTAATTCGATGTGTATGTGTTTCAATAAACAATTCATGTCTATGTGGGCGGCGCTTGAGCTCCTCGGTCTATGTCAAGTGATAAGAAAGATTAAAACAATGAGCAAAATGTACAAACATCAAAGTTTAGAACAAGAATAGCATGGTTGCATACCATTTCAGTGTCAACCCGAGCAAAACTCTTACTCCCAGATGTGTGATTTTGCGTGTGATGTGCTCGATTATTTTTACCTCTTATTGAGCGAGCCTACCAAATGGTTTGATAAAGATCATGTCACACAAGTAGAATCAAAGGTCAATACTAACCTAACAAAGAGCATACCTTAGCTTTTGGAGTCAACCAAAATGCAACAAGCAACTTCCATTGGTCAGGATGAACTCTAGCATCACATGATGCTATAAGTTCATCATATTCATATGATTCATCATAATAATCCCTCTTTAGGTCTGATTTGAAGTCTTTCCATTTAATTTGTGCTGTTTTCATATACCATTGGAAAACTCGTTCGTCTAATTCCCAAAACAACTGAAAAATTGGCATTTGGAACATAAACTAACTCATTAGTCACTCCTAAACATGAACATTAAGATGTCATCCAGGAACTCACTAACCAATAAATATATAGCAACATAGCAGCAACCAATAACAATATAGCAGCAACAACCAAGTATTACCTTTGCCTCGGTCCATAAAGCAAGTTTTTTAGACAGATCAACCTTCCTCCAATCATCAAATTCAACCGGAAAACCCTTGGTTCTTATTTGTGTTCCAACAAAGTTGGCAAACCGTGTAGCAGATTTACCACAAGGCTGACCATACTCATTGATTTCCAACTTGAGTTTAGGCTTGTTTTGCCTTCCCCATATGCTTTTCATAGCAGTAACTTTCCTAACCTCCCTTTCCTGGACTGATATCCAATAAATGCAGAAAATAGGTTTAGTACTACGAATGCATTATCATTCCATTGCTAATCTTGAAGGTACACACATCAAAGTAAAAAGCATACCTTCAGGTTCATTCAATACAACCTCAGGTTCAGTTGAAATTTCAGTATTTAATCTTGAAGAAGACCGCAATTGCCGGTCTGGAGCTTGAGTTTGTGAAACATGAGTTTGCTTTTGTCTCTACAATTAACCACATAAATCAGTGTTAACTATACAAAAAGGGATAGCAAATAGTGTGATGGAAATAGTGTATATGTATGTGTGGATGATGTAATAGTTTTAGTAGTATATGATGCAAAGCTATAATCGAACACAAAGAAACTGAAGACATGTGTTTTCTTTTAGTTATATCATGTCTAGCAGCAATACCTTTTTCTTCTTTTGGGGAGCAGGTTGGCCTTCCGCCTCAAATGCATCTGCTAGACCTTTAAGATTCAAAGTTCTCTTCATGTTCTCATTTTGTATTCTACGTACATCAAGTACAGTTCTGTTCCTTTCGAGTTCATATTCAGGAGTTCTTTCTGCAGCTGCCATTTTTGCTCCTGCTCCTGTAAGTGCTTACAGATGAGTTAGCAATCCATAGAACATGCAAGTATTTCAACTGAAGTAACAACCAAATTTTACACAGCTACCAAATAAAATGAGAAAAATCATTATCACACTTACTTCCTCTTTGGTGCAGCAACAATTATTCCATCTATATCAGTCCTTACATGAGAAAATTTGGTATAATCAATGTCGGGATCAACATTTGTGTGTAGATCTATTAACAACCCCTTATTAGCATTCTCAAGTTCTACATTTTCATCATCCACATTTTCATCATCCACAGCGGCCATAGAATAGGTGCCATGTGGTTTTGTGTTCTGGACAACTGCACACCAGCCTTTATCATCAACCTCTGGAACATAGAAAATTTGTGCGGCTTGTGATGCTAAGATGAAAGGTTCATCTGATAACTTATCACCACTACTGAATAAATGGTTGAAGTTAACAGTAGTAACCCCAAACTGATCGGTTTTTACCCATTTGTCTTGTTCACGATTGTCAACCCAATCACATCGAAATGACACCATATATCCTTTTTGGCGGTAGTTTAGCTCAACTATCTCCCTAATAATGCCATAATATATCTCTACTCCTCTTGAATTTTGTGCAGCTATAGCTACTCCACTGTTTTGAATAGGTCTACCATCATCACTTGAGTGTGTATGGAAATCGAACCCATTAGTAGTATAGCTGTTAAGTTTTCTAGCAATCATGAAAGGTTCTTGGGCTAAAATTTGTAGTTCTTCTGATACTTCTACACCTCTTTCAACTAATGACAACACCTGAGTATAGAATTGTTGTTAGTTACAACAGGTTACATGATTAATGTTGAGCACAATAGGTCAAGTGATGTCCTACTTACATGCTCTCGAAACCACTCATGAAACTTCCCATGTTGCATAGTGTTGATTGCTTTTTCATTGGGAAGACCAATTGAGGATAGGTGCTCACGGTGCTTCCTATAATTGTGTATCAAATTAAATATTATAAGAAAGATAAGAAAGAGATAATATTACTATTGTGTGGGCAGCTTACTTCACATAAGGTTCTATTTCATTGTGGTTGAACAAGACATATCTATGTGCTTGGATCCAAGAATTATTTGATAATGATACAATGCTACCCAATCCTTGCCCCTTGTGGCACAAGTATGGACTGGTGTTGGACGTTTCATTATTCAACACCTCAACATTATTATCTTGTCGAGTGAACCTAGTCTCACACCCTTTGAGATAGCGAGAACATAATGTAAGGCCCTCATCAAACAAATAACCCTCAGCGATTGATCCTTCCGGATGGCTTCTAGTGCGAACATGTCCTTTGCAGTGCCCCAAATACCTACATACTACAGATTGTAAGCATATTTGCAAAATTCATTTGCAAAAAAAATAGGTTGCTATAAGACTTTGTTTAGAAGATCACCTTTCTACTGACCACATGCTCCGGAAGTGTACTGGGCCACCAATTCTAACTTGGGCAGGCAAATGAACCATCAAGTGGACCATGACATCAAAAAAACTTGGCAGGAATATAGTTTCAAGTATGCTTAAGGTCTCAGCTATTTCAGCCTCTAGAATTTGCATATCACTGACACGGATAACAGGTGAGCAAATCTTTTTGAAGAAGTTACTAACACGAGTCAATGCAGCACATACTCTTGTTGGCAATATTTTTCGAATCGCAAGCGGAAGAAGGTGCTGCAGCAGAATGTGATTATCATGGCTCTTCAGTCCAGAAATCTTCTTCTCGCCAACATGGATATAACGTCGTATATCAGTTGCAAAGCCTTGTGGAAACTTGACTCCCATCAAGACTTGGAGAAAATGTTTCATCTGATCGGGTGTCAAAGTATATTGTGCTGGAGGTATATACAATTTACCCTCTTCTACTTCAACAGGATGCAGGTCCCCCATAACACCCAAAGCTTGGATGTCTAAGCGAGAATTTGCGTTATCCTTTGATTTTCCCTCAAGGCCTAGAAGTGTGTTAACTATGTTATCACATACATTTTTTTCTATATGCATAACATCAAAATTATGACGCAACATCAGATCTTTCCAATAGGGCAACTTAAACCACACAGATCTTCTTTTATACAAGGGAGGGGATTCACCTTCTTTGCGTTTTCTCTTTGTTGTCTTCTTGGCAGCTGGATCTTTTCCAAAGGATGTTTCAAGATTTGCTGTCAAATCATCGATTTCCTCACCCGTAAGAGGTATAGGTGCTGTCCTATGCTCTGACTTGCCATCAAATAACTTTTCATCTGACCTAAACTTATGATTGGATGATAAGAACCTACGATGTCCCATATAGCAATATTTTCTGCCCTTTTTTAATTGTAGAGAACAAGTAAATGAATGGCACTCAGGACAAGCTACCTCACCCTGGGTAGCACACCCATGAGTGTAGCCTAAACCTGGAAAGTCATGTATGGTGCAAAGGATGGCAGCACGAAGATCAAATATTTCAGACTTAGAAGCATCAAATGTCTTTACACCATGATAGTACATATCTACTAGATCATCTACCAAAGGTTCAAGATAGACATCCATATCGCCACCAGGTGCCTTAGGGCCAGGAATGAGCAAAGAAAGGATAAAATTAGTCCGCTTCATGCACATCCAAGGAGGAAGGTTGTATGGAATCAAAAAGACTGGCCAAATACTATAGGTACTCCTTGTTGACCTAAATGGATTAAATCCATCAGTTGTTGCAGCCAATCTAAAATTCTGACTATCATCACCAATTAGTGGATGTTTGGAATCAAAATCCTTCCAGAAAATAGCATCCGCTGGGCACCTAATCAAACCATCTTTGGTCCGTTGTTCGTCATGCCACCTCATGTCAGTTGCAGTTTTAGAGGACATAAAGTACCTTTGAAGCCTTCTTTTAATAGGAAAATAGCGAAGAACCTTTCTAGGAACTCTATGTACCCTTTTCCCATCAGGACTCTTCTTTTCTGATTTCCACCTTGAAGTTTTACACTTTGGACATTGATTCTCCTTATCAAATTCATTTCTGAACAGTACACAATCATTTTCACAGGCATGAATACTAACATACCCAAGCCCAATAGATTTAACTATTTTCTTAGCTTCATTGAAATTTTTGGGAAGTACTGAACCTTTGGGGAATGCATCACTAAGTAACTCAAGCACCATGTCAAAACTTTTGTCACTCCATCGCCCAAGAAGTTTGATGTGGAGCAATTTGACAATAAAACGCAATTTTGAGAAGTTTTTACACCCGGGGTATAGTTCTTTGTTGTCATCATCAACCATCTTCAAATAAGCCTTGGTATCATCATCAACATCCATCCTAGGGTTGTTATTGTCCTCATTGTTCTCTTCCAACACCCCGCATCATCTAATCCACAAGCTATGTCTCGCAAGAAATTAGCTAATTCATTTTCTGCCGGTGAACTCTCTACTTCTACCTCCTCAATATTAGGGCTAGCGTGGCTAGATTCTCCATGAAACAACCATGTATGATACCCCTCCATGAAACCATCACATATCAAATCGTCACGTGCTTCTGTTGCTGTTCTCCATTTAGAGTTCAAACATATCTTGCAAGGACATAAGATTTTGTTTCCATTTGTTGAATTAATAAAAGCAAACTTTATAAACTTGTCTAACCCCTGCAGATACTCATTTGTGTGCCTACATGTAATTGTTATTTTTAGATATCAGAACAGTTCATGACAAAATTATACCGTTTATGAGTTTGCAAAAAAGAAACTAGATGTACCTAGGCTTAGACAACCAGGTTTTGTCCATGATGCAACCTTAACATCAAAGTTGCCAAGTATCTGAATATGGCCAGTGCGGTAGTGTTAGCTTTGCATCGGTGAAGCGACAATCATTATTCAAGCAATAGAAGTACAAAACAATAACCATTCAAGCAACAAATACACATTCTTGTCCAGTTGTCTACTGTCACAAACAACTGCATATGATTCAGATACAGAGAAGGTAATCTAGGGAGGAGTTGATGCTTACTCGGGGCACAGAGACGGAGCTGCCGGAGTGGAGCAGAGATGGAGCTTGGCCGGAGATGGAGCCTGACAGCAGCAGAGCAGAGATCCGGCAGCCGCACTGCAGAGGTCCGGCAGTAGCAGGCCCGGAGATGGAGCTCCAGCAGCAGCAGAGCAGACGTCCGGCAGCAACAGGCCCGGAGATGGAGCTCCGGCAGCAGCAGAGCAGAGGTCTCGCGGCAGCAGGAGCCCAGAGATAGAGCTCCGGTGGCGGCAGGAGCCCGGCAATGGAACCCCGCCGGCAGCAGGGAGCCCAGCTATGGAACCCCGGCGGCAGCAGGGGAGACGGATCCCCGGCGACAGCAGGGAGCCCGGAGATGGGTCCCCGACGGCAGCAGGGACGGGTATGGGATTGGCGAGGACGGCGGCTACATGTCAGGGGGGAGGGGGCGGCGGCTGTAGGATGTGAAGCCCGACGACGGCGAGTCGATCTAGGGCTGGAGCTCGGGGGGAGGGGGGTGCGAGGACGGCGATGGAGCTAGGGAGGAGGGGGCGCGAGGACGGGGTGGAGCGCGAGGGCGGCGGCGATTGCGGCAGCCGATGGAGTGGATCGAACGCGAGGGCGGCGGCGGCGGCAGGCACGGGTTAGGGTTGGGGTCGATTTGGGGTATTTTGCGGGGGAGGGGGAGTATTTTGCGGGGGATACTTTGCACGAACAAGCAAAAATTTCGCTCGCGCACCGAAATTGCGCGCCAAGGCAGTCGATTGACACATGTCCCTCTATGCCGACACTTACTCTGAGTCTATACACCCTATATACGCCGACACATTTTATATCGCTAAATACGTACCTACACCGACTGATAAACTGTCAAAGCTCATACATATGCCGACACATAACACGTTATTAAGCGATTACTGACAAATACATAGTTATTTAGTGGTTGCCGACACATAATGTGTCTACAGTGATATACCTTTGCCTACACATGTTTCGAAGACAAAACTTAAAAGCTACGGTGACAGATATTTTGTGAAGATTAGTGGACCTTTGCCCACATAAATATGTCACGTAAGCTCTACCGTGGTGTAGTGTAGCGCGCGCTGGTTTTGGCGCTCCAGCGCTCGGGAAAGGTTCGCGTGCGCGCCGCGGCCGGCCCTCATTATAAAGAAGGCGCTCCCTCCACACTCTGTCTGCCGCCCACTCTCGCCGCCTCTGCGCCACCATGTCGATCCGCCGCCTGAGCTCTTCGGATTTTCGCGGAGTCCTCGAGCTCCGCTCCGGCGCCTTCTCCTCCGAGATCTATTTTCGCGAGAAGCGTCTCATCCTCGGCACCTTCGACACCGCAGAGGAGGCGGCCCGCGAGCACGACGCGGCGGCGTGGCGCCTCCGGAGGCCTCGTCCTGATATGAATTTTTCCACCGTGTCGAGCCAGCGGGCGCAGGATCTGGTGCCTCTCCCGCGGCTTTTCACCGACGAGGATCGTCGTGTCCACCGGAGGCGGCAACGTCGCCTCGCCATCGCAGAGAAGGACGTGGAAGCCTTGGTGGCGTGGCGCGGAGGCTTCACGCAAGACATCGTCGACGAGCGCCAGTTCTACAGGCAATTGAGGTTGGAGAGGGACGCGAGGAGGAGGGAGCGAGCCGCCTATCGGGAAGATAAGCGTTCGCGGAAGCAGGCAGCTCAATTGAAACTGAAGCTACGAGAAACTTCGGGTTGGAACTTTGAAGACGAGCAGCTTGCTGACGCCTACATTCAGACGTCGGAGGAGGACATTACCGAGTCGGAGTCAGAAAGCGACGAGTAGTGGTCTTTTTCTTTTATCTGTGTACGCTAGAACTATCTATGTATCCATTTTAAATCTGAAAAATGGCCGGCGGCGTCGGCGACGTAGCAGGCGGGCGAGTGTGTGAATGTAATGTGCGACCGACTAGCGGGCCCGGTGAGGAAAGAGGGCGAGCGCGCGCGCGTCCGTCTTGTGTCCGCGCCGACGCAAATCAAGCTAAAAAATGGGCCGGGAATGGGTCGGCAGGCGGACGAAAGCGGACACGCGTCCGTTTGGGTCGGCGCGTTGGGCCGGCTTTTTTGTCCGCGCCGACCTAAACGGACGGCCGCGGACGAAATGGGTCGCCCCATTGGAGTTGCTCTAAATAACCCATGACATGGAATCGTTGAACAGCAAGCATATGCATAGTACTCAGTACACAATCCATGTAAACCCAGTTGGAATTTGAATGCACTGTTTACATGTGTACACAGAAAAATAATAGTACAGTAGGACAGGCTTGCACAACATAGGGATCTGAATCATAGTGGTACTAACATTTTGTGGCAGGTACAGTAGCCGTGAAGCCGCAACTGGGCGACAAAAACAATTCCCAAAGTTGGAGAGGAGAGGAGGAATCAAGCATGATTGGGATACCTGAGCCAAGGTGATAGGCCAATTGGATTCCATCATCTCAATTGTAGAACTCCACACCCCATGTGACAGACAATGTGAGAGCTGAGATGATATAATTGGTGCTCACTGATTGAATTAAATTGAATAGAAACAAGCTGAGTTGCATCATGCATAGTATGCTGGTGTCAAATTCACAACCACCCTAGCCCATATATATATACATATATATATATACATATATATACATATATATATACATATATATGTATATATATATGTATATATATATGTAGTGTTAATATTCATCACCCAGGGTGCAGAATAAGTTATTCTTCACCCGAGGTAATCTTACGATCGCTTCCTAAATAAATTACGTTTATAATATAAATAGTTACATGCATATTGATTCAATATGTAAAATTTCGTATATTTTTTTTTTCAAAATATAGGTTATAAGACCAGAAAAATCACATTTTATGTACGTTTTACACTATATTTTTACATTAGTAATTTTACGTAACATAAAATATTTTTTACGGCGAGTACATATTTTCTTACGTTCTCTTTTCATGTATGAAATAAGACAAAATTTACGAAACGTAAAAATACGGTGCATAGATGTCAAAATAGAGAGGGGGTGAAGAATAACTATTCCTCGCCCAGGGTGACGAATAGCGCGACCCTATGTATATATAAACACTATTCTGATCACGGGATCAGAATAATATTCTGATCACAACATGAACTTTCCGAGTAACGCGCCTGACCTTCCTCGAGTACTAAGTTGAACTTCAGCTAAAAAGTGTACAAATGGGGCTTGCGATATACCGTTGGAAAGCTATGGACACCAGTATTATGAGCCAAGTTAAATTTTTGGCAAAATATAAGCGGTTTAAGAGCAGTTTTGAAAACCGTTTTTCTTCATACAAAAAACGTGAATCGTATTTTCGATCGTATTTCTAAATCGTTTATCGGAATGAAGCAAATAATATGGCGTTGGAAAGCTGCTGCAAAACTGCTCCTTCCACATGTTGAAAGTTTTCTCTAATTCCCTATGGATAAATAGTAATTTGGAAAATCGTAAAATTTCGCAAACCGAACAGCCGAGTTCGTCTTTTCAACGTAATTTCTAAACGGCTAATCCAATTGAGGCAAATGATATGGCGTTGGAAAGCTTGTGAAAATGCGCTACTTTCTCATGTTAAATGTTTTTTCTAATTTGGAATGGTTTAAAAGTAATTCAAAAAACGGTACAAGTTCCACCGAGTTCGTATTTTCGAGCTAATTTTTTAACCGTATGTCCGAATGCAACAAATGATACGGCATTGGAAAGCTTGAGGAAATGCGAAACTTTCCCGTATATATTGTTTCTCCCCATTCCTTACGGTTTTAAGTCAAATTTGAAAATGGCTAAAAACGTATTTTTGGCATAATTTCTACAAACTTTAACGGAATGGGGCAAATAATATACCGCTGAAAAGCTACGGAAAATGCAAAACTTTTTCATGTTGATAGTTTTCTCTGATTCCTAGCCGTTTTCAAGTAATTTAAAAAATAGCGAGATCATGCGTTCTGCGTCTATCGCGAAACAGATTATTGAAAAATGCATCGCGTGAAGAACTTGAACTTCTCGGCATGTGTACTTGAACTTCACTCTGTTTTTTCACGTGCTTTTCTTGCTCGTAGCCCTCCATTCGTTGCTCGTAGCTCTCCATCAACTCACCGTAATTGAGCAAGTGATATACCGATGGAAAGCTGCTGTAAACACGCAACTTTTCCATGTTGATCATTTTTTCGTACTCGCGACGATTTTAAAAGTTTTTATCTGAAATTCATTCAATGTAGTAGTTGAACTTCCTGCTGTTTTCACGTTGAACTTCTGTGACGTATTTTCGTTTGTAATTCTCTCATCCATTCGTTAATGTTACACAAATGATATTCTTTTTTACAACCTCTCTCACAATATTTTTTTAACTTTCTATGACCGAGGACTTGAACTTACACAAATGATATTCCTGCCGTTTGTAGTAAATTAAAAAATGACGATATCATGATTTCTGCCTTCATCGCGAATGGAAATGCACTGCGTGAAGTAGTTGCACTTCTCGGGCATGTCTGTTTGAACTTCACTCTGTTTTTGACGTACTGTTCTTTGCACTACGTGAAGTAGTTGAACTTCTGGGGCATGTCTGTTTGAACTTCACTCTGTTTCACTTAGTTGTATTTTTCTTATACGAAATACACACCATGTAGTACGTGAACTTCCGGTTGTTATTATTTTGAACTTCTCTCTGGTTTGAGTAAATTATTTTAAAACACAACAAACAACATCTTTTTTAATGTATTTTGGACATCTAAATACACGGTGAATCTCTCTCACACGAATTATTGAACTTTTCCTCGCCGAGCACTTGAACTTCTAGCAACCATTTTTTTCATTTTATGAGTTGTTTTAAAAGTGCAAAAAAGGGCGTTGTGTTTTTTATTTTTTGAATAGGTAAATCCTAGGTTTTAATAAACTCCGAACTTCTCTGTTATTTCAATCTGAACTTCACCTTTTTATATTTTTGAGTAAAGAATTGTATTCGTTTTTATACGAAAAAAATCGAACATGGAAATACAAGGTGAACCTCTCTTGCAAGAATTTTTGAACTTCCCCGGAAAGAGCACTTGAACTTCTTTCAACAAACCTTTTAAACTTTTATTTTTCTATACTTTTATTCTCACCGGAAATGCATTCCTTGCAGTACCTGAACCTCTCGTTGTTTTCACTATGAACTTCTTTCAACAGGTAAGAATTTTTTGAATACATCAAAATGTGTTTTAAATGGTATACATGAAAAATTTAAACCGTTCATCGAAATGTGGCACATAATATACCCGGTGGAAAGCTTATGAATCACAACAAGTTTTTCATGTAGACATGTGTTACAAATTTGTTGCCGTTTGAGAGCAGTTTTTAAAATGGCAAAACAACGTTGTTTTTGCTTTTTAAAACAACATGTATATGAACGACGGACGTATCATAAATATAATTTTTGAACGTGCAGGGTGGAGCACGTGAACTTCTTGCAACAAACCGTTTAGGCTTTTAGTTTTGTATTTTTTATTCTCTTTTGAAATGAAGTAGTTGAACTTCCCGCTATTATCACCTCGAAATTCTGTCAAGTATTTTTGTTCAACCTCTCTCACAAGAATTTTTAAAATTTCTCGGGCCGAGCACTTCAACTTCGAGCAACAAAACTTTTAGCCTTTGCTTTTTCATTACTTTCTTTAATACAAAATGCACACTGTGTAGTACGTGAACTTCTGGCAGTTATCACTTTGAATTGTTCTTTGTTTTTTGCCCTAACTCCCAAATCGCTCATCCAAATTGGGCATCTAAATCATAGCTTTTTATAATCCTTAAACTTCTCCGCTTTTTTAAGTTGAACTTCTTTGTTTTATTCTTAAAAAATGATTTTTAAGTAAACATCAAACAAGTTTTTTTCTAAATTTAATTTCATACTTCAACTTTGCATAGAAAGAAGAAGAGTCTGAGTTTTTTATATACATCGAACTACTCCATTATTAATTTAAATTTTTGATTTTCTTTTTAAAATCGTATTGCTCCATTAAAAAACAAAAATGACGTTACCCTTTACCAATGAAAAAACTGATTTTTTTTATAAACATCAAAATGCCCTTTGTTTCAATTTAAATCTCTTTGTGTATTTTTAGAATTGAGAAAAATGGAGTTTTTAAAATAAATATTGAACTTCTTCGTTTTTTTAAATTGAACTTTTTCATTTATTATTTAGTAAAATTGAACTTCTTGGTTTATTCGTTAGTAACAGGAAAAAAATCGAGTTTGTAATAAATGTCAAACTGCTCCGTTTTTTAAAATTGAACTTCTTAAATTATTATTAGTAAAAACTGAGTTTTTCATATACATTAAACTCCTCCATTTTTTTAATTTGAACTTCTTCATTTAGCTCTTCCTTTTATTTTAATTTGAACTTCTTCATTTTATTTTCTTGAGTAACGAGGAAAAAATCTGAAGTTTCTATAAACTTCGTACTTCTCTATTATTTCAATATGAACTTCTTTGTGTTATTCTTCGGAGAAAAAAAATATGGTTTTAGAATCATACAATTTTCTTAAAATTGAACTCCTTACTTTTATTTTTGTGAGAAACAGAAAGAATTTGAGTTTTCTGTATACATCGAACTACTCCTTTATTTTAATTTAAACTTCTTTATTTTTATTCTTTAGTAACAAGGAAAATATGATATTTTTATAAATATCGAACTTCTATATTTTCGTAATTTGGACTTCTTGGTTTATTCCTTTTATTAACAAAAAAAATCCTAGTTTTGTAATAATTATTGAACCAGACCGTTATTTAAATTAGTACTTCTAGAGTTTTTTTAATTTAGAAATGGCGTAAATCCTTTTTAAGATTTTTGAACTGCTCTATTTTTAAAATACAAACTTCTTCTTTTTTTATTTTTGAACTTCTTGTATTCATTCTTTTATAATGAGAACAGTCTAAATTTTATATAAACATCGAACTGCTACTTTTCTAAAATTTGGACTCCTTGGGGCCTTTTCAATTATTTATTTTAACATATAACAACTCATATTTATTTATTTGAATTTCAACGAAAACTCAATTCTCTTTTAGACATCGCAACAAATAGTAGCAATTACAAAACTTTTTAGATTGGTTACATCTATTTTTTTTGGATCATTGTAGTTTCGAAAACATAGACACATACAGGAAAGAGAATTATTTGTGCACAAACTGGATAGCAATGCTTGAACTCTTTAGGGAGTAATACAAGAACTCTCCGGGAAGTGATACACGAACTTCTTTTGTACATATTCTTTTTCTCTTGTTCACACGCACATTTTTTTCAATTAAAACACAAGCTCAGAAGAATACAATTGGAAATAATACAACCCCATCTGAATCCGCAATAGTATTTACAAGAAGCAAATTGCAAACAGAGATCATAGTATCGTAGAGGCCTGAGCAATCAAGTTCAATGGTATGAGGCCGCACATCGAGAAGCAGCGGATCCCAAATCCTTGCTACCCAGCACAGCACATTTGCCCCGCGGAAAGCATGGCAAAATCAAACTTTTGAGCTTAAGAAATCGAGCATGCCTAGTACAACATGTAGTAGTAGATGCTAGTTGAGATGTGGCGGACCGGCGTCCGTGTAGAAACAGCGGAGATTGTCATAACACCTTCCGATGCACCTGAAAACACTGCACGAAAAACACAAATATGAGCTCCAGCAGCAAACAGTCCCCCACCCAAGGTGTGTTGTTTTTTTTGAAAGATTTTCTTTTTTTTGCAGTCTGCGAATTCCTGCTACTGGTACACTCACTGAACCTTCACAAAGATAAGGTTGAACTTCCTCATTTTTATAAGTCTCTCACATTGCCGTAGTAAGGAAGTGAAAACAACATTTTTTTTTTTCAGAACGTGTGTGTTGATTGCTGTCTTTTCTTCCTCCTGCCTCTGCACAAAAAAACATCCACAACGATTAAGAGAGAGTTCAGGTTCTCTGAAGTTGGAGTATGCGCACACATGCATTTTTGTTCAATCTGATACAGAGAAAGAGGAACATTGTGCGGAGTGGGGAGACACAAAATCAAGGAAAAAATGAAAAGAAAGGTGTTGTACTAGCGCTGCAGCAACATCATCTGTTTTCACACGGCAAAATTGTTAAATGCCTGGCAACATCAAGGATACAGGGAAAAGGCGACAACATATTATCGGTCCAGAATTGAACCCTGAAGGTATTCAGGTTTCTTACCAATTGTAGAACTGGCTAAAGAAAGCTAACACGCACAGATCACTGACACTCCTAGCTGCCGTAGTCATGCCAAAGCTTTACTTTAATCAAATGTCTGAACCTCATTCTCCAGAAGATGTCACAGAAATTATACCTTCTCGATTAGATCATTGCTGGTAAGGGGGAAAGGCTCCTTGTAAATAAGCTCCTTCACATTCTTCAAATTGGGGAACCTACCGTGACACCAATTAACAACATTCAATCACTGTAAACTACTAGTACAAAACTGGCGAAACAAGCCACACCAATGGAGAAGATATTTCCATTCAGTGAGTTACCCATAGGTGACGAACGGTCCAACAGCAGCAAGTCTCTTGAGGTTTGCCTCGGTGGCCTTGAGGAAGACACCGGTGAGGACCTCGGGTTCCGCTTTGGCTATATATAAAACCAAACCGTGGGCTTTGTGGGGACTGGCTGGGGCTGGAACTGTAGAGGAAGGAAGGAGGAGAGCGACGGTGGTGAGGTGAGGGGGAGGGAGGGGCCTGAAGAATCTCCTTCCAGCCAGGTGGATGCATGCAGTTGGGATTCTTTCCTGGATTTGGATCCACTCTACTACACTTAATCAGTAAAATAAATGGTGATGAGATCTTTATTTTGGTTTGGTTTAGCAGGATCCGATCGCCCAGCTGCATTTGCCTCACTGGCTGCCTCTTGTTTTCCAGTACTAGTGTTCATTGGCTCGAAGAATCTTGGTGCGTAGCTTAGTCATTTAGAGCATCTCCACCCGCGCCCCCAACAGGCCCTCCCAGGCCACTTTTTCAGCGCCGGCCCACTCGCGCCCCCAGGAGCCCGTTTTCCGTCGGATTGGGCCGAAATTGACGCCCGTGTACCCAACTCGAACCCGGCGCGCTGGGGTCGCCGGATGGACCGTTTTTGGCGCGAACTGTGATGGGCCCGCCCTGTCAGCGACGCGCCGCTTCGTCGTCCACATCGCCTCGTTTCCCGCGGGAATCAATGACAAAGCTGACGCGCTGCCGCGCCGTCGCCTCCATTGATGTCGCGCCTGCCGCGATGTAGCGCGCCGGTCAGCATGCCCATTGATGCCGCGCAGTGAAGCGTCGCGTCGCCCAGCGCCACGGGCGCCCGCCACGCGTCGCCTGGCATGCGCCTCCGCCACCCGTGCTCCGGCTATAAAAGCCGCCTGCCTCGCCGGTGAACGCCACACCGCAGCAAATCGCCGTCGAACGACTAAGCCCTCATTTTTCAAAAATTCATCCAATGGGGAGGGGGGGTGGGGGCATAGGCCCCCTCATCTTAACACATAGTTGTGTCTCAATGATAATGTACTATGCTATATGCATGGTCGCACATCTCATTTATGCATTTGTCTGATTCCACACCAATACTAATCAAAATTAGAATGAAATTAATGTGGTTGTAATTAATGTTTACCTATTCCCAAAGCACGGATTACACACTGAAAATTCAGATTCCTTTTTAAGATTATCCTACCAAATAAAAAGGGAGGAAGTGGATATGAATTTGAAAAACAGAGTTATTATAGAAAGAGTAGAAGTGTGATGTGGATTTTGGAGGAGGCTTTATTCACTTGTTTAGTTAGCGAAAATTTACAACAGATTAGCTAAGGAATGATAACATGTTACTACGTGTTTTTGGAAACAAGTTTTCCCACGTTTTTCATAAAATCAATTTTAGTTAATTTTTCTGTTAACGTAAGACTATATTATTCTTTATTTGAATGGAAAAAAAGTAGGAAAGCATAGATATGTGGTTTTTTTATCTGACCGCCTCTTGAAAAGAAGTAAGTCCGCCTCCCCGAGCACCTTGGCGCAGGCCACTTCTAGTTCTTCCGCCACGTGCGTAAGGACAAGGTCATCGCCTTGCCTTGCTCCATTGCTCCATCGCTGACTAGTACATCAATTACACTATCTGCAACGACACAAATATCAAGCCCTAATCAAAACATCGAGGATGCATACCGCCAAAACAACAATAAAACTAATAATAATAATAAGAAAACTACACAACCTATGACTTGTACCAGCACCGAAGCCATCCACCGCCGTGGAACACACGAGCTACGATAAAGGTTCTTTGGAAACAACACCTGATGATGCTTAAGAGCTGTCGTCTCGTGGTCCAACCACTACAGGTCAGATCTTAGGTTTTCACCCTGAAGAGCACATATGAGCAGACTCTAAAGCAATGCCTTCAACAAGTCGCGTGAAAACACCACCATTGTCAAGTTCATCCATCAAAGGTCGGGCCTAGGGTTTTTACCCTGGAGCTCGAGACCAAGCGCTCGAAGAGTACCATCAAGTCAAAGACACACCCTTTGTCAAAGAAGACGAAGCTGCATGGAAAGGCATCCACACACCATGGTCACTGGAATTTGAAATCCAAATGGTTCCATGGCATTCATGCTCGGACGTAGCTGCTCGCGTACACATCATTGGCATTGATGTCACCACGCGGTCAAATCTATGCGTACGAGCATAGAACTGTCACACAACATGAAGAGTCGAACATCGTCGGGATCGTCACACACACGTGCGCCAAAAACCCTATGGCAGAGACGGATGACAACAATTGAGCCGACAATTATGTTGCTGCCGCAAGCCATAGCCGTACCACCCCAACTCGTTGATGCCTATTTTTGCGTCGCTGTTGTTGCTGTCACTTCGCCACTGCCACTGTGGACCAGCCTCCGAGCAGGCATTGCCAAATCCCAGTGTTGAAGGCCCATTATCAAGCGACCACCCTGGCACTCGGGACCTCCGCCCTGTCCATGCTCCATATAAATGTGGCGCGCCGAGGCCGATGTGTTGCTCAATTAGAGAGCTTCTCGAGCGAGTTATCGTTGCACGAGAAGGCATCCACTGCCACCGCCGGCTAAGCGGGCTTTGCTCTCAGCGTCGAACGACAACGGAGTAGACAAGTAAAGGAGGTAGCGGGGACAGCGACATCTAGGGTTTCACCTGAGACACCCCCGTGGGCGACGCGAGCGATCGTCAAAATTGCTTCTCACAAGGCACAACCCTCGACACAATCGCATTTCGCAGAATTTCACATGAATATTACCGGAAAGTAGTTTCATCTTGTCAAAGCTGGTGGTGAGTATAAGTCTCGATGTGGATTTTGCCCTTCCCTACACGATGTTAACGTGCCGGTCTACCCTTGAGCAGCAAAGCGAACATAAAAGTACTGATTGACAATAACCGGCGGTGCTAGTAAGTAAAATTTACTTGTACTTGACGATGGTGACTAAATGGTTTGGTTAGTTTAGTTGTGAGCTTTCTGTTGGCTGAGGTTTACAATTCGACAAAGCCACATGGAGGCTGTTGTCTACCGTGGTGACTACATGTAGACTAGTGGAAAGTTGGATGGTGACAGTGCGTGGCCTGTGGAACGTTCCAAACAAACCAATCCACGATGCAACGTATCTGCCGTAATTTTTTTATTGATTACATTTTTCCTTGTTTAACTTGCAGGAAGTGCATGCACACAAACATGCGTCATTGTGCATGTATGACGATGGAGCATGCATGTGTCCACTTAAGGCATGGAAGATGCATGCGTTTTGTGTTTGCTCTCTAAATTCATTGGGCATATCCAGGGCAGGAATGGAACAGGATCAACGACGACCATTGATTAGCAATAATGCTACACCGCCATGTGTTTTGTGTTTGCTCTCTAAATATAAGATGGCTTGGATATTTCAATATGAAGTACGTATGGACTAGAATGAGTGAAAAAAAGAGAGACTAAAATGTCTTTCTATACATTTTGATTCATGAAAAGGTTAGGACATCTTATATTTGTGAACAGAGGGAGTACTACCTTTTGTGATAAAAAAAACTAACCGAGAGAGCTGCTGCTGAGTTGATGCTCGATCATCATACGGACGAGCATGTCTACCACTCAGACCTGGCCAGACCATGTGCTACACGAGCCGGGCCAAAAGCACGCATCCCTGGCACGGCACGTGCCTGGCCCAGCATGCGGCTAAACGGGCCGTGCCAGGCCTGGGCTGTGAGGCAAAGGTCCGCATGCCGACATGGCACAACCCATTTATTTATTTATTTTTAATTTTGATTGAACAGCCCAAAATTGGCAAGTTTTGGCCCAACACTACCGTGTGACACCCTCACCGGAGCCGTCCCCAAAATGGGCCTCCTGGTTCAAATCTCCTTTGGTCGCATACCACGAGCGGATCTCGCGAAGCCGTGCCAGCTTATGTGCGTCACGGCCGACGATCATCACCATCTTCTCTTCCCTCACCGCCATGGCCATCGATCGAGCTCCAACCCCGGGAGAGGAGAGGTGGTTGTACCTCAGGGATTTCGGAGGGAACCACAGGCTGCAAATGTGAGGGGCACGAAAGCACCTTGTCACGGATAGGGATTTGATCCTCGAAGATCAAGATGAGCGCCACACCGCAGTCAATCGCCTCGTTGACCCATGCCAAGTGACGGGGGAAATGTAACAAAACTTACCCGCGCGTGACATGCACGGGCATCTACCATGTGTCCCGCGTCGTCGAGGAGGGTCAGCTGGTGCGCCGCTGCTCGCCAGAGTATAGCCCCTCACCGGTAAACCAGGAGGCACGCCGTCCACCGCGAGTCGGGCCGTGGGTCGTACGCACCCTCAGTCTGGTGTATAGCTGTTCAGTTGGATTTAAACCGTGATAGCAATTAACTACTCCCTCCGTTCTATAGTGTAAGACGTATTTTTGACACTCAGTGTCTTACATTAAGATTATGGAACAGAGGGAGTAGCTAGCTTGACGATGGCGACTGAAATGGTTGGTTGGCTGCGGCTAAGAATAGGACCCGAATTAAGGAGGCCGTGGTCTACCAATCGTGGTGGCTAGATGTACACTATAGAGGAAAGTTGTATAGATTGATGGTGAGGGTGGCCTGTGGAACGTTCCAAACAAACTGGCATTATATTTCTCGGTGCAATGCATCTGCATGCCGGTAATTATTCATGATTTTCTCACTTTGTTTCTAAGATTTCAAGTTTGCATGCGTAATTTCCGTGTCGTCCACTTGAAAAGACACGGAAATTGCAATGTCTGCGTGGAGCACCCCGTTATGCATGCGCGATAGTACATGTTGTCCAACAAGTCGAGTCGGGTCGCAAAACAAAAAAAGCCATTTTGCGTTTGCTCTCTTGACTGATTGTTTGGGCGAGCATGCATGATTTCCTTTGTGCATGCATGGTGTGGTGACAGTCTCCATCCATCAGACACTAGCAAACAAATTAAGTGAACCGACGAAGAATCCGTCGCGCAGGAGGGTCCGAACTTCTCCCCCGACTCCCGTGACGCTCCCCCGCGGGGCGCCCCGGGAGCAAACCCTAGCCGCCGGAGTAGCTACAATCCCGCCCCTGCTCCCCCTCGTCGCCGCCGGGCAAAGCCCGCACGGCGTAGGCGGCGGCGGGGCCTCCTTCTTCCTCCAGATGTTCTGAGCGGCGCGGGGCAGCTCGACCAGTGGAGGTGCGGGGCGGTACGGCAGCCCGGAGCTACATGGCGCGGCGGCGCACGCGTGGCTGGTGCCTGCGTCTGGGCGGCGCTGCAGGCGGCGCATCCGGCCCAGGCGTGCTGGCCCTTGTAGGCTGCTGCGGCTGGGTGCTCGCGGATCTGGATCGGCCGGTGGCGCGACGGCCGGATCTGGCGAGGAGGTGAGGCGTGGGGGCCTCCGGAGTGCGCATGGTGGGGGATGGCCCTGCTGAGGGCGTGGTGTACTCGCGGTTGTACTGCAGCAGAGGAGAAGGGTCAGGCAGGAGCGGGTTCGACGGCGCGGAGGCTGTAGGCGGCTCTGTGCGCCGGCGGCCGTGGGCTCCAAGGGGCCGGTGAGTGGCAGATCGGGCCCCGGCGTCCAGTTCTGCGGGTGGCTGCGATGACCGGCGGGCGCATGGGGCTGGCGGTTATCCGGCGTGGATCGGTGGCAACGATGGAGATCTGGGCCCGGCGTCCAGATCTGAAGGTGGTCGCGGCGGATGTTGGGCGCTCGGGGCCAGCGGCCGCCGGGCGCGCGACTGCGGTGGTGGTCTGGCTGAGCTTGGTGGTTGGCAATGCAGAGCCGGGTTAAGACCTTGCTGCTAGTCTTGGGCTGGGGCAGGCGACGGCGACGCCTGCGGGCGCCGCTTCCTTCTAGAAGGCGTTGCTGAGGCGTTTCTGCTCGCTCCACTATGCAAGAATGATCGGGGGAAACCCTTGATCCTCAGGGATCAGGCGATGATGGCGACGTGTGTCGCACCTCTTGGGGCATCGTTCCAGAAGCTTCTTGCCTGCCAGAGGAACCAGTGATAGGTGGGGGACGTCGTTCGTGCTACTTGGTCGTGTCCGTCAGTTAGGCTTCTGTGGCAACGATGACGGCGGTGAGCATTGTCGGAGGTGTGTCATTGGTTGTGGTAGTCGGCTCTTCTTCGGCGTGTCTACAAGATTACCTCGGCTGCTTGTTGCTGTGATGTCGAAGCTGCGGTCTGGGCCCTGTTGGCGTACGATGACGGGCGACATGTGGTCTGTTCGGCGATCTTCTCTGACGCCAGCCTTGCCAAATTCTCCATTGTTTCTTTGCCGGAGTCAGAGCTGCGTCGTCCTGTTGTAGGTGGATGGCGATCCGCCGTGTGAGTGTGGTGTTGTCTTGCAACCAATAGGGTTGCGGTTTTCCTTTTTCTTTGATCTTCAGATCCTCCTCATGTTGTTTTCCCGCTGCTTTCTGCTAAATCTAATTGAAGCCAGCAATTTGCTGGATCTTTCAAAAAAAATTAAGTGAACCGGCGGACGGGCGGACAGACGGTTGCGCGCGCGCGGGCGCGGGGACAGTCGGCTCCACACGGACACGGGAGACCGGACGTGGACGTGGATCGTCATTGGTGGTAGGGCATGCTGCTAGTGGATGGCTGGCGATGCACTCGTGACACGACCGCGCGCGGGGTCTCCCCACCTTCCGAGCGCACCGGTCGGTGGCGGTTGGCGTGGGACGACGACGAGGTTGAGCTAGTATAGCCGAGCGGGCGCCCACAATTTGTACGTGTACGTACTGCGTGCGTGAGTGAGTGAGCGGCGGGCATGCAGGCGGCCATGACCACGAACTGCGCTCTTCGTGCATCAAGGGCGTGCTTGGTTATATTGCCGATCCAACCTGGCCCGGCGAGCCTGGCTCTATTGAGCCGGTTTGAGGGGATGCAGGCCAAAAAACACCAGATACACATAGTTTGGTTGCCTACATGCCCCTAGTTGCATGAGACAACCATTTTCAACCCGACGTTTGGTTACCCGCATTGCATTATGTGCACATATGACATGGTGTTTGGTTGTAACCTGCATAAGGTGTTGTCACCACTTCAAACTAGTGGTGAGCTTACCACACCGAATCTGAACATGTAGCGCCATCTACCTAAACAAATGACAGTTCATCCTAACTGGTATCAAATAACAGTTCAAATTATTAAGAGCCATTGGCTAAATAAGGGATAGTTCATCGGTGTTGCTGCTACCAGATCTTCCTCTTCCTCTCCTCTTCTTATGCTTCTGCTTCTGCTGCTGCTGTTGCTTCTTGTTCTTCTTCCATCTTTAAATCCTGCACTGACCTCTGTTAAGCCACATCGCCTCTGCCCACTCCAACTTTTTGTTTTTCCAAGCGTCATTGTCAAATGCCTTCACACCATGCCCAGAGCTAACAACATCGTCAGGCTCGACATCTTCCTCCTCAGGCACGTGTTCATCAAAGCCCCACTGGAGGATCCAGTTATGCAGAATGCAACAAGCAAGAACTAGCCTAACCTGAGTGAAGTATGGGTGGAATGGCTTCTGATCCAGGATCTTAAACCTATTCTTCAGAGCTCCAAATGCCCTCTCAACAGTTACTCTAAGGCCGGAGTGTCTGAGATTAAACAGCTCCTGTGCAGTCCTAGGATAGTTCCTACCAGAGAACTCGTTGAGATGGTACCTTGTTTTTCTGAAGGGTGGAAGAATACCCGACCAACATGCATAACCAGCATCTCCAAGGTAGAATTTGCCGTCGGGGATGTTGATCCCATCAGGTCGACTCATGCTGTCAGTGAGAATGTTAGCATCATGCGCTGACCCCTCCCAGCCAGCCAGCACATATGTGAACTTCAGATCAAAGTCAACAGCAGCAAGCACATTCTGGCTTGTGTAGTGCTTCCTCCTCCTGTATGCTACAGACTGTGACCTAAGAACTCTTGCAGTGACATGAGTACCATCTATTGCCCCAATGCAATCCTGAAAATGGCATCACAAGCCTGTGTTAGTGCTCAACTTGAACAATACAAGCATATCCATGAAAATCGTATATTGTCAATGCTCACCTTGAAGTATGGATACCATCTTGGGCTTCCGCGAATCTTGGGTGGAGTCCGACTAGATGGTCTCCTAATCATCTCTCCTCTAAGCTCCCCAATAGCAAAAAGCACTTGCTTGAAGTACCTAGAGATGGTCTCCGTTGATCTCCTGAACATGTTGTGAATGACCCTGAACCTCTGGTTATGGCCAACAACATGGAGGAATATGACCACTTGCTCTTCAACACTGGTGTTGATACTATCTTGTAACAGCCCCCTGCTCCTGAAGGTCTCGACAAGCCTGGCAAATGATGCTTTTTTCATTCTAAGCATCCACAGAGCCTCGACGTCATTGCAGTTGTAGATGTAGTTCAGATTTTTGATCCTCTCCTGTTCCCGGGGAAACAATGGACCATAGCGGATCAATGGTCTCCAAGCACGACGAACAGCTCTCTGGTGCATGAACATGACCCATGCCTGAATCACACTAATCAGTGTTGTTGCCTGGATTATCAGCCTCATCTGCGCGTCCATAACCTAGTCGACATCGACGGTTCGTTCAGTGGGAAATCGATCCTACACCTAACTTAACCGCCTAATCACTGAGCTAACAAAGGGGGGAGGGGTGCTGCTTACCGGCATCGGAGACGAGGACGGCGTAGGGGGAGCCATGGCACAGACTAGGTCGACCAGACGGTGGCCAACAGCAAGGGGAGCACCAGATCCGCCGCAAACGCCGCCGCCGCCGCCTATAGCGCAGATCTGAAATCGCAGCCGCCGCCGGTGGTGAGGCAGTAGGGAAGAAAGGGGGCAGTGGCTATGGGTGAGCGAGTGAAAGGAGAGTGAGGCTAATTTGGCGCCGGGACGGCGCGACAGATTTCCATCTCCCGCCATCCCGCTCGCCCTCGCCTCGCTCTCGCCCGTGCGACCTGGCGCCGCACTCAGCCTGGCTCGCAAGAAACTGCCAATCCGAGCGTTTCCAACGAGCCAGGCTCTAGGCTGCTTTGAGAAGTGTGCGATGCAGGCCCAACAAGAAAACCAGGCAACCAAACAGGCCTCCCCTTCCCGCGCGGGCCTGGTTAGGCTCGATACGGGCAACCAAACACGCCTCAAGTGAACAAGTCCGGGTCCGGCGGGCTCCCCTCGCAGCTCATCTACACAAGTGCAACATGCTCGAGTAGATGTCTAACAGCTCCTGGTCCGTCCAATGTGTGGTTGGGATGGAGCCATGCATGGAGGGAAAGCTTGGTTTGAGGCTGGCTCATGACTCAAAGAGCATCCATCCATCCGTAGGGTGAAAGTCGCTCATCTGATTGCTGTTGCTGCTGCTGCGGCTACATTGCGTATGCATATATCACTGTCCCTGTCCGACATGAAAAAGAAAAGAAAGATAACAGGGAACTACCCTACAGACTACAGGCGCCGCTGAGCCTTTTCCAGATTTGTGCACGCACGGCACGGCACCAAACTGCACTGTCCTACACTCCTACAGCTACATGATGGATCCATCGATGCGGGAAGAGACCTGGACCTGGACCTTGTGCCGCGCGCCCACCCTAGAGGTGAGGAGAGGAGCTGACCGCTCACTGCTGCAAACTTATATGTGCAGTACAGTACGTCTGCGGATGCAAGGAGACGCCAAACCATTTTTCACCACGTACGTAACAGCAGCTCCAACCCAAATGGACACACGCTTTGTCCGTTTGGGTCGTTCTTCGATTTGGGTCAGCGCATGCACACGACACTGGCCCGGCCCATTTTTTAATTCGCGCGCAAAATATTTGTTATATTATGCTTCAAATTCAAGTACTCCAAGATGTAGAGATGGTCCTCGTGGTGCCAGTGGCGTAGAGGGGAGATTCATTCACCTCCTATCTCGTGATAGATCACTTCTACTTTGTACCCCATCAACAATCAATGCAACAAAGCAGGACATTGGGATTTACCTCTTTTAGAGGGCCTGAACCAGGATAAACCTCGTGTGCATTCATTATCGGGTAATGAAAACACCACCATTATCGGGTGCATCCATCACCGGTCGGACCTAGGGTTTTCACCCCCGAAGCTCGAAACTCAGTGCTCGAAGAGTACCATCAAGCCAAAGACATAGTGTGTCACCACCACTCTTTGTCTTAGAAGACGAAGCTGCATGAAAAAGGCATCCACACACCATGGTCACACCAAGTTGAAATCCAAAGCGTTCCTCGCATTCATGCCCGGACGTAGTTGCTCGCGTACACATCCTTGGCATTCATATCACTAAGTGGTCAAATCTATGCGTACGAGCGAACATGAAGAGCCGAACATCGTCGGGATCCTCACATGCATGTGCGCCTAAAACCCTATGGCAGAGACGGATGACAACAATTGCGTCAACAATTATGTTGCCGCCGCAAGCCGTAGCTGTACCACCCCAACTCGTTGATGCCCGTTTTTTGTGTCGCCGTCGTTGTTGGCACTTCGCCACTGCCACTATGGATCAGCCCCCGAGCAGGCATTGCCAGATCTTGGCGTTCAAGGCCCATTATCAGGCGACCACCCGCACCGGCCGTCGCCACCCACGTAGCATGACGACCACCCTGGGCACTCGGGTCCGCCGCCCCGTCCATGCTCCATATAACTGTGGCGCGCCATAGGAGGCCGATGTGTTGCACAACACCATTTAGAGAGCTTCTCGAGCGAGTGATCGTTGCACGAGAAGGCATCCCACTGCCACCGCCGGCTAAGCGGGCTTTGCTCCCAACATCCGACGACAACAGAATAGATGAGTAAAGGAGGTGGCGGGGACAACAACAACTAGGGTTTCACCTGAGACGCCCGTGGGCGACACGAGCGACCCTCAAAATTGTGTTTCACAAGGCACAATCTCATTTCGCAGAATTTTACATGAATATTACCGGAAGTAGTTTCATCTTGTCAAAGCTTGTGGCGAATGTAAGTCCCGATGAGGATTTGGCCCTTAAGGGGAAATGTTCTCTTCATGATGTTAACGTTCCGATCAACCCTTGAGCAGCACAGCGAATACAAAAGTAGTGATTGACAATAACCGGTGCTACTAAGTAATTTACTTGTAGCTACGATGGTGACTGAATGGTTTGGTTAGTTGGTTGCGAGCTTTCTGTTGGCTGCGGCTTACAATTCGACAAAGCCCCATGGAGGCCATTGTCTACCATGGTGGCAACATGTAGACTAGTGGAAAGTTGGATGGTGACAGTGGCCTGTGGAACGTTCCAAACAAACCAATCCTCGATGCAACGTATCTGCCGATATTTGTTTATTGTATTTTTTTTTCCTTTTAATAACTTCCAAGAAGCGCTCCACTTCACACAAAAAAAAAACATGTGTAAGGTCTTTTTCTTTCTTTTGCAAGAGAAGTGTGTATATGACGATCGAGCATGTGTCCACTACGACATGGAAGATGCATGTTCTCCAAGTTAAGGGACGGGCGAAGCCATTTTGAGTTTGCTCTCTTAAGTCATTGGGCAGGAATAGGATCAAGATCAACATCATGTGTGAGGGAGTACTACCTTATGTGAGAAGGGCATCTTCAACACGGACCCTCAAACTGTCTGCCAATCAACACGCGTCCCTATGTTCAATCAAAATCTTCCATGCCAATAATCCTAGAACATGTTAACCTGTATATTTTTACGCCAAAAATTTACAAATTCATTTGAATTCTTTGGGGAAAGAAAACCCTAAACTGCCGTGATTTTCTGGAAACCTGTTCTTCCGGCCCAGCTAGGGGAAAAGTCCAGTAGCAAGAAAAGAAAATTTTGGTTTGGTCTAGTCAACACTGGTGGTGAACATATGAAGTCCCAAATGAAACTTGAAATCGTATACTTTCGAATGGCATAATATTTAAACTATACAACCCATCTTATCAAATTATAGATCTAGAGATATGCACAAGCCTTATAAACTGGAAAGGAGGTACAGTAGTTTGACGATGATGACTGAGGATGGTTGGTCGGTTGGTCGTGAGCTTTCTCTTGGCTGTGGCCGAGAAAGCCCGATGGAGGCCGTGGTGGCTAACATGAAAGCTGTCTAGATTGATGGATGGTGACAGTGGCCTGTGGAACGTTTGAAACCAACCATTATATTTCTCGGTGCAATGTACCTGCCGTTAATTATTTATTATTTGCACTTTCTTATTAGGTTTGTGTTACTTTGTGCTGGAAGTGCATCCATGCACACACATGCGTAATTGCGTGCATGACGATGGAGCCCACACCACATTTTCTCCAACAAGACAGTCGAGGAATGGACGCAGCCATTTTGCGTTTGCTCTCTTGATTCATTCTTCGAATTCGGATATTTTAGTTGCGAACGTCAGCCAGGGGGAAAGGTCCCATTCCACCGTTACATGAAATCTCGACGCAAGGCCGCTGCCACGTCAGATTTGAAAACTAGTTCACTGTAAGGCTAGTCATAGTGGGAGTAACTTAGCTAGTAATATAGCGCACTTCGAGAAAATTCTGCTTATGTGGCAAGTAATTAATGAGAGGTGGTAACATAATATGTTACTGTAACATAGCGCTTTCCAAGACAAGATGAGTCTATGAGCTAATAAATGAAGCCATCTATGATACTACTATTATGTTACTTTGCATTATAAAGGTAGTAACTTAGACTAGTATCATATGCATGACACTAGTCTAAGTTACTCCCCACTATGACCAGCCTAAGACAAAAGGCAGTGAACACCTTACAATTCCAAACAATCCCCACGCACCGCACTGGCCAGCTAGTGTGTCATGGTCTTGCACATGGGATACCTGGGCTGGAATCCTAGGGCCTCCTTTTTTTTGCCTTCTTTTAGGTACATGGCATTTTTTCTAGAAAAATTAACATGATAGTATATAATTTTTTTTAAGTATGTCACACGACAATTTAAACATTTTTTTCACAAGTCAAGTTTTGTAGAAGATATCATTTTATATTTAAAGAGATGGCATTTTATATTCAGAGATGTCATTTTTTATATTAAGGAGGTGGCATTTTTATATAAGACTTGACATTTTATTACAATTAAGAGATGAAATTTTATATTAAGCGATGGCAATTTTTATTATTAAGAGATGACATTTTCATATTGAAATATGACATTTTTATATTTAAAGAGAAGAAATTTGCATATTAAGCGATGGATTTTTTTAATTAAAAACATGGCATTGTTATATTAAGAGATGGCGTTTTTTATTATAAAGAAATTACTTCTTTTAGGTACACATGACATTTTTTCTAACCGTTTATAATTTTTCAAAGTATGTCACATGGCAATTTTTTTTAAAACATCACAAGTCAAGTTTGTTTTTTCTACATGTCATCTTTAATATAAAGAGATGCCATTTTTTCTAATATCATGGCATTGTTCTTCTTCTATTGTTGACATGGAAAATCAACTTCATAGGACCATGGCAAGTCTGAAAACATTTTTTAACATCCATGATTAATTTCTGATAGTAGATGACATCATTTGGCCGTGGAGTATCTGCTCCCAAGCTCAAATGCTCCCTCATGAATAGTAAAATCAGAAAAAAAAATATGAAAATTTTATGGTAAACTTTGACAGATGTTTTGTATGCTTGCAAAATTTCAGACGAAATGACATTCATCAAAGTCGTGGCCAAAAAAATCGATGCTCCAAAAATGCGAGTTTTGAAAATATTTTGGACTGCTGATTATGTTTTCTTTTGGAAATTTTTAGTGAAAAAAGTTTTCAACGCTTGCAAAAATTCATTGTGAAGTGACATTTGTAGAAGCCGTGGCCAAAAAAATGATGCTCCAAAAATGTCATTTCAAAATGCATTTTGGAATGATGATTTTGTTTTTCTTGGCCATGACTTTTACAATTGTCGTTTCACGACGAAATTTTGCAAGCGTCGAAAACTTTGCTCAATGTTTGTCACTAAAAAAATGAATTTTATATAATTTTGTTCCAATATTTTTCAATATTACTATTCACCCGAGTTCATTTGAACTCGGGACTAGAAGAGTCCCTCCCCCTGGCCCCGTGTCATCCTCCCGCGGGTGGCCCAGGCGCAAGAACCCTAGCCGCCTCCCCCAGATCCCATCTCCTTCCCTCCCGCCGCCGCCGGGCAAAGCCCGCATGGTGCCGGCGGCGGCGGGATCTTCCCTCGCCTCCCTGGAGCAAGGCCGCGGGGGGCTCTTCTTCAGTCAACGGCGGACCTCGGTGGCCGGATCGTCGGGCAGGACGTGCTGGCAGGCGATGGTGTGTGGCGGCGCTGCTGCTGGCCGGTGCAGGCGTGTCGCGGTGGAGCGCGCGTGCTGGTGGCAGCGCGGCGTTCGCTTCGTGGCGGGTTCGGCCTGGTCAGATCTGCACTGGCCGGAGATGGGGGTGGCGGCCGGAGCTTAGCAGGAGACATGGTGGTGCGGCGGGCCTGGTAGGAGTCGGCAGCGAGGCAAGGGTGCGGCTGGCCGGTTGCGGCGCCGTTCGGTGGCAGAAGCGCGAGTCCGCGGCCAGTTGGGTGGAGTCGACGCTGTGAGGCTCGGCGAAGATGGAGTCTTGGCGAGCAGCGAGCGGCCGACAACTTCTGTTCGGCGTGATGAGCAGGGATGCTCCTCCGATGGTGCAGCATGGCTTTGTCGACATGCGGGTCCAGTCATCGCAAGGCTGTCCCTTGGAGTGGGTGATGGCTGTTGCGGGCGGCCTGGACTTGCCGGAGGTGCGGTGAGGCTGCGGTTCCTGTCCAGGCGGGGCGTTGATGGCGTGGCTGGTGTTCTTCTTGTTGTGCGTCCGGTCGATGGTCCTCGGCTTGGCGGCTACGTTGGCTAAGTGCTGCGGTGGCGGCGGTGTGAAGCTTCTGAGACGGTGTTACCCAATTCTAGATGGTGTGGTGAGGTGCGACGCGCGGATGAAAATCTTGCACGGCTTCCGTCGGGCCGGCGGCGATGGCACCCGCGGATGCCATTCCCCTCCTTGGAGGCGTCGTCGTGGCGTGCTCGTCACCTCCCTCACTCGCCTGGAGTTGTGGTTGTCTCCGGGCGAAAGCCTCGATTCGGTTGGATCGACACAATGGCGGCATCTTCGACGTCGTTCCTCTGCTGGGAGCATTGTGTTTGGAGACATGGCCGGCTCCTCGTCGCTCTCCTCCGGTGTTCGCCGCTGTCCTCCTTGATCCTCTGCGGCGCTATGTATGCCCGTTGTTGGTGTGTCCAAGACGGCGTCTTTCTTAGATCGGATCGAGTCCTACCACCCACTTGCCACTTCCTCTTAGGCGATAAGAGTGGATGGTGCGTCGACAAGTGAAGCTTTGCGGAAGTTGGTGTTCTTTGGAGATGTCCGACGTCGGTTGAGACGCGGTGTTGAGTTTCGATTAGGATAAGCCCTTTGTGTGTAGCTTGCTTTGCGGTGTTGTGTTTGGGTGTGGTGTTGTACTATGCTCGTTGTTCGCAGCCAGTGTAGTTTCTTGTAACTCAAATTCTGCCTTCTATAAAGCTATGGTACGCCAAGGCGTACTCTCGAAAAAAACTCGGGACTAGAATACTACTTGCGCGTTCGATGGGGGGTTTCCTCCTCAGCAACTGGACGCCAATTATTGGAGCCCTTTATTCTTTGGGCGAGCAGAGCAGGGCAGGGTAGGATCGCCGCCATTAAATTAAGTTTTTTACATGCTCGTTTTTTAACAACTTAATAATCCCTCCGTCCCAAAAATAAGTGTCTCAACCTTAGTACAACTTTGGTAATTAGACATGGTTTAAGTATGTCACACGACAATTTAAACATTTTTTTCACAAGTCAAGTTTGTAGAAGATAGCACTTTATATTGAAAGAGATGGCATTTTATATTAAGAGATGTCATTTTTTTAGAGTATTAAGGAGGTGGCATTTTTATATAAGACTTGACATTTTATTATTATTAAGAGATGAAATTTTATATTAAGTGATGGCATTTTTTTATTATTAAGAGATGACATTTTCATATTGAAATATGACATTTTTATATTTAAAGAGAAGAAATTTGTATATTAAGTGATGAAATTTGTTAATTAAAAAGATGGAATTTTTTATATTGAGATATGGTATTTTTTATTATAAAGAAATTGCTTCTTTTAGGTACACACGGCATTTTTTTAACCGTTTATAATTTTTCAAAGTATCTCACATGGCAATGTTTTTTTTAACAATCACAAGTCTAGTTTGGTTTTTCTACATGGCATCACTAATATTAGGAGATGGCATTTTTTTCTAATATCATGGCATTTTTCTTCTTCTATTGTTGACATGGAAAGTCAAATTCATAGGACCATGGCAAGTCTGAAAACATTTTGTAACGCCCATGATTAATTTCTGATAGTAGAGGACATCATTTGGGTGTGGAGTATCTGCTCCCAAGCTCAAATGCTCCCCCATGAACAGTAAAATCGGGAAAAAATATATGAATTTTTCACGGTAAACTTTGACAAACGTTTTGTATGCTTGCAAAATTTCAGACAAAATGACATTCGTGGAAGTCATGGCAAAAAAAATTGATGCTCCAAAAATGCGAGTTTTGAAAAAAAATTGGACTGCTGATTATGTTTTGTTTTGGAAATTTTTACTGACAAAAGTTTTAAACGCTTGTAAAAATTCATTGTGAATGGACATTTGTAGAAGCCGTGGCTAAAGAAAACGATGCTCCAAAAATGTCATTTCGAAATGCATTTTGGAATGATGATTTTGTTTTTTCTTTGCCATGACTTGTACAAATGTTGTTTCACGATGAAATTCTGCAAGCGTCGAAAACTTTTGTCAATGTTTGTCACTAAAAAAAATCAATTTTATAAAATTTTATTCCAATATTTTTCGATATTACTATTCACCCGAGTTCATTTAAACTCGGGACTAGAATACTACTTGCGCGTTCGATGGGGGGTTTCCTCCTCAGCGACTGGATGCCAGTTATTGGGGCCCTTTATTCTTTGGGCGAGCAGAGCAGGGCAGGGTAGGATCGCCGGCCATTAAATTAAGTTTTTTACATGCTTGTTTTTTAACAACTTAATAATCCCTCCGTCCCAAAAATAAGTGTCTCAATTTTAGTATAACTTTGGGTATTAGACATGGGCATAGACACTAAAAATGTGTTACAAAAAGTTACAGAGGTATTACCTTTGTGCATGGTGACAGTCTCCATCAGAGATATACTAGCAAACAAAACTTTGAAAAGAAAAAAAGATATAGCAAACAAAGCGACGGACGGACGGCTGCGCGCGCGCGGGCGCGACGGCGGGGACAGCCGGCCGGCTCCACACCACACCGGAGACCGGACGTCGACGTGAGTAATTGGTGGTAGGGCATGCAATGCCAATGCATGCAGCTAGCTAGCGGACGGATGAATGGCATTGGCATGCACTTTTTATTAAATATTATTATTGAGGATCATGAATTGCATGCACTCGTGAGGCGACCGCGCGTGGGGACGAGGTAGGCCGTGCTCCCGTTGTCCCGACGCACGCACGCACTGGTGGTGGTGGTGGTGGTGGTGGTGTGCGTGGGGACGAGCTTGAGCTAGCCGACCGGGCGCTCCACAGTTTGTACGTACGTACGTACTGCGTGCGTGACCGGCGGGCGGCCATGGCGACTGCATACGCACGGCACCAAGTCCAAGTGGACGGGCGAACAAGTCCGGCGGGCTCCGCCGGCAGCCCAATGTAGTGTGCATGATGCTGGAGCAGATGTGTACCAGCATGCATCTTAGCTGAGCATGCACCAGTTAGTCAGTGAGTCAGTGAGGCTATCGTAGCTAGCAGCAAGTTGAGGCTCATCTCGATCTCGATGACCCGAAGAGAGGGACAAAATTACTGTTCTGACATAAAGTGCTAACAAAATCCCGATTTAACCTCGGTTTAAATTTTTTTTTTTGATTCTGACCTCTTTGGGTGACGCCAACATCCCTGACGTCTGGGTTGGGAAGCAGACGCCAGGCACCCTGGCGTCTGGCCCCTGGCCCGCACTGCCCGCCTGCCCGTTGACCTGCTGACGTGGCAAAGGGGCCAGACGCCAAGGACCCTGGCGTCTGGCCCTGGTAATTGGATAGCCCACGGGAGAGTGTGTGGGACCCACCCCACACACTTTCCCCAATCCATAACCCGAGCTTGAAGAACACTTGGAGCTCTCACACTCTCTCCCACCCCTCAAGCTCCCCCTCAAATCCTCTCCAAAAGGTGCATCCCTTAGGTGGATCTTTCCATCACTTTGTTGCTCTTGGTAATCTCCCTCAAATCATCCAATTATTTTTGGTTAAATCTTGTTATTTTGGTTGCATTTTATACATGTTGGTGGAACCCTAGTTCATGTTTTCTCCCTTATGTTAGTGTGAATGGCTTGGTTAACTTTGATAATATAGTGATATGCATGGTGTGTAGTAGGAATATATGCTCGTTGAGTAGAAAGATTGGGGGTTAGGGTTAGTTAGTGATTAGGGTTAACTTTGCTTAGTGTGTGTTAATTAGTGATACTTTTGTGGACATCACCAATAATTTAGTGTTGATATGATTTGGATATAATGAGATGTATTTGGATAAACACAAATTCTCATTGAAGTCTTAAATGCATTCATGTTATTTTTAGATGGAGAGACTTGTTAATGTTCATTACATGGACAAGGAGGCATTCTTGAGTAACAATGCCGACACGGGTGAGGAACCATTGGTTTTTGATACAAGCCCTAGCTATGAGGATGTTGTTGCAAAAGTGAGACAAGTCTTAAAGTGGATGGACACCAATGTCGATGTTAAGTTAATAGGAAGGTATTATGTTGGAGTTGGAGCCAAATCTCGCTTGAAAAGTATGCCTATCACCTCGGATTTGCATTGGGATGTATACAAAGAAAAAGTTTCCCAATCGGAAGACAAGTCACTTGAATTTTTTGCCATGAAGGTTGAATCTCCTCGGTTTACCTTTGATTTGAACCGGCATGTCTCTTCCCCAATGGATGACATGAGCAAGAGGACAATGGTGCCACTTGTTGAGCATAGGGTTGTGGTTGATGCCCCCAATGCTTATCGCCAACCACGTCCCCGTGTACCATCTATTAAAGCAAATGAGGTTGAGTTGTATGCCCCCAATGCTTCTAGCCAACCACCAACTAGCCAAGCAAATGAAGTTGAGGTGATTGCTAGTGAAGAAGTAATTCAAGAGGGTGAAGATGCTTATGATGACGATGAAGAGCAAGAGGAAGGGTTTCATGGTAATGATGTTGGTGACTTGGATGCGTACATAGCGCAAAAGGACATGGATCGTGACTTGCCTTTTAGGCGTCAATATGCGTATGACTCGGATGATGAGGGTCCAGTTGAACAGTTGGACGAGGATGGATTCACAAAGGAGGAAAACCAAATCCACTTTGAGCTGACGGGCTTAGAAAAAAGAACTCACTTGTTTAAAGATCTCAGCCTTGCCCATAAAGCTATTGTTGACGGTGGAATGAGAATGACGACGATTGAGCCAACACCGTGCCCGGATCTAGGAGAACCAAGGGTGGAGAATGAGGACGACAATGCTTATTTGGAGAAAGGAGTGAAGTTTCTAAGCTTGCCTATGCTGAAGTTTTGGTTGGCTGACTATGCCATTCGGAACCATAGGCCAATTTATGTCGAGCACTCCGACATGAAGTTGTGTACACCGTGAAGTGTGAGCAAGAAGGATGCCCATGGAAGGTTCGTGCAAGAAAGCTTAAAGAAACCGAAGAATGGGTGTTAAGAAGTTGTGTTGCCACTCATAGGTGCAAACCGCCATCTAAACGACTTCGAGCGACACACCGTCAACTCACATCTGAGTATCTCGGATACAAATGGATGAAAGACATAGGCTTTGATCCCACTGTGAAAGTGAGGTTTCTCATTCGGACGGTGAAGAAACAATTTGGTTATGAAGTCAAGTATGGGAAGGCATGGAAGGCAAAGGCAAATGCTATTAGGATGTTGTATGGTGGTTTTGAAGAAGCATACAACTAGCTCCCAAGGTTGTTGGCCGCGATTGCACATAAGAACCTGGGCATGTTTCATGTGGTCGAGGATCACGAGGGAGTGTTCCACCGTGCCTTCTGGAGTTATGGACAATGTGTGGAGGCGTTTCAGCATTGTCATCCGATCTTGTCTATAGATGGCATGTTCTTGACCGGTAGATACAAGGGCACACTAATGGTAGCAATGGCGCACTCATCGAACGGCAACGTGTTGCCGTGTGCATTTGCTTTGGTGCCTTCCGAGCACCAAGACAACTGGGAGTGGTTCATGGGTCATGTTAGGCACAACGTGATTGGGGCTAGGGAGGTATGCATCATATCAGACGGGCACCATGGCATACTCAAGGCAATGGACATTGTTATTCCAGGATTTCCAAAGCTTCACCACAGATGGTGCATGAGGCATTTCGTGGCCAACTTTTACCGGGCATGTAAGAGCAAGGAGCTCAGCAAAGACCTTACCCATGTATGTGTGGCCTTCACCACCGAAGGTTTCGATGCTCGGTACAACAAACTCTTTGCAACGGTGAACGAAGGGGGAAAAGAGTTCTTAACTAGGAATTTAAGCGAGAAGCACAAGTGGGCACGCGCTCATGACGATGGTGGTAGGTGATATGGCGACATGACGAGCAATCTGGTAGAATGTTTCAACAATCTGCTGAAGGATGCTCGTGCATTGCCGGTGACTGCAATAGTGGAGTACACTTTCTTCAAGCTTAATGAGTACTTTCAGAGGTATTCTGAAGAGACTGCAAAATGGATAGGTGAAAAAAAAGGATTATCCGGAAAAGGTTGATGAATGATTGCAGTTACAAGCAAGCAAGTCTTCACGGCAACAAGTTATCATATTCGACAGAATTGAAATGATCTATCAAATTGATGAGCCAGGTGGCACAACACGAGACGGTTTTCAATATGGTGGTGGTGTGTCTGAAGACTCGGTGGTGCCAGTGCGAGAGGCCTAGTAAGTATCATTGGCCATGCTCGCATTTGATAACGGCGGCGAAGGCGAGAAACATACCTGTTTGTGATGGAAAAACCGTGCGGATGCAAGAGTTCCATGTGGAAGCTACTAGGTTGACATGGGCGCCAAGATTTCACCCTTTCTTGGACCAATCACAGTGGCCTGAGTACCATGGCCCTCATATTAGGCCAGACCCTCTTCTAAAGGTGGAGACCAAGGGTAGAAGGAGAACTAAGAGGTTCAGGGGTGATATGGATGACCTGGCTGGATACACTGGCATGAAACAATTTGGTAGCGGTCATTTCATGGAGGTTCCTGACACTATCAACTGTGGGGTGTGCGGTGAAGGGGGACATAATGAGCGGACATGCAAGAAAAGGAAAACCAAAAAAAGAAAAACAAGTCATGGAGGTGGCACCGATGGTGAACGAGGTGGAAGAGGTGACGGTGGTGGTGGTCGAGGAAGCACAAGTGTCAGAGGTGGTAGTGGTGGTCGTAGAGGGAGCACAAGTGCTAGAGGTGCTAGTGTTCGTAGAGGGAGTACAAGTGGTAGAGGTGGTCGTCGAGCTAGCACAAGTGCTAGAGGTGGTCGTCGAGCAGGCACAAGTGCTAGAGGTGGTGGTCGAGCAAGCACAAGTGCTAGAGGTGGTGGTGGTCGGAGAGGAAGCACATGTGCTAGAGGTGGTGGTTGATACGTCTCCAACGTATCTACTTTTCCAAACACTTTTGCCCTTGTTTTGGACTCTAACTTGCATGATTTGAATGAAACTAACCCGGACTGACGATGTTTTCAGCAGAACTGCCATGATGTTGTTTTATGTGTAGAAAAGAAAAGTTCTCGGAATGTCCTGGAAATCCACGGAGGCACTTTTTGGAATTTATAGGAATTATTGGGCGAAAGAAATACACCAGGGGGCCCACAGACTGTCCACGAGATAGGGGGCGCGCCCCCTATCTCATGGGCCCCCTGGACCTCCTCCGACCTCAACTCCAACTCCATATATTTCGTCTCGGGGAGAAAAAAATCGGAGAGAAAGTTTCATCGCGTTTTACGACACGGAGCCGCCGCCAAGCCCTAATCTCTCTCGGGAGGGCTGATCTGGAGTCCGTTCGGGGCTCCGGAGAGGGGGATTCGTCGCCGTCGTCATCATCAACCATCCTCCATCACCAATTTCATGATGCTCACCACCGTGCGTGAGTAATTCCATCGTAGGCTTGCTGGACGGTGATGGGTTGGATGAGATTTACCATGTAATCAAGTTAGTTTTGTTAGGGTTTGATCCCTAGTATCCACTATGTTCTTAGATTGATGTTGCTATGACTTTGTTATGCTTAATGCTTGTCACTAGGGCCCGAGTGCCATGATTTCAGATCTGAATCTATTATGTTTTCATGAATATATGTGTGTTCTTGATCCTATCTTGCAAGTCTATAGTCACCTATTATGTGTTATGACCCGACAACCCCGAAGTGACAATAATCGGGATACTTCTCGGTGATGACCGTAGTTTGAGGAGTTCATGTATTCACTGTGTGTTAATGCTTTGGTCCAGTTCTCTATTAAAAGGAGGCCTTAATATCCCTTAGTTTCCGCTAGGACCCCGCTTCAACGGGAGGGTAGGACAAAAGATGTCATACAAGTTCTTTTCCATAAGCACGTATGATATTTACGGAATACATGCCTACATTACATTGATGAATTGGAGCTAGTTCTATATCACCCTATGTTATAGCTATTGCATGAGGAATCGCATCCGGCATAATTATCCATCACTGATCCATTGCCTACGAGCTTTTCACATATTGTTCTTCGCTTATTTACTTTTCCGTTGCTACTGTTACAACTACTACAAAAACCCAAAAATATTTATCTTTACTTTTGCTACCGTTACTATTATTATCATACCAATTTTGCTACTAAAAACTTTGCTGCAGATACTAAGTTATCCAGGTGTGGTTGAATTGACAACTCAACTGCTAATACTCAAGAATATTCTTTGGCTCCCCTTGTGTCGAATCAATAAATTTGGGTTGAATACTCTACCCTCGAAAGCTGTTGCGATCCCCTATACTTGTGGGTTACCAGTGTTGGTCGTAGAGGAATGGTTGATAATGGATCGGCCTTCGGTTATTTGCTTAATCCAGATGGTTGATCTAATAATAATGGTTTATTATTTGTACATACAATTCCTAGCATTTATTGATTTACTGTATTTACACATGTACTGTCTTTGTGTCTTGTGCTAACAATTGTTCTTTTTGTAGGCATGGCTTCATCCGGTTCCAGGACGAGGCCGACGTGCGCGGACCAAGAGGACATGCCTAAGACGTGGATGGAGGCCAGGTTGGACAAGGAGAAGGAGAAGGATGTGCCCACACCACCATGTTGGTGTGGTGATGTTTGCAAACTGAAGGTGTCCACTGACCGCAAGAAGTCATGGACCAAAGGTAGAAGGTTTTTCGTGTGTCTCAACTATGCACATGATCGTCGAAGGCCAACTAACGCATATGACCTACCACCAGTATGTTAGGTGTACATACAAAAAACATCAACAAGTTTGAACTCATATTACTAACAAAAACATGATTTATATGTAGTCCCCTCCTCCACTTTGCAAGTACTTCACTTGGATAGATCACGAGGTACCAAAAGATGTCCAAGAGGACCAACGTCGAGATTGCTTACGGAGGCAGCGCCTGTTCGAGGAGTCCTATGCACGGGGATTGGAGCAGGAGCGTCGTGAGAAGGAGGCTCATGAGCGCAAGAAGCGTGAGGAAGAGAGGGCACGCAAAGAGAAGGAGGCTCGTCAAGAAGAGAGGGCAAGAAAACTTGCAAGGGCTCGCGATGCACGAGAGGAGGACGAGGCACGTGACAAGAAGGGAAAGTGGCCCCGTACTACTCAGTAGACAAATGGAAAACGCACCTTGTGTGGTCATGAACTTTCGAGACTTTGTTTAATGTATGAACTTGTCATTCGGGACCTTGTGTGGTCATGAACTTGTCATTTGAGACCTTGTATGTGATGAACTTGTAATTGAGATTATGTGGAAACTTTGTTTGTCATTCGAGACTAGTATGCTTTCTTCATATTTTGGGTTGAGACTAGTATGCTTTCTTCATATTTGTGTCATTTACAGTGTATAACAAATCGTTCAATTAGTTAGCTTGCCAAAATTACAAATGAAAAAGTAGCATTGTGTGCACCAGGACCAAATGCCAGGGACCATGGCGTCTGGCTATTTGACCAAACGCCAGGGATCATGGCGTCTGGGTGCTGAACAGTTCCAATAGCTTCTATTGATTTTTTTGGGGGGGGGGGGGGTACCAGACGCCATGGACCCTGGCGTTTGGCTATTGGGGCCACGTCAACCAGACGCCGAGGACCATGTCGTCTGGCTATTTGACCAAACGCCAGGGATCATGGCGTCTGGGTGCTGCACAGTACCAATCGCTTCTGTTGATTTGGGGGGGGGGGGGTACCAGACGCCATGGACCCTGGCGTTTGGCTATTGGGGCCAGGTCAACCAGACGCCGAGGACCCTGGCGTCTGGGTGCTGCCCATTTTCACTTAGGCATCTGTGGATAAGATGCTGTGGGCCCCCTCACTCCCTCTCCATCTCCACTCATCTCCACTCACATTCACGAGCTGCTGCCCCCCTCACTCCCTCTCCATCATCCTAGCCCCCCTCAAATCTCTCACAAATCGGCCCCGTTTCACCGTTGGATCTTCGAGATTTCATAACAAGAAGGTAAATCAACTCCACCCCCATTTTTTGGTTGCTTTAATGTATCATATTTTTGTGCAAACCCTAGTTTTATTTTTCCCTGTGGTTATGCTCAAGGGGTAGGTAAATGAACTCCACCCCCATTCCATTCATCTCCACTCACATTCACGAGCTGCCCCCCCCCCTCAGATGGATACGGGTGCTCAGTGGACGCTAGCCCTACTGTTCATGTCCAAGGCCTTCCTCCAAGCGTTGTGCAAGTTAGTAAAGTGGACCTCACTTTTGAGTGGATGAAGACTAAATTCATGTTGAAGCAAGGGTTGAAGGAAGACAATTTTGTGTACTACGTCAGTAGGAAGCAGTCAGATGGCCCTGGGGAAAGAAAATTGATTGACATAACTGATGATGGCAAGATTCAAGAAAATGCTGAGCGAATGGGAATGGAAAAGGGTTGTTGAGTTGCATTGCTACCGGAAACCGAGTTATATGTGATGTTTATGTCATTTGAACTATCGTGCTTATGTCCTAGTGGTTTGAAAAGACTATGTAATGCTTATGTCCTAGTGGTTTGAACTATCGTGGTCATCAACTATTTGTGTAATTTGAGACTATGTCATTTGAAACCTTGTTTGAACTAGTGGTTTGAAAAGACTATGTATGTTATTCGAGACTAATCTTCTATGTATCATGATATTTGTGTAAAATAGTGTATAACAATGCGTGCAATTAGTTAGCTAGACAAAAAAAAGCTAGACAAAACTACAAGTGAAGAAAAAGAACCCTTCTTGCCCAGGACCAGACGCCAAGGACCCTGGCGTCTGGCTCCCCTGCTTTGCCCTGTTTTCTGCTGTCTATCGACTGCCAGACGCCAAGGACCCTGGTGTCTGGTCCCCTGACTTACAGCCAGACGCCAAGGACCCTGGCTTCTGGTCCCCTGTGCATACAAATGGCAAGATGACTCCTCCTTTTGACAGATTTCAGAAAAATTTCATAGGAACGTCACGAATTCATGGAAGCAAGCAATGAATTCATACACATCATAGGAAACAACATTTCACATAAATCACATGATTGAGTACTACTTTTAAACGACAAATTCATGTCATACATTCATAGCAACGTCACGAATTCATGGAAAGAAACGACAACAAGTTCATGGAAAGAAACGACAACAAGTTCATGCAAGCACACTAGAACAAGCTCATCGAAACAAACTACAACAAGCTCACTTCCTCCTTCCTCTCTTCACGATATCTGCAAGTGTAGGCTCCTCCTCTTCGCTAGCCTCCTCCGCCTCCGCATCATTGTTCGACTTATATCTTTGCATTCATGTAGGCATAAATTGATGAGGATACTCCGGACTATGGAATGCAGTGTTCCATGTCTTGTTTCTGCCTTTCTTGCCCGGTGTCTTAGCTATGGCTTTGCCTTTTTTAGAGCGGGCATTGGCTTGGGTCGGTTGTGTACCCTGTGATGGTTGTGGAGCATCAACATTGTACTCATGCTCTTATTGTTCCTGCTCCTCTTCTTGTGTTGGCTCCTCTTCTTGTGTTGGCTCCTCTTGATGTGTTGCCTCCTCTTCATTGACCTCCTCCTCTATGTCCTCTTCGTTGCGGAGATAACGGCGTTTATGAGCTCTGCCAACGCGGCTACCAGGTGCAAACACATCACTGGGCTGAGCACCATGGCAAGAAAGCATAGCTGCCATCTTATGTAACCGCTTCTTGAACTTCTGCGACAACACAAAATATGATATGAGATGAGATGCAAATAACTAATCCGTGAAAATAAGCTTTTATAAATTATTGCTCATACCTCCGTCGTGCTCCTAAGAGTCCTCTCAGATAATGCACCACCACGGGGATGACTCAGTGCTACATTGGCATCGTTGACGCACATAAGCAACTCTCTTCCCTGCAAGTCATGCACACACCAAAATTATGTATTTGAAAGAAGACTATATAATGCAAGTGTGTTAGAATAGGCTCATTAGACTACCATTTCGTCATGCATAGGTGCATAGTCAACGTGAGCCCCTCTCGTGTCTCTCACCGCCCTGTTGAAGGTATGATAACCTTCTGCAGTATCCGGATCTTCAGACACCAACTCTGACCACTCCTCGTGAGTCCAACCGGGCTTTAGCTTTAACCGGTAACGATCCGCATACCATACTTGATACTTCTGATATGCTGACTGATTGTGAGGTCTGCTCTCTGATTCCACTAACGTGTCTCTTCGATTCCAAATTTGTATCCACTTAACGTGTTTGTCTGCCCAATCCGCTATATCCTGATTGTTCCTTCGAGAGAACCTACAAATGAGCCATGTCACAAAGCATTAGCAAATATAGACTTATTCAATGCTCTACTACATACTCAAAGACATGCTTGCTCACCGATGCAGAGATAGCATTTCCTCCTTGCTCTCATCAATTGGAATACCTTGTCTTCTTCCAAATTGTCTTGCCACACGGTCTACGAAGTGCCACTCAACCGCAAAGAAGCATATCATTGGGCACCTCGCCCGCCAAAGATGGCTATCACGCGTGCACATCTCGTTATACTCAAAGCCACGATCATCCACATAAGGCAACCAATGGACCTGCAAAACAAAGAGATACATTGTTAGATACAAATTTCATTCTTGAGTAAATTTGGTCTCATTGAACTTCTCAATACTTGCTCAGCAGTCAAGTTGTCCAGCTTGTTCATATAACACTTGTATTGCACATGCGAGCTTCCTGTGTACACCGTCACCCGTTCCCAATAGTATGCAACCGTAGGGCGCCGATATGGATCATCATCATGCGCCCCGTCATGATTACCAAGTGGGTTAGGGTGTTCAGGGTTCTTGAAATCGGGCCGTCCAACCGGGATCCGCTCCCACATCCACACGGATAGGCCCCAAACAAACCCAGCCAATGAGGATGTATCTCCCTTCCCGCGACACGCCAAGTCAAGCTGCAATCAAACAAACATGTTAGATATGGAGGCGCATGACAAATGTAAGATGAATGGTTGCAAATATCTCTTACCTGACGTTACAAGTATGCTAGTGCGGCCGAACCCCAGCTATACTGGGTATCCCAGTTAGTGAGTAGCTCCAAAAACATCCAGAGGGCTGAGTTCCCGGTTGCGTCTGAGAAGAGTACCTTAGTTAGTACATACCAAAGATAGGCCCGCGCGTACTGCTGCACAACCAGGTCATTGGCACCCTGAGGGCACGGATTTTTAGCCAAGAATGCGTCACTTTCGAGGCATCGGCCTTGCCTTCCAGAGGGGCATCCGGCTCAACACCAATTAAAATGCCTGCCCGTTGTCGCCAATTAACGGCGCTGACACGACCGGTAACAGCTCGTCCGTTGATAGGAAGGCCGCTTATCATAGCCATGTCCTCTAGGGTCATCGTCATCTCCCCAAATGAAAAGTGGAAAGAGTGAGTCTCGGGCCTCCAACGATCCACAAGTGCGGTCAGCGCCGCGTGGTTCACCGGCGGAGGGCGTCGCTTAAACTGCAACACGAATGGGAGAAGACCCAATCTCCGAATGTACGGCTTGTACCGCACGTCGTAAGGAAAGTCATCAGCGCAATGACCCCTCATGCGCATAGCAACTACAGGCTGCAAATAAAGTGATTTTTTATCAATACAAGAACTCAAATGAGAAACAATGAAAATTGATAAGTCTTGCTTCTTACCTTTCCGTTCTCAATGGCACGAGCACGATGTTCCTTATCCCACTCTTGGATTAATCCGTCATACCAAGGTCCATCATCATCCGCCATTCTACAAAACAAATCACAGACATCTATGAATACATGAACAATATCAAACAATACAATTTCCTTCTCCAAGTTATGCCACATGAACACACCATTCTTCTAAAACATAAGCACATCATTTCTTTCTTCTACATATGCACACATATCATCTAGAGTACCAAATTTCACCATCAAATAAATTTCATAATCATCATCCGCCATTCTATTGAACAAATCATGTCACACACAATCATCAAATTTCATCATCTCTTTTGCAAAAAAATTATGCCATCTATATATTCAACTATATTGTCATACCATATAATATTTTTTCTAAATATATTTGCTTGCCAAAGTAGTCTTCTCAGATTCAAACAAATATTATGCCATCTATATATTCAACATATAGCTAATTTGCACAATTCATACATCATCTATAATTCAAAAAAAAATCACAAACTATGTCTATTGGTGGACAACTACAAACATCTACAAACTACACTACCTACCAAATCATCTATCAACTACAAACTATTTCCTAAAACAAAGAAACCATCTACTAATCTAACATCACCTAATGTGAAATAATGCATCCAACAAGAGAGGGGAAAACAAAAACAAGTTGGAGGGAATGGGGGAGAATACCTCAAAGAAGCTTGGGGGGGGGGGGGGGGGGGGGTCCGATCTGCGAGTTTGAGCGGTTAATGGAGTAGATAGGGGGGGTGGTGGTGTGAGGGAGAGGAGGGGCGACGAACACAGCCCTCTGTTCTTGACCCAGACGCCAGGAGAAGATGAGATGGGGATGGGTGGGCTGGCTCGCGCCGTTATCCACTTACCAGGGCCAGACGCCAGGGTCCTTGGCGTCTAGCCCCTTTGCCACGCCAGCAGGTCAACGGGCAGGCGGACAGTGCGGGCCAGGGGCCAGACGCCAGGGTGCCTGGCGTCTGCTTCGCAACCCAGACGCCAGGGATGTTGGCGTCACCCAAACAAGTCAAAATCGATTTTTTTTTTGAACCGAGGTCAAATCGGGATTTTGTTAGCCACATAGGTCAAAACAGTAATTTTGTCCCAAAGAGAGAGCGAGTGCACTGCAGCGGGAGGGTGAAAGGGACAGCACTTGCACCCACTCGTGCTGCTGCTGCTGCTCTGCTGTGCCTATGCAAATCAGCTCAGCTAGCTGTGCGACATGAAAAGAAAGAAGATAACTGAGCCTGACTTCTCTTCCAGATTTGTGCACGCACGGCACGGCACGGCACTCTCCTACTGCGTGATCGATCGATGGATTGATGCCGGCCGCCAGCCTTGAGTCCTGGACCTTGTGCCACTCCGGCCGGTCTTCGAAGCTGCCAACGCCCGCTGGATCCAGCTGAGTGAGCTCACTGCTGCCTGCCCTGCGTGCGTGGAAAATATATATGCAAGGACAAGACGGAGATGAGTTATTTTTCTATACCATGTATGATGTATCGTTCGTGCATGCATTTTCTTACCACAAAGATTTGCGCATTGCAGAGAAGAAAACCGTGCATGTCTCAGCCGCCTATTTGGTTGGATATGTGCATGCATGCATGCTTATCTTATTTGTCTGCATGGATAGCCACTAATTAATTTTGGAGGGCCCCATGCATGCATGCTTTTGTAGGAGAGTTGCATGTGTTTAGAATTGAGATAGAGAGAGGAACGAGAGACAAAACACACAGATGTAAAAGTGAATAGTTGTTCTCGTTGATGATGGAATTACACACACATATATATAGCCCCCGAAGGGGTGCGTTCAAAGGGACATGAGACAACCGCCTCAATTAGAAAAAGCAAGGATTAATAGGATTAATTAAATCCTAACACTCCCCCTAATCCATGCTTGTTAGTGTAAGTATCATCATCTTGAAAAAGCTCATCCAAAAACCCTGTGGGAAAAATATGAGGAGATAGGTGTTTGATATGTTGCTAAAACTCCTTCAAATCTAGTGGAAAAAATAAGGAGAAAATGGCACAACATATAATGGTCATTGTCTCTTTTAACTCAATACGAGAAAACTCATAGAGTTTAGAGGACAATAAATATGTCATATATACTTTCCCAAAAACCCCGGTGGGGAAAACAGAAAATATGACATATGATCTCATGTTGATATTACCTCATTAAAAACCTTTATGAGAACATGTAAAGTAAACTCATGAAGGGAAAAAGAGTATAATATGATGCATTGAACAGGAACAATTCAGGAAGATACTCCCCCTGATTCTTGCAAAATTCGAAGCCGTCACATACCAAAACATAGAAGTTGGTAGAGACCCGCTGAACAAATCAGTCGCATGATTCGACTTGCAAGATATGCAATATAGTGAGATTGCTTATTATGTAACCTGTTTGCATCCAGGCAACACAAGAAACATTATCGTTGAGATAATGGTTGGTGAATGTAGCCATGAGGTCTGTTTCAAAGACTCTTCATGAGGGGGCTACCACACCTAGTAGGAACACTAAACTTGTCTATGATCTGACATAGTGGGGATCTGATGATGTATCCAATGATATCGGTGTTCACACTTTCTGTGAAACTGAAAAACCAGGACAAGATGTTTGATGCCTTGGAGATATCGAAAGATATTCTTGAGTACCAACCAATTGTGTTTGGTGGATCCAATGGCATTATGGAATGTTGAGTCCCAATATCTCATTTCCATCATCTCTTGGTCTAAATAGATCTTTCTCTACGTCTAGAGAATGAACTACCATGAGAGTTATGGATGGATAAGATTTGTCCACAATGAATTTGTCCAATATAATTTGGATATAGACAACATAGTATACCATAATGCATGAATGAAGGTGCTCAAGTTGCAGTAACAAGCGGTGTTTTGGTTTACCCAAATCCTTCATTTAAACTCCATCATTAGATGATTACATGTGTCGTCATTGCAGACATACAACCATGGATAATCATCTTTGTAGGAGTAATCCTTTTGTATAAGGAACTCACTACGTCGGTTGTACCATATGTACCGACCACAATAAGTCGTATGGTGACTTACTAGTTTTACACAATGTATGTTGCATTTTGTATTTCAATTCAGAATTGAGATTCCATCGGAAATCAATCATATATGTCCGAATCTAGTGATCCACATGGATATGTAATCACTACATCTATCAACTGCAGAGATAGATGATTTTGTACTGCCAATGATATAAGTTATCGGAAAGAGATTCCACCTTTGGAGAATAGTTGGGTATCTGCGTGAACCCTTGTGCTACAATATTTGCTCTTTGTTTCACCACCTCGTTGTTCTCAATTCTGTTTCCAGAAGAAAACTGGTGTAGGTATTGCTTATGAATACCTTCCCATTATTGAGCAAGATCATTTGTACCTAGATTATACCCTTTGCTTGAGTTCAGTCCGAGTGTTGTTCACACTTTGCCATGTCCATGGTCTTTGGACCTGAATCATGTGAAAGGTTTTGCAATCTAGTTGAGAAATGTATGTCGACAATTATAGATTTCCATATGTTTCTCCAGAATCTATATATCGATATAGAGTTGATGAAATATCGTTACCCATGGTGACTGCTCGCGATTTCCCAATGCGATTGAGTCGGTATTCCGATGTGTCGGTCATTGTGTGCACTATAACCTGGGTTGGTGGAGGTTTTGAAGGAAATATGCCCTAGAGGCAATAATAAAGTTATTATTTATTTCCTTATATCATGATAAATGTTTATTATTCATGCTAGAATTCTATTAACCGGAAACATTATACATGTGTGAATACATAGACAAACAAAGTGTCACTAGTACGCCTCTACTTGACTAGCTCGTTAATTAAAGATGGTTATGTTTCCTAACCATAGACATGAGTTTTCATTTGATTAACGGGATCACATCATTAGGAGAATGATGTGATTGACTTGACCCATTCCGTTAGCTTAGCACTTGATCGTTTAGTATGTTGCTATTGCTTTCTTCATGACTTATACATGTTCCTATGACTATGAGATTATGCAACTCCCGTTTACCGGAGGAACACTTTGTGTGCTACCAAACGTCACAACGTAACTGGGTGATTATAAAGGTGATCTACAGGTGTCTCCGAAGGTACTTGTTGGGTTGGCGTATTTCGAGATTAGGATTTGTCACTCCGATTGTCGGAGAGGTATCTCTGGGCCCCTCAGTAATGCACATCACTATAAGCCTTGCAAGCATTGTAACTAATGAGTTAGTTGCGGGATGATGTATTACGGAACGAGTAAAGAGACTTGCCGGTAACGGGATTGAACTAGGTATTGAGATACCGACGATCGAATCTCGGACAAGTAACATACCGATGACAAAGGGAACAACGTATGTTGTTATGCGGTCTGACCGATAAAGATCTTCGTAGAATATGTGGGAGCCAATATGAGCATCCAGATTCCGCTATTGGTTATTGACCGGAGACGTGTCTCGTTCATGTCTACATTGTTCTCGAACCCGTAGGGTCCGCACGCTTAAAGTTCGATGACAGTTATATTATGAGTTTATGTGTTTTGATGTACCAAAGGTAGTTCGGAGTCCCGGATGAGATCGGGGACATGACGAGGAGTCTCGAAATGGTTGAGACGTAAAGATCGATATATTGGACGACTATATTCGAACATCGGAAAGGTTCCGAGTGATTCGGGTATTTTTCGGAGTACCGAAGAGTTACGGGAATTCGCCGGGGAGTATATGGGCCTTACTGGGCTTTAGGGGAAAGAGAGAGAAGCGGCTGCGCCCCCCCCCCCAAGGCCTAGTCCGAATTGGACTAGGGGGAGGGGCTGCGCCCCCTCCTTCCTTCTCTTTTCTCTCCCCTTTCCTTGACTCCTACTCCTACTACTTGGAAGGGGGGGAATCCTACTCCCGGTGGGAGTAGGACTCCTCCTAGGGCGCGCCATAGCTAGGCCGGCCCTCCCTCTCATCCAATCCTTTATATACGGGGAGAGGGGCACCCCTTGGAGACACAACAATTGATTTGATTTTTTAGCCGTGTGCGGTGCCCCCCTCCACCATAGTCCACCTCGATAATACTGTAGCGGTGCTTAGGCGAAGCCCTGCGTCGGTAGAACATCATCACCGTCACCACGCCGTCGTGCTGACGAAACTCTCCCTCAACACTCGGCTGGATCGGAGTTCGAGGGACGTCATCGGGCTGAACGTGTGCTGAACTCGGAGCTGCCGTGCGTTCGGTACTTGATCGGTCGGATCGTGAAGACGTACGACTACATCAACCGCGTTGTGCTAACGCTTCCGCTTTCGGTCTACGAGGGTACGTAGACAACACTCTCCCCTCTCGTTGCTATGCATCACCATGATCTTGTGTGTGCGTAGGAATTTTTTTGAAAGTACTATGTTCCCCAACAGTGGCATCCGAGCCTGGTTTTATGCGTTGATGTTATATGCACGAGTAGAACACAAGTGAGTTGTGGGCGATACAAGTCATACTGCTGACCAGCATGTCACACTTTGGTTCGGCGGTATTGTTGGATGAAGCGGCCCGGACCGACATTACGCGTACGCTTACGCGAGACTGGTTCTACCGACGTGCTTTGCACACAGGTGGCTGGCGGGTGTCAGTTTCTCCAACTTTAGTTGAACCGAGTGTGGCTACGCCCGGTCCTTGAGAAGGTTAAAACAGCACTAACTTGACAAACTATCGTTGTGGTTTTGATGCGTAGGTAAGAACGGTTCTTGCTCAGCCCGTAGCAGCCACGTAAAACTTGCAACAACAAAGTAGAGGACATCTAACTTGTTTTTGCAGGGCATGTTGTGATGTGATATGGTCAAGGCATGATGCTATATTTTATTGTATGAGATGATCATGTTTTATAACCGAGTTATCGGCAACTGGCAGGAGCCATATGGTTGTCGCTTTATTGTATGCAATGGAATCACCCTGTAATTGCTTTACTTTATCACTAAGCCGTAGCGATAGTCGTAGAAGCAATAGTTGGCGAGACGACAACGATGCTACGATGGAGATCAAGGTGTCGCGCCGGTGACGATGGTGATCATGACGGTGCTTCGGAGATGGAGATCACAAGCACAATATGATGATGGCCATATCATATCACTTATTTTGATTGCATGTGATGTTTATCTTTTATGCATCTTATTTTGCTTTTGATTGACGGTAGCATTATAAGATGATCTCTCACTAAATTTCAAGATAAAAGTGTTCTCCCTGAGTATGCACCGTTGCCAAAGTTCGTCGTGCCCACACACCAAGTGATGATCGGGTGTGATAAGCTCTACGTCCATCTACAACGGGTGCAAGCCAGTTTTGCACACGCAGAATACTCAGGTTAAACTTGACGAGCCTAGCATATGCAGATATGGCCTCGGAACACTGAGACCGAAAGGTCGAGCGTGAATCATATAGTAGATATGATCAACATAGTGATGTTCACCATTGAAAACTACTCCATTTCACGTGATGATCGGTTATGGTTTAGTTGATTTGGATCACGTGATCACTTAGATGATTAGAGGTATGTCTATCTAAGTGGGAGTTCTTAAGTAATATGATTAATTGAACTTTAATTTATCATGAACTTAGTCCTGGTAGTATTTGCATATCTATGTTGTAGATCAATAGCTCGCGATTTAGTTCCCCGTTTATTTTTGATATGTTCCTAGAGAAAACTAAGTTGAAAGATGATAGTAGCAATGATGCGGCCTTAGTCCGTGATCTGAGGATTTTCCTCATTGCTGCACAGAAGAATTATGTCCTTGATGCAGCGCTAGGTGACAGACCTATTGCAGGAGCAGATGCAGACGTTATGAACGTTTGACAAAAGCTCGGTATGATGACTACTTGATAGTTTAGTGCGCCATGCTTTACGGCTTAGTACCGGGACTTCAAAAATGTTTTGAAACGCCACGGAGCATATAAGATGTTCCAAGAGTTGAAATTGGTATTTCATACTCATGCCCATGTGAGAGGTATTTGACCTCTGACAGTACTTTGCCTACAAGATGGAGGAGAATTGCTCAGCTAGTGAGCATGTGCTCAGAATGTCTGAGTACTACAATCACTTGAATCAAGTGGGAGTTAATCTTCCAGATAAGATAGTGATTGACAGAGTTCTCTAGTCACTATCACCAAGTTACTAGAACTTCATGATGAACTATAATATGCAAGGGATAACGGAAATTATTCCCAAGCTCTTCATGATGCTGAAATCGACGAAGGTAGAAATCAAGAAAAGCATCAAGTGTTGATAGTTGACAAGACCACTAGTTTCAAGAAAAAGGGCAAAGGGAAGAAGGGGAACTTCAAAGAAGAACGGCAAGCAAGTTGCTGCTCAAGTGAAGAAACCCAAGTCTGGACCTAAGCCTGAGACTGAGTGCTTCTACTGCAAAGGGACTGGTCACTGGAAGCGGAACTGCCCCAAGTATTTGGCGGATAAGAAGGATGGCAAAGTGAACAAAGGTATATTTGATATACATGTTATTGATGTGTACTTTACTAGTGTTTATAGCAACCCCTCAGTATTTGATACTAGTTCAGTTGCTAAGATTAGTAACTCGAAACTGGAGTTGCAAAATAAACAGAGACTAGTTAAGGGTGAAGTGACGATGTGTGTTGGAAGTGGTTCCAAGATTGATATGATCATCATCGCACACTCCCTATAGTTTCTGGATTTGTGTTGAACCTAAATAAGTGTTATTTGGTGTTTGTGTTGAGCATGAATATGATTTGATCATGTTTATTGCAATACGGTTATTCATTTAAGTTAGAGAACAATTGTTGTTCTGTTTACATGAATAAAACCTTCTATGGTCATACACACCAACGAAAATGGTTTGTTGGATCTCGATCGTAGTGATACACATATTCATAATATTGAAGCCAAAAGATGCAAAATTAATAATGATAGTGCAACTTATTTGTGGCACTGCCGTTTAGGTCATATTGGTGTAAAGCGCATGAAGAAACTCCATGCTGATGGGATTTTGGAATCACTTGGTTATGAATCACTTGATGCTAGCGAACCATGCCTTATGGGCAAGATGACTAAAACTCCGTTCTCCGGAACAATGGAGTGAGCAACTGACTTATTGGAAATAATACATACTGATGTATACGGTCCGATGAGTGTTGAGGCTCGCGGCGGGTATCGTTATTTTCTGACCTTCATAGATGATTTGAGCAGATATGGGTATATCTACTTGATGAAATACAAGTCTGAAACATTTGAAAAGTTCAACGAATTTCGGAGTGAAGTGGAGAATCATCATAACAAGAAAATAAAAGTTTCTACGATATGATCGCAGAAATAAAATATTTGAGTTAACGAGTTTGGCCTTCAGTTAAAACAATGTGAAATAGTTTCACTACTCACGCCACCTGGAACACCACAGTGTAATGGTCTGTCCGAACGTCATAACCGTACTTTATTAGATATGGTGCGATCTGTGATGTCTCTTACCGATCTACCACTATTGTTTTGGGGTTATGCATTAGAGACAGCTACATTCACGTTAAATAGGGCACCATCTAAATCCGTGGAGATGACACCGTATGAACTGTGGTTTGGCGAGAAACCTAAGCTGTCATTTCTTAATGTTTGGGACTGCGATGCTTATGTGAAAAAGTTTCAACATGATAAGCTCGAACCCAAATCGGAGAAGTAAATATTCATAGGATACCCAAAAGAAACTGTTGGGTACACCTTCTATCACAGATCCGAAGGCAAGATATTCGTTGCTGAGAATGGATCCTTTCTAGAGAAGGAGTTTCTCTTGAAAGAAGTGAGTGGGAGGAAAGTAGAACTTGATGAGGTAACTGTACCTGCTCCCTTATTGGAAAGTAGTTCATCACAGAAATCTATTCCTGTGACTACTACACCAATTAATGAGGAAGCTGATGATGATGATCATGTAACTTCAGATCAAGTTACTACCGAACCTCGTAGGTAAACCAGAGTGAGGTCCGCACCAGAGTGGTACGGTAATCCTGTTCTGGAGGTCATGTTACTTGACCATGACGAACCTACGAACTATGAGGAAGCGATGATGAGCCCAGATTCCGCGAAATGGCTCGAGGCCATGAAATCTGAGATGGGATCCATGTTTGAGAACAAAGTATGGACTTTGGTTGACTTGCCCGATGATCGGCAAGCTATAGAAAATAAATGGATCTTCAAGAGGAAGACGGACGCTGATAGTAGTGTTACTATCTACAAAGCTAGAATTGTCGCAAAAGGTTTTCGACAAGTTCAAGGTGTTGACTACGATGAGAGTTTCTCAATCGTATCTATGCTTAAGTCTGTCCGAATCATGTTAGCAATTGCCACATTTTATGAAATCTGGCAAACGGATAAACAAAACTGCATTCCTTAATGGATTTATTAAAGAAGAGTTGTATATGATGCAACCAAAAGGTTTTGTCAATCCTAAAGGTGCTAACAAAATATGCAAGCTCCAGCGATCCATCTATGGACTGGTGCAAGCATCTCGGAGTTGGAATATACGCTTTCATAAGTTGATCAAAGGATATAGTTTTATACAGACTTGTGGTGAAGCTTGTATTTACAAGAAAGTGAGTGGGAGCACTACATCATTTCTGATAAATATATGTGAATGACATATTGTTGATCGGAAATAATGTAGAATTATTCTGCAAAGCATAAAGGAGTGTTTGAAAGGAGTTTTTCAAAGAAAGACCTCGGTGAAGCTGCTTACATATTAAGCATCAAGATCTATAGAGATAGATCAAGACGCTTGATAAGTTTTTCAATGAGTACATACCTTGACAAGATTTTGAAGTAGTTCAAAATGGAACAGTCAAAGAAAGAGTTCTTGCCTATGTTACAAGGTGTGAAATTGAGTAAGACTCAAAGCCCGACCACGGCAGAAGATAGAAAGAGAATGAAAGTCATTCCCTATGCCTTAGCCATAGGTTCTATAAAGTATGCCATGCTGTGTACCAGATCTATTGTATACCCTACACTGATTTTGGCAAGGGAGTACAATAGTGATCTAGGAGTAGATCACTGGACGGCGGTCAAAATTATCCTTAGTGGAATAAGGATATGTTTCTCGATTATGGAGGTGACAAAAAGGTTCGTCGTAAAGGGTTACGTCGATGCAAATTTTGACACTGATCCAGATGACTCTAAGTCTCAATCTGGATACATATTGAAAGTGGGAGCAATTAGCTAGAGTAGCTCCGTGCAGAGCATTGTTGACATAGAAATTTGCAAAATACATACGGATCTGAATGTGGCAGACCCGTTGACTAAACTTCTCTCACAAGCAAAACATAATCACACCTTAGTACTCTTTGGGTGTTAACCACATAGAGATGTGAACTAGATTATTGACTCTAGTAAACCCTTTGGGTGTTGGTCACATGACGATGTGAACTATGGGTGTTAATCACATGGTGACATGAACTATTGGTATTACATCACATGGTGATGTGAACTAGATTAATGACTCTAGTGCAAGTGGGAGACTGAAGGAAATATGCCCTAGAGGCAATAATAAAGTTATTATTTATTTCCTTATATCATGATAAATGTTTATTATTCATGCTAGAATTGTATTAACCGGAAACATAATACATGTGTGAATACATAGACAAACAAAGTGTCACTAGTATGCCTCTACTTGACTAGCTCGTTAATTAAAGATGGTTATGTTTCCTAACCATAGACATGAGTTGTCATTTGATTAACGAGATCACATCATTAGGAGAATGATGTGATTGACTTGACCCATTCCGTTAGCTTAGCACTTGATCGTTTAGTATGTTGCTATTGCTTTCTTCATGACTTATACATGTTCCTATGACTATGAGATTATGCAACTCCCGTTTACCGGAGGAACACTTTGTGTGCTACCAAACGTCATAACGTAACTGGGTGATTATAAAGGTGCTCTACAGGTGTCTCCGAAGGTACTTGTTGGGTTGGCGTATTTCGAGATTAGGATTTGTCACTCCGATTGTCAGAGAGGTATCTCTGGGCCCACTCAGTAATGCACATCACTATAAGCCTTGCAAGCATTGTAACTAATGAGTTAGTTGCGGGATGATGTATTATGGAACGAGTAAAGAGACTTGCCGGTAACGGGATTGAACTAGGTATTGAGATACCGACAATCGAATCTCGGGCAAGTAACATAACGATGACAAAGGGAACAACGTATGTTGTTATGCGGTCTGACCGATAAAGATCTTCGTAGAATATGTGAGACCCAATATGAGCATCCAGGTTCCGCTATTGGTTATTGACCGGAGACGTGTCTCGTTCATGTCTACATTGTTCTCGAACCCGTAGGGTCCGCACGCTTAAAGTTCGATGACGGTTATATTATGAGTTTATGTGTTTTGATGTACCGAAGGTAGTTCGAAGTCCCGTATGAGATCGGGGACATGACGAGGAGTCTCGAAATGGTCGAGACGTAAAGATCGATATATTGGACGACTATATTCGGACATCGGAAAGGTTCCGAGTGATTCGGGTATTTTTCGGAGTACCGGAGAGTTACAGGAATTCGCCGGGGAGTATATGGGCCTTATTGGGCTTTAGGGGAAATAGAGAGAAGAGGCTGCGCCCCCCCAAGGCCTAGTCCGAATTGGACTAGGGGGAGGGGTTGCGCCCCCTCCTTCCTTCTCTTTTCTCTCCCCTTTCCTTGACTCCTACTCCTACTACTTGGAAGGGGGGGAATCCTACTCCCGGTGGGAGTAGGACTCCTCCTAGGGCGCGCCAAAGCTAGGCCGGCCCTCCCCCTCCTCCACTCCTTTATATACGAGGAGAGGGGCACCCCTTGGAGACACAACAATTGATTTGATCAATTAGCCGTATGCGGTGCCCCCTCCACCATAGTCCACCTCGATAATACTGTAGCGGTGCTTAGGCGAAGCCCTGCGTCGGTAGAACATCATCATCATCACCACGCCGTCGTGCTGACGAAACTGTCCCTCAACACTCGGCTGGATCGGAGTTCGAGGGACGTCATCGGGCTGAACGTGTGCTGAACTCGGAGGTGCCATGCTTTCGGTACTTGATCGGTCGGATCGTGAAGACATACGACTACATCAACCGCGTTGTGCTAACACTTCCGCTTTCGGTCTACGAGGGTACGTAGACAACACTCTCCCCTCTCGTTGCTATGCATCACCATGATCTTGCGTGTGCGTAGGAATTTTTTTTAAATTACTACGTTCCCCAACAGGTTTCCCATCCACTAGGGTGGCGTTTGGTTCACGGGCAAAGATACCTGGCTAAGGATATCCTTAACCATGTGGCTGGGGATAGCCATTTTTTGTTGTTTGGTTGTGAGGGATTAGGTGAGTTGGATAACCACATTATTTTGTTTGGTAGGGAGTTTACAGGTGGCTAGGGATAACCATTTGTGTGTTTGGTTGAGAGGATGAAAGAGTGGATGATTGTTACACTCACCATTTTGTTTGAGGTGGTGAGCTTACCCCTCCAATATGTAATTTCAGCAATATTGATATATCAAATCTGGGCTCAACTTTGATTTTGAAATTTATAAGTAAACTTTAACATCGCAGACCAACATAACATGTCAACACCAATAATTTCGAAAATAGAAGTGCAACTTCATAATCATATATAGTCCAACATCTTAGACAAGTAGCAACTATACATAATAAACTAGTAGTGCATGAGATGCAGATATGAAATATTACATCATCTCTAAGTTATACAACCCATAGTTCATAGTCTGGTTGCATCAAAAGTAAGTCATACAACCCAAAGTCCACAATGTTGGGTCATATCAAAAGAGGTCATGCAAATACCACACATGCCTTCAATCTTCAACTATCCATTGGAGGGAAGGTGTTCTTCACATACCTAGCAACCCAAATACTCTTTTGGTCCTTCTCCAAGAGTTGAAACGCCATTGCAATGTTTGGATTCTCAACCAAGTAGGCAAAATAATGGGCAAGGTAATCAGTACCGAAAAAGGGAATATCTTTCATGCCCTCCCAAAGGCCCACCATGGAGTTGTTCGTAGAGTTGTTCGTAGAGATGCTCGCGGAGCTGTTGTCGGTGCTAACACTCCTCTCTATGGCAATAGCAAGCCTTTCACCCACTGCCATAAGGGTTGATTGCAGCCCCTCATCAACACTAGACTTTGTTTTGGCCCTTTTGGGATTGGGAGCCACTGAATCGCCTCCATTGCTTGACTTGCTACCTTCTTCAACTGGGGAAGCCTCATTATCTGAAATGTCATTCACCGCTATGCCCTCTGTGCCAAGGGGGTCATTTGAGCCTTTCGTATACTGACCCGTGGCCATAGTATTGCCATGAATGATAGCCATCTCATTATAGTGCTTGAGAGGCTTGTTCAGAAAAGGCTCATCCTCTTTGTGGTCCTAGAAAAAAGAAAACAACATCAACCAGTAGACATGCAGCAAGTATTTAGCATAAACAAATGAAATCCAGCAAGTATTTGACATAAAGAAACTCATTTCAGGTTATATTTTACATGTAGAAACAAATTCCAGCAAGTAAATGGCATATAGAAACTATATCCAGCAACTATTTAGCATAAACAAATGAAATCTAGCAAGTATTTGGCATAAAGAAACTCATTTCAGGTTATATTTTACATGTAGAAACAAATAAAGGAGAGGAAGAAAAGTATTAGACATATATATGGACAGAACATACAGGCTCCAAACAAACGAACAGAGAGGTTCCTCCCGTCGGCGCTCAAGCTTCAGTGAATCCAGCGACCAACCCTCCTGTTCCCCACTGCCAAACCCTCCCGTTCCCCACTGCCAAACCCTCCCATTTCAGTGAAACCAGCGACCCCCCTCCCCCACGCCGGATCTGCCCGTTCCCGGTGGCCGGATCCGTGCGTTTCTTCCCGGCAGCGCTCCACTCTCCCGGCCCGCCCTGGCCGTCCGATTCAACCAGGAGATGCATAGAACAGAGAGGATAGAGAGGGGAATGAGGACAAGGAGGATCTGTACCTCCGCTGCACCGGAATCCAAGATGAATCGCGCCGTCACCTCGATCCAAATCGCCGCCGCCGCCTCTTCTATCGGGAGAGGGAGTTGTGATGCTAGGGTCTCGGGTGAGGGGTGAGATAAGAAGGAAACGAAATAGGTTCGCGGGCTGGGAGGCGACCGACGCGGGAAAAAGAGGCGCTCGCATGTGGGTCGCTGCCATCGTCCGCCAGAATTTCACGACTTTCCTCAGCCAGGTTTTGGGTGAATATTCGAGGGCATCTGGTTATCCATATCCCCGCTGGCTGGTCAACCAAACGGGTGGCATCCCCAGAAAAATCGGCGATCCCTGTCCCAGGGGTGGATGGCCACAGAACCAAATGCCACCTAGGTGTATACTACCCATTAGGTGCCTGTCAACGTGAAGTTGACTTGCATTTACTGATTCACAGGCCTTGATATCCTTGCTTGCGAGAAGCTGAATCCTGATGTACTTTTGCCATACATCTCCCCCTGTTGCTTTGAACGGGGAGTGGAGTGGATTTTGTTGGTACCTCCTCTTTCAGGCGTACTTTTGCAGGATTGTAGTATTGTGTGACACCTTTATAGTCAGTAAATGAATCTGGCAGGTTATTTGCAATGTGTTGCAAATCTTCTGAACGCATGGTTCAGATCTTTGAGTACGTGGATTTGAGGCAGAAATGTGTTGAACATTCCACTAATTTCCTGGCATTATTTATGGTACTTGAATTCTCCCCCTAATGCCTGGAAATATTCCTCACTGAATCAACATACTGGCCTTGAATAACTCCCCATTCAAGAGGCTTGACTTATTGACGGAAATACAGTCATTCCTCACATAGATCCCAACTATATGTTGAGGGGCCAATGATGTATGTCGGGTGGTGATATTGGTATGCAACCAAATTACCGCAGATAGGAAATACTTGGTAGATATCCACATATCAAAGATAGAGGAGTATAATATTATGCAGTTCTGTCATGAGCGTGTAAAACTGCACAACTCCAACGTAAAGTTGGTAAGTTGCAATTCCAAAGTAAAGATAATGCAATGAGCTTAATTCTTTGGATATAGGATTCTACCAAACCATCTTGAGTCTAGACATTAGGACAAATTGCTAAACTTCAATCCAAGGGCCATTGAGAAGGCACTCAAGGAGAATTCTGCAATGTTATCCATTCGATTTGCTTGAAATCGATGTCAGGATAGTGAGCCAATAGTTTCGTGTGAATAAAGCACACACTTAAGACCATCATGTAGATATGTCTTTTAGAACCATGGAATACCTGAATAGTCTAGTCAATGGATCGGAAGAGCCACTTACCTCAACTTGATGCATTCAAGGAGTCTGAGTGGTTCAGCATAGACTTTAAGGTGTGCGAGCCTTAAAATTAGCTTCCCCGTGTCACTTTTAGTGCACATAAAATCCAAATGTTGTTAGAATTTAGCATCATAATAATCATAAACTATTGGAATTGCTGATAGTTACGATCTCAACCCAATGTCTCGATGACCAAGGCGAGTATGCCAAGTTTGTCATGTACAAGACACTCTGGAAAACTATTTCATACACAACATGTGCTACGGGTTGTGTCGTATGTGTAGTACAATCCAGATGATACACAGAGAATGTGCTTGCCATATCCGTTGCATATGGTAAAGAGAAGTTATTTCTCTTTGTTGTCATCATAAGTTTCGCTATGGAAACTATTTTAACGGATACCTCCATAGTTTAGTAGGGTACGAGTTAAACCTGAGAAGCAATAAAGCATCCCGACGTTACTCGAGTACCCACAGGGATAGTAAATATGACTCGAGTTGAGCCAACAAATACCTCATCGCGTCTAGCGATTTTAAAATATCTCCTTTCTCTCAATGAGAGTGGAAACATTGGACTTCCCTCAGTATAGAGTTTGTGGTGCATGTGTCCACAAGACACATATCATTTTTCATCGGATTGTCTCCCATAGAAATCTATATATAGACATGAAGATTCTCAATATGAAAACCACTGTCAGATATATAGACATACAAATGTATTTGTATCAAAGTGCTGATACAATATATTGTGATATACAATATATGACGAAATACTTATGTTGTTGTTACAACATCAAATGTACATTAATTATATTGACCACTCAGGAGATTGAAAGACTATTCATAGTCTCCAAACATGTTGGTTGAGGCATATTCAACCATCACATTCTCCGTGCTCATAGGGTCCCGACAGCTGGTGATGTCGGATTGAAGGTTGAAGTAAGACTCAAACCATTGCCCTCGAGGTTCATTGTATCCCAGGAATTGCTGATACAGAATAACCAGATGCCAAGATCTGAATCTAATGCCTTATGATTTATAAGACACCATTTTTCTGTTAGCGGTGTGATCCTGACCAAAGGTGAATCCGGAATTGCATACATTATCCCACGAGACACAAGAGTGATCATGATGTCCATGGCCCAGATAGGGCAGTGGTGGCCATTGAGGGCGAATGCCTCAAATTCTATAGCCATATGTTACCTCTATGGGTAAACCAGAGATAATTAATTTACAACCAGTAAATTAAGGACCATCATGGTTGATGTTGTAATGAACTAAGCAAAATCAATGGGTATTTCAAGAAGTTATCTTGAAACGATTAGCGTGAACCTCAAATTGCTAAATATGACACCTTGAAGATAATCTCCAAAATGGAGTAGATCTCGCAACACTAGAGAGTATAATCTGATGAAATCAGTAGATACTCACTCGTAATGTCTTATGTCATGACTTAGTAAAATGTGTGGGAGAGCACTTTGTAAAGCAATTATAATGCCAAAATGACAAAATATAGACTTTAACGTAGTCATTGATAATCTGCGAAGGCAGTAGATCTATATGACTACCTTGTGATCCCAATACATCAATTTGAAGAAATCACTTTGAATTTTTCATTCTTATTTGCAAGAAATTAAAAATCTCAATTGCAAATAGACGTATTAATCTCGACATGTAGCGAACATGGAGATACATACATTCCGGAATACATCGTACTCAACAGAAATACACCACTATTAAAATGAATAGTAATGATGTTGCAAACTTGATGTTCAAGTGAAAAACTTGAATTGTATAGACCTCAAATTAAATGAGATGATCTTGTATCAAGTTGCAAGATAATTCAGTTTGCGAGAGAAAATTAATCTCAATCACAATGAGATTGTTTTGCGAGAGATAAAATATTTTTTTCTCAGTCACAAAATCAATATTGTTATGCGAGAAAACTTAATCTCAATCGCAAAACAATGTTGTTGTGTCGGTAAAGAACATGTTGTAGGAATTGTTAGAGAGCAAATATATTGAACATGTCCTAATCCGTGAATCAGTAAAACATCGATGGTAGAACTAAAAAACAACAAAGAGATAAGCCTCCATCGGCCTTCTCTATGCGTGGTTACGAATCGAAGGATTCGTTTTGCCTTTGTACACCACTACACCACCGTTGTGTGGGAACGGCGTCGAGTCGCCGGCATGGGAGGGCGGACCAGGCTGCCGCTATGGGAGGGGCTCTTCACGCCGGGCTGTCCTTCGCCGCATCCAGCACCATAGGCAGCACGCTTTGGGTGGCCGTGGTGGTGGGCAGCGTCACGCCGCCTTGCGCTACCATGGACGCTGCACTCTCGCCGCATACTGATACGTCTCCAACGTATCTATAATTTTTGATTGCTCCATGCTATATCATCTACTGTTTTGGACTATATTGGGCATTATTTTCCACTTTTATATTACTTTTGGGACTAACCTATTAACCGGAGGCCCAGCCCAGAATTGTTGTTTTTTGCCTATTTCACTGTTTCGAAGAAACGGAATATCAAACGGAGTCCAAACGGAATGAAACCTTCGGGAACGCGATTTTCTCACCGAATATGATCCAGGAGACTTGGACCCTACGCCACGAAAAAGCCAGGAGGCGGTCACGAGGGTGGAGGGCGCCCCCACCCTAGGGCGCGCCCCCTGCCTCGCGGGCCCCCGAAGCTCCACTGACGTACTCCTTCCTCCTATATATACCTACGTACCCCGAAACGATCAGATACGGAGCCAAAAACCTAATTCCACCGCCGCAACTTTCTGTATCCACGAGATCCCATCTTGGGGCCTGTTCCGGAGCTCCGCCGGAAGGGGAATCCACCATGGTGGGCTTCTACATCATCATCATAGCCCCTCCGATGAAGTGTGAGTAGTTTACCTCAGACCTTCGGGTCCATAGTTAGTAGCTAGATGGCTTCTTATCTCTTTTTGGATCTCAATACAATGTTCTCCCCCTCTCTCGTGGAGATCTATTCAATGTAATCTTCTTTTTGCGGTGTGTTTGTTGAGACCGATGAATTGTGGGTTTATGATCAAGATTATCTATGAGCAATATTTGAATCTTCTCTGAGTTCTTTTATGTATGATTGGTTATCTTTGCAAGTCTCTTCGAATTATCCGTTTGGTTTAGCCAACTAGATTGGTAGTTCTTGCAATGGGAGAAGTGCTTAGCTTTTTGCGGTGTCCTTTCCCAGTGACAGAAGGGGAAGCAAGGCACGTATTGTATTGTTGCCATCGAGGATAACAAGATGGGGTTTTATCATATTGCATGAATTTATCCCTCTACATCATGTCATCTTGCTTAAGGCGTTACTCTGTTTTCATTAACTTAATACTCTAGATGCATGCTGGATAGCGGTTGATGAGTGGAGTAATAGTAGTAGATGCAGGCAGGAGTCGGTCTACTTGTCTCGGACGTGATGCCTATATACATGATCATACCTAGATACTCTCATAACCATGCTCCATTCTGTCAATTGCTCAACAGTAATTCGTTCACCCACCGTAGAAATACTTATGCTCTTGAGAGAAGCCACTAGTGAAATCTATGGCCCCCGGGTCTATTCTCATCATATTAATCTTCCATCACTTTATTATTGCTTTGCTTTTTACTTTGCCTTTTATTTTACTTTGCATCTTTATATCAAAAATACCAAAAATATTATCTATCAGATCTCACTTTCGTAAGTGACCGTGAAGGGATTGACAACCCCTAATCGCGTTGGTTGCGTTGAGCTATTTGTTTTGTGTAGGTACGAGGGACTCGCGCGTAGCCTCCTACTGTATTGATACCTTGGTTCTCAAAAATTGAGGGAAATACTTACGCTACTCTGCTGCATCATCCTCTCCTCTTCGGGGAAATCCAACGCAAGCTCAAGAGGGAGCAAGAAGAATTTCTGGCGCCGTTGCCGGGGAGGTCTTCGCAAAAGTCAACATACCAAGTACCCATCACAATCCCTATCTCTCGCATTACATTATTTGCCATTTGCCTCTCGTTTTCCTCTCCCCCACTTCACCCTTGCCGTTTTATTCGCCCTCTCTTTTCCGTTTGCCTTTTTCTCGCCTGTTTTTTTGTTTGCTCGTGTGTTGGATCGCTTGCTTGTCACGATGGCTCAAGATAATACCAAATTATGTGACTTTACCAATACCAATAATAATAATTTCCTTAGCACTCCGATTGCTCCTCTTGCCAATACTGAATCTCGTGAAATCAATACTGCTTTGTTGAATCTTGTTATGAAAGATCAATTCACCGGCCTTCCTAGTGAAGATGTCGCTACTCATCTAAATAGCTTCGTTGATTTATGTGATATGCAAAAGAAGAGGGATGTTGACAATGATGTGGTTAAATTGAAGCTATTTCCTTTTTCGCTTAGAGATCGTGCTAAAGCTTGATTTTCGTCTTTGCCTAAAAATAGTATTGATTCTTGGAACAAGTGCAAAGATGCTTTTATCTCTAAGTATTTTCCTCCCACTAAGATCATCTCTCTTAGAAACGATATTATGAATTTTAAGCAACTTGATCATGAACATGTTGCACAAGCTTGGGAGAGAATGAAATTAATGATACGCAATTGTCCTACTCATGGTTTGAATTTGTGGATGATTATACAAAAAAATTATGCCGGATTGAATTTTGCTTCTAGAAATCTTTTAGATTCGGCCGCGGGAGGCACTTTTATGGAAATCACTTTAGGAGATGCTACTAAACTCCTAGATAATATTATGGTTAATTATTCTCAATGGCACACTGAAAGATCTACTAATAAAAAAGTGCATGCGATAGAAGAAATCAATGTTTTGAGTGGAAAGATGGATGAACTTATGAAATTATTTGCTACTAAGAGTATTTCTTCTGATCCTAATGATATGCCTTTTTCTACTTTGATTGAGAATAATAATGAATCTATGGATGTGAATTTTGTTGGTAGGAATAATTTTGGTAATAACGCGTATAGAGGGAATTTTAATCCTAGGCCTTATCCTAGTAATCCTTCTAATAATTATGGAAATTCCTACAACAATTCTTATGGAAATTTTAATAAGATGCCCTTTGAATTTGAGACTAGTGTTAAAGAGTTTATGAATTCGCAAAAGAATTTCAATGCTTTGCTTGAATAGAAATTGCTTAAAGTTGATGAATTGGCTAGGAACGTTGATAGAATTTCTCTTGATGTTGATTCTTTAAAGCTTAGATCTATTCCTCCTAAGCATGATATCAATGAGTCTCTCAAAGCCATGAGAATTCCAATTGATGAGTGCAAGGAAAGAACCGCTAGGATGCGTGCTACGAAAGATGCCTTTATTAAAGCGTGTTCTTCCAATTCCTATGAAAATAAAGATGAAGATCTAAAAGTTATTGATGTGTCCCCTATTAAATCTTTATTTTGCAATATGAATCTTGACAATGATGGGACTGAATATGATCCACCTTTACCTAGAAGGCGTTCCAAGAATTCGGAGTTTTTAGGTTATGATGCTAAAATTGATAAAAGTGGGATTGAAGAAATCAAAACCCTAGATGTTGCTAAACCCACTATTTTGGATTTCAAGGAATTTAATTATGAAAATTGCTCTTTAATTGATTGTATTTCCTTGTTGCAATCCGCACTAAATTCTCCTCACGCTTATAGTCAAAATAAAGGGTTTACTAAACATATCGTTCATGCCTTGATGCAATCTTATGAAGAAAAACTTGAGTTGGAAGTTTCTATCCCTAGAAAACTCTATGATGAGTGGGAACCAACTATTAAAATTAAGATTAAGGATCATGAATTTTATGCTTTATGTGATTTGGGTGCTAGTGTTTCCACTATTCCTAAAACTTTGTGTGATTTGCTAGATTTCCGCAATTTTGATGATTGCTCTCTAAACTTGCACCTTGCGGATTCCACTATTAAGAAACCTATGGGAAGAATTAATGATGTTCTTATTGTTGCAAATAGGAATTATGTGCCCGTAGATTTTATCGTTCTTGATATAGATTGCAATCCTTCATGTCCTATTATTCTTGGTAGACCTTTCCTTAGAACGATCGGTGCAATTATTGATATGAAGGAAGGGAATATTAGATTCCAATTTCCATTAAGGAAAGGCATGGAACACTTCCTTAGAAAGAAAATAAAATTACCATATGAATCTATCATGAGAGCCACCTATGGATTGCCTACGAAAGATGGCAATACCTAGATCTATCCTCGCTTTTATGCCTAGCTAAGCGCGTTAAACGATAGCGCTTGTTGGGAGGCAACCCAATTTTATTTTAGTTTTTTTCTTTTTGCTTCTGTTTAGGAATAAATAATTTGTCTAGCCTCTGGTTAGATTCGTTTTTGTGTTTTAATTAGTGTTTGTGCCAAGTAAAACCGCTAGGATAACCTACGGTAATAGTAATTTGATTCTGCTGCAGAAAACAGAAACTTTGTGCGCACGAGAATAATTTTCATAAATCACAGGAACGTGCTTTTTAGTTGATTCTTTTTGCTGTAGATCAATAAACAAATTATCTAGAACTTACTATCTTTTCTGAATTTTTCACGTTCCAGAAGTTTGCGTTAGTTACAGATTACTACAGACTGTTCTGTTTTTGACAGATTCTGTTTTTCGTGTGTTGTTTGCTTATTTTGATGAATCTATGGCTAGTAAAATAGTTTATAATTCATAGAGAAGTTGGAATACAGTAGGTTTAACACCAATATAAATAAATAATGAGTTCATTACAGTACCTTGAAGTGGTCTTTTGTTTTCTTTCGCTAACGGAGCTCATGAGATTTCTGTTGAGTTTTGTGTTGTGAAGTTTTCAAGTTTTGAGTGAAATCTTTTGATGGATTATGGAACAAGGAGTGGCAAGAGCCTAAGGTTGGGTATGGCCATGGAACACCCAAGATAATCCAAGGACACCAAAAATTCAAAGCTTGGGGATGCCCCGGAAGGCATCCCCTCTTTCGTCTACTTCCATCGGTAACTTTACTTGGAGCTATATTTTTATTCACCACTTGATATGTGTTTTGCTTGGAGCGTCTTGTATGATTTGAGTCTTTGCTTTTTAGTTTACCACAATCATCCTTGCTGTACACACCTTTTGAGAGAGCCATACATGAATTGGAATTTGTTAGAATACTCTATGTGCTTCACTTATATCTTTTGAGCCTTATAGTTTTGCTCTATGTGCTTCACTTATATCTTTTGAGCGTTGTAGTTTTTGCTCTAGTGCTTAACTTATATCTTTTAGAGCATGGTGGTGGATTTGTTTTAAAGAAACTATTGATATCTCATGCTTCACTTAGATTATTTTGAGAGTCTTAATAGCATGGTAATTTGCTTAAAAATCTTAATATGCTTGGTATGCAAGATTTGTAAAACTTTCTTTTGAGTGCGTTGAATACTAAGAAAAGTTTGATGCTTGATAATTGTTTTGAGATATGGAGGTAGTAATATTAGAGTCATGCTAGTTGAGTAGTTGTGAATTTGAGAAATACTTGTGTTAAAGTTTGTGATTCCCGTAGCATGCACGTATGGTGAACCGTTATGTGATGAAGTTGGAGCACGATATATTTATTGATTGTCTTCCTTATGTGTGGAGGTCGGGATCGCGCGATGGTTAACTCCTACCAACCCTTCCACTAGGAGCATGCGCGTAATACATTGCTTTGATGACTTCTAGATTTTTGCAATAAGTATATGAGTTCTTTATGACTAATGTTGAGTCCATGGATTATACGCACTTTTCTTCCTTCCACCATTCCTAGCCTCTCTAATACCGCGCACCTTTCGCCGGTATCATACACCCACCATATACCTCCCTCAAAACAGCCACCATACCTACCTATCATGACATTTCCATAGCCATTCCGAGATATATTGCCATGTAACTTTCCACCGTTCCGTTTATTATGACACGCTCCATCATTGTCATATTGCTAGCATGATCATGTAGTTGACATAGTATTTGTGGCAAAGACACCGTTCATAATTCTTTCATACATGTCACTCATGAATCATTGCATATCCCGGTACACCGCCGGAGGCATACACATAGAGTCATATTTGTTCTAAGTATTGAGTTGTAATTGTTGAGTTGTAAAGTAAATAGAAGTGTGATGATCTTCATTTTTAGAGCATTGTCCCAAGTGAGGAAAGGATGATGGAGATTATGATTCCCCCACAAGTCGGGATGAGGCTCCGGACGAAAAATAAGAAAAAATAAAAAAACAAGAGGCCATAAAAAAGGGAAAAGGCCCAAATAAAAAAATGAGAGAAAAAGAGAGAAGGGACAATGTTACTATCCTTTTACCACACTTGTGCTTCAAAGTAGCACCATGATCTTCATGATAGAGAGTCTCTCGTTTTGTCACTTTCATATACTAGTGGGAATCTTTCATTATAGAACTTGGCTTGTATATTCCAATGATGGGCTTCCTCAAAATTGCCCTAGGTCTTCGTGAGCAAGCGAGTTGGATGCACACCCACTTAGTTTCTTTTGTTGAGCTTTCATATACTTATAGCTCTAGTGCATCCGTTGCATGGCAATCCCTACTCACTCACATTGATATCTATTGATGGGCATCTCCATAGCCCGTTGATACGCCTAGTTGATGTGAGACTATCTTCTCCCTTTTTGTCTTCTCCACAACCACCATTCTATTCCACCTATAGTGCTATATCCATGGCTCACGCTCATGTATTGCGTGAAGATTGAAAAAGTTTGAAAATTCTAAAGTGTGAAACAATTGCTTGGCTGAAACCGGGGTTGTGCATGATTTAAATATTTAGTGTGATGAAGATAGAGCATAGCCAGACTATATGATTTTGTAGGGATAGCTTTCTTTAGCCATGTTATTTTTAGAAGACATGATTGCTTTGTTAGTATGCTTGAAGTATTATTATTTTTATGTCAATATGAACTTTTGTCTTGAATCTTTCGGATCTGAATATTCATACCATAATTAAGAAGAGTTACATTGAAATTATGCCAAGTAGCACTCCGCATCAAAAATTCTTTTTTATCATTTACCTACTCGAGGACGAGCAGGAATTAAGCTTGGGGATGCCTGATACGTCTCCAACGTATCTATAGTTTTTGATTGCTCCATGCTATATTATCTACTGTTTTGGACTATATTGGGCTTTATTTTCCACTTTTATATTAATTTTGGGACTAACCTATTAACCGGAGGCCCAGCCCAGAATTGCTGTTTTTTGCCTATTTCAGTGTTTCGAAGAAACGGAATATCAAATGGAGTCCAAACAGAATGAAACCTTCGGGAACGCGATTTTCTCACCGAATATGATCCAGGAGACTTGGACCCTACGCCACGAAAGCCAGGAGGCGGTCTCGAGGGTGGAGGGCGCCCCCGCTAGGGCGCGCCCCCTGCCTCGTGGGCCCCCCGAAGCTCCGCCGACGTACTCCTTCCTCCTATATATACCTACGTACCCCGAAACGATCAGATACGGAGCCAAAAACCTAATTCCACCGTCGTAACTTTCTGTATCCAGGAGATCCCATCTTGGGGCCTGTTCCGGAGCTCCGCCGGAAGGGGAATCCACCACGGAGGGCTTCTACATCATCATCATAGCCCCTCCGATGAAGTGTGAGTAGTTTACCTCAGACCTTCGGGTCCATAGTTAGTAGCTAGATGGGTTCTTCTCTCTTTTTGGATCTCAATACAATGTTCTCCCCCTCTCTCGTGGAGATCTATTCGATGTAATCTTCTTTTTGCAGTGTGTTTGTTGAGACCGATGAATTGTGGGTTTATGATCAAGATTATCTATGAGCAATATTTGAATCTTCTCTGAATTCTTTTATGTATGATTGGTTATCTTTGCAAGTCTCTTCGAATTATCCGTTTGGTTTGGCCAACTAGATTGGTAGTTCTTGCAATGGGAGAAGTGCTTAGCTTTGGGTTCAATCTTGCGGTGTCCTTTCCCAGTGACAGAAGGGGCAGCAAGGCACGTATTGTATTGTTGCCATCGAGGATAACAAGATGGGGTTTTTATCATATTGCATGAATTTATCCCTCTACATCATGTCATCTTGCTTAAGGCGTTACTCTGTTTTCATTAACTTAATACTCTAGATGCATGCTGGATAGCGGTCGATGAGTGGAGTAATAGTAGTAGATGCAGGCAGGAGTCGGTCTACTCGTCTCGGACGTGATGCCTATATACATGATCATACCTAGATACTCTCATTACTATGCTCAATTCCGTCAATTGCTCAACAGTAATTCGTTCACCCATCGTAAAATACTTATGCTCTTGAGAGAAGCCACTAGTGCAATCTATGGCCCCCGGGTCTATTCTCTATCATATTAATCTTCCATCACTTTATTATCGCTTTGCTTTTTACTTTGCCTTTTATTTTACTTTGCATCTTTATATCAAAAATACCAAAAATATTATCTATCAGATCTCACTTTCGTAAGTGACCGTGACGGGATTGACAACCCCTAATCGCGTTGGTTGCGTTGAGCTATTTGTTTTGTGTAGGTACAAGGGACTCGCGCGTAGCCTCCTACTGGATTGATACGTTGGTTCTCAAAAATTGAGGGAAATAGTTACGTTACTCTACTGCATCATCCTCTCCTCTTCGGGGAAATCCAACGCAAGCTCAAGAGGTAGCACATACAGGGGAGTGCCGCGCCGTTAGCAGGAGCCGACGATGCAACGCTGCCATGCCGTGCGCTGGATGGCACGGTTGTGTGCGCTGCCCGTGGCTGAGGTCGCGACGCCATCAACTACCGCGGGTCGGGGAAGCGGCGCTAAGGCCGAGTCGCGCCACGCGCAAGTGACGCCCCTTCGTGCTGAGATGCAGACGCCTTTGCACCGCGACGGTTCTGTAGGAGATATGCCCTAGAGGCAATAATAAATGTTATTGATTATCTCCTTGTTCATAATTATGTTTATGTTCCATGCTATAACTGCTGTGGTTCCCGAGCCCGTATATCCATAAAGGCTCTGGGGAGAACCCATATGCACGTGTGGAATAATAAACGGTAAAATGTATTCCTAGTCGTGCCTCTAAGACTAGCTCAAGTGTTGCATGATGATTATGTTTTCTCAATCATGGGCATGTCTATGCCAAGCAACTTTGAGGGCACAATGTCAGGAAGGACATTTGTGTTGAATCGACCCGAATTGATGTTATGCTATGAGATTCATTCGTCACAAGTTTATTGGTACATAACACAGAGATGGTTAACGTTTGCATGATTCCTTAGACCATGAGAGTATCGAGTTTCTTCATGCTTGCTTCATGAACTTTGGGGTTTGTTAAACGTCATCGTAAATGGGTGGCTATTACGGCGGCTTACGGGTTCATGGAAAAGTGTGTCAAGTAACTTGATAGCTCAAGATTGGGATTTGCTCCTCCGACGATGGAGAGATATCTCTGGGCCCTCTCGGTGTTACGGTATCCATCATCGTCTGGCCAGACACTTTGTGATTTGATCGCGGGGATGCCGGAATACGATAACGAGAAAAGAGAACAATACCGGTAACGAGGTAACTAGCATAGTGGACAAGTTGTTGATCCACGGGAATGCCAACATGTCTCACCTCGGGTATTTGTAACATATCGCGAAGCAACAGGAATAGCACACGGCAACTGGAGGTTCACTCGAATATTTATTCGTGTGGGTATAGGGGTCAATATGGGTGTCCACGGCTCCGATGTTGATCATTGATCGGAAGGGGTTCCGGGTCATGTCTATACTTCACTGAACCTATAGGGTCACACGCTTAAGGGTCATCTATCTGCTGAATACTAGACAGGGAGTCTGAGAGAAAATCACCGAAAAAGTTTCGGACACCGAAAAGTTTCGGACAGCGGAATCGTACCGCAGAGAGAGGTCATCGGATAAGTTTCGATGATACCGAAAAGTTGTTTCGGGATGCACCATTAAGTCAAATTGGTTTCGGCACATGCCTGATAATTCTTGGAGAATGCCAGAATCATTCTGGAAGCTTTTTTGAATTTTCTGAGATAAAAACCGGAAATGTTCCGGAGCTGCCGGAGCCACTTCAGATGCGTTTCGCAGATGAAAATCACTAAAACCGGAATTGTTTCGGAACGCGTTGAAAATCATTTTAGTGGGTACTGGAAATGTTCTTAGCCCACATAAATATTTTCAGTTCGATCAGACGCTGAAAAATGTCGTCGTGAATAGTGAAAATCAGCTTTATGGTTACTTTATGGAAGCCACCTTTTGGGGCTTTGCTCCAAAAGATCTTGGGGATGACATGGATGGATTGGAGCCATTTTTTGGGCCCCTCATGGGGGTGTGGCCGGCCACATGGGGTATCCCCCCTTGGGGACCCTCTTGTTCCTTGGTTTCACTCCTAGGTCCTTGTGGAAGGACTTCATTCATGTGCATTTTGGGTTTTTTGTGAAACTACCCTACCCCCTTGGGATTTCCTATAAATAGAGGTGGAGGGGCAGCCCTCCACAATCATCCCTTGCTCTCATACACATGCCATGCATTATCTGGCTTCTTCTCTCCCTCCCACGAAAAGAGTTTCGTAGAGCCGTAAGGCTGTCTGGGTTCCGGCAGGAACTAGTTCTGGACGGCGAAGCCCTGCCGGATAGATGACACCGTATGTGTGCAACTCTGTAGAGAGATCGTAGTTTCGGTCTTAGTTCGTGAGTGCCTCCCGAAGGGCTGTCCGTGTGACCGTCCGAGTTTCGAAGGTCCTCCCGAAGGGCTGTCCGAGTGACCGTTCGAGTTTCGAAGGTCCTCCCGAAGGGCTGTCCGCGACACCGTCCGGGGGGGCTGTTCGACCGCCTCCCGGAGGGCTGTCTAAGGAGCAGATGAGGGTATACATCCTCGCGGTTGGGAGGTTGTAAATCCTAGCTGCGGGGATCTGCACCGCCGATCGTCATCGACTCTACTTCCCGCTGCGCTACGAGTCGGTAACGAAAAAGATCAAACCATGTATGCAGTCTCCATAGTGGTCCTGGGCTGGTGCGTAGGTCGGAAAATTTTTGTTTTCTGTCGCGTTCCCCTACAGTGGCATCAAGAGCCATGCTATGCGTAGATGCAGGTTTCGATCTAGAATACATGGAGATGTATGGGTATTGCATAATATAATTAGGTAGTAGATGAGATCTATTGCTGAAAATTATTTATGCAGGTGACAGATGAAATCTGTTACCCGAGGTTCTTGTTGCTTCCCTAGAATTTGCGTTTGCTCAATCTCGAGACAGCATGGTGGAATTTGACAAAGTTCTGGCAATCCGTGATCCTGATTGATCATGGAAGTGCTATAGGTTCTTTGGGTTCTGCCGTAGTCAAAAGAAAGATGAAATTCGCAGATGAAAGGGCATTGCAGATATGATCTGCACGGGGGTCATGCGTATGACGAAGTTTAGTATGGGGCTCGAGATTTAATTATCCCGTGTTTCATACACCCCGAGATGTTAATCTAGCAACTTGAATAATCATACTTGATGATAAAACGTTGGTCGCTGCGGTTTAAGTCAAAACCTTAGAAGCCACGTAAAATAAATTTTGCATAAACCGATTAGAGGCGTCTAACTTGGTTTTGCAGGATGTGCATATGATGTGGTATAGCAGTGCTCATACTAATTCGATTATGTATGAGATGACTATATGATGTAATTTGATTAACATGACCTGCGTGTCATGATTCGGCATGATGGTTGGAGCCATATGATTGCACTTTAATGACCTGCGTGACAACCTTGTTGTAATGCATTATTTTGTTAGCTATAGAGATAGCAATATTATCTGGTGCATCGACAAGGTGGTGGCAATCTTCGCGAAGGTGAACACCGACGCGAATGCCGAAGACGAAGAAATGAAAGACTTCTCCGTCAGAAAGGGCTATACCATATCATGCTATTATGAATTGCCTGAGATGTTTATCCCTTATGATGCACCCTTCTTGATTGCGCGGTAGTCGCTTTTATTAGGGTGATCTCTCACTTAAAATACCAAGTAGTTAGTGTTCTCCCAAGTGTAGCACCGTCACGGCACCTATCTTTTCGGGGTGCGCCGTGTCACACGGGTACGAACGATTAGAGAAGTGTGAGGCGGGTGAGTTGAGACCTCGCAGCGAGATCACTTGGTTGTCTTGACGTTCAGGCATGACCGTCATGAGCTCGGAACACACGCATCGAAAGATGAACAAGAGTCACATAGAGATGTGATTGGCAAGTTGGCCTACCGGTTGAGATTTTTCGTCATCAGTGGTGTTACACCAATGGCGAACAATTGAAATGTGGGTCTTGTATCACTCACAATCAATTTTGAGAGATATTGATTTGAGTGGGAGCGCACTGTTGAATTAACATGTTTAATTCTTAGTGCAATTAATTATGAACATTGTCTAAGTGTTATATGCAAAATAGTTGTAGAATAATGGCTCGCGTTTCCACCTTCCCTGTTAAAATTGAATAGCTGTTAAATATTTGGTTAAAACTTTACGATTGGTACCGTAATATGAGGATTGTCCTCAAAAGTGCCAAGAAGGACTTTGTCTATCGCATGCTTTCTGTATCCTCCCGCTAATGCTATGGATCATGTGACTCTTGTCCTTTGATCCAAAAGCTATAATTCCGTTTCAGTCAAGTGCAATATGTTTGCTTCCATGAAACCCAAACTTCGAAAGTTGGGATAGTTATATGATATTCATGGAACTGAAAATTATTTTCAGATACAAACAAAGCAATGTTTGTTTGCAAGTATTAGTAAAAGTGTTTACTATGCATTTGACTGTTGGGAAAGGGATCCAGAAGAACGCCTGTCATATAATGAAAGGTGAATAAAACAACAACTTAAAGAGAAAGGAAGTGTCCAAAGGGTGTTAGTATGACTTACACGCCTAGGAAGTTGGGGCTAACGCCACTCTTAAGTTGGGTGCTTCTTTTGCGAGTAGGAGAAATACTAAAAGTTAAACTGTTAGAAGTAAAAAGGCAGAAAGAAAGATGACTGGAATATCCAGCTCATGTATGAATGTCATACAAGTTTTTGATGTATAGTAGGCTGTTCAAAGATATAGTTCTTGGGAATTATGGTTAAACATGTTAATCACTAATTCTTGGGTATTGTGAGTTAATCACAAAGATACCCGCTCGATTGCATTCAATTGCGAATCACTATAAGAGCTACTGTGGCCTAAAAAGACTAGCCAGAAATGAGGTTAAGGTATACACAGGGAACATAGTAAATGTTACTATACCTTCCATCGGTGTATTGCCGTCTGTATTTATTTTCATAATTCATTTAGAGTTTTACAAACTCTAGCCCATTGCATAAGGTATCTTGCAAGAAGGTTGTTCATAAGAGAACCTTTTATGTTCGATGTTATGAATAACACAAGGGCCATACTTTCATTATGAATGAGATGTATGTTATGAATATTGATAATAATACAATACCTCTGGGTTTACTTTCATAATTCATTTTAGAGTTTCATACACTCTAGCCCATTGCACAATGTTTGTTGCAAAAGAGTTGTTCATAAAAACAACAATTGTTGTTAAGTATTATGAATAACATGAAGGGCCATGCTTCCATCCAAGATGGGACGTATGTTATGAATATTGAGGGTAATATGATACATCCATAACACTGACGCTAAATGTCGCAAGACTAAAAGAATACCACACAAGTGTGGCACTACATTTGGTCACATTGGAGAAACCCGCATGGAAAATTCCATTATGATGGATTTTGAAGTCTTTTCGATTTTGAATCATCTGACACTTGCAACTTTCCTCCGAAAAGTGAAGTGACTAAAATACCGTTCACAGGCCATAAGGAACGAACAACAAACTTATTAGTAATCATACATTTGATGTGTGTAGTCCGATAAGTGTTGTTAGTGGTGGATTTATTTATCTTCAGAAATGACTCAAGTAGATATATGGATATTTACTTGATGAGACGTAAGTCTGGATCTTTTGAAATCATTCGAAAGGTTTTCAAAAATGAAGTAGAAGTTATTGTAACAAGAAAATTATGTTTCTGCAATTTGATTGCACAAAGGAATATTTGAGTTACATGTTTAGCGAATGTCTGATGAGTTGTGAAAGGGGTTTCATAACTTGCACCTCCCGGAACACCACTGCAAGTGAAAAGTCCGTGGAGATGTAATCTAACCATTTATGACATGGTAAGGTCAAAGATGACATAAATAAATTTGCCATTATCCTTTTTAAAGTGATGCTTTAGAGACTGCGGCTTTTACACTGAAAAGAGCTACATCGGGTCTGTTGAAATGAAGCCATGGTATGGTACGCCCAACCATGTTGTATCTTTTCTTAACATTTGGAATATGGGGCTTGTGTAAAAGGTTGCAAACCTATTCCAAATCAGACAAGTGCTACTTTGTAGGTTATCCCAAGTCATTGGGTATTCCTCCCTCACTATACCGAGGCAAATAGGTTTGCCACAAAGAACGGTATGCTTTTAAAGAGAATGGTTCTTTCTAAAAGGTGAGTGGGAGAATAGTACAACTCGACGAGATAAACAGTATCTTCATCAGATCAAAGGAAAGAGACCTTGGAAGTAATTCCAGAGTTTCCTACTGCGACTGATACGGAAGTCTCTACAATAAAATGTATGAACTTCAGTCGAACTTGCAGCTGAACCACGTAGGCAAGGCTCGTGCAAACCTCTCAGGTGCGCAAACGAGATATTGTTGTTAGACAACATTATACCTACGATACACAAGGAAGCGTTGATGGGCCCTGACTCCAGAATTGGCTAAATGCCAATACAATCCGAGTTAGTTTCAACATAAGTGATTCAAGATTAAAACCTTGATACACCTTTCGGAAGACTTAGAGTCTAACGAATATTTATGGAACTTAAAACTGATACGGATAAAAATGTTTTATCCATAAAGCTTGACTTGTTGAAATAACAAGTTCAAGAGTTGACTACGATGAGGTTGTTTTCATCGTAGCGATGCTTAAAGTCGGTTCGGGTTGAACTAGCAATTAATACATATTTCAATCATGAGATATGAAACATGGATGATAAAAGGATTTCCATCTGATGGAAATGAAAGCTAGGACTTGTATATGATACAGTCCAAAGTAATTTGTCGATCCAGAGGATGCTAGTAGGTATGCAAACTTCAGAGTTCCAGCAATGGACAGAAGAGAGCAAAATGGAGTTGGAATCTTCGTGTTTTGATGAAATGGTCAAAGGGGTTTTGACTTCATCAATGGGTAACGAAGATGCTTGTAATTCAAGAAAGTAAGTGGGAGCGTAATAATATTTCTAAAAACCTTATGTGCTTGGCACATTGGTAATTGGAAATAAATTTCTTGACACAAATTAGGACTTCATTTGAAAATAGTTTTTCGATGAAGTGCTTAGGCTAAATAGCCTCAATATTAGGCATGATGATCTATGGAGATAGATTTACCTAATGGGCTAAAGCAATGAATACATATTGACAAGATGCTAAAACCTTTTAGCATTTAAAACGCCAAGGAGTGATTCTTGCATAAGTCACATGGAAAGAGTTTTTGCAAGACTCGGTGTCCCAAAACACTGATGAGTAAAATACATGATGCAGATTCCACACAGTTTTGTATTTGGATTAATCATGTATTCCATGGTATGTAAAACAACCAGATATGTCCGATACTCCCAAGGTGTTGCGAGTATGGATACCAAAGTGATCAAATTACTGATCATGGGACAACAGTGAAAGATGTCACAGAGTACTAGAGTAAGTACTGATGACATGGTTTTCTCGCAAGCAGAGATCATGAAGAGTTCGTTGTAAAATGTTACATCGATACAGTCTCCATCTTTTCTCCATGCGATTTTCGATTTAAATTAAGGGTTTTGTGTAACACACAATGTGGTGGCACAGTTAGTTGGAATTTGTTCAAGCTAGTTACTGTGGCGAATTCTATAACAAGGGCTAAGTATGTTGACGCTTTAGAAGCGACAAAGAAGATGTTGAATCATATAGTTCATTCATGAACTTAGTATAGTTCCAAGATGGCTTTTGACAATGGGACACTACTGCAGGTAGTTGCTCCATAACTCAGTCTGAGGAATCCAGGTTCGACCTGTGATTCACATACATACAAAGCCAAGTCCACACAAAATATGAATTTTGTGAAAACGCGAGGACATGCAATGATACACACGGAACTGAAGTCGTCAGATCCGTTGGACATCAGGCTATACCACAAGCGAAGCATATTTACACCGGTGTGCCACAAGTGTGAAGTGCATTAGCATAAGCTAGATTATTGTCTCTAGTGCAAGTGGGAGTCTGTAGGAGATATGCCCTAGAGGCAATAATAAATGTTATTGATTATCTCCTTGTTCATAATTATGTTTATGTTCCATGCTATAACTGCTGTGGTTCCTGAGCCCGTATATCCATAAAGGCTCTGGGGAGAACCCATATGCACATGTGGAATAATAAACGGTAAAATGTATTCCTAGTCGTGCCTCTAAGACTAGCTCAAGTGTTGCATGATGATTATGTTTTCTCAATCATGGGCATGTCTATGCCAAGCAACTTTGAGGGCACAATGTCAGGAAGGACATTTGTGTTGAATCGACCCGAATTGATGTTATGCTATGAGATTCATTCGTCACAAGTTTATTGGTACATAACACAGAGATGGTTAACGTTTGCATGATTCCTTAGACCATGAGAGTATCGAGTTTCTTCATGCTTGCTTCATGAACTTTGGGGTTTGTTAAACGTCATCCGTAAATGGGTGGCTATTACGGCGGCTTACGGGTTCATGGAAAAGTGTGTCAAGTAACTTGATAGCTCAAGATTGGGATTTGCTCCTCCGACGATGGAGAGATATCTCTGGGCCCTCTCGGTGTTACGGTATCCATCATCGTCTGGCCAGACACTTTGTGATTTGATCGCGGGGATGCCGGAATACGATAACGAGAAAAGAGAACAATACCGGTAACGAGGTAACTAGCATAGTGGACAAGTTGTTGATCCACGGGAATGCCAACATGTCTCACCTCGGGTATTTGTAACATATCGCGAAGCAACAGGAATAGCACAAGGCAACTGGAGGTTCACTCGAATATTTATTCGTGTGGGTATAGGGGTCAATATGGGTGTCCACGGCTCCGATGTTGATCATTGATCGGAAGGGGTTCCGGGTCATGTCTATACTTCACCGAACCTATAGGGTCACACGCTTAAGGGTCATCTATCTGCTGAATACTAGACAGGGAGTCTGAGAGAAAATCACCGAAAAAGTTTCGGACACCGAAAAGTTTCGGACAGCGGAATCGTACCGCAGAGAGAGGTCATCGGATAAGTTTCGATGATACCGAAAAGTTGTTTCGGGATACACCATTAAGTCAAATTGGTTTCGGCACATGCCTGATAATTCTTGGAGGATGCCAGAATCATTCTGGAAGCTTTTTGGAATTTTCTGAGATAAAAACCGGAAATGTTCCGGAGCTGCCGGAGTCACTTCAGATGCGTTTCGCAGATGAAAATCACTAAAACCGGAATTGTTTCGGAACGCGTTGAAAATCATTTTAGTGGGTACTGGAAATGTTCTTAGCCCACATAAATATTTTCAGTTCGATCAGACGCTGAAAAATGTCGTCGTGAATAGTGAAAATCAGCTTTATGGTTACTTTATGGAAAGCCACCTTTTGGGGCTTTGCTCCAAAAGATCTTGGGGATGACATGGATGGATAGGAGCCATTTTTTGGGCCCCTCATGGGGGTGTGGCCGGCCACATGGGGTATCCCCCCTTGGGGACCCTCTTGTTCCTTGGTTTCACTCCTAGGTCCTTGTGGAAGGACTTCATTCATGTGCATTTTGGGTTTTTTGTGAAACTACCCTACCCCCTTGGGATTTCCTATAAATAGAGGTGGAGGGGCAGCCCTCCACAATCATCCCTTGCTCTCATACACATGCCATGCATTATCTGGCTTCTTCTCTCCCTCCCACGAAAAGAGTTTCGTAGAGCCGTAAGGCTGTCTGGGTTCCGGCAGGAACTAGTTCTGGACGGCGAAGCCCTGCCGGATAGATGACACCGTATGTGTGCAACTCTGTAGAGAGATCGTAGTTTCGGTCTTAGTTCGTGAGTGCCTCCCGAAGGGCTGTCCGTGTGACCGTCCGAGTTTCGAAGGTCCTCCCGAAGGGCTGTCCGAGTGACCGTTCGAGTTTCGAAGGTCCTCCCGAAGGGCTGTCCGCGACACCGTCCGGGGGGGCTGTTCGACCGCCTCCCGGAGGGCTGTCTAAGGAGCAGATGAGGGTATACATCCTCGCGGTTGGGAGGTTGTAAATCCTAGCTGCGGGGATCTGCACCGCCGATCGTCATCGACTCTACTTCCCGCTGCGCTACGAGTCGGTAACGAAAAAGATCAAACCATGTATGCAGTCTCCATAATGGTCCTGGGCTGGTGCGTAGGTCGGAAAATTTTTGTTTCCTGTCGCGTTCCCCTACAGGTTCATACGCCGGGCTGGCGACAGGCGAGCGACAGCGACGACTATCCTAAGAGCAACTCTAGCAGACCCCGCAAAATGCCGGCCCGCAAAACGCGTATGCAGTTCGTGCAAAATAGCTTTTGCGGGCCGGCGCGGGCTGACACAGATGCAGACCCCCCAAACGGACCCGTAAAAAAGTATATTCGCGGAATATGCTTTTTTACGGGTCGGCTATGCGGGTTCTGCTCTTTGCACCGCTGCATCCCCGCAAATCAGCAGCCCGCAAATCTCAAATGCAACATAATTCAACAATCGAAAACAAACTAAATTATTCAAATAAAACATAAAACAATAATCATCCGCATTACAAATAATTATTCAAATCACCGTAGCAAACTGAAAATAATGCAATACAAAACTTGTCCTGAATACAAATACAAATGAATACAAAAATTAGTCACTGTCCAGCCCTTTGCCAATGGTGCTCAATGAGATCTTCCTGAAGTTGAAAGTGTGTGTCTGCATTTTCAATCTCCTTGTATGTCTGAAGAAAAGCTCTAAAGAGGTTTGGGTCTCTAGCTGGTTTGACACGGCTACCCACATTATCGTAAAAGAATTCTAAGTCCATTCCTCTCTCATCTTCAAGAATCATATTGTGCAGGATAACACAGCAAGTCATGATGTTCTTCAGGGTTTTCTTATCCCAAAAACGAGCAGGACCTCAGACAATGGCAAACCTAGATTGCAAAACACCGAATGCTCTTTCAATGTCTTTTCGGGCTGCCTCTTGCACCCTTGCAAATTCACATTGTTTTTTTGTTTTGGGTTCTTTGATGCTCTTGACAAATGTGCACCAGGGAGGATATATACCATCTGCAAGATAGTATCCGTTTGTGTATTCATGCCCATTGATAGTGTAGTTGCAAGCAGGAGCATCACGACTAGCAAGCCTAGCAAACAAATGAGAGCGTTGCAACACATTGATATCATTGAGTGTGCCGGGCATACCAAAAAAGCAATGCCAAATCCATAAATCCTCGGATGCTACGGCCTCTAGCACAATTGTTGCATCACGAGACTTGCCACAATACATTCCTTGCCAAGCCTTGGGGCAATTTTTCCAATTCCAATGCATACAATCAATGCTACCTAGCATCCCAGACCAACCTCTCCTCTCATTAGCTGCCATCAATTTCTTTGTGTCATCTTCATTTGGTGCCCGAAGATACTCGGGACCAAAGACACGGACGATCACTTTCGCAAATCTACGCACAGACTCAATTGTGCTATCTTCACCAATGCGATACTCATCGGCATAGTCAGCCGGAATGCCATATGCAATCACCCGCATAGCTGCGGAGATTTTTTGATATGCACTAAATCCCTTTAAGCCCACGGCATTCCTTCTCTGAGTGAAATACCGGCAATTTGCCTCGCAAGCTTCAACAATTTTCACAAAAAGGGATCGGCGCATTTGGTACCTTCTGCGGAAGAGGTGTGCAGGATATGTAGGATTCTCCGAAAAATAATCTTGCATCAACATCTCGTTTCCAAGATCGCGATTCCGCGGAATGCACAGACGCCCGACAGTAGATCCTCGCCTCCTCTTTCGGTACTCGTCTTCATGCTCCTTCACGGCAAGCGCCATGACCAATGTTTGTTGCCGAAAGGTCGCAAGCATGGTCTCCACATCATCAAAATATTTGGCTTATCCATTAATTAAGCAGAAAAGAATTGTCCAGTTAATTAACGGAAAATCGGACGAAAACCATCAAATTCCGTTGAGCGGCATACATAATATACTCCATACACCCCTCTCTAAAGAGGGCCTCGTCGAGCTAGCACACACGCGTCATCGTCATCACTTCTCCTCAAGTGCCGTGATCGCCATCCGTAATCCCTAAACAAGCGACTCCGACTTCACCTTAGATGAGCATGAACCCAACCCACACCATAGAGGTCATGTGTGGAGACAAATAAAGATCCGCACCAGAACTCACCCGCCCGCATCGAGGACAACGTTACTCCGACTCTGACGGAGAGCTACGAAGAAGAACCATGCATGGTTGGCGCCGTGAAAGACCACCTACCAAACCACCTGTTGTTCGTCATCGTTGCCACAGGGGCACCGCCACCGTAGCTCCGAGTTCACAGCAATAAACAGACCAAGGCAATCCTAGCACGCCGAAGAAGAGTCGACTAACAGAACCATTGCCGTGCCTCCAACCTCGCTCACTGTCGCCATCGTTGCCACAGAAGCCTCGTCGCCAACTCAGCACACTGGCGCACCTGCCACTAGGCCCTTCAACTGACCCCTCCCCCCCTCCAAAAATGAAGCCCTCAAGAGGGGCACGACAGGACGCTGCCATCGTCCGATCCATGAATGCACGGATTTGAGGTTTCCCTCAGAGAAAGGGTCGGTAGAGAGATGAGCACTTCACCACGGCAACGCCTTCAAGAAGGTCACGATGCCCACGAGCGCCACCGTTACCGGCTCCGGTCATAACCAGAGTCAAGCTTTCGCCAAGTGTCGTTGCACGGCGCCCTAACCAAACCAGCTGAACCTCCTGCAATGCATCCCCACCCACAGATCAGCCTATCGTAGAAGAACGTGTTAGGACCGAGAGTATATCGACTAGAGGGGGGTGAATGGGAGATTCAAAAATTCTTTCAAATGTTTTGAACTGATCCCAAACACGGCAGTGGAATTAAAGATCAGTAGATAAGGGTGCAATCAAGCTCGCTACCGAGGAACAAGACCTTCAAGGTAAGATGTAATAATGATTCGAGCATAGGCTACAACACGCTTAATGATGACAATGGTAATACAACATGCCAACAGAACTAAGAACATAACGAAGAACTGGAGCAGAGGTGCGAAGGATAATTATAACGAACAATAACTCAGCCTACGAATGACAAAGAACTCTGCGAGAGATAAGTTGAAGGATAAGCAGCAGAGAGTAACAGATCAGATATCTATCATCATAGAGCACACATAATGACCGTTGAAAGTATTGCAGTGAAGAAAATGGAACCAGTGGTGCTCGATGACGACAGGAAGATTTGGTAGACCAGTTCACCCTTCTGCCAAAGGGCTACGTCTGGTTGGAGGGGATGTGACTTAACACGGAAGATAAACTATCTTCACCCTATTCTCCTTCAACGCAGAGCTGATCAGACTCAGGTTGATTTCACTCATGGTAGATCCTTGTCGGCAATCTCCACGCGACCGAAATCACTCTTGGTTGCTGAAGATCTGGCTCGGTGAAGACAACAACTCTTAAACACTCGAGCCAAACCCCATCCGTCTACAGAGTGCGCAGCTCTCAAGAGTAATAGGTACAAGAACTCTTACTCAGAACTATTGTGATGCTAAACCACTGTCTAAGTTTAGGATCTTGATTTTCTCTCGGTGGATCTTAAACTCAAATCACTCGGAGAGGGGTTGCTCAAATCAATCTTCTCAGAAATCTCAAGTGGAGCAGCAAACAGACAATGTTGGAGCGGGGTGGCTATTTATAGCCGCAGCCTTCCCAGATAGGAAATGACTGAATTAGACTTCGGGATCAGCAAATGGCCGAGTGACACGAGTTCAACGGTTGGATTTTAGCACAACGGTAACATTGCTTGCAGAGCAAGTAATGATAACTCCTCGGTCTGAGACAAATCTTTCGCAACGAAGAAGATCACAGTCTCTTGCTGGCAAGTATTTGCTCGGAACACAAAGAGATTTCTCTCACAACTTCTCATAGGTTTTGGCTAAGCATCACAGCGGATCTAAGCATCGACATTCTATACCCCTCTTAATAGTACGGAGATCCTATGGCTCAAAAGAATGAAAGAAGAACAACGAAATGAATACTAGGTCTTCACTTTATTTTCGACTTTCATCGCCGCAGTCAATTTTTTCGGACGACAATACCGAATCAAAAGCTTTGCTTCAGCAGTAAACTTTCGAGGGGTCGATTTCTTCACATAAATCTTCTCGACTATATGACTTTAACAAATATAGCTCGTTCTTCTCTGCAACGCGGATATACTTCGGTGAAGTTCCTCAAACTTAGCACCAGAGACAGCATTCTCTTCGTTTGTGTATGGTCTATTTCTCTCTGTATGCAAGAGCAAACAAATCAGTTCATACCTATTTCTGTCAACAATCTGCAAAACAGAACGGCTAGGAGCCACCGCAGCCAGCTGCACCACGCGGAGGCCGCAAGCGTCCAGCCATCAAATCCGCCCGCCAAGCCAGATCCGACCACGACCGGCCGGATCCAAGGCCTCCTACCGTGGACTGAGTCACCGCGCCGTGCGCACCATGCTGACATAGCTGATAAAGGAGCATCGCTTGAAGCCAAATCCAGCCGCGCCGCAGCACGCACCTGCGCCAATGCGTCACCTACGAAGAATATTGAGGTCGATCCATCCGTGAGTGACTAGAGGGAAAAAAACCGGACGCGGGTTTTTTGGCTCTCGAAGCATATGCTCCCTAATGAACAGTAAAATCAATATAAATAGTAATATATTTTTAAAATTCTCATTTTTTTAGATGCTCATATTAGTGTAGCAAGTGTGCTTGAAAATTTCCATGCCATATGGGGTAGCAATGCTTAGTGTAAAATTCGACTTGTTTTTTCTACACGGGTCAAAATGATTAAAATAACTTCTTAAAAATTTGCATGTACCATTTAGATTTTCTACACGGGTAGCAATGCTTTAGTAGGTGCACGTACGTACTACCGGTGGACCAAGCAAGGAATTCAAGGACCTAGCTAGCTTGGTTCCTCACCTGTAGATACTACAAGATGCGATGATCCAGCATTCGAGAAGAAGGAAATGATGATCCTACATACGTTGGAGCTCCTCACCGTGTGCGCAGTGCAAGATCACGCAATCAATCGTGTGCCACTAGTAGCACTGTACGACCAATCTTGCCTCTGCTCTCGCGAGTGGGGTGAGGGCCAGCCCAGCCTCTCCTTCATTTTTTACAGCGAGCTAAAGAATCAGGGTAATGCTAACTCGCAAACGTTCGCTGGGAAAGAACTCCCAGCGAATGTCCTCGCAGTTGTTTGATTGAGATCAAACAATGCCGTTTTAAAAAGAAAAATTGCCTTCTCTCTTTTATCCGAGTTGCCATGTGTTTTGCAGGGTACATGGCAACTGCCCTAGCGTGCTTGTAAGAAGATGGCAATTCTCTTTTACCCGAGTTGCCATGTGTTTTGCAGGGTACATGGCAACTGCCCTAACGTGCTTGTAAGCAGATGGCAACTCTCTCTTTACGCGAACATATTTTTTTGCCATGCCTTTTTTGTAGTGCTACATGGCAACTGCCTATTGTTAGTAGGTGGCAACTCCTAAAGTTTGCAAATCATGGCAACTATAGTAGACCAGACCATACATGGCAACAACTGCAGTTGTCCAAAAGTGACATCTAGCACTTGACTTGAGATGGCAACTACAGTTGAGCAACCATGGCAACTGTAGTTGTGAGGCATGGCAACTGTAGTTTAGCAACATGGCAACTGCAGTTAAACGAACATGAAAGAGGGTCCGGACCATGACAACCGCGGGGACACGTGATGACTGTCACGCGGAGTGTGCGGGACCGTGAGTACGGGCGTGTGGGCGTTATCTATTTTGCCCACACGCATGCATGTGAGAGGGACCGCAAGGCAAAAGACCAGACGTATGGGCATTACTTGTTTTGCCCACACATAGACGTGTGGACTGGTTCTTTAGATACCACACAAGACGTGTGGCCAAATCCTTTAACGCCCACACGTGTGGGCGTTATCGGGACCTTTTTTTAAGGTATGCATGGATCAGTTTTCTAAGCAACCCACACCGCAAACTATGTGTAACACTCTCATATTTTAACCAAAGATTATAATGGTCATAGAAACACATGAGTCAAAGTTCAACGTCTCTTGACTTCATTATGATTTTCTAAAATTCATAAACCTATGACATCTACAAAAATATACTAGGGGTTGGTTGGTATTTCTGGGCCAACGCTGATGACATCTATCATAATTCTCCATGGCGATGATTTTCTGCCAACGCCTCTGATACATTTTCTATGTCACCCCTCGTCGACGAAAGTTTGGGGAAAAGTTCCCCAAAGTCCACTACGCGCGTGCCTCCCACACAAATCCACTCCGCGACAGCTACCCCTCTCTCCTTCGTCGACAGAGGTTTTTCTTCTTTGTCTTGCATTTTTTTTCAGGTTTTTTTAGCCTTTTTCCTTCTTTATTTTTCTGATTTGAAATTCAAAAAATATAATTCCAAATTTTTGAACATTGTTTTGAAATTCATGGACACTGGTTGATTTCGCGAACATTTTTTTTGAAATTCATGAACATTCCTGAAACGTGGGAAAAATTAACTTGTGATAGTTTTTCGAAATTCAAGAATACTGAACGTTTTTTAAATTGTTCAACCTTATTATTTCTGGAATTTTTTATACAATTTTGAGATTATTTTTAAATTAATGAACATTCTTTGTGATGCAAGAGTTAGGAAATTGTGAACATTATTTTATTTCATCAATATTTTTTGTTTCTTGAAAAACTATTCTAGAAATAAAAATTATTCAAATTTAAATAAAAAATTGGATAAATATTCAAATTTTCTTTTCATGAAATTTTTTACATTCATGAATATGTTTCATAAAAATGATCATCTTTTGAAATCATGAATATGTTTTCCTTTCAAAAAATATTTGGAATTCAAGAACAGTTTTTGAAGTTCGTACAAAAATTAAATCCGTGAACATTGTTTGAAATAGGTTAACATTTTATTGAAATTTGATATTTTTCTGAATTTGTGACCTTTTTATTAAATGTGGGACATGTTTATATTTACAAATTTTACATTTGTTTAATACATGGTCAACATTTTTTCAATACACATTCTTTTCACATGCTTGATCAACATTTTTGAAAAACAGGATTAATATTTTTAAAATACATGGTCAATATTTTTTTTGTACACACTTTAACACTTTTTCAAATGCTTCATTAACATTTTCAAGTATAAGCCTAACATTTTCTAATACATGGCCAACATTTTTTCCATGCCCATTGAACATTTTGCAAATTCTTGATGAATAATTTTAAATTCAATATCAACATCTTTTGAGCAACTAGATAATATTTTTCTAAATACATTGAACATTTTTAAAATTGTTGATTAAAATATTTCAAATATTCGTACAATATTTTTTTCAAATGCTGATAACAGTTTTATATACATGATAATTTTTTAATCATTTCTTAATACACGGTCCACATTTTTTCTATACACATTTAACAATTTTCAAATGCTTGATTAATATTTTCAAATACTTGTTACTTTTTAAAATGCTTGATTAAAATTTTATATACATGATTAATTTTTTAATCATTTTTTATAAAACCTGATCAACAATTTTTCTATACACATTTCACATTTTCCAAATGTTTGATTAACATTTTTGAAACACTTGTTAAACTTTTTTTCAAGTGCTTGGTTAATTTTTTAAAATACACAATCAAATTGTTTCATACACGTTTCATTTTTTGCATGCATTTTTTGTATTCATAATAAACATTTAACAGTTTTCAAACCCTTGGTTAATATTTTTAAAATGTTTTATGGTAAGTGATCTTTGTAATATATTTCTTTATGATATTTAATAGTATAAATAAAAGTAAAAAAACGAAAACAACAAACTATAAAAAAGAAGGTTGTTGTTCCCGCGCGCTTGTTCAGGTCCAAGCCGCGCCACCTTTTAGCGCGGGTTCCTACCATCTCGCTAAATGCGAGATATAGGGGCGCCCTAGCAGCCGTTAGTTCGGGAGCGTGCATCCTGGTTTTTCTTTTTCTTTTTTTTCTTTTCTTTTATTCATTTTTGAAACAGAAAATTACTTAAAAATAATAATAAAGTCCATGTATTCGAAAATATGTTGAACACATATTCAAAATATGGTCAAAAACTTGAAAAAATCATTAATCATGAATAAAAAATTTAAACATGGATGGTAGGTATGATTTCCTCCTCCGACGTCTTAGTCATGCGGGGGTGCCAGATCTGGAGTTCGATGTTGTGTCCTTGGTGTTGCCCCGGCCTGATTCGTTCAACGGTAATGGTTTTGCCTTTGGTGAGCGACCTTGGAGGTCAGCAAAGTTGCATATCAGTGATGGAGCCGCTTCGAGCTCGGGTGAGAAGGTTATCCGTCATTTTTTTCATTTGGTGGTTGGTGTGTGGTGGTGCCAGAGGCGTTGATGTCAAGCTTTGAGGATTCTTCAGTCTTGATTGTATTTTCCTTCCTTGATTGGTGTTCCTTTATGCAAAAGTTAGCTTTCTGTTGTCTTTTCTGCTATGTTAGACCCGTTTTTACGGTGCTTGTACTATGAATTTTATGATATAAATAGGACACGTAATACCATGATAAAGAATGCATGGTACACACTGATGTGAACTTATTCGGTGGTAGGAGTACGTACGTACTACTAGCACAACCATACTGATACACACAGACACGTACAGAAGGGTACGTAGAGAAGGGTAGTTCGTCGTAGCTCGACGCATGCATGGCGCAGGCAACATGCACGGAGGATGGATGGATCATATGGTGGAGATGCCCTTGTCGTCCGACGTGTTGGGGTAGAGTAGCGTACGTGTAGGGGAATTAAGCAGGACACCAAAGAGGAGGGCGGGAAGAGAAGGACAACACCTCACAGGAGTCAAAGCGTCACAAAGCAGAAGAAACAACATCAATGGACTTGGCAACATTGGCGGCCTCCCGGGTGGAGGACCGCCAGGCCTAATGATTCTCCTAGGGTGGAACTGCCGCGGGATGCGTCAGTCCCGGGCAGTTAGAGCACTTCTGGAGGTCCAGAGGTGCTACAAACCGGATGTGCTCTTTCTGTCAGAAGCACATCTGTCTGACGCAGGGGCAGAGCGGCTGATGAGGAGGCTAGGGTTCCAGGAGAGGCTGGTTGACCCGAGTGATGGGAGAGCGGGAGGTTTGCTGATGATGTGGAAATCTGGAGCTCCTGTGACAAACAATGATGTTACAGCCAACTTCATTGACGTAATGGTGGATGATGGAAGAAAGTGGCGGTGTACTGGATTTTATGGAGAGCCGGCAAAGGAGAATAAACATAAATCATGGGAATATCTTCGAGCGCTGCAGGAGAGGATGGATGAGCCATGGATAGTTTTTGGCGATTTCAACGAAATCTTATTCTCCCATGAAAAGGAAGGAGGAGCACCCAGGGAGCAAAGATGTATGCAAGCATTCAGGGATGTCCTGTCAGAGTGCGAGTTGGCAGATCTGGGTGCAACGGGAGACGCATATACATGGAGTAGAGGGAGGATAAAGGAAAGGTTGGATAGAGCTGTCTGTAACTCACGGTGGAATTTGATCTTTCCTAATGTTGGTGTCGTGAATGGTGAAATGACAAAATCTGATCATCGTCCCTTGGTGATAGATACTGAGTTCTATAAAGAAACGAACCGGACCCTACGGCCGGTGAAGAGATTTGAGGGGAGGTGGTTAAAGGAGGAGACGGTGGAGGAGGTGGTTCGCACGGCCTGGCAGCGAGCATCATTGCTAGGTCTAGGGCCGTTCAAACAAAAGGTGGACTCAGTTCATGAGGAGCTGCATAAATGGGACAGAGAGACCCTCAAAAGACCTCAAAAGCGAATGGCAAAACTGAAAAAGGAGTTGGAAGAACTGAGAAGAGGGCCGGCTACTGATGTAGCACTTGATAGACAGAAGGAGATACTGCTGGTGATTGAAAATCTATTGGAGCAGGAAGAAATTGCATGGGTCCAGAGAGGAAGAGCTAACTGGCTGAAGCATGGTGATCGGAATACTTATTTCTTCCATATGTATGCTTCGGCAAGGAAGAAGAGGAACATGATTAAGGGACTAAAAGATGTGAATGGAGTGATGCAGGAAGGACAACAGGAGATAGCTGAGATAATTAAAACCTATTTCACTAACTTGTTTTCTTCCCAGGTTGAGCTCCCTAATGGAGAGGTTTTTCGGGATGTGACGCCGAGAGTTACAACTCAAATGAACGAGGCCTTACTGGCGCCCTTCACGGAGGAGGATGTACGCAAGGCTGTGTTCAGTATAGGTGATTTTAAGGCACCAGGACCAGATGGACTTCATGCGGCTTTTTATAAGAGGTTCTGGAACATGTTAAAGGATGATCTAGTGGGAGAAGTTCTGGGGGCAATTAACACACGCACTATCCCAGAAGGGTGGAATAGTACTACTATAGTGCTGATCCCAAAGGTTGAGAACCCCACAAGTGTCTCACAGTTTAGGCCGATTAGCTTGTGTAACGTGGTCTACAAAATCATCTCCAAAATGCTTGCTTCTCGTCTTAAAGTGATACTTCCGGAGATCATTGGTCCCACGCAGAGCGCTTTCGTTCCGGGAAGATTGATCACGGACAACATACTCATTGCGTACGAGTGTGTGAACACTATAAAGAGGAAGAAAGGCAAGTCTGGCTTATGTGCGGTGAAACTCGATATGCATAAGGCATATGACCGAGTAGAATGGTGTTTTCTTAAGAGGATGATGCAAAGGCTTGGGTTTGCGGAACAGTGGACAGAATTGATCATGGAGTGTGTATCATCCGTGTCGTATAATGTCAGATACAACTCTGAGAGCACTGATGTTTTTGCGCCAACACGTGGGCTGCGACAAGGGGACCCCTTGTCCCCCTACCTGTTTCTAATCTGTGCGGAGGCGCTATCTAACATGTTGCAGGTGGAAGAGAACAATGGCACATTGATATGGGTCAAGGTGTGTAGGGAGGCACCACAGATTTCTCATCTGCTCTTCGCGGACGACTCCTTAATTCTTATGAGAGCAGATGGCCCAAATGCGGCGTGCCTCCGAAGGGTGTTGGACGATTACTGTACGAGCTCCGGACAGTTGGTCAGTGAGGCGAAATCTAGTATATACTTCAGTCCAAACACCCCGGTGGAGGAGAAAGTTGTGATATGTCAACAACTGAATATTAACACGGAAGCCCTTAACGATAAATATCTTGGGCTACCATCCATGGTGGGAACGGACAGGAGTGATTCTTTTGAGTATCTCATCGACAGAGTAAATCAGGTGATGATAGGGTGGAAGGAGAAGCTGCTTTCCACAGGGGGAAAGAAACACTAATTAAGGTTGTTGCCCAGGCCATGCCGGTGTTCGCGATGTCTGTATTCAAAATTCCGAAGAAAATTTGCAAAGGAATGACGGATGCTATATCGAAATACTGGTGGGGAGATGACGACAACCATAAGCGTATCCATTGGGCAGCATGGTGGAAAGTGTGTATACCGAAAAAAGGGGAGGTTTGGGATTCAGGGATCTACACAGTTTTAACTTAGCTCTCCTTGCTAAACAAGTTTGGAGGCTACTTGAGAACCCTGATTCTCTTTGTGCTCAGGTTTTGAGAGCCAAATATTATCCGGATGGAAAACTACTGGATGCCAAGGTGAAAAGTGGAAGCTCGTATACATGGCAGAGTATATGTGCCGGTATTAATACATTCAGGAGAGGGGCTATATGGCGCATAGGTGATGGATCACAAGTGAACATTTGGGCTGATTCGTGGATACAATCGAGTGCCGATGGCCGTGTCACTACACCACGAGGAGGGACCCTTCTGTCTAAGGTTTCGGAGTTGATTGATCCTGTCACTGGTTTATGGGATGAACAGTTGATAAATGATGTATTTTGGCCGGTCGATGCGCATAGGATTCTTGCCATACCGCTGGCACCACATGGGATGATGGAAGATTTTGTGGCCTGGCGGTTTACAAGGAACTTCGCCTTCTCGGTCCGATCAGCTTATCATGTGGAGTGGCAAATTTGCACGCTGGTATGAACGAACAGAGGGGGAGCCGTCTCAGCGTTATCCGGTGTGGAAGAAGCTCTGGTCTTCGCCCGCCCCAGCTAAGATTAAGATCCATGCTTGGAAGGTCTTACACGGATTCATACCATGTTATGGGGTATTGGCAAATCGCCATATTGATACGTCGGACAGCTGTCCTATGTGTGTGGGTGGATGCGAAGATATTATGCACGCTCTCTTCACTTGCCCTAGGGCAGCCGAAGTCTGGAGATGTCTGAATCTTGACGGGTTCGTGGAGGAGGCGTGTGATACAGACTGGCGGGCTCGGCAGCGTTGGACTATATTTTATGTGCTCCTACACGCCAGACGTCGATCCAAGATATCCCAGCTCAGTTTCTAATCCTTGTGGGTATCTGGTACATATGGTGGGAGCGTAGACAACATGTTCACGGGGATGAAGTGCAGACTCCGGTCCGAGCTGCGTTGTCAATCGCGGCGCTGGCAGCAAATTACCTCAAGGCTACGAAGAAGAACGCGGTAGTAAGATCCTTTGGATGGAGGAAACCGCAAGAGGATTTTGTCAAGTTAAATGTAGATGCAGCTTTTCATGCAGATGACCTCCAGGGAGCTGTGCTACGGGACTGCAGAGGTGGTTTCATCGCAGCTTCAAATGAGAGGCTGGAGCATGTTGCTGATGTAGGGACGGCGGAAGCACACGCACTACGGCATGGCATCTTGTTAGCGCAGCGGATGGGGATCACCAAGCTCATTGTGGAGTCCGACTGCCTTGAGGTGATTGATACCATGAACAATGGTGGTTTTACGGCATCGGGCGCAGCTGCGATCTATTCGGATTGTCTGGTCCTTATCATAGGTTATACTTCGGTGTCTTTTGTTCACTGCCCTAAAAAGACAAACTCTGTCGCTCATGTTTTAGCTAGGCAAGCGGTGTCGGATCCACCTTCCGTGTGGATTGAGGAGCCGCCGGCCTTCATTGTAAAGGGCCTAGTGGATGATGTAACTCTGTTTTGATCCAATAAAAGTTTCCCGAAGTTTCAAAAAAGTTGGCCGGGCCGATCCGGTTCTCGAGCAAGGGGCTCTCGATCCGCACCAGCTTCTCGCCGAACCGCCCGCACCGCCTCTACGCCCCCTGGCGTGTCCCGCTGCCCCAGGTGTATATCTCATCTCGTCGGACGAGCGAGTGCCTTGGACAGGATCTCCTGCTGCTGCAACGAGATGCCCAGCGGGGTCTGCAGCTGGCTGGTGATGGTGCATGCGGATGAAGAACCGCTCGGGCTTGCGCTCCAGCTCCCTCAACGGCAACGCGTCTGCCACACAACACACATCCTTATCCTCTTTAGTTCATTAACTACTTTAGTGATCTAAACTCTTGTTTTGTTTCTCTTGGTCAATGGAAACTTTGAGTCAGTAAGTTTTTTTATTATATATGCTCATTACCTTATACAGTAGATAAAAAGGAAAATTGCATAAACATACTAGATAACTAAATTTTATTTTTACCAAAAGGAAGAAATACACAACCAAAAACTTGGAATTACAGATTTTCCCCCCCTAGATCTGGCCTACTGTTTTGCCCAGAGATATTCTCCAGCCACCACATCAAGCGCCGCCAGCCTTCGCGGGACGTCAATCGGAGTTCAACGCCATTGTTTTTCAGTCACAGATCTGGCAAACTTCTTTAAAACAATTTATAAAAAACACCACCAGAGATGCCCTTAGCGAGGCGTTCGCTGCTGCTGCTCATATGGGGAGGCGCCGATGTGGGGGCGTCTCCTCCAGGAGGAAGTGGCCAGCCAGCGGTGGCGCTGGATCCCGCGAGCAGTCTGACATCGTCGAGCTGGCCGACGACCCAAGCGAGGTGGGGAGGTAGGAACGGGGCGCTGGCGTCCGGATCCAGCCGGATCCCGACGAATTCAAAGGAGAATGACGGCTGGGAGGTGAGCTCGGGCGATGCCATGGGCGGTCGGCCTCCATTGCTGCAAGGAGGAGAGAGATTAGAGAGGAGAACATAGGAGAGAGAGAGGCGGCGCAAGGCGCGGCTCACCGGCGTGCTGTGGTGGGAGGTTCGGGCGGCGGCACTTCGCACGGACGGCGACGTCCGATGGCTGCGAGCTGTGGATTTCCTCGGACGCGGCTGCTGCTGTCATGGAGCTCTCGTTCGTGTGGCTGTTAGAGGATAAGAATCAGGGAAAGCATAGATAGAGAGTAGAAGGAGCGGGGACCGTTGGATCAACTAAGGATGGACGGTGGAGAGGCGTGATCCGTGGGAGGTCTGGTTCAGCCAATCAGAAGGCAGCAGGCTAGAAAATATCTTCTACTACTATAAAAAGGCCGGTGTGTGTTTAGATTAAAACTGTAGTTTTGTGGCGTTAGAAATGTAAATGAGGTCCTTGTTCAAATCCGACGTACGTACTACTATTTTTGTGGCTTTTTTTCCTTATTTTAGTTTTATTTTACTAAATTTAATTCGTTCTTGGACATGGATAAATGAAATGGAATCTATTTCTTTTGTACTTTATTTGAAGACAAACGTCTTAACATTTTTTCCAACATGAACTTTCATGCTTTTTGGAGTTAGGTTGCATTTCAAAATTAAAAAACAAAACTCCATGTTCGAGACGTATCAGATTTGGCTCGCAAAGAAATGTCCATGAATAATGCGAAAAATCATCCAATATGACAAGGTAATAATTATAACCGGAAAAGCTAACAACTGGCGATGTCCATAAATCGCAGTGGACTAATTGAAAAGGCGCGGTGGCGAACGATGTAGAGGTGGGGAAGGGGAGGCGAGTATCTTTGCCAAGCTAGCATGCAGTACAAAGCATGGAGTCATGGACATCTTTATTACATGAGTCTAAGAAATCAAGGGGAAAATGAGCTAAAGTAGATGAGCTGGGGTGGCCAAGTCTGCGACAAGTTGGACGGCTGGACGGTGAGGACCATCGGAGAGGAGCGGCCATTATTGCTTGAAAACAGATAGAGATCACCTCCACTATTGCACCTCAAAAGAAGGGCCTTGCTGACCAGATCCTTCATGGAAAAACCAGCATGGTCAAATTTCACAGAAACAAGGTTTTCACGAGTAAATTGTCGGACTAAAATAAGGTTCTTAACAATATTAGGCAAGAGAAGGATTTTGGAAAGATGAAACGGGCGAGTGGGGAGGAGAGCGCTACCGATGGCAACAACAGGAAGGCAGGCCCCATTACCGACTATTATGGAACGAGAATAAGACGCTAATGGGGAACGAGACAAGGTGAGGCTACCTGAGTCCCCGGTGACGTGAGACGCAACTCATGTGTCCATTATCCACTTTAGCGTTGGGGGAAACGCGACATATGGAGGGGGGCGTACGAAGGGGCGGCGTACGGAGCAGGATGCATGCCAGAGTACATGACCGGGTACGCCTGCGTCGACGCACCAAGTCGGGACCCGAGGATGCCTGCAGAGTTTGGGGGCACCCAGGGCGCACGAGGGGGTGGGAACGACGCACCCCATGGGGTCAAAGTACCCCACCCAAGGGTGCTAGCCACGACCGTCGGACGCCTCGTCGCGCCCACTGTCGTTTCGGCCACGTCCGCCGTGGCCACTGCCACCACGGCGACGGTGCGCATTGAGTTCAGGATTGAGTCTTGGCACCCTCGAAATTAAAAAACAGAAAACTCCATGTTTGGGGCGGAGTCTTGGCACCCTCGTGTTTCGAATTGATTTCATTTTCTTATATAAGGCCTAAACATAGACTCGGGAACATGAGTATGTTTTTTCAACCCAATTTTCCCAACCTTTTACCACTTGAATTCAAATTTGAATTATATTTGTTAAATGTGTAGAAATGCACTTAATGGCTAAAATTGTAGCAAACAGATTCAGAAAGATGCCAAATTTTGACATAGATTTAGAATAAGTAATAGAAAATAACCAAGTATAAAAATAGAGTGGAGAAAAGTTGACATGGATTTGTAGCTCCTGCCATTCTCACACTCTTCTACTATGCATTTCTGGCCATTATTTCACACATTTGCAGCTCGAAGTCAAGTTATATTCATTAAACACCTAGAAATATAGCAAACAGACGTAAAAAAATATCAAATGAAATCATTTCTTAATATTTTGGTATTAAATTAATTTATAGCTATAATAGTTAATTTCCTAATCTTACCGATAATTTGTATCTTTTTTATTTAAATCAATTTATGCACTTTATTTATTGAAAAAGATTTCTGATTCAATTAATTCCCAGGCCAAGCTCACGGTTTTTGTTTTGCTCCAAAAAAACTCAAGGTTTTCTTTGCGTTTTTATTATTGGTTTTCTTTGCACAATTTTCATCATTTTTTGGTTTTTTTTTCTGTTCATTTTTTATTTTAAAATTTTATTTTTATTCAATTTCATTTTATTTTAGAAAAATACATGTGTACTTTATCCAATAGACATTGTACATTTTTTGTATGCACATGCAACATTTTTAGGCAAATTTGACAATTTTGACCTCTGGACGAAATCAATTCACAGAATGAACTGCCCGTGAAACTATTTCATTCCCCTGACCCTTTTGTGTAGCGCCCGCCACGACGGCGCCACACCCTACGGTGCAGCGCCTAGCTCGGGGGCGTTGCACGCCAGTCCACCGTGGCAGCCCCTGGGCCCGCATCTAGCAGTGCAGCGCCTCCGAGCTAGGCGCCACACGTGTAATGTGCAGCGCCTAGCCCTCGGGCGTTGCACATTGACTTAGATGCAGCCGCTGTGCACTAGGCCTCCCCCACCCACCCCATTCTTCAGCAGTTACAGAAGCATCGTTGCAGCGGCTGGCTCCTCTCCCCCTCTCGATCCCCTCTTCAAAAATCTTCAGATCTGACGATTTGGCCCGTGGATTCCTTCACCAATCCATCCTAGAAGGTACTTTTCTCCGATCCCCTTCTTTCTATCCATAGAATGTATGCTATTTCGGAGATTTGGGGAACCCTTGTTTGAATCTTGCATGTATTAGATTTGGGGAACTTTTGTTTGAATCTTGCATGTATTAGATTTGGGGAACCCTTGTTAGATTAGAATGTGGTTTGGATACATAGGTTGACATGTTATTTGTAAGTTTGGATACATAGGTTGACATGTTATTTATATGGAAAAGATATGTGTATTGAATCTTGCATGAAGTAGGCCTAGTTTAGTTTATTGAAATTATATTTGTATTGGCAAGAATGCTTCGGATACATATGCTTTGAATTTTGCATCTAGTAGTCGTAATTTAGTTTATTTGTATTCAAAAGATAATCGTGTTGACAATAAAGCTTTCTTTCAAATTGTTAGGATGGTTTGGCTTCTCGATGATCACTGGGAGAAACAACACCGGTCGTACGCTATGTCGATGGAGCAGCAGGTAATAATGAAAGTTGCCGGTGTTATGAATTTCGTGTTTTTTTCAAACACAAATCCCCCATATGTAATGATTTGTTTGTTTGTTTGTAGGAGCTTGCACCTCTGAAGCTTCGGTCTCACGGGGTCAACCTTGGGTGGATGCGCTATGACGGGCGGTACACACCGTATGTAAGGGAGACATGACTTCTCCCTTTCATTCAGTTGGTCAGCCGGTCGACGCCACCCAACAATGCTCCAGCACTCACCGCGCTTATTGATCATTGGAGGCCGGAGACACACGGTTTCCATCTTCGGACCGGGGAGATGACCGTGACGCTCCAGGATATAGCTATGATCACCGGTCTTCCTATCAATGGGAATCCTCTATGTATGAGCACCGATTCTGATGGGTGGCGCGAGCAGATGCATGCCCTTATCGGTATGGTTCCTCCGGAGCCTCGGGAACCAGAAGTAGAAAGCAAGAAGAAGGAAAGAGTCGCAGCCGGTGCCCCTTTCACGTGGATTACATTTCACTTTGGTACTTGCCCTGAGGATGCTAATGAGGACACGGTCAAGACATATGCTCGAGTCTACATGTCGTTGTCCGGTCAAGAACGTGCCATCAATGGCGATGACCGGCCTACAGTGTTCGAAAGCCCTCACGCATTGCTCGAACGCCCAAAATGCACGGCCAAATACTCGGACTTTCCTTCCTTCATGAACCGTTGTTTGGTGCCCATGAGGCTCGACCACATGAACCATGTCCGGGTTTGTTGTGGCCATGGCTAACAACAACCTAGGGATTCGGTTGTATGCTTCCTCCCAAGTACCATACAACATCTTAAATGCGGCTTGCTTCGCCTTCCATGCCTTGCCGTACTTCACCTTGTAATGAAAGATGGCTTTCACAAGATCAATGACATGTTGGACGCTCATTGTTGGAAGTGTGGATATTGAGTTGGAGAGCCTGTAAGCGGTGAACTTGGACGTGAGTTGTTTGTGGTCTTGGGACACGATCTTGCCATCCACCCTTTTGCCTTGGCACATGTGAGTTGGCACACAACTCACTACATGCCAAGTTGGACCTCCTTTCCATGGTCTTGCACGCACAATCCACGGACATATTTCATCTTCACTTGCACATGCAACCGTGTAGCGCACATTGACGTCCGAGTTCACCACCTTGTGTGGACGATAATGCGTAACCGAGTAGTTGTCGAGCCACATCTTCAATTCCAACAAGGTTTCGAACTTAGACCCTTTAGCAATCCGGTTCTTGTCGTCTCCCAAATCACGGTGAGAGCTTGGCCTAACCCCAAGAGATACAATTGGCCACCATCTACCACGGCTTCATCCGCGAGACTAACATCCTTGAACAATGTAGTCCAATGATCCCGACCGAATACCTTCTCGAAAGCTTCGGCCTCCTTCACCGTGAATCCCTCCGCATCAACTTGTTCATCTGGACCATCGTCATCCGAGTCCGATGCATATTCACGGGAAAAGGGATGGAATGGTCCATTGTATCTTGCAAATGATATTTGTCGAGATCACCCACATTGTTGTCATGGAGATCAACTTCATTGTCATCGTCCGCATACTCATCATTGTCCTCTTGCAAAGCTTCATCTTGGTTGTTTGTAAACGGACTCAATGTTGGCCCCACTTCTTGGGTCAAAAGAGGTTCAACAATTTCATCTCGCTTCAAGGGTGGGGGGCTACTATCAACCAAAGGGAAGAGGGGTTCCGGTTCAAGTCCAAATGCAAACTTGAATCAACCTTCTTCGTTGCAAATAACTCAAGAGCCTTGTCAAGTGATTCGGCCACCGTTTCCTTGTATGCAACCCAACGTTGCTCCGAGTTGACACGCATTGTCTTCCAACGGATGTGCATTCCAAAACCTACATTATGCCTTCCCTCCAACTCAACGATATCACTAGGGTCCATCCAATTCAAATCTTTCCTCACTTGTTGCAAGAGCTCCGCATAGTTAGGACTACTATCAAACACCATGTCAAGCTCATCCGGGTCCGGTTCAATATTGCCTTTCAAGAATGCGTCTTTGTCCCCATGATGAACAAACACACATGTTCTTCCCGTCCCTATAAGCATTCAAACAACACAACGTAACATTGCTTCCATGAGTACTAATTCAAGGATTAACACGGAATACAAACCCTAAAATATATATCAAACAACAACCTAACTCTAACCATAACCCTAACCCTAACCATAACCCTAGCCCTAAACCTAACCCTAGCACCAACATAAGAACACCCATAAGAATAACCCTAACATACTAACAAAGCCTAATCATAGGAAATTGGCAAACAAACATCTCACATCTCCATGCAAATCTCTAGATCCAAACAAAACTAGGGTTTCCCAAACTAGCAAAAAATGAGCAATTTGATAACATTACTTGGATCAAAACAAGGGGATCGGAGAAGATTACCTTGAGGGAGGGTTTGACTTCGAAATCCACGGACAAATTCTTCGAATATGCAAGATTTGGGAGAGGATTTGAGAGGGGGAGAGGGGCCAAAGGTCGGGTTGAGTGTGTGGGGTGGGGGAGTGGGGGAGGGGGGGCCAGCCAAGTGGCTGGATAAGTCACAGTGCAGCGCCTATGAGCTGGGCGCTGCACTTTAAATGTGTGGCGCCTAGCTCAGAGGCGCTTCACATTACACGTGTGGCGCCTAGCTCGGAGGCGCTGCACTGCTGGATGCGGGCCCAGGGGCTGCCCGGTGGACTGGCGTGCAACGCCCCCGAGCTAGGCGCTGCACTGTAGAGTGTGGCGCCGTCGTGGCGGGCGCTACACAAAAAGGTCAGGGGAGTGAAATAGTTTCACGGGCAGTTCATTCAGTGAATTGATTTCGTCCCGAGGTCAAAATTGTCAAATTTGCCACATTTTTATACATGTATAACACTTTTTAAATACATGACAATTTTTTTCAAAATAGATGTCTGAATTTATTTCTCAAAAAAATGTTAACCGTTTTTTTAAATACAAGTTGCCAAGTTCGAAGGTGCTAACCACTTCAAATTTATGTCTCAGGTTTGAGTTCCATTAATGTGGTGTTATTTTTTTAATTAAAATATGTGGCATACCCCTATAAAATTGTCACATGTACTATAATAAATATATTTTCGTTTGTAGGAGTTTCAATAATTTTTTAGATGATTTAAATTTTCTATGGTTTAAATAAATTTATGTGTGCTTACTGGAGGTAGTGCAATTTGTTGTATATGTAAGTCAAATAAGGTTTAAACATTTCAAAAAAGATATTTAAGGAATTATGTTTTTTTAGCTCATATCCAAGAAATAGACAAAAATGTCAAAAGATACTTAGGGATAACTTCACTTCTAGTTGCAACCTATTAGAAAAAATGATAATAATATCAAAATATGGTAGACAATTTGTCGGTGTCAAAACCGGCGGATCTCGGGTAGGGTGTCCCGAACTGTGCGTCTAGGCGGATGGTAACAGGAGACAAGGGACACAATGTTTTTACCCAGGTTCGGGCCCTCTCGATGGAGGTAAAACCCTACTCCTGCTTGATTAATATTGATGATATGGGTAGTACAAGAGTAGATCTACCACGAGATCAGAGAGGCTAAACCCTAGAAGCTAGCCTATGGTATGATTGTTGTTGTCCTACGGACTAAAACCCTCCGGTTTATATAGACACCGAAGAGGGCTAGGGTTACACAGAGTCGGTTACAATGGGAGGAGATCTACATATCCATATTGCCAAGCTTGCCTTCCACGCCAAGGAAAGTCCCATCCGGACACGGGACGAAGTCTTCTATCTTGTATCTTCATAGTCCAAGAGTCCGGCCAAAGGTTATAGTCCGGTTATCCGGACACCCCCTAATCCAGGACTCCCTCAGTAGCCCCTGAACCAGGCTTCAATGACGACGAGTCCGGCGCGCTGATTGTCTTCGGCATTGCAAGGCGGGTTCCTCCTCCGAATACTTCATAGAAGATTTTGAACACAAGGATAGTGTCCGGCTCTGCAAATAAGTTCCACATACTGTCGTAGAGAGAATAATATTTACACAAATCTAATCTGCTGACGTATTCTGCAGCGTGACATCACACCACAACCAAGCCTTTATTCGAATCATTTTTACTGTCCCACCTCAGCGCGTTTTGCGAGGCGGTTTCCTTGGCACGTCTTGTCGAAGCAGAGATCGTGTCCCCTTTATTTACGGGATTCTCATCAATACGGGCGTGGGTAACCCAACCGTGCCATTGATTTACGGCGCTTGGGGGATAAGCGAGTTTTACCAGGCTGGTGGGGACGCATAGTTTCGTCCGCCCATATAAGGGGATAAGGATCCACCTTTTCATCCACGCCTTCTTCCTCCTTTGCCCATCCATTTTCGCGCACTCGAGCTCCAGCGCCCAAGTCCGCATTCCCCACCTCAACCTTCTCCAGCCATGTCCGGAGTGGGAGGCAAGTGGATGGTCTCCTCCGTCACGGAGGGACACATCAAGAAGCTGAGGAGAGCCGGATACTTGTCCGACGACATCGCGCACCGGCTCCCAGACGAGGGGCAACTCATCCCCACCCCCAGGCCCCATGAGAGGGTGGTGTTCCTCACCCATTTCCTCCGCGGACTAGGCTTCCCTCTCCACCCATTCGTCCGGGGGCTCATGTTCTACTACGGCCTGGACTTCCACGATCTGGCCCCGAACTTCATCCTCAATATCTCGGCGTTTATCGTCGTGTGTGAGGCTTTCCTCTGCATCCAGCCCCACTTCGGCTTATGGCTGAAGACCTTCAATGTCAAGCCGAAGGTAGTGGGCGGCCGCCAGGCGGAGTGCGGAGGCGCCATGGTGGGCAAGATGCCCAACGTCTTATGGCTCGAGGGCTCCTTCGTGGAGACCATAAAGGGGTGGCAATCGGGGTGGTTCTACATCACCAAGCCGCGTGACCCTGAATGGGTCGCAGCCCCCGAATTCCGATCGGAATCCCTACGCGGCTCACCTCCTGGAAAGAGAAGGGCCTGCCGTGGGGTAGTTCAGGAGAGCTGACCGGACTCCAAACATGCGTCCAAAACCTGGTGAGCAAGAAGCTCAAACTCGTCAACGTAGTCCAGGTCATGCTCATCCGCCAGATCCTCCCGTGCCAACAACGGGCTTTCAGCTTGTGGGAGTTCGATCCGGCCCAGCACCGAACTCTGAACAGGCTCTTCGACACAACGTACGAAGATGCCTGGAAGGTGCTATTCAAGGGCGCCGAGGCTCCCGCTTCCGCCACCGAGGATCGCGGATTCAGCGCGCAGCGTCAAGCCAACGCGGTAAGCTGTTTTACCTCTTATAGGATATTTGTCTTTCATAGTTTGACTCTATGCGGGATCTAAGCCCCCATGCCTTTGACAGGACTGGCAGAGGACGGCCGGACAAATCAACTGTCCGGCTCCTTTGCCCGAAGACCCAGCAAACGCCCGCTTGGCGGAGCTGCTGGTTCCGGCACCTTACGTGGTGCCGGAGAAGAAGGCTAAGAAGAAGGCCACGGGAACCCGGAAGAGTTCCCGGCGCCCGGTGGAGTCGGACTCGTTGTCCGATGACTCCGAGGCGCACTCCTCCCATGAAGACGAGGAGGAGGAAAGAGAGGTTTCTTCCCCAGCAGGGGGAGAAAAGAAAAGGAAGGCTGCCCCAACTGGGGAGGCCGGAGGGTCCAAGAAGGGGAGGACCCTCCCTCCGGACTACTCCACCAACGCCGACGACGGCGAAGAGGAGTGGCCGCTTAGGGCCAAGCCCCTGGCAAAGTCGTAAGTATTCGGACACCAGAGTGACTCGTGGCATTCCTTTATTGCACAGCTTCCCCTGACGCCGAATATAATTATGCAGTCCGCCCCGGCCCGAGTCGACATATCGTCGAGTGGTTCCTTGGATTCGTCGGATGTGAATAGTTTTTCACTTCCGACCGCCACCTCCCCTTGCCCTACGGACGACGCCGAGGTGTTGTCCCAAAAGGTTCCAAGCCAAGGGGAGGTGGTCCTGGAGGTGCCGCAAGGCGACCTCCCGGACTGCAGGCACAAAGGGAGCAAAGCTCCCAAGGGCTCCAAGTCCGGCCTTGGGCCGGACACCGCGCCGGAACCTTCAGCGGTTCCGGACTCCGGCAGGCGGCCCCCTAACAAGAAGGGCAAGCCTACCGCGCCGGTGGCCTCCGCCCAACCGGAGGGACCGGATAACTTGCTGGAGGTGCTTAACGGCGCCTCCATCGACGAGGAGCACCGCACTATTATGAGTGCGGTGATCCAGAAGGTTCAGTCCGCTAAGAGCGGACTGACTGAAGCCTGTGCCAGCCTGTTGACAGGCTTTGAGGTACGTAGAAAATATATGAAAATATTACCGCATAGACAGTAGCCCCTGATGCTCTGTTTGGCGTTCACAAGGAAAAGCCGAATAGAGGATCTAATAATATTCGCAGGAGTCTAATTTAATTATGTCGATATGCGTATGCAGGCTTCGCTGCTGGCCTCTGCCGCACTGACTGCGGAGGTGGACACACTGAAGCAAAACCTCGAGCGGTCCGAGCAAGAGCTCGGCCTTGCCAAGAAGCAGCTCGAGGAGAGCCAAGGTACGTAATGCCTTGTGTAATTATACAAAAGATGCAGTTGCAAAAAATGACAGGATCGCTATTGGTGTCCTAGGGGCCACGACTGAGGTGGCGACCCTGAAGCAAGCGCTTTCCGAGGCCGAGAAGAAGGCGGCCACGGAGCGCACTGAGCGGGAGAAACAGGAGGCACGAGTTGGCGAGGTACAGCAAGAGCTCCAGGCTCTCGTGAAGAAACACGAGAGTTTGGAGCTTGACTCCAAGACGCGAGAGTCTGAGCTCGCGGCGGCCCTCGAAAGCGCCAAGTCTGCCAAGGCCGAAGCCCAGAAAGCCCTCCAGGAAGTTGAGGCGATGAAGAAGATAGCGGCGGGTAAGGCATTCTTTATGCAAAGCAAGCACGTGAAAGTGAATTACTTGTTACTTACCCGAGTCCGGAGCTCTCCAGGAGCATTCGCAGATTTGCCCCGTAGCATGTCAGATGCCGCCGCCTTCTATCGGGCCGAAGAGGGGAGCTCGATGGAGAAGGTGTTCTGGTCTCAGTATGCTGAGGCCGGACATCCTGTGCCCTTGAGCGACCAGCTGAAGCAGCTGGTCGAGCTCCATAAGGTGGCCGAGCAGGCCATGAAGGGTCTCATAGTCTGGTTGTGGCCTGAGGAGGCCGTGCCTGGGAGCTACTTCGGGCTGGTGAGGCGGCTGGTGGATGCCTGTCCTTGGTTTGAAGTCATCAAGCGCTCCGTGTGCATCGAGGGTGCCTGTAGGGCGCTTGCCAGTGCTAAAGTGCACTGGGGCAAGATGGATGCTGAGAAGCTTGTGAAGGACGGGCCACCGCAGGGCAAGGAGCATCGCCACCCCGAGATGTACTATGAGGGTGTCCTGAAGGGTGCCCGCCTTGTGGCGGATGAATGTTCCAAGGATGTAATATTTGAGTAAACTCGCTCGTGTTATCCTGTGCGCTGAAAACTTGTTCATATGCGCTATGCAACGCTTGTTTTAATTTAAAATATTACCTTCTATGCGGCCGTTTATAAAATCTGAGAGATGGCAAGTCGTCGGCTTCTGCCCCCATGCCACGAGCGCCGGGGTGTTCGGGATAAACCTGAGCACTCCTTTTCCCATTCTTGGGTCCTTCGAGGGAGGTGCTCAGCACAACGAACAAGGCAATTGGACTATAATGCGTTATCACTCTCACTTAGCCAGAGAATTCTATAATTTTAAATTTTGGCGAAGCCCCTAGTGTTCGGAAGACCGAGTTCAGGGCGCTATACACGCCTAGGCCGGACAAAGCCGACTCCTCGCTCTAAGCGGCATAAGTCTTTAAGGACTCGAAACCTCTCGAACAGCGACCAGCTCTCGCCCCATCATGACAGTCAGTTTTAGCTTTCTCTACTGAGGTGCTTAGCCCAGCTCAACCGGGGCACAATCGCAATAGTTCTCCCAGCGCTACCTTAGCCGATATAGCGGAACGTAAGGTACCAAAACAAGGGAGCCGGGCAAACCCAACTATTGACCAAAGACATGATTCGGAGCTGATGCATATAATGCTATAAGTTCAGAGTGCCGAACTTATGAAAGTGTTCGGACTTCTCATGCCGTATTATGGGGTGCTTGAGCCCCTGGCGTATTGGTCGTACCAAAGTGTACGGGTGCATAACGTCATAACTGAACATGTATATGAAAAAAGGAATGAATAGAGAATGCAATAATAAGCTGAAGCTAAGCATTGTTTATTCGAAAAGGCTGCGGTAAAAGCAGAACGATACAAATAGTGCAATAAGCAAGAGATGGGACTATTTGACATGTCCCCCTCCAGGAGCGAGCTGCGGGACGGTATGTAAGACAGGTATTTTGCTCGTTATAGAGACCACCTGGGAATTCGACGTAGCTTTCTGCCTCCTTGGTTGTTGCATCGTGTGTTCGGCGATTGTACTGCCGGACAGGCCTTCCGGAGAGTGGAGTCCTGAAAGTAAGAAAAAATGACAAAATCGGGAGCCCCTAGTGCGGTTGAGCCGCATTTTGGGCGTGCCGTGGTCGTGCCCCTCCCCCTGTGCCCATGGTATTTCCAGAGCGTAATTATGTACGCGTAGTACTGGTTTCGCAGTTTCGCGAGGGCTGGGGTTGGGGCCGCATTGCTACGCTTGCTCGGAGCGCGCTAGGCGGTCCTGTTGTAGGTTACTCCGGGCGCGCTTGACGGTGTCCGGACTTTTGATAGCCGGACTGGAGAATTGCCTTGAGAGGCCGCTTTGTACTTCCGCTGCGAGGGCCGCCGTATGCTTCTCCGTTCGGAGAGAGCGTTCGGTGTTTCCATTGACCGTAATGACTCCTCGAGGTCCTGGAATCTTAAGCTTGAGGTATGCGTAGTGCGGCATCGCATTGAACTTTGCGAATGCGGTTCGTCCGAGCAGTGCGTGATAGCCACTGCGGAACGGGACTATGTCGAAATTAACTCCTCGCTTCAGAAATTATCCGGGGATCCGAAGACCACTTCAAGTGTAACTGAGCCTGTGCAGTTGGCTTCTACTCCTGGTATGACGCCCTTGAAGGTCGTTTTTGTGGGTTTAATCCTTGAGGGGTCTATGCCCATTTTCCGCACTGTATCCTGATAAAGCTGGTTCAGGCTGCTGCCGCCGTCCATGAGGACTCGAGTTAGGTGAAATCCGTCAATGATTGGGTCTAGAACCAATGCGGCGAATCCGCCATGGCGGATGCTAATGGGATGGTCCCTTCGATCGAAAGTGATCGGGCAGGAGGACCACGGGTTGAACTTTGGGGCGACTGGCTCCAACGCGTATACGTCCCTTAGCGCACGCTTCCGTTCCCTCTTGGGGATATGGGTTGCGTATATCATGTTCACCGTCCGCACATGTGGGGGGAAGCCCTTCTGTCCACTATTGTTCGGCGGCCGGGGATCCTCCTCGTCGTCGCTATGTAGCCCCTTGTCTCTGTTTTCGGCATTTAACTTGCCGGCCTGCTTGAACACCCAACAATCCCTGTTGGTGTGATTGGCTGGTTTTTCGGGGGTGCCATGTATCTGGCACGAGCGATCGAGTATACGGTCCAAACTGGACGGGCCCGGAGTGTTTCTTTTGAATGGCTTTTTCCGTTGACCGGGCTTAGAGCCTCTGAATCCGGCGTTAACTGCCGTATCTTCAGCATTGTCGCTGTTAATGCGGCGCTTGTGCTTGTTGCGACGCGACCTGCCATTGCTGTCCTTGGTATCCGAATTACCAGGGCTCTTGGTCATGTTATTGCTACGAGCCAGCCAGCTGTCTTCTCCCGCGCAAAAGCGGGTCATGAGTGTCGTGAGGGCTGCCATAGATTTCGGCTTTTCCTGTCCAAGGTGCCGGGCAAGCCACTTGTCACGGATGTTATGCTTGAAGGCTGCTAGGGCCTCTGCGTCCGGACAGTCGACAATTTGATTTTTCTTGGTTAGGAACCGTGTCCAGAATTGTCTGGCAGATTCTTCTGGCTGCTGAATTATGTGGCTCAGGTCATCGGCGTCTGGTGGTCGCACATAGGTGCCCTGGAAATTGTCGAGGAATGCGGCTTCCAGGTCCTCCCAACAACCAATTGATTCTGCTGGCAAGCTGTTAAGCCAATGCCGAGCTGGTCCTTTAAGCTTGAGTGGGAGGTATTTGATGGCGTGTAGATCATCGCCACGGGCCATGTGGATATGAAGGAGATAGTCCTCGATCCATACCGCAGGATCTATTATGCCATCGTATGATTCAATGTTTACGGGTTTGAAACCCTCTGGGATTTGATGATCCATTACTTCATCTGTGAAGCATAGTGGGTGCGCGGCACCTCTGTACTTGGCTATATCACGACGTAGCTCAAATGAACTTTGTCTGCTGTGTTCGGCCCGGCCGGATTTACTGTATCCGGCGTGACGGTTATCGTCTCGTGTCGTGGGGCGCCCGCGCGATCCGTAGATCCATCTTGTTTGCCTTGCCTTGTCCTCCAACATATCTCGCAGGTCTAGCGCGTTTCCCCGTGCCTTAGTATTTTTTGAGCGACGCCAGGGTGCGGTTTGAGTGGAGGGCCGAGAGGCCTCTCTGTCGCGGCCGCGAGGTGGCCCGTCCGCCGCATCATGCGCTGGTGATGTAGGTTTGGGTGCTTCCTCCTCTAATCGGGGTAGCAACCTGCGCTTTGGGTAGCTCTTGGAGGGGCGTTCGAGTTCGTATTCCTCGGCCGCAAGGACTTCAGTCCATCTATCGGCTAGCAAATCTTGTTCAGCTCTAAGCTGTTGCTGTTTTTTCTTAAGGCTACTCGCCGTGGCCATAAGCCTGCGCTTAAAGCGCTCTTGTTCGACGGGATCCTCAGGCACGACAAAGTCGTCGTCGCCGAGGCTTGCCTCGTCTTCGGAGGGAGGCATGTAATTATCATCCTCTTCCTCTCTGTCTGCCGCTCTCTCAGGGGGGCTGGCTTCTCCATCCTCCTGCGCTGAATCTTGCTGGAGGGAGTTGTCTTCGGCACTGTCCGGGGTGTTATTATCTCCCGTGCCGGTATCACCGTTTTTGCTTTAGCGAGACTTAGAGCGGCGCCGCTGACGCCGGTGCTTAGGTTGCTTCTTGGAGGGGTCATCCCCCGCTGTTCCGTCGCCATTGCCTTCTTTGGGTGTATCCACCATATATATGTCATATGACGAGGTGGCTTTCCAGTGCCCTATAGGCGCAGGTTCCTGTTCGTCTCCTACATCGTCGTCCATACCGTCGATGTCTTCGGAGTCGAAGTCTAGCATGTCGATTAAGTCATCACCAGTGGCTACGAAGTGGGTGGTGGGTGGGCGTCGAATTTCTTCGTTGTCCGCATCCCAATCCTGCCGGTCATAATCCGGCCAGGACTCTTTTGTCAAAGAGAGAGACCTTAGTGAATTCAGAATGTTGCCGAAGGGCGAGTGCTGAAAGATATCCGTGGCGGTGAATTCCATGATCGGCGCCCAATCAGATTCGATTGGCAGGGGCGCGGAGGGTTCGGAGTCCGGAGGAGAGTCCGGCACCTTGGAGTCACGAGCTTCGCAGAGGATAAGGCTGGTGTTCGGCTCGATCGCCGTTGAGACTGCAGCCCCTGCGGCGGGGTCTAGCCACCCGTCCTCGATTGGCGCAGTCGGCTCCGAGCTAAGGGTCGGAGCGGATGCGGGTGCGGCCTCCAGGGCACTGTTCGGCGGCAGAGCTAAATCATGCCCATCGTGACAGTGCGGCGCGCCCGGCTGTGGCTCGAATCAGTCGAAGATCAAGTCCCCGCGGATGTCGGCCGTGTAATTCAAACTTCCAAATCTGACCTGATGGCCAGGGGCGTAGCTTTCAATCTGCTCCAGATGGCCAAGCGAATTAGCCCGCAGTGCAAAGCCACCGAATACGAAGATCTGTCCGGGGAGAAAAGTCTCACCCTGGACCGCATCGTTGTTGATGATCGGAGGAGCCATCGGGCCTAAAGATGACGACACAGAGGAACTCTCAATGAAAGCAACAATGTCGGTGTCAAAACCGGCGGATCTCGGGTAGGGGGTCCCGAACTGTGCGTCTAGGTGGATGGTAACAGGAGACAAGGGACACAATGTTTTTACCCAGGTTCGGGCCCTCTCGATGGAGGTAAAACCCTACTCCTGCTTGATTAATATTGATGATATGGGTAGTACAAGAGTAGATCTACCACGAGATCAGAGAGGCTAAACCCTAGAAGCTAGCCTATGATATGATTGTTGTTGTCCTACGGACTAAAACCCTCCGGTTTATATAGACACCGAAGAGGGCTAGGGTTACACAGAGTCGGTTACAATGGGAGGAGATCTACATATCCGTATTGCCAAGCTTGCCTTCCACGCCAAGGAAAGTCTCATCCGGACACGGGACGAAGTCTTCAATCTTGTATCTTCATAGTCCAAGAGTCCGGCCAAAGGTTATATTCCGGTTATCCGGACACCCCCTAATCCAGGACTCCCTCACAATTCTTCCAAATGGACATGGAACAATGTTATTGATTCATAAGATGGGCACAATTTTTTTAGGAGATTTCGCAAATGTTTGCTATACATTGACATTAAGTTGTACAGTACATAACTATTGTTGTCTTTTTGCAAAAGAAAAAAAGACATATTGTTGCCTACACGTGAAAAGTACTATAAAAATCTTGAAAAAAAAAAACTTGGCTCGTTGTATGTAAGAACTTGGCTTGTTGGAACGTAGAGATTAGTGCTACGTGGTTCAAATCCCCGTTCAATCACCTTTTTTTTACACTAAACAACTTTGCTAGTTTTATCTGTAAGTAAGATCTTAAAAAGGCATTTAACATAAAGATAGATATGCTCTAGCGGTAGCGACCTAGGTATATAAGCGTGAGGTCCCCTCCTCACTTTTCCAAGACAGAAGAGAAGCAAGCAACGGATTGAGCAACTAGCGCGAAAGCCGTTGCGCGTTAGCGCATCCGTTTTCTTGCTTGATTTTTATACGATTTTTTGAGCAACTAGCGCGAAAGCCGTGCGCGTTAGCGTATCCGTTTTCTTGCTTGATTTTCAATGCCTTCTGAGAGTTTTTCCTTTTTTTAATTTAAAGATAAAGGTTTATTAAAGAAATCACACAGTTTTTCTCACTGTAAAAATATACTTAGCGCGGCCCAACGTCGGGACGACACAGCAGCAGTAGTCCTTTCCCCTCTAAAAAGCGAGCGCCAATTAGGAGAAGCGACGCTCGCTACAGCGCGACCTGGGCTAGCCCACGAAGGGGCACCGCACAAAATGGTGATAAAAAATGAGTGAAAAACATTCCAAAAATTACGTTACAGCGACAATTAAAACTCGTGACCTGCACTACCTACATTTGTCCAGCTAACCACTAGGGCATGTCTTTGCAACTGACAAAATGCAGCGCTAACACTTGAAAAAACTTTCATAGCCGCTCATATATGATTTTCTATAAGAAAAATGAAACTTCACAAATTTCAGACAAGGTTCATGAACATGCAAAAAAACGTTGCCCTATTAAAGAAAATTTCAATGATTTTGAAAAAAGTTCATCAATTTTTTTTAAAAGAAATGCACAAAAAATTGAAAAATGTTCATCAAAAATTCGAAAAAAAGTTCACCAATTCGGAAAAAGTTCATCATTAAAAAAAAACACAAAACTTAAAAAAGTTCATCATTTTTGGAAAAAAGGTAACCCTATTTAAGAAAAGTTCATCCAATTTGAAAAATGTTCGTTGAATTTGAAAACAATTCATAGATTTTGAAAAAAGTTCATCAAATTTGAAAAAAGGTCATCGAACTTGAAACAACATCATCAATTGTTAAAAATAATTCAGGAAAAAAGAAAAAAGTTCATAGATTTTGAAAAGAAAAGTTCATCAAACTTGAAAAAATACATCATCGATTTTGAAAATGTTCACATATTTTAGAAAAGAAAAAAACGAAAATCAATGAGGGAAGAAACCAGGAAGAAGAAGAAAAGAAAAAACAGATAACGAAAAATGGAAAAATGAAAAAAGAAAAAAGAGAAAGGAAAAGTAAATAATAATTGAAAGAAAAGGTTGAAGCTTATTAGATCTTGTTGTGTGGCAGGATGGTTATACTATCGAACCTCAGTGCAGGAGGTCTCTGGTTCGAGTCGCGAGGGCACACTTATTTTTTGTGGAATAAAGTACATAGTAACGGGACGGCCCAGTGCGGGGCGCTGCAAGGGCCCGTTTAGGCGCCTGGAACGGGAAATAGGATTTGCCAAAAAGAGCAACGTTGGGACACGCATCAGCAGCATTCCGTTTTCGTAAATAAAGCACCAGAAGGCCCATCACGTTTTTCTCTAAAGAAAGACTTAGAGCAGCCCAACCTCGAGACAACACTACAGCAGCAGTCCTTTTTCCCCCTAAAAAAAGCTACGGCAGGACATGCAGCAACATCAACACTCCGTTTTCCTAAAAAAAACACCAGAAGGCCGCCCGTGATGATTCAACAACTTTAGAAAAACTAAGGCTTACATATGTGGGTCGAACACGTGTGACACAGCAGCATGAGCCATCCATGACGGTATGTTTGGTGTACTACTGGTCGACTCGTGACGGTTCATCATAAGGGCGCCATTGTCACTCGGTTTGTTCTCGTCACATTAATCTGTGACGGATTTCATGACGGTTCCTGAGAACGTCATCAGAAATCTGTCATGGATTAACACATTTCTTGTAGTGGATGCTTGGCCATCTCCAACTCACGAGCGTGTAAGAGAGTAATCATGAGACAGTAATGATTTAATTTGGTTTTGCAATGTTTTTATTTTAAAAATAGTTGGTTTATCTTTGTAAAATAGTTATTTACATGAGAATTATTGAACAAAATAGTTTTTAAAGAGAAATTTGCATTCAAACAGTCTTCATTCTTAACGAAGCTACGAGTTCACATTTGCTCTAACCAAACGGTCTTCAATTTTGGCCACCACAGGAGCCTTGTATTAGCTCTTGCGGTGCGAACGGGAGCTCGGATGTCCGTGTGACGAAGCTGATCTATGACAGTGGCCTTGGTGATCCTGTGCCCCGGTTGGTAAGTTGGGAGACAGCAGGGATGCAAACCAGCGCCAACGATGGGCGAAGATTGCACGACGGATGAGTGGCGCTAGCTAGAGATGGAAAATCTGCCGAAGCAGTTTAGGTGAAAGGATAAAGATGGAGTTTTCATTTTTTTCTAATATAATAATGAAAGTCGGACTCACTATAAAGATCGACGTGGGCTTAGCTTTATGGAACTGGGCCTTATGACACGTAGGGCCCATCTGAAGCTTCTAGAGTTGTTAATCCGGTGGTTGAGAATGTGTGTGACAAAGCATGTGTTTGAGTATTTACTATCTAGGGAAGTATAAACAATTTACAATCTCACTGGACCCATAAGCCAATATCCTTGAATGTTTTTTTTTTCTGTTTGTGTGTATATGTCGCAAGTTTTCTTGTTTTATTTTTGGTTCGATACTCTAGCTAGGTCTAGAATTGTTTTTTTTTGTTCTTTTTTTAATTTCAAAAAAATCGAGGGATGCCTCAGTTTTTATTAAAAGAAAGAAATATTTGGTCCAAAGTTGAATGAGGGTGTCATGCAGGGTTAAATCACAAGATAAACTGATGAAACACATGATGCATTAGTGGATACATATAAATCTCACGGGTGATTTGAAGACAAATTGAAAAACATGATGTGTTAGTTAAATAAATAAATATCATGGTACAAATATAAGTAACCATGCAATAAACTATATGTCCAATACTTCCACGCACGGGCATTTTTGCTACTATTAATAAATTGGTAAAAATCAGAAAATGCGAGGCGGATACACAACAAACCTGGCCAAATGGGCCGGCCCGGCCCGGCACGGCACGGCCTGGGTTAAACGGGCCAGGCACGGCTCTGTGCTTTTTACCCCCGAACCCCTCTTGCCCTCCTATAAAATCCGCCCGCCTCCGTCTTTCCCCCGCACTCCATCGCCTCGCTGCCGTTCCCCGCAACCTGTCTATCGACCCAATCTCACATCACCCGACGCCTCGTCCTCTCCAGATCTTACGCCCGCCCGCCCGCCCGCCCGAGGTGAGCACTTGTACATCCCGATCAGCTTGGAGTTCCGATTGGTTGGTAGGCGCGGCGCTGGTTCGTAGGTCTCGGATCCAGCCAGCGTGGTCTCCCTCCGGAGTTGCTCGTTCCGATTGTGGTTGGTAGGCGCGGCGCGGCGCGGGTTCATAGGTCTCGGATCCAGCGCCGTCTTGTATCCTTTCCTGCCTGGCTTTGAGTATTCATTCGTATGGGGAACCCTACCTCGACTAGGATAGTAGGATTTAATTAGTTAGGGTTTGTTTGTTTGGTAACACCACCTAGCTAGGGTTCGATTATCCGTAATAAGGAATCAATCTGACGTTTTAGTTAGGGTTTGCTTGGTTGGTTGTGGTCAGATTTTGGTTTCTCAAATGGTGTATGAATTCTTCAACTGTGCCTGTCGCGATTTTGGGCGGAAATTGATGATTTCGGGGGCAAAATCCGAGGGATTTTGTGGATGAAAGATGGGGAAACTTGGGGAAATGCTAGATCCACTCGAAACCAAGCAAATCCATGGATCAAAATCAACAAAACTTCATCATGCCAACAAATCACAAAAAAAATTGGGGCTATTTTTGGTGGGGAAATTTCGAATTAGGACGAAAAACAACAAAATCAAGCTAGAAAACGAATATTAATTTGGATGGAATTCATGCTATGTTGTTCGATTTCAGTTTATGCCAGAATGTTTAATTTTTTGTTTTATCAACTGTGTTTGAGCGTAGTAGATTTGTTGCATATTCATGTTCTAGCTCTGTTTGGATAGGTAACAATATTTTTTGGGATCCTAAAATATTTATGCACAGGCAGCACTTAACCTGTAGTCATATGTGCTGCTTTCCAGCTCTGTTGTTTGGAAGTTTATTTATTTTATGTGATACTAATATTTGCCAATGATGATGTATCTTTTGCCAACCAATCTCTTGTCTTCTTCTTGAGGAGTTCTGTAAATGCTGGTTTGGTTTTCTGTCCTCACTATGCCCTTGCACATGGGATGCAATTTTTTATTTCCCTGCTGTTTAGTTTATTGTTTCCTTTGATGGTGAGGCATTAATTCTGGAGATGCAATTTTCTTGCTCACAATAATACAATGAATGATGGCATCTCTATGGCACTTTGAACCAAATTATATATATTCCCTCTGTTAATTATTTTTCTGTTTTGGGTGATTGAGTGTATTCATTCATTTTGTTTAGTTGCCTATCAGTATAGTACATGGTTGAATTGCTTTCACTTCATATTAATAACTATTCTGTCGCACAATGCAAATATATATATGCTGTCCTAACTAATTAAGTAGAAGCTTGGATTGGTGCTGTATAGTCTCTTCCTGACATTAAATCCTCCTCTGTTTGTGCTGTACCAGCTGGTAGCAGCAACCAACTGTTCTGCTGCTGCAGTCTTCTTCGCCGCCAAAAGGAAAAGATGCTCTACGAAATCCACTCCCATGCCCAAATCCAAGCCCTGCAGGCCCGCTCTGATGAGCTGGGCCACTCCAATGAGGACATGGTTGTGAATCTTGTCTCTCTGGAGTCGGTGCGCATAGCGCGCGAGTCGTATTCACTCCTCTGGCCGCTGACCAAGGAGCCGATGTCCTTGGCATGCCCGGAGCTGGATTCCCTCTCGGTCGTGGCAACCTTGTCGCTGGAAATCCAAAAGCTCGAGCATGATGTTTTACCCAAGCTCATGGTTCAGGAGTCCTAGCTGGAACGGGGCTTCCTGGAAGCCCTCCTAGTCATGCAGAACTCAGCAATTAAGCTCTTACATCTGGCGAAGTGCTATAAGGAAGCCAAGGGCGTATTGCAGGATCTGGTCTCAGGCCGAGCCGAAGATGTGAGCAGAATGTTAAATGATATTGTTGTTAATGTACTCCGAGGTAACATTTTCTGGCTTCAGGTGCGTCTCCCGGTGCTGGCCCGGCTGGTCACCATTGTGTTGGAGACCCCGGTTCGTTTCTGTGATTCTGATGAGTAGACTTATCAGCCAGCTCGAGGCTGTTGTGATGAGTATTTCTTAGGGGCGTGGCAAACAGTTTAGAATCAAATGTTCCGATGTATTTCTTGGACCCTCCTATGGATTTTAAATGATATGTATCTTGGGTAGTGTTTTCTCATTCTGTGCTAGTAGGGTACAACTTGCAATTACTTTCAGTTTTTTATTTTTGAGAAACATCCATTCTGTGTTTTACTGTACAGTCACATGGAGGTATTTCGCTCTTTTGGGGGAATATATGCCAAAAGAATATAGTATGTTAGAAAAGAAATCCCAAATATAAGTCTTTTAAGAGGTTTCACTAAAAGACTACATACGGATGAATATAGACATACTTTCAAACGTGGATGGATTTATTCATTTTGCTCCGTATATAGTTTTCTACTAGTGAAATCTCTTAAAAGACTTATATATTTAGGAAAGGGGGATCTGTGAGTGTCCATGATTAAAGCTTTGCAAATACAATAAACAAAACATTACCTTGTACTTGAAGCTGAATTGAATTGAAATGTGATTAGCCCCCGCCGTGCGCCACCATTCCATCCTCCATATCTCCATTTCCTCTTGTCGCGCCGCAGTCCTCAACTAAACTAGGCTGCTCCACGTTGCCGTCATCAGCCCTTTCTCCGCTCACCTCCCCCTTCTCCTGATATGCAGATCTAGTTGTGTCGGTCGCCGCGCAACAACCCTAGCCACGACGAGCTCCACCATCGTGCGGTCCGGGAGCCGCGCCGCAGTCCTCAACTAAATTAGGCTGCTCCACCTTGCCGTCACCAGTCCCTTCTCCGCCCACCTCCCCCTTCTCCTGACACGCAGATCTAGTTGCGTTGGTCGCCGCGCAACAACCCTAGCCACGACGAGCTCCATCACCGTGCGGTTCGGGAGCCGCGCCGCAGTCCTCAACTAAACTAGGCTGCTCCACCTTGCCGTCACCAGCCCCTTCTCCGCCCACCTCCCCCTTCTCCTGACACGCAGATCTAGTTGCGTCGGTCGCCGCGCAACAACCCTAGCCACGACGAGCTCCACCACCGTGCGGTCCGGGAGCCGCGCCGCAGTCCTCAACTAAATTAGGCTGCTCCACCTTGCCGTCACCAGTCCCTTCTCCGCCCACCTCCCCCTTCTCCTGACACGCAGATCTAGTTGCGTCGGTCGCCGCGCAACAACCCTAGCCACGACGAGCTCCATCACCGTGCGGTTCGGGAGCCGCGCCGCAGTCCTCAACTAAACTAGGCTGCTCCACCTTGCCGTCACCAGCCCCTTCTCCGCCCACCTCCCCCTTCTCCTGACACGCAGATCTAGTTGCGTCGGTCGCCGCGCAACAACCCTAGCCACGACGAGCTCCACCACCGTGCGGTTCGGGAGCCGCGCCGCAGTCCTCAACTAAACTAGGCTGCTCCACCTTGCCGTCACCAGCCCTTTCTCCGCCCACCTCCCCCTTCTCCTGACACGCAGATCTAGTTGAGGACTGCGGCAGATCTAGTTGCGCCGGTCGCCGCGCAACAACCCTAGCCACGACGAGCGCCACCACCGTGCGGTCCGGGAGCCACGCCGCAGCAGCGCACCCTCCAGCCACAGCCCTATGCGCAGACGTACATCGCCTCCCTCTGGCCCAGAACGCAATCTGACGCCGCAGTCCGCGCCCAGCGAGAGGCGGCAGCAAACCTCGCCTTCTCCGTGCGATGCTGCTGCTGCTGTAGGCGTCCCCACCCCCGTCCACTGCTCTCCCCCATCTGGTGTGCAACACCAACGTTTCCTCTCCTCTGACTCGTTTTTTTGCAGCAGTGATTTCTCAATGTGTCCTCTGACTCGGTTCTTATTGCAGCAGTGATTTTGTTGGCGAAGGTGCCTAGTGATTTGTTGGTGAAGCTGGCACACAGGCAAGTGATTTCTCCAGTATCTACTTAGCTTCCCTGTGTTCTCAGTTGCTGATGCTTTGCTGTATCAACTCTGGGTGGCTAGTGATGGAAGCATGCAAATGATATCTACTTCTCTCATCTCGCTTGGTCCATTGGAGTACACAAGTATGGTTGAGATTCTCCTCAAAGTGCAGCTTCACATCTTGAATGCATATGATGTTAGATTGTTACAAGTATTGGGACTGAGTGTTTTTCTACGCTATTAATACTAAACCTAGCTATCGTGCAAATGATTCAAATCATCCTGAAATGAGTACAACCGATTCTGCTATAGTCTAACAGAGGTTATTGGCTTTTTCTTTTTGGTGTTGGACACACATAATTGCTACCAAATTACTAATAACTTGACTGACTAAAGATATTAAATTACTTAATTAGTGATATTAAATTTCTTAACTAGTGACATTAAACTTGCCTGACTAAAGGTATCAAATTTGGCCAGTTTCCTAGTGAATTAAGGCTATCATTTCAGATAGCGTACCAGACCTTTTGGCACTTTTTGGGACAACTTCATTGGTAAACCAGATTCACATCATCATATTTTACTCATATTGACAGTTTCTTTGTAAAGTGAATTTGCTTGTCTTTTTTTCCAATCACCCTCGCTGCCTGTTTTTGCTTGTGGGATTCCCCTGTTAAGGTATTTTTTTCCAAAGCTAATATTTATTTATGCTTCCAATTCCTAAGGTTAGTTCCTCTGTTCCCAGTTTTCAAATGTGTGCAGCGTGAAACCAATGTTGATGACCTCATGGAAAACACTAGGAGATTATATTTATTTATTTATTTTTGCAAACTGCATATGCCTACTTTGATGTTGATATCAGAAAATTTCAAACTATATTGCAATTTTTGTTTGCACATCCCATTGCCAATGATGCATTTATTCCTATCTGTATCCCACAGCTCTGAACCCCATGCCGATAGCTGTCCGTTTCATTTATTTTGGCATATCCATGGTTTGTTGCTTAATTCTTAACACTATTTTGCCTAGCTTATTCACTTGTTTTGCCTAATTTATAATATATAATTATTTTTGTAGTGCATCGTTGGTTACGACTCCAGCTCACGCGCCCTCCGTGGATCAGGCATCAAAGGTCGCAGTTCTGAGGACGCCACCTCCTCTGGTGCTCTGCATCCATCATCCCCACTAAGGTGAGCATTGCGCCGCCGTTCTTCCTTTGTCTCCCCCGCGACAACTCAACTATTTTTGCGCATAATTGGGAGTGGATTGGACCTGTTAATTCTTTTGCTCCGTCATTGTTTCGGTAGGCAGATGCATTTTTTGTAGAAAAATAATCCAGAGGTGTGGTTTTGGTCCCCTGGAGGCTTACAGTTCTTCCGACGCTGGACTATTGCTTTCAGATTAGCTTGTTACTTTAGCTGGGAATCAGAGATTTTACGGAAGTAATGGTGTTACTTCAATTGTAATACTGTGGATGCATTTATATAGCTTTTTGTGCTTTTTGCTTGTGTTGTGTCTGAGCCGGTGATTGCGAACTGTTTGTATTAGTTTTCTAGCTAGGTAGCACAGCCAAGGCGTCTTTTATGCAAATAAACTGTGTTTATTGCTTCATGTGTTTGTTAGGCAATTTAGTGTCATTTTTGTTAGGCAACATTGTGCTCCTAAATAGGCAGTTTAGCCTTTCGTTACAAATCTGGGTGTGCCTCATGTACTGCATTAGCCAAAAAACTGCATGGTTATGCAAATATGGAGCATGCTGCATTATCCCAGATTAAATTATGGCATGCTATTCCATATTGTTTCATGTTTTCACAATAAAACTAGAACTAAGAACTAGTTAGCATTATGAAATGATATTGATACACATTAGGCATTAGTATAATTTTTCATTAGGCAAAATTACTTTTATGTCAGGTTAAGAGACATTTATGCATTAGGCAATGATATTGGTATATTCCTTATTCCATAACATAGTTCTATGTTATGAAAAAAAAATACTATTCTGCATAAGAAAAACCAATTTCTCCATCATGGATAGTACTTCACATAATCAGGTGAATAATACAGTTTTGCCTAATATGGACCTAGCAATTTTTTAGACAATATTCTAATAACCACCTGACATCAAGTAGAGTATTTCAATCCTTCATTAAGCAATTATAAGCTCCAAAATACAGTTCCACCATTAAGCAACGAATCTGTATAGTGTTGCATCAGGAAATAGTTAGTTAGATTTAGCATTTTAAGTTACATTACCTAGTAACTTAGAAATATATTATCAAGCATCTTATAGTTAGCTTTAGCATTTTTTATATTCATTATTATTGCTTAATCAAGAATACTATTTTTCCTAATCTAGAACCTACTATTGTCTAACACTTAGCACTATTATTGCCTATAATATGAAAAAGTAGCATTCGTAACTTTGATTTGTGTTTCAATGGACCCAACACTCCGCCTCATCCTTCATGCTTGGCTCTTCGGTTTTGTTGCGCAGGTGTGTGTGGTGAGCTGGGTGCTAGTCATGGATGGGGATGTTGCTATCGCTAGGGGCCGCACCATGGGGTCTCGTCTTTGGTATATCGAGCACCAGCTCCGATAGCTGCACGTTCCACAGGCTACAACAGCTCGGCATGATGCTGTGCGGCGCTTAGCTTCCCATCACAGCCTCCCTCCCTGAGCATCTCTATCCTTTGCACTTCTCTCTTCGAGCACTTCATACACCCGTAAGCCCTATTCCATCTCCACCTAACTACCTCATTGCAAGATGCAATAGCTAGCTAGCTCATTCGTGAACTAGACTTGCATATTCAGAATTTATAAACTGCTTATATTACGAAGATAATATTGCCTAATTGCCTGAAAAAAATACATTCCACTATAACATTACCATATTTGCTTCATTTGAGCTTCTGATTTCTAAGCATACATGGAAACACTCGGTTGTCCAATTTGTACTCTGATTTTGGCATAACTTGCTTTTATTTCACTTGCAGGCTTCACCCTGACCAAATTCTGTCCTTTGCAGCCCCCCTATCGCACACCTTGGAATGGTGCTTCTGCCTTTTATAGCCCCTAAGACTGCAGATTTTAGGTGAGTCCTCAGCTGGACCTACATGTTTATGCATGGGAGGGGGCAGTAGGGGAGGCGTTGATTTGTTGGCAGCAACAAGGCATTCTAACCAGGCCAGTTCCTCACTATTACCCATTAAGATTAGTATTGCTGTTTTTTGACACCGCAGTCTATACCTCTTAATTTAGTGTGATTGCTCAATTCAAACTGAAATTATATAACTGAAATACTCACTGGCTGCAATTTCTACATGGTGGAAAGTTTGTTATGATGTCTTTTTATTGCTTTATTAAATCAGTTGCATGGAAACATGTACTTTTTCATGATAGGCTCAATTGCTTCACATTTTACATGGTTATATACTAGATTTTCAACCATTAGGGATGATCTTGTTTTTAAGTGTCATTTGTTAGGCAATTTAAATGCCACTTATTAGGCAATAATGTTCTTTTAAAATGGCAAATTAGCCTTTTTGTTGTAAATCTGGAAGTAGCTCATTAAGATGGTCCCTTGCATGCAACATGTGCTTCTATATCTTGACATGTAGGCAACAAACTTATGACAAATGTTTTTTTTAACATGCAGGATGCCAAGATGCAGACTATGTACAGTCGAACAGAGAAACAAGATATGTGCCATGTATAGAGAAGAATGTGCAAACCTATGTTTTTCCTAGGGACTAGATGTACATGTTGTGCTTTTTTTTAAAAAAAACTGCGGTGCAAATTTGCTTTTTTCTAAATGCATTGTCTTTTTTATGAACATATACATGCAGTACCTAAAAGCATTTTTCTGAGACAGATTTGCCTTTTGTTCCTATAATTCGTGCTCGTATCTGGGCCTGGGCTCGCAAGCCGCGAGGGCGGGAAAATTTCCTGCTGCAAGCGCCAACATACAGCCTTAAATAGCATCTTGCCAAAAAAAGAGAATACAATAATGGTATTCTTACCTAAAATGGCAAGGCCGTACCGTAAGACTATAATACGACTGGCCGTAAGTTAGCCAAGTCCCTAATGCCCTTGTTTTCTGTTTCGCTCTTTATTCCATTCGCAAAAACTTCTCCAAGTTACTTATGCATTTCACTAGTGGCGTATTGACAATCTTAAACTGCATCCTGGTATGTGAAACAGTTAATTGAAATGCTTTACAATCTGTTTGTACTTGTAGCATATGGAATTTAATCGTGGTACATCCAAAGGCTCGTGTATCTTATGTATCGAAAGACTTGTGTATCATATGCAATTTAATCATGGTATATGCAAAAGCTTAATACCTGGTACATTCAAAAGCTTAATACCCTGGCAATTGGCTCCTGCATATTTAGTATGTGTCCACTCCTTTACACAAAACTGCCATCATGGAAGTTTTATGTCGTTTTCATACCCAATATTTGCACTTCGCTTCTTACCACACCGTATGCATGTATGTTTTAATGCCTGAGTTTTAGTAATATCGCTCTCTAAACAGGTGATGGAAAGCAAGCGGCTTATAAAGTGCTTCCTGAATTATTTGAGACACGATCGTACTGAAGTTGGTGCACTCTTTGACATGCTATCAATATTCTTGTACCGCAATTATATAGATTATAGCTTTCTCAAGGAATTTTATGTCATAGAGGCAATGCCATTTCTTGTTTCTGACTTATGAGAATCTTTTTATGTATTTATTGACTATTTTACTTATCATCTGTACATGTTCTTTTAGCTTGCTTAAGGATACACTGCAAGTTTGAAGAAAACTATCCTTAACCACTTTCTGAACATTTTTCAGTCAAAACAATATGGGCAAGATCATTTAGTTGTTACCATGCAGATTCTTATACTTCCAATGGTAGCTTATTCTTTCCAAAATTGACAGGGTTGGGAAGTTGTTAATCCTTCTATAATTATTAAAACTATTGTTGGTGATCCTCCAGAAGAGGTAACTATATTAAACCTGGTTTCCGCCAAATTATCTTTACTCTTAGCAAATATACGTTGAAATGTTTCTTCATTTATGAACCATTGAGGATAGAACTACTTCAGCTAGCGACATTGCTTTTGAAATATCTACAAAATGATCTGATTCACCATCGAAAGGAACTCATAAAATTCGGTTGGAACCATCTGAAGCGTGAAGATAACTCCATCAAACAGTGGACCTTTGTGAATGTTTGTCACTTCTTAGTCCTATCAAGCTCCTGGAAAGATTATTTTACAGGTATTACATCAAATTCTCTTAGAATAATTGTGTATTCTTGTCATTTTCTTATGCCTGGATACAAATGTGACATCATTTTCCCCAGGTCTTCATCACTCTGCTACGGACATGCCAACCAGAGAATAAGCTACTGGTGAAGCAAGCTCTCGCTATTCTCATGCCTGGCCTTCCGAGAAGACTTCCTCCTAGTGATAGCCGCTTGCCGATATGGATCAGATACACCAAGAAAGTCCTTGTGGAGGAGGGGCATTTAATTCCAAACATGATTCACATATTCCAGCTTATTGTTCGCCATGCAGACCTTTCTAGTATTTTTTACTAATGGCGCACCACTGGTGCGCCATTAGTATAGGCCACGGTGCGCCATTACTATCTGACTTAGTAATGGCGCACCACGTAGAAGTGCGCCATTACTATCTGACTTAGTAATGGCGCACCACATAGAAGTGCGTCATTAGTAACAATTTTTTTTCAAATATTTTTTCAGAAATATTTTTTTCAAATTTTTTTTCCAATTTTTTTTTCCAATTTTTTTTCAGAAATATTTTTTTCAAAAAAAAATTTCAAATTTTTTTTCCAATTTTTTTTCTTAATCTCGGGTCACTATGGCTTAATCTCAGGTCAATATGCTTAATCTCAAGTCAAATCGCACTAAGTGGTCAAACTTCCCGGAAGGTCACCCATCCTCACACTACTCCAACCCGAGCACGTTTAACTTAGCAGTTCTATCCAACCCCAGCACCAACTCACTTAACAGCCACTTGTTGATATATCTATCATATCAATCCTATTAAACCTTGTTGATGTCTAGGACTTTGTTCATATTCATAAATTTTGAAACTTTGAAAAATATTTCAAACTTCCCTGTCATATTACGAATCATTTTTTGAAAAAAAAATTCCAAAAAAAATACCAAAAAAATTCAAAACCACTATTTTTTTCTGTTACTAGTGGCGCACCTAGCAAACGGTGCGCCACTAGTATGTTTGAAATTTTTTGAATTTTTTTGCCTCTAGATCTTGAAAGCCCCGTATCTTTTTTTCGGTTAGGTTTTTGAGGATTTTGAAAATGTTTAACGGGGGTTCCCCCAGTTGAATTCGGATGTAAGTTTTCGAGTAGATGATTTTTCAAATAAAAAACTTTTTCATCCGAGTTCGTATGAAAAAGTTATGCCCATTTTAAGAAATTCTAGAGAGATTTTGCAAATAAAGTCGAAATTCATATTTGTTAATTTTCACAACAACTAGACCACATATCACATGGGAAACTTATTTTATTTAATTTTTTTTGACATTTCCATCATTTTCTTTTATTTTTTTTTAAACTGAAAAGGCGGTCCAGGGGGGTGCATTCGGTGGAATGGGCCAAGTTACTAATGGCGCACCACCCCAACCGTGCGCCAACTTGATGAGGAGTATAAACCTAATGCATCAATGGAGGAGATGATCATTACTTTCCTGAATAGATTCAGTAATAGATGCATTCAAGGATTTTGGCCAAACAAATCCTCAACTTCACCATCTTGGTTACCGAGACAAGGCTTGGAATATGAATAAGCTCGCTGACATAGCTCGCAAACAAGGTCTGTCTGTGTTGTCGTCAAGGTAACTATTGATTTCCTACTGTACCACTACAAGCAACTACTGTGGCCTATAATAGGCAAAAACTGATTTTTGGCCGCTTCATTTGGAAACTATGGCGAAGAATCTGAAGGCCTTAACATAGTGCAGGAGTATGTCAAATCGCACTAGATACAGTGCATCAGTATCTGGAACTTGTTAAGACCTGAGTTTAATTTTGTGCTTGGTTCTTGGGCCTTGCTAGGAGATTAGCTAGAGCAATTTTCAAGTGTGAGCCAAGTAGTAATGTGAACACTTTGAGTATCTCGATTCTTGTTTTAAGTGTTGTCATTTGGTGTTAATACAAATAATCAAGGGCTGATATTCTGCTTCTGTTCTTCGTTATCATTCCATGTCAACTACTGCCCAGTCGCTTGTGGTGCTTGTGATATACTCAATCCGATTGAAATTAGGTGCATTTTGTTTCATTGGAACAAGCGCTCGGCAATTTTTTTATTGAGACAATTTTCTAGAGCATAAAATTGATGTCATTAGATTTGTGTTGAAAAATAATAATGACTATTTTTTATGACATAATGAATGATGTCAATCGAGTAATTGGCCCCCAAAACAGTGAGTAATAGTCCTCGAAACGGGCCAGAATGGGCCAGCCAAAACAGCGAGTGTTTATGACCGACACGTAAACGCACCCCGGGGTTCGTCAATCGTGGAAATCACTCCGGGACCCCAAAACAGTGAGTAATAGTCCACAAAACGGACCAGAATCGGTCAAAACTGTGAGTGTTGATGACCGACATGTAATTGCACCTTGGGGTTCAAGAACTATGGAAATCACTTCGGGACCCCAAAACGGTGAGTAATAGTCCATGAAACGAGGCAGAATCGGCAATAGGTGCGAGTGTTCATGACCAACACGTAAACGTATCCCGGGGTTCATCAATCATGGAAATCACTCCGGGACCCCAAAACAGTGAGTAATAGTCCACGAAACGGGCCGGAATCGGCCAAAACTGCGCGTGTTGATGACTGACACGTAAATGCACCCCGGGGTTCGTCAATCGTGGAAATCACTCCTGGACCCCAAAGCAGTGAGTAAAAGTCCACGAAACGGGCTGGAATCGGCCAAAACTGCGGGACTATTACTCACTGTTTAGGGTTTAGGGTTTGGGGATTTTAAAAATCTTCAACGGGGTTCCCCCAATTGAATTCGGATGTAACTTTTTGAGTAGAGGATTTTTCATATAAAAAACTTTTTCATCCGAGTTCGTATGCAAAAGTTATGCCCATTTTAAGAAATTCCAGAGAGATTTTGCAAATAAAGTCGAAATTCATATTTGTTAATTTTCCCAACAACTAGACCACATATCACATGGGAAACTTATTTTATTTTATTTTTTTGACATTTCCATCATTTTCTTTTATTTTTTTAAAACTGAAAAGGCGGTCCAGGGGGGTGCATTCGGTGGAATGGGCCAAGTTACTAATGGCGCACCGTGGGGGTGGTGCGCCATTAGTAGTTCAACTACTAATGGCGCACCACCCCAACCGTGCGCCATTATTAGTTCAACTACGAATGGCGCACCACACCCGGAGCATCAGGGCAACTTGATGAGGAGTATAAACCTAATGCATCAATGGAGGAGATGATCATTACTTTCCTGAATAGGTTCAGTAATAGATGCATTCGAGGATTTTGGCCAAACAAATCCTCAACTTCACCATCTTGGTTACCGAGACAAGGCTTGGAATGTGAATAAGCTCGCTGACATAGCTCGCAAACAAGGTCTGTCTGTGTTGTCGTCAAGGTAACTATTGATTTCCTACTGTACCACTACAAGCAACTACTGTGTCCTATAATAGGCAAAAACTGATTTTTGGCTGCTTCATTTGGAAACTATGGCGAAGAATCTGAAGGCCTTAACATAGTGCAGGAGTATGTCAAATCGCACTAGATACAGTGCATCAGTATCTGGAACTTGTTAAGACCTGAGTTTAATTTTGTGCTTGGTTCTTGGGCCTTGCTAGGAGATTAGGTAGAGCAATTTTCAAGTGTGAGCCAAGTAGTAATGTGAACACTTTGAATATCTCAATTCTTGTTTTAAGTGTTGTCATTTGGTGTTAATACAAATAATCAAGGGCTGATATTCTGCTTCTGTACTTCGTTATCATTCCATGTCAACTACTGCCCAGTGGCTTGTGGTGCTTGTGATATACTCAATCCGATTGAAATTAGGTGCATTTTGTTTCACTGGAACAAGCGCTCGGCAACTTCTTTTATTGAGACAATTTTCTAGAGCATAAAATTGATGTCATTAGATTTGTGTTGAAAAATAATAATAACTATTTTTATGACATAATGAATGACGTCAATCGAGTAATTGTCTGTAAAGTCATGAAATATGCCAAATAAAGCACCGTTTGCTTAGCATAATGCGGATCTCTACTACGGCAAATCTTTGGGTGTAATAGTCCATGATACGGGCCCGAAACGGCTAAAACTGCGGGTGTTTATGACCGATAATTAAACGCACCTCGGGGTTCGTCAATCGTGGAAATCACTCCGGGGCCCCAAAACAGTGAGTAATAGTCCACGAAACGGGCCAGAATGGGCCAGCCAAAACAGCGAGTGTTTATGACCGACACGTAAACGCACCCGGGGTTCGTCAATCGTGGAAATCACTCCGGGACCCCAAAACAGTGAGTAATAGTCCACAAAACGGGCCAGAATCGGTCAAAACTGTGAGTGTTGATGACCGACATGTAATTGCACCTTGGGGTTCAAGAACTATGGAAATCACTTCGGGACCCCAAAACGGTGAGTAATAGTCCATGAAACGAGGCAGAATCGGCAATAGGTGCGAGTGTTCATGACCAACACGTAAACGCATCCCGGGGTTCATCAATCATGGAAATCACTCCGGGACCCCGAAACAGTGAGTAATAGTCCACGAAACGGGCCGGAATCGGCCAAAACTGCGGGTGTTGATGACCGACACGTAAACGCACCCCGGGGTTCGTCAATCGTGGAAATCACTCCGGGACCCCAAAACAGTGAGTAACGAAACTGGCTGGAATCGGCCAAAACTGCGGGACTATTACTCACTGTTTAGGGTTTAGGGTTTAGGGTTTGGGGATTCTAAAAATCTTCAACGGGGTTCCCCCAATTGAATTCAGATGTAACTTTTCGAGTAGATGATTTTTCATATAAATTTTTTTTTCATCCGAGTTCGTATGCAAAAGTTATGCCCATTTTAAGAAATTCCAGAGAGATTTTGCAAATAAAGTCAAAATTCATATTTGTTAATTTCCCAACAACTAGACCACTTATCAAATGGGAAACTTATTTTATTTTATTTTTTTGACATTTCCGTCATTTTCTTTTATTTTTTTTAAAACTGAAAAGGCGGTCCAAGGGGGGGTGCATTCGATGGAATGGGCCAAGTTACTAATGGCGCACCGTGGGGGTGGTGCGCCATTAGTAGTTCAACTACTAATGGCGCACCACCCCAACCGTGCGCCATTAGTAGTTCAACTACTAATGGCGCACCACACCCGGAGCTTCAGGGCAACTTGATGAGGAGTATAAACCTAATGCATCAATGGAGGAGATGATCATTACTTTCCTGAATAGATTCAGTAATAGATGCATTCAAGGATTTTGGCCAAACAAATCCTCAACTTCACCATCTTGGTTACCGAGACAAGGCTTGGAATGTGAATAAGCTCGCTGACATAGCTCGCAAACAAGGTCTGTCTGTGTTGTCGTCAAGGTAACTATTGATTTCCTACTGTACCACTAGAAGCAACTACTGTGGCCTATAATAGGCAAAAACTGATTTTTGGCTGCTTCATTTGGAAACTATGGAGAAGAATCTGAAGGCCTTAACATAGTGCAGGAGTATGTCAAATCGCACTAGATATAGTGCATCAGTATCTGGAACTTGTTAAGACCTGAGTTTAATTTTGTGCTTGGTTCTTGGGCCTTGCTAGGAGATTAGCTAGAGCAATTTTCAAGTGTGAGCCAAGTAGTAATGTGAACACTTTGAATATCTCGATTCTTGTTTTAAGTGTTGTCATTTGGTGTTAATACAAATAATCAAGGGCTGATATTCTGCTTCTGTTCTTCGTTATCATTCCATGTCAACTACTGCCCAGTCGCTTGTGGTGCTTGTGATATACTCAATCCAATTGAAATTAGGTGCATTTTGTTTCATTGGAACAAGCGCTCGGCAATTTTTTTATTGAGACAATTTTCTAGAGCATAAAATTGATGTCATTAGATTTGTGTTGAAAAATAATAATGACTATTTTTTATGACATAATGAATGATGTCAATCGAGTAATTGGCTGTAAAGTCATGAAATATGCCAAATAAAGCACTGTTTGCTTAGCATAATGCGGATCTCTACTACGGCAAATCTTTGGGTGTAATAGTCCATGATACGGGCCTGAAACGGCTAAAACTTCGGGTGTTTATGACCGATAACTAGACGCACCTCGGGGTTCGTCAATCGTGCAAATCACTCCGGGGCCCCAAAACAGTGAGTAATAGTCCACGAAACGGGCCAGAATGGGCCAGCCAAAACAACGAGTGTTTATGACCGACACGTAAACGCACCCCGGGGTTCGTCAATCGTGGAAATCACTCCGGGACCCCAAAACAGTGAGTAATAGTCCACGAAACGGGCCAGAATCGGTCAAAACTGTGAGTGTTGATGACCGACATGTAATTGCACCTTGGGGTTCAAGAACTATGGAAATCACTTCGGGACCCCAAAACGGTGAGTAATAGTCCACGAAACGAGGCAGAATCGGCAATAGGTGCGAGTGTTCATGACCAACACGTAAACGCATCCCGGGGTTCATCAATCATGGAAATCACTCCGGGACCCCAAAACAGTGAGTAATAGTCCACGAAACGGGCCGGAATCGGCCAAAACTGCGGGTGTTGATGACCGACACGTAAACGCACCCCAGGGTTCCTCAATCGTGGAAATCACTCCGGGACCTCAAAACAGTGAGTAATAGTCCACGAAACGGGCTGGAATCGGCCAAAACTGCGGGACTATTACTCACCGTTTAGGGTTTAGGGTTTAGGGTTTGGGTTTAGGGTTTAGGGTTTGGGGATTCTAAAAATCTTCAACGGGGTTCCCCCAGTTGAATTCGGATGTAACTTTTCGAGTAGATGATTTTTCATATAAAAAACTTTTTCATCCGAGTTCGTATGCAAAAGTTATGCCCATTTTAAGAAATTCCAGAGAGATTTTGCAAATAAAGTCAAAATTCATATTTGTTAATTTTCCCAACAACTAGACCACATATCACATGGGAAACTTATTTTATTTTATTTTATTCACATTTCCATCATTTTCTTTTATTTATTTTTAAAACTGAAAAGGCGGTCCAGGGGGTGCATTCGGTGGAATGGGCCAAGTTACTAATGGTGCACCGTGGGGGTGGTGCGCCATTAGTAGTTCAACTACTAATGGCGCACCACACCCGGAGCTTCAGGGCAACTTGGTGAGGAGTATAAACCTAATGCATCAATGGAGGAGATGATCATTACTTTCCTGAATAGATTCAGTAATAGATGCATTCAAGGATTTTGGCCAAACAAATCCTCAACTTCACCATCTTGGTTACCGAGACAAGGCTTGGAATGTGAATAAGCTCGCTGACATAGCTCGCAAACAAGGTCTGTCTGTGTTGTCGCCAAGGTAACTATTGATTTCCAACTGTACCACTACAAGCAACTACTGTGGCCTATAATAGGCCAAAACTAATTTTTGGCTGCTTCATTTGGAAACTATGGCGAAGAATTTAAAGGCCTTAACATAGTGCAGGAGTATGTCAAATCGCACTAGATACAGTGCATCAGTATATGGAACTTGTTAAGACCTGAGTTTAATTTTGTGCTCTGTTCTTGGGCCTTGCTAGGAGATTAGCTAGAACAATTTTCCAGTGTGACCCAAGTAGTAATGTGAACACTTTGAATATCTCGATTCTTGTTTTAAGTGTTGTCATTTGGTGTTAATACAAATAATCAAGGGCTGATATTCTGCTTCTGTTCTTCGTTATCATTCCATGTCAACTACTGCCCAGTCGCTTGTGGTGCTTGTGATATACTCAATCCGATTGAAATTAGGTGCATTTTGTTTCATTGGAACAAGCGCTCGGCAATTTTTTTTTATTGAGACAATTTTCTAGAGCATAAAATTGATGTCATTAGATTTGTGCTGAAAAATAATAATGACTATTTTTTATGACATAATGAATGACGTCAATCGAGTAATTGTCTGTAAAGTCATGAAATATGCCAAATAAAGCACTGTTTGCTTAGCATAATGTGGATCTCTACTACGGCAAATCTTTGGGTGTAATAGTCCGTGATACGGGCCAGAAATGGCTAAACTGCGGGTGTTTATGACCGATAACTAAAAGCACCTCGGGGTTCGTCAATCATGGAAATCACTGCGGGGTCCCAAAACAGTGAGTAATAGTCCATGAAACGGGCCAGCCAAAACAGCGAGTGTTTATGACCGACACGTAAACGCACCCCGGGGTTCGTCAATCGTGGAAATCACTCCGGGACCCCAAAACAGTGAGTAATAATCTACAAAACGGGCCAGAATCGGTCAAAACTGTGAGTGTTGATGAGCGACATGTAATTGCACCTTGGGGTTCAAGAACTATGGAAATCACTTCAGGTCCCCAAAACGGTGAGTAATAGTCCATGAAACGAGGCATAATCGGCAATAGGTGCGAGTGTTCATGACCAGCACGTAAACGCATCCCGAGGTTCATCAATCATGGAAATCACCCCGGGACCCCAAAACAGTGAGTAATAGTCCACGAAACGGGCCGGAATCGGCCAAAACTGCGGGTGTTGATGACCGACACGTAAACGCACCCCGGGGTTCGTCAATCGTGGAAATCACTCCGGGACCCTAAAACAGTGAGTAATAGTCCACGAAACGGGCCGGAATCGGCCAAAACTTCGGGACTATTACTCACTGTTTAGGGTTTAGGGTTTAGGGTTTGGGTTTAGGGTTTAGGGTTTGGGGATTCTAAAAATCTTCAACGGGGTTCCCCCAATTGAATTCGGATGTAACTTTTCGAGTAGATGATTTTTCATATAAAAAACTTTTTCATCCGAGTTCGTATGCAAAAGTTATGCCCATTTTAAGAAATTCCAGAGAGATTTTGCAAATAAAGTCGAAATTCATATTTGTTAATTTTCCCAACAACTAGACCACATATCACATGGGAAACTTATTTTATTTCATTTTTTTGACATTTCCTTCATTTTCTTTTATTTTTTTTAAACTGAAAAGGCGGTCCAGGGGGGTGCATTCGGTGGAATGGGCAAAGTTACTAATGGCGCACTGTGGGGGTGGTGCGCCATTAGTAGTTCAACTACTAATGGCGCACCACCCCAACCGTGCGCCATTAGTAGTTCAACTACTAATGGCGCACCACACGCGGAGCTTCAGGGCAACTTGATGAGGAGTATAAACCTAATGCATCAATGCAGGAGATGATCATTACTTTCCTGAATAGATTCAGTAACAGATGCATTCAAGGATTTTGGCCAAACAAATCCTCAACTTCACCATCTTGGTTACCGAGACAAGGCTTGGAATGTGAATAAGCTCGCTGACATAGCTCGCAAACAAGGTCTGTCTGTGTTGTCGTGAAGGTAACTATTGATTCCCTACTGTACCACTACAAGCAACTACTGTGGCCTATAATAGGCAAAAACTGATTTTTGGCTGCTTCATTTGGAAACTATGGTGAAGAATCTGAAGGCCTTAACATAGTGCAGGAGTATGTCAAATCGCACTAGATACAGTGCATCAGTATCTGGAACTTGTTAAGACCTGAGTTTAATTTTGTGCTTGGTTCTTGGGCCTTGCTAGGAGATTAGCTAGAGCAATTTTCAAGTGTGAGCCAAGTAGTAATGTGAACACTTTGAATATCTCGATTCTTGTTTTAAGTGTTGTCATTTGGTGTTAATACAAATAATCAAGGGCTGATATTCTGCTTCTGTTCTTCGTTATCATTCCAAGTCAACTACTGCCCAGTCGCTTGTGGTGCTTGTGATATACTCAATCCGATTGAAATTAGGTGCAGTTTGTTTCATTGGAACAAGCGCTCGGCAATTTTTTTATTGAGACAATTTTCTAGAGCATAAAATTGATGTCATTAGATTTGTGTTGAAAAATAATAATGACTATTTTTTATGACATAATGAATGATGTCAATCGAGTAATTCGCTGTAAAGTCATGAAATATGCCAAATAAAGCACTGTTTGCTTAGCATAATGCGGATATCTACTACGGCAAATCTTTGGGTGTAATAGTCCATGATACGGGCCCGAAACGGCTAAAACTTCGGGTGTTTATGACCGATAACTAGACGCACCTCGGGGTTCGTCAATCGTGCAAATCACTCCGGGGCCCCAAAACAGTGAGTAATAGTCCACGAAACGGGCCAGAATGGGCCAGCCAAAACAGCGAGTGTTTATGACCGACACGTAAACGCACCCCGGGGTTCGTCAATCGTGGAAATCACTCCGGGACCCCAAAACAGTGAGTAATAGTCCACGAAACGGGCCAGAATCGGTCAAAACTGTGAGTGTTGATGACCGACATGTAATTGCACCTTGGGGTTCAAGAACTATGGAAATCACTTCGGGACCCCAAAACGGTGAGTAATAGTCCATGAAACGACGCAGAATCGGCAATAGGTGCGAGTGTTCATGACCAACACGTAAACGCATCCCGGGGTTCATCAATCATGGTAATCACTCCGGGACCCCAAAACAGTGAGTAATAGTCCACGAAACGGGCTGGAATCGGCCAAAACTGCGAGACTATTACTCACCGTTTAGGGTTTAGGGTTTAGGGTTTGGGTTTAGGGTTTAGGGTTTAGGGTTTGGGGATTCTAAAAATCTACAACGGGGTTCCCCCAGTTGAATTCGGATGAAACTTTTCGAGTAGATGATTTTTCATATAAAAAACTTTTTCATCCGAGTTCGTATGCAAAAGTTATGCCCATTTTAAGAAATTCCAGAGAGATTTTGCAAATAAAGTCGAAATTCATATTTGTTAATTGTCCCAACAACTAGACCACATATCACATGGGAAACTTATTTTATTTTAGTTTTTTGACATTTCCATCATTTTCTTTTATTTATTTTTAAAACTGAAAAGGCGGTCCAGGGGGGTGCATTCGGTGGAATGGGCCAAGTTACTAATGGCGCACCGTGGGGGTGGTGCGCCATTAGTAGTTCAACTACTAATGGCGCACCACACCCGGAGCTTCAGGGCAACTTGGTGAGGAGTATAAACCTAATGCATCAATGGAGGAGATGATCATTACTTTCCTGAATAGATTCAGTAATAGATGCATTCAAGGATTTTGGCCAAACAAATCCTCAACTTCACCATCTTGGTTACCGAGACAAGGCTTGGAATGTGAATAAGCTCGCTGACATAGCTCGCAAACAAGGTCTGTCTGTGTTGTCGTCAAGGTAACTATTGATTTCCTACTGTACCACTACAAGCAACTACTGTGGCCTATAATAGGCCAAAACTAATTATTGGCTGCTTCATGGAAACTATGGCGAAGAATCTGAAGGCCTTAACATAGTGCAGGAGTATGTCAAATCGCACTAGATACAGTGCATCAGTATCTGGAAATTGTTAAGACCCGAGTTTAATTTTGTGCTCTGTTCTTGGGCCTTGCTAGGAGATTAGCTAGAGCAATTTTCCAGTGTGACCCAAGTAGTAATGTGAACACTTTGAATATCTCGATTCTTGTTTTAAGTGTTGTCATTTGGTGTTAATACAAATAATCAAGGGCTGATATTCTGCTTCTGTTCTTCGTTATCATTCCATATCAACTACTGCCGAGTCGCTTGTGGTGCTTGTGATATACTCAATCCGATTGAAATTAGGTGCATTTTGTTTCATTGGGACAAGCGCTCGACAATTTTTTTATTGAGACAATTTTCTAGAGCATAAAATTGATGTCATTAGATTTGTGTTGAAAAATAATAATGAATATTTTTTATGACATAATGAATGACGTCAATCGAGTAATTGTCTGTAAAGTCATGAAATATGCCAAATAAAGCACTGTTTGCTTAGCATAATGCGGATCTCTACTACGGCAAATCTTCCATGATACGGGCCAGAAACGGCTAAAACTGCGGGTGTTTATGACCGATAACTAAACGCACCTCGCGGTTCGTCAATCGTGGAAATCACTCTGGGGCCCCAAAACAGTGAGTAATAGTCCATGAAACGGGCCAGAATGGGCCAGCCAAAACAGCGAGTGTTTATGACCGACACGTAAACGCATCCCGGGGTTCGTCAATCGTGGAAATCACTCCGGGACCCCAAAACAGTGAGTAATAGTCCACAAAACGGGCCAGAATCGGTCAAAACCGTGAGTGTTGATGACCGACATGTAATTGCACCTTGGGATTCAAGAACTATGGAAATCACTTCAGGTCCCCAAAACGGTGAGTAATAGTCCATGAAACGAGGCAGAATCGGCAATAGGTGCGAGTGTTCATGACCAGCACGTAAATGCATCCCGAGGTTCATCAATCACGGAAATCACTCCGGGACCCCAAAACAGTGAGTAATAGTCCACGAAACGGGCCGGAATCGGCCAAAACTGCGGGTGTTGATGACCGACACGTAAACGCACCCTGGGGTTCGTCAATCGTGGAAATCACTCCGGGACCCCAAAACAGTGAGTAATAGTCCACGAAACGGGCCGGAATCGGCCAAAACTTCGGGACTATTACTCACTGTTTAGGGTTCAGGGTTTGGGTTTAGGGTTTGGGGATTCTAAAAATCTTCAACGGGGTTCCCCCAATTGAATTCGGATGTAACTTTTCGAGTAGATGATTTTTCATATAAAAAACTTTTTCATCCGAGTTCGTATGCAAAAGTTATGCCCATTTTAAGAAATTCCAGAGAGATTTTGCAAATAAAGTCGAAATTCAAATTTGTTAATTTTCCCAACAACTAGACCACATATCACATGGGAAACTTATTTTATTTCATTTTTTGACATTTCCTCCATTTTCTTTTATTTTTTTTAAACTGAAAAGGCGGTCCAGGGGGGTGCATTCGGTGGAATGGGCAAAGTTACTAATGGCGCACCACACCCGGAGCTTCAGGGCAACTTGATGAGGAGTATAAACCTAATGCATCACTGGAGGAGATGATCATTACTATCCTGAATAGATTCAGTAATAGATGCATTCAAGGATTTTGGCCAAACAAATCCTCAACTTCACCATCTTGGTTACCGAGACAAGGCTTGGAATGTGAATAAGCTCGCTGACATAGCTCGGAAACAAGGTCTGTCTGTGTTGTCGTCAAGGTAATTATTGATTTCCTACTGTACCACTACAAGCAACTACTGTGGCCTATAATAGGCAAAAACTGATTTTTGGCTGCTTCATTTGGAAACTATGGCGAAGAATCTGAAGGCCTTAACATAGTGCAGGAGTATGTCAAATCGCACTAGATACAGTGCATCCGTATCTGGAACTTGTTAAGACCTGAGTTTAATTTTGTGCTTGGTTCTTGGGCCTTGCTAGGAGATTAGCTAGAGCAATTTTCAAGTGTGAGCCAAGTAGTAATGTGAACACTTTGAATATATCGATTCTTGTTTTAAGTGTTGTCATTTGGTGTTAATACAAATAATCAAGGGATGATATTCTGCTTCTGTTCTTCGTTATCATTCCATGTCAACTACTGCCCAGTCGCTTGTGGTGCTTGTGATATACTCAATCCAATTGAAATTAGGTGCATTTTGTTTCATTGGAACAAGCGCTCGGCAATTTTTTTTATTGAGACAATTTTCTAGAGCATAAAATTGATGTCATTAGATTTGTGTTGAAAAATAATAATGACTATTTTTTATGACATAATGAATGACGTCAATCGAGTAATTGTCTGTAAAGTCATGAAATATGCCAAATAAAGCACTGTTTGCTTAGCATAATGCGGATCTCTACTACGGCAAATCTTTGGGTGTAATAGTCCATGATACGGGCCAGAAATGGCTAAAACTGCGGGTGTTTATGACCGATAACTAAACGCACCTCGGGGTTCGTCAATCGTGGAAATCACTCCGGGGCCCCAAAACAGTGAGTAATAGTCCACGAAACGGGCCAGAATGGGCCAGCCAAAACAGCGAGTGTTTATGACCGACACGTAAACGCACCCCGGGGTTCGTCAATCGTGGAAATCACTCCGGGACCCCAAAACAGTGAGTAATAGTCCACAAAACGGGCCAGAATCGGTCAAAACTGTGAGTGTTGATGACCGACATGTAATTGCACCTTGGGGTTCAAGAACTACGGAAAACACTTCGGGACCCCAAAACGGTGAGTAATAGTCCATGAAACGAGGCAGAATCGGCAATAGGTGCGAGTGTTCATGACCAACACGTAAACGCATCCCGGGGTTCATCAATCATGGAAATCACTCCGGGACCCCAAAACAGTGAGTAATAGTCCACGAAACGGGCCGGAATCGGCCAAAACTGCGGGTGTTGATGACCGGCACGTAATCGCACCCCCGGAGTTCGTCAATCGTGGAAATCACTCCGGGACCCCCAAAACAGTGAGTAATAGTCCACGAAACGGGCCGGAATCGGCCAAAACTACGGGACTATTACTCACTATTTAGGGTTTAGGGTTTAGGGTTTGGGGATTCTAAAAATCTTCAACGGGGTTCCCCCAGTTGAATTCGGATGTAAGTTTTCGAGTAGATGATTTTTCATATAAAAAACTTTTTCATCCGAGTTCGTATGCAAAAGTTATGCCCATTTTAAGAAATTCCAGAGAGATTTTGCAAATAAAGTCGAAATTCATATTTGTTAATTTTCCCAACAACTAGACCACATATCACATGGGAAACTTATTTTATTTTATTTTATTTTTTTGACATTTCCTTCATTTTCTTTTATTTTTTTTAATTGAAAACGCAGTCCACGGGGGGGGGGGGGGTGCATTCGGTGGAATGGCCAAGTTGGGGGTGGTGCGCCATTAGTAGTTCAACTACTAATGGTGCACCACCCCAACCGTGCGCCATAAGTAGTTGACACCACCCCCGGAGCTTCAGGGCAACTTGATGAGGAGTATAAATCAGTAATAGATGCATTCAAGGATTTTGGCCAAACAAATCCTCAACTTCACCATCTTGGTTACCGAGACAAGGCTTGGAATGTGAATAAGCTCGCTGACATAGCTCGCAAACAAGGTCTGTCTGTGTTGTCGTCAAGGTAATTATTGATTTCCTACTGTACCACTACAAGCAACTACTGTGGCCTATAATAGGCAAAAACTGATTTTTGGCTGCTTCATTTGGAAACTATGGCGAAGAATCTAAAGGCCTTAACATAGTGCAGGAGTATGTCAAATCGCACTAGATACAGTGCATCCGTATCTGGAACTTGTTAAGACCTGAGTTTAATTTTGTGCTTGGTTCTTGGGCCTTGCTAGGAGATTAGCTAGAGCAATTTTCAAGTGTGAGCCAAGTAGTAATGTGAACACTTTGAATATATCGATTCTTGTTTTAAGTGTTGTCATTTGGTGTTAATACAAATAATCAAGGGATGATATTCTGCTTCTGTTCTTCGTTATCATTCCATGTCAACTACTGCCCAGTCGCTTGTGGTGCTTGTGATATACTCAATCCAATTGAAATTAGGTGCATTTTGTTTCATTGGAACAAGCGCTCGGCAATTTTTTTTATTGAGACAATTTTCTAGAGCATAAAATTGATGTCATTAGATTTGTGTTGAAAAATAATAATGACTATTTTTATGACACAATGAATGACGTCAATCGAGTAATTGTCTGTAAAGTCATGAAATATGCCAAATAAAGCACTGTTTGCTTAGCATAATGCGGATCTCTACTACGACAAATCTTTGGGTGTAATAGTCCATGATACGGGCCAGAAACGGCTAAAACTGCGGGTGTTTATGACCGATAACTAAACGCACCTCGGGGTTCGTCAATCGTGGAAATCACTCCGGGGCCCCAAAACAGTGAGTAACAGTCCACGAAACGGGCCAGAATGGGCCAGCCAAAACAGCGAGTGCTTATGACCGACACGTAAACGCACCCCAGGGTTCGTCAATCGTGGAAATCACTCCGGGACCCCAAAACAGTGAGTAATAGTCCACAAAACGGGCCAGAATCGGTCAAAACTGTGAGTGTTGATGACCGGCATGTAATTGCACCTTGGGGTTCAAGAACTATGGAAAACACTTCGGGACCCCAAAACGGTGAGTAATAGTCCACGAAACGAGGCAAAATCGGCAATAGGTGCGAGTGTTCATGACCAACACGTAAACGCATCCCGGGGTTCATCAATCATGGAAATCACTCCGGGACCCCAAAACAGTGAGTAATAGTCCACGAAACGGGCCGGAATCGGCCAAAACTTCGGGACTATTGCCCATTTAAGAAATTCCAGAGAGATTTTGCAAATAAAGTCGAAATTCATATTTGTTAATTTTCCCAACAAGTAGACCACAAATCACATGGGAAACTTATTTCATTTTATTATTTTTACATTTCCATCATTTTCTTTTAATTTTTTTAACTGAAAAGGCAGTCCACGGGGGGGGGGGGGGGGGGGGGTGGGTGCATTCGGTGGAATGGGCCAAGTTGGGGGTGGTGCGCCATTAGTAGTTCAACTACTAATGGCGCACGACCCCAACCGTGCGCCATTAGTAGTTGACACCACACCCGAAGCTTCAGGGCAACTTGATGAGGAGTATAAACCTAATGCATCACTAGAGGAGATGATCATTACTATCCTGAATAGATTCAGTAATAGATGCATTCAAGGATTTTGGCCAAACAAATCCTCAACTTCACCATCTTGGTTACCGAGACAAGGCTTGGAATGTGAATAAGCTCGCTGACATAGCTCGCAAACAAGGTCTGTCTGTGTTGTCGTCAAGGTAATTATTGATTTCCTACTGTACCACTACAAGCAACTACTGTGGCCTATAATAGGCAAAAATTGATTTTTGGCTGCTTCATTTGGAAACTATGGCGAAGAATCTGAAGGCCTTAACATAGTGCAGGAGTATGTCAAATCGCACTAGTTACAGTGCATCCGTATCTGGAACTTGTTAAGACCTGAGTTTAATTTTGTGCTTGGTTCTTGGGCCTTGCTAGGAAATTAGCTAGAGCAATTTTCCAGTGTGACCCAAGTAGTAATGTGAACACTTTGAATATATCGATTCTTGTTTTAAGTGTTGTCATTTGGTGTTAATACAAATAATCAAGGGCTAATATTCTGCTTCTGTTCTTCGTTATCATTCCATGTCAACTACTGCCCAGTCGCTTGTGGTGCTTGTGATATACTCAATCCAATTGAAATTAGGTGCATTTTGTTTCATTGGAACAAGCGCTCGGCAATTTTTTTTATTGAGACAATTTTCTAGAGCATAAAATTGATGTCATTAGATTTGTGTTGAAAAATAATAATGACTATTTTTTATGACATAATGAATGACTTTAATGGAGTAATTGTCTGTAAAGTCATGAAATATGCCAAATAAAGCACTGTTTGCTTAGCATAATGTGGATCTCTACTACGGCAAATCTTTGGGTGTAATAGTCCGTGATACGGGCCAGAAATGGCTAAACTGCGGGTGTTTATGACCGATAACTAAAAGCACCTCGGGGTTCGTCAATCATGGAAATCACTGCGGGGTCCCAAAACAGTGAGTAATAGTCCATGAAACGGGCCAGAATGGGCCAGCCAAAACAGCGAGTGTTTATGACCGACACGTAAATGCACCCCGGGGTTCGTCACTCGTGAAAATCACTCCGGGACCCCAAAACAGTGAGTAATAGTCCACAAAACGGGCCAGAATCGGTCAAAACTGTGAGTGTTGATGACCGACATGTAATTGCACCTTGGGGTTCAAGAACTATGGAAATCACTTCGGGACCCCAAAACGGTGAGTAATAGTCCACGATACGAGGCAGAATCGGCAATAGGTGCGAGTGTTCATGACCAACACGTAAACGCATCCCGGGGTTCATCAATCATGGAAATCACTCCGGGACCCCAAAACAGTGAGTAATAGTCCACGAAACGGGCCGGAATCGGCCAAAACTGCGGGTGTTGATGACCGACACGTAATCGCACCCCCGGGGTTCGTCAATCGTGGAAATCACTCCGGGACCCAAAAACAGTGAGTAATAGTCCACGAAACGGGCCGGAATCGGCCAAAACTGCGGGACTATTACTCACTGTTTAGGGTTTAGGGTTTAGGGTTTGGGTTTAGGTTTAGGGTTTAGGGTTTGGGGATTCTAAAAATCTTCAACGGGGTTCCCCCAGTTGAATTCGGATGTAACTTTTCGAGTAGATGATTTTCATATAAAAAACTTTTTCATCCGAGTTCGTATGCAAAAGTTATGCCCATTTTAAGAAATTCCAGAGAGATTTTGCGAATAAAGTCGAAATTCATATTTGTTAATTTTCCCAACAACTAGACCACATATCACATGGGAAAAGTTATTTTATTTTATTTTTTTGACATTTCCATCATTTTCTTTTATTTTTTTAACTGAAAAGGCAGTCCAGGGGGGTGCATTCGATGGAATGGGCCAAGTTGGGGGTGGTGCACCATTAGTAGTTCAACTACTAATGGCGCACCACCCCAACCGTGCGCCATTAGTAGTTGACACCACCCCCGGAGCTTCAGGGCAACTTGATGAGGAGTATAAACCTAATGCATCACTGGAGGAGATGATCATTACTATCCTGAATAGATTCAGTAATAGATGCATTCAAGGATTTTGGCCAAACAAATCCTCAACTTCACCATCTTGGTTACCGAGACAAGGCTTGGAATGTGAATAAGCTCGCTGACATAGCTCGCAAACAAGGTCTGTCTGTGTTGTCGTCAAGGTAATTATTGATTTCCTACTGTACCACTACAAGCAACTACTGTGGCCTATAATAGGCAAAAACTGATTTTTGGCTGCTTCATTTGGAAACTATGGCGAAGAATCTGAAGGCCTTAACATAGTGCAGGAGTATGTCAAATCGCACTAGATACAGTGCATCCGTATCTCGAACTTGTTAAGACCTGAGTTTAATTTTGTGCTTGGTTCTTGGGCCTTGTTAGGAGATTAGCTAGAGCAATTTTCAAGTGTGAGCCAAGTAGTAATGTGAACACTTTGAACATATCGATTCTTGTTTTAAGTGTTGTCATTTGTTGTTAATACAAATAATCAAGGGCTGATATTCTGCTTCTGTTCTTCGTTATCATTCCAAGTCAACTACTGCCCAGTCGCTTGTGGTGCTTGTGATATACTCAATCCAATTGAAATTAGGTGCATTTTGTTTCATTGGAACAAGCGCTCGGCAATTTTTTTTATT